>NC_045431.1:234809098-236229098 GCF_902635505.1 Sarcophilus harrisii
GGCTGGAGAGGAAGTTGGGGAGCTTGTGGCCCCAGTGGGAGATCAGTGGGAGGGAGGGCGACTTTCCCTCGGGATGGGAAAGCAACTCCCGAGGTAACTGCCGGTCAGTGGGAGTCTCGGTCAGCACCAAGAGCCGGAGCCTTCCGTGTCCCCCCACTTCCCAGGCGGTGCCGGGCTCCTGGCCACGGGTGGGGGCCCCGAGTCTCTGGGAGCTCCTGGGGCTCAGTCCCAATCAGGCGTGATGACTTCTCGCTTGTTCTCCTGCAGAGTCCGGGTGCCCTACTACAGCTCTGGGCTCCTCATCGAGAAGAACGACGTCTACACCAAGATTTACGCCCGAACGGGCTTTGCCCTCATGTGGAACCTCCAGGATTCCCTCATGGTGAATGCACTCCCTCTGGTCTCCTTCACCCCTGCCCCAGGGTACCCAGGGCCGGTGGTGCCTCCAAGCACTGCAGGAGAGCGGGAGGGGACCCGGAACATGGCACTGGGGCCTGGAGAGAGGGGGGTTCCTGCGGGGTGGGAGGCGTCCCCCTCACTCTCCCTGAGCAGACCCTGTGGCCCAGCCTGCCCCAGCCAGCTGGGCCTCCTTTGTGAGCTGCCGGTCTCAACGCCTCCCTTCTTTTGCCCCCTCCTGCTCTTCCCTTTGCTCTGCTCAGCTGGAGCTGGATGGCAAGTTCCGCAATCACACCTGTGGGCTGTGCGGGGACTACAATGGCCAGCGGACGTACTCTGAGTTCAGCGACCAGGGTAGGTGGCCCCTCTCCCGCCCAGTGGCTTGGCAGGGCAGGAGGGGGAGGAAGGGTCTGTTTTGGAGCTGAGGACCCGGCCACACATGGCGCCGTGCTCTCTCCTCCAGGAATTACTTTCAGCCCCATTGAATTTGGGAACATGCAGAAGATTAACAAGCCAGATGTTGTGTGTGAGGACCCAGAAGAGAAGGCCCCCAAATCCTGCTCGGAACATGTAAGCAATTCCTAGCAGAGGAGTCTGGGGGTCGGGACTCCCCCAAAGGCCAAGATGTGAGCAGAGGAGGGGGCAAATGCTTAACGACCAGCTCTCCAAAAAAAATTCTGGGGATGAGTCTGTATAAATAACTTGTTCACTTCCTGAAATCTAATTGAACACCAAAGTCCTGCTTTAGGGCATTTGCCAATTTCTGATTGTAAATGCTCATATTGAAAATTTAACAATTGGCTGTGGGGAGCTGGTTGGATATAGCTCTAGTACACCTCTGGGTGTCTCCCTCCTTCCTTCCTTCTTCCCTCCCTCCCTCCTTCCTTCCTTCCTTCCTGTCCCTCCATCTTCTCCAAAATACCAAAGAGGTGGCCGAAGGCTTTAACTCTGAGGTGGACGTAGCCTGCTGAAGGCTCTGCCTTGGTAGGACCAGGAAGGTGTTAGGGGCAGCTTGGGGACAGACTCATGGCTGTGGCCCTCGCCCCTTTCCCTGCAGCGAGCCCGGTGTGAGGAGATCCTGACGTCAGCGGCCTTTGAGGACTGCCAGGCTAAGGTGCCGGTGGAGATGTACATCCAGGCCTGCATGCAGGACCTGTGTCAGTGTGAGAAGGACTCCTCCTTCTGCCTCTGCAGCACCATCTCAGAGTTTTCCCGTCAGTGCTCACACGCCGGAGGCCGGCCTCACTCCTGGAGGACTGATGCATTCTGCCGTAAGTGCTCTTGGAGGGCCAAGGTGGGGAGCACAGGCTGGCCGAGGTGGGGAGCACAGGCTGGCCGAGGTGGGGGCCGTCTGTTCCCTGGGAAAGGGTTCCATGTCTCAGATGGTTAAACTCCCTCTTTCTGGCCCAAACTCCCCTTTGGGTCCCGAAGGGTTGCCAGAGTGATGGAAAGGGCTGGCAGTAAAGTTGTGGGATGGGATCACTCTACCGTTTCCAGTTGTCCCAAATTTGACTCAGACATCCATGGATCTGGGGCCCAGCAGCTTCCCTTGTGGCTCAGTTGGACCCTTCCCTTCCTTTCTCCCCGCTGGGGTTTTGGTCCCGTTGCTCTCTCCCCACCCCAGATCCCTGCCCCCACAGGACTGGCAGAGAAGGTACTTTGCAGAGGGTCGAGGGTGACTCCCCCCCCTTGCTGCTCTCAGGAATGCTCCTTGACCCTGGCCGCTCCCTAAATATCAATTTCCCTCCTTCGCAGTGGGAAGAATGACGACTATTCTTTCCCTCCCTCTCTCCTTTGTCTCTGGAGGGCAGCTTAAAGCTCCGAGCTGGGTCTGGAGGGGGGGGCGCCTAGAACTGGCCCCCAGAGAAGCCGATACCTCTGGGGGAAGCACGAGAAAGGGACTGGAATTGGCAGATGGGAATTGTAGCCCTGATTTTGGCCTCCAGAGAGGGAACGTTCCCTGGTATTCCTTTGTCGGTGGCTGCGTAAATCGGGCCATTTCCTTAAGCAGTCAGGTTTTACCAGGGAGGGCCTCAGTGCGTAATCTGGGGCAGTTTGGGTGAATTCCCAGGGAAGGGAGGCTTGGAGCTGTCCATGGTGCCGTGGGTGGGCTGCCAGTGGGCCAGTGGGGAGTCTCCAGGGCCGCAGGGACGGGCTTGCTAAAGGCCTTGAGGGCCAGCAGAAAAGGGATCTGGAGAAGAGGAGGGCCCGTGGCCGGAGCATTTTCCCCAGTCTGAGAGCTAGCTAGCATTCTCGTCCGGAGCTCATGCTCCTCCTAACTTTGGTCTCATCAGCATCCCCCCAGCCGGCTGAGCTGGCCGTCCCAGACCAGGCTGGAGCTTCAGGGGAGACGCCGAAGTCCCAGGCCCCAGCTGAGGCTTGGGAGACCTGTATGCCCCGCCAGCAGGGGGCTCTTCCCGTGGCGCAGTCCAGACTGGCTCCTGTGCTTCAGGAGCCCGTCATACCCAGAAAGCCCCCCAAGAACACGTCCACAGAATTTTCCCCACTCTTAGTCCTGGTCTCTGTGTATTCCAGCTAAGACCTGTCCTGGTAACATGGTCTACCTGGAGAGTGGCTCCCCCTGCATGGACACCTGCTCCCACCTGGAGGTTAGCAACCTCTGTGAAGAGCACTACATGGATGGCTGCTTCTGTCCTGAAGGTAAGCAGCCCCCGGGGAGTGGGCTCCCAGTACCCAGCCTCAGCTCCTTCAGACTGGTCCTGCCTGGAGGAGGCTGCCTGGAAGACCTGGCCCATGTTTGCTAGGCAAGTTCCTTCCAGGTCTGTCCACACTGCTCCGAGAGGCAAAGCCCAAGTCCAGAGGACAGATGGGAGGGACCCTAAACTGACCCTTTCCTCGAGCGCCCACTTGTTCGAAAGAGAGAGCCATGTCTCACCTTGGGCAGTCGCTTACACGTGGGCATTCGACTTGCCAATCATGGACAATCAGAGATAGGAGGGACGGGATGTTCCTTTGCCCCATTCCCTGAAACTTGGAGTGTACAGAGCCAGAGCTGGGCGCTAGAGTTGGTGGTGCTGGAACAGCACGGTGCCCAGGCCCAGAGGCTGGTTCTCCCTCAGCAGCCCCCGGGGCAGGGTCTCCAGCAGAAGGGCCTCCTGCCTGCTGGAGGCTTCAGGCTCAGCTTAGTCCGCTTCCCCTTTCCCAGGCACTGTGTATGATGACATCACGGGCAAAGGCTGTATCCAGGTGAGCCAGTGCAGCTGCAAACTACACGGACATCTCTATGCTCCCGGGAAGCAGATCACTGGCAACTGTGAAGAATGGTGAGTACCATGGTGGGCGGCTCCTCCCGGGCTTGTTCCCTGACCTCAGAGGTGGGGAGGCAGAGGGAGTCCAAGGCTGTGGGACGGACGGGCTGCTGACTCCTTTCTGCTGACTGTCTACACAGTGTCTGTAATGCTGGTCGGTGGGTGTGCAAAGACCTGCCCTGTCCTGGCATGTGTGCCTTGGAAGGAGGATCCCACATCACCACTTTTGATGGGAAGAAATATACCTTTCATGGAGACTGCTACTACATTCTGGCCAAGGTACTGAAGGAGTCCCCTGGTCTGGGATGGCCTTGTGGCAAGTGGAGCTTTGAAGGAGTACGTTGAACACTCCATCCTTGCTCAGGGACTTGAGAGATCCTTTAGGGGGCTGCCCACCTTTCCAGTTGCTCAGACCCCCAGGCACTCACCTTTGGAACACTGAGAGTTGACAGGATTAGGGTCTTCCCCTGAGCCACTGTATTAGGGATCCTTCAGAGTGAGTCATGGGGTTCTTGAGACTGGGGCTCTGGGATAGTACACAGCACAACATGAGGTGCCACGGAGCTCAGACTACTGGATCTGGAGCATTGAAGTCAGGAAGATCTGAGTTCAAACCCTGCCTTAGACACTTATTAGTTGTATGACTTTGGGCAAGCTAACTCCTGTCTCCTTCGGTTCCTTTAAGTGCAAACTAAGTATAATAATAGCATCTACCTCCCAGGGTTGTTGCAAGGATCAAAAGAGATAATACTGTAAAAGTACTTAGCACGGTGCCTGGTATTCAATAGGCAGTGCACAGATGCTTTTGCTCTCTCCCCTTCTCTTTCCTACAAGAACAGTTGTTGGGAAGCCATGCTTTGGGTTTCATCGCCCCTCACCTTCCACAGCTGGGACATATCAACGCTCTCTAGGGACATCTGTAATGATGGTCAAAGTTGATCTTTCTGCTCTGTCTGCCCAAAAATCCCAGAGAGAAAAGTGCAATTGCATTTCACTGGCAGAAAAATTCTCTTTTTGAGTCAGAAGTGTCCAGGAGCTCCCAGTTGTTCTCCAGCCACATTCTGAGATTCTAAGGTTCCCTTGCCCATCATAGTGTGGCACTGACCCTCCTTATAAAACTTCCTCCACACACTTTAGATTCCAGCTGAACAGGAGGACCATCTGCCTTCCCAGAATCTCTTGCATCGCCCCATCTCTCTACCTTTGCTCAGGCTGTTCTTCCTCCCTGTATCGTCACTTGCTGAATTCTTACCCATTTTTGAGGATTATGTTCTTGCCTCTCTTGGGAGCACTGATCATGGCTTGTTGTGTTGGGGTCTTAGTCCTGTATGATCAAGAACTCCACTAAGGCAAGGGACCCAGTCTTAGCCGAACTTTGGATCTCTCAGTGGGTCAGAACCAGGGAGAGAGCATGTTGGGTCCATCCAGAGGTTCTTGTGGCACCCAACCTCAGGAGCATCCTCTTCTCACTCCTTTTCCGCAGGGTGACAGCAATGACTCCTATGCTCTCCTGGGAGAGCTGGCCCCTTGTGGCTCCACAGAGAAGCAGACCTGCTTGAAGACGGTTGTGCTGCTGACTGACAAGAAGAAAAATGTGAGTGTGGTTCTCTGGCCCTGCCTCGCCCCCCGCCTGTTCTCCTGGCTGGCTTCCCTCAAGTTACCTGCCCGGGGCCGAGGCTCAGCCTCTCAGTGACTGTTACGGGAGCTTGGTGGGGACACAGTTCCGATAGGGCAGGAACGTCTTTAGTACAGCAGGATCTCATCAGTGCCACGTGGCCTATAAAACCTCTGGAAGTGTTTAATTAGGGTGCGATCCGTCCTGGAGGAGGTATGGCTACCAGGGGTTGGGCAATCCAGCATATGTTCAGATTACCTGGGATGGGTGTGCCCACGGGCGATGTGGCAGGCTCTCATGTGGCCAGCCTTCCACCTGAACTCAGTTTTCAGGATGTCCACGCATTAGGCTGCCCGTGGGCCCTGCTTGGCAGGCCGTGTCTACACAGCTCTCCCAATGCCTCAGAGCCGAGGGTTCAACTCCTTGAAGTCTCCCCAATGCCAGCTGTCCTCTTTCCACCAGACCTTCTCATGTTTATTTCTCCTCCAAGACCCCGGAGGACGTGCTCCTGAAACAGGCCTGGAACTGGCCACTCCCCTTCCCCTGGGGCTGCCTGGGCGAATGGGGGGTCCTTGGGATTTGACCGACCCCTCTGCTTTTCTGGCAGATTGTGGCATTCAAGTCTGATGGTAGCGTGCTGCTGAATGAGTTGGAAGTGCACCTGCCACACGTGACTGGTGAGCACGGCTGCTGAAGGCTGGGGGGGGTCTACATTCTCCTTGCCAAGCCAAGGGTGGCAGCAGGACAGGCAGACAGGCAGGGAAGGGAGGGAAGGACATAGCTTTGCTACCATCAGTACTGGTCTGGAGCTGTCTCCCTGGCTGCTCCCAGCTGGTCCACGCCAGCTGCTGCTTGGGGAGGAACGATATCAACTGTTGTGCTGTGGGAGGGAGGGGAGTTGTCCCCATTCTGCAGGCAGAAACACTGAGGCCAGGGGAGAGAGCCCAGAAGCAGGACTCAGCCTGAGTCTCCTGTGGTTCACCGCCTCTGGAAGAGTGACCCATGTCTTCCTCTTTGACTTGCAGCGAGCTTCTCCATCTTCCAGCCTTCCTCCTATCACCTCATCGTGCACACAGCCTATGGCCTCAAGCTGCAGATCCAGCTGGTGCCCGTCATGCAGCTGTTCATGACCATGGACCAGGCTTTCCAGGGCAAAGTTCAAGGTGAGGGCCCGGGGCCCTCTCTGTGGTCTGCCCCAACCCGGGTCCGGAGTCGTCCCTGCTGGATTGCCCACTGCCCCTGGCTTCCTTTCCCTCCTGCTCAGGTCTCTGTGGAAACTTCAACGGAATGGAAAGCGATGACTTCAAGACAGCGGGAGGTCTCATCGAGGCCACTGGCTCTGGCTTTGCTAACACCTGGAAGGCCCAGTCCAGCTGCCACGACAAACTCGACTGGCTCGATGACCCTTGCTCTCTCAGCATTGAAAACGGTGAGACTGACTCCTCCTGCCCCTCCTCTCCTCGGGTTCTTCACCGTTGCAGCTACAAAGCCTATGGCCCCTGCTCGGCTCGGCAAGGGGTTTATCCGGGGGAAGTGGGGGGCAGGTTTCCATTCAAAACTAAGACCTGAGGTCTGTCTGCCCGCGCATCCCATCCATCGGCCTCCTTGGGCGCAGGTGGGACCTTCCCAGAGGAGGCTCTGCCAGGGAACACAAGGACTCAGGGCGACCGGTGCAGCAAGCTTACTGGGCCATGTATGAGGAGGCACGGGGACTGGTCCCACGGACCTTCCCTTCTCCTGCAGGAGATGCACCCAAAACAGTCTCTTCCCGGCTCTCTAGCTGCCCTTGCCCCCGCATATACTTACACAGTCGCACACACTTTCACACTCATGTAAACTTTCACAAAGTTTACTCTTTCCTCTTCTCTTCCTCCCTCTTTTCTCCTCCTTTCCTCCTCCCTCTCCCTCCCCCATTTCCAAAGATGAGTGTACAAGGTCATTGCTGCAGGGACCCCGAGCCAGTCTGAGAAGGATTATCCCAGGGTGGGCTGGTCCCTACCCTTGTTCTGTTCTAGCTTTGGTTTATTCTTGTGGAGCCAGGATCTGACAGCCGTGCTGACCAGTAGCAGAACCCCTGGGCCCCCTTGGGAGGAGGGGGGGTCTCTCTGGGAACCTGAGAAACTCACCCCCCCCCCTCCTCCCTCTCAGCCAATTATGCGGAGCACTGGTGCTCGCTGCTGAAGAAGACAGAAACTCCCTTTGCCAAGTGTCACTCAGTCGTGGATCCCGTGGAATATTACAAGGTGAGAGATCCGGGCTCAGAGACAGCGGCCGGGGCTCGCTGTGTTCAAGGAGGGGGCTCCACCTAGTGGCTCTTGGAGCTCCCGGGGCTCGCCTCTCTGGAGGAAGCCTGAGTGCGGGGGAGGTGCTCTGTCCGAGGTGCTGAGGCGGGCGGTTTCTGAGATCCCCTCCCCGCAGGGAAGGCCGCCCCTCTGTCTGCCCGTTTGGGGTCTGCCCGTTCTTTCCAGGGTTGTCTTGCACCGAGGCTGCTCCGTTCCCACAGAAACCGAAGCCTGGCAGGCAGGGAAAGGGGAAGGGGTCACTGCTTCCTACCCTTGTTCCTCCTCCACCTCCGGGGGGCCTAATCCTTGCTTTTTCTTGTGATCTTAGAGATGCAAGTATGACACCTGCAACTGTCAGAACAACGAGGACTGCATGTGTGCTGCTCTCTCCTCCTATGCCAGAGCCTGCTCTGCCAAAGGGGTCATGCTGTGGGGCTGGCGGGAGCGAGTCTGTAGTAAGTGCTCAGTCCCTGCCCCACGGGCCGGACACGCCGGCCGCCAAGGGCTCCCCGGGGAGCCGGGCTCCATCGTGGCCGCCGCCGTCGGGCTCAGTTTCTTGGCGTGGGGGCGGGAAGCGGGACGACACTCGGGAGCGCCCCAGCAAGCCCGGTGCCACCTGCTCCCGCGCAAACTTTCATGTGGCCTTGCTGGGCTGGCTAAAGATGGCCTGGGAGGCAAACTAGCCCAGGAGGAGTCAGAGTAGCCCTGCAGATATAGGGGCCAGAGCTGCGGCCCACAGGCTGTTTCAGGCCACTCTGGGAAAAGCGGTGAGGGACCAGCCGGGGTGGGAACGGGAGGAGGCTTCGGTTCTCGGAGCCCTGAGACTGTGGCCGCCAGCGCTTCCCACAGCATGGTGCTCCCTGACAGGGAGGCTGGTGCTCTGGGAGACGGGGAGGTGGCCCCCGGGATGAGCAGGGAAGGCCAGGGCCGCTCTCCGAGCGCAGCCTCTTTGGGGATGATGCCGAAAAGCCCGGCGGTGGCTCTTCCTTCGCCAGACCCAGATGTGGGGCCGAGGCAGGTGACTGACCGCTCTGCTTGGCTTAGGCCGGAGGCCAGAAGCAGTCACTTTCCCGATCGCTCACCGCTTTCCCATTTTCCCACAGACAAGGACATCACGTCCTGCCCCAACTCGCAGATTTTCCTGTACAACCTGACCACCTGCCAGCAGACCTGCCGCTCGCTCTCGGAGGCTGACAAGCACTGTCTCAGGGGCTTCGCCCCCGTGGATGGCTGTGGCTGTCCCGACCACACCTACATGGACGAGAAGGGGCGCTGTGTGCCCCTGTCGAAATGCTCCTGCTACCACCGAGGCTTGTATCTGGAAGCGGGGGAAGTGGTCCTGAAGCAGGATGAGCGCTGGTGGGTGCCCGCGGAGCTCGGCTCAGCCCACGTTCCCCCAGGGTGGGGGCTGCAAGGGGCTCCACTGTAGAGACAGGAGGGGATCCGAGAGGCGGCCATGGGACTGACGGGAGGGAAGCTGCAGGGGGGAGTGAGAACCCCTCGAAGCGGCTCTGCCGTGCCAGCATATCTTGGTTTTGAGCTGTGAGGGCCACTGTAGGACCCTTCTGCCCCAGTCTGGCAGAGGCTGAGATGCCAACTGCCTTCTCTGGCCTCGGGGTACAGAAGGGGGCTGTTCTTATCTGCTCTGCCCATGGTTCCCTTTTCTTTCCAGTGTTTGTCGCAACGGGAGGCTGCACTGCATTCAAGTGAAGCTTATTGGTCAGAGTAAGTGACCCTTAACTTGGGCTCCCCTGGCTGCTTGTGCTTCCTCTTCTCTCTGGGGCCCCTGAGGCCATCCTGCTCATGCCTGTGCCCTGGTGCCCTCATGCCCAACCTGCCCTCTAGTTGTCCCTCTCCTCTCTGGGGGCCTTCCTTCTTATGCCCTTGTGCCCATATGTCCCCCTGCTCCTCCCGCCCTCTGGCTCTCCTCTTCCTCTCTGTGCCCTCTGACTCTCGAGGCTGGTTCCATCTGACGAGTGCTCTCCCCATGACAGGCTGTGTTGCCCCCAAGATCCACGTAGACTGTGACAACCTGACGGCCTTGACCACCCAGAAACCCCACCCCATCAGCTGCCAGAGCCTGGCCAGTGGCTACGTGAGTAGGCTGCCTCTTGTGACACTGGCCTTTTCCTTCTCCATTTGGCTTTTCTCACTCCTTGAACCGGCTCTTGTCTGCTCTTGCTGGTCTTGGTGGAGGCTGGAGGCCCAGATTGGGTGGGGGGAGGGGACAACTCCCCCAGGGGTCCTGGGCCGCCAGGAGCCTCAGTGGTGACATGTGGGATGTGTGGCTGTTGGAGACCTCCACGGGGTGTCGCAATGCTCCCCCACCCCGAGTGCCCCTCAGTCCCGATCCAGAGCCAGATCTCATTGGCCAGTCCTCCCAAAAGGCCCCTGGGCTCTTGGAGCTTGGCAATGCTCATCAGACCCGAGCCTCTGCCCAGGAGCTGGTGTTTTGTGGGGCCGCGCTCTCCTGGGGCAGGGGCCTGGGCTCAGGTTGGTGGTCTTCCTGAAGGGGGCTGTCACTCAGGCCGCCTTTGTCTATCCCCCAGTACCAGACTGAATGTGTCAGCGGCTGCGTGTGCCCCTCTGGGCTGATAGACGATGGCCAGGGTGGCTGCGTCACGGAGGAGGAGTGCCCGTGTGTCCACAACAAAGAACTCTATTCACCTGGACAGAAGATCACTGTGGACTGTAACACATGGTGAGAGCCAGGGCTCCGGCCCTCAGGACCCTGCCTTAGAGACCCTGCTCCAGCCTGGGAGAGCGGGCCGGAGTCAGGACCTCCCACTGGGAGGAGGGAGGAGTGTTCCCCCCCAGTCCTGCTCCCACTGGGAGGAGGGAAGATGTTGGAATCCTAGAGTCAATATCTCCCCCCCCCCTTTCCTGCTGCCTCCCCTTCCTCCTGGGTCAGGCTCCAGCCTCCTCTCCTCCCTGCCTTTCCCCTGGGGCTCAGTTTTATTATTATATTAGCTAAGACAGGGTGCTAGGAGGGCTCCCCTCTCAGGCCGGGGTGGAGGCTCCCATGCCCGCCCTGCCCCCGGGAAGGCCCCTCGAGCTGCACCCAGGCTTCCTGCAGAATTGGGGGAACCCCAGGTGTGACCTCTGCTCTGCCGATGGCTGGCGGGGTGACCTTGGGCAGGGCCTCCTTCCCAAGACGGAGACAAAGAGGGGCCCTGGAAACGGGGGATCCCGGCGGCTCCTCCCTCCAAGCCGACGCTCGGACTGGCCCCCAGACCCTTGAAGCCTCTTCTCCCCCCCAGCACGTGCCGCCGAGGGAGCTGGGCGTGCACTAAGTCCAAGTGCCACGGCTCGTGCTCAATCTACGGGAGCGGCCATTACATCACCTTTGATGGGAAGTACTATGACTTCGATGGACACTGCTCCTACGTGGCAGCCCAGGTGAGCTCAGGGGGCAGGACCAGGCAGACGGAGCCAGGCCGACAAGCATCCATTAAGCCCCTGCTGTTGTGGTGGGGGGGGTAACAAAGAGAAAGGAGGGGCTGTTGCCCCCCCCCCCAGGAGCGTAGCCTGCTCCCGCACCAAGCCCGTTTAGCCAAATGAGAAGCCCCCGGCCCGGGCAGTGCCTGCGGCCATGCAGCTGGGTCCTCGCGGGGGCTGCTTCCACCCACACGCCCTCCCGCCTTCCTCCGTCTCCAGGATTACTGTGGCCAGAAAAACTCTCAGGGGTCCTTCAGCATCATCACGGAAAACGTGCCCTGCGGGACCACGGGGGTGACCTGCTCCAAAGCCATCAAGATCTTCCTGGGAGTGAGTGCCCGGCTCTGTGCAGAAGGGGGCAGGGGCCCTGGTGGTTCTGTCCACTAGGGGGTGCTGTGAGCGCATATATATGTTGAGTGTGTGTGAGTGAGTGTGTGTGAGTGTGAGTGAGTGTGAGTGTAAGTGTGATTTTGTGTATGAGTGAGTATGAGTGTATGTGAGTGTGTGTGAGTGTGTCTATGTGTGTCTGTGTGAGTGTGAGTGAGTGTGAGTGTGATTTTGTGTATGAGTGAGTGTGTGAGTGTGTGTGTGTGTGTGTGAGTGTGAGCGCCCGGGGAAAGGAGGGGAGCCCTCGCTGAGAGCCCTTCCCCTCGGCGCCCGCAGAGAACAGAGCTCAAGCTGGAGGAGAAGCACCGCTGGGTGATTCACCGTGACGTGGGCGAGCACATCTCCTACACCACGCGGGAGGTGGGCCAGTACCTGGTCATCGAGGCCAGCAATGGCATCATCGTCATCTGGGACAAGAGGACGACCATCTTCATCAAGCTTGCGCCGACCTTCAAGGTGAGAGTTCCGAGCCCAGCTGAGCCTCCTCCTTGGGACTGAGCCTCCTCCTCGGGGCCGAACCCCTTCTTGTGGCCGAGCCTCCTCTTCACGGCCGAGCCTCCTCCTTGTGGCTGAGCCCGGAACCACGTCCCCTCTCGGGGAGGGCAATCGGGGGATCCTGCTGTAGCAGGTGGGAGGTACGGGGAGGGGGAGACCAGGGGTCTTGTGCCTGAGACGCCCCAGTTTGGGGCAATGGGCATCCTATGCGGCCATTTTTAAAAAATTTAGTTTAGTTTTTTTTTTATTATTGTAACTTTTTATTGACAGAACATGTGCCTGGGTAATTTTTTACAACATGATGCCTTGCACTTATTTCTGTTCCGACTTTTCCCATCTCTCCCCCCCACCCATGGCAAGCAGTCCTATACATGTTAAATATGTTACACTATACCCTAGATACAATGTATGTGCGCAGAACCTGGAAAGGGAAATAACCCAGGAAGAAAAACAAAAAGCCTACGCTGCCATGTCAGACTGTCTGCAGCAAAATGAGAGCCCGGCTTTTCCAGCCCAGCGGGGGGCACGTGGCCCAAGGCCACCTTGGATCTCTCTGGGGGGGGGAGGAGGAGGCCTGGAGGAGGAAAACCACTGGAAGAGCAGGGGGTGGTGATGGGCCGGAGCGAAGTCCCCCCCTCCCCTCCCCTCCTAGCTTCTGGCCCATGAACATACATGTGCACGCACACGTGCTCGTGTGTACTCCCGAGAACCGAGGCGACCCGGACTTCCTTTCTAGGGCACCGTGTGCGGTCTGTGCGGCAACTTCGATGACCGCTCCAGCAATGACTTCACCACGAGGGATCACATGATTGTCACCAGCCCTCTGGACTTTGGGAACAGCTGGAAGGAAGCCCACACCTGCCCAGATGTGGACAAGACCTATGAACCATGTGCCGTGAACCCCCACCGCCAGTCCTGGGCAGAGAAGCAGTGCAGCATTCTGAAGAGCCAAGTGTTCAGCGTCTGCCACAGCAAGGTTGGTGGGCAGTGCTGGGAGGGGGCCTTCCGGGGGGGGGTGGCCAAAGGGAGCTCGCCCTCACAGAAGGGGACGTGGCTGCCCAGCTTCCCATTGCCTCTATCCCGGGGCTGACTTAGTCCGGGGGCAGCTCGTCCAGAGCCGAGGCTGTCACAGACCACACGGGCAGGGGACCTTGTGGGAGGGGCCAGAGGGCAGGGCCAGGCCTGGAGGTCCTAGCACCAAGGACAGTGAGTTCTGCTCCCCAAGAGCAGACCTTTAGTGCTGAATTGGTGCGGGACGGACGGCCACCCTGATGGGCTCTTGGAGGCCATGCTTGACTGCCCTGGGAGAGGAGAGCATGGGCCAGGTTGGGGTCAGAGAAATGTTTCCCGTCCCCTGGGTGGCTCTTCTGACTGCTCAGACTGGGGGAATCTGGAGGCAGCATCCCATTCTTCCAACTGGAGCTTGCCAGTGTGTGTGTGTGTGTGTGTGAGAGAGAGAGAGAGAGAGAGAGAGAGAGAGAGAGAGAGAGAGAGAGAGAGAGAGAGAGAGAGAGATAAAGAAAGAAATGAGGGGGGAATGGAGGGAGAAAGAGAGAGAGAGAGAGACCCCCCCCCCCTAGACAGAAAGAGATAAAGACATAATGAGCCATAAATGACAGAGGGCAGGTGGAGGAGGGGCCTTGTCCCTGAGGGCAGCCCGGGTCCCCGGGCTCTGGAGGGACACTCGGGCGCCTTTCGCCGGCAGGTGGACCCCACTCCTTTCTACGACGCCTGTGTCCATGACTCCTGCTCCTGTGACACGGGAGGGGACTGTGAATGCTTCTGCTCGGCCGTGGCCTCCTACGCCCAGGAGTGCACCAAGGAGGGGGCTTGTGTCTTTTGGAGGACGCCCGACCTGTGCCGTGAGTGACCGCTCCTGGGGGTGGGGACCGCTCCTGGTTGGGGGGGGGTGAGTGAAGGAGCAGGCACGTCCCGTGGGGTGGGGGCAGGGTCCGCCTGCTTCTCCCCTCCCCTTCTCCCAGCTTCGGGGGGACCACGGGAGCTTTGCTGCGGTTCCCTCGTGGAGCAGCAGGTCCGTGACCAGCTCCTGTCTCCCTCCGCTCCCTCCCAGCGATATTCTGTGATTACTACAACCCTCCCGACGAGTGTGAATGGCACTACGAACCCTGCGGGAACCGGAGCTTTGAGACCTGCCGCACCATCAACAACATCCATTCCAACATCTCCGTGTCCTACCTGGAAGGTAAGGTCCTCCCTTCCCCCCCCCCGCCCGAGGGCTGGATCCTGGGGCCGCAGGGAGGGGCCGTTGCATCGCTGCTTCCCATTCCCCTCCTCCTCCGCCTGGGGCGCAGACCCTGCTCAGTGAGGGAGCTCTTCAGCTCCTCCTGCGCCCGGGAGCAATGTCCAGCCCCACGGCGGCTTGGAAGGGACCCAACCCCCGCAGGGCGGCCCTCGGGCAACGCTAGTTCGGGGATGGGTACAGGGGGAGCTCACTGTGCGAGCTACAGCCCCGCCTCCCTCTGGCACCCGCAGGCTGCTATCCCAGGTGCCCCCCAGAAAAGCCCATCTTTGATGAAGACAAGAAGAAGTGTGTGCCAGCTGACCAGTGCGGCTGCTACGTGAATGATGACCGCTACGAAGTCGGGGAGAAGATCCCCACAGATGACGTTTGCCTGTCTTGGTAAGTGAGCTTGCGGGACCTGCTGGGCCTCCGCGCCCTTCTTCGAGGCCCATCCTGGGGGAGAAATCAGCCTCCTCCACCTGCTCCGTCACTCCCTCACCATCTTCCCCTTTTTCTGCCGCTGCCTCCTGAAACTTGAGAAAGGAGCTATCTGTTCACCGAGGGAGATGGATCGAAGCTTGTAGTTTCCTTGCCCCCCCCCCCCCTTTTAAAACTAAACTTGCTTCCCAATGCAGAGCATGGGAGGCGGGGGCGGGCAGCAAGGGAGGGCAGCCAGGGCGAACCCATCGGGCAAAGCTCTGCAAGGGCAGTAGAAATGGCACCCACCCTGCCATGTGCCTCTTATCCAATCAGTGATTCCATCATTCCATTCCAATCCAGTCAACATCTATGAGGCACCTACTCTGTTCCAGGCACCAAGCCAAGCATTGGAGGGGGGGGCAATTAATATTTGCCCTCCAAGGTCTTATGCTCTAGTGAAAGGAGGGAGGTACCACACACAAGGAGGCAGGAGAGCCAGGGTGGGGGACCAGAGCAATGGGGGCACCTCATTCTTTGCAGCTGAAACCAGGCGGGGCAGCAGATACAAAGTGGGGGCAAAGGACAGTCCAGTTCCTGCCCTCTATAAAGGAAGGCAGTTCCCCCTCCAGTCTCCAATCAGAAGGGAGAGGAGGCTGGGCTGGGGGAGCCGGTGTCAATCAAAGCTCGAGTTAGCTTTGAGGTGATGAGCTTGCTAAGGGAAGGGCATCTTATTCCGTGGAGGTGGAGCCAGCAGCCACCAAGTGGAGGTTGAGAGCACAGGGGAGGACTCTGTGTTTAAGGTCTGAGACCAAAGGCTTTAGAAGTGGTACCGCAAGATACAAATACCCATTTTTGGTTTAGCCATTTCATTTTAGCCGCTCAAGGAGAAAATCTCCTTCTCATAGCCCACCAGTTAAAGAGCCGCTCCCCAACACCTTCTGGTGGGGGTCTTACACTGATCAGTTATCATTAACTTAGTGTGAAATAGACCAAGTTACCAGATTCGTGAAATGAGAGGCGTGTGTGGGGGGGAACGGAAGGGGAGTGCTGGAACTTGGGTGAAGGCAGGTCTGGGGAGAAGGCTGGAATGGAGGCTTTGCGTAGCTGGAGGGGAAAATGAGCATCTTGGGAGGGAATGGAAAGAGAGTCCCAGGAGATGGGTGAGGGGTGAGAAAGGAGAAGGCTGGCCACAACCTCCCCCACTCCCCCCGGTGCCCCGGGAGAATCCCAGCCTTCTGGCCAAGGCAGCTGGCGCGCGTGGGTCCTGGCGCCTGGACTCTGAATCCCTCTGCTTTCTTTGCAGTATTTGTGAATCATCTTCCAACATCACCTGTAAGGAGGAGATAGGTAATGTGCCCTTCCATCTTTCCACGGGGATGTTACTGACAGTAGGCTGAATGAGTGAATGAATGAAGGGTACCTGGGAAGGGGCTTCCCCTGCCCCCTGGCACCAGCAGCTAAATGTGTCCCTCACAAACTGTGACGGGACAATGGAAGGTCCCCTTTTCAGAGTTTCTGGGCAGTCCTGGGAGCAGGTTCTAGGCTCCGAGGGCTCCATTTCTTTGGTAGCGCTTTCTGCTGAGTCCTGGAGAGAACCTGGCCTCAGTCCTGATCCTCAGTCCTGGGCTGGCCACGCGGATTGGATGTGGGGACTCGGGGAGTCAAAGGGATTGGCCCTGGGGGCCCCCCTCCTCTAAGTCCTGTGGAATCATTCTTCATTTCGGCTGCCTCTCCACCGCTCCCCTCTGGCCCTGAAGCATCTGCCTGAGCTCTGGCTCTTTTGCTCTGGGAGGATGCAAACCTATGGTCTGCAGGCTCTCAAGGTCTACCCAGTTGGGGGAGGAGAGGAAGAACCTGCTGGGGACTTCTGGAGTTGCTGGTGTGTGATTGAAGAGTGTCTCGTAGGGAGCAACCTCTTAGTTGGTCCCTTTCTTGCTTTTTGTTCCTCTCAGGCCTGGTAATTAACCAGACTCAGAATGGGTCCTTCTGCATCTGGGAGCTGTGTGGTCCCAATGGCACCGTGACCCAATATTTCAACATCTGTGTTACGAGCACAACTCCCATAACCACAGTGATCATGTCAACGACCTCTCTGACGACCAGCTCTCCCACCACCACTCTGCCCACCACCACCAGCACCAGCACAGGTACAGTCCCCAGCTCCCACCTGATGGATGTGTCTGCTTTGTCTGGTGCCTTCTAGTGGCAGAGCAGAGTCTGGGGCGAGCCTTGAAGGAGGTTGGGTGGGGGGAGGGCAGGTCTAGCCCAGTGGCAGTGATTCCCCTTCCCCTCCAGAGAAGGGCTTTAATGGGAATAGCTTTGGGCAACCCCCATGAATGGTCTGGGAAGTTGAGGGTTCTAGGAGAGCTGGAGGAACAGGTTTCTGTGAGACCTGAAGGGTCATACATAGGTTGAAGCCTTAGCTTCCACTGACCTCGGCCCCTATGTAGAGAGAAGGGATGACCTGGCCCCTTGGGGAGCTGGGGCAGCTGGGTAATACAGTTTTCTCTCTTTTTCTTTTTGGCTGCAGTTTCCACCCCAACTACTCCTCCAGGTAAGTCATGTTCAGGAAAGTTTTTGATGACAGAAAACATACAAGGAAGGTGGCCAACAATCCCCACCCTCCCACATTGAGACAGAATCTCTTTATGCCCAGGACTCAGGGGTCACAACTAACTCCTTTGCCTTAGGAATAAATTAAGTGATGCTGGAACTGTGGGTGTGCCAGGACAAAGACCCGGGATAGAAGCTGGGTTTTAATAGAGTCCTTAAGGGGTAGTTGTTCCCATTTGTCTGCTGAAAGGCTTTCACTGGATGACTTCTAAGGTCCTAGAAGTCTGTGACCAATGGAAGGTTTGGAAAGAGGGTCAATTTCCTAGGTAAGGCAAAGACCCCCGAATACTAAGTGCGCTAGCTACCCCCACTTTGGGTTCTCTTTCCTCCCCCTTCCGTAGCCGGGCACAAATATCAAATAGTGACGTTTATTTTCCTTCCTAGAAATATGCTGTTTTTGGTCTGATTGGATTAATGAGGACAATCCCACTACTGGCACTAATGGTGGTGACTGGGAAAGATTTGATGGGGTGTGTAGTGCCCCTGAAAACATCGAGTGCAGGTCAGCTGAGGAGCCCCATCTCAGCTGGGATCAGCTTGGCCAGAACGTGCTGTGTGATACATCTTCCGGACTCATCTGCAGAAATGAAGACCAGTTTGGAAATGGACCATTTGGCCTCTGTTATGACTATGAAATCCGGGTCAATTGCTGTCTACCCATGGACCAATGCCCACCAAGCACCACGACACCATCAAGTCCAACAACGACAGTGACAACCACCACTCCAACCACCACAACCACCACCGAGACTCCCACCACCACCACCGAGGTCCCCACTACCACCGAGACTCCCACCACCACCGAGGTCCCCACCACCACCGAGACTCCCACCACCACCGAGGTCCCCACCACCACCGAGACCACCATCACCACCACTGAGGTCCCCACTACCACCACTGAGACTCCCACTCCAACAATTATAATCACCTCCACCACCAAGGTCCCCACCACCACCGAGGTCCCCACCACTACTGAGGTCCCCACCACCACCACTGAGGCCCCACCCACTCCAACCACGACCACCATCACAGAGACTCCAACCCCTACACCCTGTGAGCCTGTCTGTAACTGGACTGATTGGATTGATTCGGGAAAGCCAGACTTCAACAAACCAGGTGGTGACTTTGAACCAGTTAAAGATATTTGCCAGGATGAAGGCTGGGTAACCAACGTCACATGCAGAGCCAGCATGTATCCAGACAAGACACTGGAAGAACTGGGACAAGTTGTAGTGTGTGATGTTTCAGAGGGATTGGTGTGTAAAAATGAAGATCAGAAACCAGGAGGAACGATCCCTATGCCTTTCTGTCTCAATTACGAAATCAAGGTTTATTGCTGTAAGCCTCCGGTCCACTGTATCACAACAGTGTCCACAACTGGCACAACAACCACCCCAGAGACACCCACGCCCACGATCGTCACCAGCACCATAGAGACTGCAACTCCACCATTTTCTACCATTACCCCCCCAGAGACTCCACCACCTTCTACCACCACCACCACCACCACTGAGACTCCAACACCAACACCTTCACCAACTACCACAACAACCGAAACTCCAATACCTACACCTACAACTACCACCACTGAGACCCCAACACCTACACCTACAACCACCACCACAGAGACTCCTACTCCAACACCTTTACCCACTACCACTTCTCCAGAGACTCCACCACCCTCTACCAGCACCACCACTGAGATTCCAACACCAACACCTTCACCAAC
This sequence comes from Sarcophilus harrisii, assembly GCF_902635505.1. Lineage (NCBI taxonomy): Eukaryota > Metazoa > Chordata > Mammalia > Dasyuromorphia > Dasyuridae > Sarcophilus > Sarcophilus harrisii. The sequence goes on from NC_045431.1 coordinate 234,827,985, forward strand.
TACCACAACAACCGAAACTCCAACATCTACACCTACAACCACTACCACTGAAACACCAACACCTACACCTACCACCCCAGAGATCCCACCCCTCCTCCCCCACCACCACCATCACCACCACCACCCCTGAGACCCCTCCACCCTCCACAACTACCACCCCTCTTCCAGAGACCCCACCACCCTCCCCCCACCACCATCACCACCACCACCACCCCTGAGACCCCTCCACCCGCCACAACTACCACCCCTCCTCCAGAGACCCAACCCCCCCCCCCACCACCCACCACCACCACCACCACCACCCCTAGACCCCTCCACCCCACACCCACCCCTCCTCCAGAGCCCCCACCACCCTCCTCCCCCACCACCACCACCACCACCACCACCACCCCTGAGACCCCTCCACCCGCCACAACTACCACCCCTCCTCCAGAGACCCCAACACCCTCCTCCCCACCACCACCACCACCACCACCACCCCTGAGACCCCTCCACCCTCCACAACTACCACCCCTCCTCCAGAGACCTCACCACCCTCCTCCCCCACCACCACCACCACCACCACCACCCCTGAGACCCCTCCACCCGCCACAACTACCACCCCTCCTCCAGAGACCCCAACACCCTCCTCCCCCACCACCACCACCACCACCCCCCCTGAGACCCCTCCACCCTCCTTTCCACCCCTCCTCCAGGGTCCCCCTCCCCACCACCACCACCACCACCCCCCCTGAGACCCCTCCCCCCCCACCCCCCCCTTCAGGCCCCCACCCCTCCTCCCCACCACCATCCCCACCCCACCACCCCCTGAGACCCCTCCACCCGCCACACTACCCCCCTCCAGGGGCCCCCTCCTCCCCCCCCCACCCCACCACCACCCCTGAGACCCCTCCACCCTTCCAACTCCCCCCTCCTCCAGGCCTCCCCCCTCCTCCCCACCACCACCCCACCACCCCACCACCCCGGAACCCCTCCACCCCCAACTCCCCTCCTCCAGAACCCCCCCCCCACCCCACCACCACCACCACCCCTGAGACCCCTCCACCCCTCCCCCCCCTCCTCCAGAGACCCCAACCCCCCCCCCCCCCACCACCACCACCACCACCACCACCCCTGAGACCCCTCCACCCGCCACAACTACCACCCCTCCTCCAGAGACCCCAACACCCTCCTCCCCACCACCATCACCACCACCCCCCTGGGCCCCCTACCCGCCCAACACCACCCCTCCTCCAGGCAACCCCCCCCCCCACCACCACCACCACCACCCCCCCCTCCACCCCCCCCCACCCTCCTCCAGGCCCCAAACCCTCCTCCCCCCACCCATCCGGACACCCTGTTCACCGTCAACCACTAAAGGCTCCAACTCCGACTGTTCTGTTCAGGCTCCAACCCCATTTTTATCCACAACCAAAGGACAAAGCAACCTCACGTTCCATCTCCTCGGCCACCCCAAGACACCATCCACGCTTGTAAGGACTCCACACCATCCCTAAACGGGACTCCAACTCCCCAACAACCGGTGGGGTCCTCGGCCTTTTTCTTTTCCCTGTCTCAATCTTAAAATTTACTGCTAAGTATTATATCTGCCATTCCTATCATCATGACTTCATTTCCCATTCCAGGTAAAAATGAGCCACAAAGGAAAGAAGACTGTCCTTTAGTTCTTCTAGGATAAATAATCCTATTTTTCACTTAATAGAGAAAAAAAAATTGTAACACAAAAGCCCTGGGATTCCTGATAGTTGAGGGCATCATATTTCCCAGATCACCATTTCTGTCTCACTGCTTTTAAGTGAGATTCACTACCTATCAAAGTATTAAAGTTGAGTAGGTGTTGGTGATGTTCAGGAGAGATTTAGTTTGAGAGAAAAATGATTTGGTGGGCACCTGAGAACTTCCTTCCAAAACTGAAAGGGTTGTCCTGTGGAAGAGCGATCGACTCAATTTTGTTTGACCCTTGAAGGAAGAATCAGGAGCAAGGTGGGGTGGGGGATACAGCCTCAAACGAACGTTTAATTTTGATATAAGGAAGAACTTCCTAACAATTAGAGTTAGTAAAACAAGCTGCTTCAAAAGGAGATGAGCTCTTCTTCATTGATGGTCTTTTAGTAGAGGCTGGATGGCCAAGTGTTAGGAAGTTGGGAAGGAGAATCCTGGGAGTATGAGGCTCTCATGAAGTCTTCTGTTTGGGGATGCTATGTTTTGTAACTTGACTTCTTTCAAAGGCCATCCTACTTTTGTCTTATCCCTTCTCTGGCCACTGGATTCTTTCCTTCCTTTGCCAAGTCTCATCCTCAAAACTTTCTGAGAACAAAGGAAAGCTATTTATTCTTTACTAGTTTCTGAACTTCCCTTCAAGTGAATTCCTTTATTATGACAAAAAATTCTAGGTTTATAGAACTTAGAGAAGGGTGACACCATAAAAACTCAAACCCTCAACCTTTAAAAAGGGGCAAGCCCTCTCCTTTAAAATACCCCAGAGAAAAATAAATTAAAGGGCTCAAGATGCTTTGGCTATTTATTTGTCCAAGCTCACACCTCTATTAAGTAGAAGAGTCAAGATTTCAAGCCGAAATTCCAAATCCTTAGCTCATTCCCTAGATCCAAAAGCCTATACCCCAAGCATCCCCCACTAATTGAGAGATCATCACATGAGGTGCTCTATTCTTCCCCAATGGGAGCAGAGTTGGGACAGTTGCATCATAACACAGTGGCTATCAAAGGAAACTTTCTTGAAACATGGGATATGTTTGTATTGGGAAGGTAACTGAAAAGGTGTCCATCTCTTCTCCCTGGGGCCATTCGGGACCCGGGGCTCTCTTTAGCACATCCCTGCTGCAATCTCTGGATCCAAATCCCAGGTGGCCCAGAGAAATTTGGGGACCTCGGGTGGTTTGGGGAGGGTACTTAGGGCCCCTAGCATTGGAGAATGGCGGCTTTGAAAGCCTTTGCCCCTCTCTGTCCTGAGCCCCGCAAAACTCCAGCTGGTAATGTGTGTATATGAAGGGAGATCAACACAGGCAGACCCAAGATCATGCTCTCTACATGATGCCAGGATGGGGCACGCCTGGGCTGATTGGAGGAAATTGCAGAGCTGAAAACCTTCAGTTCATTTCCTGATGCTTCCCAGCTCCTGGTCGGATTCAGAGCCAGCCCAACTCTGTTCTACCTTGGTCTGACTTTAGCAGGTGGAATTAATGAATGCCCTCTCAACCCTCTGTTTCTAGGCACAAGTCCCAGCACTCCAGTGGTAGCAGAGCCCACCACGACCACAAGTGAGACCCCATCTCCTTCTACTTCCACTGCCACGCCCACCTCTCCCAAGATCACGACACCCACCCGGCCTGTCCCCAGCACTCCCAGCGTGAGCGTCCCCATCACAGTTCGCACCACCCCCACCCCCACCCCCACCATTGGGCTCTCCACCAACTCCACCTCGAGCCCACTCACATCTCCCACCTGGAGCATCAGTACCGGCACCAGCATGTCAACGGCCACCCAGATAACCTGCTGTATCTTGAATGACACCTATTATGGACCAGGTAAGATGCAATGACAGCGGATTCATTCCCCAAGGCTTCTTGGGAGGATGCTGGGTGTTGCTTGGTAACCAGTTTGGTGTCTGTGCAGCCTTGACCCTGGTAGCTCACCCCAAGAGCCAGCCCCTATGGTGGGGGTGGGGAACTGCTCTGGTACAGTACGGTGACTTTGCCCACCTGTATATTGGGCATGTCCACTACATCACTTAACATGGTCACTGGAGAGGATTCTCTTCCTTGGCAGGTGACGTAGTGTACAATGGCACACATGGAGACTACTGCTATTTTGTCAACTGCTCCCTGGACTGCAAGTTTGAAATCTTCAACTGGTCCTGCCCTTCAACACCCCAGCCCACACAGAGCCCCACGCCAACCCGCCCAACAACCCCATCGAAGCCGACAACACCGAAGCCGCCAATACCGGAACCGACAACACCGAAGCCGCCAATACCAGAACCGACAACCCCGAAGCCACCAATACCGGAACTGACAACACCCTCTTCGGGCTGTCCCGACTTTGTGCCACCACGGCAGGTCTGTGGCTGCCCATGCTAAGGACAAGGCCATTTGCCCACACCACTCACTGGTCCCTGCCCCTGAAAGTGTCCCTGGGGACTTGGCATCTCCATATCCAAAGATGAAGCCCCTCCTTTGCCAACTGCCCTAAGTCCCGATTCCTCTGGGCATGGGAATAGATTTGCACTCTCCCAGTTCCTTCATGAGCGAGTTCAACTCATCTCTTCCTCTGGGCCTCAGTTTGCCCATCTGTAACGCAAAGAAGTAGAACTAGTAAGATCTATATCTGTGAGATTAAGGGATTGATGGCTTTTACATTTTTTTTTTACAAGAGTGCTCAGGTATAGCCTGTGACCAAGTCACTTCCAAGCTAACTGGCCCAGAAAAGGCTCAAGCTCAGTAGTCAGATTCATTTACTCAGTGAAAGAGACTTGTGGCTCCATTGTATGGAAAGGATCCCTGCCCCTCCTTCCCTCAGACTATGGGGTGTCCACAGTGCTGTGTCTCGTACCCAAGGGCATTTTGATTTTCTATCACGTGTGGGGCTTCTGGGTCCAGAGCTCTGGGCCACCAGGCCTGGCTGTACTGCCTGGAGTTCACAGCCTGGTGCTGGGCGATCACTGCTAACAAGCACAGGAAGACCATAGTTGTCTTACCACATCCCTAAGGATTAGTGGTACTAGTTATTAGTATTGTTAGTGCCATTTGGCAGGTGGGAAAATGAAGGGCCGAAAGGGCCTGGACTCCGGCTCAGTACTGTTCTCGTGGTCAGGGCCGTTTCTTCCATGTCGTATGAGGTGCCCAGAGAGGAGAAGGGATCATTTTCTAAGTCTCGTGGAGTGTCAGGGACAGAACTAGGCTGGTGGCAGCTATAGCTTAGCTGATCTTTTCTTTCCTTGCCACTCCTGTGGTCGTAGGAGAACGAGACCTGGTGGCTGTGTAACTGCACCATGGCCGTGTGCAAGCATGACAACACAGTGGAGATTTTTGAGAAGGTGTGCGACCCACCCCCCAAGCCGGTGTGCAGCAACGGCCTCAACCCCGTGTGGGTCCTGGACCCCGATGGCTGCTGTGGCCACTGGGAGTGTGACTGTAAGTACCAGCCCCTTCCTGCATCCACTGTCCCCTCTGCTTCTTCGGGGGGGGGGGGCTTTCACCTCTTGTGACCCAGAAGGGAGTGATGGGGGCTGCTGCAGGGCAGGGAGAGTCTCATTCAATTCAGCAGCCATTGACAAGGAGTGTCGGGAACTGTCCACAGTGCTGGACTAAAAGAAAGAGAACGAAATCTCGAGGGCCCGCAGGAACTTAGGTGACCGGGGAGCTCCTTTGGGAAATTTGGGCACCGGAATTCTCAGGACAGAGGCCTAAGCCAGTCACCTCGTATGCAAATGTTGCCTAATGCCTCCTCTCCAAGGGGGATTTGGGGCTCCCCCAGGGCCCAGCTCAGGGCAAGTGCTGCTCTTCCAGGTTACTGTACCGGCTGGGGAGACCCCCACTACACCACCTTTGACGGGCTGTACTACAGCTACCAGGGAAACTGCACCTATGTGCTTGTGGAAGAGATCTCTCCCACCGTGGACAATTTTGGCATTTACATCGACAACTACCACTGTGACGTCAATGACAAGGTGTCCTGCCCACGCACCCTCATCGTGAGGCACGAGACCCAGGAGGTTCTCATCAAGACCATCAACATGGCCCCCATGAAGGTCCAGGTGCGCTGTCGAACAGCTCAGCTTGCCCACAGGGCACCGCCCAAAGCATGGGGTGGGGGGGGGACCGGCTCCACTGAGCAAGAGATTCTCAATCGATCAGCAAACATTTAGCAGGGACTTAGCACGTGCCAGGCATTGTGCCGAGTGTCAGGGATGCTTAGAGAGAAGGAACCTAAGCCCTGTCCTTGAGGACTTACATTTTACTGGGGAAGAAAACATACAATAACTAGATATACACGAGATCCACAGCAGCACATCCACATAAGGTCCACACAAAGGAATACACACACAAGGGCCACAACAGCACATCCACACAAGATCCACACATAGCACTTAGACACAAGATCCACATGAAACTATATATACAAGATTCACACAGAGTGGATACAAAGTGTCCTAGGGGAGCGAAGGCACTAAGCTATGGGGATGGCGGCACAGGACGGGGATTTTGAGCTGAGTCCCAAAGGAATTCGGGGTTCTAAGAAGGGGAGGTGTCCCACCCGCCTCCTGCCCCCTGCCCCCAGCTGCTCAGGGAGCTCAGCCCCCGGATTGACCCCTCTCTGTGCTGCAGGTGCTGGTGAACAAGCAGGCCGTAGCACTGCCTTATCGGAAGTACGGCCTCGAGGTCTATGAGGCCGGCATTAATTACGTGGTGGAAATCCGGGAGCTCGGCGTCCTGGTGTCCTACAACGGCCTTTCCTTTTCCATCAAGATGCCTTACAACAAATTTGGCAACAACACCAAAGGCCAGTGTGGTAAGGAATCTGTCCTGAGCCTCGGGAGCCCCGGGGAGGAAGGGGCTGTTGGGGAGGACTGGGTTCCTCCTCCCTGGGGGCTCTCAGTAGGGCTGAACCTCTGCGGTCTCTCCCAGCCCCAAGAGTGCAGTCTGGGTCTATGTGTGTGTACGTGTGCACTTGTGCTCACGTGTGTGTGTATGTATGTGTGTGTGAGTGTGTGTACATGTACACTTGTGCTCACGTGTGTGTGTGTGTGAATGTGTGTGAGTGTGTGTGTGTGTGTGAGAGAGAGAGATTACTCTTGCTTTCTACCTCCAAGGTCTCGGGTCAGCCTCCATCCCTGCCCGGCCTTTGGTGCGAACCTGTTGGGATTCTGTGGGGAGGCAGGCTCAGGGACAAATACCCCCCAGTGGAGACTTGACCCAGCTTGTCTCTTGCCCAGTGGACACCCCAGACCCCAGGGCTCTGCCCCGTGCCCCAGGAGCCGCTCCACATCCCGCTGCCTCCAAGTGGTCCCCGCCAGAGTATCTGCTCTTAGAACCCGAAACATCCCCCTTGCTTTGGTCCCTTTTCACGGGAGCCTTCCAGGCTGAAGGGGATTTGTCCAATGAGGGTCGTGCACTGGGGCCAGGGGAGAGCAGAACATCCTATGAGCGCGCCCTTGGGAGGGCCTTGGTGGCCTGTGCCCAGTGGCTGCCTGGGCTGCCCTGCCCCCATCTGGGGGCTTGGCAGCCCCCGTGCTAGGTCTGGCCTCCTGGTCACTGGGTCGGCCCCAAAGTCCAGGCTGTGGCCTTGTTTCTGGCAGGGGAGCCACCCTCCTTCCCATAGACCTGTGCAGACTTTCGCTGAGCAGAGCCTCGGGATGGGCAGGCCTCGGGCTCTGGGCCCCAGGGGACCCCCAAAGGGCCAGTAGGCGGCTGGGTGGCCGCTGGCCACCCGGGGAGGAGCTGCTGGCCCTGGGCCCTGGCTCCCGAGTCCTGAAGGACCTTCCTCTCTCCCAGGCACCTGTACCAACACCACAGCCGATGACTGCATGCTGCCCAGTGGAGAGGTCATCTCCAACTGCGAGATCATGGCCGACGAGTGGGTGGTCAATGACCCCTCGAAACCGCACTGCCCCCACTCCAGCTTCACGACCAAAGCTCCCTCCGTTACCAAGCCCGGTGTGGCGACCCCTCCCCCAGGCTGTAACCCCTCGCCTCTCTGCGAGCTCATCAAGGGCAGGTACCCTGACACCCCAACCCCATGACCCCCAGGGTTGGGGCTGAGCCCCTGCTGGGCCTGGCCCAGGAGCTGTCCCCCAAGGGCCCCGGCCTGGCTGTGGCACCTTCCTTCTGAGGGATGCCGGGCTCTCCGCTCTGCCCAACTACCATCCCTTGGCTTAGGGGATTCCAACGGCAGGAGCCATGGCAGCTGGTGGCCTTGCCCGGTCCCAGGAGAGCTCAGGGCCCTGGGCCACTTGGTGGAGGCCGAGAGCATTGGGGAGACTCGGAGTTAGGGGCAGGCTCCAAGACACCTCTGAAAAACCCAGTGGGCCAGAGGTCTGGAGCGGGGGGGAAAGACACCCCAAATTTGGCAGCTGAGGAGACAGAAGGGGGAACTTCCGGGGGGTCACATCCCCAGCGATTTTCCTGCCATGATTGGAGGTCGTTCAGCCTGGAAGCTGAGGGGGAGACTCTGGGAACGCAGGGAAGGTGGGCAGGGGAGCCTGCACTGACCAGATGGCTCAGTGGAAGAAAGGGCTTTCTGAAAACCAAGTAGGGAGTGAAGGGGTGAGCTCCTGCCAGAGAAATGTCCAAGTGTGGCAGCCATTCAGTCAGGTTGCTGGCAAAGGGCTAGCACAGGCCCGAACCCTCCCAGCTGCCCGGCAGCCACAGTGGGGGAAGAAGTCCCGGGCTCTCCCCTGTCAGATCTCCCTTCCCCCTCTCTGCCAGCATCACTTTCCCCCAGGTCCAGCTCATTCACCTGGGGTGTCCCCAGAGCCCTGGCATGATGTGCCTGGCAGTGCCAGTCTGGGGTGGGCACCTGTGCCCAGTGCCTGGAGGACCACACTTGGGCATGGCATCGGGGGTACTGGTGGATGTGCCTGAGGCAGAGCGGGCACATGACGAGCTGCCTCTGTTTCTCCCTCCAGCCTGTTTGCTGAGTGTCACCAATATGCCCCACCCCAGCACTACTACGATGCCTGCATCTTTGACAGCTGCTTCGTGCCTGACTCTGGCATGGAGTGTGCCAGCCTGCAGACCTACGCAGCCCTCTGCGCGCATGAGGGCATCTGCGTTAACTGGCGAGAGCACACCCACGGGATCTGCGGTGAGTAGGGCTACGGCTGCAGTCAGGGCTGAGCTCTGGGGCTCCTGCTGGGGCTCCCCCACTGGGGCTCCTGCTGAAGGTCCTCCTGGGACTCCCCCACTGGGGCTCCTGCTGAGGCTCTGCCATTGGGGCTCCCACGCTGGGACTCTTGCTGAGGGTCCTCTTGGGGCTCCCCCCCAGAGCCCCCGCTGGGGTTCCCCCACTAGAGTTCCCCCACTGGGGCTCCTGCTGAGGGTCCTCTTGGGGCTCCCCCCGCTGGGGCTCCTGCTGAGGGTCCTCTTGGGGCTCCCCCTCTGGGGGACCCAGCTTGTGCCAGCCCATCAGAGGCTGTCCCACTTTGGGACATCACTCTTACTGGGTTTGTTTCTGTCCCCAGAGGTGACATGTCCAGCCCACCGGGAGTACAAGGCTTGTGGGCCTGCCAAGGAGCCAACCTGCCAGTCCAGGTGAGGGGTCCCTCCTCGGCTCCATCTCCCTGCCCTCTGACCCTCCTTCCTTCCTTCTGGTACCGGTGCCAGCAGCTAGAGCTCGGCTCCCGGGCCCACCCGCCCGGGGCTGCCGGCTCTCTGCCTCCGTTGGCTCCCCAAAAGCCTCTCTGAAAGCTCTAACGACTCCATAGCCCGCCAAGCTGGTGCTTGTGGCCGGAGCTCTCAGGACGCTGCCCTGGAAGGCAGGAAGTCTGCAGAGAGATGGCCAAAGGCAGGGAGCCCGGTCTGACCTCTCTGTCCCTCTTCTTGCAGCCCGGATGAGCCCTTGGACAACCGGACCATGGAAGGCTGCTTCTGTCCTGAGGGCACCATCAACTTTGCCCCCGGCGTCGACGTCTGTGTGCAGACCTGTGGTAGGTCGGGCTGGCTTTCGAGGGGCAGGCTTGTGGGGGCCGCAGCCCTGAATGTCCGCGCTCCTATGACCTTTTTCTTTCTCCTCAGGCTGCGTGGGACCGGACAACGTGCCCAGAGAGGTCCGTCTGAACTCCGTGCCCTCGCTGCCCTTGTGCAAGGCTTGGGGTGTGGGCACAGTGGGGCAGCTGGGACCCCCAGAAGTCTGGGAAAGGCTGCAGAAACCGGAGTCTTTGGCCATGCTGGGGCATTGGCACTCAGTCTCTCGGGCAAACCCGGCATCTCGTCCTCTTAAAGGGGAAGAGATGTCTCTTTTCTGAGAGTGCCGAGCCCCACTGTCTCCCATGGCCTGGCACTAAGTTTTGGGGTCTGTGGGCAGAGGGAGCCCGCAGCCGGAGAGGGCGGGCCAGGAGTCTTCTGCTTCTTCCCTTCTCTCTGGTCAGAGGGGTCTTGGAGGCTGAGCTGGAGGTGGTTTTCCATCGAGGAGATCAAAGCTGGCTTTGATTTGGCTGGCAGGCTCAGGCCGGGCAACGGGGTCCCTTGCCCACAGATCAGTCAGCCGATTGGCAGGCTCTGTATCCCCAGGGAAGCGGGGGACCCTGCCAGGATCTCTCCTCACCCCCAGGTCCCCCCCTCACACCTTCCCCCTCTCTCCCCTCCTCTGCCTTTTTTGTCCTGCTAGTTTGGGGAGCGCTTCGAGTTTGACTGCAAGAACTGTATCTGCCTGGAGGGAGGCAGTGGCATTGTGTGCGAGGAGAAACTTTGTGCCCAGACGAAGCCTCAGGAGTGCCCAGAGGAGGGCACATACCTGGTCACTGAGGTGGACCCCAGTGACACCTGCTGCAATCGGACCTACTGCAGTAAGGGGGGCCAGGCCGGGTGGCTGAGGTCCCTCCATGGGGTCCTGGGGACGGGCTCCACTTCCCCCTCCCCAGGGGAGCCCCCGATACAAAGTTTGTTCTACAAACCCACCTAGCCTTGTCCCCACTCTATAGAGAAGGATGCTGGGCTCACAGGTAAAAGGCTCTCAATTAGGACTTGAACCTGGCGCCTTCCTCTGGGGCTGCTGGTGGCACACCCATGTCCCCTGCTCTTGGACCCCCAGAAGCGCCTGGCTGAGCTGAGGGCCAGAGAGGAGAGGCCGTGAGCCCCACTCAGACCCAAACCTTGTGGTCCCCACTCTGTGCCCACCAGCTCCCTGATGTCGGGGACTTGTCCTGAGCCAGGCTGAGCCCGAGGCTCCCCTTAGGGCCAGCCCAGCCCTGTGGTTCTGCCGGGCAGAGGTCAGCAGCCCCAGGCCAGCTCCCTGCCCTTGCCCACCAGGACCGTGGCCTCCTTTGTCCTCACAGAGTGCAACACGAGCCTGTGCGGAACCAAGCTGCCCGTGTGTGAGCTGGGATTCGAGTTAAAGACCCAGATCGTCCCTGGCAAGTGCTGCCCCGTCCACACCTGCGGTAAGTCCCACTCTCCAGGACCTGGGGACCCCCCTCGGCTGCTTCGCTGCTGGGCTGTAGCAGCTGCCGGAGGCCAGGGGGTGGGCTCGGACTTCAGGGAAGGGCCAGGCGGGAGCTGGGGCACCTGGCCAGGGCACGTGGCGGGCCGGGGCCACCGTGGGGAGCTGCCCAATGACCCAAGGCTGCAGGGGGTGGCCCGATGACCCCTCTGCCTCCCATCTTGTAACAACTGGACTTTTGGGGTGTTTCCACACAACGCTCCCTGATACTTGTGGGCTGGGCTCCCTGCTGGTGACCTGGAGACAAAAGCCTGAGAGAGCTTGGCCCTGGGGAGGCCGGGGGAGGCAGAGGGGAGGTCCAGGCCAGATGCTCCAGACAGAGGCCTCCAGGCCAACGGCCCTCCCTGGTTTGGAGACAAGGGACCGGGAGCTGCCTGAGCCCCAATAGCCCTTCCCAGAACCTTGGGGCAGGTTCTTTCTAGGCCCGGTTGGGAGAAGTTCTTAGCTATGAGGAAGGGGATGGGGAGCCCAAGGGGGACAGAGGCCCAGAAGCCCTTGCTTCTGAAGGTGCCGAAGGCCTCTTTTCCTTCCTTCTTTCCAGAGGCCAAGGGCGTTTGTGTCCTGGATGGAGCTGAATACAAGGTGAGCTCTGCAGTTTCCCTGCACATGGATGGGGCAGGCCACCTGGGAGGGGAGCAGGGTGCAGGGGAGGGGGGCTGTGAGCTTAGCAGGAGAGGCCAGATCCCCTTGAGCCCCGGCCTTGGCTTGAATGGGCCAGGTGTGCTACCAGGTGGGGTACAGCTTCTGACCATGCCCCAGCCTCTGGATGGGCCCCGGATATTCTGCACCCCCAGCCACTCACATCTCTCTCTCTCTCTCTCTCTCTCTCTCTCTCTCTCTCTCTCTGTCTGAGTCTGTGTCTATCTCTATCTCTCTTTCTCTCTCCCTATCTCTGTCTCCCCCTCTCTGCCTCCCTCCCTCCCTGCCTCTCTCTTTCCTTCGCCCTCACAGCCTGGATCCCCAGTGCACTCCGATAAATGCCAGGAGTGTGTTTGCACGGAGAGGGTCAATTCCTCCACTCAGCTGAACATCATTTCCTGCAACCACGTGCCCTGCAACATCTCCTGCAAGCCTGTGAGTGCCAGCGGGGGGAGAGGGGGCTCACCTGCCATGTCCCGGGGCCCTTTCTTGGGGGAGCAGGCCTGGCCCTGTGCCTCTGCTTTCCCTGGGACCCATTTCTGTGCCGGGGCAATGCCTGCACTTAGAGGGGCCCGCGCCAGGCTTGGGGGCCACATCCCCATGCTCTGTGTTGGGCCTTTCCTAGGGCTTTGAACTTGTGAAGGTGCCAGGCCAGTGCTGTCCCAAGTGCGAGCAGACCCACTGTGTGATGCACCAGACCGGCAGCCTCATGCTTCTCAAGGTCGGTGTGGACGCCCTGGGACCCGTCATCGTGGGCTGGGGAAACGGGCGAGGAAAACTCTGAGGTCGAGGTGGACGCCGAGAGGCAAAGCTTGGGTCAGCTGGGATCTCTGCCCTGACCTCCTCCCTCCGCCCTCCCCTTCTGCCCGTACAGCCTGGCGAGATGAAGAAGGACCCCCAGAACAACTGCACCATCTACAGCTGCATGAAGCTCCAGGACCAGCTCATCTCGTCTGTCTCCGAGATCACTTGTCCTGACCTGGACTTGGGCTCCTGCCAGCCTGTGAGTGGCCCCTTTCCAGGGCTCCCTTTGGTGGGAGGGCAGGAGGAAGGCCCAGGGAGGCCACAAGAGCCTCGGCCCAGCTGGGGACACTCACAGGAGAAGCTGGTCTGGAGGAGCCAACCCTCCCTGCTCTGGAGGAGCCCCCCCTGAACCCGCTCAGAGTCTCGGAGGCCCTGGATCCAATCAGCTGCTGCCCCCAGAAATGGTCCCGGGGGCACCACCAGTCTCCGAGGCCCTTTCCGTGTTGGGAGGGCTCTGGGAGGCAGGACAACCCCCTGCTCCTGCCCTGTCCTCTAGGGTTGAGCAGAATGAGCCTCATCGTTCCTTTATGTGCTGTGGCTCCCATGTTCCCCCCATGGGTAAAAAGCCCCTGCCATCCTCTGACCACTTAAGGCACAAAAATGGGAACCCCCAGTTCTCTGGAGACTCACAGAGGGCTTCTCTCTTTCCCAGGGCACAATTAAGCTGATGGACAACGGCTGTTGTAAGACATGTGAGTACCAGCTCCTGTTTGTCTCAGGGAGCCCCCCCTGCCAGGCCGAGAGGGGCTCTTGATACCCCTCTATTCCGGAGCCACTTGGAGGAATTGTAGAGAAAGCGATCCAAGAGGGCCGGGACAGGAGAGGCCGGCACTCCATCTCCTTCCTCTAGGGGCCAAATGAGTCAGTCCCTCACCCTTGGAAGCGACCATCTCCTGTTTTATTCCTCCCTCCCTCCTCCTCCCCCTTTCCTTTCCTCCCCCGTCCTCCTTCTCTTTCTCCCCCCTCCCACAAACATTAAAGGAACTTCCGTGGGCCTGGGCTCCGCGTTGGGGGGATGCAGGGGCGCACTCTTTGGGCCAGGGGTTCGCTGGGGCCATTCAGAAGCAGGATCTGGATCTCGGCGCCCGGGAGAGGCCGGTGCTTGGGGAGGCTGGAGAAGCCGCTTCTGGCACATCCCACCTTTCTGAGTGCTCCTCTCTCCTCCCTCCTCCCCTTCCCCCAAGGCACGTACCGCAACGAGACCAGGGTGCCCTGCTCCACTGTGCCCAGCCGGGAGGTGATTTCCGTGGGGAAATGCAGGAAGGAGATGCTGATCAATCACTGCGCCGGAGCCTGTGGAACGTTTGCCAGGTCAGTGGAGGAACTGCGGATGGCGGGGGCGGGGGGGCAGCTGTTGGCAGCCCTCTGTGAGAGCCCCTTTGGTGGGCCAGGGCTGGAGGCAGCATTAGGACTCAGCTCCTGTCCTCTTCCCTCTCCCCGGGGGACGAGAGCCTGAGACTCTCCTTGGGATGGGGGAGGCTGGAGGGCTGGGAGGGCCCGGGAGACCTTGCTCTGTGGGGAAGAGGTGGCCAGGCCCACGAAGCTGGCCCGGAGAGGGGGCAACCAGTCCCCTGCCCCTGGTGGGAACGGAAATGGCAAGCCGGCCCTTAGCATCTTCCCCACCTTGGCATCTCCCCCCACCCCGTGTCCCCCCCAGGTACTCTGAAGAGGCGCAGAGCATGGACCACCGCTGCTCCTGCTGCAAGGAAGTGAGGACCAGCAGGAGGGTGGTGGACCTGGACTGTGTGGGAGGGGGCACACTGGCCCACGAGTTCACCTACATCGAGAGCTGCGAGTGCCAGGACACCGTCTGCGACATCCCCCTGACAAGGGGCAGGAAGGGCCCCCAGAGCCGCTCGCGCCGGGCCCTGCCGCGGCCCAGGAGCTGAGCGCTGCCCGCCCCGAGCCCTCGGGCTCTCTCGGCTGTCCCCTCCACTGCTCACAAGAGATATTTATTTTCTGTGGAGACTGATCTTGTCCAGCTCTTTTTACTCTTGAATAATAAAATTGTGCAGAGAGATGGCGTCGGGCTCTTTGTGTTGGGGTATCGGGGGCAGGGGCAGGGGCGGCGTGAGGAGCCCCTCTCCCCAGGGACAGGATGGCCCAGAGCCGCCTCGCCGAGGGCCCCAAGGCTTGGGGCCGGAATCCTGCCGGGCTGCGCTTGCCCTGGCTGGCCGTGGGCTCTGTGGCCCTGGCCTGCGCGATCGCTCTCCCGTGGCTCCCTAAGGAGGCACCCGTTAAGTGCCGGCCCTCGGCCCCTCCTGTTGGGAGAGAGGCAAAGATGCCAGTAGGAAGCAGCACCCCCCCGGGGCGTCCCTAAAACGGGCGGCCCAGACTGGCGGCGCTGCCCCTCTGGCCTGGCTGGGTGCGGGGCCGGGGGGGCTCTGGGCAAGGACTCGGTGCCATGCCCCGTGCCTGGTCCTCTGTGGTACTGGGCGCAGGCCGAGGTCGCTAGTGCCCCCCGCAGGACTGTGGGGAAGACGGGGCCGAGAGGCTGCGGGGGACTGGCCAACATCTGTCCCTTTCACCATGGGCCTCGGGCACAGGCTCCTGCAGGGACTCGGCCTCCGGCAGTGCCCCCTCTGTGCCAGGCTGCTCCCAGCTTTGAGGGGGTGCCCGCCTGTGCCCCCAGGGCATCTACAGGACTGCACAGGGGAGAAAAGATGGCAGGGCAAGGGGGGGGCACAGACCCTTCCGGACGCTCTCAGCTCCTGGTTTTTGTCTCTCTTACCCTTGGGGAGGAGCAAGCTCAGGGGGCGGCTCTGACCACTCTTTCCTTGGACCAGGATCTCGCGACCTCCAGGGCTTGGTCCCTGACGGCCGGAGGAGGAGCTTCCTACACAGACCCTCCGGTTGTTGCGGGCGGGACGGCCCCCCTTGGCCAGGCAGGCTTGGGGTGGCGAGGACAAATTCAGCTGCTGTGGAGGAGAGGAGACTCTTGTAGCCGTGGCACGGGCCTTGAAGGCCAAGAAAGATCATGGGGAGAGGAGGCTACATATGCTAGGGGCAGAGAGGAGAAGGGAGAGGGAGGGAGGGGAGGAAGGAGGGAGGGAGGGAAAGAGAAACAGAGACAGAGAGAGATATAAGAGAAAAAGTCCATCCATCACCTTGACTAGATTCCCATCAGGGCCGGGCAGGCCTGGTAGGCCAGGAGGAGGGTCGTTGGACTGGCCGTGATCCCAGCCCCCTCTGGCCCCCTCTGGCCCGGCCTCCTCATCTTCTCCACATGTGCCTCCAGACTCTTGCCTGGCCCCTGCTAACTGCTTCCCCACAAGGTCTTGCCCATCCCTGGTCCAGGAAAGGCCGTCAGAGGCTCCAGGCCCGGGGCCTGCGGGTGCTGGGAAGCCCCCCCGACTTCCGCTCTGAGCTGACCCCGGAGGGCCTGCCCAGCAGAGCCCTCGTCCGTGGGTATCCTGGCCGCGCCCGTGCCTTCTGCTTTCTAGCCTTCCTGGGGGCAAACGCCCATAAATCCCAAAGGCAAACAGTGCTGGGCCGGCCCTGGGAGTTGGGGCCAGCGGCTGCCAGGGTCCTGTTTGTCCTCCTGTGGAAAAGGGCCGGGCCAAGCAGCTGCAAGGAGCCGAAAGTGTCTGGGGCGTGTGCGTTGCAGGTTCCACCCCTGGCAGCCCGAGGGCTCGGACCCAGAGGGCCTGGGAAGTGGGGGCCGGGCTGTGGGAACACGGGGGCTTCAGGTTCCCCCCAAGAAAGAGCTGTTCCTTTTAGGCAAGGACTGGGTCAGTCATTGCCTCCCCTAGTGTGTCATCACCCCCCCCAACACTCCTGCCCCATTGGGAGTCCCAGAGCCTCGCTCCCTGCAGAGCATTTCCTGGCCACAGCCCGGGAGCCTCCAGGGCAGAGGGAGCAGCAGCTCCTCAAGCCCCCTGGGTCCCCGGCCGGAGCTGCCCCTTTCACTGCTGCCCATCTCAGAGTCAGTCCCGGCTTCCCGGGCCAGGCTGCAGTTACCGAGGGTACAGTCTATGAAGGGGGGCTGAGTGGTACCCCCAGTCCTAGCATCAGGCTCTGAATATAAAAGGGCTTAATTAATGCCTGGTGAAGAAAGAGCAAGTTGTCCCCCTACATCTGTCCCAGCAGCTCCTTGGATGACCTCTGCTCTGGAGCCCTGGTGCCGCAGGCGGCCTCCACTCTGGTGCCACAAATGGCCCCCGCTCCGGTGCCATGAGCAGCCCCCGCTCTATAGGGTCTGGGCTGTCACAGGACAGTCCCGACTGTCCATCGTCTGGTCTGGGCAGGGAAAAGACAAAGCAAGGCTGGGAGCAGGAAGGTGAGATCAGAAGCAGGGGAGAGGCGGCTCTGCAGGAGCAGTTGCTTATTTTCTGCAGGAGGGGAAGGCAGGGCTGGGGGGCTTGGAGGAGACTGACCCCCTGGGGAAAGTTCCCTGAGTGGGGCAGGGTCTCAGGACACGGGAGGAGCCACGTTCCTCATTGTGGCCCTGGGCTTGTGGGTGCCCCCGACCCTCCCTCTGCAGCATAAGCCAGGAGGAAGGTTTCACTGAGTGAGAGAGCCTGAGGGGGCTCCCACGGGGTCGGGGGGATACGGGGCTTCTGGTTTGGGTGGGTTTTGTCAGTCCCCCCGAGGCCTTCCTAGCAATAAGGGCAGCATCAGCTGGCGCGTTTTGGGTTTTTTGATGTGTTTTGGGTGTTTT
Source organism: Sarcophilus harrisii (assembly GCF_902635505.1). Lineage (NCBI taxonomy): Eukaryota > Metazoa > Chordata > Mammalia > Dasyuromorphia > Dasyuridae > Sarcophilus > Sarcophilus harrisii. Next base: position 234,845,263 of record NC_045431.1, read on the forward strand.
GGGTTTGCAGAGCCCCTTCTGGTTCTCAGATTGGGCCTTGCCCTTATTGCCCCCCATCTTTTTAAACAACTGATTGATGTTAAGTGACTGGGCCAAGATCGCACTTCCAGCTTGGGGCAGGATTGGAACTCTGCACCGGACTCTGAGGGCCGACCCCTGGGTCTGCAGCCCCATGTCCGTATTTCCTCCTGACTCTGCACGCAGAGACCTCTCCTATGGGGAGAGATGAAGCCGGAAATGGCCTTTTTTATCGCAGGAAGGGGGTGGGCGCAGGGAGCCAGGGACCTGGGGTTTTCCCACGTCTAAATGTGCATGTGTGGAGCCACGAGCTCCGAGGCCGGGCTGAGCCGGCTCTTCCCCTGGCAGCCGGACCCGGCCTTTCCCCCTGCCGTTAAGCCTTCCTGGAATCCTGGCTCAGGGCTTAGTCACACAACAATGGGGATTAGGGCAGGGACCCAGCGACAAACACTCGGCCCCCTGGGAGTGCACAGGTGGCCTCTGGGAGGAGCTCCCAGGTGGGGGCCTGTCCCTTGTGATGATGATGAGGGCTTGTAACCCGCCCCCCCCCCTTTGGGCCCCCTGGCCTGGCAGGGAGCTGGGTGGAGGGTGGGGGGATCCTTGATACGAAAGGCCCCACCCGGGAGGGCCGCTCCCCCAGCACAGAACAGACAGGGACCCAGACCCAGGCCTTCGGAGCAGGTGGGCCCGGTCACTGAATCTGTGGCTCCATCCCAGGGGGTAGGTCTGGGGGCTGTACAGATTGAGGGGGTTTGGGGCTGCCAGGTCGGACACACCTGTCACCCAGGAAGGAGGGGGGGACCTGGAGAGGGAGGCCCCCTGAGCCCGGAAGGAACCTCAGAGGGGAAGGAGGAGGAGGAATAGGAAGCTCTGAGCCCCACAACAGGAAGTGGAGAGTCCGGGGCAGTCTTTGGCCAAGGAGACCAGGACCGTCAGGCTCCCACCACGTACTGGGCACTGTGCAAGGCGCCAGGGACACGCACAGGGCCCATGTGGTGGCCCCCGCTCTCACGAGGCTGGCACCCTGAGGAAGGGGAGGCCTGAGAGCTGGGAGTCCGGGTTGCGTGGGGGAGCCCCAGCGGGGGCTGCCTGGGAGCCGAACCTTTGGGAGATCTCATGGCTATTTGAATTCTCCTTCATATTGCCGCTGTTCGGTGAATGGAGACCCAGAAGGCAAGCCCCCGGCACCGACCCCTCTACCAGGAACACTTGGGGGCAGAGGAGCCGCCGTCTTTGGGGCAGTGACGCCCTTTGTCAGAAGCTGAGCCCCCCGGGGGTTGGCGCCTGAACCAGAAGAGTGCTCCCCCACCCTTTTTAGCAGAAGTGGGGGGCTGGATGTGCAGAAATGGAACCCCTTTTGATGTTGAACTGCGTTCATATTATAGCTAGTTTTGCCAAACTCTATTTTTCCTAATTTTCTTAAAAAAATCAAAAATGACTAGCAAGTTGTGCTCGGTAAATTTTCAGTTTCATGTGCAATCATTTCTTGTTGTACTACAAGGTTAAGGAAATGCTTGTTTTTTTTTCTCATAAATTAAAAAAAAAAGTTGCACAATGTGGAATGGTTGTCTGGGCCAGAGTTGGGAAGTTTGAGTGATTACAAAGTGATTACAAAGCAGTGCTTTTAAAAAAAGCAGAGCAGCTAAGAATTTCTTGATTTCTTTAACAGTCACTTTTCTTCCAACACTAAGAAATCAGCGAGAGAATATTCTATCAAGGACCTGATTCTCATGAAGATCGAGGACTTCGTTGCTGGTACAGAAATGATGTGGAAACAGCTGTTACACTTTAAAGCTCATGAGAGAGAAGAAGAAATTGTGCACAATGTGACACATGGCCCAGATCTGGGAAGGGCAGATTTTAATGGGTCCATAGAAAGCATGAAAATCCTACAGGGGAGGTCAGTTCAGGTAAGATGAAGAGCTGAAATCACGTTCTGAAGGTTCAAATAGAAACAGCTTTGAGAAGGAGGAAATAGGGGAGTTATCTATGATGAGTGTATGGAAAAGTGGTCAATTTAATTAAGCAAATGTTTATTAAGCACTTCCTTTGTGCAGAACAATTTCCTGAGTGACAAGAAGACCAAAACTTAAAAGCAAAACATTGCTCTTATGTCCTTTTGGCTCATGTTTGATTCTTCGTGACCCCATTCAGGGTTCCTTCTCCTGGTCATTTTATACACGAAGAAACGGAGGCGAACAGGATTAAATGCCATTCAGCCAGGAAGCGTCTGAGGTCAAATTTGAACTCAGGACGATGAATCTTCCTGGCTCCAGGCTTAGCCCTCTATCCCCTATGGCACCATCTGGTTCCTCGCCCCAGTTACCTTCTAATAAAGATCCTGAGAGTTGATGTCAGTCTTCCAATAAACCAAGAGAGAGAAAAAAGGAGAAACGAATGTGGATCATCACCAGATACCCCCAGCAGCCAGCCCACAGACTAGCATCAGACCAACCACACCTCCAGTTTTCTTATGTCTCCCTTTAAGAATAGGAGAACATAAATTTAAGAGTGAGAGTTTTTTTTAATTATAGCTCTTTATTTTCAAAATATATACATGAATAATTTTCAACACTCACCCCTACAAAACCCTGTGTTCTAATTTTCCCCTCCCTTCCTCCCACCTTTCCCCCAGCTGGCAAGTGTCTAATATTTGTTAAACATGTGCAATTCTTCTATATTATTTCTACAAATATCACGCTGCACAAGAAAAATCAGATGAAGATGGGGAAAAATGAGAAAGAAAACAAAATGAAAGCAAACACAACAAAAAGAGTGAAAATGCTATGTTGTGATCCACATGGAGCTTCCGCACTCTCTGGGTGCAGATGGCTCATTGGCCTGAGTCATCTCATTGCTGGGGATGGCCAGGTCCATCAGAATTGATCATCATGTAGTAGTGTAGCTGAATATATATGTAGTATATATGTTGAATATGCCCTACTATATCCTAGATACAATGTATGTGTGCAGATCCAAACAGTTTTCTTGTTGCACAGGGAGAATTGGATTCAGAAGGCAGAAGTAACCCGGGAAGAAAAACAAAAATGCAAACAGTTTACATTCATTTCCTAGTGTTTTTTTTTTCTTTGGGTGTAGCTGCTTCTGTCCATCATTGATCAATTGAAACTGAATTAGGTCTCTTTGTCAAAGAAATCCGCTTCCATCAAATTGCATCTTCATACAGTATCGTTGTTGACGTATATGATAATCTCTTGGTTCTGCTCATTTCACTTAGCATCAGTTCATGTAATTCTCTCCAAGCCTCTCTGTATTCATCTTGCTGGTCGTTTCTTACAGAACAATAATATTCCATAACATTCATATACCACAATTTGCCGAACCACTCTCCAATTGATGGGCAGCCACTCATTTTCCAGCTTCTGGCCACTACAAACAGGGCTGCCACAAACATTTTGGCACATACAGGTCCCTTTCCCTTCTTTAGTATCTCCTTGGGGTATAAGCCCAGTAGAAACACTGCTGGGTCAAAGGGTATGCACAGTTTGATAACTTTTTGGGCATAATTCCAGATTGCTCTCCAGAATGGTTGGATTCGTTCACAGCTCCACCAACAGTGCATCAGTGTCCCAGTTTTCCCACATCCCCTCCAACACTCATCATTATTTTTTCCTGTCATCTTAGCCAATATGACAGGTGTATAGTGGCACCTAAGAGTTGTCTTAATTTGCATTTCTCTGATTAATAATGATTTGGAACACTCTTTCATATGAGTGGTAATAGTTTCAATTTCATCATCTGAAAATTGTCTGTTCATATCCTTTGATCATTTATCAATTGGAGAATGGCTTGGTTTCTTATAAATTAGAGTCAGCTCTCTCTATATTTTGGAAATGAGGCCTTTATCAGAACCTTTAACTGTGAAGATGTTTTCCCAGTTTGTTGCTTCCCTTCTAATCTTGTTTACATTAGTTTTGTTTGTACAGAAGCTTTTTAATTTGATGTAATCAAACAAATTTTCTTTTCAATGAAAATAATTTTACTTTCAATCTTGAAATTATCCCAATGAAGCAAATCAGACGGTATAGAGGGGCTTCCGTTGAAAAGGAAGATGTCTCCCGGGTCCTCTTTGGCAAAACTGGATATTGTACAACTCAAAGCATTTTCGTGGGATATTTGGTGACTTCATCTGCAGAACTCACGATGAACATACATCAAAAGACCACCAGGAAGATGAAGCCATCTTATTGCCAAATTACCGGAAAGAATGAAGAAAAACATTCTGTATGAAGGACTCCAAAAGATCAAACATTCTTGAAAACTAACAACGTGGAAAAACATTCTAGAAAATACTGCTTAGGTCCAAGAAATCAAGGAAGCCAGTGACTTGGAGGCTGTTGATGGGGGAGCCATTGGTACCACTGACTCAGAGCAAAGGCAGAGCTTAATGCCAAGTTAGAAGATTAAAATGGAGAAATAGGGTGTGCAATGAAACAATTCAAATCTGATCTATTTACATAAGTTATTGATGTCAGAAGTAGTCAAAGGACCAAAGAACCAATTATCTTCATTTCCGAAGGATGTTTAACAGATATAAATATGTTGGCACAACAAGGAGACCAAAAGGACCGAGAAGCCGCCTGAGTCAGCAATACCTCTTCTCTTTGCCAAGGGGAAAGATAGGGCAGCCAAAGGCAGGACTGGTTTAGGATACAATCTTGCTTGGGAAATCTCTTAGAGCGATAGAAAATAATTCACTTCCATTCAGTTCCACAATCATTCTTTTAATGCCTAGTCTGTGCAAGGCACGTTGGGGACACAAAGGTGAGACAAAATAGTCCTTTCCCCTGAAAATCTTCTATGAAACGAGTGTGGAATTGAATATGCAAAGAGATAAGTAAATGCAGAGTAATTTGATTGAATGAGGGCAGAATCAGGCAAAGCTTTCTGTATGGAGCAGCACATGAACTGAGACTCAAAAGAAGACAAGGACTGGGGGATGGAGTGAAGTCCAGACCCGAGGGAAGGTTTGGGCAAGAACACCAAGATGGAAGACAAGTCTGAGGAAGAGCTTCCTGGCCAGTTTGCACGGGCCATCAAGCCTATGGGCAATCATGTGCAGGGCAGTCCAAGACTGGAAAGGCTGCGAGAGTCACATTGTGAGGGAATTGAAGCTCTTGAATAAGGAGTTAGAATTTTATCCCAGAACCAATAAAGTGCCAGTGAAGAGTTTTAAGTGGGGAGACTTGTATTTTAGAACACTTATTTTGCCCCTTGTGTAAAGGATGGAATGAAGAGAGGGGGGAACTGGGAAAAGGGTGTCCAATTAAGAGGTTTTCATAATGGCTGCTGACAGATGCGATGACTTAAGATGTAGCATGGTGAAAAGACTCGAGGCACAGAATTTGAGTTCAAATTCTACCTTAGGTGCTTATTATTTGTGGACCCCATTGCCTCCCTGTACCCCAGCTTCCTCTTCTGTGAAATACAGTGTTTGAGCTAGATGGCCTCTGAAATGCTTCCCAATTCTAGAGCCATGATCCCATGACACTGGAATGGGTTGAGGGAGAAGAAGGGCAGACAAGATGCTGCAGAGATAGAATTGATCAAGCCCACGATTGACTGGGCTTTGGGGGGGGGAAGGGGAGAGGAGAGTGAGGGAGAGAGAAGGGATGAACAGGATTCCAAGGGAATGAACTGGAGTGAATGGAGAGTTGTCAGTGCCTTAGCAGAAATAGGCAAGCTTGGAAGAGGGGAAGAGCACGAGCTCGTGTCAGATGTGAGGAGCTGAGACGTCAGAAATATCCAGTAGTTCAGTGGGGATGCTAGACTGGAGTTCAGGAGAAATATTAGAGTTGGATATATGAATGATATGGGTCAAGTTAGAGGAGAGGGGAGAAGAGAATAAAGAATGGAGAGGGAAAAGGGCTGCTGGAAAAGAGGAGAGGAAGAAAGAGGGAGAAAGGAGAAGAGGGCAGAGGAGAGAAAAGAAAAGGAGAAGGGAGTCAATAAACATTTGAGTGCTTACTCTGTGGCAGGGACTATGCCAAGTGCGAGGGATGCAAAAAGAAGCAAAAGACAGCCTTTACCTTCTAAGAGTTCACAAGGAGAAAGAAGGAGGAGACAGAAAGATGAGGTTGCTGCTGAGATGGTGTTAAGAGAGTGAAGAGAAGAAGGCATAGTGCAGATCTTGAGGGATATACATGTTTAATGAGGGGAAGACAGGCAATGATTCAGCAAAGGAGACTGAAGAAGAACAGGAGAGATTAGGGTCAGGAGAGATTAGTGTCATGGAAGCTGAGGGAGAAAGGCATATGGAAGAGTAGATGGTTGACAGTATAAAAGCTGCAGAAAAAGTTTTTTTTTTTTTTTTCCCAAGAGTATCATGAATGAGAAAAGGTCATCAGATTTAACAACTAAGAGATCACTGGTAACATGAGAGAGAGCAGTTTCAGGTGAATGGTCAGGTCAGAAGCCAGATTACAAGGGATTAAGAGGCAAGGGGTAGCTTGGAATAGGGCATAGAGGATTGACCACCATCCACCTGTCATCCCTGGTCATTGCCATGTGACCAATCAACAATTTTGTGCCACAAAATTCCTTGATGACATCTTTGACTCCTTCCTGTTCCTTGCAGTTCCTTGTTGCTCATATGATAGTTAGATCACACCCTTTGTGTGCCTCCTCATTACACAACTTCTCATTATTCATCTCTGAATTTCCATATTGTTATACTCTGTGTCTCAAAGCCATGCAGTAACCCCAGGACAATGATTTTGTGAAAAATACAGGTCTGTTGTTAAAAATACAACTCCCAGGTCTGGGAGCTAAGATGATGAAGACAAGGTGGGATAAGTTGAGCCATTGTAATAAAGATGATAATTCTATCTAAATTAACTTACTTGTTCAGCGTCATACCAACCAAAATACCAAAAATTATTTTATAGAGCTAGAAAAAATCATAATAAAATTTATCTGGAAGAACAAAAGATCAAGAATATCAAGGAAATTAATGTAACCAAAGGTGGAGGAAGGTGACCAAGCCACACCAGACCTTTAACTGAATTATAAAGTGGCTATCATCAAAACTATTTGGTACTAAGAAATAGAGTGGTAGCTCAGTGCACTAGATTAGATATATGAGTCAGTAGAAAATGACCATAGTAATCCAAAATTTGATAAACTCAAAGAGCCCAGCTTTTGGGACAAGAACTCACTATTAAGCAAAATACCGCTTGGAAGGCTGGAAAACGGAAATTAGGTATAGATTAAAATCTTACATAGTCTACCAAGATAAACTCAAAATGGGTATATGAATTAAACATAAGGAATTATACCATAAAATTAGTATGGCAGAAACTAGGCATTAACCCACACTTAACACTGTGGGTTACACCAAGATAAATTCAAAATGGGTTCATGATCTAGGCATAAAGAATGAGATTATAAACAAATTAGAAGAACATAGGATGGTTTGCCTCTCAGACCTGTGGAAGAGGAAGGAATTTGTGACCAAAGAAGGACTAAAGATCATTATTGATCACAAAATAGAAAATTTTGATTATATCAAATTGCAGAGCTTTTGTACAAACAAAACTAATGCAGACAAGATTAGAAGGGAAACAATAAACTGGGAAAACATTTTTATAGTCAAAGGTTCTGATAAAGGCCTCATTTTTCAAAATATGGAGAGAATTGACTCTAATTTATAAGAAATCAAACCATTCTCCAATTGATAAATGGTCAAAGGATATGAACAGACAATTTTCAGATGAAGAAATTGAAACTATTTTTAGCCATATGAAAAGATGCTCCAAGTCATTATTAATCAGAGAAATGCAAATTAATACAACTCTGAGATACCACTACATACCTCTCAGACTGGCTAGGATGACAGGAAAGGATAATGCTGAATGTTGGAGGGGATGTGGGAAAACTGGGACACTGATGCTTTGTTGGTGGAGTTGTGAATATATCCCGCCATTCTGAAGAGTGATTTGGAACTATGCTCAAAAAGTTATCAAATTGTGCATACCCCTTGATCCAGCAGTGCTACTATTGGGCTTATATCCCAAAGAGATCTTAAAGAAGGGAAAGGGACCTGTATGTGCACGAATGTTTGTGGCAGCCCTCTTTGTAGTGGCCAGAAACTGGAAACTGAGTGGATGCCCATCAATTGGAGAATGGCTGAATAAATTGTGGTATGTGAATATTACAAAATATTATTGGTCTGTAAGAAATGACCAGCAGGATGATTTCAGAAAGACCTGGAGAGACTTATATGAACTGATGCTGAATGAAATGAGCAGGACCAGGAGATCATTATACACTTCAACAACAATACTATAACAACAATATGATCAATTCTGATGGACCTGGCCATCTTCAACAATGAGATGAACCAAATCAGTTCCATTTCTTCAATAATGAATAGAACCCAGTGAAAGAACTCTGGGAAATGAGTGTGAATCATTACATAGCATTTCCAATCTCTCTGTTTTTGTCCGCTTGCATTTTTGATTTCCTTCACAGGTTAATTGTATATTATTTCAAAGTCCAAATAACTGTATGGACTTGTATACATATATTGTATTTAACATATACTTTAACATATTTAACATGTATGGGACTATCTGCCCTCTGAGGGAGAGGGTGAGGGGAAGGAGAGGAAAAATTGGAACAAAAGGTTTTGCAAGGGTCAATGCTGAAAAATTACCCATGCATATAACTTGTAAATAAAAAGCTATAAAAAAGAATAATACCATAAGAAAACTAGGAGAGCAAAGAATAGTTTATCTTTAGCTCTATGAAGAAGGGAAGAATTTATGACAGAAGAAGAAAAAAAGAACATTATTAGATTTTAAAAAGACAGTTTTGATTATATTAAATTGAAAAGTTTTGCACAAACAAAATCAATACAAACAAGATTGAAAGAGAAACAGAAAGCTAGGAAACCATTTTTAGAGCCAGTATGTCTGATAAAGGCCTCATTTCTCAAACATGTGGGGAAGGAAATCAGATTTATAAAAACTTATAAGAATACAAGTCATTCCGTAATTCATAAATGGTCAAAAGATGTGAACAGGCAGTTTTCAGAGGAAGAAATCAACAATATCTACAATCATATGAAGATATTCTAAATCATGATTGATTTGTGAGATGCAAATTGAGAGATTGACTATCCATTAGATAATAACTAAACAAGTTGTGGTATATGATTGTAATGGGATATTGTTGTATTTTAAGAAATGATGAGCAGGCTGATTTCAGAAAAACCTGGAAAGACTTATATGAACTGATGCAAAGTGAATTGAATAGAATCAGGAGAATATTGTACACAAGTAATAGCAGTACTATATAGTGATCAATTGTGAATGACTTAGCTATTCTCAGCAACACAAAGATCCAAGACAATTCCAAAGAACTCATAATGAAAAAAATGCAATCCACGTCCTGAGAAAGAATTGATGGAGTCTGAATGCTGATTCTGGTTGTTCCTTCCTTTCACCATGACCAGTTCATCTTTTTTGATTATATACTTTTCTGATGTTGCACTTCACATCACCTCTCATGCACAATTTTTTGGCAAAGTATTGAAGACGCACAAATGGGAAAATAAGTTTTCAGAAAACTTCCCAAGAGACATGATTAGGGAAAAATGCTACCAAGGACATCTCAGGATGAAACCAAGTAGAGGAAAACACGAGTAAGGGAAAACTCAGTCAAGGATTGTGGCCTGCCCTCTTTCTATCCCTCTCTGTTCTCCTAGTCATTAACCCTTATTCTGTGCCCCCACACTCCAGCTGCTTCAGGCAGATGATAGAGCTAATTAAAGGATAGGATTTAGTGAGGTATGACTGATGAAGAACAAGGGAGCAAGAGGTTCAAGATCGGGGGAGAGAAGGGAAGGCTTGACTCATTATCAGAAGGTGAGCCCAGATCAGGGTTACTGTATGTGTCCTCCCTTTCCCAGGACCTTGCACTGGGTAAGTGCCTGATATGGCAAGTGCTCAGTAAATGTTGGATGAACTCAACAGAAGTCTTTTATTCTGAGCTTAGTGGTTATCTTCTGTTTAATAGCCCAGCTTTATGAATTGTGAAAAGGAGACTTAATGGGTATCAGCTCATATTTTTCTTAGTTAAACCAAGAAATAACTCTGTTGAAAGTATTCTTGCCTTTACCAAAACCTCTGTCGAGTGGCTTTTCTTTTCCAGATAAATAATCCCAATTTCTCTAGCCTTCTGCAGTCACCCCTGAAATCATTCCTCTCCTCTCAGCCCTGTCCTAACCATCAAGTTAGCCCTATGGGCTTCTCTCGGTAATCAAGAAAATTCAGTTGTCTAGCCATGGTCCTGATCATGGGTCACCTGTAGAAAGTTCTATTTCCCATGCCCACTTTCAGGGATGCCAGTTTTGCTTAGGACCCAGCAAAGAAATAGCTGAAATGGTGGGATGAATGAGGAGGCAGACCCCATGTGGGCAGCTAGGTGACACAATGGATAGAATCAGGTAAATTTTAATTCAAATCTGGCATCAGACACTAGCTGTGTTTTCTGGGCAAGTCATCCTGTTTGCCTCAGTTTCCTCCTCTGTAAAATAAGGATAATGATAGTGCCTATGTCCTATCCATGGTTGTTGTGAGAATTAAATTAAATAATAATTTCAAAGCTCTTAGCACATTGCCATATATATATATGTATTAGTTATTATTATTATTATTATTATTATTATTTCTGCAGCCACAAATAGGAGGAGGAACTCACTCAAGAAACCTTTCTTCAAGCAGCTCCAAACAACATCCGATTTTGTTCTTGTCACTCTGTTCACCTGAGAATGGTCATGATTTTCTGTCAAAGTAGGTCTTACCAATGGCAGGATTCTGATCAAATACTGACACTATCAAAGTGGAGTCAAATGAAGCTGCCATCATGAATTTGAGACCCTTTTAGAGTTATCAGGTGATTTTGATTAGTGGGCAGACCTACTGTGTGAGCTGGGGGATCCACTGGGTTCTTTTTAAGTTGAGATATGTGGTTTTGATTTTGAGACTCTGAATCTATAGCCCTAACTTTGGGGAGACCGTCTGGCTTTACTCCCAGTTCTATATTACTGTTCTTCACCACCTTGTTGTCCAAGAATATCTGCAGGCTATACAGCACCAGAATATCACTTGTAAAAATCCGCTATTCCCTGCTGATATGGTCTCAATAAAATGTCTTTGATTCAAGTATAGATGACCCTTAGAGAGCTTAGTATAATTGGGAATTATCATCTTTAATCTTTCAGGCTCCCAGTCTTACTTCCTCCATATCCACCTCTGCAGCTTCTCTGATCAATTTCATCTCTGCAGCATTTCTGGTCGATTTCACCTCTGCAGCTTCTCTGGTCGATTTCACCTCTACAGCATCTCTCCTCTATTTCCTCCCTTTGACATTTCTGATTCAAGTCACTTGTGCAGCATCTCTGGTCTGTTTCACTTCTGCAGCGTCTCTGGATGATTTCAACTTTGCATCTTCTCTGGTCAATTTCACCTCTGTAGCATTTCTGGTCAGTTTTACCTCTGCAGCTTCTCTGGTTAATTTCACCTCTGCAGCATTTCTAGTCGATTTCACCTCTGCAGCTTCTCTAGTCGATTTCACCTCTGCAGCATTTCTCAAATCTGTCCCTTCCTCTATTCTGACACTGCTCCCACCCTTGTGTAGACCCTCATCACCTCACATGTAACCTGTTTCAATGGCTTTCTCATTGGTCTCTCTGCCTCAGAGCTGAGTGATTTTTTCGGAAGTGCAGATCTGATTTTGTCAGTCCCTCATTCAATCAACATCTGTGAGCCCTATGACCTTCATGATCACATGTAAAATCCCCTGGTGTTCAAACCCTTTCATAACCTAGCTATGCCCCCAACCTTTTCAGTCTTCTTACACTTTATATCTTTCTAGGTACTCTTCAGTCTTGGCTTTCTTGCTGTTCTCCCCTCCCCCCCAAAGATATTTACAATTCGTTGCAAGGGCTCTGTATCAGAAAAGGTAGCAGTAAACTGAAGGATTACAGGAATCTCTAGAAACAACGATTCTGAAACATCTAGTTCTCCTATAGTTCCAGGCTATGCCATTCAACCCAGCTAACAAGGATACCAAGCAGGTTATTTTGGCCTCTGATAGTCCTCCATCCGGGGAAACATTTGCTCAAGTCTGACTAGGGCCACAGAATCATTACATAAGATGTGCCACCGGAGGCTATAAAGTTGAAAACCAGGTGTGTGTATTGAAGAAGGGGAGAGGAAATATGGCAAAGCTGGGAAGCAGGCAATGGGCAGCCTTTAAGCCATAGCCTGGTGGAGTTGGGAAACTGAGCTAATTATCAGAACACCACCCACCTTGGCAACTGCTTTCTATCCGGTTCCCATTGGAAGGGCATCCAAACATTGACCTGATATTGAGATTTAGGAACAATGAGTAAGACGTCTTTGGGAAATTCTGAGCTCTGAGTCACCCTAAATCAATAGGTGCTCAAGCCAGCAACCACATTTTCCAAGGCATCTTGGAATCTTTTGCTTCCAGGGAGTAGGGTATCATTGGGATGCCTGGATTTTCATACAGCTCCCATACATGGGCTACTATCCTTCCTCTGTCCCTTGCTCCAATTTTGTCTTGACTTCCCCCTGTCAAGATAACACCTGATATCTCTCCTTAATATCTCAGACAAACTTGAAAAATCTGTTTATGTTTGCTTTCTCCACTTCTGTTTCTCTCACTCATTCTTCAATCCTTTGTTATATGGCATCTGACCTTCCCACACAGCTATCATTGTCTTCTTCAGTGTTGCCAGTGATCTAATTGCTGAATCCGATAGTCTTTCTCTGTCTTCAGCCCTCTGAACTTATGTGCTGCATTCAACACTCTTGGTCACTCTCTTGTCCTGGACAATCACTCTTTGTGTGGTTTTCTGGACAATGCTTTTTTTTTAGTTTGAATATCTGATCATGCTCATTCTTTTTTGTTTCCTCATCATCCTGTAGACCCCCTTGGAAAACTTCTCTCAGATCAGTCCTGCTGATTCCTTTGAGAGTGGGCTCCTAGTCCTCCAGACAATTCCCTCTCTCCTCTGCCTTCTCTGTGCCCAATGTTCTGATACTCAAGAAAAGACTGTGATCACTACTATGTGCTGCAACTGTCCCGTGTCTCTCTGTAGAATAAGCTTTATGACAGAGACATGCATCCTCTCTTCTTAGAAGTGCCATTATGGGGAGAATATCAAATTCTGGTCTCTCCACAAACATCTAGTGAGCATCTACTTCTTCCTCAAAGCTTTCCCCTTGGTTGTTAATCTGGTCAAGTGATCTCTTTTCCTGAAAGAAAACTCCTGTTTACAATTATGAAAAGACAATTGTACCTCTCCCATACCATGAGCATCAAATTACTTTTACTTAAGAATGTCCCTGCTGACTCTCAGATATGTTACAAACCCTCAGTTTGACATCTAATGTATTCCAAAATTATTTCACATTAATCCCTTTTATACACTTCATAATCCCCCTTTAATTCCTTTATGTGGACTGTTCCCCAAACCTGGAAGTTCCCTTTTCTCTCCCTCTAAGACTGGAGCTCCTTCTATCTCCCGTGTCATCTCTCATGGGTAGCCTTTCCTGATTTCCTTAGTTTTAATTAGGATGCTTTTCCTCCTCCAATCACTTTGTATACACTACACCTGTTCTATATTGTATTCTCCAGCAGAATGTAAGCTTCCTGAGGGTAGAAACTGATTTCATTGTAACTCTGTGTCTTTAATGCCTGGAACAAAGCCCAGCAATAGTAGACATTTAATAAATGTTCATAATCATGGACTGGGACATAATTACAGGCACGCCATCACCCCTCTTTGGTCCCTGTTTTTCTCACTTGTACGATGGAATTCAAACACCTGACACGTCTGCCCTTTCCTCCCCAGTGGTGCTCAGGAGAACAAAAGACAGAACAGAAATGAAAACACTTTGAATTTAGCATAACTAAGGCGTGCCATGGGGGAAGTCATGACTCTTCCCCCACCGGGCTCACCCCAGAGAGCATGTGTAGAGGTGAGCTAGACTCCGCTTCCCACGGGCCGTGTGAAGTCTGGCTCAGGAAGCTTTCGGATTTGGGGCTTTGGGAATAATACAGCGATCCCACAATCCCCAGGAAGCAGGGGGATTGGGGGTGTATCAGGAGATGATTAGCCACAGAACTAGGAAAGTCACCCACTCAGTTATTGCTGTTGCTTGTCCTTTATTTTTGAAGAGTGGGTGATGTTTTGACTTGCTTGTGAATAGATTAAGTGAGATAGAGTAGCACAAAATCATCAACCTCACTCTTCCAGTTATCAAAGTCCAGCAGCAGGACAAAAGTCCGGGTAACTGGCGGTGGCCTGGGGTTCAGGTGATGGTCGTGACTGTGACATCTTCGAGGTCTGTGCTCTAAGTGCCTGCACTGCCTGCTTCAACCACCTTCATGGCCTTTGGAACAGGTTGTTCTCATCTGCCCATTCTGCTAAGGGAAGTCTTCACAGGCTGGGAGTAGACACAACCCTCACTCACTGATACATTTGAAGGCTGTTGGTTACCCACAAATGGATTTAGCCCATCTGCTGAGACTCCGTAGACTTTAAAGCGAGAGACGACATCTGTTCACATCTGTTCTCTCCTTTCTCCGCATTCACCAAGTACTGGGGGATTTCCTGAGGCTCGCTTCTAGACTTCCCATGCAGGAAGTGCAAGGATGTCTTTCCTCTCTAGCACCAAGGTTGTCGTTAAAATCTATGGTCATCTAGGTGATCTTGAGTTGGGACCTGACTGCCTCTTAGACTTCATGTTTCCTTGCCTGAGCATGGGGGGGCTGAACATGCATCTGTCCTGAAATTAATGTATAAAAACCCAGGGGCAACTTTGTGAGTTGGGGGCTCCCAAGTCCCTCCATCAGAGCTGCCTGGCAAAAGGAGTAATGTTTTGCAACTTTGCCCTTCTTCAAGAAGATGAATTCAAGCCCTGGTTTGATTTGTTACAAGATGAAATGACTGTTCAACAATAATAAGCATTTATTAAACACCAATTGTGTGCCTAGCTAAAACCTGGAGATGTAAAGGAAGGCAAGAAAAATTCTTGCTCTTAAAGAGAGCACAGTCTAATGGGGGAAGCAGCATGCAAACAGCTATGTGACAATTACAGGAAATCTGATAATCAACACAGAAAAAGCACTAGAATTAAAGGAATTTGGGAAACAGTTCTTGTAGAAGGTGAGATTTTAGCTGGAACTTAAAGGAAACCAGGGAATCTGGGTGATAGAAATGGAAAAGTCAGTAGTCTAGGCAGAAGGAATGTCAGAGAGAATGCCCAGGTGCAAGAGATGGAGGTTCACGGGATAGCCAGGAGGTCAGTCACTGGCTCGATGGAGATGGGTCAGGGAGTAAGGGAGAAGAAGACTGGAAAGGTAGGAGATCACGTTGGGGACTAAATGCAGAATCGACAGGGATGGAGAGACCTTTGAGGCAGTTGAACCACCCTGTCCCAGTGGCTGTTCGGGTGTGAGGTACTGAGGGCTGCACCGGGAGTCAGGCAATGTCAGAGGAGAGAAGGGGGCATGCTGGAGAAAGGCACAAAATGACGCTACGTCGGGACTCAACAGAATAGGGACGATGGTGGTGTCCTCTGCGACCACAGGGAAAGAGAGGATGCTTTTGGCTCTTGTTCAGCAAATGTTTCATGTCTTGAAGTTTTCAGTACCAATCTCTTAGCGGAGTATTATAGGAATTATGGTCACTGGGTCACATGTTAAGTCTCTGTTTTGCACACTTATGAGTCTTTTGTGATTTAAGCCTTTTTTTTTTTTTTTTTTTTGGTGTGGATTTCTCATGCATAATTATCCTTTCCATACCTCGAGGATCCGGGGCATGGCATCCCTATGATCCATAAAATCCATGTAAATTTTTGGGCTCTTCCTTCATGACAGAGAAGTCTGAATTCTTTCTTTTTTATAGCATTAAAAGGTAAAATATATTGCTATTAAACAACACTATACATATATTTAATGCATTTCTTGAGTTTCTAAACTTTGTGTTGTTGGCTGGTGTTTGTGTGTTGTCTGAAGCTTTTGGAAAATTCCCCCAAAGTCTGACCTGTGAGATATGGAAACTGGCTTGGGAAAAGTTGTGATGTGGAAGGAATAACTGTATTAAGTTCTTACTATGTGAAAAGCACCGAGGATACAAAATGAAGTCAGGGCCTATCTTCGAGCATCTTACAATCTAACGAGATTAGACAATACATAAAAGTAGCTGAAAATCAGTGGTGGGTACCCAGGTGTGAAATGAATATATGGATGACTTGGATGCCCCCCCCCCCCTTTTTTTTTGCTACGGCAAGTGGGATTAAGTGACTTGCCCATGGTCACACAGCTAGGAAGTGTTAAACATCTGAAGCCAGATTTGAACTCAAGTCCTCCTGACTTCAGAGCTGGTTCTCTATCTCCTGCACCACCTAGCTGCCTCAGGTCCCTTTCTTAAAAGGAGCTCTGGAAAAGAGTCCTTGCTCTCTTTTCTCTAATCAGCAGGAGGAAGAGGCTTCGGGGCAGAAGTTCCATATGAGATAGGAGTGTCAAGGGTGATTGGAAAGAAATAGCCATCCTACCTGATTTACATTGCTTATGCAATACCTTTCTAATTTTTCATGTGGGGGAATCCTAGAATTGAGCCAATTTGAGCTTTAAGTGGATTATCCGATTATATCTGATTATAAGAGTTCTAAGTTTACCAAGTGTTTTATAAGTATTTCCCTTGAGCTTCACAAAAATCTTATAAAGTAGGTACTATTCTTAAAGACATTTTAAAGACGAGCAAACCGAGGCAGATAGAAGCTCAACGCCTTTCCAGGGTCACATAATAAGCACACAAGTCAGTATTTGAACTCAGATCTACCTGACTCCAAGCCTCGGGCTTTGCCTGTTATGCCATCTAGCTCTTTCGAGACTGGGCTCCCCCAGCACTGAACCAGGTCAGCCTATAGCTGAGGCTCCTCAATGGGAGAGGGTGCTTTGCAGCCACATTGGATCAGTCCCAGTCTGCTCTTGCATGTGGATTTTATAATGACCTTGAATACAGGCTCTGCAATCAGAATGGGAAAAGTAATCACCACCTATAATGACCAGAGCCATACATGAAAACCTCAGGAAGAGGGAAGATTCTTACAGGATTAGCTGGGTCTTGATTCTTGGAAAGTCCTTCTTTCCTCTTATTAACAGAAATATTTTTAAAATTAGCTTTTGAGTCTCCTTTATGGTGATGTTTGCCCTCCTTCAACTTTCAGAGGACTGGATCAATATTGTACTTAGTTTTGGCAAATAGAGATTGTGCCCAGTTTCACCCCAAAGCAAATGTTCACAGTATGTTTCTAAATCCCTGATAAAAGGTATCTTTCCCCTCCTGCCAGGGAGCAGTGGTGTGGTTGAGCCAATTAGTCACTGCCTGATAATCACAATGGGAGGCAGGGTTTTTGCCCGGCTTATGCTTGGCTAATGGTGGCAAAAAGGTAGTAATGTGGTTTGTTGGTTTCTCATAACTTTAGTTTTTGTACAGAATTTTGCAAGAGCATTGATTCACGTAAGAAGGCCCAGGCATTTTCCCATCGAATCCCATATCCCTCCCAATTGAGGTAGAGTAAAACATTCTTAGAGGTCTTCAAGGAAACCACCATACGTTGGATATTTCCATCAAGATTTCCTGTTTAGACTAGATGATGAGAAAATCATAGGATTGCTTTATGGTGTGGGTGAGACAAAACTATTAAGTAAGGCTGGAGCACAAAGCTATGCAAGGGTCAGTGTTGAAGAATTACCCGTGCATATGTTTGGAAAATAAAAAAAACTTTAAAAATAAAAAAGTGCAAAAAAAATAAAGGCTAGGAAAAAATCCAACAAGAAGAGATTTAAAGGGGACAAATGCAAACTTTTATATTCAGGTTAAAAAAATCAATTTTCCATGTACAGAACAGGGAAGGCATGACTAGGAACAGTTAGTTGGCTTAAAAACAATTTGTGAGTTCTGGTGTCTGGAAAATTCAGAATTGTGTAATAGGAAAATCAAGACAGTGATTACTGCATTGATAGAGACCTGGAATCTAGGACAATCCAACTGTCTTCTTGTCTGCTCAGATCATATCTTCACTATGGGAAGCATAGTTTAGGCCAGTGGTTCTCAAAGTCTGGTCCAGAGCATCCTGGGAATCTCTGAAATCCTTTCAGAGAATCTACAAATTCATAAGTAGTTTTTATTTTTAATGTGATCAATTTCTACAACTATAAACCACATAAACAAAAACTCTTTGGACAGATCCTCAATCATTTTTAATAGGATAAAGATATTGAGAACAAAAGTTTGAGGACCACTGGTTTATGCAGTCAATCAGTGTTTATTTAAATACCTACTGTATACCAGGAATTGTACTAAGTACTGGGGATATAAAAAGAGGCAAAAGGTTGTTCATGACTTTAAGAAGGTTGCAGTCTAACGGGGGAGACAAATGTAAATTGCTAGGAACAAACAAGTTATAAGCAAGATACATTGAAAATAATGAAAAGAGGGAAGGCTCAAGAATATCAAGGGAGATCCATGAGAGAAAAGTGAAGAAAGATGGCCTACCAGTGCTAGATCTCAAATTGTTACAAAATGCTAATCATCAAAACAATCTGGTATTGATTAAGAAATTGACTGGTAGATTGATGGAATAAATTCTATATTCAATATACAGGAGTAAATGATCATAATAGTCTAATATTTAAGAACCACAAAGTTCTAAACTTTGGGGGCAAGAACTCATCATTTGACAAAAATTGCTACAAATAAGTTTAACAGAAACTAAGCATAGACCAACATCTTTGACCATATACCAAAATGATTTGGACATAAAGGGTGATATAATAAGCAAATTAGGGGACCATGGAAAACTTTATCTGTCATATCTATAAATAAGAAGAGAATTTATGACCAAATGAAATGGATACTTTTGATGATATTAAATTAAAGAGCTGTTTTTTTTTTTGTTTTTTTTTTGCACAAACAAAACCAATGCAGTCAAAAGTTAGAAGGAAAGCAGGAATGGGATTTTTACAAAGGTTTCTCTGGTAAAGGTCTCATTTCTTAAATTTGTAGGGAACTGAGTCAAATTTATAAAAATAAGAGCTGTTCTCCAAATTATCAAAGAATAAGAACAGTCATCTTTAGAAAAAAGAAAGCACAACTATTTTTTTTTTCTTTATTCAATAGCCTTCTATTTACAGGATATACACATGGGCAACTTCACAGCATCAACAATTGCCAAACCTCTTGTTCCAATTTTTCACCTCTTACCCCCCCCACCCCCTCCCCCAAACGGCAGGATGACCAGCAGATGCCAAATACATTAAAATATAACTTAGATACACAACAAGTACCATGACCAAAACACCATTCTGCTGCACAAAAAGAATCAGACTCCGAATTATTGCACAATTAGCTTGTGAAGGAAATCAAAAATGCAGGTGTGCATAAACATAGGGATTGGGAATTCAACATAATGGTTTTTAGTCATCTCCCAGAGTTCTTTTTCTGGGCATAGCTAGTTCAGTTCATTACTGTTCCATTGGAAATGATTTGGTTGATCTCGTTGCTGAGGATGGCCTGATCCATCAGAACTGGTCATCATCTAGTATTGTTGTTGAAGTATATAATGATCTCCTGGTCCTGCTCATTTCACCCAGCATCAGTTCGTGTAAGTCTCTCCAGGCCTTTCTGAAATCATCCTGTTGGTCATTTCTTACAGAACAGTAATATTCCATAATTTTCATATACCACAATTTATTCAGCCATTCTCCAACTGATGGACATCCATTCAGTTTCCAGTTTCTAGCCACTACAAAAAGGGCTGCCACAAACATTCGTGCACATACAGGTCCCTTTCCCTTCCCCATAATCTCTTTGGGATATAATCCCAGTAGTAACACTGCTGGATCAAAGGGTATGCACAGTTTGATAACTTTTTGAGCATAGTTCCAAACCACTCTCCAAAATGGTTGGATTCGTTCACAACTCCACCAACAATGAATCAATGTCCCAGTTTTCCCACATCCCCTCCAACAATCACCATTATTTTTTCCTGTCATCTTAGCCAATCTGACAGGTGTGTAGTGGTATCTTAGAGTTGTCTTAATTTGCATTTCTCTGATTAATAATGACTTGGAGCATCCTTTCATATGACTAGAAATAGTTTCAATTTCTTCATCTGAGAATTGTCTGTTCATATCCTTTGACCATTTTTCAATTGGAGAATGGCTTGATTTTTTATAAATTAGAGTTAATTCTCTATATATTTTGGAAATGAGGCCTTTATCAGAACCTTTGACTGTAAAAATATTTTCCCAGTTTATTGCTTCCCTTCTAATCTTGTCTGCATTCGTTTTGTTTGTACAAAACTTTTCAGTTTGGTATAATCGAAATTTTCTATTTTGTGATCAGTAATGATCTCTAGTTCTGCTTTGGTCATAAAGACCTTCCCCTTCCACAGGTCTGAGAGGTAAATTATCCTATGTTCCTCTAATTTATTAATAATTTCATTCTTTATGCCTAGGTCATGAACCCATTTTGACCTTATCTTGGTGTACGGCGTTAAGTATGGATCAATGCCTAGTTTCTGCCATATTAGTTTCCAATTTTCCCAGCAATTTTTATCAAACAGTAAGTTCTTATCCCAAAAGTTGGGATCTTTGGGTTTGTCAAAGACTAGGTTGCTATATTTGTTGACTGTTTTATCCCTTGAACCTAATCTATTCCACTGATCAACTAATCTATTCCTTAGCCAATACCAAATAGTTTTGGTAACTGCTGCTCTATAATATAATTTTAGATCTGGTACAGCTAAGCCACCATCATTTGATTTTTTTTCATTAATTCCCTTGAAATTCTTGACCTTTTGTTTTCCATATGAACTTTGTTGTTATTTTTTCTAGGTCATTAAAATAGTTTTTTGGGAGTCTGATTGGTATAGCGCTAAATAAATAGATTAGTTTAGAGTAATATTGTCATCTTTATTATATTTGCTCGCCCTATCCAAGAGCATTTAATATTTTTCCAATTGGTTAGATCAGACTTAATTTGTGTGAAAAGTGGTCTGTAATTTTGCTCATAAAGTTTCTGATTTTCCCTTGGCAGATAGATTCCTAAGTATTTTATATTATCAGTAGTTACTTTAAATGGAATTTCTCTTTGTAACTCTGACTGTTGGATTTTGTTAGTGATATATAAAGAATGCTGATGACTTATGTGGGTTTATTTTATAACCAGCAACTTTGCTAAAGTTGTGGATTATTTCTAATAACTTTTTAGCAGAATCTCTGGGTTTTCTAAGTATACCATCATGTCATCGGCAAAGAGTGATAATTTGGCTTCCTCATTGCCTATTCTTATTCCTTTAATCTCTTTCTCAGCTCTTATTGCTATAGCTAGCGTTTCTAATACAATATTAAATAGTAACGATGATAGTGGGCAACCTTGTTTCACTCCAGATCTTATTGGAATGGTTGCAGTTTGTCTCCATTACATATGATGCTTACTGATGGTTTTAAATAGATGCTGCTGATTATTTTAAGGAAAAGTCCATTTATTCCTATACTCTCAAGTGTTTTTAATAGGAATGGATGTTGGATTTTATCAAATGCTTTTTCTGCATCTATTGAGATGATCATATGGTTTTGTTAATTTGGTTATTAACATGGCCAATTATATTGATAGTTTTCCTAATATTGAACCAGCCCTGCATTCCTGGTATAAATCCTACTTGATCATAGTGTATTATCTTGGAGATGATTTTCTGTAGTCTTTTTGCTAATATCTTATTTAAGATTTTAGCATCAATATTCATTAGGGAGATTGGTCTATAATTTTCTTTCTCTGTTTTCAGCCTACCTGGTTTAGGTATCAGTACCATGTCTGTGTCATAGAAGGAATTTGGTAGGACTCCTTCATTCCCTATTTTATCAAATAATTTATATAGCATTAGGGGCCAATTGTTCTTTAAATGTTTGGTAAAATTCACATGTAAATCCATCTGGTCCTGGGGATTTTTTCTTAGGGAGTTGTTTAATTGCCTGTTCTATTTCTTTTTCTGAAATGGGACTATTCAAGCAATTTACTTCTTCCTCTGTTAGTCTGGGAAGTCTGTATTTTTGGAGGTAGTCATCCATTTCACTTAGGTTATCAAATTTATTGGCATAAAGTTGAGCAAAATAACTCCTTGTTATTTCTCTAATTTCCTCTTCATTGGTGGAAAGTTCTCCCTTTTCATTTTTAAGACTACTAATTTCATTTTCCTCCCTCCTTTTTCTAATCAGATTTACCAAAGGCTTATCTATTTTATTGGCTTTTTCATAGAACCAACTCTTAGTTTTATTAATTAGTTCAATAGTTTTTTTACTTTCAATATTTTTAATTTCTCCTTTTAATTTTAGAATTTCCAATTTAGTATTTGATTGGGGGGTTTTAATTTGGTCTTTTTTTAGTTTTTTTAGTTGCAAGCCCAATTCGTTAATCTTTTCTTTCTCTGTTTTATTCAAGTAAGCCTCTAAGGATATAAAATTCCCTCTTATTACCGCTTTGGCTGCATCCCACAAATTTTGGTATGATGTCTCATCGTTGTCATTATCTTGAGTGAAATTATTGATTGTATCTATAATTTGCTGCTTCACCAATCATTCTTTAAGATGAGATTGTTTAGTTTCCAATTACTTTTTGGTCTATTTCCCCCTAACTTTTTGTTGAATGTAGTTTTTATTGCATCATGATCTGAAAAGAAAGCATTTACTATTTCTGCTTTCTTGCATTTAATTTTGAGGTCTTTATGTCCTAATATATGGTCAATTTTTGAATAGGTTCCATGAACTGCTGAGAAGAAAGTATATTCCCTTCTATCTCCATTCAATTTTCTCCAAAGATCCAACATACCTAATTTTTCTAATATTATATTTACTTCTTTAATTTCTTTCTTATTTGTTTTGTGGTTTGATTTGTCTAATTCTGAGAGTGCAAGGTTGAGATCTCCTACTATTACAGTTTTGTTGTCTATTTCTTCTTGCAACTCTCTTAACTTCTCCTTTAGGAAGTTGAGTGCCATACCACTTGGTGCATATATGTTTAATATTGATATTGCTTCGTTGTTTATGCTACCCTTTAGCAGGATGTAGTTACCTTCCTTATCTCTTTTAATTAGATCAATTTTTTACTTTTGCTTGATCTGAGATAAGGATGGCTACCCCTGCTTTTTTGACTTCACCTGAAGCATAATAGATTTTGCTCCAGCCTTTTACTTTTTACTCTATATGGATCCCCTGCTTTAAATGTGTTTCTTGTAAACAACATATTGTAGGGTTCTGACTTTTGATCCAGTCTGCTATCTGCCTCCCTCTTTATGGGGAGTTCATCCATTTACATTTACGTTAGAATTACTAAATCTGTATTTCCTGCCATCCTAATAACCCCAGATTGTGCTTTACTTATTCTTGCCTCCCCCAACCCTCTTTCCCCCTTTTAAACTTATGTACCCCTCTTGTATCACGATACTTATCCTCTTTATAATCCCTCCTCCCCCTTTGAGTCTTTCCCCTTCCTTCCCTTATTACTCTTTTTCTTTTCCCTTTTCCTCTCCCCCTTTTTTAATGAGGCGAGAGAGAATTTCTCTAAAACAAATGTCAATTATTTTTTCTTTGAGCCAACTCTGATGAGAGTAAGATTCACACAATGTTCCTCCCCTCTCTAAATTCCCTCAGATATGATAAGTTTCCTTAGCCTCTTTGTGGGATGTGGTTTCCCTTTTATCCCTCCTTCCCACCTTGTTCTGCCATCATCCCTTTTCCATATCTACTTCCCTTTTTATGTTATATCAGTACAATCAAATTATACATGTATTCTTTTTGTATATCCACAACAGAAATACAATTCTCAAGAGTTATTTTTACCTTTTCTGCATCTCTTGAGTTCTATTCTTGGAGATCAAATTTTTGTTTAGTTCTGGTTTTTCTTCAGAAACAAATGGAATTCATTTGTTTCATTAAATGTCCATCTTCTTCCCTGGAAGAAAATGCTCCAGCTTAGCGGGGTAGTTTATTCTTGGCTGCATCTCAAGTTCTTGTGCCTTTCGGAATATCATATTCCAGGCCCTTCTTTCCTTTAATGTAGAGGCAGCCAGATCTTGGGTGATCCTTATTGTGACACCTCGGTATTTAAATGGTTTTTTTTTGGCTGCTTGTAAAATTTTTTCCTTAATCTGATAGTTCTGAAATTTTGCCACAATATTCCTTGGGTTTTATTTTGGGTTTCTTTCAGAAGGTGTTCGATGAATTCTTTCAATGCCTATTTTACCTTCTGTTCTATTACATCTGGGCAGTTCTCTTTTGATGATTTCTTGTAAAATAGTATCTAGGCTCTTTTTTTCATCATAGTTTTCAGAAAGTCCAATAATCCTCAGATTATCTCTCCTAGATCTATTTTCCAAGTCTGTCGTTTTTGCAAGTAGAAAATTCGTGGTTTTTTCCAGTTTGTCATTTTTTTTGTTTTTGCTTGACTGATTCTTGCTGTCTCAATGAATCATCAGTTTCAATTTGTTCAGTTCTAATTTTTAAAGAATTATTTTCTTCAATAGCTTTTTTACTTCTTTCTGTATATGTCCAATTGAGTTTTGAATGTATTGTTTTGGTCTGTGAATTTTTTCCATTTCACTAATTTTTTTTTTTTTAGTGAATTATTTTCTTTTCAATTCACAGATCCTACTTTCTTGCAGTTCTTTGTCTTTTCAATTCACAAATCCTACTTTCTAGTGAATTCTTTATTTTTTCCAATTCACAATTCTTACTTTCCTGAGATTTTTATTTTTCCAATTCACCAATTTTGTTTCCTGCACTTCCTGGGAATTTTTTAACTTTTCCAATTCGTATTTCAGGAAGTTGTTGCTCTCTTGTAAGGCTTCTCTTTCCTTTCCCCATTTATCTTCTAACTCTCTTTTGAGACTTTTAATGGTCTCTTCTATGAGAGCATTATGTAAAGGAGGACAGTCTGATGCATTTTTGCTGTTTGAGGTCTCTTCAGGTTTGCTGACCTGCTCTTTTTCTGCATAGAAGCTGTCGATTGTTCTTTTCATCTTTTTATTCATGTTTTAAAGCCTTTAGGGTAGGTCTCCTAGGCAAGGGGGTTACCAGCTTCCTCTGCAGAGCAGGGAAAGATGTAAACCGATTTCCGGCTCCGAGGTATGGGAGTGCTCTGGGTGAGAGTTTTCCCTTCCCCCAACAGGAAGTGGATTCAGCACTGGCCGAGCTATCAAACTGCTTAGTAGGGCTGAGTGGATTATCGATTGCCCTCTAGCTAGAGACTAAGTGGTGAAAGTGTCACCGCCCCAGGCCGGAGCCTCTTGTGGGACTGTAGATGGTATGAGCTGACCGCAGAACGCAGACAGCCACAAACTCTGCCCAGCTTCTCTGCCTGATGCAAATCGGCCCTGGAAAAGTTCTATGGCCCCAAGCCGAGCTCCCCACTGCGCAGATTGGAGGCTAACCCGGGCTGCGTCCTCCTGCTGTGCAGGATCACAACTGCCCCAAGGAAAAGCCCGTACTGCGGGTTGGGGCTGCGCGCTTGTGCTGAGATCTGTGCCTTCACCCTCCGTTTGAGACTCTCCTCGGAACCTAATTTCTCTCCCTGTCTGCGCCGATCTCCCCCCTGGCCCCGGAACCAACCTTTTTTGGCGAGACTGCAGATTTTCTTCGGCCGGTGAGTTGTTCTACTTCTTATCTTTACGAATTGTAGCAGTCAAGACTATTTTTGAGGCTCGATATAATATTGATAAAGAGGGTAAGAGAAGAGCTTAGAAAGTCGCGTGTGTCTTCTCCGCTATCTTGGCTCCGCCCCCCGAAAGCACAACTATTAATAGTCATGTGAAAAAGTGTCCTCAATCACTAATGATTAGAAAAAATGCAAATTAAAGGAACGCTGAAGTGCCACCATACACCTATCAACTTGGTTAACATGACAGAAAAGAAAAATGACAAGTGCTGGAGAACTTGTGGGAAAATTGGTTACATAAATGCATTGTTGATGGAGGCATGAACTGGTCCAACCACTCTGGAGAATATTTAGAATATACCTGTTCTGGACCAGAACTCTGAACTTGAAACAAGGATTCTTACAAGGTGTTAAGTCAGTGGAATTGATAAAGACAATGATTATTTAGTTTGGCATGGTTTGGCATTAGTTCTCTAGCTCAGTACACGTACTTAGTACTTAATATAGTCCTACAAGATTCACACCTATGATAAGAGAGCATATAAGCTTGGACAAACTCAGCCAGTCTCAAAGGCACAGAGCAAGAGAAGACAAGCAGACTGGAGGATGAAGCACAAGCCGTGGGACCCAGATTCATTCATCCCATCTCACAACATCCCGGTGGCAGACTCTCCTCCTGCATTTCTCCATTGAGACCAAGGCCGGACTGAAAGGCTCTCCAAAAATCTAACTGGGCCAAGGAAAGGAGACGAGACTTTGAAAGAGACAATAAAGGATTTGGACTTTAACCCCTGCCTGTTCTCGTGATGATTACTGAACTGAAACGAAGGCTGCTCCCACGGACCCCAAGAAAACTGAACCAAGAACGTTACATATACCCAAAGGGCTATCTATAATTGTGCATACTCTTTGACCCAATGGTATCACTATTAGATTTCTATCCCCACAAGATCAAAGGAAAAGGAAAAAGGCCTACATGTCCAACAAATATTTATATTTTTGTGGTGTCAAAGAATTGGAAATTGAGAGGATGTCCATCCACTGGAAAATGACTGAACAAGGTGTGGTATATGATTAATATGGAATCCTATTGCGCTAAATGATAAGCAGGATGATTTCAAAAAACCTGGTAAGGCCCATATGAATGAAGTGAGAAGAAGCAGGAGAACCTTGTCTACAATTACAGCAATATTGTAAAGATGATCAACTGTGAAAGATTTTGCGTCTTTCATCGATATAGACAAGTCTCAAGGATTCAGATAAAAAATTGCTCTGCTATCCATCTCCACAAAATAACTGATGGATTCTGAATACAAGATACAAAACAAGTATACTTTTTAAACTTCATTTTTCTTACTTTCTTTCTTCTCCAGTCTATGTTCCCCGCAGCAGCTAAGGAGATATTCCTAAAGTACAAGTCTGACCATGCTGCCCTTCTCTTCAATGAACTCTTTATTACTGCTAGAATCCAACAGAAATTCCTCTTTTTGGAATTTAAATTCCCTCCCCGTCTGGCCTCAGACTGCCTGTCTAGCCTTACTGTTCCCTCCTCCCTTCACACACTTTATGTCAAACATTCATTTCTTTCTCTCTTTTTTGAATATTAATAATTTTTGACATGTTAAAATATATGTTAAATCCAATATGTATAAGCATATTTCTATAATTCTCTTGCTGCACAAGAAAAATCAGATCAAAAAAAGAAAGTGAGTAAGAAAACAAAATGCAAGCGAACAACAACAAAAAGAGTGAGGATGTTATGTTGTGATCCGCCCTCAGTTCCCACAGTCCTCTCTCTGGGTGCAGATGGCTCTCTCCATCACAAGATCATTGGAACTGGCCTCAATCATCTCAAGAATCACTTTCACCAGAATTGATCATCGTAAATATTGATCAAATATTTATTTTATCATTTATCTCCATCTTTGCCCAGGTTGTCTCTCCTGTCAAGGACACTCTGCCCCTCACCTCTGACTCTAAGAATCCCAGACTTCTTTCAAGGCTCAGCTCAAACTCCTCTTCTCAGCTGCTAACCCTCCCCCAATTGCTAGGATCTCTAGCTGCAAAATCATTTCATACTTATTTGGTCCACGTGTTCTGTTTTCCGATTCATGCCTGTCCTGGGAGCTCCTAGAGGGCAGGAGCCGAACTTCACTTACTTTGGGCCTCAAGCCTTAAGGGCAGTGTCTAGCACACAGAAGGCTTTGATAAACAGTCTCTCCATTCTAAGAAGGCCACTCTCCCTGCTGATCCCATCACCGACTTTCCTTTGAATTCTCTTCTTACCTTTCCCCTGGTGTGACGTGGAGAGCCCCTCAGAGGAACCCCAATCAATGTCGATTCAAAATTATGCACAGATGCATTAAAGGAAGCAATGGGCTGATAAGGGATGATGTATCCCTTGCAAAGAGTCACAGGAGCTAAAGGAAACCTGTTGGAATCTTTACAAAGTGTTAAGCCATCGGAGTTGATAGAGACAATAATTATCTAATTTGGCATGGTTCAATATGATTGATTTGATCTTAGAAGGAGATATTTTGGGCCAGAACTTGAAACAAGGTACTAAGTACAACTGATAGAAACCATGCTTGTGTTCACACCTTTAGAGAGCTCATAAGTATCTAAATACTCAATGGAGTTCACACATTTGGGAGATTTCAGGGATTAGTATGAGATATCCAAATTCACACCTCCCTTAGGGCCAGAGAGCACTCTGGGAGATAACCCAGAATCCCTCTCTCTCCAGAAGGAGGACTTAACTTTTGGGAGATCATATATATACAGGAAGCTCTTAGAACTTGAGAGTTTTCTTGGGAACATTCCTAGGAGTCGGAGAGGGCTTCTGGGAGGAAGCCCACAAGCCCTATCTCTGAGGCAAGAAAGATTTCATTGCATCTTCCAACTTGGTGCTGGCTGGAGGCTGAAGAAAGCAGAGGCAGAAGCCAAGGACAAAGCTGCAAGATCTCTTGGAACCAAGCAGAGAGATAGGCCTGAGCTAACAGGGCTATATTGAAGGACACAATAAAAGATCTGAACTTTTATCATCTGGCTGTGTTTTGGAAAAAGAACACCAACAGAAACCCCCTGATCCCCCGACTCCAACCTGTGCCACAGACTTGCCAAGTCAACGTTCAGCCTGGCTTCAAGGTTGTGAAAGTTGAGGCAAATTTCCCACCCTAAGTACGCCCTCATCAAATGCTCTTATTAGATCTGGCCCAGTGCCCTCACCTGCCAAGATCCATGTAGAGCCTTCTTCTGCTATTCCTCCCAGCCTTGTGACACTTGGGAACCTAATGAGCCTGCTAACTAATCATGCTTTTGTCCCGGTGAGTGATAGAGATAAACTGCCCAGAGCCAAGTGCCAGGAGCCAGTTCCCTTAGGCCCTTCTTTGGAGACCTGCCAAGCTGCCTCCGATCATTCATGACATTGTCTGAGCCCTTTCAAAATCTACCAAATAGCGTTCTTGTTTGACCTGCCCCACAAGAATCCTTTATCCAACACTTGGCTAAATTCAAGATGAGTTACTGCCCGCCATTCTCCTTGATCTTCCAGTCCAATAACCTTGGCCAAAAAAAGGACATGAGATTAGTCCACCCTGGCTAGTTCCTGAGGAAGCCAATTGTGCAATAATTACTGCTTCCTTTTCTGGATGTTTACTAATTTACTTTAATAATACACTCTAGAATTTTATCAAGAATTTAATCAATGTCATTGACCTATAGTTTACAGACCCCATGATGGTCACGGCCCTTTTAGATAGTGGAAAACCTCCCAGAAAATCTAAGCTCTCAGATCCAGGAGCTTTAGGACTTTCATGAGTCATTGCTCCTCTCTGGTCAGTGGACAGTGAAGGAAAACATCTTGAACCTTAAAGATAAAGGTGTAAAAAGATTTTCAGAGGCACAAGAAGGAAAGCCATCACAGTGGAGAAAACAGGGGGGAACCAAGGCAGGATGGGTGTGTGAAGATGGGCTCTTTCCCCATCTAGAGAAGACCAGTAGCCAATCATTCACCAAACCGTGCATCTGAGGGTCCCTGTCCCTTTTGTTACGCAAGCAGAGACTTTGTAGAATGTGGTCCCATGGTCCAGACACTGTCCAAATTTCCTAATCTATCACTGGGCACTTAGCAAGTAGAAGAGGGTGGCAGGAGGCAGCCTAGAACCCTCGAATGCCACTTGGCAGGAGGGCTGGGAATGGCTTCCATTGGAACCCCTGATGACTTCCTCTATAGAGATAAGGGGAGGTCATCTAGCAAAGAGAGTACTTTAGGGTTGATAGTAGGGGGAAAAACCCAACGCTGCACAACAAATCACTGCAAGGGCTGCCTTGTCAGTTAGTCATTTACCTGTCACGGGAAGGTCTAGCAGAGTCTGACGCCCTCCGGTCTGGGATACTGTAGAAGGGATTCTAACGGACGGACGAGTTTCACTAGAGATCTCAAAGGCCCCGCTTGGCCCCCCCACCGGAATCTTGAGTCTGATTGTTGTCTCTCATTCTCAAAGATCATGTTGAAATCTCTGTGTCGGAGTCAGGTGCAATGCAGCCAACTGAGGCAGGTCAGACCAGAGGGAACCCAGAAGGCTCTACCGCAGCTCAGGCACAAGTGGCCCACGGGAGATTTCGAGTGGAGATGCCTCTAAACGGCAAATCTCACATTTCTTTTGAGCTACTGCAATTCTGCTTTGCTCATAGAGCAGGTGCACCATGTTGGGCGGTCCTGGGCCAGTGTCTCCCATGTCTCCCAACTGACACAAAGTTCTTCAGAGAGACCTTGAGAGAGTCCTTCTACCTCTTCCTCTGACTTCCATGTGAGCATTTGCCCCGTGTGAACTTTCTGTAAAAATAGTCTTTTAGGCAAACATACTTTTGGCATTTGAACAGTGTGGCCAGCAGTGACGCCCTCTGCAGCTACTCTGTGAATGCTTCATGGTTCAGCTCAAGAAAGGACTTCAGCTACAATTGATGAATGGTCAAAGCCTATGAACAGGAAATTTTCAGAGGATGAAATTAAAGCTATCTATAGTCATGTGAAAAAAATGCTCTGAATCACTATTGATTAGAGAAATACAAATTAAAACAACTCTGAGGCACAACCTCACCCCTCTCAGAATGGCTGAGATGGCAGGAAAAGATAATGATAAATCTGGGAGGGGATGTGGGTAAACTGGGACACTGATGCATTATTGGTGGAGCTGTGAACGGATCCAACCATTCTGGAGAGCAATCTGGAATTATGTCCAAAGGGATATAAAATTCTATCCTTTGATCCTTTGACCCTTTGATCCAGCAGTGGCAATACTGGGAAGGAAATTATAAAGGAGAGGAAAGGACCCACATGGGCAAAACTGTTTGCAGCGACTCTTTTTGGGGTAGCAGAGAACTGGAAAATGAATGGGTGGGGAACGGCTGAACAAGCTGTGGTACGTGAAGGTTCTATAAAAAGTGATGAACCAGCTGATTGTAGAAGGGCCTGGAAAGGTTTACATGAACCGATGCTGAGGGAAACAAGCAGAACCAGGAATGCGCTGTATACAGCAAGAGGAAGAATGGGCGCTGATCGACTAGGAAAGACTTCTCAGTGGTTCCGTGAGCCAAGGCTATCCCAATAGTCTTGGGATAGAAACAGACAATTTTTAGGGCACTTTTTCTAGCCTCGTCCTCACACCCTGAGGTTAGCAGTGTGGTCCCTAAAAGGGGCTGCTGAGACTCCCAGGGGCTGCCCAGTCCCACTGTGTCACTTTCAGCGAGAAGATGACCTCACGGCCCGGGCCATCGGCGTGCAATGTGGTGACTCCAGCTCCCAGGGTGTGCACACCTGCTGCATTTGCACACGTGGGTTCCTTTCCCTCCTTTAAGGTTTCTTTGGGATATAAGCCCAGTAGTAACACTTATGGATCCAAAGTTGTACTCCCTGGGTCCACTCCCCACGTCCACTCCCCACGCCCACTCCCCGGCCCGCTCCCCGGCCTGCTCCATTGCCCACAAGGTGGGGCCGGTCCAAGCTCCCCGTGCCTGATCACTGGATCTGGCCCCCGCGGCCAGGCCGGTTGCCCCCCACAGTCGGGCCGGCGCTGGAAAGGACCTCAGAGGTCAGCCGCCCAAGCCCTTTGTCACAGTTGCAGTGAGAGCCTCTGCCCCTCCCTTGCGGTTGGCTGTGAGCAAGCTCGTGGGGGCCGAGGCCCTGGGCTGGGTGAGCCTGATAAGTCTGGGCCCGGTTGCCTGGTGACCCGGTCTGCTTACCAAGCAGCCGGCCTCATGCCTTGTCCCCTACTTCTCCATTACGTGCCCGGGTCCCACCCAGAAAAGTCAGCGACGCCCTCTCTCTCCTCGGCGGCTCCAGGACCACGGGGACTCTGACTCCTTCCAGAAGCCCAGAGTGACTGTGGCAGGTCCCGGGACAGGTGTTCCCCGCCCCTCCCCCGGGCTTCCCTGGCTGGGAGGCAGCTTGGGGGCTCTGGAGGGGGAGTGGCTTCTTCCTAAGGGGAGGGGCCGCAGCAGAGCGAGCTTGGGGGAGGTCAGGAGGAGACTTTTCCAAGTCTGGTTTTTTCAGTTTTTGAGTCTCTGTGCCGAGTCAGGCAGGTCACAGACTGTGTGTGTGTATGTGTGTGTGTCTGAGTGTGAGTGTGTGTGAGTGTGAGGGGGGTCTCTATCTGTGAGCTGTGTGTGCGTGAGTGTGATTGTGTGAGCACAGCCTGGGCTGAGGGTCCTGAGGGAAGGTGGAGAACAAGCAGAGCACTTGTGCGGGGGAAGAGAGCTGGCCCTGTGGGTTCCTCACCCTCTCTGTCTCCATGACTGGGGGGCCCAGCAATGTCTGAGGCTGGATTTGAACTCGGCAAGATGAGCCTTCCTGGCCCCAGGCCAGACGCCTTCTGGCTGCCCTGTCATTAATCAAGGTGAAGAGTGCCTCGGGCTACTGACCTTGGAGGTCTCTGGAGACCCAGGCCCACATGCTTCTGTGGGCCTCAGTTTCCCCATCTGTAAAATGGAGCGCTTGGTTGGACGACCTGCCAGGGTCCCGCCCTTGAGATCCCATCGTCTGTACCCTCAGTGGCCCCCCCCGGGATGACCAGGGCCTGAGAGTCTGCAGCTGGACACCGAGGGACTGTGGGAGGGGGTGGGGAGAGAGGGGAGGGCCGAGGCTGGAGCCCCTGATCAGCGCAGCCTTGTTCCTTCCTATCCGAGGAGCCGGAGGCTGGCTCATTCTGAAGGCTCACTGACCCACATCGACGGGAGCGTTTCCTGCCAGGCCCACACCCTGGGCCACAGTCCAACCCCACGGCCACGGCTGGCCGGCTCCCTCAAGACCCATCCCCCCCGGGCTCCCCGTCCCATGGGCCACTGCACACAAGGAATCTGCTTTGTTTCGGGGCCCCGGCCCCCCGCTTTCCATGGGGGCGCATTTAGTCTCCAGCCTCCAGCCGACCGGTCCTTTCCTCATTTCTCCCAGGACATTAACAGGATATCGGGGACGGAGCGCTGGCCCTGAGCGATGGGCCTGGTGTGAACCCCACCTCCCACTCGTGGGCCTGGCCGCCCCTCTGGTCCTCAGGGGTCTCGGGGGGGGGGCCTCTCTGGGCACCGTGGGCCCTGTTGGGTTGGGGAGAGAGGAGGCAGCTCAGGCCTGCTGCTGGACAAGACACTCAGGCACGGGGTTTGTGCCCCCAGGACAGCAACTTCCGAGTCAAGCCTTAACCACGGGGACCTGGGTCTTCTCCAGGGCCCGGCCCTCACGAGCCCCTTCCTTCTCTGACCAATCTGCCCCGGTGTGACCCCCCTTGGGTGTATGAGCCTCCTCGCTTGCCCGCAGCTGCCCCCGAGCAGCCAGCACCTCCTGCCCAGATCATTCGTTGTTCCCCAGGGGTTTTGGCCACGTTGTGGGAGCGCAGGGAAGTCCCCCCCTCCTGCTCCCATGACTGTCTCGGGGCCTGTCTCCCACGAGCACCGAACGATCGTATCACGTTTCAGGAGCGTCCGCCTCCTCGGAGCTCCCTGAGAGAAACGCCTGCCCATGTGTTCCTGCCCATGTGTTCCTGCCCGTGTGTTCCTGCCGGTCTCTCAGCCCCAGTTGGGGCACACAGCGAAGGTCAGCAAGGGCACGGAGGTATTGATGGCCAGGGAGGCAGGAGGAAGGGAGACGCTCCGGGCAGCCCGGCTGTCGTCCGCCCGGGCCCGGCCCCTGCTTCCGCCTCGGACTGTGGTCAGCAGTCAGTGGTCAGTGGGGACACCGGGGAGGGACGGAGGGGAGGAGGTGGGGAGAACGGCACAGAAGGGGGTGGACGGAGGGGAGGCAGGAAGAAGGGAGACGCTCCGGGCAGCCCGGCTGTCGTCCGCCCGGGCCCAGTTCCTGCTTCCTCCTCGGAGTGTGGTCAGTGGTCAGTGGTCAGTGGGGACACCGGGGAGGGACGGAGGGGAGGAAGGAGACCAATGGACACGGGAATGAGGAGAACAGCAAGGAGGGAGGTGAGGACGGGGATGGAGACGGCCCAAACCTACTGACAGGGAATCATCGGGGATCAAAGTCACATCCTATCCTGGGCTTAGTCAGGGCCGAGCTGGGGGGCAGCAGCAGGGAGCGGTGGTTCTTCCGGAAAAAAGCTCAGGAGAGGATTCTGGGACGATGGAGGAATAGGCCAGAAAATTCCAAGCACTCCCGATTTCCCCAAGAAACAGGACAAAATCACACCTCAGGCCGAATGCAGAGCAGTGAAAACACAAAAGGGTTGGACGTCCTGCTGGGGCAATCCCAGGAGATCCAAGGAAAGTTCTGCTGAGCCCGGGGCTAGCTCTGCCCCAACCCTAGGAACCTCCACCTCCCAGAGGGCGTGGGGATGGCTCTGAGCTGGGGAAGACTGAGGGAACCTGGGCAGATAAGGAGCACCAGGTCCTGCTGAGACCCGGCCTGGGTGGGAAGGACCAGCTCACGCCCGGTGAGGGCAGAAACAGGGGCAGAGACTGCTGGCCGTGGGCACTCACAGGAGCTCTTAGCTTTGGGCCCCAGGCCAGAGGGGAGAACTGAGGCCAGAGGCATCCCCCCTCTCCTCCCCCCAGGTCTGTGGTAATTACACTAACAAGTTCTTATTTTAAAACTGACCAAGCAAAGGAACCAGATAAAGTTACTATGGGAATAGGGAAGACTGGGATTCATCTTCAGAGGAGGATTCTAAAGTAAAAAAAAAGCCTCTCATCCCTCCATCCCAAAGGAAGAATGGTCACCTGCCCCAAAAGAATTCATGGAAAACCAACAAAGATTTCAAAAATCAAATGAGAGAGATTAAGGAAAAACTAAAAACAAAGTAATCCAAGAGAAATTTAAATTTTTTTTAATATTTGAATTACAAAAAGAAAGAAAACCAACTAGAAAAGGAGATCCG
This sequence comes from Sarcophilus harrisii, assembly GCF_902635505.1. Taxonomy (NCBI): domain Eukaryota; kingdom Metazoa; phylum Chordata; class Mammalia; order Dasyuromorphia; family Dasyuridae; genus Sarcophilus; species Sarcophilus harrisii. Next base: position 234,880,432 of record NC_045431.1, read on the forward strand.
GAATCTTAAGGAAGAAAATAGTTCCTTGAAAACTAGAACTGGGGAAAGGAAAGCAAGAAAAGTTATGAGACCAAGAAATAATAAAACAAAATATAAAGAATAAAAAATAATATGATATACATCATATAAGAAAAACAACAAATCCAGAGAACATCAAGAAGAGAAAATATAAGAATAAAATTGGGCAACCTGAAAGCTATGATCATAAAAAAGAATCTTGATACAATACAATAAATAATAAAAGAAAATTATAATTTTCTTTTTATTTGTTACATATGTATGTTTTATATATATTTCTTCATATATGTTATGTATACTTAGTGATCGAACAAGAGGGAAAGTAGAAATAGAAAAAAATCCACCCATCACCACCTGAAAGAGATCCTGTGAGGAAAACCTACAAGAACATCATAGCCAAATTTTGAAACATCCACATCAAGGAAAATCTATTATGAGTGATAAGAACAAAACAATTCAAATAAGGTGGAGCTTAATTAGAGTCACACAAGACCTAACATTAAAAAAAACAAAAAACAAAACTGCAGGTCTTGGAACATCATATAGCAAAGAGCAAAAGAAATAGAGTTATGGCTGAAAATATCATACTAAGCAAAGGTAAACATAATCTGTTAGAGAAGGAAAAAGAATATTCACGAATTGCCAGAGTTTCAAGATTTTGTTACAAAAAGATCTTAATAGAAAATTCAACATATGAGATTCAAGAGAATTATGAGGTAAACATTTAAGACTAATTCTGAGGGAATCAATAAGGACAAACTGTTTATGTTTTACAGGTGGAAATGTAAACCATACAACTAAGATTGTTACTAGTAACTGAATAGGTTGAAAAACTGATTGGGATAGAGTTGAGCATGATGTAATTCTAAAAACAAAAACCATGTAATGATGTACAAGAGCAAGAATTAACACAGAGGAATTAGGTGGGGGAGGAGGTATATATATATATATATATATATATTTATATATATGTGTGTGTGTGTGTGTGTGTGTGTGTGTGTATGTGTGTATGTTTGTGTGTGTGTATACAAAAGTCTTCTAAATTTATAAAGAAATAAGTGAGGGAGGGAAGAGGATTAGGAGGTATAAAAGGGTATGTAGATAAATGGGAATGGGATAAAGGGAGAGGATAAGGTAGGGGAATAGTTTAAGTAATAAGGAAAGGTAGTAGGTAGAATAAAACAGAATTCAGTAGTGATAGGAAATAAGAGATATACACAAATATAATAACAATGATCAAGAGTAGAATTAATTTGGAAAAAAAGCAGGGCTAGTAATCAGTAATCTTAAACAAAGTTAAAACTAAAATATATTTAATCAAAAAAGAGAAATAGGGAAACTCCACTCTATGCCAGCCTTATTAATCAATGGTGTTTTAGGTTATTTATTTATTTATTTAGGTTGATTTAGGTTATGTATTTAGGGTATGATTTAGGTGTATTTAGGTTATTTTATTGCTGTGGTGTAGGTAATGATGAGTTGGTGGATTTAGAAAAATATGGGAAGACTTGGATTAATGAAGGATGATGTTATCTACCTACAGAGAAATAAGACAAGCAAGAACAGTACATAGATGTTTATGAATGAATGTATTTGTATTTATATGTATGATTATAGATATCCATATATGTATGTATATCCATATATATATATCCACACTTCATTGTAGCCTTCTTGAGGGAGCTGAGAAGGAAAGTGGAAAGAAAAATAAAGTAAAAAGTGCACAAGTAGCTCCTTTTATGGTGGCAAAGAATTAGAAAATGAATGGATGTCCATCAATTGGGTAATGGCTAAATAAATTATGGTACATGTAGGTAATGGAATATCATTGTTCTATAAAAATAATGAACAGGCTGATTTTGTAAAGCCTGGAAAGATTAACACGAACTGATGCTGAGTGAAGCAAACAGAACCAGGAAAACATTGTACACGGCAACAAGAAGATTGTGTGATCGACTATGATAGACTTGGCTGAATCTTCTCATGTTCTGCTGGGCACATAGTTATGTTTTTCCCCTGGTTTTTCCTATTTTGCTTCTTTTTCTATTTTAAATAAATAAATGAGGGTTTTTAAGGGAAAGAGTCCAGGTTTTAGTAGATCAGTGGACTTCAAGGTCACTGTGAGTCTACAGGATGATGTGGCAGCTACACAGAAGAAGACAATGGTTGCCTTCAAGCAAGTCTGCTTAATTCTTGAAGGCAGGACCAGGGGCACGGCAAGGGAGGGTGGTTACAAACCCAGGCCTTGGCTTGAGTTGAGGAAAGATGTCCTAATGGTCTCAGCACAGAAGTGACTCCTTTAGTAGGGACTCCATCATCGAAGAACTTCAAACAGATACTTGGGACCGCTTGTCCCAAGTCCCTGGACTTTGTATTAGTTACCCAAGCCTCTACTTCCCAGAAAAGATTGAGTGTTTAAGATTTTCCCTGCCTGTGGCCAATTAATCTCCTCTCCAGGGGGACTGGGTAGAGAGAGCCAGCCTGGGTGAGATGCTGACAAGGGGAGGGGTGGAGTCCTGGACCCCTTTGTTTGCTCACACATTCCTTTTCATCTTTCTCAGGGCTCTGTGAGCATGTGTGAGAGAAAGACAAGGGGAGGGTGGCTGTTTGTTAAAGAGGGGCTCGAGTCATTTACTATTTCATTAACACCTTGGCTTTCTGAGGTTGTTTTTTCTTACTCCCTTCTCCCACCCCCCAAACCTCACTTGGGGGAAATGAAGAGAGAAGAGATTAGGGGAAGGTGTGGTCAGCTCTCGGCATCATACTCTTGAGTAGACTTTTAAGCACATGGGGAGCCCTGCCCTGGCAGGGAAGACAGCATGACCACCAAGCTGGTTCAGGTTCTTAAGACTTTTCAGCCTATCCTCCTAATTCTCTCCTGACTTCTCCAATCACAAATACTTAATATGCTTAAGACACAGGTCTGACTGCATCACTTCCCTGCCTAGATCCCATCCTAGATCCCTTTGTCTCTAGAATAAAATACAATTTCCTCCACGATCTGCTTTTAGCCTTCGTTTCCAGGCAGATTCTATAGGACTCCCTTTCATGAATGCTGCATTTCATTCCAGCTGGTTGATTTGCTGTTTTCTGATGTTAGCATTCCAGGAGGGGCTGCACCTTCTACTTTCCACTTGGCTCTGCACCTCTTTTCTAAGTTCTACTTTTCTGATTGTTAGGAATTCCCCATATCTAACCAGCCCTGGATCCATCAGGATTCACCTTCTGTCCTGGTATCTCCCTCCTTCCCACTCTTTCTCTGAGAGTAGTAATCAAATCCACATTTCCATGGTTCCTGGAAAGGGCATCAGGCTGATCAGGTGTGCTTAGACTCCAATCACATCAGTGATCTCCCAAACCAAAGTGCTCCCTGGCAATTCATCCATCCATCAATTCACCTTCTCATCTATCTATCCATCCATCTACCCACAATCCACCCATCTCTCCATGCACCCATGCATCCACTCGCTCATCCACCCACTCATCCATCTATCCATCCATCCATCCATCCATCCATCCATATTTTCTTCCATACATCGCCACAGGCCGTCCCTTACCCTGGAAATGCATTTCCTCTTCAACTTGACACCTCTAAGAATTCCTGTCTCCCTTCAAGCTCAGCTAAAACACCCCCTCTTCACTGAGAGCTCCATCTCAGGGTCCATACCTCACTTAAGTACTGAATTATCTTATTTATGGTTCGTGAGTGTTAGTCTTGCTTCGTCCCTGTGGCTTGATCACTCCAAGCAACTAGAGGACCCCCAGAACACTGGGTTAGGAATCAGGAGGACCTGAATTTAAATTCAGATATCTTCTAGCTTTGTGACCTGGACAAGTCATTTCACCACTCTGCTCAATTTTTTCATCTGTAAAATGGTGATAATAATAGTATTTACCTCCCAGGGTTGTTGAGATAATAATTGTAAAGCACTTAGCACAGTGTCTGGTATATAGTAGGTGCTTAATAAATGCATGTTCCCTTTTCCCCATTTTCATCTTTGTAATGTGAGCACTGGATTGGATAGACTCTAGAGTCTCTTCCAACTTCATGAGTCCATCGTTGAGAAATCAGAACAGTTCAATAAATAAGTAAAAACTATTAGAGAGTCTGCTTTGTACCTAGAACTGGACTGGGAATTTTGGAAAAGGATAGGACTCTATAGTCTAGCTAGGGTGGTGTCTTAAACAGGTGAAGAGTTAAAAAGCCATCTGAGATTTCATAGAATTATGGTTCAAATTTACAAGTGTTTGAGGATCAGTTATTAGTGAAGAAAATAAATTGGAAGGGTCAGAGTAGTGGATACAGATGAGAAGGAAGAGCTCAACCGACAAGCATTTATTAGGCACCTGCTGTGTCTCAAGCTCTGTATTAAGTTCTGAGAATACAAAGAAAGGCAAAAAGACAGTCCCTGTTCTTGAGAAACTCCCATTCTGGTGGGAAAGACAACATGCAAACAACCATGTAGATAAAAATTCCAGACAGAATAAATTAAAAAGCCACAGAGAGAAGAGAGCATCAAGATTCAGGAGGACATAGGCAAGTCTTCTTTGAGAAAAAGTGATTTTAGCTGAGATCTTGAGAAATTCAGGGAAGCCAGAAGGCATGAATAAGGAGTGAGAGCATTCCACACATCCCTGGAGTTGGGAGAATATGGGTTGTGTTTAAGCAACAGCAAAACAGCCAGTGCCACCGGATATTAGTGTGTCTGGGACAGGGGAAGATAGAGAGGATAAGTTGTAAGGAGATTGGAAATATAGGAAGAAGCTGCTTATGAAGGGCTTTACCAGTCAAATAGAAATTTTAAATTTTTTTAGAGGTGATAAATTGTCACCGGAGCTTATTGAATAGGGTGGTGTTAAGAAGACCTATTTGACATTTAAATGAAAGTTGGACTGGAGTAGAGAGAAACCTGAGGCAGAGAGACCCTTAGCAGCTATTGCTATAATTCAGGCATGAAGTGATATGGGTCTGCATCAGGGTGGAGACAGTGTCAGAGGGGAGAAAGGGAGGGAATTGAAAAGATGTAGCCGAGGTGAAATCGACCAGTGGTGTTCCAGAGGTGAAACATACAAGAAACGTCTGCAGAAGCAAAATCGACCAGAGATGTGGCAGAAATGAAATTGATCAGAGATGTGGCAGAGGTGAAATTGACCAGAGATGTGGCAGAAATGAAATAGACCAGAGATGTTTCAGAGATGTAATATACCAAAAAATGTCTGCAGAAGTGAAATTGACCGGAGATGTGGCAGAGTTGAAATTGACCAAAGATGTTCCAGAGGTGAAATATACAAGAAATGTCTGCAAAAGCAAAATCGACCAGAGATGTGGCAGAAATGAAATCTATCAGAAATGTGGCAGAGGTGAACTTGACCAGGGATGTGGCAGAAATGAAATAGACCAGAGATGTTTCAGAGATGTAATATACCAAAAAATGTCTGCAGAAGTGAAATTGACCGGAGATGTGGCAGAGGTGAACTTGACAGACCTTGGCATCATATGGGGCCTGAGGGGTGTGAGAGAGCAGAGTCCGGGATGATTCCAATGCTTTGAGCTTGAAGGACTGGGAAGGGAGGGGTGTCCTTGACTGTTTTTCCTTGACTAATTTTCCACTTAGGCAGAGAGACAGCTTGGGAAGATAATGAGTCAATTTTAGACATGTTGAGTCTCTTTGGGAAGTCTGTTGAGACAGAAATTATTTGGACTTGTAACCGACTAGGCAAGAAAGAAGACATTGCAAGCAGGACTTTGAGATGTAGCCCTACTTTAGAAAGGATCATGGTCTAGTTGGCAAGACTAGATGCCCACATGAGAAAGCCGGAGGAAAATGATAGCCAGGCTCTAATTGAGAACTGTGTGACATGGAGAACAGGCTGGCTGAGTCTAGAGCTGGGAGCTGAGTATGGGAAGAAAGGTAATAGAACTAGGCTGTATACAGAGACGGGCTGGACAACCAGCTTGTGGATGGGTGTGATAGGTGGCTGATAAAACATAGGACTGGCAAGTCTGGGTGCTGGCAAGGAGCTGCTCTCTCTCCCTGTGGGAACAAGACAAGAAGGAATCCTCATATACCACAACTAGTAGTTTTTAGTCCTAAGGACAATCCAGGATAGGACTCAGGGAAAACTGGAACTCCCTGGCCATTTGCAAGTTCTTGATCCTCTCCTATGAAAATGGTAGAGACCACACCTCCACCGTGATCCGCAAGAGACTGACGCAAGCTGAGTCAGGCCCGGAAACAGTCCGTTCTCCTCCCAGACTCACTGGAAATATTTCAGGAGATGGACCACCCAAGCACCATAGCTTGGAGAGGAGGAGAGGGGGTTTCTCAGGGTCTCACTTGTACAGCTCTGGGACATTACACCTCCAGGATCCAATTTCTGAATCCATTCCAGACCTTGGAAGGAATTCTATTTGCTGTATGATTCAGAGAGAATACATGCGTATGCAAGGGTGTTTCAAATCAGTGAGACCCCACCAGAAAGTCAAATTTACTCTCTGTTTGTTCTCTCTGCACTGAAATAAGGGGCCCAGCACTTTGGGGCATTCTGCACTAATCACTGCTCCTCCCTCCCCGTAACCCAGGGGTCAAGATTCTTCTGTCTTGTCTCAGACATAGGGTGCTCACCTCCTCCTTTGGCCCTGACCCCGATCCCTTTAGTGACTCTCAGTAACCTCATTGGGAACAATGGGGAAATCTGAGCCACCTGTGTGTTTATCAAGGAAGTGGGTGAAGTGATAAGATCCATAGGCCAGTCCTGCCCCTTCTGTCAATATTAATCTGTGATAATTCCTGTGGGGCTTGTCAGCCACATAATCCCTGTCCCCGTGGGACTTCATCTCCAGCCTCTAGCTATTTCCTTCTTCAGAACCTCCAAAGACTTCCACAGGATGTTCAAATGTGCAAAATTACTTTTATTTTCACAAGTGAAAATCAAGTCATGACAAATGCTGGTTGGTTGACTGATGGACATAAGGGAGCATATTAGTCCTTGAATGTTTTGCATATGGAGGCAGTGAGTGACCCACCACTTGAGGTCTTCCAGAAGAGGCTAGAGGGACTCCTTGGTCAGATGAAGGTTGGACTGGAGGATCTTGTCCAATGAGTGGAGCAAACCAAGCCATGTATTCTGTTTCAGACCTGACTTTCAGAGCCCAGGGCAATGGGTGGGAATGACACTGACCACAGGTTCCCTTGATTTCAAAATAAAGGAGGATGACTGGAGTACAGGGATGTGGAAGTGGCTGATCCATGGCCTACTCTACTACATCCTAGGCTTGCCTGAAGGCCAGAGGCTTCCTTTCCCCCTTGGCCATGCTGTCAGAGGCCCAGGATGGGGCTAGGCACCCGCGGTGCCCCCAGAAGGAGGGCTGGCTTTAATTGTCTGGACCAAAGTTAACACGGAGAAATCAGACAATCAGGGTGGACCTTCAGGGGAGAGACGTCTGGGCCATGATCCCAGCTCCCCATGAAATGGGATGATACCAGGCTTGCAAGCCATGTATTTGCATGTAAATGTACATTTTTACTTCTAACTCCTCCGAGGGATCTGGGATAAAATTAGTAGCTCTTCTTTGTGGGGTTTTGGTCAGGGCCCCTGCCCCGGCTCTTAGCATCATAAGAGGGAGGCACCTGGTTGCCAGGGAGCAGGACGTCAAAAGCTCCCCCTGGCCTTAGCTGGGCTCAGAGGGTCAAGGCTCTCCTCATCTTCAGTCACCAGACCTTCACCCAGGAACTCATTCCTCACTTTGCAGCAGAACAAACAGGGCATTAATTTGAGTCCCCAAGGCTGACAGCTTTTCCCAGAGTTTCCTCTGCCATCCCAGAGCTAGCGCTCCCTGCTCTTGTCCCGTGCCCACACATGCTCACACACATACCACGCATGCTCACAAATGCTCGTACTTTCCCATACACACACACATGCAGGCTCCTTCACATCCACACGCTCGTTCACCCGTATACACGTGCCCCGATCCATTCATCTGCTAGAAGGCACAGCCCTGAGTAATTTACAGAGGAATCGTGGACAAAGAAATCTCCTAGACCCTGAGGGTGAGCAACAGAGACAGGGGAAAAAACCATCAGCCCCAAGGCCTGGGCAGATGTTCCACTGTATCGATTCCTCTTTCTCCATCCTAGTATGGCCAAGGCAGGACAGCTTGCCTGTGGCCCATATCCCCGGGAGGGACAACTGCTGCTAATGATCCTGAGATAATTCTGTTTCGAGAGAGAGTTGTTAAAAGAAGTCAGGCCCCCGAGCTTCTGCCAACCTGATCCAAAGCATGGATCACCCCACCCCCAGACATGGCGTCCTATCTTTCCACCCATAATCCATTTCTCTGTTCCCAGAGATAGATCTCCCTACCTTCCCCCATGAGGTGCTCTGGACATTACACCCAGATCTGGAAACTTATTGGGCTCAGGAGAAGCCCTCCCGTTAGAGGAGGGTCTCGGCCTCCAACCGGGTGCCTCCTGCCCCCACATGGGCAGCTGGCACTTTCTTAGGTCAAATTTTGTGTGACTGTGAAGCAAGGAAGAGGGCTGTGGTCAGAAGGCGCATACACCTCACTATGGCTCTTTGGACAGATTTTCCAGGGGATCCCCAGAGCACTGGGTCCGTGGCACATAGACTGTGATCCCAGACCGCAGAGTGAGAGCTGGATTCCTCAGGGTCCTCTTCCGTTCTGGGAGGAGCCCTCATGGATTCTGAGCCTCTTCAGCCTCGTGCCAAGCCCTGGTCCTAGATCCTGTGATTTTCTTTCCTTCGTGGGCCACACTGGCAAGGAAAGCCTGAACAAATGCCAGGCACTTGGTGGTCAGTCTCCAAGTTATCCAGGGAACAGATATGGACGAATGAAAACAAGAGCCCCATGCCCCACTAGATAAGGAGTCAAAGCATAGAAGGCCGATCTCAAGAAAGGAAACGCAAGCAATCAACAGCCATGTGAAAGATGATTATAGGAAGCTGGCAATCAGAGAAATGAACATTCAAGTGGTTCTGAGGATCCACCTCACGCTAGCCCAGGTGGCAAAGATTACAGAGGGAATGACGCAAGTTGGAGGGGATGTGGGAGGCCAGGCTGTGAGGTGGGCCAGCTGTTCCAGAGAGCGATTCAGAACCATTCCAAAGGTAACATTCCCGGCAGGAACATTACTAGCAATGCCCCTGGTGGCTCTCTGATTCCTGGATCAGCACCGGGAAAATCTCAGAATCTCCAGGAGGACGGGACCCGGCTGAGCCTTCTCCTTCTACAGAGGGGAAACCGAGGCCAGGGGAGGGGTTCTTGGGTTCACAAAGATGACAAATCTGAGGAATAGTTGAAAGAATTGGGGATAGGCTGGAAAAGAGAAGAAAAGAGAGGAGAGGAGGAAAGTTAGGGACATAGAGACAGACGAGGGGAGGGTGAGAAGTGAGAGAAGGGGAGGGGGGGGAGGGAGAGACACAGAGAAAATGAGAGACAGAGATAGAAACACAGAGAAAGGGACAGGCAGAGACGCCCGGAGAGATTAGGCTCATTTTGCTTAGTCCTTGGGGAATAATTTAAAAGAGGTGAATTAAATCTGACATCAGGAAACGAACCAAATTGTAACAGCCGGTACTTGGCTGCCTCTGGAGAGACTGGACTCCCCATCCCAGGCTCAAGCAGAGTCGGGAGGAGCCCCCGGAGGGACGACCGGCCAGTTCTGGCTCCCCCAGAGGCAGCCAAGGTCTTTCCTGATCAGAGAATTCGTGATGGCAGGGCCAGCTTTCCAAGCTTGGCCTCTGATCCGGGGCCGTTCAGCCCTTTCCCTACTCCACTTCCTAATTTCAGGAATTAACCTGCCCCCAGGTGCCAGGTGAAGTACTCGGAGGCTGAGCACATGGGCTTGGAAAAGGCCCCGAAGCCCAGGACAGCTTCCCTTTGGTCTTTGGGCTGGAACCTGGCCTTGCAGCGGGAGGAGTGCTTCTTCACGCCCTTGAAGGCTGTCTCACCCAGAGTCCCAAAGCCTCAGAAAAGACCGGGCAGCCTCCCAGAGAAGGCCTGGGTCTGCAGCCTCCCAGAGAAGGCCTGGATCTGCAGCCTCCCAGAGAAGGCCTGGGTCTGCAGCCTCCCAGAGAAGGCCTGGATCTGCAGCCTCCCAGAGAAGGCCTGGGTCTGCAGCCTCCCAGAGAAGGCCTGGGTCTGCAGCCTCCGGATCCCCCCTTTGCCAGCTCTACCTCTGCCTGGGAGTCAGAATCCTGGGGCGCCAGAGGCCTCTGGTCCCCAGAAAGTACCTCCAACTCCCCCCCTGCCCTGCCTTGCCCTGTTTCATTGCTTCTGGGTCAGAATGGTGGCCCCCAGAGAGCCCCAACGGCCTGGGGTTTTGGGCCTGCCTCCCAACGCTTGGGACTTTGCTGCACTCGCAGCTCCACGTATTGACTGTTGTTCATTTGCTTTAATCACGCCTGACCCTTTGTGTCCCCATTTAGGGTTTTCATGGCGGAGATATTAGAAAGGCTCGCATTGACTTCTCTGGGTCATTTTACAGATGAGGAAACTGAGGCAAACCGTATAGAGGGATTTGCCGAGGGTCACACGGCTAGGAAGTGCCTGAGACCATATTGGAACCAGACGAATCTCCCCAAGTCCAGGCCCCGCGGTGCTAAATAAGCAGGCGCAGGGAGAAGGACCTGGCACACAGAAAGCCCCAAATGTGCGGGTTATTTCTTTGTTGTTGCTAATTTATTTCTTGCTGTTGTTAATTTGTCCTCTCACGAGTGTGTTCCTGGGGTCTGGTTGCCCTTGAGGACCCACTGCACTACAATGGATTAGCCGCTAAGGCCCCATTCCGCTAGATCCAGCCCATCAAGAGTAGATCACCAGCCCCTCTGCCCTTTTAGCTCCATGCCCACAGTGATGGGCTGGCTGTATCTGAGCGCCCATAGAGATGCCGCCCAGCCCCGGTCAAGCCGAGGTCCCCAGGACTTTCCTGGGCAGCTCCTTCCCAAGCTGATGCTGAGCCACCAGTAGCCGCTTCAGGTCCACCCAAGGCTGCTATTATCTCGGCTACATTTCTCTGTTTTTCACAAGAAGAATATTCATTCCTTTCTTCAATCAAAAAACATTTATTAAGCACCTACTGGATACTTTGCTGCACACTGTGGACACGGAGACAAAAAATGAACAAAAATAAACTTTATTAAATGCTTTTCTAAAATCTGTTCAGCTTTACTGGGAAGTTAGTCAGGATGCAATGACTAAGCATTGATTAAGCACTTGCTGTGTTTGAAGCACAGTGCTAAGTGGTAGGGATAGAAAGAGAAAGCAAAAGCAGTCCCTGCTCCCACGGAGCTTCTCATGCAATGGAGAGACAACCTGCAAACGTGTGGGGACAAATGGGGTAGAGGCAGGGAGCCTCAGAGAGGGAGGCACCATATTTGGGAGGGCAAAGGCTGGGAAGGTGTCCTGTGGAAAAAGGGGCTTAAGCTGAGCCTTGAAGGAGACCCAGGAGGTGATGGAGGCAGAGGCGAGAGGAAGCGCGTTCCAGGCATGGGATGGGGCAGCCAGAAAGGAGCCCGGGCCCCTGCTTGATGGCGGCTTCCTTTTCCGGCTGTTTGCTTCCCACCCTTTTAGTCATTCCCGTGTCCACTTGGGACAGAGCAGACGTTTAGGGCGTTAGCTGCGCATCCATGTGTGTGGAGGGGCAGTGTGTGTATATGTGGGGGGGCTGGCGTCAACATGCCCCCTTGGTTGGCAGGAGGGAGGGCCGGGGGGCCTAGTTCTCCTAATTCTGCGAGCTGGAAGCTGTGGAGATCCCAAGTCTCATTCACTGAGCAAGTCCCCCGGACTCCCCAGGTTGGAGCCTGGAGCAGAGGCTCAGGGACCCGCCGTCCTGGATTTTCCGGGACAGCCTCCTCTGCGGCCCTCGTGGAAAGCTCTGCAGCCTCCTAAGCCATTGCCGGGCTGGCCGTTGCCTGTGCCCCAGGCCACCGGCAGCTGAGCCTCTGTGGCCCGTCCTGAAGCGCTCGGTTGGAGCCTCCGGCCTCTGCGCTCTGAAGGCTGGAACCGCAGGGCCGGGCAGGCCCCTGCCCCGTGGCGACCACAGCCACCTGGAGGCTCAGGCGCCCTGGGCTGGCGTCTGCCAGAGGGAAAGACGTCGCCCCATGTAACGAGGGGGTGTTGCCTGGAGATTATCGGTGTTGCCCCAACTCTCTAGCGTCCTATCTGCTCCCGTTTGACCTGGCCCGAGCGGGTCCTGATAGTGACTCAGGGGCCGGGCCCCGGGTACGGGGCCAACAGGCGGCATGGCAGCCCCGTGGGTCTGTGCCGTGCCCTCGGGGAGCCCCGGCTGGGCGGCGGGGGTAGGAGTCGGCTTTGGCGGGACCAGGCAGGAGCTGAGCTGCGACAGGGGCGCCGTTGCCGCAGCTCTCCCTGTCTGCTGGTGCTTCTTTCCCCCATATCAGGGAGAGGCCCCTCCTTCATTCTGTTTCCTTCCTCCTCCCAGTGCCGGTGGGAAGCGGCTCTGGATGTCCAGCTGCCGGTGGGACCTCATCTCCCTTGGGGGTTTGCCCATTAGAAACCCAGAGGGCCGGAAGGAGACCCCCGTGGAGCAGATGTCTCCAGCAGGCCCCAAAGGGGGCGGAGAAGGCCTCTGGGCCTGCACACCCTCAATAACAACCCTTGCAAAGGCTCCTCCAGGGATGAGAGCTCACCCCCTGCCAATGCAGCCAGCCAGTGCTCCCATGGGAGCACTCCCCACTGAAGGAAGTCTCCACAGCTTCCCCCACTGTCCCTGGCCCTGCCTTCTGGGGTCCAGCAGAGCCAGGATCCTCCCCCTCCGCAGGGGGCAGTTCTCACCCTCCCCATGCCTCCTATTCCTGCTCCAGATCCGTGTCCTGTCCCAGGCTCTCCCGCCCGAGCTGTCTCTGAGAGACCCCCTCCAACTGTGGCTCCCAGAGCCAGGCCGGCCCCAGAGGGTCTCACTGGGCGTTTCCTTATTGTCGGACGCAGTGCTCCTATTAACGCGGTGTTCCTATTAACACAGGGCTCCTATTAACGCGGTGCTCCTATTAACGCAGGGCTCCTATTAATGCCATGCTCCTATTAACACGGTGTTCCTATTAACACAGGGCTCCTATTAACGCGGTGCTCCTATTAACACGGTGCTCCTATTAACACGGTGCCATGTTCCTATTAACACAGGGCTCCTATTAATGCAGGGCTCCTATTAACGCAGTGCTCCTATTAATGCAGGGCTCCCTATGCGGTGCTCCTATTAATGCAGGGCTCCTATTAACGCAGTGTTCCTATTAACACAGGGCTCCTATTAACACAGTGCTCCTATTAATGCCTTTCCTAATCACAGGCTCCCTAATAATGGGGCTCCCTTAACAAGTCTCCTATTAAAGGGCTCCTATTACAGTCTCCCTATTAATCAGGCTCCTAATTAAGTTTCCTATTAACACAGGGCTCCTAATAACACTCTCCTTTAAAACAAAATTTCCCAAAACCCTTCCCTAATTATTCTCCCTATTAAACCCATCTCCTAATAACACAGGGCTCCTAATAATACCATTTCCTTTAACACAGGCTCCCTTTAATGGGCTCCCTATTAACGTGCTCCCTAATATGGGGAGCTCCCTTTTGCAGTCTCTATTAACAAAAATCCTAATAAAAGGGCTCCCTTAAAATTCCCTAATTCCAATCTCCCTAATAACAGAGAGCTCCCTATTAAGCGTCTCCTATTAACACAGTCTCCTAATAACCAGGTTATTAATCCATTTCCTAATAACACAAGCTCCTAATAATCAAGCTCTAATCAGTCTCCTAATAAACAGGAGCTCCTATTAACAATCTCCCTATTAATCAAAAACTCCAATATTTAATACAGTTTCCTATTAAACCCCAAGGGCTCCCTATTAACACAGTGCTCCCTAATAACACGTCTCCCTAATAACAAGGGGCTCCTATTAATGGTCTCCTATTAACGGTGCTCCTAATAACACAGGGCTCCCTAATAATCCATTTCCTATTAACAAGGCTCCCCTATTTCAAGGCTCTATAACACATCTCCCTAAATCAAGGCTCCCTTTAATCGGTCTCCCTATTAACAAACTCCCTATTAATCTTCTCCTAATTTGGTCTCCCTATTAACCCGTCTCCTAATAACATGGGCTCCCTAATACGGTCTCCATAACACAGTGCTCCTAATAACCGGGGCTCCCTAATAATCCATTTCCTATTAACACAGGGCTCCTAATAATCAGGAGGCTCCTTTTGCATGCTCCCTAAACAGGGGCTCCCTATTAATCATCTCCCTATCCATCTCCCTATTAAAGGCTCTAACCGTCAGATCTCCTTACCACACACTTTTTCTTAGCTTGGTACAATTCAGATCCTCTTCTCCCCTTAGGAGAGGTTGTGTATTTATCGCAAGGGCCAGATGCAAGTATCCCGGGTTCCACTGGGTCCAGTATCTTGTGGGCCAGAGAGACAGGACTGGCTGCTTGGGGCAAAGGCCAAGAGGTGGCCTAGGTGATGTAGGTCGGGATTTGGATTCGAATCCTGCCCAGATCATTTATAGAAGCAGGCCATTGGCGGGCGGGCGGGCCCCCCCAGACGGGGGGGGGGTAATTCCCTCTCCCCTGTCCCCGTCCCTGGGAATGTGAGGCAGGGCCTGGGGCACAAGGGGTGCCATTGAGTCTGCCTGCCCTCAAGGGGCTCCAGCAGGGGCTGAGCAGGGGTGCTGGGGGGGAGGGGAGGAGGCCCTGGGAGGGAGGCTGCTGGGAGGAGGCCCTGGAGCCGATGGGGATGGGAGGGAGGGGGAATCTGCCTGCGGGCTGGGCCCGGGCAGCTCCTGGAAGGCACAGCTTTGGCCAAGGGCCAAGCCTTTGTCTCCCAGCCCGGGACTCCCTGGGCTTGGCGCCTGTGCCCCCGGGCCCCATAGGGCAGGTTTATTCAAAGGCTTTATTCATCCTTGGCCGAGGCCCATGGACCCCCCGGCCTAGGTTGGAGGGAGGATAGAGAGAGGGGGCCCCTGGGGGGTCCCAGCTCGGGGCTTCCCCCCTCCCCGCCGGGCCCTGCCTGCCCTGGGGCTTCTGGGGTTCCGCTAGCCCTCCGCCTCCCTGGGGGTCCTGCCCCAGTGGTCCTGGCCCACCTCACTCTGAGGGGGCCCGGGCCCGAGGCCGCAGGTGCTCGTGGGCGGCCACAGAGAGGAAGCTCAGGATGAGGGATGCTTCTGGGCCTGGGTGGCCGTGGGGAGAGGGAGGGGGGCTGGGAGTCGGCTTTGGAGCCCCCTCCTCCCAGTGTGCAAACATGCCCGGAGGCCCCCCCCCCCAGCATCACTGCTGGGCAGAGGGAGGGCAGAGCGGCGGCCCCGCCCCGTCCTTGTGGGCTGGGTTGGGGCCAGAGCCAGCTCCGGGCCCTACATAAGGCTCTTCCTGGGGCCACTGCCCTTGCAGAGGCCAGTCCTCAGTGTGGTGGAGCTCGGCCGCCATGGGAGCCAGCAGCTGGGGGCGTGCCCTGCTCCTCTGGGCCCTTCTCCTGCTCGCCTCCTCCTCCAGGCAGCAGCAGCAGCAGCCAGGTAGGGCCCGGCCCCCGGGGCATCTCCTACCTCCTGGGGGACCCTCGTCCTCTTCTCCTGTCCCCTCTGTGGGGGTCCGGGCCCGGCGACTCCTCAGCAGCAGGAGGGCAGCTGTCCCTCCCCCCACAACCCCCAGAGGCGCCGGGGACCCCCAAGCCCGGGCTCCCTCTCAGCCGGCATTTCTGGGCAGGAGCAGGAAGGCCGGACCTTTGGGCCCCTCCCTCCCCCCTCCTCCAAAGCCTTCTGCCCCCACAAAGTGTCCCCAGCCCCCCAGGGCTCTGCCCAGGACCCCCATCAGAGTCCAGCTGCCTGGGCCCGGCTCCTCAGGGCTCTGCTCTGTCCCCCCCGGGGCTCTGCCAGGACCCCCATCAGAGTCCATGCCTCCCGGGGCTCTGCTCTGAGCTGCCGGTCCCAGGGTCACCCCGAAGCCCAGTCTCTGTTCCAGTTTTCTCCCCTCTGAACGAGGCCTTCTGGGACACCGGCCCTGGCACAGTGGGGAGGGACGGCCCGCCCCCGAGTTTCAGGGCCTGGGGGACTGAGCCCAGGGCTATGGGGGGACATGCTGAGGTCTCCGACCCAGGGGCTCTTGCTGTGATTTCCAGTAGGTCAGAATGCTGGGTCTTCCCCCTCACGGCCCCCACTTTGTGCCCACAGCATCCCTCGGGGACTGGCTGAGGGGGATCGGTTCTGGTCCTGACTCTGCCTCCTCCTGGGTCAGAGTGGTCCCAACTCTGGCCCCTCCCTGCCGTGGGGGCTGAGCCCCGTGTCTCTCCCAGGCCCCGGGAAGGTCCGGTCCCCCACAGGACACGGGCCTTGTCAGGAAGGGGGTGAGCCAGAGCCAATGGGATGGAAGGGGAAAGGGGGGGGGCGGCTCCCAAGCCAGGAAGACAGATTCTCGGTGAGAGAAGACCAGGGGCAGGAGCAGGGATGGAGTAGCATGGGGGGGGGGAGAAACTGCGGGTTCAGTCCCAGTCTGGGTAGGTAGTGAGCTCTCTGTCCCCAGAACCCCAAAATAGAGGCTAGAAGGCCACTTGTCAGGGATGTAGAGTAAGACCTGGCTTCGAATCCCACTCACATTTGGGGGCCTGCCACACCGTGACTCAGTTTCCTTATCTGAAAATGCCATGTTGCACTGGATCACCTCTGCTCTGGCTTCTAAGGCCTCCCCACTGGCCCTCTTGGCGCTTCTGGGATCCTGGCTGGCCGGGCACCCTGTGGGACAAGGGAGCAGACTCTGTACCCCCAGAGAGCAGGTCCCAAACTCCCGGGAGCAGGTCTCAAACCCCCGGGAGCAGGCCCCGAGATCTCAGGGAGCAGGTTTAGTGCTAGAGGCCCACGGCTCGGTCCGTGCTCCACCAAAGCAGGAAAGGCTGGGAGCCTCTGGTCAGCGCAGGCTCTTGGTGATGCTTCAGAGGAGGCAAAGGGTGGGATCATTCATTAAGCAACTACTGAGCGCCAGGCACAGGGCTGAGCACTCTACAAGTGGCATCTCGTCTGATCTCCCTCTAAGGAAGGACTTTAGAACCTAGAACCCGGGATGTCAGGGCTGGGAGGGTCCTTAGGACCTAGAACATGGGGGCAGGTTTGTCCAAGGGCAGCCTCGTGGCAGCCTCGGAGGGCCAGCCCGGCTCCGGGGTCTCTGGGCCCGTTTCTCCCAGGCCCAGTGACTCAGGCTCTAGGTTTTACTGCAGTTTTCCTTCTCTGGCTAATGCCCTGGGATGGACAGGCCGGGCTTACCCGAGCAGCTCCCACCCAAGGTGGAGGGTGGGGGGACGAGCCGGCCGTCCCTGCTCGCGGCCCCTCCATTTGGGCGGGTGTGTCCGGAATGAGTTCTGGCCCCGATGTCTCCGCCCGAGCCGCTCCGGTGCCTCCATCCAGGCCGGGGGTCCCGGGACGGTGTCTGGGAGCTCAGGGCAAGACCAGACCTGGGAGTCCTGCTGCTTGGGGCATGGGCGCCTGGGCCAAGCCAGCCCGCCGGCCCCCCCTGAAGGCAGGCCCCCTTTCTCTTTGGGCTGCAGAGCATGACACCCCCCGAGTCCTGTACGACCTCCCCGGCTCCCTGCAGCAGCAGGACGGTGAGTGCCGGGGTCCGGGGCAGGGTCAGGGAGGTGGTGGGGGACAGTGGGGGGCAGGGGTGTAAGGGCAGGTACCCAGGGTCAGGGATGCCCGGCAGGTACCCAGGGGCCCGGGTGCCTGGCAGGACCCTGGGGCAGGGGTGTGCAGGCAGGTGCCCGGGGCAGGGGTGTGAGGGCAAGTGCCCGGGGCAGGGGTGGCCAGCAGGAGCCCGGGGCCGTGGCTCCCTGGCAGACGGGGCTCTCTCTCCCCAGCCTTCTCCGGCAGCCCGCTTCGAGTCGCCAGGCCAGTGATGACCACCATCTCGCCCGTAAAGAGTGAGTGGGCCCCAGGTCGGGGGGCGCTGAGGGGGTAGGTTGGTCATGGACATGGCGGGGCTCAGGACGGCCCCACACCTGGAGGCTAGGCCCCCAAAGTTGCCATCCTACTTCCTCCAATGGCCTCCTGCCCTTTGGGTTCCCAGGATGCACCGGGGAGGGGCAGTGGGGCCAGGAGGGAGAGCGTGGCCCAGGGTCAGAGGCCTGGAAGCCCAGCTCTGCCTGCAAGCAGTGGAGGCCCCCCCTCCCGAGCAGGCCCCCATGTAAGGGGGTCCCCAAGAGGAGGCGCGAGGGCTGCCTGTTCCCGGGAGGGAGGCGGGGCTGGGGGCGGAGCCTCACGGTCTGCGTGGCCCCCCCCAGCCTACAGCCCCTCCCACAACGGCCAAGTCTGCAGCACCTGGGGGGACTTCCACTACAAGACCTTCGATGGCGACATCTTCCACTTCCCTGGCCTCTGCAACTACGTCTTCTCCTCCCACTGCAAGTCGCCCTATGAGGACTTCAACGTCCAGATCCGGCGCTCCCCGGGGCCCAACGCCACCACGGCCGTGAGCCGCGTCACCCTCAAGCTGGAGGGGACCGTGCTGGAGATGAGCCTGGGCGCCATCCTGGTCAACGGCAAACCGTGAGTGCGGCCTGGTGTGGGGCGCCGTCCCCTGGAGACACCCCCAGGAGAGCAGGCCCCGTCTCTGAGACACCCCCAGGAGAGCAGGCCCTGTCTCTGAGACACCCCAAAAGGAGCAGGCCCTGTCCTAGCCACCCCCAAAAAAGAGCAGGCCCCATCTCTGAGACACCCCAAAAGGAGCAGGCCCCGTCTCTGAGACACCCCCAGGAGAGCAGGCCCTGTCTCTGAGACACCCCAAAAGGAGCAGGCCCCGTCTCTGACACCCCCAGGAGAGCAGGCCCTGTCTCTGAGACACCCAAAAAAGAGCAGGCCCCGTCTCTGAGACACCCCCAGGAGAGCAGGCCCCGTCTCTGAGACACCCCAAAAGGAGCAGGCCCCGTCCTAGACACCCCCAAAAAAGAGCAGGCCCCATCTCTGAGACACCTCCAGGAGAGCAGGCCCCGTCCTAGACACTCCCAAAAAAGAGCAGGCCCCATCTCTGAGACACCCCAAAAGGAGCAGGCCCTGTCTCTGAGACACCCCCAGGAGAGCAGGCCCCATCCTAGACACCCCCAAAAAGGAGCAGGCCCCGTCTCTGAGACACCCCCAGGAGAGCAGGCCCTGTCTCTGAGACACCCAAAAAAGAGCAGGCCCCGTCTTTGAGACACCCCCAGGAGAGCAGGCCCCGTCCTAGACACCCCCAAAAAGGAGCAGGCCCCGTCTCTGAGACACCCCCAGGAGAGCAGGCCCTGTCTCTGAGACACCCAAAAAAGAGCAGGCCCCGTCTCTGAGACACCCCCAGGAGAGCTGGCTCCATCCCCACCTGGAAACCCCTCCCCTCCTCAGGCTCTGCTCAGACCAGACGGCCCCTAGTGCCCCTTCCCCTCTCTCAGCCTCGGTTTCCCCATTTGTAAAGCAGGCAGGTTGAGCGGGCTGCTCTCCCTGCCCCTACTCCCTGACAAGGGCTCTCTTGCAGGGCCCAGCTCCCCTTCAGCCAGGCGGGCATCCTGATCGAGAAGAGCAGCACTTATGTGAGGGTTGTGGCCAAGCTGGGCCTGGTGTTCCTGTGGAACCAAGATGACGGGATCCTGGTAAGGGCCCCCTGCCCCTGGCTGCCGGGGCTGCTGATCCCGGTGCTCCTTGGGGGCTCCTCTGGTCCGTGCCCACCCACATTGTGGAGGAGCCTCCTGTGGGCATGGGGAGGGGAGGGAGGAGCTGGAAGGCCCAGGGAGGGGGGGAGGGTCTGCACCCAGTGCCTGTGCTCCCTCTTGCCCTGGGGGACAGACGCCCGGGGATGGGGAGGGTGCTTGGGGAGCGAGGCCCCGGCCCCCGGGGCTCAGAGATGTCGCTCTCCTGTGTCCAGAGCCCTGGAGAGCACCTCTGGGGGGTGCGGTTTGGAGGCTGATAAAGGCTGGACTGGAGCTGGAGGATTTTGTGGGTACTCTATCCCGGGCTGGAAGGTTTGGGTCCAGACCCCCTGAGGAAGTTACCCCAGCTTCTCCCTGGCTCCTCCCAAAGGGGCCCAGCCGGCCTCCGGCTCCCTCCTCGGGGAGCACCGGTTTCTGCCCCTGGCTCGCAGGGCACCCAGGTCCTTAGCTCTGCCCGCATCCTCTTTGTTGTAGCTGGAACTGGACGCCAAGTATGCCAACCAGACTTGTGGCCTCTGCGGAGACTTTAACGGCGTCCCCACCTATAACGAGTTCTTCTCCAACAGTGAGCAGCCTCTGGGGCCTCCAGCCTCTGGGGGGCATCCGGGGGGGCTTGGAAGGAGGGAGGACCCTTCTCCTCCTACACATGGGGGGGGGCAGGCCCTCCTCTGTGCATGTGAGCGAGTTCCTGCCTGAGAAATGGGCAGGTCCGAGCCAGGGCCCAGACATGCAGGGCGGCTGGGGAACCGCCCGGGGCTGGGGAACCTCCCGGGGCTGGGGAACCTCCCGTGGCCGAGGAACCTCCCGTGGTTGGGGAACCTCCCGTGGCCGGGGAACTTCCCGTGGTTGGGGAACCTCCCATGGTTGGGGAACCTCCCGTGGCTGGGGAACCTCCCGGGACCAGGGAACTTCCCGTGGTTGGGGAACCTCCCATGGTTGGGGAACCTCCCGTGGCCGGGGAACCTCCCGGGACCAGGGAACTTCCCGTGGTTGGGGAACCTCCCGTGGTTGGGGAACCTCCCGTGGCTGAGGAACCTCCTGGAGCCAGGGAACCTCCCGTGGTTGGGGAACCTCCCAGGCTGGGGAACGGCTGCTTGGCCAGGGCCCCGGTAGTGGTCAGGAACGCTTGTGGGAGCCGAGGCTGAGCTTCGCCTGCTTCCCGCAGACGTCAGGCTGACCGCGGCCCAGTTTGGGAACATGCAGAAGCTGGACGGGCCCACGGAGCAGTGCCAGGACCCCCTGCCGGCCGCCCCGCACAACTGCATGGACCCCTTTGTAAGCAGCGGCCCTCCCCTATCCAGGGGGGGAGGGGGGCGGCCGCGGGAGGAGGGGAACGGGGCAGCGGGGGCACAAAACGACGGCTCTGCTGGGCTCTCCCCAGGACATCTGCGAGACCGTCCTCCGCAGCGCCCCCTTCTTCGCCTGCCACGCCCTGGTGGACGTGGGCAGCTACGTGGAGGCTTGCCGCCAGGACGCGTGCGGCTGCGACGAGGGCCAGAGGGCCGCCTGCATCTGCGGCACCGTGGCCGAGTACTCCCGGCAGTGCGCTCACGCCGGGGGGCTGCCCGCCGACTGGAGGGCCCCCGAGCTGTGCCGTGAGTAGCTCTCCCCGGGCCCGGAGCCCTCCGCCCACCTCGGGGCCCCCGGGACCTCGGCCGGGGATTCGGCTGACAACCCGCTCCCTTCCCCTCTCGTTCCAGCCAAGACCTGCCCCGGGAACATGCAGTACCGAGAGTGTGGCTCCCCCTGCGTGGACACGTGCTCCAACCACGAGCAGTCTCCGCTCTGTGAAGAGCACTGTGTGGACGGCTGCTTCTGCCCCCCAGGTGAGGCCCCCACACCTCCCCCTCCCTCTGCCCCCTCCCTCGGTCCCCTCCCTCTGTTCCCCTCCCTCTGCCTCCCTCCCTCTGCCCCCCCCCTCTGTCCCCCTCCCTCTGCCTCCCTCCCTCTGTCCCCTCCCTCTGCCCCCTCCCTCTGCCCCCCTCCCCCTCTCCCGAGGACCTCCTTGTCCTGCAACCAACAAAGAACGGGGGTGCTCCCCCTGCCGTGGCCACAGCCGCGCCGGGGAGGGGTTTGGGGCACAGGACGGGGGCCTGTTCTCAGGCAATTCTGCCCTGACAAGATCGTGGTCTGTCCTGAAAGTATCGAGTCCGATCCAGGGCTAGCCACCGATCCCTTCCCAATGTTCTGGCAGCTGCTCGGGCAGCTTTTGCTCAGAGCTCTCCGGGGTGGGGGGGGCTCCGTCTCCTGAGGGGGGTCCCTCGTCTGCTGGAACAGACACGGAAAGGGAGGGAGACCCAGACTGCAAAGAGAGAGGAGACAGAGAGAGACAGAGACAGGGAGCGGAGGGAGAGACAGAGAGAAAGGAGGGAGAAAAAACAGAGACAGAGACGGGGGGTGGGGTGGGGGGAGGACAGAGAGACAGCAGAGATGGGGTGGGGGGGGAGACAGAGAGCACTGGATGTCATGGTCACCTACCACCTGCTCCTCCCTGGGTCAGCGGTCCTACAGACTGATCCCAAGGGCGTCTGGGAGGCAGGGCCGGCTCCCTCCCCTGCCGCCTTCGGGAAGGAGCCGGGTGGGCCAGGGCAGGGAGGGTGGTGACAGAGGTGGGCCAGGGGCTGTCCCCGAGACGCCCCCTTCTGGGCGCAAAGGGTCTCCAGGCGGTGGCTCTCGCTTCCTCAGGAACGGTCTTCGACGACATCAGCGGCCAAGGCTGTGTCCCGGTGAATCGGTGCTTCTGTACGTACAAAGGACAGCCCTATGCCCCCGGAGCCTTCTACTCCACCGAATGCACTAACTGGTGAGTGGGGAGGGTCCCACGCAGTAGCAGCCACGGAATCTAGCGGGTCTGGAGCTGCAGGTTCAGATCCTGCCCAGCCCTGGGCAGATCCATGACCGGGACAAGCCCCTCCACCTTCCAGCCTCTCCTTAGGGGCCCCGGGCAGGTTTAGTCTGGCTCCAGGGAAGGGCCGTGAACCCAGTGACCCCAGAGCCAAGTTTGAACCCCAGCTTCCAAATCCGTGCCCTTTTGGCCCTGTTTCACTTCTGCTTCCTCAACTGTAAGATAAGGACAATGGACGCTTCCCTGTGGCCCTGGAGAGCCCTGGCTGAACCATAGGGGTCCCCTGCTCACGGTCCACGTGACCCCAGAACTGCTGGCGGACTCTCCAGGGCTGGGGTCTCTGGTCTCTCGTGGGGAGCTGGCCCTGCTGCCTCCCCTCGGGCTGTGCGGGGCCCTGAAAGTCTCCTTGTCCCTGCAGCACCTGTTCTGGGGGCCAGTGGAGCTGCCAGGATCTCCCCTGCCCCGGCACCTGCTCTGTGACTGGCGGCTCCCACTTCTCTACCTTCGATGAGAAGCATTACACAGTCCACGGGGACTGCAACTATGTCCTGGTCAAGGTAAAGGCTCCAGGGGCAGCTACAGAGAGGGGGCTCAGGGGGGATGGGGGAGGGCCAGGGGTCAGCCCTGGCTCTGGAGCTAGTTGTGGCTAACCTGGGAGCAAGGAAGAGAGAGCGGGGAGGGCTCAGAAAGCTAAGCTCTCCTGGCTGCAGGAATCCCTTCATCCCTCTGGGATGCTGGCAGAATCGGCCTCTAGGGCTGTCTCACATCCCGGGCCTCCGGAAGGACGGCCAGTCTGTCAAAACAGCCATTGACACTGAGTCGGGGGAGTAGCCAAAAGGCTGAGTGGGAGTCGGGCCCCCCAAAGATCCGAACAAGCTCCAGCCTGGGCTGAATCTAGGAAGGTGAAATTCAGGCAGAGGAAAAGCAAAGTTTGACACTTGGGTCCAAGTATTCAACTTCACAAGCCCAAGATGGGGGGGGGTTACTTCTCTGAAGAATCTTTGGGGGAGAAGTGGCTTCCTCAGAGCTTCACCCACACCCAAGGGGGACAACCTGGAAGGAAGTGCTCCCCAACACATGGGAAGCTCCCGCTGCTCCCTGCCCCCACCTCTGTGGAGTGTTTCTTTGGAGGGCAGGCAAGCTTCCTTGAGCCCATGGGTTATTCCCGAGAAGCCCCTTCTTTCCTGAAGCCTCATCCCTAAACAAGTAGAGGTTCACGTTGCCTAAGGTGTAAGAGTCGGGCTCCAGAGGTCCCTGGGAGGGTTTCTGCCCAGCGAGCTCATGAAGCGGTGCTAATTTGGGCCAGGAGCTCCCCTGGGGCTGGGCTGGGTCCTGAAGCTGAGAAGTGGGAGGCAGCCAGGGGCTGGAGAGAGGCTGCCCAGGGCCTGCGTCCAGAGGGGGTCTTTCCACTCTGCAGCCCTGTGACGACAAGGCCTTCACCGTGCTGACGGAGCTCCGCAAGTGTGGGCTGACTGACAGCGAGACCTGCCTCAAGAGTGTTTCCCTCAGCATTGGGCAGACGGTAAGTGCGCCCTGCGCCAAGAGGGGGCCCAATGAGGAGGGGGCGCTCCCGCTCTGGAGACAAGGGGCTCCACAAGGAAGAGGGCACTCCCACTCTGCAGGAGACAAGGGGGCCCAATGAGGAGGGGGAAGCTCCCCCACTCTGGAGACAAGGAGGTCCAATGAGGAGGAGGGCGCTCCTGCTCTGGAGAAGTGGGATCCCCAAGCCTGGTCTCCCGGACGAGGGGCTGGGCCCTGGGCATCTTGAACATTTGTTCCTCCAGCCTCCATGGTTTCAGTGATTGCCCCAAGGTGACTCCTGCCATGATCAGTTTAATCAATCATCTCCAGCATTGATTAAGCACGTTCCCCTTGCCGAGCAACGTGCTGGGAGGCTAAGCGGCAGGTCTCTGGAGAGAGAGCTCTTGGGGTTTGGGGAGCTTCCCGTCTGAAGGGTTGCATCCAGAACCCCATGGAATGGGCAACCTCCAGACCTGGCCACCCCTCACCACCTTCCTGCTCTCCAGGTGATTGTGGTCAAGTCCACAGGGGAGGTGTTTGTGAACCGGATTTACACTCAGCTGCCAGTCTCAGCAGGTGAGCGAAGCTTCCTTCTCGGCCCTGTTCTGGCAGCTTCTCAGGAGACCAGGGCCAGAACTGTCCTGGCAGAGAGGGGCGTGGGGTGGGGTGAGGAGCTCCTCCTGCCCCACGCCAACCCCGTTCTTTGTCCACAGGAAACGCGACCCTCTTCAGACCTTCCTCCTCCTTCATCATCGCTCAGACCAACCTGGGCCTCCAGCTGACCATCCAGCTCAGCCCCATCATGCAAGTCTTTGTGAGACTGGAGCCGTCCCTGCAGGGGCTGACCTGCGGTAGGTGGGGGAGCCCTTCCCCTAGTCCTTCCCGGCGGGTGGCAGACGGGTGGTCACGTGCTCACGGCCCTCCCGCCTCCCCCAGGTCTCTGTGGAAATTTCAACAACGTTCAGGCCGACGACTTCAGGACCATGAGCGGGGTGGTGGAAGGCACGGCCGCTGCCTTTGTCAACACCTACAAGACACAGGCTGACTGTCCCAACGTCAAGAATCACTTTGAGGACCCGTGCACGCTCAGTGTGGAGAATGGTGAGTGGGCTGTGTAGGATGGGGGTGGGGCAAGCCTGCTTTGCCCGATAGGCAGGTCCCCAGAGTGAGACCTCAGGTCCAAGCCCCTCCTCACTACCTGTCTAAAAGAGGAGGTCACCGAGGGAGTCCAGAGGTAAGGAACTTGCTGAGGGTCACACAGAGACTCGGTGGATGGAAGAAAGGAGTCTCCTGAGAGCCCATGGTAGGGGCAGAATGGAGGGATTCTCAGCAGGCACAAGCTGCCCAAGAGACCTCTGGGGTGGATCCTGGGATCCTGGGGCACAGAATCCTTGGAGGCTTGCAAGGTCCCAACAAGAAGTTCCCTGTCATTTTTGTTTGCAGAGAAGTATGCCCAGCATTGGTGTGGCCTGCTCACCGACCGGCAAGGACCCTTTGCCCTGTGTCACGCAGTGGTCAGCCCGGCCCTTTACCATCGGGTAACTATCTGCCAATCATTAATGGGCAGAGCCAAGTGATTGATGCTCTCACAGGCTTCAGAGGAAAGAGAGGAAGACAGGGAGAGAGGGCAGGGCAGATAAGAACAGCCAGAAGCCCCATCAGAGCTTCTCAACATCCCCAGAATAGCCTGGAGGGCACCGGTCCTTCCATCCTCCTAGAACAGGAGAGGACATAGCAAACATGCCATATTCCACACCAGAAGTAGGAAGATCTGTCCAAGGTCCTAATAAGGATTCCAGTGACCAAGGATTTAAAATGAGGCTCCCATTGGATCAGATGACAATGACACAGGGACCAAGCAGGTTTCTGACGACAACACACAACTGATCTGTCTACCATAATGTGTGATCCTGAATGTCAATTCTGTGCGGAAGGGATCTCGCCAAACCAGGGCTTATGTCTCTCCTCTGGGATCAAATTGTTAGGTCTAAAGAGACATTCAGGGAATTCCTGGTCCTCCTCTCCCCAGTCCTGGTTTTGACGCTGATTCTGGTCCTGGTCCTGGTCCTGCTTCTGGCCCTAGCTCTGACCCTGTCCCTGGTCCTGATCCTGGCCCTTGCTCTGACTCTCTCCCTGGTCCTGATCCTGGCCATGGCCCTGGTCCTAACCCTGATTCTGGTCCTGGTCCTGGTCCTGATCCTGGCCCCAGCTCTGATCCTGACCTTGGTCCTGATCTTGGCCCTAGCTCTGACCCTGTCCCTGGTCTTGATCCTGGCCCTGGCCCTGGCCCTGGCCCTAACCCTGATTCTGATTCTAGTCCTGGTCCTGGTCCTGATCCTGGCTCTGACCCTGGTCCTAATTCTGGCCCTACCTCTGACCTTGTTCCTGGTCCTGATCCTGGCCCTGGCCTTGGCCCTAACCCTGATTCTGGTCTTGGCACTGACCCTGATCCTAATCTTGGTCCTGTCCCTGGCCTTGGTCTTAGTCCTGACCCTGGCTCTGAGCCTGGCACTGGAGCACTTTTATAGCCACCCGGTTTGGAATCACACTGAACAATTAAAGGGAAAAGTATCCTTAGTGGTGACTAAGGAAGTAGGAAGTACCCTTCCCTTGTCCATCAAACCTCTAAATGAATTACTTATGCCTGGAGTCCTGGAAGTTAGCCTCAGGTCTCTGGGAGTTTGGGTGGGGAGACCTGGGTCCGGGGGATCCCTGGGACCACTGAGGGCCTTTTCTGCTCCCCAGAACTGCATGTTTGACACTTGCAACTGTGAGAAGAGCGAGGACTGTCTGTGTGCGGCGCTATCCTCCTATGTGCAAGCCTGTGCTGCCCAGGGAGTGCTTCTGAGCGGCTGGAGGACCGGGGTCTGCAGTAAGGAGCAGTGGGACTTGACTTAGGCAGCACAGAGAGGAAACAATGGAGGGGAGGGAGATAATCCTATGGTGCAGATGCTGTTACTATTCCCAATTTATAGTTGAGGAAACAGGTATACAGAGGTGAAGTGTCTTGTCCAAAGTGACACAGCTACTTGTGTCTGAGGCTGAATGTGGATTCAGGTCCTCCTGACTCTGGGTCCAGTGCTCTCTCCCCTGGACCAGCTTC
Organism: Sarcophilus harrisii; assembly: GCF_902635505.1. Classification (NCBI taxonomy): domain Eukaryota; kingdom Metazoa; phylum Chordata; class Mammalia; order Dasyuromorphia; family Dasyuridae; genus Sarcophilus; species Sarcophilus harrisii. The sequence continues at coordinate 234,907,603 of NC_045431.1, forward strand.
CAGCATGGCAGGAGGGAGGGGAGTTAGTCTCCCAGACCATCTGCATGATCCTAGGAGCTTTGGGGGAGCAGCCCACTGCCCACATTCTGACTGCTTCTGGGGCCTCCCTTGTCTGCAGCCAAGTCCATGTCATGCCCCAAGTCCCTGATGTACCACTACCACATCACCACGTGCCAGCCCACCTGCCGCTCGCTCAGTGAGCCCGATGTCACCTGCGGTATCAAGTTCGTCCCCGTGGATGGCTGCGCCTGCCAGGAAGGCACCTTCATGGATGACACTGGCAAATGTGTGCCTTTGGCCAGCTGCCCATGCTACTACCAGGGGTCTGCTCTTCCAAATGGAGAGTCTGTGCATGACAATGGGGTCATCTGGTAAGGAGCCTGCCCCTGCTCTGCCCCTGCCCCCGCCCCCGCTCCTCCCCCCTCCAGGCCCTGCCCCTACCCCTGCTCCCTCCAGGCCCTGCAGTATGAAGAGCAAGGCCCCAGATGAGCCTTAGCTGGTTTCTTCCTTTCCAGCACCTGTACCCAGGGCAGACTGAACTGCATTGGAGGCCAGGTCCCGAAGCCAGGTAAGCCCCTCTACTGCCCAGTACCACACTCTGGCTGCTGAGGGCCCCATCTCAGCTCTCTGATTGGGTGGTCAGGCTACCAGCCTGGATAGAGAGCCCAGGAGGGCATGCCCACACAGGAAGCACCCCGGGACCCGGGGCCCAGATTGACAGAGGAGCATAGACCTTGAGCTGAAAGGGGCCCCGGAGACCACCAAGGGCCATTCCCTGGTACACCCCATGTACAGAGGGGTACAATGGTCCAGTGGGACAGGGGCTTGGCTAAGGTCTTGTAGCTTCTCAGTGATGGAGCTTTCTCCCCGTGGCTTGGTGACCGTTGGGTGTCTGTCCCCTTTCTTTGTCTCAGTCTGTCTGCCCGTGCACAAGCTAAGGCAAGGTCGCTGCACCATGAGCACAGAGCATTGTGCCTTACAACAGCCTGGCTTCAGCCCCAGCCCTGCCCCCAGCCCACAGGGATGAATTCTACAGGTGGGGGCTCCCAGGGCTGCTCACGGCTTCCCTTCCCCTTCCCTTCCAGTCTGCACCGCCCCCATGGTCTACTTTGACTGCAGAAATGCCTCAGCAGGAGCGACCGGAGCGGAGTGTCAGAAAAGCTGCCACACTCTGGACATGGCCTGTGTGAGTGTCCCCTGAAGCTCTGGCACTCTCTTTTCTTGGGGAGCTCCCAGCCCTCCATGCTTAGTCCAGGAAGGAGCCCTACGCCGCCCATCCTACTGCACCAGCACCATGTCCACCTAGATGAGTGAGGGTGTCAATGCCCTTGCACATGGGCTCACAGGTGCCTTCACACATCCTATCACCTGCCTGCTCATATGGCCAGTCCCTCTCCTCCCTCCCTCCGGGACGGGCCTTGTGTACTTCATCATGGGCAGTGCCCATGAACAAGTGGGGCAGGTGGACACCTGGTCCGTCTCTCTCCATTCCCTCTCCATCCCTGCTGCTGGCCACTTCCCCACCCTTTGCCATCCAGGACATCCAGAGAGCCTCTGAGCAGGACAGAAGCCACAGCCTATTTGCAGAGCTCACAGAGTGCCCGTTGCTTTAAGGCTGCTCAGCATGTGCAGGGAGGGGAAATCTGTGAGATTTAGAGCCCAGGACTTCCTGAAAGTCTTTACTGAAGGGTCTTTTCAAGACCTTCTTGTTCCCATCTCCAGCTTACACTGCTCGCAGCTGTCTGTCTGAACAGTATAGTGCTGGTGGTCAAATAGGCAATCTGTGTGTCTGTCAGTGTGTCTCGGTCTGCCTGCCGGCCTGTCTGCCCACCTCTGTGTCTCTCTGCCGGTCTGCCTGGCAATCTATCTGCCTTTCTGCCTGCCTGATGTCTGTCTGCCTGTCTGTCAGTTTATCTGCCTGTCTGCCTGCCTCTCTGTCAACCTGTCTGCCTGTCAGTCTATCTGCCTGTTGGTCTGCTCTTTCAGCTTGTCTGCCTGTCTCTCTGTCAGCCTCTCTGTCAGCCTTTCTGTCTGTCTGCCTGCCTGTCAGTCTATCTGCCTGATGGTCTGCTGTCAGCCGGTCTGCCCGACTGTCTGTCATCCTGTCTGTGTGCCTACCAACACCTCCTGTCAGACTTTTGACACCTTCTTCCGCCCACAACAGTATAACAGCCAGTGTGTCTCCGGTTGCGTGTGCCCGGATGGGTTGGTGTCTGACGGAGAAGGAGGCTGCATCCACAAGGATCAGTGCCCTTGTGTCCACAACGAGGCTAACTACCAGCCGGGCGAGACCATTCAGGTGGAGTGCAATACCTGGTAGGTGCCCGCGGCTGCACAGAGCTTCGTTCTCCTCCTCTGCAGGAGGCGGCTTTCTTCACTGAAGCAGTTGGGGAAGGCCTTCTGGGCGGCCTTCTGGGCAGGGAGCCTCAGTCAGATCTCCAAACTCACATCTCCCAGGACTTGCTGGCACCCCTCTGCTCTTTGGAGGCTTTTCCTGCTGACCCCTAGGGGGCAGAAGGCAGCTCTCTGCCAGCTGTGACACTGCCCCAGGAAAGAGGCCAGCCGTGGCCGCCTGCAGCCCAGGAGGATGGAGGTCCAGGCCTGGTCTCCACCCTTTGCCTGGGGCTTCCTCCCCCTGCTTCCTGCCTGGCCCACCCACACGGGCCTGACATCCCTTCTTTCTTTCTCCCCTCAGCACCTGCAAGAATCGAATGTGGGAGTGTACAAAGGAGCCCTGCCTGGGCACATGTGCGGTGTACGGGGATGGCCACTACATCACCTTTGATGGCCAGCGCTATAGCTTCAGTGGGAATTGCGAGTATACGCTGGTCCAGGTAAACGGGGGGGTTGCTGTGCTGGCCACGTCTTCCTCCCTCTCTCGGGACATCCACAGATCCCCTCTCTCTGGAGTCCCTCCCTGCTGGGGGAGCTGAGCCCAAGGGAGACTGGCCACTCCTACTAGTGAGGTTGAGGGTGGGGAGCTGCCTGGGGTCCTGACATCCTTCCCGACTCTAACCTCCCGCCTCCCGCCTCCCTAAATGCCTCCGACTCCTAACTCCTGACTCCTGCCTCCCGCCTCCCGACTCTATCAACAATGGGCCGTGGCTCGTTCAGGCTTGTCCCCAGGCTGGTGCAGTGGGGGAAGGTAGAGAGCCACAGACCATTCTGAAAGTGGCCGGGGACGCCGTCGGTCCTGGAGGGTTTTGGGAAGAAGCCCAGAGCACACCCTGAGATTCTGGGGAAGGCAATCATAGCCCAGCCCTCGGAGCTCTCCACAGATGACCTGGGACAGGAGCGCTGTCCGTGGTGCTGGGGTGGGGAAGGTGGGCCTCCTCCCCTGAGTCCTCACTTGAGCTTTTCCCTGGGCAGGACCACTGTGGGAAGAATAGCAGCGGCAAGGGGACTTTCCGAGTCATCACTGAGAACATCCCCTGTGGGACCACAGGCACCACGTGCTCCAAGGCCATCAAGATCTTCTTGGGGGTAGGTCTTTAACTGGGAAAGAAGCTGCCCAAAGAGAGTGTGGGACAAGGGCTGGGGCTGGGGCCAGCCTTGACTGGACACGATTTCCCAGCCAAGCAAGGAGGAGAGGGGGGCACAGGACTCCCTGGGAGGCCTGGTCCTGTCCCTGTGCTCTGGAGGAGGTCGCCATTAGGTGCTGTCCCCAGTGCCCTTGTGGGTCCGGGCCCAGGCACTGAGCAGCCTTTGCCCTTTTAAATCCAGAGCTATGAGCTAAAACTCAGTGAAGGGAAGGTGGAAGCAATGGAGAAGGAGGGTGCCAAGGGGGAGCCGCCTTACAGCATCCGTCAGATGGGCATCTACCTGATTGTCGACACTAACGCTGGGCTGGTCCTGCTGTGGGACAAGAAGACCAGCATCTTTATTCAACTCAGCCAAGACTTCAAGGTACCATGGCTGAGAAGCCAGACCTGCGACCCTGTGAATGCAGGCAGCCCTGGAGGGGCTCCAGGGGGGCCCCGCTTGCTGCGAAATCAGGGCCTGTGTGTGGGTGTGCCGTGTGTGTGTGCTCGGGTAACATCATGCACAAATGTTCATGTGCACGGGTGTGCGGTGGGTGTGCACTGTGTATGCTGAAGGGTGCATTGTGTGAGTGCAAGTGCTCCCATCTGTTTCTGCATGGGGGTGTCTGTGCACTGTGCACACTTAAGGGTGCAGTGTGTGTGTGTGTGTGTGTGTGTGTGTGCAATGTGTGTGTACTCAGGTAACATTGTGCACAAACGTTCATGTGCATGGTGTGCACGTGGGTGTGCATTGTGCACACTTAGAGGTGCATTGTGTGTGGGGGGTGTGCATAGGAATGCATGAGTGCTTACGTGGCATGCACTGTATGTGCAAGGGCTCCCATCTGGGTGTGCATCGCAGGGTGTTTGCACACATGCATGTGCCCGTTCTTGTGTTTGTCGATAAGAGGCTAAGTTCAGGGCAGGGATCCTGGAGTGCTTATGTGGCCGGGCCTTGGAGCCACAAGGAGATGAGGAAGGCGGGGCCCCTGGCCGCAGGAGCCAATGTCCCACAGAGGAGCAATGTGCTAGGCTGACTGTGGGGACGGGGGAGAGGGGGCAGGCGCTTGCCCAGGTTAGCCCAGGTTAGCAAGGATGCACAAAGCACTTTCCTTCCAGCCCCCTGACATAGAAAGGGGGATCCTCGTTTGGCAGATGAAGAAAAGGAAGTTTTCCCTCCATGTCAGTGGTGGGGTGTCTTCCCCCCACCGGAAAGAAGGCTCTTCCTGGGACCACAGCACTGGAGGCCATTGAGGACCAATAGGCTGGAAAAGAGGAGAATGGGTCCTCCAGGCAAAAGGAGTGAGGTGGCCAGCAGGGGGAAGTTGGAAAGGGACTCATCCTTCCACAGGATGAGGGCCAGCCTCTGCAGGATGAGTAGCCAGGGCTGTCTGGGCTGGGCTGGGCCTTGTGCTTCCTCTGCCTCCCTGATCTCATCCTTCTCTCTGGGCAGGGCAAGGTCTGCGGGCTCTGCGGGAACTATGACGGCAACACCGTCAACGACTTCACCACCAGGAGCCTGTCGGTGGTGGGCGACGTGTGGGAGTTCGGCAACAGCTGGAAGCTCTCCCCCACCTGCCCAGACACCGTTCCCGTCAGGGACCCCTGCACCGCCAACCCTTACCGCAAAGCCTGGGCCCAGAAGCAGTGCAGCATCATCAACAGCGCCGTCTTCTCAGCCTGCCACCCCCACGTAAGGCAGACCCCGACGTGAGGCAGACCCCCTTGTAGGGCAGACCCTCACGTAAGGCAGAGGGGCTTCCTCACATGCATAGTTCTGTCCCAAGCGGGGCAGCCGCTTGCCTCCCCACTGAACTGGCTGCTCCCCTGAGTGTCCCTGGCACTTGAGTGTTCACGAGAGCCTCGTTCTCTTCCGGGGCAGGATGCGACGTCTCTATTGGACAAAAAACCTGAATCAGTCTTGGGGTCACTCTGACTTCACCCCAAAATCTTCCACTTGTAAAGAGAAGGCGGGGCAACGCCCTCCCCGGCTCTGGGAGTGACCCGTGTCCTGCTGGGGATGGAGGAACCCAGACGCCGCCTTGTCTTCCCTAGGTCGAACCCACGAAGTACTACGAGGCTTGCGTGTCGGATGCCTGCGCCTGCGACACGGGGGGAGACTGCGAGTGCTTCTGCACGGCCGTGGCCGCCTACGCCCAAGCCTGCAACGAGATCAGCATCTGCGTCTCCTGGAGGACCCCCAGCATCTGTCGTGAGTCCCCGAGCCCCCGGGAGAGCGGCCGGCCAAGTCTGGCCTCCAGATTTAACCCTCCAGTTCATCTCCGGGGACACGGCAAGGGCGGAGACACCGGGGGTTCCCTCGGGGACCGGGGCCCCACCACAACAGCTCTGCCAGGGCTGGGCTACACCGTGGGGCCCAGCGAGACCCGGCAGAAAGGGCCGCCCCTGGCCCCCTGGTTCCTTCCCTCCCAAACCCGGGACTGTGCTCCCCTCTCCACTCTCTGCTTCCCCATCCTGCCCGCGCCACCTTGGGCTTCCGTCCGGGCGGCTCTGGAGTTCTCCCCAAGGCCGGGGACAGAGTGGGAGGGTCGGTGGCGAGCTGCTCTCTCCGCTGCCTTGTCACACGCATAGGCTCCCTTTGAGCAATCCGACCCTTTTATGTGTTTAATTATTAATAAATTGATTGATTGTTTTATGATAATTTTTCCCCTTTTAGCTCTGTTCTGCGACTACTACAATCCCAATGGCTCCTGTGAGTGGCACTACCAGCCCTGCGGTGCCCCCTGCATGAAGACCTGCCACAATCCAAGTGGGAAGTGCTCCCATAACGTCCGAGGACTGGAAGGTAAAACGGCCGAGCTTTAGCCCAGCCCCCAAGGGACGCCAGGGTGCCTGGCCACGCTCACATCATGGCCTGACGTCATTTTCTGCCCCAAAGCACAAGAGATGCCTTGGCTGAGATCACAAGATGAGGGAAGGAGAGGGGGTGGGGAGGAGGGAGGGGGGAGAGAAGGAGGAGAGGAGGTGGGGAGGAGGGAGGGGGGAGAGAAGGAGAAGGAGAGAGGGTGGAGAGGAGGGAGGAGAGAAGGAGAAGGAGAGGGGATGGGGAGGAGGAAGCGCCCGGCAGCCCCCTGGCAGGTTTCTGTTTTGCCCCGACTCAGAGCTCCACTGCCACCCAAGTTCTAGACAGTAGCTTTCACACAGTCCCTGGGCAGGATTCAGGACCTAAGTCCTGTGGAAAGCATAGTCACCTGGCCACCCTCTCTGGCCAGAGGCGAAGCTGGAGAAGAGCTGGTGGGTCCCCCACAATCTGAGAGCGAATCCTCTCCCTGCAGGCTGCTACCCCAAGTGCCCTCCAGAGGCGCCCATCTTCGATGAGGATAAGATGGAGTGTGTCCAGAGCTGTGCTCCCTGCTATATCCGAGGAAGATACTACCCGCCAGGCTCCCCGGTGCCCTCGGACGAGAACTGCCACTCATGGTAAGAGCCTCTCACTCAGGGTGGCAAGTGAATGGCATCTGCCCCTCCCGATTCTGCCGTGATGGAGACTGGAACCCTCCAGGCCTAACAGCTGTCCCATCCCCACTGGGACTCGCTCCCCGCAGCCTTAATGGCTGCCAGATGTGTCCTTGGGCAAGAACTCTCCAGAGGCAAACGTGTCCCTCAGAAGGGAAGGGCTGGTCTGGAGCCTTTGCCCGGAAAGGAGAGCGGGGGGGGGGCTCATTTATCGGTGGCGTGGGGGTCCCCTCCCCAGAGACGTTTCTGCGGCAGAGGGGCCGGGCGATTGTTCCTGCAGAGCTCGGCCCCTTGTTTCTCTGGCTCAGTGGCCGGCGTCCTGTTTCTGTCCTTGGCAAAGCCAAGCCCTGTCTGAGGCTGAGGTGGGGATGGGGGCTGGAGCAAGGGAAGGAGATACTTTCATAAAAACCGAAGCAAATGGAAAGCAGAGCCGGTGAGGGAGATGGTCGGCCTGGCCCATAAGTCAGAAGCCACCAGGAGATAGCGCGGGGCCAGTGGCCTCCGGCTCCCCTTCCCACTCTCCTCCTCTCTCTTCTCAGCTCATGCACCGAGGCAGGCATCAAGTGCACTTATGACTCAAAGGGTAAGAGATGGGCTAGTTTTTGAGGGCGTGTCCCTGGCTCGGGGCTGGCTGAGGGTAAAGCCAGATGTTGACGAAGTCTTCCTCTCTTCTGCTTGCTAGCATGTGTCTGCACGTACGAAGGGAGGAGTTTCCACCCTGGGGAGATCATTTACCACACCACAGATGGCACCGGGGGCTGCATTACTGCCACCTGCAGCGCCAATGGCACTATAGTGGGCAAGGTGTACGACTGTGACCTCACCACCACAGCCCCCTCAACTACCTTTTCCTTCTCTCACACCACATTAGGTAAGACCACGGCCAAGTCTAGTCAATCTGTAAGCATTCGTTAAGGGGCGTGCTACGAGTACAGAGAAAGGAAATTCTTTGCTCCCAAGGAACTTCCCAAGGCACAGAGTGATTTCAGGCGGGGGCGGGGGAAGCCCCTCTGAGTCTTAGGCTACAGGGAAAATACCTGACTCTCTCAAGGTTCCAGTATTCTCGTGGAATCTGAGTTATTCGGTGCCTTATGCGCTTGGAAGTTTTAGCAGCCTGGGTCCCCCTGATGTCCCCTTCTCCACTGTCCACTTCCCACACTGTACGGCCTTGGGACCAGACATCTAAGATGATCCCGGCCAGAGACAAAACAGGTCAGGTACTGGTGCTTCCTTAGAGTTCCAGCCTCACGCAAACAGGCTTCATTTTTCTGTACAGCTAATGCCGTCTTATGCATGTTTTAAAATCCTAGGTCGTCATTCTACATGTCAAGGACACAAAACTACATTAGTCCCACCTGTGACAGAATACGTCACGACTCCCTTGCCTATGACAGGCCCAACTGTAACCTGGGGGTACACAAAATCATTCGCTGTTCCCACCACACACACTGGTGTTACAAAAATGGTTTTCAGGGAAAGTATCAGTACACCTAGCACAAAATCGGAAGCCACGGAGTGTGTTAAAGAGGTTTGCACTTGGTCTCCTTGGCTGGATGTCAGCCACCCGGGAACAGGGGCCAACAGTGGCGATTTTGATACCTTGGAGAACATCAGAGCAGAGGGCTATCGAGTTTGCAGCTCTCCAAGAGGGGTAGAATGCAGGGCTGCCGAGTTCCCCGCTGTGCCGTGGCAGGAGCTCAACCAAACCGTGGAGTGTAGCACAACACAGGGACTGATCTGTCACAACAAGGATCAGGCATCTGGAAAATGTGAAAACTACCAGATCAGAATTTTATGCTGCGCTTCTCAGCCATGTGAGCCCAGCACTGTCAGGGCTCCCACAACAGAACCACACTCCCAAAGCACAGTCACTCCTGCCATATCGACGTCAAGCCCATCCACGACACCAGAACCAGGGAGTCACTCGACCAAAACCACAGCCTCTCCGACAACAACAAAGGAAAATGAGACAAGAGAAAGTCACTCTTCTTCCCCAAAGACATCCGAAAACAGCAGTCACTCTCCTAAGGTGACATCATCGAAAGTGAGAAGAGTGTCAGTGACAAACCCATGCCTTCAAGAAATCTGTGAATGGACAGCCTGGATAGATGGGAGTTATCCTAGCCCAGATATAAACGGGGGAGATTTTGACACCTTTAAAAATTTAAGATCAGAAGGATATCAGTTTTGTGATGTCCCTACAGAAGTGGAGTGTAGAGCTAAAAGCTTCCCGAACATACCTTTGAAAGAGCTGGAGCAGAATGTGACTTGTAGCAAGACAGAAGGGCTGGTGTGTCTGAACAAAGATCAGCTCCCACCCATATGCTACAACTATGAGATCCGGATAAAGTGCTGTTGGAAGGAAAATGTCTGTGGTCCAAAAGTAGAGACCACATCAAGGGCATACACTACACAGACACCAAAATCACATGGAGTGACCAAAATAACCACAGGACAGAAGCCCACAGTGAAAGCAACCTGTCAGCCACAGTGCTCATGGACCAAGTGGTTTGATGTGGACTTCCCATCATCTGCACCCAGTGGTGGAGATGAGGAAACCTACAACAACATCATGGCAAGAGGGGAGAAAATCTGCCACAAGCCTGAATACATCACAGAGCTTGAATGTCGTGCAGAGTCTCACCCTAAGATTAGCATTAATGAGACAGGTCAGGTGGTCGAGTGTAACCCTGACTATGGGCTCATCTGCAGGAACCAAGATCAGAAGGGGAAATTCAAAATGTGTCTTAACTATGAGATCCGTGTCCTCTGTTGTGAACCCATGGACAACTGTCCCGTTACATCTCCAACCACTCCCATGACCACATCGGTCACTACAAAGCCAAGTCCCGAGACAACTTCCCATTCTGTGCCCACCACAACCACTTCACCTCCAACTTCACCCCAAACTCCAACGACCTCGGTTACAACATCTCCAACGACTCCCACGACCACATCGGTCACTACAAAGCCAAGTCCCGAGACAACTTCTCATTCTGTGCCCACCACAACCACTTCACCTCCAACTTCACCCCAAACTCCAACGACCTCGGTTACAACATCTCCAACAACTCCCACGACCACATCGGTCACTACAAAGCCAAGTCCCGAGACAACTTCCCATTCTGTGCCCACCACAACCACCTCACCTCCAACTTCACCCCAAACTCCAACGACCTCGGTTACAACATCTCCAACGACTCCCACGACCACATCGGTCACTACAAAGCCAAGTCCCGAGACAACTTCCCATTCTGTGCCCACCACAACCACCTCACCTTCAACTTCACCCCAAACTCCAACGACCTCGGTTACAACATCTCCAACGACTCCCACGACCACATCGGTCACTACAAAGCCAAGTCCCGAGACAACTTCCCATTCTGTGCCCACCACAACCATCTCACCTCCAACTTCACCCCAAACTCCAACGACTTCAGGTACGACATCTCCAACGACTCCCACGACCACATCGGTCACTACAAAGCCAAGTCCTGAGACAACTTCCCATTCTGTGCCCACCACAACCACTTCACCTCCAACTTCACCCCAAACTCCAACGACTTCGGTTTCCACAACACCAACCAAACCCTAGCCATCCACCACCACCTACCCAGCTGGAGCCAAGTGTTGGGAAAGGGGATGGGACTTCCCATCATTCCCAGGGTGGAATTAAACTTATAATAACTTTCAGAGGAGGGGAAAATTCAAAAGCGCTATTCACGGTTTATTTCGGACAAAATCCCCATTTAACATTGGAAAATAGGAAAGTGGTAGGTGTAACCCGCTATGGCATTGCAAAATCAGGACGAAGGGAAATTCAAAATGTGTTTCAATTATGAGATCCGTGTCCTCTGCTGTGAACCCAAGATAAACTGTTCTACCACCACTGCTACAACTCCAACTATTCCCACAACTATATTTGTTACCACAAAGTCAAGTCCTGGAAACCCTCCTTTCTGCCCACCACAACTTTACCTTCATCTTCCCCAAACCCAACGACCTAGTTTCCCATTTAACCACCCTCGCCCATCAGTCACTAAAAGCCAAGTCCAAGGCCTTCCCATTCTTGCCCACCAAACCCCCCATCCAGCCACTAAACTCAACAACTTCGGCAAACAATCCTAGCACATCCACCTATCCACCTACCTACAGCTGTGAGCTACGGTGCTCGTGGACCAAGTGGGTTTGATGTGGACTTCCATCATCTGGACCCAATGGTGGAGATGAGGAAACCTACAACAAATCATGGCAAGAGAGAGAAATCTGCCACAAGCCTGAATACATCACAGAGCTTGAATGTCGTTCAGAGTCTCACCCTGAGATTAGCATTAATGAGACAGGTCAGGTGGTCGAGTGTAACCCTGACTATGGGCTCATCTGCAGGAACCAAGATCAGAAGGGGAAATTCAAGATGTGTTTCAACTATGAGATCCGTGTCCTCTGCTGTGAACCCATAAACTGTCCCATCACCACCACTACATCTCCAACCACTCCGACCACATCGGTCACTACAAAGCCGTCCCAAGCAACCCATTCTGTGCCCACCACACCAACTCAACTCCAGCTTCACCCCAAACTCCAACAACTTCGGTTTCCACAACACCAACAATCCCTAGCACATCCACCTATCCACCTACCTACAGCTGTGAGCTACAGTGCTCGTGGACCAAGTGGTTTGATGTGGACTTCCCATCATCTGGACCCAATGGTGGAGATGAGGAAACCTACAACAACATCATGGCAAGAGGAGAAAATCTGCCACAAGCCTGAATACATCACAGAGCTTGAATGTCGTTCAGAGTCTCACCCTAGATTAGCATTAATGAGACAGGTCAGGTGGTCGAGTGTAACCCTGACTATGGGCTCATCTGCAGGAACCAAGATCAGAAGGGGAAATTCAAGATGTGTTTCAACTATGAGATCCGTGTCCTCTGCTGTGAACCCATAAACTGTCCCATCACCACCACTACATCTCCAACCACTCCCATGACCACATCGGTCACTACAAAGCCAAGTCCCGAGACAACTTCCCATTCTGTGCCCACCACAACCACCTCAACTCCATCTTCACCCCAAACTCCAACGACCTCAGTTACTACATCTCCAACCACCCCAGCTCATCAGTCACTACAAAGCCAAGTCCCAAGCAACTTCCCATTCTGTGCCCACCACAACCACCTCAACTCCATCTTCACCCAAACTCCAACACCGACTTCGTTTCTCAACAACCAACCACCAACTCCTAGCACATCCACCACCGCCCTATCCCAGCTGTGAGCCACAGTGTTCGTGGACTATGGTTTGATGTGGACTTCCACATCATCTGACCCAATGGTGGAGATGAGGAAACCTACAACAACATCATGGCAAGAGGAAAATCTGCCACAAGCCTGAATACATCTACAGAGCTTGAATGTCGTTCAGAGTCTCACCCTGAGATTAGCATTAATGAGACAGGTCAGGTGGTCGGTGTAACCCTGACTATGGCTCATCTGCAGAACCAAGATCAGAAGGGAAATTCAAGATGTGCTTCAACTGAGATCGTGTCCTCTGCTGTGAACCCATAAACTGTCCCATCACCACCACTACATCTCCAACCACTCCCACGACCACATCGGTCACTACAAAGCCAAGTCCCAAGGCACTTCCCATTCTGTGCCCACCACAACCACCTCAACTCCATCTTCACCCCAACTCCAACAACTTCGGTTTCCACACAACAACCCTAGCACATCCACCTATCCACCTACCTACAGCTGTGAGCTACGGTGCTTGGACCAATGGTTTGATGTGGACTTCCATCATCTGGACCCAATGGTGGAGATGAGGAAACCTACAACAACATCATGGCAAGAGGAGAGAAAATCTGCCACAAGCTGAATCATCACAGAGCTTAATGTCGTTCAAGTCTCACCCTAGATTAGCATTAATGAGACAGGTCAGGTGGTCGAGTGTAACCCTGATTGGGCTCATCTGCAGGAACCAAGATCAGAAGGGAAATTCAAGATGTGTTTCAATAGATCCGTGTCCTCTGCTGTGAACCCATAAACTGTCCCATCACCAACTACATCTCCAACATTCCGACCATTGTCACTACAAAGAAGTCCAGAACTCATTCTGTCCCACCACACACCTCCCCATCTTCACCCCAAACTCCAACGACCTCAATTACCATCTCCAACCACCCCTACGACACATCAGTCACTACAAAGCCAAGTCCCGCAACTTCCTTCTGCCCACCACACCACCTCAACTCCATCTTCACCCCAAACTCCAACGACTTCGGTTTCCACAACACCAACCACAACTCCTAGCCATCCACCACCCACCTATCCCAGCTGTGAGCCACAGTGTTCGTGGACCAAGTGGTTTGATGTGGACTTCCCATCATCTGGACCCAATGGTGGAGATGAGGAAACCTACAACAACATCATGGCAAGAGGAGAGAAAATCTGCCACAAGCCTGAATACATCACAGAGCTTGAATGTCGTTCAGAGTCTCACCCTGAGATTAGCATTAATGAGACAGGTCAGGTGGTCGAGTGTAACCCTGACTATGGGCTCATCTGCAAGAACCAAGATCAGAAGGGGAAATTCAAGATGTGTTTCAACTATGAGATCCGTGTCCTCTGCTGTGAACCCATAAACTGTCCCATCACCACCACTACATCTCCAACCACTCCCACGACCACATCGGTCACTACAAAGCCAAGTCCCAAGGCAACTTCCCATTCTGTGCCCACCACAACCACCTCAACTCCATCTTCACCCCAAACTCCAACAACTTCGGTTTCCACACCAACAACCCCTAGCACATCCACCTATCCACCTACCTACAGCTGTGAGCTACAGTGCTCGTGGACCAAGTGGTTTGATGTGGACTTCCCATCATCTGGACCCAATGGTGGAGATGAGGAAACCTACAACAACATCATGGCAAGAGGAGAGAAAATCTGCCACAAGCCTGAATACATCACAGAGCTTGAATGTCGTTCAGAGTCTCACCCTGAGATTAGCATTAATGAGACAGGTCAGGTGGTCGAGTGTAACCCTGACTATGGGCTCATCTGCAGGAACCAAGATCAGAAGGGGAAATTCAAGATGTGTTTCAACTATGAGATCCGTGTCCTCTGCTGTGAACCCATAAACTGTCCCATCACCACCACTACATCTCCAACCACTCCATGACCCATCGGTCACTACAAAGCCAAGTCCGAGGACAACTTCCCATTCTGTGCCCACCACAACCACCTCAACTCCATCTTCACCCCAAACTCCAACGACCTCAGTTACTACATCTCCAACCACCCCTACGACTACATCAGTCACTACAAAGCCAAGTCCCAAGGCAACTTCCCATTCTGTGCCCACCACAACCACCTCAACTCCATCTTCACCCCAAACTCCAACGACTTCGGTTTCCACAACACCAACCACAACTCCTAGCACATCCACCCACACCTATCCCCAGCTGTGAGCCACAGTGTTCGTGGACCAAGTGGTTTGATGTGGACTTCCATCATCTGGACCCAATGGTGGAGATGGGAAACCTCTAACAACATCATGGCAGAGGAGAGAAAATCTGCCACAAGCCTGAATACATCACAGAGCTTAGAATGTCGTTCAGAGTCTCACCCTGAGATTAGCATTAATGAGGACAGGTCAGGTGGTGCAGGTGTAACCCTGACTATGGGCTCATCTGCAAGAACCAAGATCAGAAGGGAAATTAAGATGTGTTTCAACTATGAGATCCGTGTCCTCTGCTGTGAACCCATAAACTGTCCCATCACCTACCACTACATCTCAACCACTCCACGATCATCGGTCACTACAATAGCCAAGTCCAAAGGCAACTTCCATTCTGTGCACACAATCACTCAGCTCCATCTTCACCCCAAACTCCAACAACTTCGGTTTCCACACACCAACAGACCTAGCACATCCACCTATCCACCTACCTACAGCTGTGAGCTACAGTGCTCGTGGACCAAGTGGTTTGATGTGGACTTCCCATCATCTGGACCCAATGGTGGAGATGAGGGAAACCTACTAACAACATCATGGCAAGGGAGGAGAAAATCTGCTCACAAGCCTGATACATCACAGAGCTTGAATGTCGTTCAGAGTCTTCACCCTGAGATTAGCATTAATGAGACAGGTCAGAGTGGTCGAGGTGTAACCCTGACTATGGGCTCATCTGCAGGAACCAAGATCAGAAGGGAGAATTCAAGATGTGTTTCAACTATGAGATCCAGTGTCCTCTGCTGAGACCATAAACTGTCCATCATCCACCACTACATTCTAACATCTCCTCACGACACATCGGTCACTACAAAGAAGTCAGACAATTTCCCATTCTGTACCCACCACAACCACCTCAACTCCATCTTCACCCAAACTCCAACGACCTCAGTTACTACATCTCAACACCCTACGACTATCATCAGTCACTACGAACTAAGTCCCAAAGGCAACTTCCATTCTGTCTACCACAACTACCTCAACTCCATCTTCACCCCAAACTCCAACGACTTCGGTTTCCACAACACCAACCACAACTCCTAGCACATCCTACTTCCACCCACCTATCCCAGCTGTGAGCCACAGTGTTCATGGACCAAGTGGTTTGATGTGGACTTCCATCATCTGGACCAATGGTGAGATGAGGGAAACCTACAACAACATCATGGCAAGGAGGAGAAAAATCTACCAAGCCTGAATACATCACAGAGCTTGAATGTCGTTCAGAGTCTCACCCTGAGATTAGCATTAATGGACAGGTCAGGTGGTCGAGTGTAACCCTGACTATGGGCTCATCTGCAAGAACCAAGATCGAAGGGAAATTCAAGATGTGTTTCAACTATGAGATCCGTGTCTCTCTGTGAACCCATACATCCATCACCACCACTACATCTCCAACCACTCCCACGACCATCGGTCACTACAAAGCCAAGTCCAGGACACTTCCCATTCTGTGCCCACCACACCACCTCCAACTCCATCTTCACCCAAACTCCAACGACTTCGGTTTCCACAACACCAACCACAACTCCTAGCATCCACCCACCCACCTATCCCAGCTGTGAGCCACAGTGTTCGTGGACCAAGTGGTTTGATGTGGACTTCCCATCATCTGGACCCAATGGTGGAGATGAGGAACCTACAACAACATCATGGCAAGAGGGAGAAAATCTGCACAAGCCTGAATACATCCAGAGCTTGAATGTCGTTCAGAGTCTCACCCTGAGATTAGCATTAATGAGACAGGTCAGGTGGTAGGAACCCCTGACTATGGGGCTCATCTGAGGCCAAGATCAGAAGGGAAATTCAAGATGTGTTTCAACTAGAATCCTGTCCTCTCTGTAACCCATAAACTTCCCATCCACCATACATTCCAACCACTCCAACCATCGGTCACTAAAAGCCAAGTCGAGAAATTCCCATTCTGTCCCACCAAACCACCTCAATCCATCTTCACCCCAAACTCCAACGACCTAGTTACTACATTCAACCACCCCTACATACATCAGTCCTAAAAAAAGCCCAAAGGGCACCCCATTCTGTCCCACCACAACCACCTCAACTCCATCTTCACCCCAAACTCCAACGACTTCGGTTTCCACAACACCAACCACAACTCCTAGCACATCCACCCACCCACCTATCCCCAGCTGTGAGCCACAGTGTTCGTGGACCAAGTGGTTTGATGTGGACTTCCCATCATCTGGACCCAATGGTGGAGATGAGGAAACCTACAACAACATCATGGCAAGAGGAGAGAAAATCTGCCACAAGCCTGAATACATCACAGAGCTTGAATGTCGTTCAGAGTCTCACCCTGAGATTAGCATTAATGAGACAGGTCAGGTGGTCGAGTGTAACCCTGACTATGGGCTCATCTGCAAGAACCAAGATCAGAAGGGGAAATTCAAGATGTGTTTCAACTATGAGATCCGTGTCCTCTGCTGTGAACCCATAAACTGTCCCATCACCACCACTACATCTCCCACCACTCCCACGACCACATCGGTCACTACAAAGCCAAGTCCCGAGACAACTTCCCATTCTGTGCCCACCACAACCACCTCAACTCCATCTTCACCCCAAACTCCAACGACTTCGGTTTCCACAACACCAACCACAACTCCTAGCACATCCACCCACCCACCTATCCCCAGCTGTGAGCCACAGTGTTCGTGGACCAAGTGGTTTGATGTGGACTTCCCATCATCTGGACCCAATGGTGGAGATGAGGAAACCTACAACAACATCATGGCAAGAGGAGAGAAAATCTGCCACAAGCCTGAATACATCACAGAGCTTGAATGTCGTTCAGAGTCTCACCCTGAGATTAGCATTAATGAGACAGGTCAGGTGGTCGAGTGTAACCCTGACTATGGGCTCATCTGCAAGAACCAAGATCAGAAGGGGAAATTCAAGATGTGTTTCAACTATGAGATCCGTGTCCTCTGCTGTGAACCCATAAACTGTCCCATCACCACCACTACATCTCCAACCACTCCCACGACCACATCGGTCACTACAAAGCCAAGTCCCGAGACAACTTCCCATTCTGTGCCCACCACAACCACCTCAACTCCATCTTCACCCCAAACTCCAACGACCTCAGTTACTACATCTCCAACCACCCCTACGACCACATCAGTCACTACAAAGCCAAGTCCCGAGGCAACTTCCCATTCTGTGCCCACCACAACCACCTCAACTCCATCTTCACCCCAAACTCCAACGACCTCAGTTACTACATCTCCAACCACCCTACGACCACATCAGTCACTACAAAGCCAAGTCCCGAGACAACTTCCCATTCTGTGCCCACCACAACCACCTCAACTCCATCTTCACCCCAAACTCCAACGACCTCAGTTACTACATCTCCAACCACCCCTACGACCACATCAGTCACTACAAAGCCAAGTCCCGAGACAACTTCCCATTCTGTGCCCACCACAACCACCTCAACTCCATCTTCACCCCAAACTCCAACGACTTCGGTTTCCACAACACCAACCACAACTCCTAGCACATCCACCCACCCACCTACCCCCAGCTGTGAGCCACAGTGTTCGTGGACCAAGTGGTTTGATGTGGACTTCCCATCATCTGGACCCAATGGTGGAGATGAGGAAACCTACAACAACATCATGGCAAGAGGAGAGAAAATCTGCCACAAGCCTGAATATATCACAGAGCTTGAATGTCGTTCAGAGTCTCACCCTGAGATTAGCATTAATGAGACAGGTCAGGTGGTCGAGTGTAACCCTGACTATGGGCTCATCTGCAAGAACCAAGATCAGAAGGGGAAATTCAAGATGTGTTTCAACTATGAGATCCGTGTCCTCTGCTGTGAGCCCATGGACAACTGTCCTTCCACAATGCCCAGTTCAAGTTTGTCCCCAACCATTCCCACGAAAACATCAGCCACGACTTTTCTTCCATCTAGCAAGATCCCACCATTCCATGTTTCTACAACCTTCAGCACCTTATCTCCACCTTCAAGTTCATCATGTTACTGTTTCTTGTCTGGAAAAGTCTATCCATCTGGTAAGTACCTTGTAAAGTCTCTTCATTTCTCTTTTCTTTTTACTTCTGATTCTACCCAATCCTTATTGTTCTATTCCTCTTATCCATTCATTCCTTCCTTTAAGTCTCAGCATCCTTCTTGCCTTGCCTTCCCTCCACGGCTTCCCCCAAGAGCCACAAAATAATTTTGAAATGCCACAGATCCTAATGGAAGCTCATGGAGGAGCTGTAACCCATTGCTTCTTCTGTCTTCACTGTTCTCTTGCAGGAGACAAATAAACCACTAAGCAACAATAGTGAAAATAAGCATAATGATCATTATCCCTTAATTCCTGCTGCTTTTCCAAGTACACTTTCACTTAAAGCTTTATTTTTGTCTCATAGGAACTGTCATATACAACCAGACGGACAATGCAGGTCACTGCTACTCTGCCATTTGTAACAGAGACTGCAGTGTGGAGAGAATAGTGGAAAGCTGTCCTACTGTGGCTCCCACTCCCAGCCCATCGACATCAGCATCTACGACCACAGCCATAGACACTTCAGCAACCACCTCCACATCGCCATCACATGGTTGCCTGAACGCAGAACCTCCCAGACAAGTTAGTTGGCTATCTTCTGCCTTCTTTCTCTTTTGGTCCAGCAAGGACTGACCTTTGCAGGGAGGGCGGGGAACGGTTTCAAGAATTGGTTGTAGGAATTTTCCAAAGTTCTCTTAAATTGCTCTAAAATTTCACGTTAGAGTGTCTGGGAAGATCATTACAAGAAAGAGGAGTAAAAGGGCAATTTGACTTTGAGGAAAGTGATTGTTTTTTTTCCAAAATGCTGAGTTAGAAATGGTGAATGCTCAAGGGGAAACAGTTATTTCAGGAGTAGGAGAGGAGTCCATTCTGGTCTACATAAACGGCTTCATTCCTTTATTTGAATAAAGAGATGCTCTTTTATAATCTGACCTCCAGAGGGCTCCAGGAACTTGATGACTCCCTTATGTGTCTTTGTAGATTTAATAAC
Organism: Sarcophilus harrisii; assembly: GCF_902635505.1. Taxonomy (NCBI): domain Eukaryota; kingdom Metazoa; phylum Chordata; class Mammalia; order Dasyuromorphia; family Dasyuridae; genus Sarcophilus; species Sarcophilus harrisii. Next base: position 234,927,159 of record NC_045431.1, read on the forward strand.
TTCCTTTCTGAATTGCCAATTAGAGTCCTGAAATCAATCACCTCAGGAAACCATAGGCATTCCCCTCCCTCCCCCCGCCCCCGCTTCATTTCTGGGTCTTCACTTGAGCTTCAAAAGCCTAGTCCCAAATCTGTGCCTTTTTTTTGCACAGAAAGGAGAGACCTGGTTCATACACAAGTGCAAGAAAGCCACCTGCGAGGGCGACGATGTGATCACACTAACGCCTGTGAGCTGTCCTCCTGTAAAGGAGTTGTCCTGTACCAATGGCTACCCCCCTGTGAAGGTCTACGATGATGCTGATCACTGCTGCTACCATTATGAGTGTCAATGTAAGTGACTGGGCATGGAGTCCAACTCCGCTCTGCTGTGGGCTGCGGCCAGTTGAGGACGTGTCCAGGGTGTTGAGCTGAGACTTTCAGCAGCATTTGGGCAGCAGAGCTTAGTGCCTAATTAGCCCAAATAACAAATCAAAGTGAAAGCTACTTGCTCATCTTCCCCCCTTGCCCTGTGGCTCCTCCCCTCGCGGCATCCAGGAGTGGCTGTGTACAGAGGGACTGCCTCTCCTCCCTCCCTCAGATAGAGTGTCCCTTGTGTCCTATGTCTCAGAAGCAGAGAATGGGTTCAAAAATTCCAGTTACTTCTCTGGTTGATGTGAAGAGGGTAAAGGCCAGGTCTCTGGATCTTTGAAGGATTCAGGGAAAGGCCACCTGCTGCTTGTTTCCCGTGGTCCCGGGGATGGGACCCACAGGCACTCGTCCTAACCAGGAATGTTGTATTTAGTGACTAAAGGACTTGTGTCAGGAGAGAGCCCTGGCCAATGGCTAGTGGGTGGGTTCGGTGCAGTCCAGTTGCCTGGCCGTGAGATTCTCACTATGCACAGCAGAACAAAAGCCAGCCAGCAGAGGCCGAGGGTAGGATTGCCTACCTTCCTCAATCCTTCATGCCCCTGAAGGACAGCACAAGCTGGCCATGGCTCCTCATCACTAAGGGTCCTTACAGGCTGGCCATGGCTCCTCATCACTAAGGGTCCTTACAAGTTGACCATGGCTCCTCATCACTAAGAGTCCTTACATGCTGTCTGCCGCCTTCCTTCTCTGGCCAGGTGTGTGCAGTGGCTGGGGAGATCCTCACTACATCACCTTTGATGGTATCTACTACACTTTCTTGGACAACTGCACATATGTACTAGTGCAGCAAATCCACCCCGTCTATGACCACTTCCGGGTACTCATTGACAACTACTTCTGCGACGCCCAGGATGGCCTGTCCTGCCCTCGGTCCATCACTGTCGAGTACAAAGACAATCGCATTGTGCTTATCCGGACTCTGGTCCGTGGAATGATGGAGAATGAGGTGGGAAGGGCTTCTTCTCCCTGGGTGGGTCACAAGCAGCCAGAGGGACCTGGTGTCTTAGACTCCAGATGGGAAGCAGGAGGGGGCCCAGATTACAACATAGAATGAGGGGATAACCCTGCCCAGCAATCAGGATTCCTAGTGAAGGCACACACCAGGCAACATGGCAGAAACAACCTAGGCAAGATCAAGGGACAAATGGAGGTTCTTCCCCCCTCCTCCCTGGGCCCCTGAGGCTTTGCCAGTGCAGGGTGAGGATGGCTTCAGGGACGTGGAACTGTGGGCTAGGGCTGTCAGATGCAGAGGCCCACGCAGATCCCTGGTGCAGGCCTTTCCCCAGTGGATAGGGGTGATGCGACCAAGTGGTCCACGTGTCTGGGGCAGCCTCCCAGGTCTCTGGTCGGGCGCCTTTGCCCAGGAAATATTTGAGTTAGGTAGAGGAGCCAGCATTGGGGTAGGGGCCATGTTTAGTGGGAGGCTGTGAGGGGGACAGCCATAGCTGAACCCAGTCCCTGGGACTCATTGTTTGTCATAACTGTTCTTCCCCCCAGATTATTTTCAATAACCGGACTGTCAGCGCAGGGTTCAAGAAAGACGGCATTGTGATCTCCACCCTTGGCATTAAGATGTTTGTCACCATCCCAGAGCTCGGCGTCCAGGTCATGTTCAGTGGGATGCTCTTCTCAGTCGAGGTGCCCTTCACCAAGTTTGCCAACAACACGGAAGGGCAGTGTGGTAAGTGCCATCTATGTGCCTGCCCAAAGGAAGAAAAAGCCATGGGATGTCTCTGCCATTGAGTCCTCCCCGGCCGGGCTTGGACAGCCAGGCCAGCTGCGTGGGCTTGGACCAGCACTTGCTGAAGGCAAGCTGGAGAGAAGGCCCCGAGTCCTCATGCCCTCAGCTTCCCATGGCCATCTCAGAGCTCCAGCCCCTGTAGAACATTATCCTGGTTTGTCTCTAGGCCCAGAGACTGAAGCAGGTGGCCTTGCTGAAGGTTCATGTGGGCTTGGGTTGGACCCAGGTGCCATGGCTCCCAGCCTCTAGGCCCCCAGACGGGGCCTCATAAAAGTGGGTGGCCCCTCCCAGGGGTCTTCTGGGCTCTGTGACAGCCTTAGTGACTTAGCCCTCTCCCACAGGGACGTGCACCAACGACAAGAGGGACGAGTGTCGCCTGCCTGATGGGAAGGTGGTGTCGTCCTGCTCTGCCATGTCTAGTTCCTGGAAGTACCATGTGCCGGACCAGCCTTACTGTGCCGGGCCGCCCCCCACCCCTCCCGCGCCTTCCCTCACAACGTCAAAGCCGTGCCCTCCTTCTCTTCTCTGCATGCTGATCATGAGCAAGTAAGAAGCCCAAAAGCATAGCGAGGGATCTGGGGGGGAGGGGCTCAGGCGGACAGGAGAGGGGGCCCAATTTCTGCTCTCCCAAGCCCGGCTCCCCGACCAGGGTGACTTGTCTTCTGAGAGAGTGAGCCCCTGGCACCGGCAGTCTCCCAGGCGAGGCTTGTAGATGCTGTGGAGGGGAGCTGGGCACGGGTGGGAGTGGCTGGTGAGAGGGGTCCCTGAGAGCACTCCCGTGGTCTCGGATTCTGTGATCTTTCCCTCACAAGAGCCACGCCAGCTCCATGTGAGTGGGAGGCTCGAAGGGGTTTGAGAACCGGTGGAAAAACAACTTGTGACAATGTGGAGCTTAGACCAGGACGGGGCCACTGCTGGACAGCTCCACGTCAGCCTGACATGGGGGTCTGAGCCGGGGGCCCTGGTTCCCAGGCCTTGGCTGCGGGAAGGCTCTGGCCAGGCTCCCCGAGCGCCCACAACATGCCAGCTGCTGACTTGGGGCTCCTCTTTCCAAAGGGTCTTTGAAGCGTGTCATCATGTTATACCCCCAGAGCCGTATTTCGAGGCCTGCGTGTACGACCAGTGCCGCGTCCCCGACAGCCTGGTGTGGTGCTCCAGCTTGGAGCTCTATGCGTCCCTCTGTGCCGCCCAAGGCGTGTGCATTGACTGGAGAGGCGAGACCCAGGGGCAATGTGGTGAGTGGCCAGGGCCCCAAGGAGAGGTGGAGTCTGGGAACTTCATCCCATCGCTGGGTACAAGGGGAAGGAAGGGCTGTTGGCTCTGCTCCATTTAGAAATGAGGGGAGGGGCTGCCTAGGGTCACCAAGTCGCAGACAGCCAGTGTAGACTCCCTCAGTCTCACTCAGTCCTCGGTAGTGGACATCTTCCTGGCAGGAGCCTATAACGCACATTGTATGAGGGACAGCTGGCCCCATATATGATCAAGATCAGAAATTCACCTCCCCATCTTATAAGTGGGGAGCTCCACGGCCAGAGTCTCCCGCCTAGGAAGGGCCAGGGTTTAAGCCGCTGTGCTGGGGGAGTGGGGAGAAGGAAACAAGGCGAGGGCTCTAGCAGGAGTTTGGGGCTGAGAGTTCCGGAGCCGGGGACGGCAGGGTGAATATTGTCCAGTAGGGAGAACACAGGTGGGGCAGAGGGCGTGGATGGGGAAGGGGTCAGGGCTCAGCTCCCGAGGGAGTGAGTACCCCGAGGCTTTGCCCCCTCATTGCTTTCCCCTTCTCATAAAGCTCTTACGTGCCCTGATGGCCAAGTGTACCAGGCATGTGGCCCCACCAACCCACCCACCTGCCAAAGTCCCCAGGGAAGCCTCAACAGCAACCTGACGTAAGTAGCCGGTCCCTGCCCGGTCCTATTGACGTGTGGGGCATTTCCCTGCCCTGGGTCCCCACTTGGGCTCTGGCAGAAAGTGGCCAGCCTCTGCCTGCTTCCCTTGCCACCCCCCCCTACCAAGCATGACCCGGACGGGCCATTGGTTTCCCCATTGGCTGGAGGTGCCCCCAGGGCTCAGGGCTCTCGCACCAGGCTCCGGTTCTCCTTCCTCCAGCCTTCCCGGTAACATCAGCATCCTGACTGAAGGCTGCTTCTGCCCCACGGGCACCACCATGTTCAGCTTCGAGTCCAAAGTCTGTGTGCCAGCCACCCCATCCGAGTGCCACTGTAAGTGATGTGCTCGCCCTCCCGGAACCTCAACCGGGGCTCAAGAGGGCACCTAGAGCAGCTCCCAGGTGTGGGGGGGGGGGCTTTAGGGAAGGTGGGTTTGGGTTCAGGAGAGGACCAACAAGCTCATCCGCAGCAGGAGCCTGCCCACCCAGAGCCTTCCTACCCAGCCCTGCTGGGATCGGTTCTACCCCCACGCACACAGTGGGCATTTGGAAGCCCTGGAGGGTTGGGTCTGAAATGGGAAAGTAGGGCCCCTGCTCACAATTCCCTTCTCCTTTCTTTCAGCCTGGTGCACGGGCCCCAATGGAGAGCCTGTCAGAGTGAGTATTTGTGTCAGAGAGCCCCGCTCTTTTCCCCAGAGGCCCTGCTCTGGACACTAGACCCCAAGGGAAGAAGGTTGAGGAAAGCTCCCTTTGCCCTGGGGTTGCAGTGCCAGGGGCTCAAAGTCCTCCCTAGTCCCAGAGTAAGAGACGGGTCATGGGGAAGAACATGGGATGATTGGCCCGGGTCCATGTCAAGATGGTGGCTGTGGGAGGATCAGCCATGGGAGAAGGGGTCATGGGAAGGATGGGAGACCTCAGCTTTATTCTGCGTGGCCCCAGAGAACACAAGCTGGGGCAATGGGAGAGAGGAGCGTCCCTGTGTGGAAGGGGCTGCCTCAAGAGGCAGGGGGAAGGCTGCCTTCCTGCACTGTCTTTGAGGCTGGCCTGGAGATCATGGCCACCTCCCTCCTCCCTCCACTGTGCTCCCTGGGGATCTGGCAGGGCTGCCCTTGCAAGAGAGGACAAGCTGTCATTGGCCCTGCAGACACAACTGGGCAGCACAGTGCCTGCCGTCAGTGACCCTGGCCCTGTAGACACAACTGGGCTGGCACAGTGCCTGCCGTCAGTGACCCTGGCCCTGCCTCTTGCCTCCTCTCCTAGCCTGGAGCTAAGGTTCCCTCAGATCCCTGTGAAATATGCAGCTGCGTCTGTGATGACAACCCCGAGTCCAAGACGTCTGCCATCCTCTGTCAGCCCATAGTCTGTGACACCCACTGCCCAATGGTGAGTCCCCTGGGTCCCTCGGGGAGGGCAGGGCGCCTGGCCACGGCCGGGAAGCTCACCGTCACCTCCTCCGCTCCCTCTGCTGCAGGGCTACAAGTACCAAGAGGAGCCGGGCCATTGCTGTGGCAAATGTGTCCAGGTGGCCTGCGTGGTGCACACCAACAGCAGTGGGGTGCACACCAACAGCAGTGGGGTGCAGCTGGTGCAGGTAGGAGTGCCGGGCCCTCCCTCCCTGCCCCAAGCTGTGGACTCACCAAACCCCCTCTCTGGGCAAAAGTGGCTCCGCGGGTGGGCGCACTTCAGTTGCAGGGAGGCTAACGCTGAAGCTCGGGGGCAGGAGCCAAAGCTCAGGGGCAGAAGCCGAAGCTTGGAGACAGGAGCCGAAGCTTGGGAGCAGGAGCCCACCTGCCAGCCATTCAGGGGACAGTCACCCGCCGGGGACTCTGTGGGCAGAGCTCTCAGCCAGGCACTGGGGAAGGCTTCTTCCTCCTCAGGGAGCTCCTAGTCCTAGAGGAGGGGAATCGGACCAAATCAGGGCCCCAGAGGCCAGTGGCTCTGATGGGGGTCGGAGGCCCCTCCCATCCTTCCCAGGGAGACTTTTCCAAGAGAAGGGAAACAACCTGGAAGGTGGAGTGGGCGCCGGTCCGTGCGGGCTGCCCCTCCCCAGGTTTGTGACTTGTCCCCTGCAGTGGGGGAGGCAGGGCGGGCTGGTGCTGAGCAGCTGAACTAGCCACACTCCAGCCTCGGCCAGTAAGGCTGGCCTTGGATAGCGCCCTCAGGCTGGCCATGGCCTCTCCATTTGAACCTGAGGGCAGGGCATGTGTCTGTGCCTCCCACTCCCCGCTCCCCCACCAGTGGAGAGCCTTCCATGTGGCCGGGACTTGGTAAACGAAGAGGGAACAGGTGCCTGGGGTGGAAGGATGGCCAAAGGGAGGGGAGGGGGTCGGGACAGCCTTGTGTGGTGCCAGGGAAGTAGCCCAGGACACAGGAAGGCTTAGGAGAGAAGTGCCTCCTGACCAGGTGATGGTGGCCGTGGCCATGTCTGGGAAGTCATTCCTTATCCCTTGTCCCTTTCAGCCAGGACAAACATGGTCTAATCCTGAGGACAAATGTGTCCAGTATGAGTGTGAGAAAGTCAATGGCCAGCTCATTTTGGTGACCGCGAAGAAGGCCTGTCCGCCTGTGCTGTGCTCCCCGGTAAGCTCATGGGGGATTGGGAGAGGGCTCCTTTCTCCCCAGAGAGCAAAGGCGCCTGCGGACCACGACGTCCAGGGCCTCCTCCCCGGCTTGGGACCCAGGATGACTGGGATGCTGTGGGACTCCCCTTCCTTGGGTCTCCCTTGGGGCTGTGCTAGACCCCCGCCTGCCCTGTGCTGTCCCCTCCCGGCTCCTAAGGGATCTCCCCGCCTCTCCTCACCCCGACTCTCTAGAAAGCACTGCTAGGGCCAAGGCTTGGGTAAGAGGAGGCCGAGCAGGGGCAAGACCAGTCTGCTCCCCCGGGTCCTGCTGTGAATGACTTTTGTCTCCCCACGCGCACAGGACCAAGTCAGGAAGAGTGAAGATGGCTGTTGCCTCGTGTGTCCACCGCCACCCCGTAAGTGACTGCGATCCTCCTCCTCGGCTGCCTGCCCTGGCCGGAAGTCTGGCTTCCCACGGGGGAGGTGGAGGCAGGGGGCAGGAGGGAAGGCAGAGGGGGCAAGAGTCCCCCTGGAGAAGCCAGGAAGAAAGTCATGCAGCCCCTCCCCAAGGAGGTCCCCCACTATTGCCTCCGGCCCCCAGCGGGTCCCTGCGTCTGCCTTCCCCGGGGATCCCTGCCTGACCCTGCGTGTTCCTGGAAGGTTGTGACCCGGAGTGATCTGTCTCTTCCCCAGAGGTTTACCCTTGTGCCGTGGGACGCCACACGCAAGTCATCCGGAAGGGCAGCTGCAGCTCTCCCACCCCAGTGGAAGTGACCTACTGCCAGGGGAACTGCGGTGACACGATGTCCATGTGAGTGCCCCAGCCCCCCTCCCCGTCACCCCAGCCGGGCTCCCTGCAGCCACCAAGACTCAGGCCCTGCCTTCAAGGGGCCGGCGGCTTCTGGCCACCCTGGTGGCAGATCCTCGGGGAAGGAGGGGGTTAGCCCAGGAAAGTGGCAGGACAAGGACTCCGGGTGGAGGGACTAGCCCAGGAAGGAGGCATTGAAGGCCTGCCCCATGGGGGGAGGGGGCTGTAGGAATGGCCACGATGAGCCCCAGAGCGGCTGTAGCGACAGGGCGCGAGCCCCTCCAGCTGTTAGCTCGCCCACTGCGCCGATACCGACACGGAAGCTGAGAGAAGGGCTGGCAGCTCAGAGAGGGACGCGGCCCCGGGGCTTTGCCGACCCCCGGAGCGGCGCCCCTTGTGCCCCCTTGGCCAGACGGGAGCGGGGGCGGGGGCTGGGGAGCCGAGGCCCCGTCTCACGCCCTTGGCTCTCCCCGGCAGCTACTCGTTCGAGAGCAACGCGCTGGAGCATCGCTGCCGCTGCTGCCGAGAGCTGAGCACCAGCCGGAGGAACGTGACGCTCAGGTGCCCGGATGGCTCCAGCCTGGCCTTCGCCTTCAGCCAGGTGGAGGAGTGCGGCTGCCAGCGCTTGCGCTGCGACCAGCCGGACGGCGGCAGCGGCGAGAGCGAGGAGAGCGGCGACAACGAGGAGGAGCCGGCCCGGAGCCAAGAGCGGGGGCCCGCGGCGCAGCAGAGCCTGCGCCGGCCAGGGGCCGCCCCCGCCGCCCAGCGCCCGAGATAAGCGCCCCCGACCGCTGTGGGGCGGACGCAGCCCCCGGGCCTGGCCCGGCCTCCCACGCGCCCCTGCTCCCTCCTCCCTTCGCCTTCTCGCTTCGGCCTCTTTGGGGACTTCCGGGCAGAGCTCCGGCGCAGGCAGATCCGTGGGCAGGAGGAGGCGCCGCGGCCCAGCTCGCCCCCCTCCCCCCGGCCCCGGGCTCTCCCCGCGGCCTGTTCCCCCGCCCGGGCTCTCCCGCGCCTAGCCCCCCGCCCGGCTCTCCCCGGCCTAGCCTCCCCGCCCGGGCTCTCCCGCGCCTGGCCCCCCGCCCGGGCTCTCCCGCAGCCTAGCCCCCGCCCCAGGGCTCCCGCCAAGCCTATCGCCCAGGCTCCCGACGGCCCCTAGCCCCCCGGCCCCGTCCCCGCTGACACCCGGCTCTGCCTGCCTCCCATGCTGGGCTCAGCGCGCTGTCCATGAAGACTTTTGAGTCCAGTCCTCTGAGGGCCCCAGGGAGAGCCCTGCCTCCTCAGGCTGGTCCTGCAGTCCCCAGCACACACTCCGTGGTGCAGCCTTGCTTCCCCCGTGGCCAGCCCGCACCTGCGCCGCCCAAAGTGAAAGACTTTCTGAGACCAGTTTGAAGTCAGGCGGCAGAAGCGAGGGGGTCTCCCGGCAGCATCCGGGGGGCCTGGGACTTATCTGGCCCTGGACACTTTCTCCTCCAGGGAGTGGGGTGCCCCCTGCCCTTGGCCTTGGCCCTGCTGGGGCTCTGACGGGGGCAGGCGCCTTTCTCGGCCCCACTGGCCTTCTCATCCAAAAATGTTCACCTGTTCATCAGAAATAAAACTTCAGCATTTTGCAGTCTGTGTCCTGGCTGCTCTATTCAACTGCAGGGAGTGTGGGCCCCTCCCTGTTCTGACCCATCTCCCCCCTGAGCCACAGGGAGAGAGACCCTCATCCCCTTCCCCCTGAGAGGTCCAGGGCAGAGCAGACAGGGGCTTCTGAAGCCCGCCAAGGCCCACAGCACAAATGGCTTCTCAGTGTAGCCAGAGGCTGAAGAGGGATCAGGAGATGGCCCTCTTTCCATCACGAGCTGCAGAAATTTGGCCCTGGTTTGGCCGCAGGGTCTTGGGATGGGCAGAACCATGACTTTTCAAGAAGGGGGAGTTAGAGGGGCAGAGCTCTCCCCTGAGAGAAGAGGGGGTCTGAACATGCAGAGGAAAGAGAGAACTTTGGAGCTGGAAGGGCACTGGGAATCCCATGGCCAGACCTTCCTCCCCAAGCGGGAATCCTCCCCCAGCTTCCAGCAGAGCATTGCACAGGGTGGGGAGCCCACTACCTCAGCAAATAGCCTATTCAGGAAGTGCCCTTCCTTCACCGGAGGATGGATTGTGCCTTTCTGGGATCTTCAGTGCCCTCAAAGGAGGGTCCAAGGGGAATGCGCTTGCCCCAGGTGCAGAGCCAGGACTGGCCTCCCCTCCGATCTCCTCCTCCCTCTCCGTGCCACCCTGGCTATTCCCCTGCTTTCCCCTCTGTAGCTCGCCGACCCTCAGCAGAGCCCGTCCTCAGGGCTGGACAGTCCTCTGGTGCTGGAAGGGCAGGGGCCCACCCGGATGTGGGGGCCAAAGCTTCCCAGTTTCACCAGACCAATCTTTAAATGGCGTATCCCACGGGCATAGGAAAGCCTGACCCCTGGGGGGGGGCAGGGCATTGTCCGAAGTCAGGGAGACTCAGAGGGAAGGTCTGGGAGAATTCTCAAGCCTCTGGGCAGCTCCTTTGCATAAAGAGGCTTGGTCAGTGGGAGGCAGTGAAAATGAGGAAGGGCAGCGCCTGGGTTTTCTGCAAGGCTCCCACTGGCCGCCAGAGGGCATCGAGCCCACAATTGACAGGAACCAGCGGGCCAGGGCAGGCTCGGCTGCCTACCCTTTGTTAAGGAGGATTGCTGTGTCCCATAGGCCTCTGGGGGGCACGGGTGCCCAGCTAGGGCGTCATCAGGATGATGGTCTGAGACCTGTGGGTAGCAACAACACCTCCTCGTCAGCCCTGTCCCTCTGCCCCCCACCCCGGGGGGCTTTAGAAACTCTCCTCGGCTTTGGGGGCGGCAGCAGGACAGGCAGGGACAAACAAGGCACAAACCGCAGGTCTCAGTTGGCACAGTCTGTGCCCGCTCCGCGGCTCCCAGCCCCTGCTGCACGGGAGGTCAGTGGGAGCTCTGATGAGAACGCAGGAGTGACCCCTTGGAAGGGCCAGGAGGCTGCCCAGGTTACTGGCCTGCCCAGTGGGGGGAGAGGGGAGGAGGAGGAAGCCTCGGTCTCCAGCCCAGACCTGGGCCACAAGATGCGCCATCTGCAGGGGGAAAGACCCGGATGTCTGCCTGCCTCTGCCTGGGACAAATGCTGAGCCAGGGGACACAGATCGGGCTGGGGGAGGGACTCTGCTGCTGCTGCTGCTGGGACTCGGCAGGGGCTTCTGGGGAACTTGTGCGAATAAATGAATGGTCCAGGCAGCAGGAACCCCCGGGGCTTTAAGCACCAAAGGGGTTTTCGTTAATTCTTTGGGTTGGAAATCCTTCTCAAAAGAGGGTTTGAGGGGATGTGATAAAGCTCTAGAGGAAGAGGTCTGTCTTTCCTGGGTAGGATAGGACTCAAAGCCTGACCCACAGTAGGAGGCGGGGCTTGCTCAGTTTCCTCTTCTATAAGATAAGGACTTGAGCCTGCTTCTTCCTGTTGTCTTCCTGAGCATCACCTTGAGGTCACCAAAGGGACCAAAACGATTTTGTCCCAGCAGGGAGTAACACCAGGCTGTTGTGCATTGAGTTCCTTTGGGTTAATTTTGCAGTCTGTCTCCTCCCTCCTTGGCGACCCTCCCCCTGCTGCCTGGAGCTGTCCATCAGCTGGCCACGGCTCATCCGTCATGGGCTAGGAAACCAGATGACCAGGCTGGGCAGCATCGTGCTTAAAAGAGGAGTCAAAGAGCCTCCTTTTTTCCTGAATCACAAGGGGTTCTTTGCCTGCCTTCTCCCAGTGTCCCCTTCCCTCCAGCCCCAGACTAAAGGGCAGAAGGGGCCTGATGAGCAAGACCCTTCCCCGTTGCAGGGCTCTGATTCCTTATCTGTAAACTGAGGGGGTTGCACTGATTCCTGAAGCCCATGAAATCTTGGGCTTGTATTCACTGGGAACCATGGGTGCCCCGGATGCCCAGGCAATGGCTGGGGAATGGCCAGTTCAGATTCTGTGGGCTCGGCCATCATCTTTGTCAGAGGGACGCAGGCCCTGGTGGCCCAGCCAGGGATGGATGGGGTCCTGAGCCCCCGCTGGCTGTTCCCGGCCTCAGTGGCCGTCCTAGGGCACTGCTCTTCACCTGTGGCTTGGCAGCCTTCCATGCCTCAGGAACAAGACAGCTGAGGCTTAGCCCAGAGTCTTCCAGCAATCCGAAGGCTCTTGTGGTCCTGGGGAGAACTCACCCCTCTCCTCAGGCGGGCAGTCTACAATTAATTAGGACATGAGGCCTCTGAGTGCCAGGGCATGTGCTGGAAGGTACAAGTAATCTCCCTTCTCCCTGCCCAGTTTGGCCCCACGCAGAGGAGATCCAGTGTTGCTGTCACCTTCTCTGTCTCCCCAGACTGTGGGCAGAGGGGGAGCCCCGTGCCCCCTTGGGGTATGTGCCAAAGAGCCTGGGCAAAGGTGGCACCCACCCCTGGGGGGCCACGGGTGGGGAGGGGCTCCATTTCTGGGTGGCCGGGCCCCCTCCTACTGTTTGCATTGGCCTCTTGTCAGCTGGGAAGAGTTGGGCCCAGCCCTGGACCCACACAAAGACCTGATTGATCGGGGAGTAATTGGATCAAGGTAATTCCTTGAGAGGGCCCCCACATCCCCCCAGCTCAGCTCGGCCTGCCAGCCGAGGATTACGCAAGCTGGACTTGCGGGAAACGGAGACAAATCCAGGGCTCCCCACCCCCTCCTCGCTCCATCCAAATGGCTTTAGCCCTGCCTGCCACAGGAACCTGGCTCCCTCCTCCCCTCCATCCCCATGGCTCCACAGGTCGGTCAAAGGGGCAGCCTCAGCAAAGTGGCCTCTGCCTGCCCCCAACCCTCCCTCCCGGGCCTTCCCTGCACCCTCGAATTCCATGGTGAAAGCTGCCGCCATGGGCTGGACCTCGGTCTCTAAGGCCATGTGGGACCTGGGACAGCGGTTTGATGTGGGACCTGGGACAGGGGTTTGATGTAAAGGCTGGGTTGGGCTTTAATCTCCACCGATGGGGGGTGAGACTCTGGTCCTCGCTTCTGCCCTTTGTCCACCAACAGGATTGGACCAGATTGTCTGTGGGAAGCCGATCTTAGTGAACCCTCCTAGGATTAGTCTGGACGCCTGCATGAGGGAGAGGGTGGCCTGAGGCTTAGGAGGCTCTGAGTGGGAGCTGAATGAGGTAACTGTGTCAGAGACAGACAACCATGATTTTAGGGTGGAAAGGAACCTTCCTGGGGAAACAATCAAATCCAACCACTCCACATTTTACAGATGGGGAAACTGAGGCCCAGAGCCCTCAGAGCTCTCTCCCTGGGCTCACTGCCCCCAGACTGGTGGGGGTGGGAGCCCTCCTGGCTTTAGTCCTTGGACCAGCTCCCAGATTCTTGGCCAGACGTTCCCCCTGGCCTCCTTCTAGGGTCAAGCAGTCTCTCCCATCTTGCTCCGAGACTTGGCTGGCCAGATGTAGACTGCTGTCCTTCTCGTGGCCCAGGTGATCCAGGAAATAGCTCCACAAACTCATCAGCTCTCCTGGAGCAAGAGGCAGGAAGTGAAAAAGGAGACCCAGTGGGTTTGTTCAGCGGTGGAAAGGTGATCTGGGCTCACGCAGTCGCTTCTCTTGACCCCTAAGGCTGGGCAGCTGGCCCAAGCCCTGCCAGGGAGGATTTCCTGAAAGGTTAGCCACACGATTACCTCTGAGTCACAAAGGGACCCATGGAGCAGCTTCCCAGGCGAAGTTACCAAGGAATTGGAGGGGAAGTAGGGTGAAATCTTCTTTCTGTAGGAACCCAAACGCTGAACCCACGTACAGGGAGGGAGAGAGGAGCAAGAAGGGAGGATTCCTTGGAGGGACACAGCTCACCCCTGGAAGATAGAGGTGGAGGCTGAGTGCTGAGTGGGACCTCTCAGCCCCAGCCCATTCAGGGGACAAATCAGATGAAGCGATCTGACACCAGGAGACAGGTGTGATAGCCGAGGGCAGCCTGGGCTAGGCAGGAATGATTTCTTGGGCCTCAGGGGCACTTCCAGCTTAGATGGAAGCCAAAGGGGATTTGTACAGAGACATCCTTCCATTTCTTTTTTCCATTGTTCATATTCATCTGTCCATCCTTCCCTCCATCCATCTTTCCCTCTCTCTTTTTCTTTTCTTTTCCTTTATCCTTCCATACTTTCTTCTGTCCATCCATTTCTCCCTCTACCCATTCATGCAACCATCTTTTTTCATTCATCTGTTCATCCATCTATCTATCCCTCCATGCACACACCTCTTTAGCTCCATCCATCATTTTACCCATCTCTCCTGCCATCTTTCCATCCTTCCTTCTCCCTCCATCTTTTCCCCATACCTGGTTCCCTTTAACTATCTAATTTTCTATTATATGTCCCTTCCTCTTTCTGTGTGTCCATCTTTCCAATTATTCATCCTCCTCTTCATACATTCATCTGTATATCCTCTATCCTCTATCCATGCATTTCTCTATCTCTTTGTCTTTTCCTCCAGCCAGCCATCTCCTTCATCCAGCTGGCTAATCCTCATATCTCTCAACCCCACATCTGTCCATCTTTTGTCTATTTATTTCTCCTCCCTCCATTCCTAACTTCAACCATCTAGCCAACCATTCTTCTATTTCTCTTTTTCTCCAGTCATGACTTCCTCCTTCCATCCATCTTTCCCTTCCTTTCACTTACCATCCATCCATCCATCCATCCATCCATCCATCCATATATTTCTGTATATGTCTATCCCTCCATCCTTCCTTCCAACACTCTTCCTCCCTCTCCCTCTCTCTTCCTCCATCAATGAAGATATTAGCTTACATTTATATAATGCTTTGAACTTTATAAATCACTCCTCTATTGGAAGTTTCTTGAGGACAGAGACCATATTTTTCTCTTTTGGAATCCCTAGGGTTTATCACAATGCCTGGCACATAGCTGTTGCTTTAAAAATATCTACATATTGATTGATTAATCTGACTTTCAAGGTACCCATATTTCCATTGCATTTCATCCATTTCCTCCATTCATCCACATCTGTATCCATCTTATTCCCCTCCATTCATCCATTCCTCTATTTCCTCATTCAGTGATTCAGCTGTTGTTGTTTATGTCAAAAAGGATCATGACATGAGGGAGTTGATGCAATGATATACAACTTAGGAAAGTTACAATGGTGATTGGAAGGATCAAGACATAAACTCAGAAGTTTCACCCCCTCAAAAAAAAAAGCTGCATGCAAAGATTCAAAGCAAAATGTGAATTGGTCACAGTTCTCCTCTCCCCACCCCCAATCCCTGAAGAGTTCAAAAAAGATTTTGAAATCAGATAAAACAGATAAAGGAAACTTTGCAGAAGGAAATGAGAGTGCTGAAAGAAAATTGTGAAAAGAAAGTCAATAGTTCGGTAAAGGAGATAGAAAAAATACTGAAGAAATTAATACTGTAAAAAAAAGAGGAAAAAGAAAAGAAAAAAAAACTAATACTGTAAAAAACAGAACTGGTCAAATGAATATTTTTAAAAGGCACAAAACCCCACTGAAGGAAATTCCTTAAAATGCAGAATTGGCCAAATAGAAAATGATATTAAAAATTCACTGAAGAAAATAATTTAAAAAGTAAATTGGCCAAATGAAAAAGGAGGAACTAAAGTTTGCTATAGGAGTTATTGACCAAATGACCAAAAACCTCTACCAAAAATAAAACAAAAAAATCAATATATTCCAATCTGTATTCAGAGTCCATCAGTAATTTCTTTGGAAGTGAATAACATTTTTCATCATAAGTCCTTCAGAACTGTCTTGGATCATTCTATTTCTGCGAATAGCTGTCATTCACAGTTGTTCATTGTACAATATTGCTATTACTATGTACGGTATTCTCCTGTTTCTGCTCACTTTGCTTTGCATCAGTTCATGATTTCAGGTTTTCCAAAAACTGTCCTGCTCATTATTTCTTATAGCACAATAGTATTTCATTATAACCACATACCACAAATTGTTCAGCCCTTCCCCAATTCGTGATTGTATCCTCAATTTCCAATCCCTTTTCCCCACAAAAAGAACTACTATAAATATTGTTATATTTATAGGTCTTTTCTTTTATCTTTTTTTGGGCTACATCTCAAGTAGGGGTAGTTCTGAGTCAAAAAGTATGTGCAGTTTTATACTCCTTTGCTCTCTAGAATGATTGGAGCAGTTCACAATTCCACAATTCCACAATGCACCCCATTGTCTCCCCCATTAGACTTTAAGCTCTTTCAGAGCAGGGATGGTATATTAGCCTCTTTAGTACAGTCCCTGGGGTATAGTAGATGCTCAATAAATGTCAGTTGAATGACTGACTACTGGTTTTAAGAGAGTGCTAGCTAGAGACAGGGCAGGGTCTGAGTAGAAGTAGTCCCTAGAGTGGGCAAGGATGGCTTAAAAAATAAAGCACATGAGAGATGGGGGAAAACTGAGGCCCAAGGAGAAGAGGCTCATCCAAACGCCCATGGGTAGTTTATGCAGAAGTTGGAATTTTAGCCCTAGCTCAGGGATTGCACTCACCTACCTATCGTACACACACGGAGCCTCAGGGAGCAGGCAGGACCAAAGCTGGGCCTTTGAAGAGGACTCTCTGGACATTTTGAGCCACCACTGGGTCAGGCTTGCTTTCGTCCCTGTCAACACCCACCCCTGCCTACTGGCATTGTGCTTAGCCAGACCAGGAGAACTGGGAAAGAGGCATTGCCTGACAGTAAGTGCTTGATGATTGACTGCTTGATTGATGGTGGGAGCCCCAGGAGATGCCTCAGCTCAGCTCCAGTCACGGCCAAAGACCCTTTCTCAATTTTCTTTGTTTTTGGACCTCAAGTTGCTTAAGAGGAAACTGAAGACTATCAACCCCATGTCCCTCCACCCACTTCCTCCTCCCTCTCAGCTGGTCAATATTAGCCAAAGATTGTGTCCACAGGCTACACCCCTGAAACAAAACCACCAAGTGGTGAAATCCTCCTGACGAGTCATGGCTCCCAACCCCACTCTGAAATGCAATCATGGATCCCGTAAACCTTTTCCCTGTTTCCTGTTGGAGGCCAAGTGGCTACCGGACACCAGGAGCCAAGACAGCATGCCTGCCTTAAAGATCCCAAACTCTCCCTGCAGATCTGCTGCAGAGCCCCTTGCAAACACTAAGGCCGGACACTCTGAGACCATTCAGAGGGGCCAAGCCTGCCCCGTCTCTGCCCAGAGGGGGAGGCACCCGCCACTCACCTCCCTGCACCTGGTTCTCTGTATATTTCTAACAGCTCTGCCATTCTTAGAAAGAACAGTTATCACATGACCCTCCCCTCACAATTGCTAGGACTATTTAATCTAGAACAACCATCTCTGGCCACTGCTCCCCTGTATATATTCCCTCCTCCTATTAGAATGTGAGCTCCTTGAGAGCCAAGGGACTGTCTTATTTTTCTATTTGTGCTCAGGGCTTGACAAATAGTAGGACTTAGTAAATTCTCCCCCTTCCTTCCTTCCTTCCTTCCTTCCTTCCTTCCTTCCTTCCTTCCTTCCTTCCTTCCTTCCTTCCTTCCTTCCTTCTTCCTTCCTTCCTTCTGCCGTGGAAAACCAAGAAGCAGAAACTTTCTCTGGCTGGGACTACTGCCCAGCATCACTCAGTGCTGTAAAACTACTCAGCCAGAAAACTGAGGAATAGAAGCTGACGTGTGTGTAGATCCACTGGATCTAAGGGAAAAGGATCATGTGGTACTTAGGGGTCATCAGTGACTTAAGCCAGTAAAACATGAAGTTCACAGCATGAGACAAAGTTGGTAGTTTTGAGGCCCAGCCCCCAGGGAAACCATAATCAAAGAGGAAGGATTCAGAAAGTGACATGATTTCGTTGTCACCTCCATTTGAATCTGTTTTTTATTTGTGATCCCTGGACCTATTACTATTTTTATTGAACTATAGTTTGTAACAGATATAATTACTTATGTCTTTTTACATTTGTTTACAACATTTTTTGTCCTAATGCAAAAATCAAGTTTTTTTAAAGTTCCATGTGATTATTCAAAATATGTAGATCCTTTAATAGTTCCATTTAGAAAATGCCATGTCTTAGCTCTAATTCTCCAGAAATTTGTTCAGTTAATACTTTTCTCTTTTGTGTATCTTTCTGATAGATTTGTCCCAAAGTAAAAGAGAAATTTTAAAATCTTCTGCCACTGTTGTATTATTGTCTGGCTTCTTGTATTTCAGTGAATTTTTTCTTTTATGAGTTTATATGCTAAAGCATTTGGGGAATATATTTACTACTTTTATTGGTCTGTTGTGTATGATTTCTTTCAGCATAACGTAGTTTTTTGTTTATCTGTTTTCATGCTGTGATGTTTTCTTTTGTCTAATAAGATGATTGCAACTCCTACAGTTTTAAATTTATCTGATGCATAGTAAATAATTTTCATTCTATGCATGTCTTTGTTTTTTTATGTGTTTCTCATAAGCAACAGGCTGCAGATTTTGAGTTTTTAAAATGTAATTTGTCATTATTTTTCATTTTAGCAGATTGCTTAATCCAGTAATATTTAAAGTTATGAGATTTAGGTTTATATTTCTCTGCTTCTGTTTTTAAGAGTTTTTTCAAAATTAAGATTTTCCCAGTTCCTCTATAAAGATAATATTTGGTCTCTATTAGCTTAATCTGCTTTAAGACAATCTTTTCTTCCACTGAATTTTCTAACCATCAAATATTCCCCTTCCCCCAATTTAAGAGTTCAATTAGTTCTTTTGTTTATTCCTTTTTTATCTAGCTATTTAATTCCGCCCCCATTTTTTCTTTCAGTTATATAATCAAGTAAAATATTCTTTCCTCTCCATCCTTCCAACTCATTTTTGTTAGTTTTAAGTTTTTCTTTTTCTCTGTCTTTTTTAAACAAACATTTCTTTTTCTTCATTATTTTTCTTTTTAAAAAATCTATTTTAGATTTTTATTCTTTGGTTCATGATCCTAATACTTATTTATTCCTTCTTTAGATTTTATATTCCTCATGGAATTAGAATTTCTAAGGTATCTATTTTGGACTTACTTCTTTAAATAATTTCTACATTACTGTCTTATGCATTTTGCCCCGGCCCTTTTTTTCTTATTCTTAGAAATACCAGTTGCTGCAGGAAGGTAATAGGGAGGACATTGTTCCCATGGTGGGAATTCTCAATTATCCCTGCTTGTGATGTCCATTAATCATCTTTGCCCTCCCCATGGTAACTTCCCTCTTCCCTATTTGTGAAAAAATCTGACTCCTTTCTGGCTCCAGGACTTCCCAATCTTCAAGTGCCACTTGTCCCAAGGACTATGATTCCCATTCCCATGAGGGATAAGTGATCTTTTTAATCATCAAATCCTTAGAGATTTTCTCTATTGTAACGGGAAGGGATCAAACATTTAGTGCCTATCATATGCAAATATACAAAAATTATCTCTTGATCCTTATAATAACCATGGTAAGTAGGCATTATTATCTCCATTTTACAGAGGCAGACAGAAATGAAGCAACTTGAGAAGGGTTACATACAATGAGTATCTGAGGTTATCTTTGTTTTAAGGTCTTCCTGATTCCAAACCCAGAATCCACCTAGGAACTATTGTGACGGACGGAACTTTTTCTCCAAGAAAGCATTCTTCAGTGGGCCTCTCCCATCACTGAAATAAAAAGACCTCTTCCCCATGCCCCATCTCAATCCCACCTTTTCCCTCCTTACCCTTTCTTCTGTGAACCTTCTTCTTCCGGAAAGGCTTTAGGAGTTATTTGCTCTTCACTGTTAACCTCTGATTAGGACACATCATGTATTCCTCTCTAGCTTTTTCATTTTCCCCTTTTATGACCCTTCTCATCTGCTACTTAGTCCCACAGAAAAGCTTTAATTCACCTGTAGGAGAATGTTGTGAGGTTTGAACCATAGTGTATCAGGTCTGTTTCTCCACCATAGAGGCTTCGGTGTGACTTCTGCTTTTATTCTTGTGTACATTTTTAAAAAATCTTTAATCTGGATGGTGATTATGTTTTTCCTTTTGTGGGTGGTGGTCTTGGTTGCTGTATTTGCTTTTTTTTCTCATGTTTCTATTGTCTAGGATGTTTGAAAAGCAAATCCTATTTTCAGGCTTAGTTTTCTATGGGAAAAAGTCAAAAGTAATCTGGCAAAAACTGGACTTTTAGCAAAACTTTACACCATGTTCCACAATACATTCTACATGAGTGGACACACAACTTTAATAGTAGAGATCATTGTATTAAAGAAAAAAAAGTAGAAGAGGAGCAGTGATATAAGTCTCACAGCTGTGGGGAGGAGATGTATTCTGACCCAAATAAGTAATAAAGGTAATTACAAAAGAGAAAAGCAGTAACATTAATTACATAAAACTGGAAAAAATGTGCATAAAATTTCCCTGATAAGGATTTGATATATAAGTTTTATAAGCCATCAGCCATTCCCCAACAGATAAGTCGTCAAAGGATATGAACAAAGCATTCTCTAAAGAAGAATTGAAGAGTATTAGCCACCATAAGAAAGAATGATCCACATCACTAATATTTAAGGAAATGCACAAACAGCCCTGAGGTTTCACCCTAAACCCTGCCAATTGGCAAAAAATTTAAATGATGGGAATGGTCAGTGCCGGAGAGAGTATATGAAGACAGAAAATTAATACATTATTGGCAGAATTGTGAATCAGTACAATTATTTTGGAAAGCCATTTGGAAACCTGCAAAAAATGTGACTAAAATATCCATATCTTTTGATGTAGAGATTCTACTAGTCTTTGAAAAGAAGAAAAGCTCCATATATACCAACATATTTATAGCAGCTCTATTTGCAATAATAAAAAATTAAAATAAAATAGATGCCTATTGTTTGGGGAATGACATTATGGTACAGAAATATAATGCAGTGATGTAATGCTGTAAGAAATTATATGTGTGATGTAATGCTGTAAGATATTATATGTGTGATGGATACAGAGAAACCTAAGAAGAGCTACATGAACAGGTGCAGAAGGGTGGAGTGGGAGAATATCAATGCAGCAGCAAGACTTGAGAATGATTGGAAGACACAAGGATGCCTAAAATGAAAGCTCATCCATCAGGGGCCCAGAGGTTGGAGGTAGCATAGCTTTGGGATGCCAGAAAGGGCTAAGCCCAAGGAAAAATCAGTCAAGGGGCAAAACTCCAGGACTGACTCCATCTTGAAGAGAAGGTCCTTGCACGTGTTCCAAGAGGCAGAAAAGGTGTGGAAAAGGGAGTCCAGAAAGTGGGCTCTGCTCGCCCTTCCCCACACCATATGCTATGGGAAAGAGTGGACCAATAGTAGTAATCAACATACAACCTGGAGTAGAGAGAGACACGTGAGGGACCAGAGTGGATCCACACAGCCCCAGTCAGATACAGAAAGAACCAGAAAGGAAGCAGCTCGAAAGGACAGGAGTCCTTAGGCCGGAAAGGGAATGCTCGCTATGGCCTCCACAAAGACCTTCCAGGAAATGCTCATGCTTCCCCCCTGTCATCTTTATTCTCTGCCTCCATTGTGCTCTGCCTCTCCCGAGAAGCCCTGTGTGGATGTGAGACTTTGGCGGTTGTTCTTTATACCAGCTTTTCAAACTATACCATCTCAGTAAATACCTTGTTAAATGCTAATTGGGGTCGCTGGCTGGTAACAGGAAACACAGTGACTTAAGTATCATGAGTGACAGTTAGAAGCCACAAACCTTTAAGACCTACCCCGAGAAGACTGCCGAGAGATAGCTGCTGCTCTCTGGGGACCAGGCCCAGTCAGAATTGGGAGAGGAAATCTTGAAGGGGATGTCACGCTGTGGCAAGATTTCATAGGCAAAAAATGTGATCTTGGGCTGAATGGAAGTAACATTCTGTTCCGACCAGATCTGAAATACTGAATTCAGTTCTGGACACCCCAGTTAGCAAACTAAAGTGTCCAGGGAGGAGCACCCAGGTTAGGGAAGGGCCTTGGGGACATGCCATATGAGGATCCATTAAAGGACCCAAAATGTTCAACTGGGAAAAGAGAAGACTTGGGGGCACATGAGGACTGGGCTTCAGTGTCTGAAGGGCTGTCATGTAGAGGCGGGTCAGATATCTTCTGCTATGCTCAAGGGGGCAGGAGTTGGAGCAAGAAGTGGACATTTCCAACAGGTAAATTTGGGCTTGATGCTGGAGCTGTCCAAACACAGAATCAGCCGCCCCAGGAAGTAATGAGCTTGTCATCATGGAAGGCCTCCAAACAAAGGCTGGATAAGCACTTTTGAGGGGCATCGGAAGGAGAGAGCTCCATCAGATGTGACCAGGAGGTCCTATTCCAGCAAATTCTGCAGCTCTTAGTGCTCAGAGCATCTAGCCGTCTCAAGGGTGGAGCCCTAGTCCTGTGGATATGGCACCATCTCCATCGCTTTCCCCATCACTGGGACGATAATGGAGGACCAGTTGAGATCAGGACAGGACACAACTCATGAGTGAGTCTCCTGATTCCCAACATTATCCATTCATTTCTCTTTTCCTTATGGCTCAGGTCCCACTTGTAGAAAGTGGGGAGTGGACCCGATGTGCTCAGAAGGCTTTGGACATTCAAAGGGAGCATGGGGAGATTCCAGGAGGGCACGAGAAGGGCTGCCTTTGGTCTGCTCTCTGACCCTAGTTCTCTCCTCTCTCTTGTCTGTAGTCCAGAAAGAGAAGCAGGCAGGGCCCGGTGCCCTCTTCCCACCTCGGGCTATTATCTGATCTGGAGCAGACTAAAGCCAGACGTGAGTAGAGGTTACATGAGTGAGCGCCTTCCTGAGTGCACATGACCCGTATGGATGCTGTGCGTACGCAGGAAAAATGTCAATAATCTCTTTCCTGGAGAGAAGGGAGGAGCCTGTTTGTCCACTGACACTTTTTAATCTCTGGGCTAACGATTAGGGAGGAAGATTCTCGGACACTTGATCCATATTTGCTCTAGGGGAGGAAGGATCCTAGAATCTCTGGCTCAGAACTAGACGGGACCTTGGGCAGCATCCAGACTAGCACCTTCCCTTGAAGCTGAATTTGGAAGGGACTTATCCAGGGTCATGCAGGGCATAAGGAGGGGGTGAAGCCATGAGGCAGACCCACTTTCCTTAGGTGAAGGACAGGGCAGGAAACCTGCAAATTTCTATGATTTTTATTCTGGTCCTAAATAAAGATGAGAGTGGCATTTGGCTCAGGTGTCTTCATCCCTCCACAGTCAGTCTAGGCTTTTCAGCAAGCTTTAATAAGGATAAGCTTGTAAGGAGCTGCTGGGTGCTGGGGCGCTGCTTAGGAAAGAGGGAGATCTGCTCTCCGGGCCCTGCCTTCAAGGAGTTAATGGGGACCCAGAATAAAGCGGTTCAAAAGAATCTGGCTGACCGAGGGGGTCGGGGGGGGGGGCTTCCTGGACCCTCAGAGGCGGAGCTGCGGAAGGAGGCTGTCACAGGCACAGATGAGCCCCTGGGCAGAGACCCAGAGCCCAGCCAGAGAGAAGGAAGTGTAGGGAAATAACTACAGGTCAGCTGGATTGAGACCTAGAGTGTCTTGTCTGGAAAAGGCCTGGCAAGTGGGTCTGAAGATCTATCCCAACACGTCCCGACTGATGCTCAGTGGTCAGCGAGTGCACTCCAGACCCCCCCCCCGCAGCCTCTTCTTGAAGCCTTCCAGTGAATGGGAAGTTTCATTTCCCACAAGGGAAATTTCACTTTGGGAAGACGGGTCAGCCGTGTCCTGCCCCAGGACCTTCCGTGGGAGTGGGAGGTCGGACAGCAGGAAAACCGAAGGTGGAATGAACCACTGGGGGAGGCGAGGGCGCCCCTTTTGGGGAAGGACGAAAGCAAATGGTGGCTCTCAAGGGGCAGCTCTGAGATTTCAGGAGCCTATGAGTGAAGGAAGGTCGGAGGCAAACCACCAAGGGCCCCAAGTGCCAGGCTGGATCCTGGAGGCGATGAGGAGCCCCTGAAGGCTCGGAGCATGGGCAGCCCTGCCTGGTCCCAGCCCCAAAGCCTCATCCCCAAGGCCACGGAGAGCGGCGGTGTCTGGGTTCCAAGAAATGCCGTTAGTCTTGTTCCCAGTCTCTGGGGCTTAGGACGTGTTTACCTTAGAGCCTGCCCAGGCTTAGCATGTCAGGAAGACAAGGGAACTGAGCCTGACAAGTTTGTTCTCCACTCAAAGGCCGGAGAGGGTTTCTCCTCCCAAGGTGTAGATTATTGGCAAAGAGGGAGCCCAGACTACGAGCAGGATGCCAACTTTCCTCCCTCTTCCCTTTCTTTCCTGTTCTCTGTTCTCTGAACTGTGAAGATGTAAACCTTGGTGAGCAAACACGCCGTGTGATCCATCCACACACACACATCATCAGCACACATCCGGGATGTCTCAATCGGGACCCTGGCACACAATGGGGCTGAGTGTTTGAACCCATCCTGGGCACCCACCCCTGCCCCAGCGCAGCGGGCCCCGCTCCCCGCACCGAGTGACCAAACGTGCTCCAGGCGGGCAGGACCCCGACTCTGGCAATCAGTCAACAAGCATTTATCGGGGACCCACGTGCCGCGCACTGTGCTAAGCATCAGTCAGGGACCGTGAGAAGGAAGTGACCGCACCAGGGCTGTAGGGATCAGTGTCTCAGAAGTCCCCCAATGCCGGCTTCAACCCAAATAGCAGGCCTCTGAACTGGTCTGGGGGATGCATTGGGGGTCAAAGGGCAGAGGAACTGCAATATCACAAAGGTTCAGAAGTCTGGACAGGGGTCAAGCAAGGAGAGAGAGAGAGAGAGAGAGAGAGAGAGAGAGAGAGAGAGAGAGAGAGACAGTAGATAGAGAAGCAGAGCAGATCAGAAAGAGATAGAGAGAGGAGAGAGAGAGAACAGAGAGAGACAAGAGAAGTAAGATGAGAGGTAGAGATCAGAAGCAGAGATGATACAGACAGAGACAGAGAATAGACAGAGACAGGAGAGTAACAAAAGAGCAGAGATATAAGAGGAGACAGAGAATGAATAGAATGAAAAAATTTCAAGAGAGAGAGAGTAGAAGAGAGAAGACAGAGAGACAAGAATGAGAGGCAGAGACAGAGAGACAGACAGAGACAGAGACAGACAGAGACAGAGACAGAGAAGAAGAGGGAAAGAGACAGAGAAGAGAGACAAGAGAGGTGGAGAGAGATGAGAGAGAGAGTATCAAATAAAATAGAGAGGCAGAGATAATAACAGAGAGCAGATGTCAAGTAACAGAGCATGGACAGAGAGAGAGAGAGAGAGAGAGAGAGAGAGAGAGAGAGAGAGAGAGAGAGAGTTAGTTCATCCCCAATAGACAGTCATCTGCTTGCTTTAAGAGCCCTGGGGGTAGGAGTTTTCTCAGCTGGACTTTCCACTTTGGGAATTTCTTCCCCAGCTCATAGAGGGAGGATGACACCTCTTAGCCCCAATCCTGCCAGGCCCAGGGCAGACAGTGTCCTTGCTCCTTGTGCCACACTAGAGCTGATTTTGTGCCAGGCTGGGGGGGTGCCCGTGCAATTGTGTGCTTGGCTCTGCCGGGGGAGCCAGAAGGATAGCTGGGCCCTGTTTGGGAGCTTCTCTTGTTCTCAAGAAAGGCCAGGAACCCCCAGCTCCCTAAAATATCCAGAAAGGTCGATGTATGACAGGCTCTTGGGGGGGGGGATGCCAAGAGGAGGCGTGTGTGGCGGGATGGTCTCAGGGATGCTGTGGCCCCGGGCAGGTTTTATGTCTATAGGCAGAGAGGGAAGACGTCCAGGGGCAGATGGAGCTTGGGCCACACTTCGAAAGGGACCAGGGAAAAGCTTGATAGGACAGTACAGACTCTTGAGAACAAAAATAGGCAATTATCCTCCCGACATGCCCAGGACTCTGTGTGTCAGAAATGGAGTTCAGGAGGTCCTGACCTCAGGTTTCTGTCCCAGGTATTGTGCTGGCTCTCAGGCAGCCTGTCCTGACACATCCCGTGGTCGATGCTTCTTGAGCTTAAGGTCCACTGATACCACCAGATCTTTTTCAAATAAACTTCCGTGCTTGTCTTACATTGGAGGTGACTTTTGAAACCCAAGCCCCAAACTCTGCACACACCCAGACCCCTTCGACTTTAAGTTCTTAGAATTATCCTAATGTCTAGACACATCCTTTTGGATCTTGACTCTGCTCCCTTTTCCAGCTGGGTGACGTCAGCAAAGGTGGAAAGCAACCCCTCTCCTTTATCCGGTTCCTTCCTAAAACTGTTCCACATCCCAGGGCCCAGCCCAGAGCCGTGGGCCCCCACTAGAGACCCTCTTCTGCGCTGTCAGTGGTTGTTCTTTGGTCTGGCCAATTCTGAATCCTCCGGCTAAATGTCCTTCAGCCCACTTTCCTCCCATCTCTTCCACAAAAAATTAATGAGAGATTTTTAACAACTTTTTAAAACAAAAGTCTCAGTAAAGAGTGTCTCCAGCGTTTCTCTAATCTATGTCTCGTAATGCTGCTGTCAAAAAAGAAAATGCGGCGAGTCTGGCATGAGCTGTTCTGGCTGAAGGCAGGCTGGGTCTCAGACATCACTGCTGCTGTTTCTGATGTTCACCGACCGTCTCTCTGATTAATGGCCAGAACCAATGTCAGGTTCATTGTTAGGGCTTATTAACCCTCCCTTTTTTGGAGGGGTGGGTAACATAGGTGGGTTTGGCAGGGATGAAAGAAGGCTAAATGAAAAGCTCTGTCCTTCTGCAGCTCTGAAGCTATTACCTCTTTTCTCACACTAAAAGATTTCTCTCCCTCTCTTCCTCCTTTCTTTGATTCTCTCCTCCCTCCCTCCCTCCTTCTCTTCCTTCCTCCCTCCCTCCCTCTCTCCTTCCTTCCCTCCCACCCTCCCTTCCTTCCTTCCTTCCTTCCTTCCTTCCTTCCTTCCTTCCTTCCTTTTCCTTCCTTCTTCCTCCCTCCCTCCCTTCCTTCTTCCCTTCCTTCCTCCCTCCCTCCCTTCCTTCCTTCTTCCCTCCCTCCCTCCCTTCCTTCCTTCTTCTTTTCTTTCCTCCCCTTCCTTCTTTAGTTCCCTGCAAGGGGCTTAGTTGAGGCGGGGGACAGGGGTGAGGAATTCTGCTAATATGTACCAAGCTGTCCCCCGTGGGCTTTCCCCCCTTTCTCTGGGGCCCTGGGGGTTCCAAGGCCGGACTTCTGGGAACTGTTAAGCCCCCCCAGGCCCTTTACCTTGGGTCCAAGCACGGGCCTTCCTCCCAGGGGGCCCCCCCCAGTGCTGCTGTCCGTCCAAAGCCCCACCTCCCAGACCCTGGCATGGGAGCTGGAGGGGAACCAGTTTGGCTCTGCTATATAAATTCCTGCTGATTGTGGCGGAGCCTTGCCTGCCCATCACCCTTCTTGGGCCATTGTGTCACAGGTGACACTCAGCATGGGCACAGGGTGGGGGCTTCGGGGCCTGCTCCAGACCCTGGCGATTGCAGTCTGCATAACACAGCGGGCAGGTAAGGACCCCCCCCCAGTCATCTTCTTATCTCTGAACAGGGTCCCCAGAGGCTCTCCAAGGCTGGGGACTCTCAACCTTTGCCCTGGTGAGAAGCCTCTTAGAGCTTTTCCCTGAATATCTGAAGCTGGACCGTGGCTGCCCATGTTCCAAGGCTCCTGACCTAGCAAAGCCCATTGGGAAAGGAAAAGATGGAGGCAACAAGACCAGAGGGCACCCCCCCCTTAGGAAACAAGTTCTGGACTGGACTAGGGACAGGCACAGTGCCTGGGTCTCCTGGGCCTGGGGGAGAGTCCTTGGGTAGGCAGATGGCCCCTGGAGGGCCAGGAAGGAAGGCGATTGCCAACGGATTCCCAAAGCCCAAAGGCAGGAGGGCCCAGGAAACCTCCCAATCCCCCTGGCCTTACTTACTTCAACAAAAACTCGGTGCCCAGGCGCCCAGTCAGGCTAAATTTTCAGGAAAGCGGAGAAAAAGGAAGGGAAGGAGAAAGGAAGAAAAGGGAGGAGAAAGGGAAAGGGGAAAGGAAAAAAAGGAAAGAAAAAGGGGAGGGGAAGGAAAGAAAAAGGGGGGGAAACACTGAGCAAAAGGTGCCTTCAGGGGCAGCTCAGGATCAACCTTCTGGAGGCAGGGGCTCCTCCCACCTTCCTTCTTCCTTTGGAAACTGAGGAAGATATGGGGAATCCTGGGATGAGACCAGCTGAGAGGGAAGAGTAGGAGTGAGGAGAGGCATCAGGCATACACCAGACACCTCAGGATTCAATCCAGTGCTCCTGGGCCCCAGGGAGGCAAGAATTGGGTCAGCTGGAAACAAAAAGCTCTGGCTCCCGGGGAGAAGAGGAAGGCCTTCTTTCTTCTCTCTGAATCTCTATTTCTCTTAATGTCTGTTTCTCTGTTTCTCTCTCTCTGTCTCTGTCTCTCCGTGTCTCTCTGTCTCTGTGTCTCTCTCTGTCTCGTCTCTCTGTGTATGTGTCTCTCTATCTCTGTCTCTCACTGTCTTTATCTCTCTCTGATCTGTCTCTGTCTCTTTCTGCTTCTCTCTCTGGCTGTCTCTCTGTCTCCCTATCCATTTCTGTCTCCCATTCTCCTCCTCCCCTCCCTACCCCTCCTTGTAGGGAATACCAGTAGTAAGGACAATAGCAGCCTCATGATTTCAGGTTCCCCGGGTGCTTTCCTCTGAATCACTCTAAAAGGGAGGCCCCGGCAGAGCTCTTGTCCCCACTTCACAGAAGGGACTGCCGAGGTTCAGACCAGAGGCTCTCTCCTGTTACTGCCAGAGCAAGTTCATCAGTTAGGTTGGGGGAAGAGGTCACTGTGTACTGGAAAGCACAGAGATCTCAAGACACTGTCTGCCTTTGGCCACAGCCTTCAAGGCTTTTGGGGTCCCACAGCCTGGGAAAATTCCACAGGAAGTTCCAGAGCAGCCCGTCCCCTCTCTCCCACCAGGCTTGGGGAGCTGGAGCAAAGCCTGGAGCTGGAGCCAGAGACCATGGGTCACTCAGGCCGAGGTGGGGAGTCGCCTGGCAATGGGAGGGTCACTGAGTCTCAGGCCAGATCATGGCGGCTCTGCAGCTCCAGGGAAGGGTCTGGCCCCTGCTGGTCTCAGCCACTGCCTTGAGGGACCTAGCAATAATGGCTCGGGTTAGCAAGTCCGGGGGGAGGGGGGGACACAAGAAATTGGGGCCTCGGAGAGGCCGAAAGACTGGCCCAGCGTCTCAGAGCCGGCTCCTCAGCTCCGGGAACTTGGGGCCTTCGTGCCCTCGGGCGATGGGATGGAGCTGGGCTGCCACAGGGCAAGGCTCAGCATCACGTCCTGGGGGGGAGGGTCTTGTCCCCGAGGGACAGACTTAGAAGAGCCAACAGCGTGAAAAGGGAGGGGGGGGGGCGCGCTCCTGGCCCTTCCGCTAAACCTCCAGCCCGCCAGGGGACGCCCAGCAGAGCGCTCGGCGCTGGGCTCGAAGGGGCCGCCACCTCTGCGGGCCGCGCGGACAGACGGACGGGGCGGGGAGTCCAGGTCCTCGAGGTCCGGGGTCTCCCCGCGCCCAGCGGACCCGCCCCTCCCAGCCCAGCTACTTCCCAGAAGGCGCGGCGCCTTTATCTGCAGAGCCGGGCTTCACGGCAGCCTTCGACACTGTAAAGGCGGCCCGGGCGCGGGGGTCCCCTGTGGGGTCGGCCTTGGCGAGGCGGGTCCGCCTGTGCCACGGAAGCAGAAGCAGGCGCCCGCGGACACTCGCGGGCCCGGGCCTCGCGCACGTGGCCACGTCCAGCCTGGAAGGAGGCTCTCTCTCGCAGCTCTTGCTCCTCTGTCCAGGGTGCTGCTATCCGTCCCTCCGGCCGCAAGCTCCGGGCCTCCGAGGCGCGTCTACCGCCCTCCCCGTGTCCAATTCTCGGGGCTTCTCCCCCCCAGGGGAGCCTCGGAGCACCTCCTGTCTGGGCCCTGGCAGTGGCTCCTCACCAGCCTCCCTGCCTCTCCTCTCCGTCCCCTCCCGAGGCTGCTGCAGCCTCACCGCCCGCAGCTCCCCCTTTCTCACTACCTGCCAGAGAAGCTGGCCACGGTTTCCCACCTCAGCGCCTTTGCCTGAGCCATCCTCCCATTCCCGGCACGCCCTTCCCTGCTCAGCTCTACGCCTGGGAGGTCTCAGACCCCCACCCTCGGCTGCCAGCAGCTCCCGGGCCACCCACGGCTTTCTTTTTGGTCCCCAGAGCCCAGCACGGGGCGCGTGCTTGGCGGTGACTCACTTGGATCGATCGGGTTGACTTGAATCTTGCCCCCAAAGCGTTGGGCCGCGGGGAGGGAGGGGCCCCATTAGCGCCGTGGGTTTTTTGTTTGTCTTCCCAGAGTCCCAGGAGCTGAACATCGATTATGGCGCCTACCACCAGCCCGACTACGGTAAGGGGCGTCCGGCCGCCCAGGGGCTGCGTCCGCTTCCCCATCCAGGGGCTGGGAGCAACGGGAAGGGCGGGGCTCCTTCGTGCCTGGGCTCCTTAGGCTGGTTCCCACGAGAGAGGGAGGGGGCTCGCACCCCCACCGACACACAGCCCCAGGAGGTCGGCGGCTCAGGCCCTGTTCCCGGGGACTAGGAAACCCAGGCTTAGGAGACTTTCCCTTCCCGGGACTAACAAGGGGCATCATGGGCTTTCACCTTATGCCAGAGGGGGAAGGGAAGGGATTAAGTGTTTAGGCAGCACCCACCGTGTGCTAAGTACTGTGCCAAATACTTCAGCTCTAACTAGGGCAGTGCTATTATCCCCATTTAGAATCGGGGAATGAGGCAAAGGAGGTTAAGTGACTTAAGCCACTGGAGTGTGTTTGAGGCCCAGGGCTCTAACCATTGTCCTACCCAAGTGCCTAAGCACCCAGGCATAAAAAAGAAAGTCAAAAAAAGTCAAAGGTCTCCCCCATGATAGATCAGCAAAGCCCAAAGCCTCGGGCAGCCCCTGGACGGGAGAAAGACAAGGGAAAGAAAGCTCACTGCTTGTAACTTGGGGTACATCGACCAAAAGCCTGAATCCATGGAACCCCCAAGGCAAGGACGAGCTTTAGCCAGAGCATGGGCCAGGTGACCTTGGAGCAGAGGAAGGCCTGCTTTAAGTGTATGGGGGGTGGGGGGGGTCAGAGAAGAAATTTCCTCCTCTGAGAAGCTGTCACTGGCCTTGAAGGTGCAAGTCAGGGCAGACCATTGTCTTTTGGTTGGGTTTGCCCAATGTGGGCATCAAGGGTCCCAACCCTAAAGGGTAGATATTGGCAAGGAACCCGGGGCTTCCCCCCAGTGTCTGACTCACACTCACGTAGAGGAGCAGCACTTTCTCTCTTCCAGACCCTTCTGGCCTAGCCCCGTATCTCCAAGGGGTCCCAGTTCTTTGCATTTCCTCGTGGGCACCGAGGAAGAATCACAAAATCCGAGGACCATAGATTTGGTGACTTACGGTCACAGAGGCCTCATTTAATCAGGGAGAAATTGGGCCAAGCAGTGTCAGTGTCAGGGGGAGATTTGAATAGAGTCTCCCCCGTTTTGAGGCTGGCACACACATCAGCGCCCAGTTAGCGTCCCAGGGCCCCTTAGGACCAACCCAGTGGCTTCTTCTCCCAATTCCTCAGAATACTCAGTAGCCCTGCCTGAGCTCCATCCCACCTTTGGAATGACCTTCTTCCCCACGGGCACCATCACACCCTATGCAAGTGGTAAGTCTGCCCTGTCCCCAAAGCATTCAGAAATCCCATCCTGGCTCAGGAGTGGGGAGAGGCAGCCAAGAAGCCCAGGCTGGGCAGAGCCTGCTGGGGGTGTCCTAGGGTTTGTCTGGGGCCCTCTTCTCTCCCTCTCCCTCTCTGACTCTGAACCTCAAATCATTCACTTATTTGTAATCCCGCCTTCATCTGTTCCATGGATCTTTTTCTGTTTTCATCGACAATGTTTAATGATGACTGTTGACAGCATAAGTTGGGGGTCCCTGAGGGTTCTCTGACTGAGCATCATCAATGAGAACAAGCCCCTGCTGTGCAGAGCCCAGAACTTGGGCCTTTAAGGAGGCCCTCAGGGAGCTCACAGTCCAGGAGAGCTATGACCTATGCTACCGCATTGTGGGCTTGGCCGGTGTCTATCATTGGGCAAGACTGGAGTTTCTCTGGGGACGACCTGGGGTGTGGGAGGCTGCAGGCCTGGTGGTCTTGGGGGGAGGGGGAGACCAGTTCTCTGATTCAGCCCTTCTCCTTGGTCCACAGTCCTGAACCCTTCACACAATGGCCAAGTGTGCAGCACGTGGGGCAACTCCCATTACAAGACCTTCGATGGGGACATCTTCCAGTTTCCGGGCCTGTGTAACTACGTCTTTGCCTCGCATTGCCAAACTGCTTATGAAGATTTCAATATTCAGATCCGGCGCTCCCTGGTCGGGGAGACCTCCACCATCAGCCGCATCCTCCTCAAGACAGAAGGGATGGTCTTAGAGCTGTCTCCCAACGCCGTCTTCATCAACGGGCAGCGGTGAGCCCCGGAAGTCGCCCCGTTCCCATTTTGTGGCCCGGCCCCTGTTTATCTACCTTCCATTGTGGTGTTTCCCGTGGATAGCCACAGCCCTGACTTCCAGAACTGGAGGAGGCAGGGACCCCTGGCCAGGCCTTATTTACAGAGGCAGAAACGAAGATTCACATAAACTGAGGAAACCCCCCTGGCTCCCTGATACAGAAGATAACACTGCTCTGATCCTTGTGGCTTTTCCATCGGATAGACCCCGAATTCGGCATATAATTTAGCAAGAGCTGCATGAGGGCCATCTGTCTGTAGCTAGGGGCTGCCACAGTGCACAGAGTGCCCACTTGGGAGTCCCGAGTTCAAATCTCGGGCACTCCAGCACTGACTATGTGATCTTGGGCAAGTCACTTAACTGTAGAATGGAGGTCATCATTGAACCTCCCACCAGGGCTTTTGTGAGGATCGAATGAGATCCTATTCTTAATGTGACTTATCAGCCTTAAAGCATTGCATAAACACTTGCTGCCACTGTTGTTCTTATGGGAACAAAAACAAGCCCAGCTGTCACATGCCCAGACTTTTGAGGCAGGGCAGTCGCAAAGGCTCCCCTTTCTGAGCTGGGGAGGGGCGGCAGAGACCCACTTGTGGAACCAGACAGGAGGCCATGCGGCCTGTGCTGGTCTGCTAAGTCCAGGGGTGACCTGAGGTTGACAATCAGTGCAGTCACTGGGAGGAAACTCAGTGGGGCTGGGCGTAGGGACAGTCCTTTCAGCCCTGAGCTCCCTAGCTGGGAGCCCCTTCCTGGACAGCCCGCCACCTGGCAGGAGTCCCAAAGTCCTGCTTTTTGAGGCGAAAGCCTTTCTCTCTTGACCACGCTCTTTGCAGGGAACAACTGCCCTTCAGCCAGGCTGGGTTCACCGTGGAGGCAAGTAGCACCTACATCAAGGTCAGCATGAGGATGATTCTAACCTTCCTGTGGAATGGTGATGACAGTGCCTTGGTAAGAACAGGCCTCCCTCTCCCAGCTTGGGGCCCCGGGAACCAACCCTCCCTCTCCTCATCCCCTCCTGATCCCCAGCCACGGAGCCTTCCTCTTCTTGGCAGAGCTGCCATGGCCCTTTCCCCAACAGAACCAGCTTTTGGCGGGGGGGTAGGGGGGAGAGCCCTTTACAAGAAGCCACATGAAGGGTTGTCCGGTCCCCAAGGCTTCTGTGCAAGGAGGGACGGCTCTCCTCACTTAGCCAGTACATCCTGGCATTCAGTTCAGAGGTGACTGCTGCCCCCTGCTGCTAACTCAGCCATTCCTTAAGCACGTCCTCAGCCCTACTACGGGCCGGACCCTGCTCTGGGTCCATGTTCTCAGCCCTGCTATGGGCTGGACCCTGCTCTGGGTTCTGGGGGCAAAAAGAAGAAACGCCAAATGTGGTCCTGCCCGCAGGGAGCTCACGCTATTGGAGAAGTGACCTTGAGAATAGGATCCACACTCACAGTCCAGTTTAAGTAACAGGGAGCACACAAACATGTCCATGTGCATCCAAGCACACAGCACACGTGTGGGTACATGTCTAGGCACATGCACACCGCAGTTCCTGGCAAGGAGGAGGTCCTGAGCATCCTAGCACTGGAGGGATCTTGCAGGATCTGAGCTGAACTTGGAAGAAGCGGGGGATTCTGGGAGGCGGGAAGGACGTTTCAGGCACGTGGGTACCTTGGGCAAAGAAGTGGAGGTGGGAGAGTCTGTGTCTAGTGCACAGAGGCAGCAGGGGCTGCGGCAGAGTCAGAATCAGGTTCCTGAAGACAGCTTGTATTCTATCTGGGAGCTCCTGGGATGGAGCTTGCCGGGGTCAGACCCGAGTTGTGCTTTGGAGAGATCTCTGGAACCCACGGAGAGGGAAGATCAGGGGCTCAGTTAGTGGAAGCTGCTTATTCAGTGCCCACTGTACACCAGCAACTTGGGGTGAAAGAAAGGGAAATAGTCCCTGGCTCGAGGAGCTCCCCCCACAGAGGGGATGACGTGAGAAGATGAGGTGTGTGAGCCCCCCTTCTGTCACACACTGCCCGCACCCTGACCTTATTATCAATGACTCCATCTCCACCTCTTCCTCATCCCTCTCATCCAATCCCTTCCCCACCCCTCATCCCTGCTCCATCCTCCTCAGCTGCAACTGGATGCAAAATACGCCAACCAGACCTGTGGGCTCTGCGGGGACTTCAATGGCCTTCCCACGTACAACGAGTTCTACTCCAACAGTTGAGTGACACCCTCTCCCGCCCTTGGACAGCCTGCACCCAGTGGGGTCTCACTTCCGGTCACAGGTCCTGGGGGCTCAGGAGACACGGCTGGTTATCAGCCCCTCGGGGCCGGCCTCAGGAAATGAGAGGAGGAAGAAGTCCCCAGACTGGGTGGGAGACAGGGTCCCCCTCTGCAAAACCGGGAGGTTGGGGGGGTCCACCGAGGCCCAGCCTGAGCCCGTTCCCAGCCTCCACCATGCAGCTGGTGCTTTGTTCTGAGCACCATCCTCGGGGATGATGATGTGGGCAAAGGGTTCGCAGAGAGGGGATGCCCTCCTTGGAGGCGGGAGCTGCATCTGCTCCGGCCAAGCTCTCCCTGCGGCTTCCAAAGCGGCCCTGTGCCCTTCTTGGTGCTGCCTCAGTAGTGCCTGGACCTCCCAGGGGACCAGAACCTCAGAGCTGGAAGGGATAAGATAGAGGAAGCGCAGCGCAGTTAGGTGACTGACCGTGAATCACACCGACAGTGTCTGGGGGTGACCGGGGGGGGGCAAATTCCCGTAGGGTGTTAGCCCGGCTGCCTGGGCATGCCTGGGCACAAAATGTGCCATCACAAAAGCTCCCAGGTCTTGCCTTTTCACTGTTCACATACCCACTTCACAAACCTGGAAACTGAGGCTCAACAAGGGAGGGCACTTTGCCCAGCCCGTGTCTCCTGGCTCCCAGAACTCAGCGCTGTGGGTCTCTTCCAGATGTCCGGCTGCTCCCCTTGCAGTTTGGGAACCTGCAGAAGCTGGACGGGCCCACTGAGCAGTGTCAGGACCCCCTCCCCTCCCCAGCCAACAACTGCACAGATGAGGTGAGCAGCCACTTAGTGCACGGGGAGGGGAGGGAGGTGGGGAAGTGCACAGGGAGTGCCCCCCCCTTTAAGGCTCCAGACACTCCAGACCCCTCCCCTCCTTTTTCTGTCCCCTGTCAGAATTCCCTCCCAAGCCTGGCCAAACCGAAGCCCAGCAGCATCTCTTCCCATGATGCTTGGCTGGTGCCCTGGTCGTACCAGGGCTGGGCCAGTGGCCCTCTGATGAACTGATGTCCCCGGGGGACCATCTTAGCTGCCCCATTAGCCGACATCATAGGGCCACAGGTGCCGGGGGAGGGGGGCATGGGGGCAGTCACGCAGGAAAAGAAGATGAGTATGGGTGGGAGAGAGGAACCCAAGCCTGGCTAGCACACAGAGAGGCGGAAAAGCCCAGAGGGCCTCCAAAGGGAGCCCAGAGGAGGCAGAGGCAGCTTTCGGCCTGGGAGAGTCTGGAAGAGATAAAGCAAAGTCTGAAGGATGAGGGGCTTGGTCAGGGATGTGACATGGGGCTCTGGACTCCCTGGGCAAACCCACTCCTCTAATCCCAGAGAAGGAACCTGCTGCTGGTTACCTGGGGAGGGGGGATGGAAGCCCAGGGCCCGACGCTAGCTCCGGCCTGCCAGGGCTTCCCGACTTTCCTCCTCTGGGCAGTCTGGCTATCCGGGGGCTGCCCCCTGAGGCTGGCTCTGCCGCATGTTTTCTCCAGGAGGGCAGCTGCCTCAGGGTCCTGAATGGCCTGGCTTTCAGGGGGTGCAACCAGCTGGTGGACCCCCAGCCCTACGTGGAGGCCTGCGTCCAGGATCTCTGTAGCTGCAAAGAAGCCGATCGCTTCTCTTGTCTGTGTGCCACGTTCTCCGAGTACTCCCGCCAGTGTGCCCATGCTGGCGGGCAGCCCCTCAACTGGCGGAGTCCGGACCTGTGCAGTGAGTGGCGGCCAGGAGCCTTCCCCTCCTCGGGCTTGTGCGCGGCCCCGTTGGGAGGAGCCAGGGGAGGCCCTCAGAGACTGAAGGGCTGGCCAGGGATTAGACTCGTGTGTAGCAGAGCCATACAACCCACCCAAGGCTATGTGAGGTCGGGGGCAGAGGGGAAGGGAAAGCTTTCCGGAGAAGGGAGTCTTTGCAGAGTGGGGCGGGGGGGGTCACCACAAAGAAGCAGAGGGAGACCCTTTGAGCCCCTGAGAGGAGTCTTGCCACTGACTAACCCTCTAGACCACAGGATTGTAAAGTCAGAGCTGCCAGGGCCCTTCAGAGCGGGGCTTATCCCTTCATTTTAGAGATGAGCAAACTGAGGCTCGGGATGGAGGAGGGAGCGGGACTTGGCCAAGATCACCCTGGTGGAAAGTAGGAGAACTAGGATCTAAGCCTCGTCTGCCGAATCCTTCCCACGAAGCAAACTTCTGCCTTGTTTCCCCATCCAGATAAGGGGTGCCCCTTCAACATGCAGTACCACGAGTGTGGCTCCCCTTGCATGGACACCTGCTCCAACCCTGAGCGCTCCCAGCTCTGTGAGGAGCATTGCGTGGATGGCTGCTTCTGCCCCCCAGGCAAGTCCCCGGCCCTCCCCCATGCTCCTGCCATCCCCCACCTCACCAGGGCTCACCACGTCCCCGGAGGCTGTCATAGCTATGAAGCTAAATGGGGGGAATTCGGGGGAGGGAAATGACAGGGAATCACGGGAGGTTAGACACCAACAGGCAACTTAAAAAACCTCCCACCGAAATATTGATTTATTTTTAAAATTTGAGCGTTTTTATTTAAAGTTTTGAGTTGCAAATTTGATCCTCCTTCCTTCTTGAGACTGTAGGCAGCCGGGTGTAGATTATCCACGTGCAAGTATGTAAAACACTTCTATAGTGTCATTTTGCAGCAGAAGACTTGAATAAAAGAGGAAAAAGGAAAGTAAAAAATAGCGTGAGTTCAAACAGTCTCATTGTGTGGAGAGTGTGCTTGAGCGTGAGTCCTTGGGGACTGTCTCAGGCCGCTGCAGAGTTGAGAATAGCTGGGTCCTTCGCACCTGGGCATTATACAATGTTGCTGCCACTGCATACAATGTATACTGTATACAATGTATTCCTGGTTCTGCTCGCTTCATTTTACTTCAGTTCGTGTAAGTCTTTCCAGGTTTCTCTGAAATCATTTTGTCATTTCTTATAGTTGGGTTATATTCCACTACAATCATACCCCAGCTCGTTTTTGATGGGCATCCCCTCGGCTTCCAGTTCTTACCCCCACAGAAAGAGCCCGGCAGGCATCTTAAGCACCTCCTGTGCGCCAGGAACTCAGCCCCGTTTTTTAGTATCCAAAGGGAGGGTTATTTCACGGGCATGGGATTGGCCGCAGTGGGCAGAACCAGGAACGGGGGCATGATGCCCAGCAAGGAGGACTCTCCTCCCCAAGCAGAATGGGTGCGTGGGAAGGTGGTGACCTTCCAGCCGAAACTGGAGAGCCGCGCGTGGAGATGTTGTGGAGAAATGGAGGGGCCCTCTCTCCCAAGGCAGAACTCCTGATACTCTGGGAAACCAAGCTCCGAGAAGGAGGGGTCGCCCAGCCTGGGACCCAACCCTCACACCTGCCCCAGTGGCCGTTCCCATGCTCCCAGGAGCTTCTTCGGACTCATCTCTCCAGTGCCTCCTGCTGTTGCCCCCTCCGTGGGATCACCTGGGGATGTGACCTGGCAGAGCGGCCGGGGTCCCTCCCCCCTGACCTTTGCTGCCTGTCTCTGTAGGGACAGTCCTGGATGACATTCAGGGCCAGGGCTGCGTGACCCTGGACCAGTGTCACTGTACCCACAACGGCCAGACCTACGAGCCTGGAGCCTCCTTCTCTACCCGCTGCAGCTCCTGGTAATTCACCCATTTCTGCTCCCCTCCCCTCACTGCCCCAGATGTGTCTGGGACAGCCTCCCCCCGCAAGTCCCCACACTCCTTCCCGACCCCTGACCCGCCCGTCCTTCTCTCTACGTCCACTCCAGCACGTGCTTTTCTGGCCTCTGGGAATGTGAGGAGCTCCCGTGCCCAGGGACGTGCTCCGTGGAGGGCGGGTCCCACATCACCACCTTCGACCAGAAGCACTACAATGTCCACGGGGACTGCAGCTATGTCTTGTCCAAGGTGACCAGGGGGCACCGAGTGGCCGGAATGGGAAAGAGGGAGGCAGAGGAGGAGGGAGCTGGAGGAGCGGGGCAAGGGAGGGAGGAAGTGGCCATCAGCGGTCCCCACGGCAGTCCCACAGCACCCACCACTCCGGCCTCACTGAGCCTGGGGACGCTCATGTCACGTGAGTCCTGCCCTCCAG
The DNA here is from genome assembly GCF_902635505.1 of Sarcophilus harrisii. NCBI lineage: Eukaryota > Metazoa > Chordata > Mammalia > Dasyuromorphia > Dasyuridae > Sarcophilus > Sarcophilus harrisii. The sequence goes on from NC_045431.1 coordinate 234,965,377, forward strand.
GACTGCTCATTAGGGATCCAGAATCCCAATGTCCTGGGCAGCAGGACTGGGGCTGAGCTCGGGCTGAGAGGTTGGGGCACCACCGAGCCCCCTCCGGCTCCAAGGACTTAGCAGCGGGGACCTTTGGGGGGACATGGCCTTTGTGGGGGACAGGGCTGCTGCTTCCCTTGTTCGTGAGAGTGGGTGGGAGTGTGGACACACTCAGACACACACATGCACACACACACACGAGCACACACACTCCCCTGCACCATTCTTATACACACATATACACATACACACAGATACACTCACACACACCTGCACACATTGACACAAATACATCATTCTTATACATATGTGCACTCACATGTCTATTCATACAGATATACTTGCACATACTCACCCATAAACATTCCTAATACACACACTTACACACTCAAACACTTACACACAGATATACCTTCACATACAATCCTCAGACATCCACATACTCACACATATATTCAAAGTACACTCTCACCTTTATACACACCCACATATTTACACACATGTACATTCACCCACGTAATTCTCCAACATACGTGTACTCACACATTTACACACATTTATACCTGCATATACACATACATATTCACAGACTCACACACATTCACATGTACACACTCACACAATTCTCACACATACACACTGACACACTCACATACACACACAGATATCTACACGCTGACACTTCCACTCACAATACACTCACACACAATTCTCACACATACATGCACTCACACCTATACTCACACAGAGATACACACTCACACCTAATTCTCGCATTTGCACACTCACACTTATACACACACAGATACACCTACAATATAACTCTTACACACATACATTCACATATTTACATACTCACACACACAGGCTTACCCACGTATACACACAGATACACACAAGCATTCACACACACACACACACACACACACACACACACACACACACACTCCCTCATGCACACCCACACACGCCACTGCTTGGAATTCTGTCCCATCAGAAATGCAATGACGCCACCTTCACTATCCTGGGGGAGCTGCGCAAGTGCGGCATGACGGACAATGAGAACTGCCTCAAGTCAGTGTCTCTGAACCTGAATGAAGGAGAGACGGTGAGTCAGTCTTGGGCTCCGGGACAGAGACCAGAGCTGGGTGGGGCCTCTCAGGTGCCCAGACCCCTCATTTTACAAAAAAGGAAACTGAAGTCCCTAGGGGGAAATGATGGGATCCAATTTGAATCCCAGGCCCTCCAGGGTGTGCTAGGAGCTGCAATCAGGCATGGAGAAGGGGTTGCTCTATGTGGCCCTAGAGGGAGGAACCAGGAGCCCCTGGTTGGGGAGGCACCAAGAGGGTGACTGGGGCTGCTGTTGGGAAGGTGGAGGAGGGGGCCACTGCCCACTGGGGCATGGGAGTAGGGACCGGAGGGCCACAGTCCCAGAGGGATGGACGGGGCCCTTCTCTGCCACCAGGTCATCAGGATCCAGCCCAGTGGAGCCGTGTTTGTGAACTCCATCTACATGCAGCTGCCCATCTCTGCAGGTAGGTGCTCCAGGGGCTCTAGAAAGCAGAAGCGTGCTTGGCTAGCAGCCCCCAGCATCGCATGTGTCTATACGTTGCACTGTGTGTGCATTACATTGTGTGTGCATGTGCATTGCATATGTCTATACATTGCATGTGTATGTGCATTGCACGTGTCTATACGTTGCACTGCGTGTGCATGTGCAGATGCATCGCATGCATGTGTGCATCCACGTGTCCGAGGCCGCTTCTCAGCACCGCCGCCTTCCTCCGGCTGACTCTGTCCCTCCCCTCCTGTGTCCGTAGCCAACATCACCATATTCCAGGCCTCGACTCACTTCGTCCTGGTCCACGCCGCCTTCGGGCTGCTCCTGCAGATCCAGCTGGTGCCCCTCATGCAGGTGTCCGTGCGGCTGGATCCCTCCTTCCGGGGCCAGATGTGCGGTGAGCACCTGCCGCCCGGGGACTGACTCACTGCCCTGAGCCCCAGCCCCGGACGGGGAGGGCCTTCCTCCCTCCCCCTCCTACCCCCTGCCTTGGCCTGGGCAGCGAACAAAGTGCCCTTGGCCGGGCACCCGGCCGTGCCGGCTTCTCGGTCCCTTGGCGGGGGGGGGGGCAGGAGACCCCGCTGCAGTCTCTGGACTGTCCACTCGCTGGCCAGGGGAGGTCCCCCTGCGGGGAGCTCAAGATGGGGCGACTCCCTTCCTCAAAGTCTCTTCTGAGCTCCCCGTGCTGCCCCCCCACCCCAGGCCTCTGCGGAAACTTCAACCAGAACCAGGCGGACGATTTCACAGCCACCAGTGGGGTGGTGGAAGGAACGGGAGCCGCCTTTGCCAACACCTGGAAGACCCAGGCCAACTGTCCCAACATCAGGAACAGCTTCGAGAACCCGTGCTCCCTCAGTGTCGAAAATGGTACCGGAGCCTCCCGGGGCCTTTAAAATAGGTTCCTGGGAGCGCCAGGGAAGGGGGGGTGCTGGGGACCCTGGTGGGGGAGCTGAAACACAGCAGGGGCAGCAAGGAGTGGGTGGGCCCCCCTGTGGGGGGAGGGTGCTCCGGGGAGAGGGAGACCAAGGGCTTCCCCCCTTCCTCCCTAGAAAACTACGCCCAGCACTGGTGCTCCCTGCTTGTGGACCACGGCACCATCTTCTCCCAGTGCCACGCCTTCGTGAACCCGGCACCTTACTTTAAGGTGAGAGCCCAGGGAGCACCTTCACTCCAGTCCTCGGGGCCGGCTCCTCCGCAGGGCGAGCCCAGGTCCCTCTCCCAGGGGCTGCACTCCCTGCAACGGCTGAGGGCACGGGGCAGCCTCTGGGGGCTCAAGGCCCAGCCAGCGTCTTCCTACTTCCCAGCAACCCCGGGTGCCCAACCTTCCTCCCTACTGCCCTTGGGGGGGGGGGCTGGAGGCCGGATATGACTCCTGGTTACCTGGGAACTCTCACGACGGGGAGATGACCTTCACCTGTTTTGATGTGTATTGAAGGAAGGGAGGGAAAGAAGGAGGGAAGGAGGAATGGGAGGGAGAGAGGGAGGGAAAGGAGGGAGAGAGGGAGAGAGAGAAGGAAGGAGGGAGGGAGGAAGGGAGGGAGAAAAGGGAGGGAGAGAGGGAGGGAGGGAAAGGAGGGAGAGAGAGAAGGAAGGAGGGAGGAAAGGGAGGGAGAGAGGGAGGGAGGGAAAGGAGGGAGAGAGAGAAGGAAGGGGGGAGGGAGGGACAGATCTGCAGCAGAGAGGATGGGACTGCATTCGGGCCAGGATGTGGGGGCTCAGCTTTCCGCACTCCCTCATCCTCAAGGTAAGGAGTAGCTCTACAGGAGCCTGGGCCCCTGGGGCCACTGAGGACCTTTTCTGCTCCCCAGAACTGCATGTTTGACACTTGCAACTGTGAGAAGAGCGAGGACTGTCTGTGTGCGGCGCTATCTTCCTATGTGCAAGCCTGTGCTGCCCAGGGAGTGCTTCTGAGCGGCTGGAGGGCCGGGGTCTGCAGTAAGTGAGCTGCAGAGGGGCACGGGGGAAGAGGTGTAGAGCTGACCTCTGACACTGTGTAGATGTCACCTTATGTGATCCTCTTAACAACCCTGGGAGGCAGGAGCTGTGATCATTCCCATTTCACAGATGGGAAAGCTGAAGCTGAGAGAAGTCCCCTATCTAATTAATAAGTGTCAGACTTGAACTCAGGTCCTGCTGAATCCCACATGACCCCTGACAGTGTCACAACAGCTCCAGCTCCTTCGAGCTTGGAGCTCTGCCTAGCACATTGCTAAGAGCAACTCTGTGCTGGTGGGTTGCTCGTAGGTTCACCCTCAACCCCATTTTACAGATGAAGAAACTGAGACTCAGAAAAGGAAAGTAGCTTGTCCTGGGAGCTTTATGAGGGACCTTAGCAACCCAACCTCCTCCCATTTTACAGATGGGGAAACTGAGTCTTAATCCAGAGTCCTAAGTTCTGAGTCCTCTAGCCAATACTTCTGAAGACCAAGAACTGGGGAACCCCGGGAACTACCTCAGGGGGCAGAAGGTTGAGGGGGTGGGGACACACCTTGCATGTACATACACACTCACATGCACCATACACATTTTCACACACACACTCACACTCAGACACACCTTACATGTACATACACACCCACATGCACCATACACATTATCACACACACACTCACACTCAGACCCACCTTACACACTCAGCACTTTGGACCTCAGGGAGCGGGATGACAGTGTTACCCAGCTTACAATAAGTTACAAAGCCCCAACTTGAGCCCGGCTTTTCAGAACACATGCAGAGATGGTTTTCCCCTTGCAAAGCTTGCGTTCCTCTGGCCATTCTCTAAAAAGGAAGCCATTTGTGATCCGGGACGGGAGGACCATTGGCAGAGGAGGGAGCAGAGCCGCCAGGCCCCGGTCTGACCCCAGGTCCCCCCCTCTTCCCCCTCAGCCAAGTACATGGACAGCTGCCCAAGCTCCTTCAGCTACAGCTACGTGGTGGAGTCCTGCCAGCCAACCTGCCGCTCCCTGAGCGAGCCCGACGTCACGTGCAGTGTCCACTTCGACCCCGTGGATGGCTGTGTTTGCCCCAAAGACACCTATCTCAATGACGCGGGGCAGTGTGTGCCCGCCACTCAGTGCCCCTGCTACTTCAAGGGCACCATGGTGGCTCTGGGAGAAACCATCCAGGAGAACGGCGCAGTGTGGTGAGAAGGGGGAGCACCTGGGGAGCACGTTGGGGGAGCACAGGTCCGGGATCGTCCTCTGGCCAGTGACGAGCTCGGCGCAGGAAGATCCCCCCGCCCCCACACTGATGTGGCGCAGCACGCTGGGCTGCGGAGGGCTTCCCTTTTTCTCCTCAGAGCCTGGGCTCTGAGGTCCTCAGAGGGGAAGGAATCTGCCCGGGTACTCGGAGGAGGAGGAGGCTTGGAAGCCAGGGGTCCCGACTCCCAGCTCCCTCCTCCCCATGGCTACCTTGCAGTCCAAGCAGTCACGCTGGTGAGTGAGTCCTTCTGAGGGCAACTTCCAGGGCAGACACAGGTGGGACATTTCTCTTCCCGGAGCCCTCGGGGAAGTCCTAGAGCCTGAGCTGCCAGAGCAGGAGCCCAGGAGGCTCAACTGGCTGTGTGAGCATTTATGAAGCACCTACTGTGTACTGAGTCCCACGTCAGATGCTGGGGACCCAAAACCAGACCCTGCCACCTAAAAGTTTACGATCTAATGGGGGAGATGATACGTACATGTGCCTGCAAAAATATCCAGATAATACAAGACCACGGTCAGGATCGGCGAGGGGTTGCCATCTGAAGGGAAACTCAAAGCCTTTCCCCTGCAGAAAGTAGCCCTTTGGGAGAGTTTTGAAGAACACAAAGGATTTTAAAGAGGTGGAAGGAAAAGTGGTAATGGTTGTAGGGTAAGGGGGCAGCTTGTTCAGTCTCAGAGGTGAGAGATAACATGGCTCGCACAAGGAAAAGCAAGATGGCGATTAGTTGGTTGGCAAAGTGTAGGAAGGAGGATGACAGAGAACTGGGTTGGAAAGAGAAGTTGGGACCAGATCACATAGATTTGATTTTATTTTCTTGAGGCAATTGGGGTTAGGTGACTTGCCCAGGATCACACAGCTATCTAGGAAGTGTTGTGTCTGAAGTCAAATTTGAACTCAGGTCCTCTTGACTTCAGGATTGGTGCTCAGTCCACTGCGCCACCTAGCTGCCCCTCACATAGATTTTAAAAGCTAAACAAGCTCTATTTTATCCTGATGGTAACAAGAAATCACTAGGGCTTCTTGAGGAAGGGGGTGCTTTGAGAATCATGTTGGTGGCCAAGTGGAAGATGGAGGGTCTTGAGTCAGGGAGGCCAGTTAGGAGGCTACTGTAAGAGTCCAGGAATGAGGTGACTGAGTATATAAGATACCATAGACATAGAAAGGTCAGGATTTAACAATAGACTGGAAGCAAGGAGAGCATCCGATGAGTGGGGTGCAGTGGGAAGGGTGTCAAAGGCTGTTGGCAACTTCAGGAGCAGGTGGGATTGGGAGGATCATAGGAAAAGAGGAGAAAAGCATCGAGCGCCACTCCAGACGGTTGAGTTTGAGATGCTACAGAACAACCAGGCAGAGATCCAAAGGATGCTGGGATTCAGGCGCATCACTGCTGATCTTTCCCCTTGCCCACAGTTCTTGCACCAGTGGGAAGCTGAGCTGCTTTGGAGTCGTGGATCCGAGCCCAGGTACCAGTCTTCCTTTCCCCCTCCTGCTCCCTGCTCCCTTCTGTCTCCAGAGCTGGCCTTGGGGGCTGTGAAGCACCAGGGATTTCTGGGAGAAGATAGAGTAGAAATGCCAGGATTGGGCTGAGGCTCCTTCCTGGGCCTGCGCTCCCCTGTACTACCCAGGAGGGTCCTCTCTCCTTCCCCCCTCCCTCCCTCCCTCCTTCCCATTTGGTAGGCCGGGTCTAGCCTTGCCCCATGTCCAGCCCAGGGTCAGGCAGCTGTGGGGGTGAAGAAGCAGGGCCTCGAGGGCCTACCTCATACTAGCTCCTCCCTTCAGTCTGCACGCCTCCCATGGTCTACTTGGACTGCAACAACGCCTCGGCGGGGACCCTGGGGGCCCAGTGCCAGAAGAGCTGTGACACACTGGATGTGGCCTGTGTGAGTGGGGCAGCCTGCCTGGGTCCAGTGCCAGGAAGCCTGGTGCCTGTCTCTGGGGGACTGGGGGAGGCAGAGACCCTGCCAGGGACGTGTCTGAGGGCGAATAGTGTGACTAGGTCATTGCTGAGTCCTCTCCATTCTGTGCCTTGGGGGCTGTTGGCCCTGGACCCCCTGGGGGTCAATAGCCTGTGGCCCTTGCCAGTCAGTCTCATGGCTGCCGGTGGCTTTTGGAGGAGCTAAAATAGGGAGCTTCCAACCTGAGCTCGTGTGCCAGAGGGATGTGCCTGGGGTCAGTGGCCAGGCAGCTCTGTCCCCCAGGATCCTCTGCACAATAGGGAGCAGTCCATGGAGGGTGAGAGCCTTCCTTTGCTCAGGAAGGGCCCCAGCTCTGTCCATGTGGCCTTGGCTAGGTGGGACATTGGACTGGGTCAAGCCACTTAGGTCACCGAAGTGAGCGGACTGCCAGCGGCCCCACGAGCACCGTTCCAAAGCCAAGTGGCGTAACGGCCCATTTGTGCCAGAGAATCTAGTTGCACGTATTTATGTGAGGGCGCCGCCAAGGAGTCTCTTGCTCTCCTCTTTGACAGTACAACGCCCAGTGTGTGTCCGGCTGCGTCTGCCCTGGAGGATTAGTGAAGAATGGAAATAACGGCTGCGTCAAGGAGGAGGACTGTCCTTGCGTTCACAACGAGGCCTCCTACAAATCGGGGGAGACCATCCGAGTGGACTGTAACAACTGGTAGGCGGGCACGGGCAAAAGCCAGGAGCTCAGAGGGGCAGAGAGGACACGGAAGGTCTGACCCTTTCCCCTAACAGATGGGCTGAGTTCCACAGAGGGTTCCTCGGCTCCTTCCTAAGGTGCCCTATACAAGGCCCAGTGCCCCATACAAGGCCTGGCACCCCATATCCCATACAAGGCCCAGCACTTACCAGAGGCTGGGTTGGCTCAAGAGGGGGCAGAGTGGGAGACCTGGTGACCAAGTTTGGGGAACATCCCTGAGAGAAGCTTGTGGGGTGGATCAGACGGAAGGCCTTGTGATTCTGAGCTTCTCCTGACCAAGGGTCAGGTGTCAAGAGGCCGCCACCGTAAGGGCTCGAGGGCCAGCTGAGGCTGTGAGGCACTCATGTGCCGGCCTACCTGGCTGCCAGTCAACTTCCCCCTCCTCCTGAGAGCCAACATCTGCGAGTACTTCCTCCTGAAGAAGGAGGGAGTACAAGAAGTATCACCAATTTGTAGATGGGGAAATCATGGCTTCCCCTGGGGCTTCCGGCACACTGACTGATCTCAGGGTTCTACCCACTCTGCCACACTGCCCAGTGCCTCGGTGTTCCCAATGAGAGGCAGGCTCAGCCTGGGGGGAGCGGCCGTGAAGGTGCCAGAAGGGAGTGCAGGAGAAGTGCAGTCAGGGGAGACCTCCTGGAGGAAGAGGCTAAACTGGGTCCTGAAGGACAACAGGGAAGGGCTCCAAGAGCAGGCACCAGGGGGACAATGAGCCCTTTTCTTCCCAACTTCCTTCTCAGCACCTGCAAGAACCGGAGGTGGGAGTGCACCCAGGCCCCGTGCCTGGGCACGTGTGCAGTGTACGGAGACGGGCACTTCATCACCTTCGACAGCGAGCGCTACAACTTTGAGGGGAATTGCGAGTATACGCTGGTTCAGGTGGGAGCCCCCGCCTCCTGCCCTCCCCCCGGGGCTGCCGGAGCACCATTCTCGGACCTCATTGCTCCTCTCTCTCTCTCTTCTCTCCCAGGACTACTGTGGGGGAAACACCACCACCAATGGGACCTTCCGCGTGATCACAGAGAACATCCCCTGTGGCACCACGGGGGTCACCTGCTCCAAGGCCATCAAAGTGTTTCTCATGGTGAGCTGAGGAGCCCCCCTTCCCCCCCGAAGGAGCCCCAATCCTCCAGCCCAAGATGAAGGGCTTTCTCCCTGTCCCCATGCAGCAGAAATCCCCTCTCGGGCAGCCCTGCTCTGTCCCGACAGAGCCTCAAGGAAGCAGGACCCACTGCCCCCCTCTGTCCCAACAGCCTTTGGAGAAGCAGGACCTGCTGCCTCCTGACCATTCCACCTCAGGGCAATTCTGAGCATTAGGAAGCCTTTGCTGGCCTCAGATGGTCCCATGGTTACTGGGGTCAGGGAGCTGCCTCCATTGACCGCGCCGCCCTTGGGTGCTAGAGACCTTGCTTGCTTTCCCACAGCCCAGGTTCTCCTGGCTTGGTTCAGGTTGGTAAACTGAGTCAGTGGCTGCTCAGATACCTTCAGGTAACCGGGCCTGCAGAGGGCGCTCTCTGGGCTCCCACTTCTGGCTGAGGAAAACCATCAAGTCTAACTAGCCAGGCTGCTGGATGGTCAGCGTTGCCCGTCCCTCAGAAGAACATGGGGGGAAATGAGCTGTGGCCAGAGAGCTGAGGTGCTCCCTCCCATGCCCCCACCTTCCTCCTCTTTCTAGGGAACGGAACTGATATTCAATGAGGGCCACGTGAAAATGGTGGCGCGGGGGACAGACAAGGAGATCCCATACAAGATCCACTCTAGAGGCATCTACATGGTCCTTGAGACCCAAGCGGGGATGGTTCTGATGTGGGACCGGAAAACCAGCATCTTCATTAAGTTACATCAGCGCTACAAGGTCAGGCCCGGCCACGGCCGAGGATCGGGGGAGCTCTTAGCAAAGGCGCACCGCCCCCCCCCAGCCCTTTACCCTGCCCGGGGTCTGTCCCTTCTCACCCCCATAGGTGGGGGGCCTCAAGCATACCATGGCCGCTCCTTAACCCCGCGGGTGTCCCGGTGCATGGGAAGGACCGGATTCGGTCTCGAGTCAGCAGTGTGGCTCGGGGGTGGCCCTTCCCCTCCCTCGCTGGGTCTCCATTTCCCCATCTGTAAATGCTCCCACTCGGAACCTCCTGGAGCTCTTGTGAGGAAGGCATGAGAAAACCGAGTCCTGCTCTCTGAGCTTGGGGTTCCTCGCTAGTTGAATAGGGGAAGCCGTCCAGTCTCAGGAACTGTCCATCCAGCCCCCTCTGGGGTCCCACCTGTAGCCTCCAGGATTTCCAGGGCTGGTTATTTCCCTGAGGGGGGTCCCGTTCCCCCCTCCCACCTGGGGTGGGAGCCAGCCTGCTGAAGTGGCTGTGGCCGGTCTGGAGCTGAGGCAGACCTGGCCCCCGCGGCCTGCTGATTCTCTGCACTGGGCCCAGGAGCGGCGTCTTCCACGGGGCCTCCTTTAACGGGGACGGCTGTTCTGCGGCCCCAGGGCCGAGTGCAGAGTCACTTCTCAGGCCTGTGACGGGGCGTCAGCTCCAGAGCGAGGCACCGGCACCCGGGGGTCCTGAGCCTGCTCTCTGGATCTCTGTGCGCAGGGCAAGGTCTGCGGGCTCTGCGGGAACTACGACGGCAACAGCCTCAATGACTTCACCACCAGGAGCCTGTCGGTGGTGGGTGACGTGCAGGAGTTCGGCAACAGCTGGAAGCTCTCCCCCACCTGCCCGGATGCCGTTCCCGTCAGGGACCCCTGCACCGCCAACCCTTACCGCAAAGCCTGGGCGCAGAAGCAGTGCAGCATCATCAACAGCGCCGTCTTCGCAGCCTGCCACCCTCAGGTACTTCCAGGCAGGTGCCGAGGAGCTGAGATCGGCACCCCCAGCAGTCCTTGGCCATGCGCCCCCCCCCAGCCCTTTGCCCTGCCCGGGGTTCTGCCCCTTCTCACCCCCCATAGGTGAGGGGGCCTTCCCAGGGACTCTGAAGCTGTTGGAGCCATACGCAGGCAGACCTGCAGCTTAAAGAGGCAGGGGCTTGAGCCCCCGAGCAGAGGGGCCTTCCTCTCGCTGACCACTCCACCCCGCTAACTCCCCTTTGGCCGTGCCGTTCCCAGGGGGCAGTTGTGAGCCCTGCCAGGGACCAGCCCAATTCGACCCTCCTTAGCTGCCAGCTATGTGCCAGGCACTGTGAGGGGGGTACAAAGAAAACTTGCCCACCCTTGCCCCTCCTGAAGGACTTGGTCGCAAGACAGTCCGGGGCAAGCTGAGCAGAGGAAGGGCCTCCCTCCATCAGGCCAAGGAAGACTCTGAGGAGAGGCTCCCCCTTCGTCCAGCTGAGCCTGGGGGGACAACAAGGGTTCAGCCTAACTCCTCCTCTCCACTCACAGTGGCAGCCTCCCCTGCCTGCCCCCATCCTCTGCCCCAGCGCACTCTGCAGGCTGCTTCCTGGGGTTCCTCCTCTGCTCCCAAACCTCCAGTGACTCTTTGTTCTCTAACACATCCTCCTCCCATCTCCCGTGATTCCCTTCCTTCCTTCAGATCTTCAGCCAAATGGAATGACTCGCCCGCCCTTTTGTCCCCTCCTTTCCTGCACTTGGGCCCTGGCTCACATTATCCCCTGAACTGGCACACTCAGGCACGTGCCCCCTTTATTCCTCCCCCCACCCAGCCCTGGGCACGGCTGCTCACACTCCAGCCCGGCCTCAGGAAGATCGTGCTGAATTCGGAGTCAGCACAAACCTGCCTTTGAATCCTGCCTTTGACAGTTACAAGCTTTGTGACTCAATCTCCTTAAGTGGCCTCAGTGGCCAAATCTGTAAAATGAAAACAATAGCCCCGAACCTCACAGTGTTGTCATGGGATTTCTGTGACAACGATGGCTGAGAATTAGACAAGGGGGGACGAGTTGGGAATACCACAAAGCCTTGTGGGAATGGTGCCTTTTGTTGAAGCTCGAGAGATTGGAATTGAGGGGAAAGCCGTCCAGTTGTAGCCAAGCTCACCAACCCTGAGAAGCACCCACTGTGTACCAGGCCCCAGAATGACCGAGCCCTTTTCCTTCCCCTGAGTGCCCACCGCAGGCACGTTGGGCTCTCCCTCTTGGGACTGTGGCTGCTGGACCTGTTTGGACCCTTTGTGGGGGATCTATGGCCGGAGCCCGGTGCCTGGTCAGGTGGGGGAGAGCATTCGCTTTCAATCCCGATCAGTCAGAGCTTCAACTGAGCCTTTCTGGCGAAAGCAGCGTGCCTCTATTAAGTACCTGCTGTATGGAGCGCCCAGGCTGCAGCTGGGACGGAGACGCCCATCGCAATCAGACAGTAACGGCAACAAGGACTGAGCAGGGAGAGCCGAGGTCCCAGAATCTGGGTAGAGTGGGCTTGGACCGTCCGTTCCTCTTTCCTCCCAGGTGGACTCCACCAAATACTACGAGGCCTGTGTGTCAGATGCGTGCGCCTGTGACTCTGGGGGAGACTGTGAGTGTTTCTGCACAGCGGTGGCGGCCTACGCTCAGGCCTGCAATGACGTGGGCGTCTGCATCTCCTGGAGGAAGCCAGATATTTGTCGTGAGTGGATGATGCACCTGCCAGTACCTTCTCCCTGACACACTGGGGTGGGGGGCGGAGGGACAGAGTAGAACATGCACTATCTGGCATGCTCTGAGATGTATAAACAGCATGCATAAAGCCCACATTCTCCCCGGACTTTTTTTTTTTTTTTTTGCTGAGGCACTCCCACTCCTCTCTTGTAACTTTCAGCCATGTTCTGTGACTTCTACAATCCCCACGGAGAGTGTGACTGGCACTACCAGCCCTGTGGAGCACCCTGTCTGAAGACCTGTGGCAACCCAAGTGGGAAGTGCCTGGTGGACTTACCTGGGTTAGAAGGTAAGAGAGAGCTTAATTAAATTCTATCCCCAAAGGAAAATAGAAATCCCAGAACGAGGGACAGCTCCCTGGGGGATGGGGAGGTGGCAGAACCAGTTCCCTCAGTTTCTAATCTACTCTACATCAATCAACAAGCAATTATTGAATGTTTACTATGTTCCATATGCTGTGGAAAGGGATACACAGAAAGGCTAAAACAGTCCTTGACTACGGATGGCTCCCATGTTAAAGGCCACAAAGTGGTACATACATATACTGTGTAACTGGAAGGAAATGTCAGAGAGATTGGCTCTGGCAGCTGAGGGAACCAGGAAAGACTTTATATAGAAGGTGGACCTGGAGCTGAGTCCTGAGTCCCTGAAGGAGGCCAGGGAAACTACAAGGTAAAAAGGTGAGGTGAGATGAGAGAACATCCCAGGAATGAGGGACAGAGACAGGAATTACTGTGTCACGTACAAGGACTAGTCAGAAGGCCAGTGACACTGAGTCAAAGAAGAGATGTTAGAAAGGAAGGTATAAGAAGACTAGAAAAGTGGGGAGGGAGTGGTTAGGAAGAGCTTCAAATGTCAAACAGCATTTTATATTTTCTACTGGAGATGATAGAGAGCGGTTGGAAATTGTTCAGTAATGAGGTGATACGGTCAAGATGTATACTTTAGGAAAATTACTTTGGTGGCTGAATGGAGGATGGACTAGAGTGGGAAGAGACTTGAGGCAAGCAGACCCCACAGCAGATATTGCAACAGTCAGTGTACTAGGTGATGAGGGTCTGCACCAGGATGGGGGCAGCATTAGAGACGAGAAGGGAGCCATCTAAGAGATGTTGTAAAGGTGAAATTGACCAGAGATGTAGAGGAAGTGAAATCGACCTGAGATGTTGCAGGGGTGAAAGTGACCAGAGATATAGAGGAAGTGAAATCGACCTGAGATGTTGCAGGGGTGAAAGTGACCAGAGATATAACAGAGGTGAAATGACCAAAGATGTAGCAGAGGTGATCAAATGAGTCCCAGATGGAGATATACAACCCTAATAGCTTTTATTTTGAAGATTGCTTTCAGTTTTTTAAAAGGTTTTTAAATATTTATTCCTTATATGCCACTAGAATTTATTTTTTTTACCCATGTCATTACTTCATAAAGCATTATCAAATTACTTGACAAATGATGTAAATTTTGCACAGAGATGATTTTCCATCTGAAATTTTCACTCCCATCATAGAAATTAATTTACTTTAGGGAATGACTAAGGGGAATTCTGCCAGACCAAATCCATTATTCAATGCCACATAAAACCCACTCAGTCTTGCATGGATTTTGTTGTACCTAAGGATTTAAAAATGTGAAGTTACAGTCAGATTCAAAAATTTCAAGAGAAAACAACAACCAGAGAAACTGGTGTGTACTGATACAATTTTATGAGGGCAAGTTTAATTTTAATCTTAGTTATTATTTGGATGCAATGTGCTTTTGCTGCATGCAACATAACACAAGTACACCAAAAAGTAATTATATCCCAAGTATCAGCAGGTCAAGTAAGACTGGCATTTAAAGGAATGACAACTAAAGAAATGATAAAGGCTCTAATGTTACTTACATTAAAACAAAAGAATCTAATGCAGTTTCTGTCTCGCCAGTGCCTCATAAATTATCCATCCTGCCTCAGAGCAATACACAATCTCAAAATTCTGTTGTTCTTAACACAGTATAGTGTGAATCACTAATGGCTTCAGAGAAATTAACAGGCCTTTCTGAAGCCAGACATACAGACACTCTAATAATCCCTCTATATCTTGGCAGCTTAAATCTGATCTTTTCATTTTCCAGAAATATCAGTTCAAAACTTAAAAACACTCTTTAATCAGCAATGGCTTAATTTAAGATTCTTATCTGGTATTTCCATGCTATCTATCTCAACCTTCAAGAAGAGAAAAAAAAAAAGGAGAGAGGAAAAGGTAACAAATATTTATACAGTGCTTACTGTATATTAGATACAAAGCGATACTAAGGGATACTAAGGGATACAAAGAAAGACAAAATTATAATTACAGCTAATGTTTATATAGAATTCACTATGTGTCAGGCACCATCCAAATAACTTCATAATTACCATCTCATTTGATCCTTACAGCAACTCTGGGAAGTAGGTGCTATTATATCCCCATTTTGTAGATGAGCAAACCGAGGCATACAGAAGTTAAATGACTTGCCTAGGGTCACACAGCTAGAGTCTGAAACCAAATTCAAACTTAGATCTTCCTGAATGATTCTAGGTAAAGAACCTTATGCTCTGTGCTACTCTAGCTGTCTAAAAACAAGACAGATCTCGAATGATTTTAATTGATTTAATGTTCCTCAGAATTGGGGGGAAAGACCCCCTTAATTAATAAGGGTAGGAATGCACCAAATCCTACTTAGAGACCACTTGCAATGTTAGTGAGTTATTCCTGATTTCAAGACCAAACCAGCTTCGGGATTTCATTCTCTCTTGTTGCTCCTGGTTCTGCCCCGGGGGACCAGACAGAACCTCCCCACAAAAATGCTGGAGGACAGTTCTCCCGGCCCCCTCCTTCCTTCACCCCTCAGATTTCTCTTCCCAGACTAAAAGTTGCTAGTTCATTCCAGCAGTTCTCCTGAAGCATGGACTTGAGAGACCTGGGAGGTCTCTGTCTGTCCCTCCCCCTCCTCTTCCCTGGGGAGAGGCCCTCTCTCTGAAGTCTAGCTCCTCTCTGCCCCCCCCCTCAGGCTGCTATCCAGACTGTCCGGCTGAGAAACCTTTCTTCAGTGAAAGCCAGATGAAGTGCGTCGACCAATGTGGCTGTTACGACGAGGAAGGGAACTATTATGAAGTGGGAGACAAAGTCGTGAGCCGAGCCAACTGCCAGAGCTGGTATGTAAGAAGGGTGGCCCCGCCCTTGGCTTGGGGAGTCGGGGAACCTTGCCTGATACCTGGCCCTGACTTTCCAACAAGGCAAAGGGGAGGAATTCCATTCAGTTCAATGGGAACTTATTAAGTGCCTACTGGATACAAAGTAATGACACTAACAGGAAAGGTCTCGTGTAGAAGGCAGCAGCCGAAGCCGAGGATTCTGAGACACGAAGGGGAAGAGGGAATGCGTTCCCTGCGTGGGATTTGTCATTGGCTGTTGTCCAGTGTGTTTATTTCCCGTGTCCCACATGCTTTCCCCTCTCCTTTTCACTGTTAGTAACTGTACCACGAGTGGCATCCAGTGCATCCCGGACCAAAATGGTGAGTAAGCTGCCGGGGGACAGGGACGCCCAGAGCCTCCCGCAGCGATCAGATGGTATCATTGCGTCTCCTGGCCTTTCAGAGTGCACTTGCTTGTATGAGGGTCACACGTACCATGTCCATGAGGTAATTTACAACACCACGGACGGCCTGGGAGGCTGCCTCATCGCCATCTGTGGCGAAAATGGGACGATCAAGCGCATGTCCGAAGAGTGCCCCGGGACGCCCTCCACCTCTTCGCCATTCACCTTCATCACCAGGCTGCCCTCCACTGCAGGTAACCTGGGGCTGGCTGAGAGGAAGCACTTGCCTGAAAGTCTCTATAGTTCTTCCCAGATCCCCCACCCTGAGCTCATTTGTAATGCAAGTGATTAAAAAGAAATCTTCCTAACAAGGGGTCCCTGCCCACTTAAGAGGCCGTGGCTAAGGCCAGCAGGCTTTGGGAAATGGCCAGACCAATGAGCGAACTTTCCTTTTTCAACTTGGAGATTTAGAAGCCCAGAATGGAAAAGCCACCCTTGGTGGCTGACCTTGGTGGCCGCTCTGTGCCCCGTGGCAGCCCCTAGCTCCAGGGAGAAGGAAGGCCTTGCCTTATACCCCCTGGCTAGTGATGAGCAGAGCCAGAACTCTTGGCTGCCAATTTGGGGCCCTGACCACCATGAAGTCTCATTGTCCTCTACCCCCAGTTGTGCTGGCAGCTTTCCAGGAGTCCCAGAACCCTTGGCTGGGTCTCCATTTCCTATTGCTCCTTCATTTTTTGTGTGCACAGCGCTCCTCTGATGATACTGGAGGCAGCCACTGAGCCTGATGGTACTTGACCTGGGAGGAACCAAACCCTCGGAGGTCTCAGTGCCAGCCAAGATTTCGAGTCCTTCAGGTGGAGTCTGGAATCATTGTTAGGGAAGGCAGTGGTCAGTTCAGGAAGGCAGTTCCACTGTGCCCCCAGCAGGGGAGCCCTGGGAAGGTATGCTGGGATCTCTCTGAGAGGTCCTATCTGGAAAATCTGGATTCGAATCTGAGCCCTGACTTCCTGGTAGCCTGATTAGGGCAAGAGCAACAGCACTGAGCCTTTCCATAATCCTCCACACATATGATCTCATAGAATTTTCACAAAAAGCCCATGAAGTCAGAAGCCATTATCCTCCCCATTAGGCCCAAACAGATTGAAGTGACTGGCCTCCAGCCCCATGGGAAGTCAATGCCTGAGATAGGATTTAAACCCAGGGCTCCTTGTCTTCGAGCCCAGTGCCCTTTCCAGTCTGGCCCCTCACTCTTTCCTCTGCCTGTTCTCCTCTGGGAGCCATCATTTCTTCCTCTGAAGCTGCTGTGAGGAGAGCCCCGGGTGCTTTGTCAGCCCCGGGTGCTTTGTCGGCCCCAGTCCCCCAAGTTTCCTTTCTCTCTCCCTTTCCAGAGACCACCAGCACCGTCTCAGCCGCTTCCACAGTGTGTGTGCGAGAAGTTTGTGAGTGGTCCGACTGGTACGACAGCAGCACGCCGGGAGCGGGGCTGGATGGTGGAGATTTTGATACGTTCGAGAACCTCCGGCTGAGCGGATACTCAATCTGCCCCGGTGCTCGGGACGTGGCGTGCAGGGCCCGGGCGTTTCCGAGCATCTCGCTGGCAGAAGTGGGACAGAAGGTGGAGTGCAGCCTGTCCCGGGGGCTGCTATGCTACAATGCGGAGCAGGAGCCGCCCTTGTGTCACGACTATGAGATCCGAGTACTGTGCTGCAGCTACGTGCCTTGTGGTGGGTCCACAACCACGGGCACCAGCTCATCTGCCACAAGATCTACAATGTCCCCCCAAACATTATCGACCTTGACCTCACAGACATGGTCCACGCCCCCCAGAGCCAGTACTACTGGGTCCTGCCAGCCCCAATGCCAATGGACAGAGTGGTTTGATACCGATTACCCCAAGTCCGAAGCCATTGGTGCAGACATCGAGACATACGACAAGATCAGGAGCACAGGAGAGAAGTTCTGCCAGGAGCCCCAAGGCATCGAATGCCAGGCAGAGAACTACCCTAACATGACTCTTGAGGAAGTAGGACAGGTTGTGTATTGTGATGTTCACTTTGGCTTTATCTGTAGAAATGAAGAACAATTAGGTTTGTTCAAAATGTGTCTTAACTACAAGATCAAGGTCCTGTGTTGTGATGACAGCAATTGCCATACAACGACTCCAGTCACCTCTGCAACCCGAGAGTCCACGCCAGTCATTCCCCTGTCCACACGCTCACCCCCAGGCACAGAAGTGACCGTTACAACATCCTCTTCAGCTCCTCACCCAATCACCACCGCAGTCAGCAGCACAGCAAAGACCTCGGCAGCGTCCACATCGACCCCCTTGGCTACAACCACCAAGATGGTAGAGGTGAAAACCGCAGCCACTCCTGGACCTACCCAGGGCACAGTTAAAACAAGCTCTCCCCTCACCCACTCATCTACAGAAACAGTTCAGACAACACAAAGACAATCCACAAACTCAGAGATCTCAACAGCCACAACACAACCGAGCTCAACTTTGAAGACACAGACTACCACGCTGCTTCCTCCTGGCCCCACATCAACCGGTACAATAACTTCATCACAAGCCACAACACTCGTCTCTACTTCCTGTCAACCAAAGTGTGAATGGACAGAGTGGTTTGATACCGATTACCCCAAGTCCGAAGCCGTTGGTGCAGACATCGAGACATACGACAAGATCAGAAGCACAGGAGAGAAGTTCTGCCAGGAGCCCCAAGGCATCGAATGCCAGGCAGAGAACTACCCTAACATGACTCTTGAGGAAGTAGGACAGGTTGTGCATTGTGATGTCCACTTTGGCTTTATCTGTAGAAATGAAGAACAACCAGGTTTGTTCAAAATGTGTCTTAACTACAAGATCAAGGTCCTGTGTTGTGATGACAGCAATTGCCATACAACGACTCCAGTCACCTCTGCAACCCGAGAGTCCACGCCAGTCACTCCCCTGTCCACACGCTCACCCCCAGGCACAGAAGTGACTGTTACAACATCCTCTTCAGCTCCTCACCCAATCACCACCGCAGTCAGCAGCACAGCAAAGACCTCGGCAGCGTCCACATCGACCCCCTTGGCTACAACCACCAAGATGGTAGAGGTGAAAACCGCAGCCACTCCTGGACCTACCCAGGGCACAGTTAAAACAAGCTCTCCCCTCACCCACTCATCTACAGAAACAGTTCAGACAACACAAAGACAATCCACAAACTCAGAGATCTCAACAGCAACAACACAACCGAGCTCAACTTTGAAGACACAGACTACCACGCTGCTTCCTCCTGGCCCCACATCAACCGGTACAATAACTTCATCACAAGCCACAACACTCGTCTCTACTTCCTGTCAACCAAAGTGTGAATGGACAGAGTGGTTTGATACCGATTACCCCAAGTCCGAAGCCGTTGGTGCAGACATCGAGACATACGACAAGATCAGAAGCACAGGAGAGAAGTTCTGCCAGGAGCCCCAAGGCATCGAATGCCAGGCAGAGAACTACCCTAACATGACTCTTGAGGAAGTAGGACAGGTTGTGCATTGTGTCCACTTTCTTTGTAGAAATGAAGAACAACCAGGTTTGTTCAAAATGTGTCTTAACTACAAGATCAAGGTCCTGTGTTGTGATGACAGCAATTGCCATACAACGACCCCAGTCACCCAGCCAGTGGAACTGACCGCCACCCTGAGGACTGGCCCCACGGCACAGACATCCCTCACCACCAAGAACCCGGTGACAGAGAGCAGCCCAATCACCTCTGCAACCCAAGAGTCCACGCCAGTCACTCCCCTGTCCACACGCTCACCCCCAGGCACAGAAGTGACCGTTACAACATCCTCTTCAGCTCCTCACCCAACCACCAGCAGTCACAGCACAGCAAAGATCGGCAGCGTCCATCGACCACCAAGATGGTAGAGGTGAAAACCGGCACCTGGACCTACCAGGGCAGAGTTAAAACAAGCTCTCCCCTCACCCACTCATCTACAGAAACAGTTCAGACAACACAAAGACAATCCACAAACTCAGAGATCTCAACAGCCACAACACAAATGACTCAACTTTGAAGACACAGACTACCACGCTGCTTCCTCCTGGCCCACATCAACCGGTAAATAACTTCATCCAGCCACAACACTCGTCTCTACTTCCTGTCAACCAAAGTGTGAATGGACAGAGTGGTTTGATACCGATTACCCAAGTCCGAAGCCGTTGGTGCAGACATCGAGACATCAGACAAGATCAGAAGCACAGGAGAGAAGTTCTGCCAGAGCCCCAAGGCATCGAATGCCAGGCAGAGAACTACCCTAACATGACTCTTGAAAGTAGGACAGGTTTGTATTGTGATGTTCACTTTAGCTTTATCTGTAGAAATGAAGAACAATCAGGTTTGTTCAAAATGTGTCTTAACTACAAGATCAATCCTGTGTTGTGATGCAGCAATTGCCATACAACGACTCCAGTCACCTCTGCAACCGGAGTCCACGCCAGTCACTCCCCTGTCCACACGTCACCCCCAGGCAAGAAGTGACCGTTACAACATCCTCTTCAGCTCCTCACCCAACCACCACTGCAGTCAGCAGCACAGCAAAGACCTCGGCAGTGTCCACATCAACCACCAAGATGGTAGAGGTGAAAACCGCAGCCACTTCTGGACCTACCCAGGGCAGAGTTAAAACAAGCTCTCCCCTCACCCACTCATCTACAGAAACAGTTCAGACAACACAAAGACAATCCACAAACTCAGAGATCTCAACAGCCACAACACAACCGAGCTCAACTTTGAAGACACAGACTACCACGCTGCTTCCTCCTGGCCCCACATCAACCGGTACAATAACTTCATCACAAGCCACAACACTCGTCTCTACTTCCTGTCAACCAAAGTGTGAATGGACAGAGTGGTTTGATACCGATTACCCCAAGTCCGAAGCCGTTGGTGCAGACATCGAGACATACGACAAGATCAGAAGCACAGGAGAGAAGTTCTGCCAGGAGCCCCAAGGCATCGAATGCCAGGCAGAGAACTACCCTAACATGACTCTTGAGGAAGTAGGACAGGTTGTGTATTGTGATGTTCACTTTGGCTTTATCTGTAGAAATGAAGAACAATCAGGTTTGTTCAAAATGTGTCTTAACTACAAGATCAAGGTCCTGTGTTGTGATGACAGCAATTGCCATACAACGACTCCAGTCACCTCTGCAACCCGAGAGTCCACGCCAGTCACTCCCCTGTCCACACGCTCACCCCCAGGCACAGAAGTGACCGTTACAACATCCTCTTCAGCTCCTCACCCAACCACCACTGCAGTCAGCAGCACAGCAAAGACCTCGGCAGTGTCCACATCGACCACCAAGATGGTAGAGGTGAAAACCGCAGCCACTTCTGGACCTACCCAGGGCAGAGTTAAAACAAGCTCTCCCCTCACCCACTCATCTACAGAAACAGTTCAGACAACACAAAGACAATCCACAAACTCAGAGATCTCAACAGCCACAACACAACCGAGCTCAACTTTGAAGACACAGACTACCACGCTGCTTCCTCCTGGCCCCACATCAACCGGTACAATAACTTCATCACAAGCCACAACACTCGTCTCTACTTCCTGTCAACCAAAGTGTGAATGGACAGAATGGTTTGATATGGACTTCCCAAGTTCTGGAATCAATGGGGGAGACTTTGAAACATATGATAATATCAGGAAAGCAGGAGGGAAAATTTGCAAAGACCCCAAAAAACTTGAGTGCCGAGCTGAAAATTACCCTGAGGTAAGCATTGACCAGATTGGACAGGTTCTGCAATGCAACCAGAAATTTGGGCTGATCTGCAAAAATGAGGATCAAAAGGGAAAATTCAAAATGTGCTTTAATTATAACATTCGTGCCCTGTGCTGTAATGACTGCCTCTCCCTAGTAACAGAAACAATGACGACTCCATCCACACCACAGAGCACAACTGAACTTACCACGCCCACCTCAACACTAATGACATCTACAAAGGAGGCTATTTCAACTTCCCAAACCAGGAAAAAACCTCCCACTTCCTCACAAACTCAGAGTACAACTCAAAAGTCTTTTAGTTCCAAGCCCTTGACAGCTTTGGTCTTAACACAAAGTATCCTAACAAAGCCTGGTCCATTCATAACAGCAAGAACCTCCACTGTGAAGTCTAGCACAGCAAGGACACACACCGCCCCAACATCTGGAGCCACTGAGGTCACCAAGCTGCCAAAGACAACTCCTAGATCTCTGAGCACAAGCTCATCATTTGGAACCACCTCCACTAGTCAATCAGCACCTTTCAGCCCCATTACCTCAGTCTCAACTGGGGCTACGTCACCCACAGAGTGCCAGCCCAGGTGTGTGTGGACAGACTGGATTGACCAGAGCTACCCCATCCCTGGAGAAAATGGTGGAGACTTTGAGACCTATGACAACATCCGGGCTACAGGGGAAAGCCTCTGTGCGAAGCCCCAGAAAATCCAGTGTCGAGCGGAGAACTACCCAAACCTGCCCCTCAGCCAAGTGGGACAGAATGTGGAGTGTGATGTGAGCATTGGCCTGATCTGCAGAAACCGAGATCAGGCTGGCTCAAAATACTGCTTGAACTACCACATCAAGGTGCTCTGCTGTGATGACTACCGCCATTGCAAAGCCACCTCATCACCACCTGTCACCACATCTACCATGACTTCAGTGAGCTCTCCCCTTCCCACCAACATTACCAGCCAAACTACCCCAACCCCCTCTCACCCCACTGGCACCACACAGAAAGTAACTTCATCTCATTTGCTGCCGACCCTATCTTCCCATAAGACTGCCAGTGTGCCCACCATGCCCACAAGTTCTGAATCCACAACAGTCTCTGGAGGAACTACCCTCTCACTGTCTCCCATCTCCAGAACGATAGTCACCTCTCCAACGGGCTCCTCAACTTCATCCATAGGATCCACAAGCTGTGCACCCATCTGCATTTGGACAGACTGGATTGACCAGAGCTACCCCATCCCTGGAAAAGATGGGGGAGACTTTGAGACCTATGACAACATCCGGGCTTCAGGGAAAACCCTCTGTGAGAAGCCTGAGAAGATCCAGTGCCGAGCGGAGAACTACATGCACTTGAACATCGACCAACTGGGACAAGTGGTCGATTGCAATGTGAACACTGGTCTAGTCTGCAGGAACAGGGACCAGTCTGGAAGGTTTAAAATGTGCCTCAATTACCACATCAAGGTGCTCTGCTGTGATTACTCCCGCTGCTCAACTACAGCCAGACCAGAAACCTCATCTTACCTTCATACTCTATCTACCACTGCCAGATCAAGGGTCCCACCTTACCTCAGTACTCTGTCTACTGCAGGAACCCACGCTGGCAGTACCCCCATACTGTCAACCCTCAGCAGCCCCTCCAGTGCCAGTGCCACTCCCTCAGGAAGCATGGCACCCACTACTCACTGTGCGCCCCGGTGTCGCTGGACCGAGTGGTTTGACACTCACAAACCCAAACCAGGCCGATTTGGAGGCGATATTGAGACTTATTACAGCATCACGGATGCTGGGGGCAAGCTCTGTCTGGAGCCCAAAGCCATCGAGTGCCAGTCCTCAGTCTTCCCAGACACTCCCCTGGAGCAGCTCGAGCAGGTGGTGTGGTGCGACGTGGATTACGGCTTGATCTGCAGAAACAGTAAGCAGAAGGTTCCCAATGCCGTGTGTCTCAACTATCGAATCCGGGTGCAGTGCTGCGATGACTACAGCCACTGTGCGACAAGTCCACCTACAACCAGCACGGCTTCCACGGGATCGGCTTCCTGGACGACACCGTCCACCGGCACCACGGCCACGTCTGCCAGCTCCAGATCCCCGAGCACCTCCCCTACCTCAAGCCTGCAGACGGAGAGTACCAAGTTACCGCCAGTCACAGCGGGCACCGAGAAAGTTACCAGCTCAGGGCCAGTGACCTCTCCACAGCCCACCTCCACCATCCCATCATCCACCGGCTCAACAGCACCAACCACTGCAGTAATTTCCCCTGTGGCATCTACCACAGCAGGGACACACACCGCCCCAACATCCGAGGGTACTGAGGTCACCACACGCTCACAGACAGCTCCCAGATCTCCGAGCACAAGCTCATCATTTGGAACCACTTCCACTAGTCAATCAACATCTCTCAGCCCCATTACCTCAGTCTCAACTGGGGCTACATCACCCACAGAGTGCCAGCCCAGGTGTGTGTGGACAGACTGGTTTGACCAGAGCTACCCCATCCCTGGAAAAGATGGGGGAGACTTTGAGACCTATGACAACATCCGGGCTTCAGGGAAAACCCTCTGTGAGAAGCCTGAGAAGATCCGGTGCCGAGCGGAGAACTACATGCACTTGAACATCGACCAACTGGGACAAGTGGTCGATTGCAATGTGAACACTGGTCTAGTCTGCAGGAACAGGGACCAGTCTGGAAGGTTTAAAATGTGCCTCAATTACCACATCAAGGTGCTCTGCTGTGATTACTCCCGCTGCTCAACTACAGCCAGACCAGAAACCTCATCTTACCTTCATACTCTATCTACCACTGCCAGATCAAGGGTCCCACCTTACCTCAGTACTCTGTCTACTGCAGGAACCCACGCTGGCAGTACCCCCATACTGTCAACCCTCAGCAGCCCCTCCAGTGCCAGTGCCACTCCCTCAGGAAGCATGGCGCCCACTACTCACTGTGCGCCCCGGTGTCGCTGGACCGAGTGGTTTGACACTCACAAACCCAAACCAGGCCGATTTGGAGGCGATATTGAGACTTATTACAGCATCACGGATGCTGGGGGCAAGCTCTGTCTGGAGCCCAAAGCCATCGAGTGCCAGTCCTCAGTCTTCCCAGACACTCCCCTGGAGCAGCTCGAGCAGGTGGTGTGGTGCGACGTGGATTACGGCTTGATCTGCAGAAACAGTAAGCAGAAGGTTCCCAATGCCGTGTGTCTCAACTATCGAATCCGGGTGCAGTGCTGCGATGACTACAGCCACTGTGCGACAAGTCCACCTACAACCAGCATGGCTTCCACGGGATCGGCTTCCTGGATGACACCGTCCACCGGCACCATGGCCACGTCTGCCAGCTCCAGAACCCCGAGCACCTCCCCTACCTCAAACCTGCAGACGGAGAGTACCAAGTTACCGCCAGTCACAGTGGGCACCGAGAAAGTTACCAGCTCAGGGCCAGTGACCTCTCCACAGCCCACCTCCACCATCCTATCATCCACCGGCTCAACAGCACCAACCACTGCAGTAACTTCCCCTGTGGCATCTACCACAGCAGGGACACACACCGCCCCAACATCCGAGGGTACCGAGGTCACCACACGGTCACAGACGATTCCCAGATCTCCAAGCACAAGCTCATCATTTGGAACCATCTCCACAAGTCAATCAACATCTCTCAGCTCCATTACCTCAGTCTCAACTGGGGCTACGTCACCCACAGAGTGCCAGTCCAGGTGTGTGTGGACAGACTGGTTTGACCAGAGCTACCCCATCCCTGGAGAAGATGGGGGAGACTTTGAGACCTATGACAACATCCGGGCTACAGGGAAAAGCCTCTGTGCGAAGCCCCAGGAAATCCAGTGTCGAGCGGAGAACTACCCAATCCTGCCCCTCAGCCAAGTGGGACAGAATGTGGAGTGTGATGTGAGCATTGGCCTGATCTGCAGAAACCGAGACCAGGCTGGCTCAAAATACTGCTTGAACTATCACATCAAAGTGCTCTGCTGTGATGACTACCGCCATTGCATAACTCCGAGCTCAAGCCCCTCTACGGCTTCCAGTTCGAGGACTCCACATGTGAGCACATCTACTTTGCAGACATCCACCATCTCCACCTTCTCCACTTCTGTATCCGTCCCTCCCACCTCACAGCCAACTCTGATGCCCTCCACCTTCACAACCCCCTGCTTCTGCTTCGTGTCAGGAGACCTGCTTTCTCCTGGTGAGTAGAATTCTTCTCATCCTCCTCATTGTAGACAAGTCATATGCATCTGTTGGCCTATGTTTCTTTGGGATCTCTTTGGGACACGGGATCAATTTAACGGCTTTTGTGATATTCTCTCAAAATTCTTTTTTTTTTTCTGCTGAGGCAATTGGGGGTCACACAACTAGGAAGTTTTAAGTGGCTGAAGCTAGATTTGAACTCAGGTCCTCCTGACTTCAGGGCTGGTGCTCTAAACACTGCACCATCTACTGCCCCTTAGAAATTCTCAAAGCAAAATAAGTGTGATTTTTCCACTTGTTCACACAAAGAATAATTTTCATAACCCCTGAGTTTCTTACCTTCTCCTTCTGATGACACATCTGTAGCTTCAAAGACATAATATGATCCTAAACATAAAAGAAAATCTTTATAACTCTTCTTTTCCTTTTGACAGGTGAAGTAATCTACAACAAGACAGACAAAGCTGGGTGTAGTTTTTTTGCCATTTGCAACCAACATTGTGAGATAGAAAGATTTAATGGACCATGTCCAACTCCAACATCAACTGTCCCCCAAACAACTCCTCCTCCAGGCTGCTATGATGTCCATCCAACAAGACAGGTAGCTAACACATTATTTAGCTCTTTTCTTCCCATGTGGAATAGGCTCATTTCTGAGATAGATGGATGGATGAATGAATGGATGGATGGATGGAAGGACAAATAGGAGAAACAATTAAAGGACAGAGAGATGATTGTTTTGTTGAATCATGATTCTTCATGACCCCATTTGGGGCTTGCTTGACAAAGATATTGAACGGTTTTGTCATTTCCTTCTCCATTCATTTTACAGAGGGGGAAACAGGCAGGAAGTGATTAAATGCTTGCTCAGGATTACAAGCTAAGAAGTATCCGAGACCAGATTTGAATTCATGAAGATGAGTGTTCCAGTACTCAATGCATTCTGGCACCATTTGGCTGAACCAAGATAGATAATGTAGGAAAGGATAGGACGACTAAATGGATATAGTGAAATTATATGTGTCGCTCATCGAACTAAACCCTAGAGATACAAATATGAGAAAGCAAGATAATCCCTCCCCTCAAGGAGCATCCATTCTAATTCCACATCTCTGTATGAATAGACAAAGGTCAGATTGGTGGAAAGATGCACAGACAGACAAATCAAGCAGATGGATAGGAGGGGATGTGGAGTTGGGTATCTGGCTATATGTGTATAAGGCAGAAAATGGATCAAGGACTGAATTCACTGTTAGAGAAGAGGTAGTGTTGCCTAGAGTTTAGAAAGCCAGACTTGAAATCAGGAAAAGGTGAGTTCAAATGTGTCCTCAAATATATTCTAGCTCTATAAGGCTGGACAAGGTTCGGTCTCAATCTCCTCTTCTGTAAAACATAATAATAGCACCAAAGCTGGCTATTATTGTGATTAATAAAATAGTAAATGGAGAGATGGAAAAGCTAGTAAATGGATGGATAAAATATGACTGAGTTCTATTTCCTCACTACCTACATATTCCTCAACTCCCTGCAGTCTGCTTTTGAACCCCTACTTCTAGGCTGAAATCCCTCCTTCTAAGGTTACTCGTGGTTGCTCTAATGCTCAATCTGTCTTCATCCTGCTTCTCTCTGCACCTTTAGAGACTGTTGCCCACTCTTGCCCTACAACTTCTCTCCTCCTTCAGAGGCATCTCAGTCTTGCCGTTCTCCCCTTCCCTCCCTACCTGCTTCTTCTCTTCTCCATTTCTTTGGATGGCCTGCCCTCTTCCCATTTCCATCATGTTGGGGTCTCGGAAGGGTCTGATCTGGACTCACTTCTATTCACTCCTTACAGAGCTCAGCCTTGACAAGAGTGTTGTCTTTTGCGCTTATCGTGGGGATAGAACTGGCTATGGCTCAACAGTGCAGATAATCCTGAATTCTGGACAACACAGAAGTGGTTTCTCTGAGCATTTTCCGTAGCATTTTCCTTCCTCACTGTGGGTTTCACATTCCTCTTGCCACTGGAAATGAGTTCATGCTTTCTGACAATGGAGGCAATGGGCAAATGAGCTGAGAATGGGCTCCAGGAATGGGAGGGAATCTCTGCATAAGAAAAAAAGGGTCTATGCTGCTGAACATGACAGGAGAGGGTCTCCCAAGGCACTGGAGAGGGGCGGGGCCACTTACAGGATGCACTTGAGAAAAGCCAGGGGCTCAGCCAAGCCCTGGGGGTGGGGAAGTCCAAGAGCCTTGGGAAAAGGCTCTTGATTTCCCACCCAAACATTAGGCACAAACCCTGGAAGGAGCCTGCCTCCAGATCTTGGGCAGTCCCTGAACAAGCCAATACCGGTGTTCATGTATTTTTCCCAGCCTGGAGAGCAATGGACCAGTAATTGCCAAGACTGCACCTGTGACAACAGCTCCCTCACCGTACAATGTAGACCTGTGCAGTGCCCAGAGCCCACACCACCCCCCAAGTGCCAAAAGGAGGGCTTTGTCATTGTCTACCAGGCTCGGGCAGAAGATTCATGCTGTATGGAGGCACACTGTGGTAAGGCCAGCCGTCCCTTGCTAGATCCCACAAGGTCAGAGTGGAAATCTCTGCAGAAGTCCTGGGACGGGGGTCTAGTTGGATCTATTCCAGAGTCCTGTGTGAGAGAGGAGGGGGCAGTCTGGAAATTTCTGAGCAGGGGCTGGGACATGGGAGATCCCTTTAGCAGAAAGATGGCCTGGAGCTGGGGTGCCCAATAAAGGGGACAGCCCCAGGGAGAGGGAGAGAGAGAGCTGTGGAGGTAAAGATAAGATTTATTGGGGAGAATATACTGGAGTGGGGAGGGAAGAGGGGAGAGGGAAGGATTAAAGATGAATCGGTGGCAGAAGGTTGGCATGCCAGATAAAAAGGACTTTGAAGGAACAAGCTCCGATTAAACCCTGGCATTCCTGAGCACTTGGCAGGACGTGTGGGCACGAGTAAGGGATCTGGACCTCCCAAGAGAAATAAGGGCTGGAAAAAAGACTCCTGAGTCCTGGTTTGGGGACTTGGGGCAGGGGGAGAAGCAGGGGGGAGGGCTGATGTTGGTGGGATGGTCAAGAGGGAGAAGAGTGAGATACCCTGGGACTTTGGGAATAGGGAGTCTTAGTCTTCTTCCCTGAGAGGTCTGAGGTGAGAAAGGATGATGCTGCTTAGCCACAGATTCAAATGCTCATTTGTTGATTAGGCAAGTCCCAGGAAATTCTGGGCATCCTTTCCTAAGAAATCCTAGGTTTGCTTCCCCAAGAAATCTCAGGCTTGCTTCCCCAGGAAATCCTAGGCTTGCTTCCCCAGGAAATCCTAGGCTTGCTTCCCCAGGAAATCCCAGGCTTGCTTCCCCAGGAAATCCCAGGCTTGCTTCCCCAGGAAATCCCAGGCTTGCTTCCCCAGGAAATCCCAGGCTTGCTTCCCCAGGAAATCCCGGACTTGCTTCCCCTGGTTAGACTGGGAAAGTAGATTACTCACAGGAGAATTCTAAAAGAGTGGAAGCAGCATAAAGGCTGCTTATGGAGGATTCTAATTAACTCAATCTAGAACCTGGAGACCTGGGCCCCAATTCCAGCTCTGCCTCTTCCCATTGTGGGATCCTTGTCTCTTGGGGCTGCCTCAGTTTCCTCCTCTGAAAATGGATAAAATAAAAGTTATGCTACCTCTTAGGGCTGTTGTGCAGTGAGCCTATTGTTGATCTTAAAGACTATTTACTGAGTGCATGACCTTAGCAAAAGAACTTAACTGTGTGTCAGTTTTCCCATATATGAACCCAGCTTGAAAATAACTCTCCTGCCTATTTCCAAGAGAGAGGAGCCCCAGGGGTGCCTCTATACAATCGTAAGCCTTCCTCTGGTGTGGACACTCCCTTTTAAGAGTCAGATGGAGGAAAGGGGGGTACTGACTTCTTCCCAGAGAGCTGGGATTGAGTAGAGTCTGCAGAGATGCCCTAAGAGCAAAGGGGTAACTTCCCAGAATTCCTGGGCTCTCCCTTCACTTGTGGTACATTCTCCCCCAACCCAGTCTGCAACCAGTCAAGCTGCCCTCAAGACCAGCCAGGCTGTGGACCCCAAGAGGAGCTGTTTAGCTTGCTGCCTGTGGACACCTGCTGTCCTGTCTTCGGGTGCAGTGAGTACTGAGCTTTGGGGCCTCGGGGGGTTCCTGGTCCTGGGATGTCCTGACCAGAACACCGGGCCACTTCTGATGGGAGATCCCAAGTGCTTCCCGGCCTCCCCCGTCCCGGATGAACGGGCAGCATTGAGGGTTCCTTAAACCATGTTCTGAGCTTCCCTTCACATTTTCACATTTTACATTCTCGTGTCTTTCAGGAGAGAAAATGTGTGAGCACAACGGGACCACCTACGGGGTGAGTGAGCCGTTCCCCTCAGGGTCCCCACCGGGCCGTTCCCCTCAGGGTCCCCACCGGGCCGTTCCCCTCAGGGTCCCCACCGGGCCGTTCCCCTCAGGGATCCCCATCTCCCTTCCCGACCACACCCAGGCCAGCTCCCCGGAAACAGCAGAAGGCTTCCTCTGTGGACGGGCACATCAATAAGGGACCAGGGCCTGCTCCAAGAGGGACAGAGGTAGCCACAATCAGGCATTTGGCGTTTACAAAGTGGCTAGTCTGTGCCGGGCACCGTGCTAAGAGCCAGATCTGGGGGGAGAGGCAGCTGAGGCAGTCCCCGCCTTCAGAGAGTTTACAATCTAATGGGGAGGAGGGCGACATTATGCCATCAAGTCTACAGAAAACAAGCTTTTAGGCAGGATTAATAAAAGTAATGGAAAAAGAGGAGGCGCTAAGATCAAGGAGGTTGGGGAGGATTTCCTGTAGATTTTAATTGGGACTTAAAGGAAGCCAGAAGGTAGAGAGGAGAAAGGAGGAGAGTGTCCTAGACATGGGGGGAAACCCAGAGATAGAAGTGAGGATAAGGAGGGGCAGAAAGAGGCATAAAGACACAGAGAGCAAGGAAAGAATTGAGAATAGGAGAGGGAAGGAGGGAAGAAGGGAGAGGAGAGAGAGGAGGAGAGAGGGAGAGAGAGAGAGAGAGACAGAGAGACAGAGACAGAGAGACAGAGAGAGAGAGACAAAGAAAGAGAGAGACAGAGAGACAGAGAGAGAGAGAGAGTGACAAAGACAGACAGACAGACAGACAAAGAGAGACAAAGAGAGAGAGAGAGAGACAGAGAGACAGAGACAGAGAGAGACTGACAGACAGACAGACAGACAGAGACAGAGAGAGAAAAAGAGAGATAGAGATAGAGAGACAGACAAAGACAAAGACAGACAGACAGAGACAGACAGACAGAGAGAGAGACAGAGAGACAGAGAGACAGAGAGAGAGAGAGAGAGAAAAGAGAGAGAGAGACAGAGACAGAGACAGAGACAGAGAGAGACTGACAGACAGACAGAGACAGAGAGAGAGAAAGAGAGAGAGAGAGAGAGAGAGAGAGAGAGAGAGAGAGAGACTGACAAAGACAGAGAGAGCAGAGAAAGAAAGGAGAGAAGGAGAGGGGAAGGAAGCAAAAATGAGAGAGATGAGACAGACAGAGAGACGGCACAGGTGAGAGCCCATTTGCACAAGAGAGCTCTCTCTGGTCTTGTCCCCCACTCACTGGCTGTGTGACTCCTGAAACTTCTCTGAATCCCATCTTTTCCATCTGTACAACGGGCATGCTGCCTCAGTGGCATTGATCCCTCCTTTCCCCTCACCCTAGGGAGCGCTCCCTGGGTGGAGAGAAAGGAAAGATCCATGTCACTCATTCCCCTGGAAAAGCAGGGTGAAGGTTCCAGGAACTCCAGAAAAAGGTCCCCCTGCTTGCCGTTACTTTGCCCAGTGGTTGCAAACATGGAAACCTGGCTCAAGATTCATTAATTGCCCCACACTCTAAATGCACAGAATGATCTCAATTAAAAAACCATGGCCCTGGATCGAGAGAACAAAGCAATGTGCATGTGGTTGCACAAGCTTGTGCTTTGGCAGGCGCGCCCCGTGGTGTGTGTTTGCACACTTGTGCTTTGGCAAGCGTGCGCCATTGTGTGTGCACAGAGTGTGTGTGTGCCCGCATGTTCAGAGAGTGCCCCGGGGGCCACCGCCATCCCAGCTCGGTGCCTTTGGGAAGCTCCTGCCGCTGACCACCAGAAGCTCCCTCGTCTTTGGCCTGGACGATGCCCCGTTCCCCCAGCTTTGCAGCGGTCCTCAGCGGATCCCCTGCTTCGGGTCCCATGTGCCCCTGGGGACCCTCGGCCCCCTCCCCTGGCCCTGCGCAGAGACCCCAGCCGTCGCCATTCCCTTAACCCCGGCCCTCTTCCCTCCCAGATTGGGTCGAGCGTGCCATCGGATCTGCCCTGCCACAACTGCACCTGCCGCGCCGAAGTGAACCCGGCCACCAACAGCACGGTGTGGTGCGAGCCCAAGCACTGCTCCAGCACCTGCGGCCCGGTGAGAGCCCAGCCCCTGCCCGGCCGGCCGGGCCCTTCTCCTGGCCTTCCCCACCACGGGCTGTGGGACAGCTGAGCGGGGGCAGCACATCTGGGCCCAGGAGCTCTCGGAGCCAGTCCCGGGTCAGCTGCCAACAGCATTCCCACCGCTGCCCCCCTTGGGATGCCCAGGATGGCCTGGGAGCTAGGGATCATGGGACAGAGGCTCCCCCCCTCGCCCCCCCCCTCCACGGCCCGCGAGCCAGGGCTGATCCCTGCCCCTGGGAGCTCCTCCCCTGAGGGAGGAAGTCAGGCCTGACTTGCTCCCTGAGCTTGTTTCCTGCCCTGGTGATTCCGGGAAACTCGCTCCCTTCCTTTGGGAAGTCTCAGGCCTGATGTGGGAGGTTGGGCCTCGGGAGGAGCCTGTGGGTGCCAAGCCGGAGAGTGGGCTGGCCCGGGATGAGGGAGCGAGGGTCCCGGGGGCAGCCCCTCGGGTTGGGGCTGCGTGAGGCCCCTGAGCAGAGGGACATGGGAAGCAAGGGGCCCCGGGCTGCCGCAGAGGGGGCAGCCAGAGAGGAGGCGGAGGAGCCTGAAGGCCAGACCAAGGCATCTGTGGGAGGGACAGGGGTCCAGGCAGGGGAAGGACAGAGAGGACCCAGGAAAACTCAGCCCCCTTCTTGCCTCCCCCCAAGGACCAGGAGTACCGCGTGTGGCCAGGCCAGTGCTGTGGGCAGTGTGAGCCCTTGGGCTGCCTCACCCCAGACGACAAGTGGATTAAGGTGAGAGGTCAGAGGGCAGGTGGGCTCCTGGGCTTTTTGTGGGGGCGGGGCCATGGGGCACTGCCCTCCAGGGAGGGCCTGAGGAAGCTTCCCCAGTCCCAGCACTGGCTCTGGGCAGGGCCCGGCCTCCACTGGGGGAGAGGCTCTGAGGCTGGCAGCCCCTGGCTGTGAAGACCATGTATTTTAAAATCAGCAGGAGTCAAGAATTCAAGTTAGGGGAAAATCGTCCGTCTTTATTCTCAGTGAAGGATCAGAGGTGGAAGATAATCTGCGATAGCAATGTGTGCAGCTGAGTCAAGAAGCTAGCTAGACCAGCAGCCACACAACCAGCAGCTGGGAGAATAAGGAACTCCGGCCCAATCTCTCCCAGCTTCTTTCCCTGTCTCTCTCTCTGCCTCCACCCACCAAAATCGTCATTTCCTATACAACACATCAGGACTTGCACGGAGAGTGGGCAGGGACCATTCTTTATCCAATCATGTATATTAATAGAGTATAGCCCAATTACTATTTAGCCTTATGTACTTACTTGGGACCTCAGTGCATCAACTCAAACCTCAGCCCATTACACCTGGTATCTGGCCAACCTCCCTCTGCCATTTCAGCTCAACGAGACCTGGGTCATCCCCGGCACGGACAACTGCACGCAGTACCGCTGCGAGGAAGTGGACGGTAACACCATCCTGTCTCCGCGGCCAGCTGAGTGCCCGGAGGTCCCGCTGTGCCAGGTACAGGCCCTGCCCCGGGCACAGGGCGGGTGGTAGGGCCTCCTGGCAACGGCTCCTTAGGGCTCGGCCTCCTTCAGACCAAGGCTTGCACACTGCGGGTCTCCCCCAGCTGCAGGCGCTCTCCACTTCCCTGCAGAGCGGCAACCTGGCGCAGAGGGCAGACTAAGGTGTCACCAGCACCGTCAGGAGTGAGACTCCCATCTGGAGAAGTAGATGCAGGAATGGGAGGCAGACGCCCCTGGGCTGCCCCCGCTGTCCCCGTGCTGTGGCCGGGAGCCTGGCACTCGCAGCCACGTGGGCACCAGCCTGAGGGGGCAGCCAGGGGGCACAGAGAGCTGGCCTGGAGGGCAAGGGTCTGAGCCAAGCCTCGGGCTGGCTCCTGGGCTTCCTCGAATGTGGCAGGAGGAGCAGGGTCTCCTGGGGCTTTGGAGGACCCAGCATGGCATTATCTAGTCGCAGAGCTGGGCATGTAGTCGGCACTAAATGAAGGCATGCTGTGAGGAGGAGAGGAGGAGGGGGAGGGGGCAGCCAGACTGGAGGAGCTGCTGTGAATCCTTCAGGGCCCCCCCAGGCCACCTCCCGGGGCCCCGACTCCAGGCCCGCAGCTTTGTCGAGGACTTCCCGAAGCTAGGGCCTGCTTCCTCCTTGTGGAAAGAAGGGACTGGACTTCAGGCCTTTGGGTCCCTGGGAGGCTCAGGCCTGGAGCCAGTGCCCTGGGCTTCCTGGGGGCTCCTCTGCCCGCTGCCCGTGGTGTCCCAGAAACCAATCCCATACCTCGGCTGCTTCGCTTCTACTGCACCCAGCCCCCCCTTAACCGGGCTCTAAGCCTTTCCCCGCAACCGGGCTCTAAGCCTTTCTCCGCCCCCCCTCTGCCTGCAGGGAATCCTCAGGAAGGTTGGCTGCTGCTATGAATGTGAAGAGCTTGAGGGTAAGTCAAGGCAGGGCCTCTGAGACAAGGCTTGGGACCCTGGGCCCTTCTCACACCCAGGGACCGCAGCAAAGCCGGGGAGCCGAGCGCCGGGACTGGCCCCCCGGCCTGGGGCCCCTTTGGGCGCCCATCTTTGCCCAGAACTGCCCCCAGCAGCCTCCTCAGTTATGAGGCCCACTTCCAGCCCCCATGACCCCGGCCCCGGGCCCAAACCTCACTGGGCGGCAGCTCTGCGGCTTGTGACACTTAGAAAACCCCAACTCCGTGCCCCTCCCCCCGGCCCCTGCCCACGGGAGGGAGTGAAGGGCCGGCCTGAGGAAAGGGGAAGGCCCAATCTCCCTCTTCCTCTTTTTAGAAAACTGCGGGGTCCAGTCCAACGAGACGCTTCTCCGACACGGGGACTGCGTGTCAGAGACGGCCGTCAATCTCACCTTCTGCGCCGGGTCCTGCACTTCCATGTCCATGTGAGTGAGGAACCAGCCCCCTCCAGCTCTTTCCCGCCCCTCAGGGTCTTCCTGCAGAGCCCGCTTGCCCCCAGTCTTTGGCCAGATTCAACCCAAAGCCCTCCCCGAGGGGGCCTGGGACTGTCCGGGCCTCGGGTCTACCCTGGGCAGGACCCTCACTCCTCACCGGGATAGCTCTACCCATGAGTGAGAGCAGAACCCTCCTCCCAGCCCCTGGGAACCCCCCGCCATCCCTGTGCCCAGAGCCCCCCCACCATCTCTGTGCCCAGAGCCCCCCACCATCCCCCTGCCCGGAGCCTCCCCCCACCATCCCTGCGCCCAGAGCCCCAGTGACTCCAGCATCTGCCGTTAGAATAGGCTGAGTTAACATTCTATAGAGATGTGTGTAAATGCGGCTCGTGCTTGTTATTATTTTAATTATCATCATCTCTATGTAGTTCCACCAAAGGCTGTAGTTAAATGCAGGTGTTATTCTGAGAAGGGGGGGGGGGACATTAAGTCCTCAGCAGCCACTGGCATTAACATGAGCACGCTCTTCAGATTGGGCAGCGCAGCAAAGCTTTTGCCACTGGAAGGGGGCAGTAGAGAACTACAGTGTAAGGAGTGAGGGCCAGGAAGGGACCCCCGATTTTACCGCTCCCCCAGCTCCATCCCACAAGGTCCAGAAAAGTGCAGGTGCAGCCTGAGCACAGGGGCAGGACTGGGCAGGACAGGGGGCCACGTAGAAACAGGCTCCCCACAGTTCCTCAAGGTTCTTGTGGGGACCCAGGACAGTTTTCTGTGCCCCCCAATGCCCACTGCCAGGACAGTTTTCTGTGCCCCCAATGCCCACTGCCAGGACAGTTTTCTGTGCCCCCCATGACCACTGCCAGGACAGTTTTTGTGCCCCCCGGTGACCACTGCCAGGACAGTTTTTGTGCCCCCCGGTGACCACTGCCAGGACAGTTTTCTGTGCCCCCCCAGTGACCACTGCCAGGACAGTTTTCTGTGCCCCCCATGACCACTGCCAGGACAGTTTTTTGTGCCCCCCGGTGACCACTGCCAGGACAGTTTTTGTGCCCCCCCGATGACCACTGCCAGGACAGTTTTCTGTGCCCCCCGGTGACCACTGCCAGGACAGTTTTCTGTGCCCCCCGGTGACCACTGCCAGGTCAGAGACAGCAGACTGATAGCCCAGCTTCCCGAGCTAACTGGGATGAGCTCAGGGTCAGTGAGGCAAGGATGGGTAGGCCATGTCCGGCACTCGGAGGAAGGCCTTGAGGGTTGTGAGCATCTAGGCGTGCTAAGTGAGCCTGGCTGGGCTGTCCTGTAGACCCGGCCGCTCTGGCCCTCGAGTGTGGCCAGGGTCAAAAGCCACGGTGGTCCATGGCTGGGGATGGTGGGTGCTGTGGGAGAGACACCTAGAGAAAGAGCTGGGGGAGTATGGAGGAGGTGAGCCCCGCGGAAAGTGGAGGCTTCCGCCACTCAGCAGAGTCTGCAGGGAATTTCAGCCAAGCCTTATATTCACGGAGAAGATGGGAACCCAGAGCGCGTGAGAAATGCAGCAGCCCCAACCAAGGGGGAAATCCCCATGTACAGTAAGACAAAGGGCTAGAGGTCTTTATTGTCCCAGAGAAAGCTGCCCAAGGGGCACCCTTTGTAGCCCGTGCCTTCCCTCAGGAAGTCCAAGGGGTTCCCCACTTGAGGTCAGGGGGTCCCCATTTGGAGTCAGGAGAGTCTGCTGGCAAAGGCTGGGTGAGCACCAGCAGGTCTCTGATGAGAGGAACGGGCTGGGATGGCCTTGAGACACCTCCTCAGGGTCTGGCGCTCTTGATCCTGCCCAATCTAGCTGGGTGAGTGGCCCAGCCCTTTTCACCTGTCCCACATAAGGGTCCCCACGGACCCTGCTGGCTTCTCAGGCGCCCCCACCAGGAAGTGCTCTGAGAGGGACTTTGTCCACCAGGTATTCTCTGGAGGCTAACGAGATGCAGAGGAAGTGTACCTGCTGCCGGGAGACCCGGGTGCACCAGGAAGAGGTGAAGATGAAGTGTCCGGACGGCACGGAGATCCGGAGCAGCTACACGTATGTGGATGCCTGCAGCTGCCTGCCCGCCTGCCTGCCCTCCCCCACGGAAGCCTTTGCTACCTAGGGACATGCTGGAGGAGCATGGAGGGAGGGCGCCAAATCCCACCGGAGCCCGGCCTGGAAAGAGACTCTTTTCTAAGCCCAGGAAACTTTGCTTGCCTTTTTTGCCTGCTTGCTCTGCAACAGCCCCTCCAGCAGCCCTAGATTCTTCATGAGTCCCCAATAAGGGGAGGTTTGAGCATCCTGGGGTCTTGCCCTGAGTGGCTAAGCACCTTGTGGGGAGGCTCTGATGGATACAATGAGACTCGAGGTTCTTGTCCCAAGGAGAGGCTGGAGGCCCTGAGTTAATAGGCCCTGTGAGTCCTTAAGAGCAGACTGTCTTTTGCCCTTTGTGCCTTTAGTAATTAGCACAGTACTTCGCACGTTGTAGTCACTTAATAAATGCTTATTGACTGCCTAAGAGATATGCCGACACTTAAAACAGAAAGAGCGGCCATGGACCATCAGCCCCAGACTCCCTCACCTTGCTAAGGTGAGACCTGGTGCTCTCCAAGGTGCTCGGAAGCCTCTCCATTCATTCTTCCAGCAGGAACCCCAAACACAGGACCAGGCATGCTCAGTCAGATCCTAACTTGTTCCCTTCCTTCCCTTTGGAAGGGGCTTTTACAGTAGCAGTAAATATTTCTCTCTCTCTCTGTCCCCATGGCCATGAATGGTGGTAGTGAAACCAACACTCCCTCCCATTTCTGGCTTCCTGGTTCTAACTCCATGCAGACAAGAGAAGGCTCATGCTGGCAGGCAGAAAGCAGGGATTCATCTCCCTATTTGACAAGAGAAGAAGCTGAGGCATGGGGGGATGAGCGAGCAGATGCAGGCAACCTCCTTGAGCTCTTATGACCTCCCTGTTCCTAAAGGATTCAATAAAAACTTCGCCATTCTGGGTCGTGTTGGTCTCTTGTTTGTGCGGCAGCGTCTCCAAGATTCAGCATCTCCCAGGCTAGAGTCTTGGGGAATCCTCACCTCAGAGGGGAAAAAAAGGGACTTCAAGACACCAGCCAAAGACTCTGATGGATCTTGGGGGGACAAGGAGTGACCATTCCACCCATTAGACAAACCTGGTGCCTCTGAAAGAGAACCTGCCAGCCTTCTTCTCAGCTCTTGGAAGGCAGGACCATGGGCCGGGGGCAACATCTGGGCTGGGAATGAACATGGAGATTAAAAAATCATAGATTCCTAATGGCAGTTGCATGAAACAGCCCTTCAGATGCTTGAACATCACCCTCAGTGCCCCCACACACACAACTTTCCTTTCTGATCCAGGCTCAACATGTCTAGGTCCTTCAACTGATGCTCAGGCAACATGATCTCAAGACCCTTCCCAGTCCTTTTGCCTCCTTCTGAGGTTCTCCAGCTTAAGGGTGTTCTTGCATGAGGATACCCAGACCTGAACATAGTCTTCAATAGACCAGAGGACAGGATTCTGTCCCATTCCTCATCCTAGAGAAGCTGCCTTTCACTACAAGGCACCTCACACTGGAACTCACATTGGGCTTGAAGGCCTCTCAGATCGTCAGATCTTTTCCCAATAAGCTGCAACCTGGCCACACCATCCTTATCTATCATAATTATTGATCAAGATATGAATTTCTTGCTTTTCCATTTCAGTTTGTTAGATTGCTCTGGGGCTTCAATGTGCCAAAGTCCTTTTGGATTGCAACTCGGTTCTGCAGAATGTTAGTAGTCCCTCCATGATTGGCATTTTAGAAGGGGGAGTATTCCAGGCACGGGAAGGCAAAGGCCCAGTGGAAGGAGGCAAGGCGTGATATCCAGGGAACAGTATGAGGGGGAATGGCGGACATAAGAGCTGGAAAGGAAGGTTTTATTGAAAATGTGAGTGGTACTGGGCTTATATCCCAAAGAGATACTAAAGAAGGGAAAGGGCCCTGTATGTGCACGAATGTTTGTGGCAGCCCTGTTTGTAGTGGCCAGAAACTGGAAACTGAATGGATGCCCATCAATTGGAGAATGGCTGAATAAATTGTGATATATGAATGTTATGGAATATTATTGTTCTATAAGAAATGACCAACAGGATGATTTCAGAAAGGCCTGGAGAGACTTACACGAACTGATGCTGAGTGAAACAAGCAGGGCCAGGAGATCATTATATATTTCACCAACAATACTAGATGATGACCAGTTCTGATGGACCAGGCCATCCTCAGCAACGAGATCAACCAAATCAGTTCCAATGGAGTAGTAACGAACTGAACCAGCTACGCCCAGAGAAAGAACTCTGGGAGATGACTAAAAACCATTATATTGAATTCCCAATCCCTCTATTTTTGCCTACCTGCATTTTGGATTTCCTTCACAGGCTAATTGTAATTTCAGAGTCTGATTCTTTTTCAGTCCGACAGAATCGGACTCTGTACTTTTATACAGCTGTATTTTGCTGTATTTTGTACAGCAAAATAACGTTTTGGTCATGTATACTTATTGTGTATCTAATTTATATTTTAAGATATTTAACATCTACTGGTCATCCTGCCATCTGGGGGAGGGGGTGGGGGGGAAGGAGGGGAAAAAATGGAACAAGTGGTTTGGCAATTGTCAATGCTGTAAAATTACCCATTCATATAACCTGTAAATAAAAGGCTATTAAAATTTTTAAAAAAGAAAGAAAGAAAGAAAGAAAGAAAGAAAGAAAGAAAGAAAGAAAGAAAGAAAGAAAGAAAGAAAGAAAGAAAGAAAAGAAAATGTGAGTGGTGTGGATGATTTAGCCTGAAAGAACCTTCTTGGCCAGACCTGCCCTTGAGAAAGATCACTGGATGGCAGGAGGCTGGACTGGAGTAATGGAGATGGAGGGAGAATGAGCAATCGGGAGGCTCTTGCCACAGGCCATGTGAAAACCTGTAAGGACCTGGACTAAAGAACTGCTGTGAGGAGGGCAAATAGGTCTGATGCAAGAGACATTAAGGAAGCAGAATGGAGGCAATCTGACTACTGGCTAAATATGAGAGCTCAGGAGGAGAAATGGTCAAAGATGAATCTTAACAAATCCCACCTGTCAGCGACTCTTACCATCTGCCAACTTTCCGGAAGGTAGGGGACACCAGAATGTACACAGTGGGGACAGTAGGGAAGAGTCTGAGTTCAAATTTACCCTCAGGGGCTGCTAGGTGGCACAGTGGATGGAGCATCAGCCCCCAAGTCAGGAGGACCTGAGTTCAAATTTGACCTCAGATACTTAACACTTCCTGGCTGGTAACCCTATGCAAGTCACCTAACCCCAATTGCCTCCGGAAAAAAAAAAATGCCCTCAGATATTTACTAGCATGATGATTCTGGTCAAGTCACTAAACCTCAGTGTCCTCATTTGTAAAATGAGACAATAATAGCCCCCTACCTTAAAGGGTTTTGGCAAGAATAATGTAATGTTATATAACATGATGTAAACTGCTTTGCAAGGCTTAAAATCAGCATATAAGTTCCAGTTATCATTATTGTTGTTATTGTTATGCTATTGCTAGGCTATCTAGATATCTAGAGGAAATTATAAATTGTAGGGGAAATAAATAAATTCTAAATTGTGCTATGAAAGACCCACTACAATTTTTGTTTATAGTTATTTTTTTTAATTTCAACAGCTTTTCATTTTTTTCAAACACATGCAAAGATAGTGACCAACATTCATCTTTGCGAAACCTTGTGTTCCAAATTTTTCTCCCTCACTTCTCTTTACTCCTTCCCATAGACAGCAAGTAATCCAATATAGGGTAGACATGTGAGATTCTTCCAAACATAGTTCCATAGTCATCATACAAAAAAAATCAGATCAAAAGGGAAGAAAATGAGAGACAGAGACTGAGAGACAGAGAGGAGACAAAGAGAGAGGAGAGAGAGAGAAGAGACAGAGAGAAGAAAGAGAGGAGAGACAGAGAGAGGGGAGAGAGAGAGAGAGGAGAGAGAGAGAGAGAGAGAGAGAGAGAGAGAGAGAGAGAGAGAGAGAGAGAGAGAGAGAGAGAGAGAGAGAGAGAGAACACAAACAACACCCACCCAAAAAGGTGAAAAGACTGTCCTTTGCCCTACATTCAATCCTCATATTTCTCTCTCTGGACGTGGATGGCTCTTTCCACCAGAAGTCTATTGCCACTACAATTTTTAAATTCCATTTCATGCTATTTTTACTTACAAATTCTCTCTCTCTCCCATTTCCTCTTCCCTTCCACTGAGGGGAAAAAAGAAAACTGGCTATAAACATGTATCCTCAATCAGAACATATCCTCACATTAGCCACGTCCAGGAAAAAAAAAGGGAGGAAAGGAAAAGAAAGTCTACTTCAGTCTGATCCACCAGCTCTGTCTGGAGCTCGAGAGCACGTTTCCTTGACTGCTTCAGATCTGGAATGGAAAAACGAGCACAAACTCATGCTACATCATCCCCGCCGTGCAAGGCAAGCCTTTCCCACTTTGGCATCCATTCCCCCTCCCATTCCCACAGGGCTTTTCGAGTTTTCCTCCCTCCCCAGATCCCCGCTGGATTTCCTCCCTAGCCTGTCCTCAGCTCCCTTTGGGGGAGCCCTGGGTAACAAAGCGGTG
Source organism: Sarcophilus harrisii (assembly GCF_902635505.1). NCBI lineage: Eukaryota > Metazoa > Chordata > Mammalia > Dasyuromorphia > Dasyuridae > Sarcophilus > Sarcophilus harrisii. Next base: position 235,006,922 of record NC_045431.1, read on the forward strand.
TTTTGCTGCCCTCTGGCGGCCGGAAGCCTTCCGCACCATGGACAGCACCCCCCCTTACTGTATTCTACTAGCGCCAGGCTTGGAGCCCGCAGCGAGGCTGGGGAACATCCAGGCCGAGCCCGCCTCTGACTGAGGGGGAGGGCGAGGTCCAAGTCAGCCAGGGAATGAAGGAGAGCTGTCAAGCGGCAGCCAGAGGGCTTGTGCCCGACGGCCCGATCCGGGGCCCCAGGGAGACCCCCACGCAGGCGCCCGCCGGGGCAGAGCTCGGAACGGGCTGCCCGGGCGTCGTCCGTGGCCTCTGGGGCCGCTCCTTCGCACGGTTGGGCGCCCCGACCCCAGCCAATGCACCGTCTAGTGAGCGTCTCCGGGAGTGTCATCACTACACCTGCCCCCCATCGCCTTCGTTGTGGATGCGGCCTTGGGTGCTTTAAAGTTTGCAGACGTGACCTCGCTCTGCGAGGCTGGCGTTAGAGGGAATATTCCCATTTGCCAAACGAGAAGACCGAGGTCCAGAGAACTGCCCCATGGTTACACCGCGGATGTTTCTGCCCGCAAGAATTCCAGCGCCCAAGTGGCAGCTGCTCGGCCACTCTGAGAGCAATTTGGCCCTGCCCCAGGGCCGGAAAAGGGCCGGAACACTCAGCCAGACCAGCTCCATCCGGGCACAGAAAGACTGGGGGCCGGTTGTATGGGGGCTAAGTGGAAACTGAGGGATGCCCGGCGCTGGGGAGCTTCGAGCTGGCCCTGAAGGGTCTCGGGACCAGCGAGTCCTTGGGCTCAGTGCACGGGGCAGGAGAGGCGCGAGGCTGGTCAAAGATACTGTCCCCCTTCCAGTCCTCAGCCCTTAAGTACCTCCAGGCAGTTACCTCCCTACAGCGCCCTGAGCCTGCGGGAACTGAGAACCCTGACATCATTACTCTAAGTACAGAGTATGTGGGAACTAGAGGACCATGACATCACCGCCCTGAGTACTGAGATTGGGAACTAGGAGAACCAGAATTCCCCCTGAGTAATGAGATTTGGGAACTAGAGAACCATGACATCACCCCTGAGATGAGATCTGTGGGAACAGAGAACCATGACACACCGGCTGAGCACTGAGTATCTGTGGGAACTAGAGAACCATGACATCACCGCCCCGGAATGAGTATCTGTGGGAACTAGAGAACCATGACAACCGTTGGGTAATGAGATCTTGGGAACAGAGAACCTTGAATCACCATGTGGGTACTGAGATCTGGGAACTAGAGAACCCCGACATCATTATCAAGTACGGAGTATTGGAACAGAGGACCGAATCAGCCCTGAGTACTGAGTATCTGTGGGAACAGAGAACCATGACATCACCACTTGAGACATATCTTGGGAACAGAGAACCATGAAACCGACCTGAGATCGTGGGAACAAGAACCGAACACCCCCGATATGGATCGTGGAACTAGAGAACCATGACATCACCCCGAAATGAGATCGGGGAACCAGAGAATCACGACATCACTTCATGAGATTTGGGGAACCAGAGAACCTGACATCACCCGCCCTGATACTGAGACGTGGGAACCAGAGAACTTGACATCACCGTTGAACTGAGATCTGTGGAACTAGAGAACCATGACAATCAAGGGTTTGAGACTAGATCGTGGGAACTAGAGAACATGACATCACCGGGCTGAGCACTGGATCATGGGAATGAGAACCAACATCACGCACTGGAGCACGAGATCGTGGGAACAGAGGACCAGGAATCACCGCCCCGAGACTGAGATCGGGAACTAGAGAACAACACACCGGCCCGGCACTGAGACGGGGAACAGAGAACCCGAATCACCGTGCTGGGAAACCCGAGACTTGGGCAGAGAACCGACATCACCGCCTGAGCACCGAGTTCGTGGAACTAGAGAACCATGAACACCACCTGAGCATGAGATCGTGGGAACTAGAGAACAACATCACCTGGGCACTGAGATCGTGGAACTAGAGAACCATGACATCACCCCCCTGAGACTGAGTTCGTGGAACAGAGAACCATGAATCAAAGCTGGAACTGAGTAATCGGGAACAGAGAACCAGACATCACCCCTTTCACTGAGATCTGTGGGAACTAGAGAACCATGAACACCCCGAGACTGGATCGTGGAACTAGAGAACCAGACATCACCCGCCTGAGCAATTGAGATCGGGGAACAGAGAACCAACATCACCGCCCTGAGCACTGAATCGTGGAACAGAGAAATGAACACGCCTAAACGAATTCTGTGGGAACCCCAACACCCCCCCTGAGACTGAGATCGTGGGGAACAGAGAACCAGACATCCCCTTGAGCACTGAGTATCTGTGGGAACTAGAGAACCATGACATCACCCCTGAGACCCGAGGTTCGGGAACAGAGAACCATGACATCACCCCTGAGACTGAGATCGTGGGAACAGAGAACCATGACAATCCTGGAGCACTTAATCTGTGGAACCAGGAGAACCAGACATCACCGCTGAGATGAGATCTTGGGAACTAGAGAACCAGACATCACCCCTGAGACGAGGCTTTGGGGCCAGAGAACCAAGGACATCACCCCCCTGAGACTGAGATCGGGGAACAGAGAACCATGACACACCGCCCCTGAGACTGAGATCGGGGAACTAGAGAACCATGACATCACCCCCTGAGCACTGAGACTGTGGAACTAGAGAACCATGACATCACCGCCCTGAGCACTGAGTATCTGTGGGAACTAGAGAACCATGACATCACCGCCCTGAGTACTGAGTGTATGTGGGAACTAGAGAACCATGACATCACCGTGCTGGGTACTGAGTGTATGTGGGAACTAGAGAACCATGACATCACCGCCCTGAGTACTGAGTGTATGTGGGAACTAGAGAACCATGACATCACCGTGCTGAGCACTGAGTGTCTGTGGGAACTAGAGAACCATGACATCACCGTGCTGAGTACTGAGTGTCTATGGGAACTAGAGAACTATGACATCACCGTGCTGAGTACTGAGTATCTGTGGGAACTAGAGAACCATGACATCACCGTGCTGGGTACTGAGTATATGGGCACTGGCGAGCCATCACCTCCTCGGTCCCCCCGAGTTAGCCCCTTGTTCCATCCTCTTCTCCAGACTTCTGGCCTCTGAGGGGAATGGCTGAACAAGTGGGCCACGTGACAGCAGCTGCTCTAAGAAATGGCAAGCAGGACTCCAGAAAATGTGGGCAGGATTCCCAGGTACCGGGGCAAATGATGTGAGCAGAACCAGAACGTATACAGCGACGCTGCTGAAGAACCGCAAATGACTCTGCTCTTCTCAGCAAGACAACCCCAAAGGAGCCACAAGGAAGCAGAAAGAACCAATGTTGTGGGAATGCAGACCCAAGCAGTGAATCCTTCTTAACTTTTTCTTTTCTTTCTTTTATTAAGAGTTTCTAATCTGTCCAGGGGAGGCAGCCTCTGTGAGAACCAAGAGGCTGAGGGGGGTACAGAGCCCCACCTACGGGGTCCAACGAGGGGGCCTAGGTTTGAAGACCACCTCCACCATCCGTCTGTGTAACCTTGGACCTGGACAACCCCCACCAAGCAGCAACAGCATCTCCCCCTTTTCTGTGCCAGGGGCCACCAGGCTGGGAAGGGCTTCAGGGCCACAGGGGTATTTGTGTTGGATTCTGGAAGTAACAGTGAGCCCCGGCACACTGAGCAGGAGGAGAGCTGCCCTGGAGAGACATCACCCTGAGGGAAGTGAGACCAGCCTGGGGGGAGGGGCAGGAGGTTTGGGGCACTGTTGAGACTTTCTGCCCCCTGGGAATGCGTGGGGCTGGACCCAGGGTCCCCACGAGTCCTTCTTGGGTTTCTCTGCTCATCTGGGCACCCCAGGCCCGTGATACCCATGACTTGGTGTTAGGGACCCAGGGCATTACGGACTAGGGGAGCGGCGCTTCAACTGCACAGTGATGCTGTGGATAGGAGGACTTAAGTTCAAATTCAGCCTCAGACAGCCCAGCCATGGGACCCGGGCAAGCCTGCCTCGGTTTCCTCAGCTGTAAGATGGGAACACTCACAGCCCCTGGGGGGATCATAGTGTGTCTCAGAAGTCTTCTGGGATGTGTGAATTCGAGCACTTGTGAATCCCTGCACTCAGTAGAATGCTTTGGAGGAGGAAGGAGGACACAATATTGTGGGGGCAGAGCAATGGGTGCCAGCTGTGGCCTGGCTGCAGTGGGGATGGCTGGAGCCAGTGGGGGTTGTTGTTCTCCCCGATGGGGTCTGAGATTTAGAAGAGGGTGGTTTGGGGGGAGGGGACCCCTGACCAGGATCAGAACACCTGACTGAGGCAGATACAGCCAGGAGGGGGCGGCATTGAAGGGAACAAGGAGGCCCCTGACACAACACAGGGTGGACCGGCCAAACAAAAGGGCCCAGCAGGGAAGGGGAGGGGCTGCTGCTTATATCTCCTTGGATATACTTTGTCATTGTGGCCTCTCCCCAAGGGAAGGGAAGCAGCTTGAGGCCAGATGCTTCCCTTTGTTGTCTTTGGAGAGTAGCAGAATGCAGGGGTACACAGCAGGTGCTCCATAAATGCTCAGAATTGCATGTGTGAGCACTGAGGGCACGCCTGAGAGGTACAGACAAGCCAAGGCTGACAGGGAAGGCTGGAAGGAGGGGGGACCTCGGGCTGGCAAACACGTGGGCAGCGGCCCCAGAGCAGGGAGGACTTGGGAACTTCTGGACCTGAGAAAAGGGGGGGTGGTTCTCACTGAACCTCTGGAACCACGAAACCTCCCTGGGGGCGGGCGGGGTGCAGCACCCGGCCCAGAGCTGGCACCATCGGCATGGCAACCCCCGTTCTCATGGGCCCCAGTGCCAGGCAGCTGCTCCCCTGGGCCCATGGAGGTGCCTCTCAGGCTCTGGGCAAAGGCAACAGATCAGGAGCAATTTTCCTGGCCTTGGTCCCAAGGACAAGAGTGAAGTTGCTGTTCCCCTCCTTTTTTCCTTTCCTCTTTTATTCCTTTTCTCCTCCTTCCTCCTTTTCCTCCTTTCCCTTTTTCTTCCTTTTCCGTCCCTGTTTTGCTTTCCTCCTCTTTCCCTTTCTTTTCCTTGCCACCTTCCCCCTCCCTCCATTCCACTTGGCTTCCGCCCCAGGCCCGGGCCCTTTCAGGGACTCAGCAGTGGCCCCACTTTGCAAAGTCAGAGCGAGCCTGTAAGAGTGGGGGCGGCTCCTTCCGCACCCCGGCCTCGCTTGGTCCCAGCCGCGCCCGGGCCCTGGGTGGGAGCCCAAGTTTTCAGACGCAGACCTTGGAGAACAGATTGAGTTCCGTGTTCGTATTCGTGTAGATGATCATTTATTAAATTAGACCAAAACGTATGTGACAATGAGAGAAAAACTGCAGACACCGAACCCCAGCCACGAAGCAGCGCTTGAGGACCCCGGTCATCCCCACAGAGGCAGGAAGGGCCCCGGGAGGCCCCGGCGAGCAGAGCCCATCACCCTTCTCCAAGTCCTTCCTGGGCCCCATCATGGCGCAGTCTCTGCCTCCCAAGCTGCTACCGACCCCAGGCCCAGGGAGCCCCATGTAGGGGAGTGCCCGGGCCCAGCCCCTGCAGGGAGGGCAGCCCCCGCCTCAGACAAGGGCACAGCCGCCTGTTCTTCAGGCTGTCCTCCAGGTGGTGACTCGGGGCCAGGCTCTGGCCCTCAAAGGAAATCTCAGCGCTTTTTACGAGGGGCTGGAGGGGAGGGGGGCTACTGCCTTCCCTGCTATGAAAAAAAAGCTCCACAAAAGCATTTGGTCCTGTCCTGAGACCGACGCCGCTGCGCCATCGCCAGCGCGCGCCAGACGCAACAGATCTGATAGTCAACAGCCCGTTGAGCAGGGAACGGGGTGTTCTCGGAGGGGGACAGGGAGCAGCCAGGGCCTCCCAGGCCTGAGGCCAGCCACTCCCCCTCTCCCCCGAGGCCCGGCACAGAGGCCGGGCCGCCATAAAGTGCGCAACTTCTGGGTGCCCCCAGACGCGCCCTCCCACAGAAGGGGCGGCTGCCCTGTCCACAGGGAAGGGGCCGACCTGGGCATGGCTGAGGGCGGGGGGCTCCGGCCCCCTCAGTAGTAAAGCAGCAGGAGACGGTAGGAGCGGGAAGGGGGCTCTCCGCCGGCCGAGGCGGATCCCCAAAGCGGCATGCTTCCGGGCTGGGGGGCGGGCCTTGTGACAGGCGAGGACCCTCGGGAGCCAGAGCCGGGCACTGCCATGCCAGGGGCAGAGCCCGGGAAGGGGCGGGGATGGGGGCGGGGCGGGCTTCCCCTCTCCGGCCCAGGGCAGGGGGTAACGGAGCGCCCCGGGCCAGAGGTGGAGGGCGCTGACCCCGTGGCCCCCGGGAAGGGCACAGGGAGGGAATAAATACAGAGGACGCTTCTCCCACCTCTACAGAACAGCACAGACGGCAATTAACTGGAAAGACCCACATGCATCTGCAAAGTGACCGAAGAGAGCCTGCAGCTGGGGACACGAGGGCCCGGGGACGGGGCGGGTGGAGGAGCGGGGGCAGTGAGGGGCCGTGGCCCCCAGGGAAGGCCCTATGACTCCTCCCCAATCTGAAGCAGGGAGTTGATAGCGGCCTCGCGGTTTCCCCTCTGGGCTTCCAGCACCGAGCGGATCACTTCTCTGTCCATGTTGGGGAACATGTCCTGGATGGCTTTCAGATCTTCTTCACTGCACGGGGGCTGGGGGCTGAGCACTGGGGGGGCCACCGCCAAGGGCATCACCCCCGGGCCGCAGACCGCGGGCATCCCTACGAGCAAGAGGCGAGACTTGGCACGGGAAAGGGGGGCGGGGAGCCCTGCAGGGGGTGCCAGGCCAGGGCCAGGATGACCCCACGGAGGGGGCACCCAGGCTGGCAAGGGGAGGGGAGAGGAGGACCCCCATGGAAGGGGCACCCAGGCTGACAAGGGGGGGAGGGGAGGACCCAGGCCGCAGCCGGGCCGGCCAGGGGCAGGGAGCCTCCTTGACCTCTCTGTGTGTCCTCAGGGTTCGGCCCAGGGCCCACCTCGGACACCCCTCCCCCAGCTCACTCTCCTCTCTGAGGACAAACCCCAGGCCCTGAAAGGGGGGGGAGATTGGCTCCCTGTCAATCGCCATGCTGACCCCCTGGGAGGGAGGGGCACAACCCTGCCTGCCCACGGCTGCCGGCCCCTTGGGGACCAGACCAGCCCTTCGGGAGGTTTCCCAGCCCCGCCCCAAGGCCAGTCAGACATGGATACCGGATACCAGGCGCACCTGTAATGGGCACGTAGCCCACCCCCTGCTGGTACACCGTGGGCATCAGGACCACAGGCTGAGGCTGCATCATCATGGCGGTCGGCAGAGACTGAGGGCAGAAACACAGCGAGGAAGCTCCGTCACTCAGGGCCAAGGGAGCGCCAAATCTCCCCCCTCCTGGGTCCCCCCCCACCTGCGCGGCACAGGGGTCAGCGGCCGTGAGGATGCACCAGGAGGGCGGGGGGTCCGGCACCGGGGGGCGGGGGAGCACGGGGGAGAATGCCGGATGGGCAGCCCGAGGCACTGACAGGCAGGGCCCGCCCTCTGCCTCTTCCTGAATCCTTGGGGCAGGCCCAGCACCTGCCATACAGCAGGCTCATCCTAAATGCTCTGGGCTGTCATGGCTCAGCTGTGACTGCTCCCCCGCCCTGAATTGGCTCCTGGGCGAGAAGCCACCAGAGCTCTCGTCCACCAGGGCCTTTTCTCGGGAACCCCCGAACAGGAGGTGGCTTTGTCCCACCATTGCCTCCTGTGGACACGGGGGCTCACAGGACCCACACAATGCCCAGGGCCCACCCGCGGGGAGGGGACCACAGCAAGGGGCCAGAGACCCAGCTGGTTCTGGAGGGCTCGGAGGCTTGCCGGCCACCGTGGGGCCCAGTTAGATGGTGCCCACTTCCCTCTGAGGTGGCACAAAGAGCTGCCGCTTCCCAGGCGCTACCTGAAGCCCGTGCTCGAAGTTACATCGGCCCTGACCAGGGGAGGAGGGCACAGCGGGCAGGGAGGACCAGCGCCCCCGCACCCCCAAACCCTCAGCCAGGTTGTGGGAGGAGCCAAGGCCACCCCGCGCCACCCATGCCCACGCCAGGACCCACTCACCGTGTAGGACATGACCAAGTTAATCATCCCTTCTTTGTCGTCGCCCTGCCTTCCACTCAAGCTGTACCACTCGTCCTCCACTTTCCCCTGTTTGAGGGACTCGGGAATGGTGATGTGGGTCCATGCGATGCGGTCATCCATGGAGAAGGCGCGCTGGGAAAAGCCCGAGGGGTCAGCGTCCTCCCTGCGCCCCCCACAGCGCTCTGACCAGAAGGGGCCTGGCCGCGGGGGCTCCAACCAGACGAGCTCAGAGGGAGGGCGTGGTTCTGAACATGGCCCCCCCCAAAGCATCCACCCCCCCACCCCCCAGCAGGCGGCCCCCCGAGGCTTCCACCACCTCCCACAGCCGGCCCAGCCGAGGCCCCGCCCCAGACCTCACCTCATCGAAGATCTCCAGGTAGAAAGAGTCCACGCTGGGGGGGACCGTGCACTGAATCACCTTGTTCCACCGCGGGTTCTTGGCGCCGTTGTGGGCGGTCGCCGTCTCGTACACCGCGTAGCCCAGCCGGATGCGGCAGTACGGGTCCATCCGGGTCACGCCGTAGTTCTTGGCCAGCTTCGCCTGCGAGACAGCCCAGTCAGGGGCAGGCAGAGGCTGGCGGCCCCCGAGCGGCTGCTGGGGTGGATGCCCATGGGGCAGGGGATGCCCTTGAGGGCCCGACTCCCAGTCTGCACCTCTCACAAGTAGCGGTTACCAGATGGAGCCGAGAGAAGGCAACCGGCCACGTCCTCCCTGGAGGGGGGCAGCCCAACCCCCACCGTCGCCACAAGGACCGAGACCCCACAGGAAGGGGCCGAGGAGGGGCCCGAGGCAGGAGCCAACCTTCTCACTAGCCCAGGCCCGGGAGGGAGCCTCGGGGGAGAGATGAGAGCCCTGGGCCCACAGCCAGCCCTGCCCCCCTCCTCCCCCAGCCCCAACGGGAGAGCAGACCCGGGCCCGCGCCTGCACCACGGGGCTGAGGCCCACTGTTAGGGCCCCTGGGGGCAGTGCTGCGCGCCCCAAGGCCCAGTGGATCTGCTGGGTGGGGTGATGCGGGGGTCCGGGGCGTCCCCCAATGTCCTGGGGGGAGGGGCCCTAAGGGGGGCCGGGGGGGCCTTTCCCCGGGAGGGCGCCCCCCGATGTCTTCCCGTCTTGGGGACTGCCCCTTGCCCCTCTCGGGCCCCCAGACTGCCCCAGGGCCTGGCTCCCGGCACTGAGCCCCCAGGCCCAGAGAACTTGGGGAATAAATATCGGCCCGATGCTTACAAATGTGTCTATGGGGGGGGGTTCCCCCCCACCACGCTTTCCCTCCTCTCCCCTTTGGGATACGAGGGTTTGTTGAGAGAGACTTTGTCCGGGGCCTGCACTAGTGACCCCTGAGGCTGGGCCCGGCCCCAGCCTCGGCCCTCCCTCCTGGCCCAACTGAGCAGCTCCTCCCCCCCACACTGCACCCTGGCCCTGCCCCCTCCCAGGGACCGTCCCACTTGCAGCCACCTCTGAGTCAGTCGGACGTCCCCAAGAAGACAGAAAACAGTCCGGGGGGGGGGGGAACCTTGTTCCAGGACCCCCGGTATGGGCCAGCAGGCCTCCAAGACCACCCCTCGTGGAGCCTCTGGTGGCCTGGGAACCTCTTCCCTACCTCACAAAGAGGAAACAAGGGCAACGAACCAGGACCCCCGGCTCGGGGCCGCTGCCCCTGCTTGGCTGCCCTTTGCCCGCCCGCTCGGCCCTTTGGCCAGTTCCCTTTCACAAAGAGATGGAAGAAAAGGCCCCGGGGCACCTGCCAGGCCTTTCCATGGGCCAAGTGCTGGAAGGGGGAAGCCCGGGGAATGGCTGCAGCCGTGAGGGGGTCTGCATAAGGGGCTACGGTAAGAAACAACACGCGGGGAGGGAGACTTCCACGGGCAGACACTGGGGACGGAACCTCCCGAATGGGACCGACGCTGGACGGACGCCGCATCCCCGGGGGAGGGCCGGCCCAACAGGATTTAAGCATTTTGTTTTAAAACGTCACTTTCTCGTTTTCTTTCTGTGCTTTCATTCAGCTGTTTTCAGCCACATCTGACGTGATGACCCCATGTGGGATTTTCCCAGCAAAGACGCTGCTCATTTTACAGGTGAGGAAACTGAGGCAATGGGTGAAATGATCTGCCCGGGGCCACACTCTGGGTATTGAGGGGATTGGGCCCGTGACGGCCCTGCCCGGCAAATTGTGCCTTTTGGCAGGGGGAGGGGTTTGGGGAGGAAAAGGATTTAAAAAAATAAAAATGGAATTGAGGAATATTTAAGGAAATAAAATGGCACAAAGGGAAAAGTTCTTTTTTCCAACTCCCCCCCAAGAGGAAAGGGGGTGGGCCCCCGGAGTGGGAGTTTGAGCCTGGGTTGAGGTGGGGGTGTTCAAAGGGTTTCATAAGCTTGGTTCCCGTTTCCCGGAACGGGCAGAACCACTTGGGCCCAAAATGTGGGGAAAGAGGTTTGCCCCGGTTTCGGGTTTTGGGAACGGGGAGATGTGGGTTTGTTTATATTTGGGGCCTGGGAGGGGAAAATGAGAAGGGAATTTTTGCCCGGAAGGGAGGAAGGGGCCCAAAAGGTTTTGGGTGGGGGAGGGGGGATTTTTTTCGAGGTTTTTGGTTTTGAGTTTGTCATTGAGTTTCCCTTTGTTTTGAGCCCCCCTTAGAGTTTTCAATTTGAGCTTTAGGTTGTTTTTGTTTGAGTTTTAATTGAGTTGAGCCCCTGTTTTAGAGAATTGATTGTGCCCAAAAGAAAAAAGGGATTTTGGGGAGGCCCATGGGTTGGGAGGGGGAGGGGACCCGGGGGTTGGAAGAAGGAGGATAATTCCTAGGAGTCCCCGGGATGTTACAACCATGAGAGTGGGTTACAAAAAACAGGGGTGGGGGGGAAAAGGGGTCCTTTCCCTGGAGCCCCAGGTTGCCCAAGGCCCGGAGGAGCCGGGAGCCGGTTCGGTGGGAGAATGGGGCGCAGGCAGGGAAGGGAGGCTGGCGAGCTGAGCTCGGCAGCTGGGCCGGCCCGGGCGAGGGAGGCTCCCAAAGGCCCGAGGCCCTGAGCTGACTCCCAGACCGGCTCCTCCGGCTGGCCCGGGACGCTCCGCCGACCGCCTCCGCCCCTCCCCCAGGGGGTGCCCAAGCCCTCCCCAGCCAACACCAGTGTCCCTGAAGACCCCCAGCTGAGCCCCCCTCCCCCCGTGGGCCTGGCAAGCCTTTCAGCCTGCACCAAGGGCCAAAGCCGGTGCCCAGGATCCTTCCGGGCCCCCACTGAGCCCACCTGGCCCCGGGCCGAGGCTCCTGGGACGGTGTCAGGCTGGACCCTGGGCAGCGGGCACGAGCGGGCACCTTCTTGGCTGTTGGGCACCTTGGGGCCCCTCCGGGCCAAGACAGAGAGCGCGGCCGAGAAGGGGCGGGAGCAGCCGCTCTCCACGCTCCGCCGGGGCCGGCCTGCCCATTCTCCTCGGCCCTTGTCCGGCGTCCTCCCCCGAGCCTCGGCCCCCCCCCATCGGTGACGTGGGCGCCTCCGGGGGCTCCCGCCCGGCCCACGGGGCCCTCCGCCAAGGGGAGTCGCCCCCCCCAGCTGCCCCGCCCTTGTCCCAGTAGCAGCCGCGGTCACAGAACCATCTCCCACGAGCCTCCCGAGGGCCCCGGGACAGACGGGGACGTTCGGGCGCGGGGACTGCCCGGGGGCACATGCCCGCCTGGCACAGCGGGCACCGAGGCTCGGGCACCTTCCTCAGAGGGGGCTCCTCTCCCCCAGCGAGGAGAGCCCCCACGGGGCGCACTGAGGGGGCTGCCGGGAAGGAAGCGGCCTGGCCGGCTCGGCTCCCCTCCCCCACCCCACCCCAGCAAGGTGAGTCACCCCGAGGCAGCTCCTCTCCCAGCCCGGGGCAGTGACTGAGCGGGGCTGCACAGATTTGGCTCCGACTGTATACCCGGCGCTGTGCGGGGGAGGGGGGGGGGGAGGAGGACGCACGCTCCCGGCTGGTTCCCATTTCCGGCCAGGCCCCGGGCCCCGGAGAGGATGCAGAGCCAGGTCCCCCAAAGCGGGGGAGAAAGGAGGGGCTCCGAACCCCCCCCACGGGGCGGGCGGTCAGAGAGGGGGGTATCAGGGAGCGGGGGCGCGGGAGGCGGTCAGAGAGCCGCCCCCATGGGGGGAGGGCCAAACAGAGAAGGCGGGGTGAGAGCCCGCCCCTCCCCCACGGGCCCGGGGAGGAATCAGAAGCCCGCCCCTCCCCACGGGCCCGGGGGAGGGGTCCCGAGCCCGCCCCCGGGCGGCGCGCAGCGGCCCGAGCCCTCGGGGAGGGAGGGGCCCGAGACCGGCCGCCCCGGCGCCCCAAAGTCGGGGAGAAGCGCCCCCGGAACACGGCGCCCCCCGAGCAGCCCCCCGTACCGGGCCCCGCTGGGTGCTGACGGTGGTCGCCATGGCCGCGTCGCCCGCTCCCCGCCGGGACCTGGGACCCGAACACCCGCGTCTCCTCCTCCTCCTCCTCCTCCTCTTCCTCCTCCGCCGTTGCCGTCAGCTGACTGACCGCCCGCCCGGCCCCGCCCCCGGCCCCGCCCCCGGCGCGCGGCGCGTCTACGCTGCGCAGGCGTACGCAGGGTCCTTCCCCGCAACAGCCGGCGGGGGCGGGGCAACTTCCGCTTCCGCCACTCTGAGTTCCGCCCCGCCCCCGACCGAGCCCGGATGTTCGCGGCAGAATCGCGCCTGCGCAGTTTGCCGTTCTCGCGGATGCCTCGGGCGGCCACTGTTGCGCATGCGCCGACCCCTGCTCGCCTCGGGCCTGAGAGGAGCCAGTGGGAAATGCCGGGCCCGGAAAGGGCCTGGAATCCCGCCGGGGACGGGGATCTCACCGCCTCCCGAGCACCCCCTTCTCCTTGGGACGGCGCTCCTCTGGGGCCCGAGCCACCGCCTCCCCCCGGACGGGCGGTCCAGCCACCAAGGGAGATGCTCGGCTTCCCCCGCTGGCTTTCCTGCCTGTGGGACGTGCTGGAGATGCCGGGGGCTCCCACCCGCCCCCCACCTCCTCCCTGCGAATGACGCCCGCACCGGCCAACCCAGCCCCGACCTCTCGCCGCCCCAGTTGCACCCGCAGACATCTCAAACTGCCCTCGTCCGAAACAGGACTTGTCATCCCCTCCCAAAAGTAGCCCGATCGCCGCAGCGCTCCGGGATCCCTGGGAGTCATCCTGGGAGTCGCCAGCCCCCTTACTCTCGCAACCCCCCCCCCCCATCCAAGACGGTGCTAGGCCCGCCGGTTCCAGCTCCCCGGCACCTCGGGGGCTCCGTCTTGTTGAGGAGGAAGACATACCCGCAACACAACCCTTCGGTCGGTGTCCTAGGCTTGGCGAGGGAATCGCACACTTCGTCTGTCTCCGGGTTAAGGGGCAAAGGTTCGTTACGCTGCTCGCAGCGGGCTGACTCCGGGGGACCGAGCAGTCAGAATCCAGGGGATGATTGTAACTGAGTTCTGAGGAAATCTAGCAAAGAGGCAGAAGCAAGAAGAAATTCCGCTGCTTGGCAAAGGGCTAAAGTTCCAAAAGGGTTTGGCGAAGAGGCAGAATCCGGGAGATCATTTCCCAGGAAAGAGAAACAAAGATTGGGTTGATATGGTTTAGAGGTGCAACTGCGGAGGGGTGGGGGTGGGGTAGTTTCCATCGTGGAGTTCTACAGCTCACTGACCCACAGAATTTCATCACTGCTGTCGGCCAGCGTCGTTTGTGGCATTCGCAAGGTCCCGCAGTGTTGGGTCCTCTCAGGCCTCGCAACTTTCTCACGTCTTAAATCTTTCCAGCGGCTCTGCTAGATGTCATTTCTGCCGCGTTCTGGTAGATTTCATCTATGCAGCACCTCTGGTGGATTTCACCTCTGCATTGTCTCTGGTAAATATCATTTCTGGTAGATTTCACCTGTGCTGCACCACTGGTCAGTATCACCTCTGCAGCGTCTCTGGTGGATTTCACCTCTGCATTGTCTCTGGTAAATATCATTTCTGGTAGATTTCACCTGTGCTGCACCACTGGTCAGTATCACCTCTGCAGCGTCTTTGGTGGATTTCACCTCTGCAGCGTCTCTGGTGGATTTCACCTCTGCAGCGTCTCTGGTGGATTTCACCTCTGAAGCATCTTTCCAACATGCCCCCTTCTCTCCCTGAGAACATAGTAGGTGCTTATTAAGTATTAGTTGATTGATTGCTTGGTTGGCTTACCTCACACCTGGTCCATTGCAATGGCCACCAGTGGGTTTACCTGCCTCAGGCTTCACTCCTAACCATCCTTCATTTAGCTGATCTTCCTAACGGTAAAGTCTGACCATGTCACCACTCTATCCCATTCAATAAATCCCCGTGGCTCCCTATCACCTCCAGAATCAGATATAAAGTCCTTTGTTTGGCATTTAAAGCCCTTCACATCTTGGCCCATCCTGACCTTTTCAATCTCATACAAATGCTTGCTGACTGACCAGTTTCCCACAATCTCTTGTCCTCACACAGTGGTGATTTTCTCACCTCTGACTCCAAGAATCTCTGGCTTCCTTTAAGACTCAGTTCATGATGCTGAGCAAAACAAGCAGAACCAAGAATTAACAGTAACAGCAAGATTGTGTGATGATCAGCTATGAAAGATTTGGTTCTTCTCAGTGATCCAAGGCAATCCCAATAAACTTTGGATAGAAAACTCCATCCACATCCAGAAAAAGAACAATGGAGATTGAATATACATCAACACATGCTACGTTCACTTCTTTTTTCTGTTTTTTTTCTCTCCAGTGATTTTTCCCTTTTCTGAGTTTTCTCTTTCAACACAATTTAAGAGAAATGTGTATTTAAAAAGGTAATATACATGTATAATTCAGAAAAAATACCAAAAAAAGACTCACTTCTGCATAATCTCTGGTAGATGCTGTTCAAGTGCTACCTTCTTTGGAAGGGGTGGGACAGTCTTTCCCTCTCTGGCCACTCCCCAAAATACTTTCCCTCTTAATGTTACTTTCCCTTTATACATCTGTCTGTCTTTCTATTCATTGACCTTGTGTGTCCCAATTTATACATATTGTCTCCCTGATGTGATTTATGATGTGGGCTTTGGTTATGTGAAGAATTCACAATGGCCATTCTCTTTGGCAAAAGATAGATTAATTTAGGGAAGATGTTACAGACAAAATGAAGGGATACAATAGACAACAGAAATGGTAAATATGAAATACAGTTGAAAGAGCTTATGAAAGACAACTTCCTCAGGGGAACTCACAATTGCCTAATAGAAAGGGAGTACCCCATGAGGTTGTGGCTTGCCTTGGCTGGCAGGTAAATCCTGAAAGGAACTTGGCACCCTGAAGAGTTAGATGACTGTAAGGAGGAGAAGTGCAGTTAAGAAGTATAGTGGAGTTAGGAGAGAGACCACATGGCATGGGGGAAGGAGAAGGGGAAAGACACCACAAGGCAGAGAGTATCCTGGTGGGCTGACCCAAAGGAAGGCAGCAGCCAATGGGATGGTCCATAAGTATATTTTATGTTAAATATAAATTATATACATAAAGTGTATTTATATTTCATAAGTATGCATTATATTTAACCTTAGGGACATGACTGGGATTTCTAGCAGGACATGGCAAGGTGAGACTGCTTAAGACCTCTATGGAGGGTAGGTCTCAGGAGTTTGACATAATTTGGATTTCAGACTGCAAAGATCTCTATCAGTGCCTTTTCCTGCTTGCCTCAGCAATCAATTCTTTAGTTTCTTTCTGTCCAAAACAGCATCCAGGACCTCATCATCCCATTAGAATATTGGCTCTTTGGGCGCTAAGACTACATTTGTTTTCTCTGTCTGCAACATTAAACACAGTGCCTAGAACACTGTTAGATCATTTTCTGTCATCCAGTTCTTCCAGACACCATTTTAGGTTTTCTTTGCAAAGATCCTGGAGTAGTTTACCATTTCCTCCTCCAGCTCATTTTACAGATAAAAAATTGAAGAAATGAGGCAGATAGAATTATGTGACTTAGCCAGAGTCACACAGCTAGTAAGTGTCAGAGGTCAGATTGCATCTCAGGAAGATGAGTCTTTCTGCTTCTATCCAGGTCTGTGCCATCTAGTTGCCCTAATCTGGCACACAGTAAACACTAAATGCTTATTGAGTTTTGGTATCACATGAATCCTTTTTTTATTCTTGATTTTAACCCCTATCATGTTCCCTGAAGCAACTGCTCAAAACCTCCTTTTTACTCAAGCATGAGCATTACTCAAGCATACTCATGGGTGGACTCCACCACCCAGAAAGAGTGTCTTTGGAGAAAAAGTGACTTCACAGATAAAGAAAATCAACTCTGTTCTGTACAAAATAAATTCAAGGTGCCACCTGAATCAAGAACAAGGTGGCAGTTGGCC
The DNA here is from genome assembly GCF_902635505.1 of Sarcophilus harrisii. NCBI lineage: Eukaryota > Metazoa > Chordata > Mammalia > Dasyuromorphia > Dasyuridae > Sarcophilus > Sarcophilus harrisii. The sequence continues at coordinate 235,023,416 of NC_045431.1, forward strand.
ACATGGGGAAGAGTTGACAGAAAGATGTGAGCTGGCTGTGTAATTTGAGTCATCAAAGGATGTTTGAATGGTGGAAGCAGACGAAATCACAAAGGAGAAGAAAATTAGGAGAGATGACGAGCACCTGGGGGAAAGCTTTGTGGATGCTCTAGCAAGGGACACTGAAGGGACAGTGTAAAACTGAAGCAGTTCATGTTTTTTTCTAACCATCTTGATTGACTTGAGCTCCCCTCCTATTCAAAGGAGGCAAGATTAACCCGAGAGTCATAAGCTGGAGACAACCTGAGCACACAAGAAATTGCTCACATTATTTGCTTGCTGAACCTGGAACTCACCCTGCTATGTCACAGAAGCAATTCAGATTGGCTCACATTGACACCCCCAGCCCAGTGACCAAAGCTGATAAGGCCATGATGTGCTTTCTGAAAAACAGGGTAGTCCAGAGATAACCTGATCAGATTATTCTACGATTACATTCCCCCATCTTTGTGATTTTTCTCTTCATAACCCGGCTGCCTATGTCCACCCTCAGTTCCATTCTAACTATGCCCTCATCTATACATGTATACATTCCTACATTTACAAACGAACTCTATTTTGTCTTTCTTGAGCAAGGGTTGGCAGCTTGTCTAGGAGGAAGTGGACCAGCACTGTCCCAAGCTTGTTGGCTCTTATCCTTGGTGTTTGATCCTCAAATAACCCAAATAATATCACAATGTAGGAGTCGGCAGAGTGTGCCTAACCATGGCTGATCAGACCAATACGAGACCAGCAGGTTCTATCACAGGTCAGGGGCCGATAGTCTGCGGGGAACACTTGGAGTCGAGACATCTAAATGCGTGCATCTCATATTTTTTGAGCTACTGCAATTCTGCTTTCTCACAAGCACAGAGCCTTCTCTGATGAGGGCACATCCTGCTGGGTGGGTCAGTGTCTCCCATGTCACACGACCGATTCCAAAGTTCTTCAGAGGGTCCTGGAGAGTGTCCTTGTATTGCTACAGAGAAGGGAAGGAAAACTCCCCAGATTCCAACTTTCAGGGATCATTTGTGAGTTTTAGCCAAGCGATGGAGCTGATAAAGAAGGCAGCAAGTGTAGATGGTTCTCAGAAGTCTGCCTGTGAGAGGGAGGAAGGATAAAATCCCTCAGCTTCTCACTGGGGGACAGGAATGGAAAGTCTACTCAGCAGACAATATAAACGCTATATCTGCAAATACAAAGAGTGAGCCAAGAGTGTTCCCATTATTTGCGTTTGAGAGGAGTTTCCGATGTAGCCTGGACACTCCAGGCTCAGGCATCCTCTGTGGTCCCACTTTCATGGGTGGGAGGGAGAGTTGCTGTACCAACTGCTACTCAGACTCCCAAATGGTGCTTTGACCCTTTGGGAGGGGGCTGGTGAGAAGGAAGAGAGGCAAGTCTTGAAGGCAGGAGGCCAAAAAAGCAGTTGCTAAAAGCTAAACACAGGGACTTGCTGGAGGGCTGGGACTTTGGGGGGCCAGGAAATGACCAGGTGAAGTTAGATGTGCCCTGTGTGTGATCAGGACTGGGCTCCTGCAAAAACGGATGCCCCCATGAGCTAGGTAAGTGGCCGGGACTAATCCTCTTCCTACATCTGTGAAACTGAACCGTTTCTATTCATCTGCAAAATTACCTTCCTGCAAACATCCCTCCTTCTGAAGCTCAGGCCACTATCCCAGAGGAAAGGGAAGGTTTTGAACAGTTGGTGCAAGGAGCGTGACAGAGGCTAGAATAGAGAAGAAGACCTCATTTTGGTGCAGCAGGGAAAGCCCCAGTGCGCTTTGGATGTTGGGAATTGTTTTGTTATTATTTTTCTCTCCCCCTTCTTTATTTATTCATTGGTTTAATGAGCCTCCCAAGAGAAGGGAAGGACCCCACTTCCAGGAAAATACCCCCTCACAGCCCGAAGCAACGAAGTGCCAAGAGCCACTGAGCTCGGGAGCAACTTGCCACGTCCCTCCCTCCCCTTGACGGCAGAACTCAGGGGCGGGGGCTTAAAGGAACGTCGTTTGAGCTAGAAGGGAAGCAGACCCCAAAGATGCTTCCCTGGCTGCAAAGGGATTAACAGCCGAGCTTGCCTCGCTCACCAGTTCCCCCTGGTGGTTCAACTGAAACAAGCATCCTGTGGTCCAATGCCCCTCCCACTGTGGTAGCTGAACCGAATATGAGGGTCGGGAAAATTTGGCAACAGCAAAAGGTAATAAATATTCCGCCGAGATTTAATTATTTATGTAAAAATAATCAATCTCATCAGTATGAAAATTTGCTTTCATCTTTAATAAATGGTAAGTTTATGTTTACCAAGAAATTTCTAAGTTATCAGTGAATGTTTCATTTCTACATTTATTTTATAGATCTAAATATCAAGATCACGTAAAAAATTCTTGGGCAAAAAGGGGTTTCAAAGCAAAGATGTTTAAGAAACCCTGCTCTAGTGCCCAGCTTCTTAAACTGCTTCCGGCCCCATGTGGGATCCGGGAACTGCATGTGGTGGCTGCAAAATTATTATTTATTGCCAGTCCATGCTTGGTACGCCTGTTTTATATATCTCTGGACCCTGGGTCATGTAAAACTTTCTCCGGTAAAAAGGACTTGCCACTGGAAGAAGCCTCGGGCCAGTCAGTGGGAGGGTTTCAGAAGGGAGGGAGGGAAGGCAATGGGCAGGTCTTTGGCTATTCTGTCCCCCAGCTCAGAGGCAAAATGTGGTGGGCCCAGAGTTAGATGGACAGGGAAGCTTGATGGGGAGCCCAGGAGGAGCCGGTCGTGAGGAGATCTGTGTCAAATAGGAGAGCTGCCATCTGGTCCCGGGGCCATCAGGAATCGAGGGAGTTTATTGAGGGGGGCAGCGGTGGCTGGAGGGAAAGCACTTTGACAGCTGAAGGGAGGATGGATTGGAGGAGAAAGTTGAGACAGAAAACCGGGTCAGAGGCTATTCCAAGAGTGCAGAGAGGAGACTGCGAGCGCCAGAACTAGGGGTGGACCACGTCAGGGAGAGGAGTGCAGGCAGGGGGTGTTGTAAAGATAGAAATGACATGTTTTGGTTTAACATTGATGTAAATGCCGGTCACTGATGGAAATGTTCTACAATTATGATCTCATTTAATCTTTACGTACTGTTATTATCCCTATTACACGGAAAAGGAGACTGAGGCAGACAAAGATTAAGCGGCCAGGACCCCCCCTAGGAAGTGTCTGAGAATAGACTTAAATCCTGGTCTTTTTGACTCCAGGCCCAGAGCTCTATCCATGGAGGACTCCAGATAGAACTGACTGGCTACAGGAGGTGAGCAAGAGAAAATAGGAGATTCTACCATGATGAGGGCATTGTTGAGCCCAATAGGAAAGTCAAGCAGGGCGAAGGTTGGGGTGCGAGAGAGAAATGGTTTTAGTTTTGCACTTGTCGAGTCTGAACTGCCCAGAAGAGCAGTTGGCGAAAGAGAGGCTGGGACTGGACAAGTGGATCTGGGAGCCACCTGCCTGCAGCTGTCCGTGGGAGCCGAGGAGATGAGAGAGGAAGGAGGGATGAAGGGTCGGGATGGAGCCTTGGGGACACTTGCATTAGCCGGGGGCCCCTGTTCCCTGGAGGGCACCTGGTTTTGCCCAGCCCCAGACCTAGGCTTGAACAGGGGAGGCAGCTTCCTCCCCAGAAGGGTCTGCACTTTCACTTGCCCTTGAGGGAAGAAGCCCAGGTTGAGCGCTCCCATTCTGGCCAGGGTCTGGTGCTCCGCCATGAACGTCCAGAAAGGAACCTGGTGTAGAAGCACAAAGGGAGGAGAGAATTCCCAACTAGAGTCCACGCTCTCAGCTCAGACCTCAGGAGGAGGGGGCCCGTGCTTGCTCCCATCTCTGGGGTCCTTTGCCGGGGTAGAAGCTGAGGGGCAGCGCTGGCGCCCGGCCCTGTGCCCGAGTGGCCGCAGAGCTAGCTGCCCCTTTCCTGGGGGCCCTCGGGCCGCCGTTGCTGCCCCTGTCCCACATCTGCTCCCCCAGGTCATCCCCAGGATGAGGCAGCTTGGGTTCACCCTGCTCTGAGGGGCTGCTCATGGATTCAAAGCTCCTTTCCATCAGAGCCTGTGCCAGTAGTCACTAATTATGGTTCTGGTGCCTGTTCCGCAGCTGTTGGTTGGGAGGCGATTCTGAGCCCAAGGCGTCTGAGACCAGGAATGGCCCGGCCAACCACCGTGCCTGGGGTGGGACAGGAGTGGGCAGGCAGGGCCAGGCCACAACCTGCCCGGTGGCACTCTCCAGCCTCCCAGGCCTTGTGGGCAGAGAGTCCTCCTTCGCTTGTAGTGGTGAAGCTGAGCAGGCGCCCATCACCAGGAGCGGCTGAGGGAGTTCTGCTACATGAGTGTCAAGGATGTCATGGTTACCTGAGAAACACGAGCGGGCTCCTTTCAGAAAACCCGGAGAGACTCCTGCGCACGATGCTGAGTGAGGGGGCAGAACCAGGAGGTCACGGTGTCAGCAACAGTGACACAGTGCGACATCGAGGCAATTCCACCAGGCTGGCTCTGACTGGCAGCTTCCAGCCCCCTCCCCGCTGCCCAAGCGCCGGCTCCTAGCCTGGCTCAGCACAAGACCGCTCACCCGGACTCCGTCCTCACCCGGGCTCCGTTGCTCACCCAGGCTCCATCACAGGTATCCCTTCAGGGGGGTCAGGTCCCAGCTCTTCCCCAGACCCTCGTTCAACGGCTCCGGAAGCAGTCCTCCAGCCTGCTGCCCCTCTCTTCCCTCTGCTGTGCTGTTCCCTCCTGAGGGTTGCCCTGGGACACCGGCTCTCAGGATGATGGGGGGCAGCAGAATCCCCCTGCCCCAAGTCCGGGCTGGGGCTTTTATGGGTGCTAGCACCTTACCACCGTCCCCGCAAAGCCTGAAACTCTCGAGGCCCAACTCTGGGGAACCCTCAAAAGTGAGCAGGGCCGGAGGGCACAGAGCGTCCACACCGGACTCCAGCTCAGGAGCGATGGCTTTTAGTTTATTTAATTCTGAATGTAATGACAGAAATAAAATAAGCATTTGCACATACAAAGTGGGACAACAAAAAGAGGACTGCACAGGGTTGCCTAATTATGGCTCAGGTTTCCTCTTAAATGTAGCACAAATTCAACATGTAACTTGCATGTCCTGCTGGTCCTGCTTGCTTGTTTCCTGTGTTGCTGCCAGGTGGCGCCACGTTTTGCTCGGAGTCAGGAAGACCTCCAGCCAGTCACTTAGTCTCTGAATGACTCAGTTTCCCCAACTGTAAAATGAGAATAATAACAGCAGCTCCCTGTCAAGGTTGCTGGGGAGACCCAGAGAGATAATGTAATGTTGCAGAGGAGACAGATGGATGCTCACCCCATGTTTCAATATAACCTTGTTTAGTCTTTAATCCCTGTTTGTTCATGTTTACTTTCTAAGGTTCCTCAGACCTCCCGTGTTTGAACCACAAAGTTACTCTGTGGCTCTTTTTGTCAAGAAGCTGTTATTCTTTTTGTTTGCTGGAATATTATTTTTCAAGCTTTCGGTTCCTTTATAGTGGTGGCTGCTAAATTACGAGACTCCTTGATACCCAAATTCTTTTTTTTTCTGTGAGTTGGAAGCTCTAGATTTTGGCCATAGAGTTCCTAGAGTTTTCATTTTGGAGTTTCTTTTCAGTGGTGGACTCTTTCTATTTCTACTTTATCCCCATCCCCCAGTTCTGAAATTAGAGAAGGTATTTTTTTGTTTTTGTTTTTGCTGAGGCAATTGGGGTTAAGTGACTTGCCCAGAGTCACATAGCAAGGAAGTGTTAAGTGTCTGAGGCCAGATTTGAACTCAGGTCCTCCCAACTTCAGGGCTGGTGCTCTACCCATTGCACTACCTAGCTGCCCCCGGAACAGTTTTCTTTTAAGATTTCTTTAAACGATATTCAGGCTCTTTTTTTTTCTTTTGTAATGGCTTTTAGCTAATTCCCTTAATTTCTTTTCTCCTTGATAAGTTTTCCACATCAGTTCCCCCCCCCTTTGGTTTTGTATCTCTTGTGCCAAGTTATTAATTCTCATTCTATTTCTTTCTTCCATAGCTCTTATTTCCTTTACATTTTTTCCTCAAACTTTCTCATTCCCATTTATCAAACTCTTTTTAATATTCTTGCTTCATCTCTCCCAGGAATTCTAGTTAAGTTTGCACCCAAACTTTCTTCTCTGAGGTTTTGCTCACAGATGTTTTGGAGTCATTCTCTTCTTCTAGGTTTCTAGGTTTCTTCTAGGTTTGAGTCGTGAGCATCCCTACCACAATAGCTCATTATGGTGGAATGCTTTTTTTGACTCTTCGTTCTTCCAGCCTATGTTCTGACTTCAGACCTGATGTTAGGGTTGGGCTTTGTACACTTCTGGAGGCAAGGTCTGGGCTGGTCCCCTTGATGCTTTGGAAGGTATTGAGTGTTTTATTATTCCAGGATCTCAAGGATACACTGGGAACGTGGCAGATTTTAGAGCTTCCAAAGTACAGTTACACCTTCCACATCTTAACATTCACCAACATGGTTTTGATGTAACTCAAGCTGGCATAAGAAATTAAATTGGGGGGGGGGAGCATCTAGTTGGTGCAGTGGATAGAGCACCAGCCCTGAAGTCAGGAGGACCTGAGTTCAAATCTGGCTTCAAACACTTAAAACTTCCTAACTGTGTGACCCCCAAGTGCCCCAGCAGAAGAAAAAAAAAAAAGAGAATTTTGAGAGAATATCACAAAAACTGTTAAAATTGATCCTGTATCCCAAAGAGATCCCAAAGAAACATAGGCCAACAGATGCATATGATTTGTCTACGATGAGGAGGATAAGAAAAATTCTACTCACCAGGCGAAAACAGGAGCTGAGGCAAACAGGGGTCAAGTAACTTTCCCAGAGTCACACAGATAGGAAGTATCTGAGTCAAATTTGAACCGAGGTCTTCTTGGCTTCATGTCCAGCACTCGGATGGGGTGGGTGGTGTATGAGTGGGTGTGTGTGAGATTGTGTGTATGTGTATGTGTGTGTGAGTGTGTGTGGGTAGGGATATGTGGGCCCAGAGAGGGAGAAAGAAGGCTCCGGGGGCGGCTTATCATCTAATTTCTAAAACCAGAGATTGGGCATTGCAAGCAGGGTGCCAGAGACTGGCTTTGGTCCCCGAGGAAGCAATGTGTGGGAGTGGAAGGTGCAGAAGGAGTCTGGGACAGACGAGGGGGCTATCTCAGCTGGCTCCTTGTGAGAAGTGAAAAAGGGCTAATGGCTTTAACTCCCTCCCTGGTATTTATTGCCGACAAATGCTTTCTAGATGATTTCCATTTGTTCTTAAAATTTTGTTTCACACAAAATTATGTTCAGTCACATCTTTTTTGGTTAAATATATACTTATTTAATTAATTAAATACTTAACTGAATAAAAATTTTTTAGCAGTCATTTTTAAAATTTTGAGTTCCAAATTCTCTCCCCCTGCCCCTCCCCTTCTTGAGAAGGCAAGGAATATATCATCATATATGTGAAGTCATGGAAAACATATTTCCGTATTAGTCATCAGTCATAATTTCTTTGTGATATACATCTGAATATTAATTTGTGCAGTGGAGAGTGCAGAAAGATGCCAGTAAATAGCAGAGACACAAAGAATTCAAATGGAAAAGAGATCAGAATCTCAGTCCAAAACAGATGGGCCATCCTGGCTTGAGGGCTCCAGAAGTACGTGAGTTCAAATCCTAGGATTTCAGTTATTGCTATTTTTTGACAAACTTTTCCAAAGACAGAAATAAACTCTCCCACCTTTCTTTTCCCCTTGGTTAAAAAAAGAGTCATTGTTAAACCAGATGCAGCTAGGGCAGAGAGTATATAGGCAGCTCAGGCAAGCCCTGATCTACAAGCTAGAAGCACGGTAGAAGTTAAGAAAATGTCCTACCTCCTGGACTATCTATAAGGAGGAAAAAAGGTGTAGTCTGAAAGGAGCCTGTCAGGTCCATTAGTGGGAGGCAGTTATCAGAAGAGGAAGCCTTTTGTTTCCATCCTAAACCTCCAAACCTTGCCAGATAGTGACACTTACTGGTTTCACCAGGGTTTTTCTTTCTTTTTTAAAATTTGTAATTAATTAAATTTTAACACACATTGCTTTGTGAATCATGTTGGGAGGGAAAAATCAGAACAAAAGGAAAAATCACAGGAGAGGGGGAAAAAAACAGAAAAAAGTGACCATCACATGTGTTGATTTACGAATGTAAATCAGTCTCCATAGTTCTTTTTTCTGGATTCAGATGGCATTTTCTGTATACACTTGGATCACCAGGATTTTTCCGTGTCTATGTCCCTTCTAGGGTCTGGAGCCATCTAGAACAGGTTAACCCCACCATCACAACCAAAACACATAAGCTACTTACACCCCCCCCACACACACACACACACATACTTATTTCCCTCCTTCCCTTCCTAAGTAGAGGCCAGATTTTCTCCAAACATCTCCAATCTGGAGCCTGTTCAGCCCCTCACCTTTCTGTTGTGGCCAAAAGACACCAGGGGCTCTTTGACACTTTTCATGTCTGTTCATAATACAAATGGTATGATTTTAAAGTGACTAAGATAGGAAACCATGCTAACTAAAATTAGCAATCATTTATTAAGTACTTATCATGTGCCAGACAATTAGACACCCACACAAACATACACACATTCACACTCATACACACTCTCACACTCACACTCACACACATATACACACTCACGCTCACACACACTCTCTCCCCCTCACATACATACACACACACACACACACACACACAATAAAACAGTCCCTATCCTCAAGGACGTCTATTCTATCCAGAGAAACCATATTTACATGTTATCATAGAGGATAAATACAAAATATATGGTCAGAATATTCAGAAAATGAGGTGTATCGCTGGAACCATCCGCTTCATCTCTGCCCTTCACTTTTAACAATGGCAGGAAACTTTGGAAAGAAGATTGAATCTTTATCAGATTCAATCTTGCTTTTGTGCCCTTACCATCTTGGATAAGTCCCTTTGCTTCCCTCACCTGTACGATAGGAGGGGTGGCTTAGAAGCTTTCTGGGGTTTCTTCTAGTTTGGTATATATGAAGCCTCAATTATGTGTTAAGAGCCATTTCTAATTGGAAATAATGCAAAAGGGGTTTTTTATTGTAAAAATAGCATGTAGTGGGTAATCAGCAAGTTCAGTGGATAGGACCATCAATGGAGAGCTGGGGAGGTCCTGTGTCAGCCCCTTCCATGCAGAAATTTGGAAGCTCCCGGGAAGCCATGTGGGCAGGAGGGGGGCCGCCACAGGGGAACGCTGGCAGGGCTTCTGACTGGTACCCCCAGGGCCCTGCCTATGCTCCCACCAAAGCCCCTTTTCCTAAATAAAACAGGAATTGTTGTGCTAAGCCTCCGGTCTGGAGTGTGGCTCGTGAGTCCAGCTGGCAACCATGGGCTTTCCCAGGTGATGGGGAGGGCAGGATGTGCCCAGGGAGGAGCCTCTCCCCTGCTGGAGGATGGGGATTGTTGGCCTTACCCCTGCCCAAGGCCGGCATGCCCCAACCCCAAGGAGGATCGCTCTGTGCTCCTGTTCATGGCAGGGCTGCCCCGGTAGCCAAGAAGATGCAGACAGCCGGCCTAGCTGGCCCTTGGTCAGGCGACTTTCCTGTACTTCCCCAGCCATAAAGGATCCACCACAGCCCTTCTCCTTCATCAGGCCCTAAATGGGCACAGCTAAGCTCCCAGTGCCCTCCCCTGCCTCTGTGCTGCCCAGGTGCACAAGGGGGCTCCCCAAAGCCCCACCAGTGACACCTGGTGACCATGAGCGAAGGGCGGAGGAAGGAGCAGAGACTCTTACTGCTACTGCTGCTGCTGCCGCTGGGTCCAGCCTCACATCCCATGCCAGGACAGCCAGGGCCAGGGAAGGAAGGGGGGCCCTCCTGCCACTGCCGCTGGAGCGACCGCAGCACAAAAGCTCTGCACACGGGAGCCTGTGGCACCCACCTCGTTAATGGCAGCCTCTGGACCTCGTTACCCAAAAGGAAGGGAAGCTAACGCAGCAGAGAAATGCATTTGTTTTATGGGGAAAATTGGAGCTCCAGATAGTCTTTAACTCACAAATTGGGCTTTTTTTCCCTGTGTCTGTTTGTCTGTTTGGGTCTATGTCTGTGTCTGCGTCTTTCTGTCTCTGTGTCTGTTTCTCTGTCTTTCTGAATCTGTCTGTGTGTCATCTATGACTGTCTCTGGGTCTGTAGTCTGTCTGTATCTGTCTCCGTGTCTATCTGTATCTGTTTATCTGTGTCTGTCTGCCTGTCTCTGTGTTCTCTACGAATGTCTCTGTGTCTGTATGTTTGGCTGTGTCTGTATCTGTGTTTGTGTCTGTCTGTGTCTGTGTCTATATCTGTTTATCTGTGTCTGTATCTGTGTCTGTGTCTGTGTCTGTGTCTGTATCTGTGTCTGTTTATCTGTGTCTGTATCTGTATCTGTGTCTGTGTCTGTCTGTGTCTGTGTCTGTATCTGTGTCTGTGTCTGTTTCTCTGTCTTTCTGAATCTGTCTGTGTGTCATCTATGACTGCCTCTGGGTCTGTGTCTGTCTGTATCTATGTCTCTGTGTCTATCTGTATCTGTTTATCCATGTCTGTCTGCCTGTCTCTGTGTCCTCTATGAATGTCTGTGTCTGTATCTGTTTGTCTGTGTCTGTTTGTTTGTGTCTGTATCTGTGTCTGTGTCTGTGTATCTGTTTATCTGTGTCTGTATCTGTGTCTGTGTCTGTGTCTGTTTATCTGTGTCTGTATCTGTGTCTGTTTTTCTGTGTCTGTATCTGTGTCTGTGTCTGTATCTGTTTATCTGTGTCTGTATCTATATTTGTGTCTGTGTCTATCTGTGTCTGTCTGTGTCTGTGTCTGTGTCTGTATCTGTGTCTGTCTGTTTATCTGTGTCTATCTATATTTGCGTCTGTGTCTGTCTGTGTCTGTGTCTGTGTCTGTATCTGTGTCTGTCTGTTTATCTGTGTCTGTATCTATATTTGTGTCTGTGTCTATCTGTGTCTGTCTGTGTCTGTGTCTGTGTCTGTATCTGTGTCTGTATCTGTTTATCTGTGTCTGTATCTATATTTGTGTCTGTGTCTGTCTGTGTCTGTGTCTGTGTCTGTATCTGTGTCTGTCTGTTTATCTGTGTCTATCTATATTTGCGTCTGTGTCTGTCTGTGTCTGTGTCTGTATCTGTTTATCTGTGTCTGTGTCTGTGTCTGTATCTGTGTCTGTGTCTGTATCTGTGTCTGTGTCTGTATCTTTTATCTGTATCTGTCTGTATCTGTATCTGTGTCTGCATCTGTATCTTTTATCTGTATCTGTCTGTATCTGTATCTGTGTCTGCATCTGTTTATCTGTGTCTGTGTCTGTGTCTATCTTTGTCTGTGTCTGCATCTGTTTATCTGTGTCTGTGTCTGTGTCTGTGTCTGTGTCTCTCCATGCTTCTGTGTGTGTCTCTCTCTCCAGCTCCCCCCCACCCCTTTCTGCTGGCTGTTTCCCGCAGCCACGCCTTTATCTGTCTTCCTCCCCGGGTCTCCCTCTCCAGGCAGGCTCTGCCCTGATCACACTCCCCTCCTGCCTTTCCTTCTTGGCTGTTCTCCCATCCGGTGGGCCCTATGGGGCTTTGTCTTTTCCCTCTGCAGATGCAGACGGCCCTTTCCCGCCTCCATCTTCCGGCCCTTGGCCAGGACCAGGCCATCCTCCAGGCGGCTGGCTGGGGATCAGGGGACCTCAGGCACCTCCTCTGCCCCCCTCTCTCCACGGGAGGCCCTAAGCCTCCCCTTCTCAGGACTGGTGGAAGGCCGGTGCATCCCTGCCTGGCTGGTCCCTCCTTGGACTCTTAGAGCTGCCCCGGGAACTGCCGGGAGCCCCTTTGCAGCCACCAGGGAGAGCTGCTCGCTCTGCACCAAGTGGCCCTGGGGAAGAGCTGGGGACACCCACAGCAGACCCCCCCACACTCTGCTCGGTTTAGGAAACTGCTCCGAGTCAGAGCTGGAGGCTGGGGGAGGGGCTTTCCCTACCATCTAGATGTGAGGCAAGTATCCTCCAGTCGGGGTCCCCTCCCTCTGGGGGGGGGAGGCTTCCCCAGAACCTCACTTTAGGGAGGGCACCCGGCCAGCCACCTCTCCGTATCCCACCGGCTTCTCCATCCAGCCCCTCACTGGCCCCCGCTGTCCCAGGGCTCTCGGCTGCTGCCGGGCGCCCCCTCCCTCCCCCCCATTAGAAAGAAGATCTCAGAGAGCAGGGACCCTTTGTATTTGTATTTGAATCTCTCGCAGTGGCTACGTGGAGTAAGCACTCAATAAATGCTTGGCGATTGAATCACTTGCCAGCAGAGACTCCCTCAGCCATCCAGGAGCTGGGGAGGGGCTGGGAAGGGGTTGGGGGGGGGGGTGGATCTGGGAGAAATATGCTCCGGTCCAGGCACGGGGTGGGATGGGCTCCGCTGAGGTCTCCCAAAGGCAGAACCTCACAAATCTCTGCCCGGGCAGCGATCTGGGGCCGCAGCTGAATCCTGTCCTCCTCCTTATTTGTCTCCTGCCTAAGAGAGAACACTTTCTCCTCCTTTCTGAGGCCAGACTGCCCAGGCTCTGACCTCAGCACCTGATGTCCCTCGGGACTGTCCCAGACCTCTGGCTTTGGAGTCTCCTCTCTGGGCTCCTTCCCATCCACCTCACCTCCTCCAGGCCCTTCCTAACTCTGAGGAGCCTTTGGTGGTGGTGGAGCCGATCCCACCACTCTGGAGAGCAATTTTGGCCACGGCCCAAAGGCTCTCAAAATGTGCATCCCCTCTGATCCAGCAGCGTCTCTCCTGGACCTCAATCCCAAAGAGATCTTATAGGAGGGAAAGGGGCTCACTTGTGCAGAAATGTTTGTGGCGGCCCTTTCTGTAGTGGCAAAGAACGGGAACCTGAGGGGCTGCCCATCAGTGGGAGAATGGCTGAATGAGTGATGGTGTTTGAAAGCTATGGAATATTATTATTCTGTAAGAAATGACCAGCAAGAGGAATACAGAGAGGCTTGGAGAGACTCACAGGAACCGATGCTGAGGGAAGTGAACAGGACCCGGAGATCACTGTACGAGGCAACATCTTTATATAATGATCAACTGTAATGGACGTAGCTCTTTTCAGCAATGAGATGATTCAAGGCAATTCCCATAGACTTGTAATGGAAAGAGCCATCCCCATCGGTGGAGAGAGAACTAGAGAGTCTGAATGTGGATAAAAGCATTGGATTTTCACCTTTTTGGTTGTTGTTTTCCCACATCCCCTCCAACATTCATCATGTTTTCCTGCCATCTTAGTCAGCCTGAGGGGTGTGAAGTGGTACTTCAGAGTTGTCTTAATTTAATTTCTCTGATAATAGTGATTTAGAGTATTTTTCATATGACTAGAAATGGTTTTAACTTTTTTGTCTGAAAATAGTCTCTTGACCATTTATTCTTATATTTGAATCTATATTTTAGAAATGAGGCCTGTATCAGAACCGCTAGGTGTAAACCACCCCCCACCCCCAGTTTTCTGTTTCCCTTCCAATCTTCTTTTTCAAAAATAGTTCTGCGGATGCACTTACTAAAAACTTCACAGCCAGACTGGATAAGAGCCCTTTCTGCTACACACATCCCACAGAACCTCCCCTTTAACAACAGCAGCAGCTGCAAATGCAACAACAGTCAATAAACTGTAACAACGACAATAAAATCCATTAAGAATCCTATCCTTTCAAGGAAGGCTCATGTTTAGATCAAACCTTCCGACAACCACCTCCTTGGAACTCCTTGACACTGTAATCCGCCAGGTCTCCTTTTCTACATAGAGGATTGTCCTTTGTCTTCTTGTTCCCCCACCCCCAGCCCCAGATATGTGTATTCCCTGGGATCCAGCCTTTGGATTGTCTTGGAATGGCTTGTCTGGGATAGGGATCTCACACAGATTCATCTATCACCTGGCTAGGGGGGTGGCACCCACTGCAGCTTGCTCTGTAGAGTACAAGCATTTAGGCATGTTGGATAAAGTAATGTCCCAGGGCAAGGAGTAAAAAGGGGGCTGGGAGGAAATGGAAACTGTCAGCTCCCCTTCTTTCAATGGTCTCCTGGGGAGAAGCTAGGGTGAGCTAGTCAGAAAAGAATCCCAGGAAGGCAGGCAGGCAGGCAGGATGGAAGGAGGGAAGGGAGCGAGGGAGGGAGGGAGGGAGAAAGGAAGGAAGGAAAGAAAGAAAGAAAGAAAGAAAGAAAGAAAGAAAGAAAGAAAGAAAGAAAGAAAGAAAGAAAGAAAGAAAGAAAGAAAGAAAGAAAGAAAGAAAGAAAAACAGCATTATTAAGTGCTTACTGTGTACCAGGCATTATAATGCATATTGTATTTCCTGCATATACCATGTTGAAATGGAGTTTAAACTCACTCCAAACTTAAATCCCTGCATCTTGGTTTAAAGCAGTGACAGAAATCCCAGGATGGCTGATGTTTGCTGGAAAATCACCAAGTCCTACAAAGCTCACCTGGAATTCCCTCTGCCAGGTATCTCGTTGGATCAGACAGGGCTTAACTCTAGTTAATTGTCCAAATGATGCAGCATCTATTTCTTGCTTTAATTGTTCCAATCTACCACCTCTATCTTAACAGAAAAGACTTTTTTTTTTGAACTGGTAATTTATTTTTCTGGGATCCCAATATATTTCTGTGCCTTGTTAGTGGCAAGGCAGTATCAAATAATATGTCCTTAGATTTGGTTGTTTCTGTCTACAAGAAAGCCATTAAGAAAAGTCTCAAATGCCAAGGGGCTGCCAATATCATCTGATGGTTTACTGTCCTGGGCTGTTTTCTGTAAGGTACCAACCATTGTGTGGTCTCTTGGTTGGGGTTCCACACTGTCTTCTGGTCTCTTGAGTGCCTTTTTAACATATTTGCTGCACTTCTGCTAGTGATTGTCTTCAGGACTGACTGCTGCTTTCCCTGGAACCATCTCCTGGAGTACAGTAGCTAGAAAGCTAGAAATCCTCTGCCTGAAAGGAAGAGCATGGTTTAGGATTGTGGGCCACCATATACTGCCGAGCATCCAATAAGGACCAGAAAAATGTCCTGAGCCAAGATTCTCTGGTTCCCTCACCATGGGTCCACAGACTCCCCGATTCTCAGAAGCAGAAAGGATCTTGGAGGCTGGCCATTTAACATCACCCACCCCTCTACAAGCAGTGCCCATCTGGTGGCAGTTTAAGGGCTTCCAGTGAGGGGACAGACACCTCCTCCATTCTACTCTTAGAAAGCTCTAATTGGTAGGAAGCCTCCATTTTTCTCTTTGCAGTTTCTGCCAATCGTTCTGCCCTCTGGACAAACTAGGTCAAGTCCAACAATTCCCACTGCCCTGACGGCCCTCTGGGTATTTGACAACAGCCTCCATTTCCTTCATCCAGTTTTCATGGTGCCTGATCTTGCAGCCTCCTTGGGATTTTTTCCAGCTATTGAATGTTATTTCAGCAACATAAAGTCCCAAACCAAACGCAATGAATATTCTGGGATGCCTGGATCATACCCACCTGTGGCAGGTCTGCTTCACATAGGTTCTGCTGCTGCTGCTCATCTTTGAATAATTTAAGTGACTTCCCCTTTTCCATCACCAGCTTCATAAACAGAAATTTAAACTCTAGCCGAGATGGGAAGCCCATCTATTCTCTGGTATAGGGCCAAGACCATCTAGAGTATCCTGAAATCATTAGGAAAAAAAAAGGATGAGAAGGGAAAAAAGCCTTTTCTCCATCCAGACAACAGAATGTTGTGGGAACAACCCCGTGAACTCCCCATGGGGGATTTATAGGAAGATATGGTTATGAGAACAGCAGAATAAGGTGTGTGGGGGCTGTGATCTGAACTCCTCAAAGGAATGAATGACCTCCTCAAAAGAATGACCTCCTAGGAAAGATCATCTGCACAGCAGCACAGCTAATTCTCATTATTTGCTATACCCACTGAATCATCTTTATCATTTTTCTATAGATAAATAAAGGATTCCAACTCTTATTCCTCAAGGCTCCCTCAGTAAATATGACCAACCCAGAATCCAAAAGAATGAGCTAAATGGCTTGTGCTTTTTCTGTTTTTTTCTTTGTGTATCTCTCTCTCTGTCTCTGTCTCTCTCTCTGTCTCTCTCTGTCTGTCTGTCTCTCTCTGTCTCTGTCTCTGTCTGTGTGTGTGTCTCTATGTTTATCTGTCTTTGTCTCTCTCTGTCTGTCTCTCTGTCTCTATGTTTATCTGTCTCTGTCTCTCTTCTCTCTCCTTCACACTTCCTCTCTTTACCTCTCTCCTTTTCTCTCTACTCCCCTATCTCTCCCTTTCTCTCTAAAAGAGAGACCAGAGTCACTTTGTTTGTTTGTCACTTTCCAATTGTTCCCCATTAAGGTGTTGAGATCCACGATAGGGAAAGTGTTAATTTTTAAAATCTGATTGAAGAGTGACCCTTTCTCCTTTGCTGCTCAGAGTGGTTCCCTTTCCCCTTCCAGCCACAATTTTGTGGTTAGAATGAAGCTTTTCAGATCTACTCCGTCACTGGCGCTAAGCCTATGGAGCAGTTACCTGTCAAATGGATGGAGGAGCTATCATTGGCTTCTGTCATGACAAACAGCAAAGCAGAAGAGGGAAAACATTCTTCAGGGAGAGAAAGGTTGATGGGGCAGCTGTCGCCCTTGTCATTTCTTGGTGAGGGAAGTCAAGCCATCCCAGGGCAAATTGGAAAACAGGCAAAACTGGGCTTGGGCTGTCCCTCCCTTTATTTCCTGGACTTCCTCATGGCCTTTACACCCATTGCCCAGCTCTTATTGGAGAGGGTGGTGGGTAGGCAGAAGGAATCTCCTCCAGAGCCCAGCAACATTTAAGGAGGGGGCTCAGAGCACCTCCATATGTTATCATTCCCTTTGTCTTTTAGCTTTTCTTCTTGTGTCATTCTCTATCCCTACCCCCCACTATGTTGTGAGTTCCTGGAGGACATGGATTGTCTTTCACCTTTCTTTTTATCCCCAGTGTCTTGTACTTAATGAATGTTTTGAGGCTGCTAGGTGGCTCAGAGAATGGTGCCAGACCTGGAGTCAGAAAGGCCCGAGTTCTACTCTCATCTCAAACATGCACTGACTGTGCCATCACTTGGCCTTAATTCACTAGAGAAGAAAATGGCAAATCGCTCCCGTATCTCTGCCTAGAAAAATCCCAAACGTCCCAGAGAATGGGACAGGACTAATCAACTGAACAGCAACGATGAATGTTGATCGGTCCGTTTCCTTTTCTCTGTCCTCTTCACCACATGCTGGGAAGGAAAGGGAGGAAGCCTAGATAGGAGCCTTTATGGGCCAGTGCAAGCTAACTACCTTCAGAACTGTATCTCCTTGGGTCCTTACAGCGACCCATTTTGCAGGCCCCCAAACCAAGGCAGAGATCATGTGCCTTGCCTAAAATCTGAGGCCAGACTGTAACTGGCTTTCCTAAGCTCAGAGCGCTATCCTCTGCAGCACCACCTAGTGGCCACCTGTGCCTAGGTTATGGCCTTGGTCCTGTAGGGACCAACCTATGCCATAAGTCTGTCCTCTCCTTGGAATACCCAAGAGAGGTGTTGCTTCAAACCTTTCCCAATCTTCTTTGTCCAAGCCAACGCACACTTATTAAGCACCTTCTGTGTGCCGGGCACTGTGCTGGGGGGG
Organism: Sarcophilus harrisii; assembly: GCF_902635505.1. NCBI lineage: Eukaryota > Metazoa > Chordata > Mammalia > Dasyuromorphia > Dasyuridae > Sarcophilus > Sarcophilus harrisii. The sequence goes on from NC_045431.1 coordinate 235,041,117, forward strand.
ATGAGATCAGATATAAGTTATACATGTGCAATTACGTAAAACATTCCATATCAGTCACTTTGTATGAAAAGACTCCAATCAAAGAGAAAAATGAAAAAGAAAGTGGAAAATGGAATGTTTCAGTCGGCTTTCAGACAACATCCATTCTTTCTCTGGAGGAGGACTCACCACGAGTCCTTTGGGGTCACCCTGGATCATTGTATTATGTCATTCACAGTTATTCACTGAACGAGGCTGCTGCTGTTGTCTACAATATTCTCCTGGTTCTGTTCACTTCACCAGGTGTCAGTTCACCTAAGTCTTTCCAGGTTTTTCTGAGAGAGCCCGGCTTGTCATGTTTTATAATATCCCATAATAATACCATCCCATTACAATCGTACACCATGACTTGTTCAGCCATTCCCAGCTGATGAGCATCGAGGGGACCGTTGTTACCATTATGGCCATGGAGCATCGAGGGGACCATTGCTACTATTATTGCTGGTTTGTTTCTCTTTAGTGATATTAAGAAGACGGTGTGAAGGAGAAACGTTGACAGGTGGGCTGCCAGGATGGGAAGGGCCTTGGGGCCACCATGCCAAGGGAACATCTATTTGAGGAAGAGAGGGAGATAGCAGAAAGAGAAAAGGCAGCAGGATCTGAGAGAGAGAGAGAGAGAGAGAGAGAGATGCATCTTACTCTACCCCAGAGGCAGAACTACAAGGGGAAGAGGCAAAGAAATGGATTTAGGCTTGACATGAGACCAAACTTCCTAACAACTATCACTATCCAAAGGTGCGACTCAAAGCTGCCCCCGGAGGCAGTGAGATCCCCCTCTACAGACAGAGAAGGCATCGATTACGTGCTTGCTGAATGTGAGGCTGGGGCCAAATCTTCAGGCAGGGACTGGGTATTTATTTCTCAGGGTTTAAGAGAGGGGATTACTGTTTTGGCTAAGGGCAGATGCAGTGACTTCTAATTCTTTCCCAGATCTGAGCTTCTATAATTCTGTGACAGCGACAGTTTGGGTTTAACGAGGTGTTGTGGGGGAAATGAGAGCCCTGGGAGACATAAGGGAAGTGAGGGTGTAGGCCCTCCCCTGATTGAGGCACTTAGCCTTGCTGAGCCTCAGTTTCCCCATCTACAAAATGCTAATACTTTTTCTCTGCACAGATTATGACAGTGCCCCTGGCATTACATCCTTATTTAAAGGTTCAAATGAAAGGGGTGAAGCCCAGAAACAGGCCCTCCTGGGGCACCCAGAGCCAGCATTTTAATCAGCAGGTCTATCCTATTAGAATTTAAATCAGAAACAGTCTATTGGAGGCATGATTTATTGGCGTAATGGAGACTTCCCTTCTTTATTAATGGGTCATTGCTGAGAACACAAAGCCCCCCTCCCCATCCCTACGTGCCCAAGGGCTCAGCCTGCCCCCTCCCCGAGAGGGAATTAAGTCTGGGGCCCAGCTGGAGGGCTCCGATGGGCTTTTAATGACAGGGCCACTGCCCAAAGCCCAGGAAAGATGGGCCGGGGGCACCAGCTGGCTGCTTTGTTCCTTTGTTCCCCTGGCTGCTCCCTCCCCTCCCCCCCACCCCACCAGCCGGTTTCCTGGCCTCCCCTGTGAGAGGCAGGGACGGGGAGGGGCAGGGCTCATGGAGCTGGGAGAAATTAGAATTTCAAGTGGGAGGGGGACAGATAAGGACACACATCTCCATGTTTATCCCGACCTTTGTCAGGGAAGCCGGCTAAGCCCCGGGTCTGAGCCCTCAGCCTCCCCCTCCCCCCAAGGACTGCCTAGGCCCTCCATTGCCCAGGAAGGGTGAGGGCCACAGTTAGACTTTCACTTTCTTCTCTGACCTTGGTGGGGGCGCTGATCCTGGCTCCTCCCAAGGCCCGCCCAGGCTGTGCCCAGAACTGGATGCCAGGGGATAGTGCAGCAGCTCGGGGAAGCTGATTGCCGGCGATCTGTGGGGTGGAGGGACCCTGGGGAAGAAGCCACAAGAAGGAGCCTCAGTTTCCTCACTTCAAAACAGAGACGATTAGAAGGGATAATCTCCAAGGGTCCCTCCCAGCCTGAAGTCTGAAGGCAGGGATGACTCATGGTACAGGAATTCAAGTTTGTGAAGCATCTGGTGTATTTGAATCCTCCCCTGGATCAGGTCACAGCCTCCTACCCGGCCTCCCTGCCTCTGCCCATCCTCTTCCCTACTGAGCCTCCCCCCCACCATAAACTTCACCTGCTCCATATTGTCTGGACAATTCAATCCAAACAGCTTTGGGACCGAGAAGCTTTCCCTACCTGGACCCAGCTCACCTTTCTGGCCACATTACGCACGGGCCTTCTGTGCACATTTCAGCCCAACTGTCATTCTCCTTCTCTTCCTCCTTCCCTTCCCTTTCCTCTTCTTCATCCTTTCCTCCTCCTCCTCCTTGTTGTCCTCTCCTTCTCCTTCTATCCTTCCTTTCCCTTTTTTCTTCCCTTTCTCTTCCTACCACTATCCTTCGTCCTTTTCCTCCTTCTCCTTTCTTCCTTCTTCCTCCCCCTCCTCCTCTCTCCCTTCTCCTTTTCTCCCTTTCCCCTTCCTCCTCTTTTCACTTCTCTTTCTCCTCTCTCATCTCTCCTCTGGATAAGGTTGATTTGTGGGGTGTTTGGGGGGCCCAGATGATCCCTAGAAGGAAGCTGAGTAGAGGGAGGGATGTTTGGCTCTGGAAAATCAGAGCACTGAGTGGCTGTTTTCTCTAAACAACAGTTTGGCTTTTATGCTTCTAAGGCTGATGGGGAAAGCCCTGACTTGATGTCAGTGCTGTTCCTGACAGATCAGACCTGAAAGGGAAGAATGGTTTCCTAATGCCCCATCCTAACAGCTGGCATTTAGTCAAGTTTCTACTTTAGTTCCTTTGGTACCAGCTTTTGGGTACTTAGATCCTGGCATTTTTCTATATTAACCCTAACTTTTTCAGATTTTGTAGAATCAGGAAAAAGCAGCTCCTCTTCGTATTGCACTCGATGTATTTGACTAGGAATAATGATATATACAAAATTATACATATGTATGTGTGCACATACACATGCATACACACACACACACACACACACACACACACATTTAAAATAAAATAAAAACCAAACCTTGTATAGAGAACCTGGGGAAACCAGAATCAAAAGTGGAACTAGGAGAAGTTTTTCTACTCATGCTTGTATGATTTTGAGGTAGCCACATTTATCAGATTTCTATATTTTTAAGGTTTTCATTGGGTCTATTTACCTTTTGCTAATAAAAGGAAAGAGATTCCCCAGGCCCTTGTGCAAGCAAGGATGTTGCTGGGGTGTCTAGGTCCCAGATGGATCTTTCCATATTGAAAATAAGAGAGTTGCTCCCAGGTTTGGGAGAAGACTAGACTCAAAGGGGGAATGGAGAAGAAATGGATCTATGGTCCCTTTTATTGCCTCCCTAAAGAGATAGAAAGAGTTCATTCCTTAGGCAGAAGCTTGGGGCAGCTTCACTGAATGAGGGGTCTATAGCATCCCCTGAGCCAAGTGAAGGGAGCAGTGTGGAGCCATGGACCATTTTTCCAGCTAATACCTGAATCCAGCATTGTAGTCTGGGAAGAAGTTCCATAAGATTTCTAATTTATTTAATGATATAAATTATTGCTGTCTTAAAAAATACAAAAAAGTTTCTACAAAAGGGGGGAGTGACTATGTGATGCAGTAGATAGAGCACTGGCTCAGGAGGACCTGATTTCAAATCCAACCTCCAATACTTGACACTTACTAGCTGCGAGATCCTGAGCAAATCACTTATTTATTTATTTGTTCATTCATTCATTCGTTTGTTAGTTTATTATGTATTTGTTTGTTTTTGCTGAGGCATTTGGGATTAGATGACTTGCCCAGGGTCACACAGCTAGGAACTGTTAAGTGTCTGAGGTCAGATTTGAACTCAAGTCCTCCTGGTTTCAGGGCTGGTGCTCTATCCACTGCACCACCTAGCTGCCCCCTGAGCAAGTTACTTAACCCCAGTTGTCTAAGAGAACAAAAGGGGGGATGAAAGATTCAAAGAGGCTCATTTAGGCTTGATGCAAGGAGGCATTTGCTAAGAATCATGGCTGTCCCCAAACAGAATTTTTTTTCCTCTGGAGGTAGCAGGCTCCCTTCTCAAAATTCATTCAGAATGAATGGATGTTTGTCTGGCATGATATAGAGAGGAGGGTTACACTGGTAAGGGTCGGGCAAGAAGCCTCCCAGGTCCCTGCCAGCTTGGAGTTTCAGCTCTGAGTCTGGAATAATTCACACACTCAGTGTCCCATCTCATGAGAAAGTTAATCCATTTTCTCTTGCACTGGTTTTTTCTTTGACATGATGCCCACCGTGTCCAGTACCTCTCAAGTCTTTTCATGAAACAGCTATTCTTATATGCAGGTGAGAGGCTTCTGCCTGTAATTTGGTCTCTTTCTTTCAGATCCCACGCCATATTTTCCAAAAGTTTTTCACTGCTTTCTCTTATTCCCATCTTTGTAATTGGGTCACCAAATAGCATGGCAGGCATTGATTTCATTTGGGAACTTGTTAAGTTCTTCAAACTTGAATTCTTTAGCAGAATCTCTTGGCCCATGGACAGCAACTATCTCCATGGTGGCCCCCTTGCCTCTGCTCACTGTAAACATAGCAAGAGAATGGCCAAGAACTCCCCGAAGCCATTTTTCTCATCACCTATGGGTGTGTTATGAAGTCCACTCCACTAACTCCTTTGTTTCCTATCCACACTCAGAAAACCCGAGGCCTTCCTTTCCATTCACCTGTGACTTATTTGTGTCTTTTGGGTTCATTTATTGTGAGACTGAAATATGGGCTTAATAAATCAGGAAACATTCTCAGAGGGAGAGAAAAATCTTGGAAACAGAACAAGGAAAGACAAAGGAAGCAAACAGTCTGGGGTGGGGAGAAAGAAGAGCTAATAAAGAAGAGACAGATGCACACAGAGAGACAGAGACAGAGAGATTTTGAAATAATGAGCTCTGAGCTTCAGGACCATGGTCAGAGGCTTGTCAAGCCTTCATAGCTACTGGTCCTACGATTCTTTGATAAGGTTTTCCTGCCTGTCACTTGGCTACTTTTCAGGACCAGCTGAAGTACCACCCGCTCTACAAAGCCTTCCCTGAGACACCCTGTTGAAAGGAATTCCTCCACTGCAGAAATGTCTTCACAGGAAAACAATGAAGCTCTGAGTATATTCTAATGTGTATTACAGTCTATTTTTCTGCATCCTCTCCTTCCTCCTTCTCCTCCTCATTGAATTGCTAACTCCCTAAGGCAGGGTCTTAATATATCAGCCGGATCTTTTCCACAGAAGACACTTAACAGGTTTGCTGTTGATTGGATGAGGAGAAGAGTGGTCTTCTCCATCCTCACAATAGGGGAATGCTACCATCATCCTCATAATACTCATTTATACACACGCCATGACTTTGACCATATAAGGGACACGACCACCTATTCTTTGTCTGTTGGGGGTGGGGGAGAGAGGTAAAGTAGGACAGTGATATGGCTCACAAGAGCAAGGAACACTCCTTTCTTATATCTCAAGATTTTTCAAGTTGATGAGGAGCTTAATCTGTGCTGAGTAAGCAGGGAAAGCTTCATGGAGAAGGGAGCACTAGAGTCAGGCTTTGAAGGATGGGCAGCTGGATAATGGAGGATATTCTAGGCAAGAAAACAGGAAGCAAAGATCCACAGAAGAGACAAGAATGGAGTCTGACTCTAACCAAATCTGGGGTAATCTCACAGGGTTGTTGCCACAGTGACATTGTGACTAAAAGACTAGGTTGGGATCTAGATGACCTCAGCGCCAATCGTTCTCCGGTTCTCCCTAGCTGTGTGAACCTAAGCAGGTCCCTTCTCTTCTCCAAGTGTTTCCTCATTTGTAAAGTGAGGGAGTGGAAGGTCTGTAATATTCCTTCCAGCTCTAAATAACTGATCTTAGGAACCCATCAAATAATGAAGGCACACCCATCTCCATGCCATTTGTCTTATTGGAAATGGATTGGGTGGATATCTTCTGGCTTTATATTACACTGTTTCACAAGGTGCCCAGAGGAATTGTGGTTCAATGCAGAGCTATCTTGGGCTCAGCAACTTGACTTTGAATCCTGCCCCAGGCAGTTGTAATCTGTGACACATTGAACAAATCACTTAACTTCTGACTGCCTCAGCATCCTCATCTGTGAAATGATGTTAACAACAGCATCTATCTCCCAAGGTTGTTTGTGAGGACCAAATGAGATAGTATATGTAAAGTGCTGCTTCTGCTGCTGCTAGATTATGATTATTCTGATATTATTACTGTTGCTTCTGCTACTACTGCTACCACCACTACTACTGCTATTACTATTACTATTCTGCTATTGTTCCTGCTGCTGCTGCTATTACTGCTACTTCCGATGCTTCTGCTGCCATCACCACCCACCACCACTACCACCACTACTACTACTTCTCCCACAGCTACATTAAATCAGCCTGAAAAATAACCACTTCTTTTCAAGTCTGAGAGCAACATATTATCAGGACTTAGGGGAGATGAAATTGGAAATCTGTTCTCAAGGCCAAGACAACCAGAAACTCCAAGACTTCAGGGCTGGAAGAAATGAAAAAGAAAGAAGCATGGAATAGGAAGAGAAGTGTGAGGTCCCTTAGTCCAAGGAGAATCCCCTCTACCACAACTCAGACATCATTCATTATGTTCCCACTTAGAATGTTTTTCTTTTTTACATTTTCAAGATGGAGAGCTCATTACCACCAGAGAGTACCTTTTCCTTTTTGGCTACCTTTTGTGGTTAGAAAGTCCCTGAGCAGGAATTAAACTCCCTATGACTTCCTCTCTCTGACAGTTCACATTCCTTCCATTACTGAGTCTTAATGGTTCTTTCCCCCACCACATCTCTCACATCCAGGCCCATCCATCCATTGACACAGTTCACACCTTAGTTTAGATCCACAGCACCTTTTCCCTACCTCCTAATTGTCTTTCTACTCTCTCCTTCTCCTCTCCAACTTTCTTATGGCTGCCAAAGTGATTTTCATGAAACACATCTGACCTTGTTACTCCCTTATTCAATGAGCTCCAGTGGTCCTCTCTTCCCCACAGGATCAAATGAAAATTCCTTTGCTTGGTATTTAAAGCTCTGAAAAATTTGACTCCACCATGATTTGCTCTGGTCCTCCCCTTCACTTCCTTCCTGCTATTTTCCCCCATGAGACCCTTCATTTTTCATATTATTCACACCTTTTCTGCAGGCTCCCCATCCATATCCTTCTCTTGGTCTCCTGCCAAACTTAACTCAAGTCCCATTTCCTACATGACAAGCTATAAGTGTGTACTAAGCATGTAACCTCTTGCACTTCCTTGTATAAAACATATATATATATATATATATATATATATATATATATATATATATATAAACACTCCCACAAGTACACATAGAATCCCAGAAAAAAAATGCATTTGACTTGAGAGATCATCTGTAGCAAGGGACTAATAGGCAGTTCTTGGGGCCCGGAGATCTTGCTGCTCTTCATGGGGTGCTCATGAAGAATCCCTTGGTCATAGTTTTAACTTTCTTCCTTGGAGAATCTTAAGATTGCTTTTGCTCAGGGCATTTGCCTGCTATTCCCAGTGCTATCAGTTGTCATGGGACTCTACTGAGGCAGGACCCTGATGGGAACTCCAAAGTCCTCTAGCTTTCACCCTCTGATACTTTAATTATCAGGGGGGTCATCCTAGACATTATGTAGGGAGGGTCATCCTAGACAATCTCCCTTCACTTGAAATAAATGAAAAGATTCTATACCTTAAAAATGAGAATCCTTCTCAATTGTTCCTCAAGTATGAACAGCAAGGTTCCCAGGCATTTTGGTTGAGTCAATCAATCAGAAGATTTATGCAATCTCTGAAAAATCCTTGCTCAATTTGGAATTTCTTCCAAGTCATTGATGAATGAATGTTGTTGTTTACATTCATTTAGAGACTTGGTTATGCCCTTTGAATCATCTACAAGATAGTGATTCAATACAGAACTGGAAATTTCAAATGGTGATCTAGGAGAGAGCAGTTCTAGTCAAAGCCTTAAGAAGACATATTGGGAAGGGGAAAAGTGCTTTGTCCTCCCCCTTGGTCTATTCTCCCATGTGTGGGCCAGATGAGGACTTTGTAAATTATGGAGAGCCAAAGGCTTTTAAAAATATGTATGCTTATTTTCAGTTCTAAATTTTTCCTCTCCTCCCACCCCTTCTTCCACCTATTGAGGCGGCAAAAATTATGATACCCATTATACATAGGAAGTCATGAAAACATATAACTGCATTAGGCATCTTCTGGAAAGAAAAGCAAGAAAAATATAGGGAAAAATATGTTCCTCTCTGCACTGAAACCATCAGCTCTCTATCTGGAGATGGATCATTTTCTTAACCAGAGTAACTAAGTCTTTCTCAGCTGATCATCCTTACAATATGACTGTTATTGTGTACTAAGTTCTGTGTACTTATTTTGCTGACTTCACTTTGTATTAGCTCACTTAAGTCCCTCCGGGTTTTTCTGAAACCATTCCACCTATCATTTCTCATATCCTATCACAAAGATATACCACAATTTGGTCAGTCAGTTTATGAACATTCCCCCAATTTCCAATTATTTGCCACCACAAAAGATGATGCTATAATGGGTCCTTTTCCTTTTATCTTCTTGATGTTTAGACTTAGTAATGACAATGCTGGCTCTAAGGGTATGCACAGTTTTTTTGTTTTGTTTTGTTTTGTTTTGTTTTTGCATAGTGTAGAATGTTCCCCAGAGTGGTAGGACTAGTTCACAGCTCCACCAATAGTGCATTACCTAATTTTTTTTTTACATATCCTTAAACATTTGTTATTTTCCTTTTCTGGTCATCAGCTTAATTAATGGGTGTGAGGTGGTCTCTCAGAGTTGTTTTAATTTGTATTTCTCTAGTGATTAGTGGCTTAGAGCAATTTTTCTATATGATTATTGGGGGCTTTGGTTTCTTCCTCTGAAAACTGCCTGTTTATATCCCTTGATAATTTATCAGTTGGGTAACTGCTCTTATTTTTACAAATTTGACTCAGTTCCCTATATATTTGAGAAAGGAAGCTTGCCAGAAAAACCTGTGATTTTTTTTCTGTTTCATGCCTTTTTCCTTCTTAATGTTGATTGTATTACTTTTATTTGTGCAAATCTTTTAAAATTTTATATAATCAGAATTATCCATTTTACCTCCTATAAATCTATCTCTTTTTTTAGCCAGGAACTCTATCTCCATGTATAAATTTGACAGGTGAATGTCTCTATGTGTTCCTAATTTGTTTATGATAGAAACCACCTTTTTTGTATGTCAAGTAAGCATTTTGAGTTTATCTTGGAATTTGGTGTGAATTGTTGATCTATGACTAGTTGGTTTCTAATTTTCTGAGCATTTTTGTAAAATGGTGAGTTCCTGTCCCATAGGTTGGATCTTTGAGTTTATCAAACACTAGGTCACTGTGTTCATTTGTGTTTATGTGTATCTAATCTATTCCACTAATCGGTCACTATTTCTTTTTTTTAATTATTATTATTATAACTTTATATTGACAGAACCCATGCCAGGATAATTTTTTCACAACATTATCCCTTGCACTCACTTCTGTTTTGATTTTTCCCCTCTCTTCCTCCACCCCCTCCCCTAGATGGCAAGCAATCCTATATATGTTAAATAATCAGTCACTATTTCTTATCCAGTATTAAATTGTTTTGATAATTATTTTAGTAATTTGCTCGATATGAATAGATAAGTAAATTAACTTAGGTAGCATTGCCATTTTCGTTATATTAGCTCAGCTCGTTTATGATCAACTACTATTTTTTCTGAATATTTAAATCTGTCTTTATTTGTGTGAAAAATATTTTGTAATTGTGCTCATGTAGTTCCTGGATATGTCGTGAGAGGTAGACTCCCAAGTGTTTTACACTGTCTGCAATTATTTGAACTGATATTTCTTTTTCTATCTCTTCCTGCTTGTTTTGTTGGTAGGATGGAGGAAATGCTGATGATTTGTGTGGGTTTGTTTTATATCGTGCTACTGAAGTTATTTACTAATGATATTGTTTCTATTAATTTTTAGTTGATTCTCTTGGATTTTCATCATATCATCTACAAAAAGTGATCATTTTGCTTTCTCGATGCCTATGCTTATTTCTTCAATTTTTTTCTTATCTTATTACATTTTCAGTGTAGTATTATACAGCAATAGTGTTAATGGCCGTCTTACTTAATCCCTAATCTTATTGGAAAAACTTCTGGTTTATCCTTTAAAAGATCATGCTTGCTCTTGATTTTATGTAAAAACCACTTGTTTTAAGAAAAATCCCACTCATTCCTATAATTTCTAGTGTTATTTTTAAAATAGGAATGAGTGTTATATTTTGTCATAAAGCTTTTTCTTGATCTGTTGACCATATTCTTATTGGTATGAATAATTATACTGGTAGCTTTACTTATATTGAATCAATACTAAATTTCTGGTGTAAATCCAATCCAGTCATAGTGGATAATGTTTGTGATTTTTCATCAGTGTCCTAGCAATGTTTCCAATACAGCAATGACTGGTGACAGCATTCACGCTGGGCACAGAATATAGGCTGAAAGTAACGAGGAAAGGCAGATTCAAGAGTCTGCAAAGAGTCTCCAAACTTTACACCTATTTAAGGGGAACTTCATGAGTACTCCAAAAGGGACTGGTTGCATCTTAAGTTTGTGCTCAATTTCCCCATTCTGTCAATCAATGAGAACGGCAGCAGGAAAGTATAAAGCCGGAACTATTCCTATCCCATTTCTGAGACGCACTATTTGTGTGACCCTGGACAAGTCTCTGGACCTCGGTTTCCTTCTCTGTTAAATTGGTCCCCTCCCCCTGTTCCCCTCCGTCTTTGATGGATTTTAAGATTTTCGTCTTTGTCTCTGCCTTTGTCTCTCTCTGTTTTCCTAAATTCTGCTCAGATGAACTCAGAAGTGAAGCTCTGTTAATCCCAGGTTATTTTCTTTCTTTCTTACTAGTGGCTTATTTTCTTCTTGTTTAAAACCAATTAGAGAGCGTGCGGCATCATGGGACAAGCTGCATGGTTGGAACAAGGGCTGTTGTTTTTCTCCCCACTGCAGGCTTCCTTTGGAAAGTTACATAATCCCCTCCTTCTGGATGGCTTATTCTCCCATTTTATGCTGTTCTACCATGAAATTGCTAAACCCCATGCTTCAAATTAGGTCCCTGCAGCTACAGCGGGCACATCAACAAGGCCGGCTCCTCCCGCGCAGGAATCGCCCAGAGCAAGTGCCACCTGAAGCGGATGTCCATAAAGACCGTGGAAAGACATGTGCAGAGCGGGAGGAAGAGGCGAGGCTCGAGCCAGAGCAGGGATGAGGCTCAAATGAGCTTCTGTCTCTTCAATTCAAGGGCTCATCTTGGGCTGCAGGAGCTTTTTGAAAAGAACACCTTCAGAATGTAGTTCAGAGAAGCAGGGCTTCGGCATAGGGGGCTGCCCCAGCCCAGGGTGGGAGGGTGTTCAGAATGAGGCTTGAACCTGGGGAATCTCACCTTCAGTGGGTGAAGATTACACCAGGAGCCTGACGGAGAGGCAGACAGGAGCACCTCCTTTCTGACCGACAGGAATAAGGAAACTTCCTTGAAAAACTCCCTCACATTTACCCACACAGAATCTCACCATGCCCACAGACACATAGGCAGGAGCAGGGTGTCTCTCCTGGAAGTTCATATACCAAAGGTCTACAGAGCAAGGGGAATCCGGGGCATCCGGGCCAGAGATCTGGAGTGGGGAGTCGGGTGGCGAACGCTAGCCACAGAAATCTTAGGGATGGTGCTGAGGGAGGCAGGTGCATCCTCCTGTCCAGATCTAGAAGCGCGAGAGTGACCAGGGATGATGGGAACTGTGACTGACTAAGAGAGTCAAGGACACACAGAGAGGGATACAGTAAAGGCAGAGACCCTGAGGCAGACTCGCCGAGGACTGGCCTGTTGCTCCAGTTCTCACAGTTTATTCCGATATGTGAAATTGCTCCTTCTCTTAGTCGCCCTAAATTAACTGTGCCTGCTTCCTGTTTCACAATGGGGTCCCTCATCTTCACAGTGGGACATGAATGAATCGTTCCACCTCAAGTCTTCCATGGGTTCAGAGCTTTCATTCAGCTTACCCTCAGTCATCTCGGAGGGATAAACACTTCAAATAAGAGAAAAAGAAGAGAAAAAAATGAGGGAAAAAACAAAAGCAATACAAGAAAATTACGAAAAGAAAGTTAGCCAATTGGAAAAAAGGGATCCAAAACCTTAAGGAAGAAAATAACTTCTTTGAAGGGGGATTCTAGAAAGATAGTAGAATAGTTTGGTAAATACCAAGCTCTCTCATTCTCCCCCCCAAACAGCACAAATTTGTTCCTGAGGGCACACATAGACCTCTGAAAAATCAAGAAGCTTTGGGGCAAAACAGGGATCCTCCAGGTATAAGACAAGAATATCCAAAGAAAGACCCGGGGCTGGGATTAACCCTGTGAAGTGCAAACACCTGCAGGCTAGCTCCGCAAAAATACCAAATGGGGAGCCCAGAAGTGAGCTGGGGGTGGCCGGAGCCTCAGCAGAAACCACAGAAACTTTCACCTCCTGGATTGTTCGGGGTCTGAGTCCAGGAAGAGTGAGAAAAATCTCAGCCTGTTAGGAACAGCAGCCCCAGCTATGCTGCAGGGACTAGGCCCTGGGTGAGAAGGAACCAGTGCACACGTGGAACACAGAGGCAGAGGGCAGGAATGCTGCTGGCTGCAGACAGTTGCTGGAGAGTGGAGCTCTCGGTTTCGATTTCCTGGTCAGACGGGAGAGCTATCATGGGAGACTCTACCCCCATCATTAGAGGTACTAACACTAATACCTCTTATTTTAAAAAAAAATGAACCAGCAAATAAGACAGAAGCCCACCATAGAAACTTACTATGGGAAGACCAGAATTTATCTTTAAAGGAGGACACTGAAGTAAAAAAGTCTTCTACCCCCAAAAGTAACCTAAAATGGCTCCCTGACCAGAGAGAATTTATAGAAGAACTCAAAAAAGAATTTTAAAATTAAATGAGAGACATTGAGGAATATTTTTTAAAATAAAAATTAAAAACCATTCAAGAAAAACAATAAGATTGTGAAAAAAAATTAACCAACTAGAAAAGGGCAAGTGGAATCACAACACCAAGGAATAATTTTAAAAATCAAAAGAATAAAAAAGGTAGAAGATAATTTGAAACATCTCATTAGAAAAAGAACATGTCAAGGAGAGATAATATAAAAATAATTTAACTACCTGAAAGTTATCACCAAAAACCAAACAAATAACTTGCTATAATATTACAAGAAATGATTAAGGAAAATTGCCTAAAATTCTAGAACAAAAAAGTAAAGTAGAAATAGGAAAAATTCTATCACCTGAAAGAGATCCCAGGAGAAAAACTTACAGGAATTTTATAGTCAATTTCAAAACTCCAGGTTAAGGAGAAAATAACACAAATGACAAGAAAAAACTCTGCAATTTAAATACTTCAGAGATACAATCAGAACTTTGTCGACCTAGTAGCTTCTACATTAAAACCCTTAAAACATTATATTTTGAAGAGGAAAAGAGCTGGAGTTGTGACCAAGAAAACCCAGCAAAGTTGAGTATAATCCTGAAGGAGAGAAAAATGGATATTTTAAAAAGAGAAAGACTTTCAGGTATTCGAGAAAAAAAGACGAGAACTTAACGGAAATTTTGATATGTAAGATATAGAAGAAAGAAATATAAAGAAAACATTAAAGATTAATTATGAAGGATTTATTAAGGTCAAACTGTTTATTTCTTATATGTAAAATACTATTATTAAAATAATTTCTTAACAATAGATAATCAAGTAATTACTAAGGTAGTTTGAAAGAAAGATTGCTGTTGGGTCGAGTACGATGGATTCCAAAAACACAAAATTGGGTAGGAAAAGGTTAAAAGGCACAATTATTTCATACAAATGGGATGTGAAAGAAAAAACCGATACAGAGGAAACAGATTCAGGGGGAGGTCTGGGAATGCTGGAACTTTCCACACATCAGATCTGGATTAGAGAAGGAACAACTTCTACACTAAAAGGGTATAAAGGTCTTTTAAACTTAAAAGAAATAATAGAATTAGGACAGAATAAGAGAGGGACTTTTAGAAGGGTGGGTAAACTAACATTTAGGAGGATTGGAGAGAAGATTAAGGATGGGACTCTTAGAGGGGTGGATGGAATAAGGAATTGGAGGGGGTAAAGCACGCATCATCATGGAGTCATAAAAAGGACTGGGAATCAGGGTGTGGATTGGGCATGAACCCATTATCTAACCTCAGAGGATACAACCAGGTAATGGCAAGGCCAGGATGTGAACCGTCCCCCCGCCCCATATGCTGACTTCTGAAGTCACAGTCTTTTCTACTGCCCCATAACCCAGAGCCCCAACAAGAAAGTCATGGTGTCCATCAGATGAGCTGCTCGAGAGATGAATGAGCTTCTGGCTGAGTGAGGGATCATCATAAAGACAGACCTGACAAGTCTCTGAGAAAAAAATCACTTCTTAGGAGCAAATTTCATGAGGAAAAAATTGTATTGTAGAAATGGGAATCTCCCAGTGACTTACATTGATTCATCAGCAACACCATGACGGGTTGGCAAATTTCAAGAAATATCATCTCAATTCGTTGAACTATATTAACTTTAATTATTAACATTCAATATAATTATGAGATTTTCTCTTTGGCTTGTAACTAAGGAGTGAGTGTGCTCGGCTTCCCAAGCTTTTCTGACATGGGATCTGGGCCTGGTAATGGGGAATGTGCTTGATGCACTCCTAATTTTGAAAAATAAATTGAAAACATAAATAAACAAACCTGTTATGAGAAAGAAAACAGAGGGAGCCCAGAGAGGCCGGGTGAGCCGACCCCGACCTTCCTTTGTGCTGAGGCTCTCAGGTCAGGACCCTCTCACAGGTCTTGGGAGCTGTATGTTTCATTACCCAAGTAAATACAGACAATCTAACCCAAAATGCACGGCATATTAAACCACAAGTCACCGGAGTACAAACCTGATTATGCCTTGATACGGCCATTATCAATCAGATGGGATACACAACAATGTTTATTTTCTGCTCAATTGGATTTGCACAGTTCCTTTGGACATCAATTCTTGTGGGAGTCTTGGAGAGGGCTGAGGGGGTGGGGAGTGTGTTTGGGCCCCAGCAGGTCCCCTGAGAACCCTCGGGAACCCCCCAGTGGGACTGCAGGTGCACTGGACAGTCCGCCTCCTGCGCACCTGCTCCGCCTCTGGCTCCAGCCCTGGCCCATTCTCGCTCACTAACTGCTGCTTGTTTCCAGAAAGCCTGGTTGCCTGGCAAGGAAGGGGATTAATGTGCCAAAAATACCAGCCCCAGCCCACAGGAACAATAACTCAAACCGTGTCCTGCTGCCTGGCTCCTTTTCCTTTCAGCCTGGACAGAAAGTGCCCCCGTGGAGGGCCCAGTTCTGCGCCTCGCTCTGTTAGGCTGAGAGCTGGAGCTTTGTAGGCGCGGTCCACAGGAGAGTCCCTGCTGAGCACCGCTTGTTCTGGCCCCTGCAAACCTGCAGCCCGCGCAGCCCCTCCACCGCCGCTTCCCCATGTGGCAGCCCAGACATCAGGCTGGAGAAGAGTGAGGAAAGATGGGGGATCCACCACCACTCACTTCCAGCTCCAACACTAAGGCGACATTCAGACAAAGGCTGGGATTTCCCATCTCTTCTCAAAGCTGAGGGCACTTTCCCTACTTTAAGGTGCAAAATATTCTCTGAGGCAGGAGGAAGGATCTTGGACTTCATATATTCTCAATGCTGAAGGGGACCTTGCAGGCCCAACCTCCCAGTCCACTCGGGGATTCTCTCTTCAACTTTGTCAGGCTCTTCTTGAATCCCTCCACTCACAAGAGGTTGTAATTTTTCAAAGCAATCTGTCCCCATCTTAGGACTCAAATGTAGAAACTTTGCCCCTTTTTTGGCTAAAATATCTCTCTGCAACTTAGGGGTACAGACCAACGACTGAAAAGGGCTGGAGAGCTCCTCTGGTCCCAAACTCATCATGTTGAAATTTTAAACTTTTTTTCAATTAAAAAATTGTATATCTCTTCATTTCACCACCCTCAAGTTAAGAAAAAAAGAAAAAAATTCATCTTAAAAATTGTTTAGCCAAAGGAAACAACTTTTCACATTGGCCATGTCCAAAAATCTATGTTCCATTCTGCTGTGTCCATCACCCCTTGGTCACACCATTGTTATTTTGTATAAGCTTTTCTCCTGGTTCTGCTCATTCTCTCTGCATCAGTTCATATGGGGTCTCCCCAGATTTTTCTGAAACTACTCTTTCCCTTATTTCTTACATCTCCATGGTATTCTACCACATTCCCCATAATTTGTTCAGGTATTTCTTTACCACTCCAAACAGAGCTCCTACAAACATTCTGGTATAGCTGGGTCCTTTCCCTCTTTTTTTTCCTTGTGGAATAAGCCAAGTGATGGTATCCTGAGTCCAGAGATACACATAAGTTGGTATCTCCCATGGGCATAGTTCCAAATTGCTTTCCAGAATCACTGGACCAGTCCACAAATCTACTAACAATAGTGTATCTCCTGGAGTCTCACTCCTGCCCTTTTGAAAATCAGGAACCATACTTCCTTTCAGTACGAAGGACCAAAGCAGGCTTCCATCTTCCCCATGCTCCAGCACAGACTGGGGTGAGAAATAATCTGGAGGCCTCTCTCAGGTCTTTCTTTAAGGATGTTTGCTGTCCTCCTTATCTGGGAAGAGTCCAGGTAGTTCCCACAACCTCCAATCCTGTCTACTATAGATTCCATTCTCTTTCTGTTAGCTTAGAAACCAAAAGCTTTTTTTTTTAAAAGAAAGAGCCCTACAAATAATTCATTGTAATAGAACAAAACTCTTTGGGGCTTTTTCTCCCATAAGGTCTGTCTCTTCTCAGAATGTTGCATTATATATGTATTTAGGAGATTCTTTGACCCAAGTGCCAAACATGTTGGAACACAGAATAGTTCTACCCAGTTACTACCCACAAGCATAACACTATTGTTAGTAGTACAAGTACTAACTCACTAACTCACTATAAGTAGGATCTCAGTCAGAGGACTCACTTTGATTTATAGTTAGAATTTCTTTGTGGTTTCCTGTTTAATTCTTAAGCTGTATTAAGTCAGCTAAAGGTTGGTAGGTAGCCTTCCCCTCAAGAGCTCTCAGGCTTCAGGGCTTCCAGTTTGTGAGCCCCAAATTCTTTTGCGTTTCCACATAAATAAAGGAGAAGGATAAAGTCAACAGCTAAGCTCAGGGAGTAAAAGTCATTATCTGTCACCCTGCCATATTCTTGCTTTTATTACATATTTGTAGTAGGTATCCTCTCCTATCCAAGTTGCTTCTCTTGTCTAGGCTCAGTACCCCAAGTTCCTTCAAGCAGTTTGCTTCTGACATAAATTTGAGGCCCATCGCCATCTCTGAATACTCTGCTGCTTGTCCTTTTTAAACTGAGTAAGACAGAACTACAAACAACTTTCTAGATATGGTCTGGATGAAATCCTTGGAAATCTTTCTTAATTGGGTCTTTTTAAAGCTGCCACATCACACTATTGACTTATATTGAGCTTATACTCCACTCTGACACCCCAGATTTTTTCAGATAAATTTTGATGTCTACACGAATGTGCTTATATTTATATTATAAATATATTATAAATATTATATCAATTATATTATAATTGAGTTCTTGGCTCCAAGTCTAAGACTTTACATTCATTTCTATTGAAATGCATCATATTAGCGTCATCTCAATTTTATCTAATGTATTTTTTCTAATGTATCAGGATATTTTTATACTATGTCATGTAATGTATTATTTCTCTCTGCCAACTTTGTGTTGTCTGCAAATTTGGGAAGCAGCCCATTTATGCCATTTGAACTGAACCACTGATAAAGATGCTAGCTAATGCTCCATAAAAATTCGAGAATCAAACCCAGATACGTAAGGCACTCCTCTGGAAACCTCCTGCTAAATTGGTGTTAATCTTTAGTAACTATGCTTAAGGTCTAACCATTCAACCAAATCTGAATTTACCTAAGTTTATTATCATCTTAGTGCAGCTTTCTCAAACTTCTTGATGTTGAGACTCTTACATTCTTAGAAATAATGAAGGACTTTCCAAAGAACTTGATTTTGAGAAGGTCATAGCTATTGAAAGTAAAATTGTCTTCATGTTATTGGACTAAATTCTGATCTCACCGGACCTCCTGACAGGACTGAAGGGACCTCAGGGGACTTGATAGAATTGGGAGGCGGGAGGGTTAGAATAGGGTTAGACTTTGAGTACTGAAAGGGGCTCAAGTCTATATCTCTTCAGCAGGAGGCTGAAGGCATGAGAGACATCTGAGATCCTTTGTTAAACTCTAGGCAAACTCTACCTACAGCATCTCCTCCTCTTCCCCACCTGTGACTCCCACCTTCTCTCCCTCTCTCCATGTAGGACTGATTTAATCATCCTGGTAAAGATGGGAATAATATTATCCTGGTCTGGGCTGTTCTTTGCAAAGCCACGTTGACTTGATGACCACTGTCTCCTTTTCTTCACTAAGCATCATGGATGCTGACATCCTAGTATTTTGCAGAGAATCGATGTTCTTTAGAATTTTCAATCGCAGGCTCTATTCTCTTCCCTTTGTTGAAAAAGAAGACACTTGCCTTTCTTCAATGCTGTCATATCTTCCCTTTTTCTCCTAAAATGAGTCATTTTTTTCTTTCTTAGCCTGTCTACATTTTAAATTGTTTTATTGATTCCCTTTTCTTCTTTACAAGCTTGGCACTTTCCAGCGACTCCACCATCCTCCAAGACACCCACCCTCTTGTCAACTAAGGACAAACAAAACAAATCAATGGTGACCAAGTCGGCATTCCTTTCCCATAAACCTCATCCTCTCTGCTAATAAGTGGTCAGATCTTTGCCTTCAGATCTACAAAGTCCTAATGTTGTTGTTATTCAGTTGTTTCAGTCATGTCCAATTCTCCGTGACCCCATTTTGGGGTTTTCTTGACAGAGATATGGAATGGCTTTCCATTTCCTTCTCCAGCCCATTTTACAGACGAGGAACTGAGGCAGAGAGAGATTAAATGACTCTGAGAGGAGTCTTCCCAATTCTAGGCCCAGCAATCTATCCACTGCCACTTAACTGTCAAAGTCCCAATGAATCATTGCAATAACAATAATGTCTAGTTTTCATATAATCATTTAAGGTTTACAAAGCATTATATGTAGATTCTCTCTCTCCTTTGAGACATGGATATGCCCATTTTACAGATACTGAGAGATACTCAGTCACTTACTCAAGGAAACACAGCTAGTAAGTGCCCAAGAAAGGATTTGAACTCGGGTCTTTCATGACTCTCTGTTTAGAGTTCTTACTCATTGCGCCACCTAGCTGTTCAAGTTCTTTGACTGGTATTCTGAAGTTTTTCAATGTTCATTTCTTCAATCAATAATCATTGCTATTACAAAAATGTAGCTACAAGTATTGGCTTTTAGCATCTTTTCCTCCTTTTTTGATCTCTTTGATGACTTGCAGTGATAGTAATATCAGATCAGAGACTACATACAATTCAGTTACCTTTCCAATTAAATCCCAGTTTGTGTTTCAGAAGACTTAGTCCAATTCATAGCTTGGCCATAATGGATTCACTCATCATGGCTTCCTGAATTTTTCAAGATTCCTGGCAGTGGCTCGGTGATCACATCTCCCAGTTCCTTATGGATAGAAGGGAACAGTTCAACTTGGTTAGGTGACTTGACTACCTCCACCTCCAGCTAGCTTGTCTTGCTTTATCTGTTTCCCCCCCCCCTTGGATATCAATTCCCTATCAAAGATTTTTCCTTTCCCCCCTCCTCGGTAAAGAGCATTATCCTTGTCAGAAAAGAGAAATAAAGTAAGCAAAAAAAAGCAACTTTGTCTTATGTTTATCTAGAGTTGTCATCATTCCATCCACTCTTTGCAGAGTCAGCCTGTGCCTGGCACAAAGTAGGTACTATAGAAATGCTTGTTCTGTTTTCTCCCTCCCCCATATCAAAGAGTGATTCATTTTTTTTCTTTGTCCTATCTAATTCTCCTAAGATAGCTTAAATAACCTATTTGTGTTCACACCTTTTCTCACTTATCCTCAGCTCATTCTGAGTTGTACAACTCCTGATATTATTCTTTTTTTAGCTTTAAGAGACAAGATGTATATGTATTTTATCTAATATTTGATTCAGTTGATACCATATTTAAATAAATACATTAAAACTTTAAAGCACTGTTGATTTCAATTTTGAACACTAGACATATCAAATATTATGTACCCATAATTATTCCCCTAGAATGTTCTTTCACTTACTTTTAAAAACAAGTTATAGATGACAAAGCTTGATAACTCACTTGTGAAATATTTCCCCTTCTGTTAACACTGCATAACTGAATCAAGTACATACTTAACATGACATGGCATAATACTAGACTTACCCCCCAAAATAAGTTCATGATTTGAGAGCATTCCATAGCTCTCTGAGATTCTGAGAACTTGAGTTCTTAACATTTCACCTAATAGTTAAATTAAAAAAAATTAACAAAATGATATTAATAAAAGATTCAGGATGAATAGTCAATGCAAAAAATGGAAAACCAAGTAGGACTTTTGTTGGAAATCAAATTTTTCATAGTTTTAAGTTTTCAGTGTGGCCAAATTAAAAAAAGAAAAAGCCTCTAAAATATAAATGTGTTCTGGAAAACCCCTAGCATTTCCAGGGTACAAATTTTTTTTCCTTTAATGATAGCCTCCAAAAAAAATTCACATAGGTACAATAAGAACCAGAGGCCAGCCTAAACTCGAATTAAGTCAAACTCAAGCATCTGTTTGACCCAGACACCCTTCATTATAACTATCACCTTGAACTTGACCGTTGGACACTGCATTAATCATGAGGAAGGCAAGAGCTGCTTTAACTCCACAGGCATGGAAGGAATAGTGGAAGTCTTCCATGGGGGAATCAATAACAGCTGCACCTATGATTAGCAACCAATCTCTAAAAAAACAAGAATACAGCTGCAATAGTATTGCAGTTTTCTCTCCAGTCAATGCAGTCTGAGCTTCAAATGCTTTCCAGATATGTAAACATGTTTGGGGCCTCGACAAAAGACATCTTTCCCTCCCCACACTCTCAAGAGGAGTCATGGACCTGACCATTCATCCATGGTTCAATTCAATAACCTGCTGGCCACTAGGTGACTCCTGATATTACTCTTACAAGATGCTTTTATATTTTCCATCATCTGTATACATGCCCACATTTCCTTCTCCTCTAAACATCTTGTAAAATGGAAATTGGCTGGTGAGTTCAACAGTGAATACACATCAGTATTTTCAGACAATTCATTTTTTTTCTCATTAATGTTGTTTTTCTTCATGTCCTGAGAATTTTTTTACTGAGCACTTTCTGTCTCTCTGGACCTAGCTTCTGGACCTAGAATATTAGTTCTTAGATCCTACCTACCTTTCTTCTAAAGCCTTTGAAATCTTTTCTCCTCAAGTCAAGGCTATAGAAAACTCGTTGATTCTTCTTCATATTCATCACAAAATCTAAGCTGAAGTAGCCACCCATTTCCCCAAGATACCCATAATTATTCTCTCAGTAACCAGTTTGTCCCTGTATGTAACATAGAAGTTCTACTTTTTGGCATCTCTACCTTTTGAAGGCAAAAGTAATTAAAAACAATGAAATTTTATGCTGGCAAGATTGAAGAGAAAAAAGGTACACTCATTTATTGCTGGCAAAATTCCAGTTAGAAGAATCTTTCTGAAGAGCAATCTGGCTCTTCAGAGTTAGTATGCAATAAAAGTTACAAAAATAATCAGACCCTTAGACCCATTAATTCCATTTTGGGAAATATACTCTAAGTGTTCTTCAGAGGAGTTATTAGTGAGAAAAAAATATTCCAGGATGTATGGAGAGAATGGAAAATTTTGCATTCACCTGCCTTAAATGAGTGATAGTCGTATTTCCATCATAGCCAACTGATTTCTACCGATGCTCCCTGCTGATCCCCCTGCTAGAAAAAAAAAGTAAAGGGCCTCAAGGAATGTTTCTTCACTCTCAAGTTGGGGAGTATAAAGACGTTTACACATAAGATGTGTAAAAAGGAAATTAATATAACTAACAAGATGTTCGACACCTTGATATTTTCATCTGGTGAGAATACCTTTTGATTGAGTTACAGAATTAATCAAGAATAACAACTGTAAACTGAGTGAAAACAATTCCCGGACATCTCTATTAAATCAAAGAACCAAAGGTGTAAAGAATATGGACGGAAGCCACATTGTGATTGACTGAGGAGAATCATCACAACTTGTAGTGATCAGATAAAACAGCAACGCAATTCAAAATATACAATATCTCCAACCACCCCTGAGAGGAAATCACTCTTGGGAGGAGATAATATCTATCCTTTCTCCCCTTCTCAATCTCCTACTCCTACCGGAGCATGACCCATGAATTTTGAAAAGTCAGGACATCTGGAATTCCCATCAGTGTCCTCAAAATGCAATGTTTGGCGGCCGTATTTTTACTGGGAACTCAGGACAAATTAGACAGAAAACTTAGAAAAGGAAAGTGGAGAAAAAATGAACCTACGTACATAGATTCATAGAAGCAATTCAATTCCATAGGAAGGCATGATGGCTAAATGAAAGGCACTGTCCTAGGTGCTAGGACCAAAAAAAAAAAGACAAAAATGGCTCTGTTTTCAAGGAATATATGTTCCCCTGGAGAAAAACAGCATGTATAGAGATAAGTAAATCCAACATGCAGTATGCGTGTATGTATGCATTTTACACACACACACACACACACACACACACACACACATCAAATCCTGAGCGTGATTATATACAAAATGCAGAGTAGTTTTGCTTGATACTGTGTGCAGGAAATGGAAAAGGAGGAGAACCTTTGTATAGGAGGAAGGACCTGAGCTGAACCTTGCAAAGAGAGAGGGATTGATTCCTAACGTGGAGGTGAGGCTGGAGATGGAATGCCAAAAAGGGGGAGCCTGTTAGGTTAGAATGCAGAAAGGGAAGCAGTGAGGTAGATTGGAGACAGGCTGTGAAGACCTTTAAATGCCAATATTACCGCTTTCTCCCATACATCATTGTGGTCAGCTAGATGGCCCAGTGGATAGCCTTGGTGGTCAGGGAACATTGAACTTAAATCTTACTTAGAGACACTAACTGTGTGACCCTGAGCTAGTCACTTATTTTCTCTTAGACTTAATTTCTTCATCTGTAAAGTGAGAATAATAATGGGCTCTACCTACTAGCGTTTTCTGAGGCTCCAATGAGAGAACAAATGTAGAGCACTTGGCCAGATAAATTGTGACAGCAAAACTGAGCATAATTCTTCTGGGGGGAAAATGGATATTTAGTGAAATAGAAGACTTTCAACATTCTTGATGAAAAGACCACAGCTGAACAGAAAATTTTATGTTAAAACACAGGACTCAAGAGCAGCATGAACAGATAAACAAGAAAGAGAAATCATGAGAGTCAATTAAGTTAACCTATTTACATTATATGAGAAGATGATACTTGTAACTCCTAAGAACTTTATCATTATTAGGGCAGTTAGAAGGAGTCTGTATAGACAGAGGGCATGAAGATTCAATTATGTTGGGATGATCTAAAATATGAAGGGGTGAGAAAGAGAGAAATACTGGGTGAAGGGGGAAGGGAGAAGTAGAATGGGGTAAATTATATCTCACATAAATTAAATGTGCCAGGAAAAGCTTTTGTAGTGGAGGAGAAAATGAAGAGTGGTTAGCAATGCTTGAACTTCATTCTCATTGGGTTTGGTTAAAAAAAAATACACACATACACACACATTCAGTTGGGTATAGAAATCTATCTTACCTTGAGAAATAAGAAAGGAAAGGGATAAGAACCATGGGCGAACACATGTTATGCTCACTTCTTTTTTTCTGTTTTTTTTTTTATCTCTGCCATGGTTTTCTCTTTTGCTTTAATTTTTCTCTGCCAGTATGATGCCAGTATTGTGCATTAAAAATAAATAAATTTGCTAGAAAGAAAGAGCCCTGAGATGGGGGTGACAATAATAAAAGGGAGGGTAGAATAGCAGAGGAAGTAGTCAGAAGCAAAACAGATTTTTGAGGAGGGAATGTTAAAAAGAAGAGAGAGAGAGAGAAGAGTAAGTAGAAGAAAACAGGGTAGAGAGAAATACACAGTAATCATAATTGTGAAAGTGAATAGGAAAAATTCACAATAAAACAGAAAAGGACAGCTGGATTAGAAACCATCACTGAACAATATGTTGTTTATAAGGACACATTTGAAACAAAGAGAATTAAAACAGAGGGCTAGAGCAGAATCAATTATGCTTCAGCAGAAGTGAAAAAAGAGGGGATAGCAATCAAAATCTCTTACAAGTAAAAACAAAAATTAGACTCAATTAAAAAAGATAATCAGGGAAATTACATTTTATCCAAAGATATCATAGACAATGAATATTTACAGCAAGTCTCTTTGATACAGGTCTTATTTCTCAAATATGTAATGAACTGAGTCATATTCATAAAAAAAAAAAGGCCATTCCACAACTGATAAATGATCAAAGGAAATGAACAGATAGCTCCCAGAAGAAATCAAATCTGTATCTATAATATATATATCTGTTATCTGTAATCATATGAAAAAATGCTTTAAATCACTATTGATTAGAGAAATGCAAATCAAAACAACTCAGAGATACTACTTCTTACCTTTTACAAATAGCAAGTTCTGGAGGGAATGGGGAAAAATAGATACACTAATAAGCTCTATTGGAGTTGTGAACTGGCCCAACCATTCTGGAGAAAAATTTGGATTGTACCCAAAAAGCTATAAAATTATGCATAATCCTTTGATTTAGCAATACCACTACCATATCCGCACACAAACAGATCAAAATAAAAACAAAAAGGACCCATGTATACAAAAAATATTTATAGCAGCCTTTTCTGTGGTGGTGAAGAATCGGAAATTGAAGGGATGACCATCAACTGGAGAATGACTAGACAAATTATAACATATGATTGTGATAAAATATTACTGTGCTATAAGAAATGATGAAGGGGAGGCTTCAGAAAAAAAACAACAACACTTCAAGATCTATATGAACTGATGCAAGGTGAAGTAAGAAGCAAGAGGACATTTTTGGGTGCTGGAAAACAGCAATGTCATGATGAATAACTTGAGAGCTTTGGCTGCTCTGATCAATGAAATTATCTAACATAATTCCATAAGATCTATTGATGGAAAACTGTTGTCCATATCCCGAAAGAGAATCAATGAACTCTGATTACAAATTGAAGTATGATTTTCTAGCTTTCTTTCTTTTTTTGCAATAAAGCTAATGTTTTTCATGATTTCACATGTGTAATTGGTATTTTGCTTGTCTTCACAATGGGTAGGGTAGGGATGGA
The DNA here is from genome assembly GCF_902635505.1 of Sarcophilus harrisii. Classification (NCBI taxonomy): domain Eukaryota; kingdom Metazoa; phylum Chordata; class Mammalia; order Dasyuromorphia; family Dasyuridae; genus Sarcophilus; species Sarcophilus harrisii. The sequence continues at coordinate 235,066,777 of NC_045431.1, forward strand.
AGGGAAAAAGAGAATTTGGAATTGGATATTTTTAAAAAGAATATTAAAATAAACAATAAATGAGGGGGAGTTTAAAAATTAAGCTCGCAGATTTATTGGATAAAAAATATGATAATATTTATAAAGTTCTTTGTAAACTATTAACTGCTATAAACATTCTAAAAAATAAAAACAATAGTAATAATATTTACTATCGCACTTCCCACAGTGATGATCCCAAGTTTTCTCATGTTTCTCCGTCTTCAAGTATCAGAGAAATGCACATCACTCCCTCTCCCCAACCCTTAGCTAAGGATTTTGCCACTTGCTTCACCAAAACTATAGAAGCTATTAACTGAGAGCTCCCCCTTCTCCCTTGTTATTGTGCTAAATCATTCAGATATTTCCCTCTATCTACTCCTCTTTCATTGTTCAGAGAGGAAAAGGTGGCCTTTCTCCTTCCCAAAGCCAATCCCTCTTCATACACTCGTCATCCGACCCTCTCCTGACTTCTCCAGCAGATGGCTCCCATTATCATTCCCAAACTCTCTCATCTTCAATATCTTTCTATCAATTGACTCTTTTCTTTATGCCTACAAATGTGCTCGTGACGCCCTTTGCTTAAACAACAACAACAGAAACCCTAACGATCCAAACACATATATTTTTCCTCCCAGTTGCGGCTAAACCAAATGTGAGAGAGCTGTTCATCCAACTTCTTCCCTTTTTACTTTCTAAACTCTCAGCAATACAGCTTCCATTTTCATCAGTCATTTGAAACTGACCTCTCCTGTGCAGCTCAGTCCAGTCAACAAGCATATATTAAGCGCTTACTATATACCAGGCACAATACCAGGGAATACCTCAGATGAGAGCAGCTCTGTCCGCTCAAAGACTGGCAAGGCAGGGCCCTGGGTTGGTGATATATAATCCTCTATCGCAAGAGAAGGCTGAGGCAGTTTTGCAATTGGGTCTGGGATATACCACCAGGAAATGGAAAGGAGTCAGAAAATGAATAAAGGGGATTTTTAAAAAGGCTATAATAGTAAAGATATTAAGAGGAAGAAAACAAAAATTTAGAACAAAAGCAGGCAAGCTAGTAAGACTATAAAGAGTTTACATTCCAGTGGGGGAAGGCAACACATGTAGGGGTCCTGGAAAGCAAGAGGACACCCATTTGGGGCTATGGTAGGGAGGCTGCCAGAAGCAATGTGGAGGTCTAGACCTCAACAAGATAAGACAAAAAGCTTATCTGTCAGAGCTGAAGGTGCAAGGGTTTACATGGGCAATAATACAGCAAAAGAAGCTGAAAGGGACTGGCCATAAGTAGGAGAGGAAACAGGAGAGAGCCCTGAGTGTTACAAGAATCAAGGGAAGTGATAACATCTAGGTGAAGAGTTAAAAGTTATCAAAACTTCCATCATCTGACTTGTCTCTAGACTTTGATTTCCTCATTTGGGATAATTAGGCATTTGGGCTAAAGAGATTCTAGGATTTAGAAAAGGCCACTTGACTGAGAGTTAAGTGATCACGGGGAACCTTGGGAGAAGAGTTTCACTGAGCGGCTGGGAAAGTCAGGTTTCAATCAGAGCTAAGAGTAGCCACGATATAAGAGGGAGAGAAGTCAGAGAAAACAGACGTTCCCAGGAGGAAGGAGACAGTACTGTAACCTACGATCACACATAGAGAAATGCCCAGAGTATGGGCAAGGAACAAGGTGAACCAGCCACCCTCCCACAAGAAGACAAGTCTTCCTGCCCAGCAGTGCCCAAGTCTCTGAGACTTGCTGAGAAGAGACCCATGGCCAGAATGTGGCTCTGGAGGTGTCTGCCTCCCATGAGCGCATGAATCAGGATGGGGAAATGGCAATGGAGGGGAGGCAAGTTTTATTGCACTAATTCACGTCATGAAATCCAGGAATCAAAGTGTATTGGGGGAGGGGAAGGGGAAGGAACAGGGAAACTAAAGCAATATTGCTTGTAACAAACTTCAGATGACCAGAACAGAAAGGGGGAAAAGATGAGGCGTTCTGGAAATAGTCCCCAGCCTAGAGATGGGGGACCTCTGTTATCTGAACTTTTCTCCACAAAAAGTACATCAGCAAAGAATTTCTGAGCTTGCCTTAGGGAAGGCAGAGGAACCAGGAAGGGAAAATTCTGGTTTTCATCTCATTCACACCAAGGAGAAGCTGGTTAATGGAGTGAAAAGTTGGGGGGTGGGGAGTGACCACCCCCTCTTATTGTTTGTGAGAGAAGAGTTAAGGTCCAAGTAATTTGTTAGGGAGCCTAAAGCTGGGGGTAGCAGATGTAATGGGTTCAGAAAAAGACAGGAGAACTTGGTCCAAATTCCCCAAAGCCAAGCTGGGAGGAATATAAAGAAGTGCAGGAACCGGCTTGAACTGCTCAAGAATCAAGAGTGATTGTTAAATTTTCAGTGTGAGAATTTACACCTTGCAAATTGACAAGCAAAATCAGGGCTTGATTTATTGTTTTGTTGATTGTCTAGACCTAAGATAATGAGGGGGTGAATGTTAGCAATGCAGATTAAACTTAAAAGTATGTCAAGGACACCATCACCCCCCACCTCTGTAGATTGTTAAACATCCACCAGCAGCTCCCCTCCAAAGCTTAAGGTTAAAATGGCGAAGACACAAAATTCAGAGCAAGGTAGATCAAAGACTTTTAAGGAAAGGGAAGTGACCTGCAGCAGCATCTGGTCTCACGCCCCATTCTACAGTAGAGGGAGGAGCAGGGATTTCACCAAGATCACACCAAGCTGAAATCTGAGCCCAGACCTTCTGGCTTCAGTCCCAGTTCTCTCTATGGGCAACGGAAACAAAAATAGGGAGTCACCTAAGGAGATGTTGCACGGGGAGCTCAGTCACCAACTTAGACTTTGAAAGAGACACCCAGAAGATGGAAGTCAGGGTATGTAAACAGGACAAATAGGACTTGAATCCTGGTCCTGGCTGGGGAAGCAATCAGGGGAAGGTCAAGCCCAGAAAGCTGAGGATTCTGGGAGAAGTGACATTCATCCAAAGGGATGAACTTTGGCAATCTCGGGGAATGGAAAGATCAAAGAAAACAGGAAATGGCTCAGTACTCAGGATGGGTAGAAGAATAGAGCCAACCGTGAAGCTGGGACAGAACTGATCCAGTTTAGTGTGGCTCCTGTTTGTTCTCTCGGCGTTGGAAAGGACAAAACAAATGTGGCTCCAGGAGGGAGCTGATGCCAGAGTATCGAGGTAGGACCTGGCTATCTTTGAGAAATCAGGTCTTTTGGCCCCTCAGAGTTCCTCCTCCAGGTACCAAAAGAACTGGTGGGTGTGAATCCTGAGTCACTGCGCCAAACAGAGAAATACCACCGGGTCAGAAATGGAAGATGCTGTCTTCATTTCTCAGAAACAAATGGAGACTCAGACCAAGAGAAGGACAGAGAGAGACATGAGAGGGAGAGAGAAACAAAGACTGAGAGACACACACACACACACATACACACACACACACAGAATGCATGATAGAGGGAGGGAGGGGAGAGAGAGAAAGAAGGGGAAAGGAAGAGAAAGTGAGACAGAGACAGAGACAGAAAAAGAGGGGCGTGTCCTAGTAAAAGTCCAGACTGTGTTATTTGAGTGAAAGTCAGGGAATTTCTAGCTAGCAAAGGGAGCAGTGATTGCAGTGTGCCTTCCTGCATTCAGCAAGTACAGGTCATAGCAAACTAAGCTCATTTCTTCCTTCTTTTATTTTTTCTTTTGACAGCATGATTAGATTGATTGATTAGGGGAATACACTAGATTTAGTTTACTTAAACGTTGGCAGCAACCAAAGATTTAGCGTGATTCTTGTAGACAAGATGGAGGGATTTAGGTCAAATAGTAAAACAATTAGATGGGTTTGAAGGTGCTGAAGTGGCTGGACCCGCAGACATCTCACAACTGGGCAAATATGGCTTTGGAAGGGGGTCTCCCGCGGGCGCCTTAGAGATCCAAGCCACTTGCCATTGTTATCGATGACTTGGCTAAAGTTCTGGCGGCGCTTATAATTTGCTGGTGACACACTGATGCCCCGGATGACAAGGGCAGGCTTTCACACTTAGTACAATGCCTGGCAAAACGTGGGCTCTTAAATGCTAACTGAGAGCCGGCCCGCCAAAAAGGCAGGTGCCAATGTGGGGTTAAGGCTAAAAGAGGAGGCTCGATAGGAGTAAAAGTCAAGTTTTAACCGCAAGCTAAGGATAACCCAGCGGTGGGACGAGGCTACCCCAAAGCTCTGGGGGTTTTGTTTTGTCCGGAGACAAAGAATTTCTTCCCGGGAGTCTGGGCTGCCTCAGGAGGTGGTGGACTCCCTGGAGGTCTGCAAGCAGAGCCCAGAAGACCAAGCCCCGGAGTGACAGAGAGGAGATTTCTGGATAGGTCCAGCCTGGACTAGGTCTCCTAGGTCTTTGAGCCCTGCAAACCCAGGGTCTCCTAGGTTATCATCACAATGCAGGCGCACGCAGGGACATTAGCAGCTGGCCCCCAAGGCAGCTGAGCTCCCGAAGGCTGGGGAAGTGACTGCTGGGGAATGAGAGGACCTGAGTCTGAGCCCGGAGTACCAGGGGTGCTCCTGACAGCTCACTCATCCCCAGCAGCCGGGGCTGCCAACGCCAGAGAACACCTAACCTCTGTGCCCTGGAACTGCTGCCCGGGCTGCTGCTCTGTGGTTGCCCCGCGTGCCTGCTACGTTGAGCCAAACATCCAGCTCTGCCCTCCCTTCACATCAGGCCCCTCCTCGCCAGCCACCAGCCTTCTCCCAGATGGGCTCCTCTAGCTCCTCTGAGCGGAACCCTAACCTTAACCTCTGTCACTGGGCTAGCGCGGGGGGGGGGGGGGGAGGTGTTGTCACCTACTCCCTTATGGTCCCATTGCTGTAACTTTCCAGACAATCCCATTCTGGTATGTTGTTTTCTTTAGGGTAGGGACTGCCTTTTTGCATTAATAAAAATGATTAATAACCAGCACTTATCATCTCATTTGTCCTTATCACACCAGTCCTGGGAAGTAGATGCTGTGATTATCCCCATTTTACAACTAAGGAAACTGAGTCACATAGCGGTTCCGTGACTTGGGCTGAGTCTCACAGCTAGCCCGTGTCCAGGGCTGGACTTGAATTCAGGGCTTCCTGACTTGGTCTTTGTGGCGCACAGCAAGAGCTTGCCTTGCCAGGAAGGGCAAGCCCCGTTCTGGGAAGCACAAAGGGCAGGGGTGGGCAGAGCAGCAATCAGCTCAGCTCTGTTCCTCAGCCTTCTCCAGAAATAGCTTCTTTCTCGCCTGGGCCAACCCTGCTGCCGTCACGATGCTGCTGCCGACAGCCGGGGCTGCTGGGTCACCCCCCCCCCCCCAGTGTGGCTGGGTGCCTCAAAGCCGGAGGCCCAAAACGGGTAATTATCTCACTCCGGGGCAGGGCACACCTGGCTGCAAATTATCCAAAGGGCTTCACTCGCTAATGAAGGCCTTTATAAAAATGTCGGGCTCGCCCTCCGGGGCTGCCTGGAATAGCTCCTGCCTCGGCAGGTAGAGGGGAGGCCTTCCGGGAAGGCTTGGGGGGGGGGCGGCCTGAGCCAGGGAGAGCCCGCTGGGGGCCTGGCCCTCACGGCCACATCCCAGGCCCTGCGCCTCTGCCATGGGGGGATGCGGGTGGCGACTCCTGCTCTAGCCACCAAGTCTCTACCTCTCCCAGGAACCCCATGAGAAGGCTTCCCAGCCAGCATGAATTAAGTGCCTGTTGTGTACAGGACCAAAGAGAGATCTAAAGAAAGTCCTCAACCTCAAGGGGTTGGAGCCCAGATTCGGGGAGGGCACGAGGCTGGGCCCAAAGGAGAGGTCACCTGAGGGCTCCCTGCTCGCTGGAGGTGGACCCTGGAGGGAAGGTGAGAGAGGGCGGGGCTCGGCCAGGACAGGCCAGAGCACAGACTTCCTGGGAGACACTGGCCCCGCTGAGTCCCACAGAGTTAAGCCCTTTGGCCAAGGTTACCCAGAGAGGGAGACTTGAACCTCTGGTTCTGGAGCATGTGCTCCTTCCATCCCATCCCTTGGGGCCCCAGCTCCATCCATGAGCAGTGAGGATTCATGAGCATCAGGAGGAGAATAGGTCAGATGGGACAAACACTGAGTCCAGGCTGGTGAGAGGGCCCAGAGTTAGCCAAGAAGGCCCAGAGGAAGCCGGATGGGAGACATGAGTAATTAGAGCAGAAGCTACTGGAGGGCAAGGACTGTGGATCCTCTTCAGTACCTACCTACGGGAGGCCCCGAATCCATGCTTTTTGAATGGAATTGACTGGACTCAGAGGTTTTTTGGCTTTGGGGTATGAGGAAGGAGGGAGAGTGAGGATGTTTCCTAAGGGCTTCTGGGTGACTGGCAGGATGCTGGTGCCCCCCACAGAACAAGGAATGAAGAAATAGCCTCTATTAAACTTCTGCTACATATCGGGCACTGTGCTGAGTGCTTTACTGATATCCTCTCATTGGTAATAACTCAGCCAATCCCTACTTGAAGCCTTCACCTCCTTCACTTGCTGCTTGAAATGGTATCTTTGGGACCCTCAAGGGCATTTTTCATTTGGATCGGCCAAGGTGGCCTCCTGGACGCCTCACTCTCTCACTCCTCTCTCTTATTAAGCAAGTCTCACGGCTGTAAATTTTACCTCTGCAGCATCTCTTTTTTTAAACTTAAAATTAGTTATTTATAATAATAAAATTAATTTTATATAATGTTATAAATGATTGTTATAAATAAATGCTATAAAGTATATGTTATAAATATAAATAATTTTATATGATGTTATAAAATAATTTATCAGTTACATGTAATGACAACTTTTAACATTCTTTAAAAAATAATTTTGACTTCCAAATTCTTTTCTTCTCTCCCCTCCCCGAGAAGGCAAACAATTTGATGCAGGTTATACGTGGTCAAAAAAAAAAAAAAAACCCAAACAAAGCCCAGATAAAAACCTTTAATAAAAAAAAAGTCTGCTTCCATGTTCATTCAGACTCTAGTAGTTCTTTCTCTAGGTATAGATGGCATTTTGCATCCTAGGTCCCTCAGAAGTATTTTGGATTACTGTATTGCTGGGAAGAACTAAGTCTTTCATAGTCGATCATTGCACCATGTTGCTGTTGCTTTGTATAGTGTTCTCCTGTTTCTGCTCATTTCATAAAACGGCAGCTCCCGTAAGTCTTCTCCAGTTTGTCTGAAACTATCCCCTTCATTATTTCTTATAGCACAATAGTATTCCATCCCAATCATACACCTTACCTTGTTCAGCCATTGCCCAATGGCTGGGCATCCCTTCAATTTCCAATTCTTGCTGTAGTTGCTATAGATATTTTTGTACATATGAGTCCTTTCCCTTTTTATGTTTTATCCTTTTGGGATACAGACCCAGTGGTAGTATTCTTGGATGGAACAGTATGCCTGGTTTTGTAGGTGTTAGGACCGAGTTCGTATTTGCTCTGCAGAACGGTTGGATAAGTTCACAACTCCACCAACAATGCATTGGTGTTCCAGTATTCCTATATCTCCTCCAATATTTATCATTATCACTTGCAGTCCCCTTGGTCATTCTGAGAGCTGTGAGGTGGTACCTTAGAGTTGTTTTAATTTGCATTTTTCCAATCAATAGTGACCGAGAGCATTTTATATGACAATGATAGTTTTGATTTCTTTCTCTGAAAAAAATGTCTGTTCATATATTTTGACCATTTATCAGTTAGGGAATGACTTATATTCCTATAAATTTGACTCAGTTCTCTATTTGAGAAATGAGGCCTTTGGCAGAGACACTGGTTGTAAAATGTGTTCACAGTTATGATTACTGATTGTATTTCCCTTCATCCTATTTTCCCCTGTTTATTCTACTCTTTCTCCTTTCACCTTATTCATCTTCAAAAGTGTTTTGTTTCTGGCTTTCACTTCCCCCAGTCTTTGCCCACTCTTTTATCCCTGTCCCCTCCTACTTTTCTGTAGGTAAGATAGACTTTTATTCCCAACTGAGTGTGTAGGTTACCCGCTCTTTGAGCCACTTCAGTGTCCCCTGCCATTTCCCCCATCTATAACATCCCTCATATATGGCCCCTTCTTCCCTCTAACCCCTGCCCCTATCGTGGTGCAGACCCTCATTCTCTCACCACTGCCTCCCTCAAGTTTCTTCCCCCCATTCCATCCTCTGCTTTTTCCTAAAGTGAGGGTCTGACCATGTCGTCGTCTCTCGATAAACTCCAGTGACTCAAATACAAAATGTTGTTGGGCCTTCTTCAGAACCTGCTCCCTCCTTCCTTCCAAGTCTTCTTAGCCCTCACTCTCCAACAGTGACACTGACCCCCGGCTGTCCTACCAACAAGATGCTCCATCTTCTAATGGTACCTTTGCAAAAACCATCCTCCCAGTCTTCCTCCCTCCTCTTCTTTATTTTCCAGCTTCCCTCAATTCCTTCACCTCAGCTAGAATCTTAGCCCCTCCAGGAAGCTTTTCCGCCCCTTCTCCACACTAATGTTTCCTCCATGAACTAGCTCCGATTTATCCAGTCTGTATTTTGTTGTACGTAGATGCTTACATGTTTCCCACATTAGACAGTGAGCTTCTTAAGGGCAGGGTCTTTCTTTTTATCTCCGGAACTTGGCCCAATAGCTGGTACATAGTAAGTGCTTAATACCCTGGCCCCCTGGGGGCTAACTGGCTAAACTGTTTTGGATGGAGGTATCCCCCTTTCTCCCATGGTCCAACCTCTCTTCCTTAGACCTGGAGGCCCTGGGAGTCAGCAGAATCTCTCAAATCTGGGATTTCCCGAGGCAGGCACGTGTTAGGGGGCTGACAGGACCCTTTGGCTGCAGGTTTTGTTGACAGGCCATCCCAGCATGGAAGGGACTGTCCCTGGATGGGGTAGCCCCTCCTTCTTGGAGGTCTTCAGGCAGAGGCCAGAGGGTGTCAGGTTTGTCTTAGGGAGCTTCCTTACAAATACAGGTTGAGCTGAAGGTTGCTAAGGTTCCTTCTAAGACTGATGTTCTGTGAATCTGCAATTTGATGGCATAGGCTTAGTCACAGCAAGAAGCTCAGCCTTGGGAAAGAGAAAGTCCTTCTCGAAACTGGTGCACAGGGGTAGAAAATGGAGGGCACTGTTATGGAGGAAAAGGGGGGAGATGCCACAGGTAAAGGTTGGGAGCCTTGATGTTCTCAGCAAAGGAGGAGGCAAGATTCTTTGCTGAGAGGGAGGTGGAGGCCTTTCAGGAGAGGAAGGCAAGAGTTGGGAAAACTGTTGTGGGGGAGACAGAGACAGAGAAACAAAGAATGAGAGAGAGACAGAGAGAAACAGAGACAGAGAGAGACAGAGACAGAGAGAAACAGAGACAGAGACAGACAGAGACAGAGATAGAAAGCACTCAGCTGAGAAGAGATAAAATAAATTTGTGGAAGCCGATGAAGCACAACTTCCTTCACTGGCATTCAGTAGCACTAGAGGAGGCAGGAGTGGGGGAGACGATGGTGCGCTTATTAAGGGATCATGGCACCCAGCATTCCAGAGCAGAGGATGGGGGCTCATTATCTTTGTCATCCAGTTTATGAAGGGAGGAGAGTAAAGTCAGAGTAAGCTGGGGGAAAGACAGATCCGAAGTCCTAGGAGATAGGAGAAAATGGAGAGGGATAGAGAGCTGGAAGGTTGTGATCAGACAGAAGTCTATCTTTTTTCCCATTAAAAACATTCGTCTCTCTCCCTCCTCCATCAATGAAAACAAAATGAAAAACCAGAGGAATGAATTTCCAAATTCTGGATAATGGAAGAGAGAAGAATTATAGGTCCTGGTGAGAGCCAGATTGTCCTTGTGTGTAACTGGAGTAGACAGAAGGGGAGTTGAAACTAATGAGCCAGGTGCCAAGGTGTGCGTATGGAATATGTCTGTACTAAGTTCCCAAGTCTGTACTATAATCATAAGGAAAAATGCTCTAAATCACTATTGATTAGAGAAAAGCAAATTAAAACAACTCTGAGATTCCACCCCACACCTACCAGAGTGGCTAATAGGACAAAAAGGAAAAAATATCGGATGTTGGAGGGGATGTGGGGAAAGTAGGACACTAACAAACTGTTGGGGGGGGGGGGCTGTGGGTTGGTCCAACCCTTCTGCTCCACCGAGCAATGTGGAACGATGCCCAAAGGCCTATCAAACTGCTCACACTCTTGATCCAGCAATAACGCTGCTCCGTCCCTCTCCCAAAGACATCCAAAAAAGGGGGAAGAGTCTATTTGGACAAAAACATTGCTAGTAACTCGTTTTGTGGTGACTAAGAATTGGACACTGAGGGGCATGCCCACCCTTTGAGAAATAAACAAGCTGTAGCATATGGTTGTAATGGAGTACGATTGTGCTTTAAGAAAGGATGAGCAGGATGATTTCAGGATGATTTCCCGGAAAACCGGGAAAAAACTTACATGAACTGATGCAAAGTGAAGTAAATAGAACCAGAAGAACACTGTACACAGGAACAGCAAGATGGTGGCATGAAGAATTCTGAATGGCAGCTCTTCTCAGCAATACAGTGATTCAAGACAATCCCAAAGGTCTCAGGATAAAGCACACTATCCACCTCCAGAGAAGGAGCTGATATTGATTGAATACAGACTGGAGCATGCTCTCTCTCTCTCTCTCTCTCTGTCCGTCCTTTCCTCCCTCCCTCTCCCTCCCCGTCTTTTTCTCTATCTCCTCTCTTTCCCTTCTCTCTCTTCTCCCCTCTTCCTTCTCCTCTCTTTGTCTCTGTCTCTCTCTCTTCCCCCCTCCCCCTCGCCTCTCTCTGTTTCTCTCTGTCTCTTCCTTTCATTCTTTTTTATGTGAGTCTCCTTGTACAAATGACTAATATGCAAATGTTTTACGTAACTGCCCACGTCTAACCTATATCGGATTGTTTATCATCTTAGAGAGAGGGGAGGGCAGGGAAGGAATTTCGAATTTAAAACTTTTTTTTAGATGTTAACAATTTGTTTTGACTCGTAATTGGGGAAAATAAAATGTATATTGAATTTTTTAAAAAGATCCCCAAGTCTAAGGACCAGGGGTTGGTATTCGGGGCTGAATTTCCTGGTGGGAGCCAGGAGAAAGTGAGAATTTTGCCCCCAGGATCTGGAGGGGGGAGGGGTAGTGAGGCTCAGCGTTGCCCACTCCTCTTCCGGGCCTGTCATGCTGGGAACACTAGGGAAGGGGCTCAGAATCACCCTGTGGGGTTTGGGAAGGACCTCAAAGGGCTCTGCTCCATCCCAGCCAAGCCTGTAAGGAGCCCCAATAACCCTGCCTGGTGAGAAGTCAGTCAGCTTCTTCAGGGAGGTCAGGCCAGGCCCAGCAAGCTCTCTGGCTGCCTCATCTGAGGACAAGGAGTCTCTTAATGTGTATTTGCTGACAGGCTGTCAGGTCCAATCATTGGATCAGGAGTTACTTTTAGGATAAAAGAAGCCCTCTCTCTTGCCATTTGGAGCTCTTCACAGTCAGACTCCAGCCCAACTAAACCGACCTAAGGACTCTTTCTCATAAATGACTTCCCAACTCCCACCCACCCCCTTTTGCACAAACTGTGCCCCAGACTTGGAAGTTTCTCCGTCGCCCCCTCCACCTCCTGGAGCTCCTCTCTCCTTCCAAGGCCCATCCAAGGCAGCCCCTCCCACATGGGGGTCCTTCCTGCCCCCTTCAGTTCTGAGTATTCTCACCCCACAAAGAAAGCAAAACGATTCCATGTCTATTTTGCTTGTGTTGTTTACATGATCTCCCAATATGGGTCACTGCTACCTTATCAAAAGCAAGCTCATCGTGGGCTGTACCAGACTTTGTCTTTGCATCCTCTCCCAGTAGCAGGACATGGTATTTTTGTTGTTCAGTTATATCCAGTTCTTCCTGACCCCATTTAGGTTTTCTCGGCAAATATATTGCAGTGGTCTTGACGAGGGGAGCCCCAAAACTCTTTCTCTTTCTCTCTTTCTGGCTTGGGGGGGTACCCAATTTCCCCCAAAGTCTGAGAGTGAGAGTTTCAGGACTCCCCTCTTCAGTCTGCCATTTCCTTCTCTAGCTTGCTTTGAAAATGAGGGAACTGACTTGCCCAGGATCACCCAGCTAGCAAATGTCTAAGGCCAGATTGAGTTCTCCACTCCAGGACTGGCATTCTGTCCACCATGGGGCCACCCCACGGCCATGACGTGCCTCCATTACTTTTTTAAATAATGTGGACACAGTTCCATCTAGCTAGGATTAAGAGCACTGGCATTCCCTGATCTCAGGCTGAAGAGACTCGCAGCTGGCTGGCAAAGGGAAGCCATGAAAATTACCCATAAGTCATGAGCAATCCATTTGTGAATGACTGAACGTTTTCCTGAAGAACAACAGTCCGTCTGCATTTACTCACTGGTCAGAGGTTATGAACAGGTAGTTTCAAAACAACTGTGAACTCAAGACAACCCTCAATCAAGAATATTAACAGATATAGAAACCCAAGCAACTCTGAGGCATCACCTCACACCCATTCAGTTGGCAAAGATGCCCAAGGATGGGAAGAGCTAATACTGGAAGGGCTACAGGGAAACGGGGCCACCAGGCATCTAAGCAATGGTCCAACCAGCTCAGAAGACATTCAAATTCTATACACTCCTTGTTGGGGTCACTCTGTCACATAAGGCGAGTATCCTAAGGAAGTCAAAGATGGAAAAAAAATCCAGACCCCCCAAAATAGTTTTAGTAATATTTGTTGTAGAAAAAAACTAGAAATCAAAATGCTGCCCATCATTGAGTGAATGAATGACTGGCCAAACTGTGGCCAATGAATTTAATGGCGTTTTAGTGTGTGACAGATGGTAGATTACAGGTGCAGACCAAGGCATATATAATCAGGGACAGCCACTGTAAGGACTTGTTTTCCTAAGTCAAATCAAATTAGCAAGTCCATGAGCATTTATTAAACCCCTACTTGCTATGTACCAAGCACTGAGTTAAGTGCTATAGGTACAAAGAAAGACAAAAAAATAGTCCCTGGCTCTTAAGGAGCCCATTCTGATGAAGTGGATAGAACACACAACACAACTATATGTCATACACACAAAGGAGAAATTAATGCTTATATATCAACATAGATAAATAAATGGGTAAATAGATGGATGGGTGGACAGTGATGTCCCCCACAGACATAGGAAAGATAAGAGTCAATGATTGTAGATGGCCTTCTCGAGCAGATTGACCATGAAGGAGAAGATGCACTTGAGGCAATAGCTAGTAAAGATGGATAGATCAATTGAGAAAAGGGTTTTTTTGAGGACTAGGAAAACATAGTTTATGGGTAGGAGGGAAGCAGTCAGTAGACAGAGAGTGATTGAAAATTAGGTATTTTTTAAAAATAGAGATAGAATTTGGTTAGGTTTAGAAATTATACTTATTTTGTTTGTCAGGAAGTAACCATGAGTTGGTTTTGGGGGGGTTTTTTTGAAGCATCAATGAAAAAAAATTGCTAAAAATCAAATCTCCCCAGATACAATCAGCACTGCCTCCTGGTCTTCTGATGATTAGGTTATTTTAAAATCAAGGCTGAATTAAGTCCTGCCCTCATTAACTAACATCTTCCCAAACATCTTCCTCCCAATAATTCCTTGGCTCTCTGGACGATCTTTCTCCTTCCATGTTAGGAAAGTGCAACTCAGAAACTCTTTTGGAGATGACCTAAAGCCAGAGATATGGGCCATATGCATCTTTCAACCAACGAATCCACACTTCTCTCTGCTTGTAGGCTGCCCTGTGTTAGGCACTGTGCTAGGCACTGGGGATGCTAAGACAAAAAACAACAGTTTCTGCGTTTCTTACATTCTACTCGAAAGTTATTACATGTCCACAAGCAAGTAAGAACTATTGCCACTTAGATTTCTTTGGAGAAGCTCACCACTGTGGAGTCATCTTTTTCTAATCACAGTTAGAATTGTTTTGGTACTTTAAAGTACAATATCCTTAATGGAGTTGTGAACTGATCCAATCATTCTGCAGAGCGATTTCCAACTATTCCCAAAAAGTAATAAAACCGTTCATACCCTTTGATACAGCAATAATACTACTAGGTCTGTATCCCACCCAAAAAAATTTTAAGGACTGGGACAAAAGGAACTATAAATATTTATAGCAGCTTTTTTATGGTGGAAAAGAACTGGAAATTGAGAGGATGCTCATCACCTGTGGAATAGCTGAACAACTTTAATTGTTCAGTCATATTCAGTCGTATATAAATTTGATGGAATACTATTGTGTGGTAAGAAAGAACAAGCAGGATGGTTTCAGCACAATCTGGAAAGATTTATAGGAACTGAAGCAAAGTGAAGTGAGCAGAGCCAGGAGAACATCATGCACAGTAACAATATTGTATGATGATCAACTGTGAATGACTTAGCTCTTAGCAATACGATAATCCAAGACAATTCCAAAGGATTCATGATGAAAAATGCTGTCCATATCTAAAAAAAGAACTACCAGTTCTGAAGGTAGAGCCAAATATAGTATTTTTCACTTTCTTTATATTTTTTTATGTTTTTCCCCTTTTTGATCTGTCTTCTTTTACAACATGACTAACGTAGAAATATTTTGCATGATTTCATATATATAACCTATATGAAATTACTTACCATTTCAGGGAGGAAGGGTTAGAGTTTGGAACTCAAAAACAAATTAATGAATATTTAAAATAGTCTTATATGTAGTTGGGAAAAATAAAGATTCTTTTAAAGTTTACAGTCTTTTAAAAAAAAAATATCCTCTCAATGATCCTCACAGCAATCCTGAGAGGTAAGCGTTATTACAATCTCCATTTTATAGATGAGGAAACTGAGGTAGAGACTTGCCCTTGGTTGTACAGCAGATGCTATCACTTAGTAAAATGTCTGGCACACAGTAGGTGATCGACAAATGTTTACTGATTGAAGTGTGCGGGACTGGATTTAAACTGAGATTTTAATGCCAGGCCCAGCACATCTCACATTTCTTCTGAGCTAATTCAATTCTGCTTTGCTCATAGAGCACAGGGCCTTCTCTGATGAGGGCATGCCACTGGGCGGTCCTGTGCCAGTGTCTCTCATGTGATATAATCAATTCTAAAGTTCTTAAAAGAGACCTTGAGAGTGTCCTTGTGTCGTTTTCCTGACCACCTTGTGAGTGCTTGCCCGGTGTGAGTTCTCCATAAAATAGTCTTTTTGGCAAGTGTTTGGTTGGCATTCGATCACTGTGGCCAGCCGTTGGGATCTCTGCAGTAGAGTTGGAATGCTTGGTGGTTTAGCTCAAGAAAGGACCTCGGTGTCTACTATCTCATCCTGCCGGGGTCTTCACAGTCTTTTTGAGACAATTCACATGGAAGTGACTCAGTTTCCCCACATGGTGTTGGTAGACTGGTCTCACGGGCACACAGCAATGAGGTCAGCACAATGGCTCTGTCGGTGTGGGGGTGGGTCAGAGAATAGAAAGGAAGAAGAGAGGGCCCAGGACAGAACCTTAGAGGGCACCTCTACAGAGGGGTTGGGACATGATCCTGCAAAATAAAGTCAGGGGAGAAGCACTAAGAAAGAATCATCATGCAGCTCGGAGGCAGTGTGGGCAATCTATCCAGGAAAGGAGGTTGGGCAATAGGGTCAGATGGCACAAGCCTCCTGGAAGAAGGAAGGTTAGAGAGAGAGAGTATTGGTCGCTTTAAGGAGACTGGTTTTGTGGATTTATAGGAGTAGAGGTCAGATTAAAAGAGACTGACAAAGTGGAGAGCAAGAGCAGAGCCGGCTTGGTCTGAGTTTAGCTGGGAAAGTGAGGAGAAAGATGGAGCGAGAGCTTGAAGGGATGCTTCCATTTTTTTTTAAAGATGGAGGAAACTGGAAGGAAGAAGCCAGTAGATGGAAAAAGACATTAACTTAGAAACTGAGAGGAAACTCCTCCAAAGAAGAGGAAGAAATGGTGCCATTGAGGAAACTTACGGCCTCAAGAATTGGGTTGGTTATGTAACAAAAGCAGGAGATGACCGGTGGCCAGCGGAGCATCCTCTGGCCCCTTGGTCACGTGGGAGAGCTAGCAATGAAGGCCTTCAGCTTGTCCAACAAGGAAACACTTGGGAGGGCATGCACAAGAGCAACCCAGGACGGCTTTTAATCTGTGAATCCCCCTGAATCAGTGAGGTCCCAGACTATTATGATATTGGGGGCAGGGAAGAGCTGAGGGAAAGGACAGGCTCCCAAGGAAAGTGGATAGGGTGGGATCATGGGCACAGAGAGAGGTATTCACTTGGATGAGGAGAAGGACATTCTCAGCCTCTGAGACTGGAACCCAGAAAGTGAGAAGGGAAAAAAATTCCCAGATGACTGGCACAGAAGCACTGGGGAGAAGAAGCAGCTGACCTACTCAGGGTCACCTCTGACCCTGACACACACACACACACACACACACACACACACACACACACACAAGCATGCAATAAGTACTACCCATGCACACATGCAAGTGCATGAGCACACATGTATACACACATGAGCACACGTGCACACACATACTCCTCTCCTTCTGGCTTTGCACTTTGGTGACAGAGGAAAACCTGTCTGGAGAATAAACACTGTTGGCTTGTGCACCTGCCCCTGTTCCCTTACTGTGCCATGGAAGGGACCTGAGGCTCTTGGAGGCCGAACTAGTGGAGTGGGAGTTCTAGGAAGGAAGGACCTACTGGGACCATATTGCTTCGGGACCAGTTCAGCTAAGGGGTTCCCAGAGTCCTCAGTGACCCATGCTCCCTGATTTGGGCAGGGGAGGGACAGTGCCTCCTCCTGCCAAATTAACTTCGGAAATAGGAGCGTGACCTTGGCCCGCTACCTCTCTCCTGGGTCCCTCCCTTCCTTCTCTGTCTGTGCCCTCCTCTCTGAAGCCCAACGGGTGAGCCCGGAGGCCGCTGTGCAGGAGCTGGGATCTCTGCTTCAGCCCTCGATCCCTGCTCCGAGATGCTAATGGCCGGGAAAGGAGGCTCCTTTCCCAATGGCAGGGAAGGACCATGGCCTCTCCAGTTCACCAGAGCCCAACCAAGCCTTCCTTCCCGACAGGCTCCCCTGGGCTATGAAGACAAGGCTAGAGAAGACAGCCCTCTGTGCGTCAGCGTCCTGGACGCTGAGCCCAGGGGCCAGGGGCCCTAAGGATTCTGGGTCCCTGTCACTTGCCAAGTCTGTGCTAAGTAGCTAAGAGGACTTTGCCTGCTCCCTCCCCAGTCCGCCTTCAGCTGGGCAGGAGCAGGTCTGCCAGAGGTCCTCTCTCTCCGGCAGCCCCGGGGTCCGCAGCCGGGGTGTCCGGCCCATCTAGCCGTGGCTCTGTACCATGGGTCCGGGCTGGCTGAGCGGCGGGTGGCTGGCTTCTCTGCCCCGGGCTCAGGGGCCCCAGGACAGGGTCAGGGCCTCGGCTGAGCCGCCGCTGACAAGGGCGCCCCGGGCCAGGCCGGGAAGGATGCTCAGCACGCTCTCTCGGTCCCGCCCCTCCTCCCTGGGTTGGAGAGCTCCCGGGCGGGGCGAGGGTAGACGAGCGGGAGGGGGGAGAGGAGGGGGTTCAGGGAAGGGCGGAGGGGGCAGGGGGAGGGTGGCGGTTGGCACTGATTGGCTGCCTCTGGTGCCAGTCGCCGCCGCGGTCCCAGCCGCTTCCGCCTGCTCGCTCGCTCCCTCGCTCCCCTCCTTCCCCCTCCTCTCCTACCCCCTCCCTCGCTCCCTCCTTCCTCGCTCTCTCTCCTCTCTCTCGCTTGCTCGCTCACGCTCGCTCCGCTCCGCGCTCGGGGAGCAGCTGCTGGGCCGGAGAACAAGGAGCGCGGGCGGGCGGGCGGGCGGGCGGTGCGAGGCTCCTGGGTCCGGTCCTTGCGGGCGTCCGCCGGGGACCATGCAGCTGCGGGAGCATCACCACCAGCAGAAGCAGCAACAGCAGCAGCAGCATCACCAGCAGCAGCAGCAGCAGAAGCAGCAGCAGCAGCAGCAGCAGCAGCGGGCACAGCAGAGGCGGGGGATCCTCGGAGCCTAGGCGGCCCCAGCCCCGCGCTCTCCCGGGGAAGGAGCCTTGGCCACGGGGGCTGGCCGCCGGGCGGCCGTCCAGCCGAGCTTCGCCGGCCAGCGCTTCTGCGGGAGGAGGAGGAGGAGGAGGAGGAGGACGGCGAGCGGAGGAGCGGTCAGGTAGCAGCCCCAGCGGCAGCCAGGCCCCGGCCCCAGCCCCTGCAGCAGCGGCCCCAGCGGCCCCAGCCGCGGCAGCGGCCGAGCGCGCTGCCCGCCCGGGAGGGACGGCCGAGCAGGCTTAGCAGGCGGAGAAGCCGGGCGCCCCCCGCCGCCGCCCTCACCCCAGCCCTCGCCCCGCAGCCTTGCCGGCCAGCGATGACATCAACGGGGAAAGAAGGCAGCGGGGCGCAGCACGCGCAGTATGTGGGACCCTACCGCCTGGAGAAGACGCTGGGCAAGGGACAGACAGGTGCGTGAGGGCGCCCGGAGCCGCACGGCCGGAGGGATGGGGGATGGGGGACACGGGGGGGGGGCAGGGGACCGGCGCGGAAGGACGGGGGGATGGGAGGACACCTTGATGGGGGCAGGGGGAGGCCCGCCCGCGGCGCGAGGGCAGGGGACTGGAGCCGAGAGCGGGGACCGCGGGGCGTTCGCGGGGCGTCCGCACCGGGCTGTGGCCGCAGCGGGAATGCGGGCGGGCGGGAGGGGCCCGGCGCGGGGGCCCGCGGGGCCCGGCTCCCCTCCGCATCCCCGGGAGCGGCGCGGCTGGCCGCGAGTGGGGGCGGGGAGGATCCAGGCGGCGGCGGTGGCGGCGGCCCGTCTGTCATGACATCATGATGGAGAAGGGTGTAGTCCGCCGAGATACCGGGCAGCCGGTGGGGTTCGGGCCGGGGGACGACGGGCGGGCGGGCGGGCGGGCCGGCGGCGGCGGGGGCTGGGCCGCGGGGGCGGACTGGTTCCGGGCACCCCCTCCCCCCAGCCCCGGTCCCCAGCCCGGGCCCTGGAGGCGCAGAGGCCGGGCTGCGGCACCGCGACGTTTCCGCAGGCTTCCCCGTGCTCCGCGCCATCCCCCTCCCCCATCTCCTCTCCTTCCTCAGACGCTCTCCTTCCTTCTCCGGAGGATGGGTGGGCGTGAGGCAGGCAGGCAGGGGCCGGCCCTGCGGCAGGGGGAACAATAGTCCGGAGGGACAGGGAGCGCGCGGCCGTTCCTCCGTCCGCTCGTCCGTCAGTCCCGGGGCACGGGGCCAGCCTGGCACGGAGAGGGGGGAGGGGAACAGGCTGCGGGCAGTTGGGGCGCGGCCGGGCCCGGGGCCCCGAGGGAGGGCGGGCGGGGAGAACCGCGAGGCACCGCGCCCGCCGACCGGGTACGGCCCGGGGCGTTGGGGCAGCGGCCGCAGGACCGCTAGGACAGGTGCAAACCTTAGGCGCCGGGCGGGCTGGGGAAGGGACGGGCCCAGTGCTCCGGCCCAACAGGCCCCAGACCTATTGTGCGGGATGCGGATGATGGGGGGGCGGCGTTAGGCAGCCGGGCCGGGCTGGGCTGAGCCCCCATCTGCCGAAGACAGCCTCGCTAATAGGCGTGCCGGCCCGCAGCTGCGCCCCCTGGGCCCCCAGCGGCCTCCACCACCTCCGCCCAGGCAGCCCTCCCCTCCCCTCGGCCAGCTGGGGTGCGAGCTCAGCCGCCGGGACAAAGATCTGCGGGACAAAGGTGAGGCTGCCTCCCCGGCCCTTGCGAGTCTGGAGCCTGCGCCGCAGCCCCCGAGCCTCAGGCCCGCCGGTCGCCCCCCAGGGCCACGAGCACAGGCTCGAAGCAGCGCCGGGGTACTTGGCTCCCCAGCCGCCGGGCTCTGGGCTCTCTGAGAGCTGTAAGCCAGGCTTTGGCCTTTGTGTGCGTGGGGATGGGGGGAGGAGGAGCTGCAGGGCCCCCTTGG
Organism: Sarcophilus harrisii; assembly: GCF_902635505.1. Lineage (NCBI taxonomy): Eukaryota > Metazoa > Chordata > Mammalia > Dasyuromorphia > Dasyuridae > Sarcophilus > Sarcophilus harrisii. The sequence continues at coordinate 235,086,708 of NC_045431.1, forward strand.
GGCGCAATTAATCTCCTGGAGTGGGGTGGTTGGAGCCCCAGCCCCACCCTCAAATGGAGATGAGGGGGATGTTGGGAGCTGCCAGCTCCTTAGCTTTGGGCTCCGAGGGGAATTGGCAGCATTCTACTCATTTCCTCAACTGTCTATTCAGGGCCTACTGTGATTGGAGGTGGGTCGGGGCCTGGGAGACCTCACAGCAATGAGCGCCCGTCCTGCGGGAGTTCCCAGGCTGAGCGGGGTCAAAGGAGAGATCCCAGCCCCTCCAGAGCGCTGACCCCAGCCGTGGCCGGGGTCCCGAGGAGGCTAGGGCAGGCAGGAGGGAAGAAAAGCAATCTCTGACCAGGGTCCCTGAGGGAGTTCCTGCCAGGCTCCGGCTGCAAGCCACAAAGGCTGCTGGTCCGATTTCTCAGAAACAGTCTGGCCAGCCCTCCTGCCCAGCCCACCCGCCTGCCCCAGCCCCCGTGCCCCTTCCTCAGTGATTTCCGACTCAGCCATTTTGTTTCTTAAGGTGAAAACCACACACAGGGCTCTCTCGCTGGTAGGCGTGTTGTTCCCCCTACTCAGCAGAGAAGCAAAGTCTGGCATTTTCCTTGGTATCTTCTACTTTCCCCAGGCTGGCAGCCCCAGCCCCCCCCCCTCGCGGTCTCACATTAATCCAGCCACTTGCTGAGGACAGTAGCCTTCACCGCCTGAAACCCGACTTTCCTTATTTCAAAGGCTCCTGGCCCTCACCCCTTGACTATTCCAGTAGCCTCCTCACTGCTTTCTCTGCCTCAGAGTTTGCCCCTTCACCCATGCACCCCTACAGTAGCTGTTGAGGTGATCTCCCTAACATCCAGGGATGACCTTGTGTCTCCTCCCCTCCTCAAGAACTTCATCAGCTCCTTCTTGCTTCCAGAGTCAAACGCAAAAGCCTACTTGGCCTCCAAAGCAATTCTCCATAAGCCCCTCTGCCTCTGGGCCTGACGTGCTCTCCCTCCTCCCTTGGGTCCCCTCAGAGCTCCCCAGGCCTTATCTGCTTTCCGATCAGCTCAGTGGTTAGTGTTCCCCCATCCCCCAGTGACTTCACACACACATGGACATTTTGAATGTGCTTGCCTAGGAAGGGGGCTTTCTCCCAGTAAGAAAAGTTTCTGTTTCACATTTGACTCTGCATCCCTTGTGCCTAGCTCAGTGCCTGACACCCCTTTATATGGCAATGATTGTTAATTTGGACCGAAGAGATCCCCAGAATTCAGGGGAGGAGAGGGAAGTCGGGCACCCTTCTGGGCCCCCGGTCCAGCTCCGGTCAGCTCCGGTAGCAGCATCATGACACCCCATCCATCTGACGCTTCCCAGGCTCTGGGTCGAGTCTGCAAAATAAAATGCCCCAAAGCAGAGCAGCCCCTACCCTCGGGGAGATTCTTCCCATTCTTGGAGTAGTGGCGAAGGCTTAGGAGGACAGAGGTGGCCATCTGTCCTTTCTTCCTGTCTCTCTTCTTCCCCTCCTCAATGTTCTGGGCTCCCTACCAGGAGAGCGCTTTGGGGCAGCTTTGGGTCTCCCCAGCTGGGTTCTTTTCTGGTTCATGCTGAAAGGTTGCCCCCCTGCATGTCCCGGTCTGCCCTGAGGGAATGGGAGACAGTGGTTAGGCAAGGAGGAGATAGCAATCCAGTGCCGGGAAGGGAGGAGGAGAGGCAGAGACAGGGCAAGCTCGGAGCCAACTGCAACCTCCCTGTTCCATTCTGGCAGCTCCCTTCGGTGATCTGTTTGTTTCTTCAGGAGCCTCTGCAATTCATGAAACCAGGAAGGGGAGGGGCTTCCCCCCCCCCAGACTATAGAATAATCTAATTATCTTCCCGATAAAATTTTGTTCTAAGGAACCATCCCCATCAAAATGCTGCCAGGCTGCTGGGAAGAGGGGCTTCTCGAAGTTTCACAGAATCCCACTGTACTACAGTTAATTATAGGAGGGTTCCTCTGTAATTAACAGTAATGAACAGGAAAGGATGTGCCTTGTGTTCCAATAACATGCTGCAAGGATCATGTTTAGAAAACATCAGATTTGAACACAAAGCAGACAGACTCTGCCCTCCCCCAGCTCCTCCTTTGCCTCAGTCTCCTCCTTTTGGGTGCCAAGAACTGGAGATTCCTGCCTTTATTTTGCCTCCATTGGCCTGAAGGCCCTTCGAAAGTTGTTGTCCCTGGATTTTGATGCAAGGAAGAGAATGTTGGGAAGGAAGCTTCACTTGTGTGTCGCAGGGATCGTTTCCTCTTGGTCTTGCTGTTTATATTTACACATTTATAGCCATCGAAGCCGTCTGTCTGTCCGTCCATTTGTCTGTCTGCCTAGCTTTGGGCCCCTAGGTCTGGCTGCTCCGTGGATTTGCAGACAGCCTGGCCACATCTCATTTTGTTTGCCTTTAACAGCGAGGGCTGGGGATGTGTGCTTTCCCATTTTTGCACTGCACTGGTGACCACGGGGAAGATAAAAGTTTGACCTGAAAGGCCTGATCACTGCTGTGACCACCAGCTTCCTCTCATAGACTCTTCCCCAGCCCACTGGGACTTTGAGAAAGGCTTGTCTTTTGTGCCCAGGAAGCTGCGAGGAAGTTTCTCAGGGCAGGGCCGGGCCAGGGTGAGCCGGAGCTGCACCTCCCAGGGGAGGAGGAAGAGAAGGCTAGGACATCCACCCCCTACCATTTTTGCCTCCGACATCCCTGAGGTGGCACAGATGTTTGTTTTCTGCTTCTCCTGTCCTGGAAGATGGGAGGTGACTTCCCTGGGAGGCTCTGAGAAGGAAGCTTTGTGGAGAACAGGGTCCCCGTTTGCTTCATGTGGTGGAAAAGATCTCAGCAAAGGCTCAGAATCTCTGGGCAAGATTTAATAAGAATACCCCCCCCCCAAGTGCTAGCCATGGTGCTGAACCCTAGACCCAAATACAAGCAACAATAAAACTGCCTGCCCGCAAGAACCTTCCAGTCTAATAGGAGAAAACAGCACACACACAGCTGAAAAAGAGGTCAGAGGGGAAGGTATCCACAGACTTGGTGCCGAGTCCAAAAGCCAGGAGAAGAGGCAAGAGGGAAGCTTGGTCAGCCTTGGTCCCTACTCAAAAAGGAGACCCCAGTGAGAGAAGGGAATTGGGAAGTTCCAGGCTAGGATCTATGGGCCAAATCCAGAAGGGAGCTAGAGGAGAGGCCCTTGTTTGGCCTCCACTGGGGCCCCTTCCGTGGGACTCAACAGAGCCTGCTCGGGTCTTGTTCAGGTGGGTAAGAAACTCGGCAGAGAGAGGAAGGGCACTGTGCAGTCAGCGGTCCGAGAAATTGTGCTCCCTTAGACTGTGGAGGTTTCAAGAAGGAGCTTTCAATGTGCATGTCCAGAACCCCCTTCTCATTTCTGGGCCTTTGTTTCCTCCCAGCTCCAAGTCCAGGATGATGTTTGGGAGGCTTTGTTTTGATTCTTGTTGTTGATGTTATTTTTGTTATTCTTAATTCCCCCAAAAGCCAGACCCAGGGCTCTTGCTAAAGGGCTGTGCTTGGATCCCATCAGGGAATCCTCTTTTCAGGGCAGGACAGGGGTCACCTCCCCAGAGAGGTCCCTTGCTTTCCTGGGAGGGCTTCATTGCGTGTAAAGGCCAAAGGGCACCTCTATTGGCGCCTTTTGCTTTCGCCAGCATCGGGCTGAGGTTTCTTGCTGGCTCCCAGGCAGGTCGGCTGCTGACATGCGGGAGGCAGATCCCTCATGTATTTATATCTAAACAGTTCCAGAGCGGTCTCTATTTATACCCGAGCCCGCATTGGCGGGGCCAGCAGAGCGGAGTTGTTCCCCATTCTGCTCCTCCGAGTGCGTCAGAGCTCGGGTGGCAGTTGGTGCCACTACAAAAGGAGAGAGAAGGTGGGCAGCAGGACGAGGAGAGAGGCACCAAATTAAGCATGTTCCAGCCGGCCAGGCTGCTCTGCCCATATTTATTCCTGGTTTGATCCAGCCAAGGCCTCCATTGAGGGAATGCTGAGCCAGTCCGGATTGTGTGTGTGTGTGTGTGTGTGTGTGTGCTTTGTGTGGTGTGTGTATGGTGTATATGGGGGTATATGTGTGTGAGTGTGTACATGTGAGTGTGTGTGTGTGGTGTGTGTGTGTATGTGTGGGGGGTATATGTGTGTGTATAGTGTATGTGTGTGTGGTGTGTGAGTGTGTATGTGTATGTGAGAGTGTGTGTGTGTATTGTGGTGTGTATGTGTGTGTGTGGTATATGTGTGTGGGGTGTATGTATGTGTGTGTGTGTGTGTGTGGTGAGTGTGTATGTGTTGGGGGTGTCTGTGTTGTATGGTATGTGTGTGTATGTATGTGTGGTGAGTGTGTGTGTGTGAATGAGTGTGTATGTGTGTGGTGAGTGTGTGTGTGTGGTGTGTGTATGGTGTATGTGTGTGGGGTATATGTGTGTGTATGGTATGTGAGTCTATGTATGTGTGGTGAGTGTGTGTGTGTGAATGAGTGTGTATGTGTGTGGTGAGTGTGTGTGTGTGGTGTGTGTATGGTGTATGTGTGTGGGGTATATGTGTGTGTGTGGTCTATGTGTGTGTGGTGTGTGAGTGTGTATGTGTATGTGAGTGTGTATTTTGTGTGTGTGTGGTGTGTGTATGGTGTATGTGTGTGTGTGAGATGTGTGTGTGGTGAGTGTGTGTGTGTGTTTTGTGTGGTATGTGTGAGTGTGCGAATGTGTATGTGTGTGGTTTGTGTGTGTGTGGTGTGTGAGTGTGTGTGTGTGTGGTTTGTGTGTGTGTGGTATGTGTGTGTGTGTGTGTTTTGTGTGGTGTGTGTGTGTGGTGTGTGAGTGTGTGTGTGTGTGTGGTTTGTGTGTGTGTGGTATGTGAGTGTGTGTGTGTGTGGTTTGTGTGGTATGTGTGAGTGTGTGAGTGTGTATGTGTGTGGTTTGTGTGTGTGTGTGGTTTGTGTGTGTGGTGTGTGAGTGTGTGTGTGTGGTTTGTGTGGTATGTGTGAGTGTGTGAGTGTGTGTGTGTGTGTGGTATGTGGGTGTGTGTGTGTGTTTTGTGTGGTATGTGTGAGTGTGTGACTGTGTATGTGTGTGGTTTGTGTGTGTGTGGTGTGTGTGTGTGTGTGTGTGGTTTGTGTGGTATGTGTGAGTGTGTGAGTGTGTGTGTGTGTGTGTGTGGTGTGTGAGTGTGTGTGTGTGTGGTTTGTGTGGTATGTGTGGTGTGTGAGTGTGTGTATGACCAGTGCCAGTTAGTGAGAACTTGTGCTTCTGGACCTGCCCATCTATTTCGACCTCCATCTGTCAGTCACCAGAGAGCCCTGCCCCTCATCAGCGGAATCTTTTAGCCCACAAATGTTTCTTAATTCTGAGCTCCAAGCTCAGCAGGGCTCAGGAGGGTAGCACAGCTCGGTCTGCCCCAAGGACCCTCCTGGTTGGAGGGGAGAGCTCCTCCCCTCTGGCCAAGGCAAACAGACCCATCCCGCTGGGCTGAGGTCCCAAAGCCTTCCTCCCTCCGGGCCCTCTCCAGGGTGCTGATGGCTGGGCATCAGGCCTTTCGGCTGCTGGGGAAGCCACATTGCTCTGCTATGGAGAGAGGCCGGTGCTGTTACTGAATAAAGGGAACTTCCAGTGTGGAAGCTCCTTGTTGTAATAAGGTACAAGTGAAACGGCGAGCCGTTGTTTGGTCCCCCAGCTGAGCCCAGCCGGAGGCAGGACACGAACCTGGATCCTCCAACCAGAGGCTACACTGTCTCTTAGCAATGACTCACCCACCAGAAATTAAATCAGAGTCCCCAGGCTTCGGAAATGAGCGCCACCAGAGGGGTGCCAATGGAGAGGGCTCCTCGTTCTCCACTAGAAGTCAGCACTATTGCTGTGGGCCTTAGTGGCTCCATTGGTAAAATGGTGACGACAATGGCGATGACGATCTCTACTTTTGTGCATGGCAGGTGGGCAAGTTGCCCCAAAACTATGGCAGAGAAGGTTTGGCCAACCCCTGTTGGGGTAGTTGTGAAGATGCAGTGAGATAACCTGGGTAAAGGACTTTATAAATCAGAGGGTACCATAGAAACGCATCATTATCATTTTTGTTATTGTCGTTATTATGATGAACAAAACATCATTAATCATTTTCTACATGCAGAGCATTGGGGGAGCAAATAAAAATTATGATGGTTCCTGCCCTCAAAGAGCCTGCAGGGAGTCTCTTGAGGAGGAGATGGGGTAAACAGGATTTTTAGAAAAGCTTTTGAACAGGCAGCGTGCCAAGAGGGTATTCCAGACAGACGGCACCGTGTAGTCAAAAGCACGGAGGTGGGAATGAATCAGATATGGTCCCCGGGGAGGTGGCTGGCTCGAATTGGGTGTGGCACATACATGTGTGGCAGAGCGGTGAGATCTGATGGAGACTGCAGGCCCTTGTCAAGGGCTTCGCCCACAGGAGAGCTCCTTGCAGGGGCTACAAATCGCCGCCCTGGCGTGTTGGAGGAATTCCTTTCTGGTACAGCTGGGACAAAATGGTGCAAGGGTCCTTTCTGGCTCTCAGATCTGTGGTTGTGCAAAGGCCAGGCAGAGGATCTAGGTGGCTCAGTGGTCAGTGCGGAACTCGGCACCAGGAAGTTTGGTGGTGGTAGTGGTGGTTCAGCTGTTTTCAGTCATGTTCAACTCTTTGTTGTCACATATGGGGTTTTCTTGGCAAGGATACTGGAGGACTTAGCCTCTTGTTTCAAGTTCTAGTCCGTAACACCTTTCCATGTCCTTCTCTGGCTCATTTGATAGATGAGGAAACTGAGGCAAACAGAGTTAAGTGACTTCCCTAGGATCACACTGCTAGTAAGTGTCTGAGACCAGATCTTAAGTCAGCTCTTTCTGTCTCCATCTACCCTACCACCTCCCTGTTCTGTTAGCAAGAAGACCTGAGTGCAAGCCAAGTCTTGGACACTCACTATCTGTGAGACCCTGATTTTTGCTTGCCTCAGTTTCCTCATCTGTAAAATGGAGATACTAGCATCTCCTTCTCAGGATAGTTGTGAGGATGCAGTAAGATAACATAGGTGTAAAATACTTTATAAACCATAAATTACCATATAAATGCTAGCCAGTAATATCATTTTGGTTATTATTATGAATAAAATATTTTCAATTTCTATGTGCAAAACATTGGGGATACAAATAGAAAATTATGTTCTTACTCTCAAGGAGCCTGCACTCTAATGGGGGACAACACCTGAGGATATCACCTTAGCTTTGAGTCACATGCAAGAGTCCAGGGTCCTTGGGGTGCAGCAGGAAGCTTGGTACATGGCAAAGCTTCCCAAGGGAGCACTTGCAGGGTAGGTCAAAGATAAGGAAAATGGGGGAGGGGCTTGGGATGAGCAGGAGATCTTGGTGTGAAGATCTTACTGGTGAAGCTATGGGAGCTTAGATTGATCTGCTTGAGGGGTCATGGCCTCGGAAGTCCGAGAGGGACGTCACTGCCTCTCCGGGGAGAGCTCTTGGCCAAGATTTCGGAAGGCTGCTTAGACACCCCAAGGGACTGGGGAGTAACCCAGCAGCAGGGTTTGGGACCCAAACATGGAGAGCGCTGATGACAGAAGCACAGATCGGTCACGGGAAGGCTGGAGACAAAGTCATGGCCATACTGGCGATCTTAAGTGTGTGGGGGGGTGCGGGTCCCGGAGAACAGGACAGCAACAAGCAAAGATGGGGAGAAGGGAATTTCTGAGCAAAAGCCTGCAGATGGGGGCAGGGCACAGGGCACAGGGCATAGGGCATAGGGCATGCTCAAGAGCCAGAGAAGAGCCAGAGAGGATGCTGGAAATAGAGATTGGGCAGAGGAGTAATGTGAAAGCAGACTGGAAAGGGCAGGTTGTGGAGCACTTTCACTTTCAAGAAAGGAGAACAATGCAGAGCAGCTGAAAGATCACTGGGTCTATAGTCCGCGGGTGTTGAGTTCAAATCCTGCCTCATGCAGGACCACCGGTACATCTCTGGCGAAGCTCCCCCCCCCTTTCTGTCCTCATTTCCTCTGGACCCAATGGTGTCTCTGGCCCCTGCTAGCTCTGAATCTATCTATGGACCTATGAAATGGACTCTGGGCTGGATCTTCAACCACGCCTTAGCCATAAAGCATGATTGTCCCCCCAGGGTCTGTTCCGGACCCTCTTCTCTCCTCCCTCTGACCTATTTTACTTAGCAACCTCATCAGCAAACACAGATTCAATTATCACGAATCTCGGATCTCCAGCCCAGCCCTAATTTCTCCCCTGACCACCTCTTGCCTATTGGACTCTCCCACAAGGCGTCTCAGACACATATTCAGCCAGAACTCATCATCATTCCCCCAAACCCCCTCCTCGGCTACTTTCCTCTCGTGGCAGATGGATACACTTGGCACAGAGGGGTCTCCTCCGCACCCCTTCCCCTGGCTCCTGCCCCAACATCTTGATTTCTGCCCCTCGTCTCCTCTGACATTGGCCCTTATCTTCTCGAGCCCAGATCCTGGCAAGTGAACTTGCCGCCTGGCTTCCCTCAGCGTCTCCTCACTAAGCCGCAAAGTGATCTTCCTGTCACCGCAGTGGGTCCCTAGTCTTGCTTTGAAAGCCCCTCACTAGGGAGCCCTTTCCTCCCTTTCTGGTCTTATGTCCCATTCAGCCTCAGCCCCTGCCGCGTCACCCTTCTCCCCCCTTCAGGTCCTTGCTTTGCCTGTCCCGGGAACGCGCTCCAGCTCTGCTTCCTGGCCAGCTCTGAGTCTCAGCTAAATCCCATCTTCCACAGAAAGCTTTCCTAATCCTTCTGGACTTCAGTGCCTTCCTCCAGACTAGCTCCAATTTATCCTGCCCCTCCCTTGTTTGTGTATCACTATTTACGTGTTGTTTCCTCATTGAATGCTTTCCCTCAGTGCCTAGCACATAGTAGGTACCTGTAAACGGCTCTTGGCTGACCGAGTGACCCACAGGGAGGCTTTGAAGCTTTGGGGGCAGAGGGATAGAATTCCCTTCCGCTGACTAACTTTCCTTACGTCCTCCTTCCACACCAGACGTGTCAAGTCCTTCCAGAGCTTCTATTTTCTTGATAGAGGCAAGAGAAATCCAAACCTTGGGCACCGAGAGGAGTCAATCAGTTAGCAGCGCGCATTTATTAAGTCCCTTCTATGTGCCAGGCATTGGGTTAAGTGCTGGGGACACAAAGAAAAGGCTCAATGGTCTCTGCTCTCAAGGACTCCCAGTCTGATGGGATGAGGGGACATGCAAACAACTGTGGGCAAACCAGACTCTGCCAGAAAACTAGGAAGTAACCAAGGGAAGGAAAACACTAAGATTAAGGGGCACCAAGACATCGGGAATCTAAGTGGCAGCAAGGAGGAGGAGAGGGCTCCAAGCATGGAGGATGGCCAGGGAAAGTTCCAGAGTCTAAAGATGGCAGCTCTTCTTTAGGGAAAGGGGGAAGGGGGGACAGTGTCACTGTGGCAGTAGTAGGGAAGGGAGGGAAGGGAGTGGAAGGGTGCGACTGAAAAGATAGGAAAGCCCTGAATTCCAAACAAGACGATTTTGTTTTGTTCCTAGAGGTAATAGGGAGCTACTAAAGTTCACTGAGTCGGCGATGAGAGCAAGTTGCGTGGAGGAGCTGGGAAGGCTAAGCCTGGAGGAAAAAGAGGCTTCTGAGAGGCAGACTGGGTGCCATCTTCTAGGCGAGGGGGGAGGTGGGAAGTGCACTGGGAAGTTGGGGAGAGAAGTGATGGACCAGTGTGATTAGGACATGGAGCGAACAAAGTGCCTCCATATACTCAGATGCCCAAGAAGGATGCATGACAGCAGGCTCCAGACAAGGCTTCGATGCTGTGCTGAGGAGTTCAGATCTGATAGTGGAGGCACTGGGGAACCTCTGAAGCTTTTTGAATAGGGGAGTGATGTGGTTAGTTCTGTGCCTTTGGAACATCACTGATTGCAGGTTGGATTAGAATGGGGAGAGACTAGAAGCAAGGAGTTAGGAATCAGGAGGCTTTTGTAATAGTCTATACAACTATTTGTGAGCCTGGGCAAGTCATTTTCATTTTATTTGCCTCAGTTTGCTCATCTGTAAAATGAGCCAGAACGGGGGAATGACAAGCCACTGCTGTATCATTGCCAAGAAAAAAAGGTCACGCTGAGTCCGGTATGACTCAAAAATGATCAAATAACAAATAATTAGTAATTCATGTAACCTTAATTCTAATCAAATGAGATAATGTTTGTAAAGCTTTTAGCATCATGCCTGGAACATGGTAGATGCTTGTTTCCTTCCTTCCTTTCCTTTCTCTCTCTTTTTTCTTCCTCCTTCTTTTCCTTCCTTCCCTCCTTCTTCCCTTCCTTCCTTCCTTCCTTCTTCCCTTCTTTCTTTTCTTCCTTCCTTCCTTCCTTCCTTCTTTCCTTCTTTCCTTCCTTCCTTCCTTCCTTCTTTCCTATGATGATAGCTTAAGCTGGGGTGGTTGAAGACTGAAGGCAACAGTGTTAATGACTTGATGGAGACAAGGCATGGGCAAGCCCCATATATAAATAGGAGGATTCTGGCAGGGGTCTGATGGATGGGTTTGAAGGAAGAGGATGGTGGCCGGAAGGTCTGTGAGGAGGCCATGGCCATCCCCTAGACGTGGGAGAAAAGGAGCTCAGCCTTGGAAGGGCTGGACATGCTGGATACTTCCAAGAAGGTGCTACTGAGACTTCCTTTGGGAGGGCAGGAGCAGCTAGCAGGTGGAGAGCCAAAGCTTGAGGCTAAGGCCAAAGTAAACTAGAGTCTGGATCCTGGGAGAATCAATGAGGTTGTCAGAGATAGTGTGTGTGACCAAGGAAAGCCGTGAGGATGCTCGGCCACCAGGACAAGGTGGGAGAAGAAAAGGGTTGGGTGCTTAGTGGGATAGAACTTTCAAGTGCAGGGTTCTTTAGAGTTAGGGAACAAGTTTGCAGGCAGATTGAAGAAGGTATTGGAGAGGAGGAGACTGGAGGCTGATGGGAGGTGAGACAGACCTTGAAAGGCTTGGTAACAAAGTGGATCTAAGAGATGAAAGCAGGAGAGGCAACCCTTAGTTTCTGCGCCTTGGAAATGAGGGCAGTGGGTTCACTGCCACCAAGAGAAGTAATAGTTAAGGAGAGACTTTGATTTGGAACCACTTGATTTTGGAGATAAGAGACAGGAGACTGGAGACCCAGAGAAGCCTGAGGACAGTCAGTCATTAGCGTCTGTGTGCTGCTGGACCTCTGCGGACTGGGTCAGGGCAGTTTCTATACTGAATGATAGGATTCAAAAAGCTCTCCACTGCCTGATACTAGGATGTGGGGTCAAATGGAGTAAAAGCCAATTTAGTTGGGATAAATGTAAAGTCTGATATGTAGGTCCAAAAAGCAACTCCAGGAGAAGATGAAGGTTTGATGGCAGTTTGTCCGGGGGGGTGGGAGGGAAAAAGGCTCCGTGATCCCTCAGCTCACAATAAGGCAACAAAGGGCTGGTTTCCTGGTTTGTCTCAAGAGATGCTGTCAGTTCTCAGGCCACACATCTGGGGGTTGTGTGGGCTCTGTTCTGGGCACCGCAGTCAAGGAAAAATGTCCTTGAGCTGGAGGGTGTCCCTTGTAACTGAGAAAAGGACACAAAGAAGCAGGTCAGTGGAGCTAAACAGCAAATTGTCTGTGGCTGGAGGGTCTGGACACTCATGGTCCCCCACTTCTGCAAAGAAGGGAAAGGCCTCTTTCTCAAGCTTGGGTCAGTATAACTAGCCAGAATTTCCGCGGTCACCTTCTCTTTGTTCTTTTCCTGATTCTTCCCCTTTAACCAGGCATCAGTTCATCCCCATGCTCCCAGGCCTCCCTGGAATCCTTGTAGCTATCGTGTCTTTTCTCATCTCCATTTTTACTTTTTCCAATTTTTAAAACATTTTTATTTAAAGTTTTGAAGTCCAAATTTTCTCTCTCCGTCTCTTCCCTCTCCCGTCCTGAGATAGTAAGTGATCAGATATTGATTATACACGTGCAATATGTAATATTCCCACATCAATCATTTTGTACAAAAAGACCTAAATAAAAGAAAAAAATGAAAAATAGCATGTTGCAGTCGGTATTCCGTCAACACCAGTTCTTTCTCTGGAGTGGATAGCATGCTTCTTCATGCTTCGGGATCCTCTTGGATCATTGTATTGCTGAACAGAGCAAAGTCTATCAAAGTTGCTCACTGGACGTTGGTGCTTTTACTGTGTACGGTGTTCTCCTGGTTCTGCTCCCTTCACTTTGCATCAGTTCGTGTCTTCCCAGGTATTTCTGAAATCATCTTGCTTGTTACTTCTATAGAACAATAATATTTCCTCACAATCATCTTCCATGATCACTCATTCCCCGGCTGATGGACATCCCCTGGGTTTCCAGTTCTTCGCTACCTCAAAAAGAGCTGCTATAAATATTTTTATCCAGATAGGTCTTCCCCCCCCCCTCTTTTTGGTTGTCTCTGGGATATAGACCTAACGTATAGCCATTGTTTCCTATAGAGCAGATGTCCAGGGAGCCCCTTTATCAGCCCTTGGCCAGTCAATGGATGCCTACTTTGTTCTTGGGAAGAGAACTAGAAACTGCTATAAAATGACTGTGGAGAAGTATAAAAAGTGCTGCTGGAAATATTCCGATGTCGGTGGGGTCCTTATTTTTGTCCATAACCTCCCGGGGTACAGGAGGATCTCTGGGTCAAAGGGGATGCAGATTATTCCACCTTATACACAATTCCAAATTGCTTCCTGGAGTAACTGGACCCTTGTGCAGCTCCACCAACAGAGTAGAAGGGTGCTAGTGCTCCTTTCTCCAGCCAGTCTTCATAGGACCCGGTCATGTCATTATTGTTATGTCTGGAGCACTTTGGATAATGCACAGCTTCCTTAAGGCGTGGCCAAAGTCAGCGGTGGAGAGGAGGGGATGGAAGGTGGAGAGAAGGGTCACCCAATGGCAAGGTGAGAAGATGGTCTGCATCTGGACCTCCTCCTGCTGTTGAACCGTGGGGTTTGTCTGTAATAAAGCCACATCCATACTTAACTCTTCAGGGTCCGACGCTCCCCCACTCCGCCTCCCAACTTTTCCCCTTGGAGCCAAGGGGCAAAGCTCAGGGTAGAATAACCTTGCCAGGTGTATGTGGGGAGGAGTGTTCCATTGCCCCTGGGCACAAAATAAACCACTTGTTCGTGGGATGGGAAACCGGGTCCAGAAGTTTGGAGCTCGGTGCCCTGCAGATACGGCGGGTGGCCAGTGACTCGGGCCTGCTGCTGGGGGCCAGGAGCTTCTGTCTTTGCTCCTGAAGCTCTTCACGCGGTGGCCAAATGGCACTTGCAGCCTGGGGTCTTCCTGGTCAGGGCCTTTCCCGCTGACTCCCCCTGATCCCGGGGATTCGGAAATTCTGTACTGGACACTGGACCGGGCGCCCCTCCCCCCAGGAGTGATACTTGCATCCAGACACTGCTCGGGAGTTCCCTGGATAGTTCGCAAGCAACGATGGGCTGGGCGGGCATGGCTGGAGCTCGTGGTCTCCAATTTGTGCCCCTCTTTCCTGGGGGGCCCTTGGAATCCTGGGGTCTCTCTGGGGATTCAATCCTCTCCCTATCGGCACATTGAGAGAGGAGGAGCTTGTCAGTGGGGGCCACCACGTCAGGCCCTTGGGGTGCAGAGCTTGGTGCCCTCCGCTCCCCAGCTGGCAGTCTTGGGGAGAAAGGTGGCGGCGGCCACAGGAACCACATCTCCCGTACCGTGGGCCAGAGGGAACAGGTCTATCTGAGGGTTTGCTGGTCTAGTGGAAAGGCGAGGGGGAGTGACGGCTCCGGAACTGGGGGTGCCTCAGGAATCGGGGCTCTCAGCAGGGAAGGCAGAGCTGGGCAGGAGGGCGGGGTCCCAGGGAGAGAGCCCACGGCCACTTTGCCCGACTCCCTGCCCGGCTCGGCCATCCAGCACTGGGGGACAGGGTCCTTGGGGCACCCCACTCTGCCCCCATTTCAGGAAAGCCTTTCTCCCTGGAGACTCCAGTGCATTCCTTCGTAAATGGGAGGGTTTGGGTGAAGGATTATCAGGGAGCTCCCCGTCTCTTTGGATCACGCCGCCGCTTGAATCTGTGCTCCCTGACTTGTCCAGCCCAGCCCAGGACTCCTCCCTGAGCCAGGGCTGGGTGGGCCGGAACTACTTGGGAAGTTATTCCCCTGCCCCCAGGCCAGCCCGTGTGCCCTCGCAGGACTGCCCCAAAGGTTTCCAGGACCCCGTTCTCTCCAGGGCAGGGGAGGCTGCCCTTGGAGAGCCCTCTACCCCCCGGACAAGTGGCTGAAAGTGGGGTAACAGAGGCAAACACGACAGCCTGCCCAAGGGATCATGGGTCACTGGACCTCAGGGCTGGCCTTGGCTCAGTGGCAGCTCAGGGACGATTCTAGCCCCCTCCCCACAACTCACTCCAGATGGAAAGGATGTTGTCTGGTAGCTACTGTGCCAGGGAAATGGAGCGTTCAGAGAAACTCAGCAAATGCTGGTGCAGTGGGCAGAGCTCTGGGTGGAGTCAGATGGCGTTGAGGTCAAATCTGGTCTCACACTAGCTGTGTGATGCTGGGCAAGTCACTTCACCCTGTGTGTCTCAGTTTCCTCATCTTTGAAATGGGAACGGCAACAAAACCCACCTCCCAGGATTGTTGTGGGGATCATACTATAAAGTGCTTGGCGCGGTGCCTGGCATACAGCAGGTGCCACATCAGTGCGCGTTCCCTTTCCCTTTAAGCCCTAGCAGTTCAGAGCGCTGTTTTGTGCAGATGGAGGGAGGCCCGGAAAGGCTGGGGCAGAGGCAGGAAGGCCTGGGAGGGGTCACCGGCCGGGGCCGGCCCAGAAGCACCTCTGTCACCTGCCTCCAGAGGGCCCTCCCTGCCCTCACTGCCCGGTCAGGTGGGAGTGGGCTGGGGTGGGGGAGGACCGGGCAATGGCTTGGTGTCCCAGGACCGGATTCAGTTCCCTTTGCTGCTGCCCCTTTGGCCCGGATGGCCACGTTGCCCTGGGGCTCTCCCTCTCTCCTCTGAGTCCCAGGCCCAGGGTCCAGGCCCATCCTCGGGGCGCGGCGGGCCCTGTCTCTGCCTTTGGGCCCGCACAGGGCAGACAGAGATCAGGGGCCCGGGGCACCCAGGGACCGCCTGCCCCTCCCTCCTCCTCCCCCTCCCCGCCTGTGGCGGCACAGTCCCCAAGACAAAGCAGGGGATTATGCTTCTGCTTGGCAGCGGTGCCCGAGCACAAGCCCGCTTCAACACAGGCGTTTGTTCCTCTGGCTTTCTGAGAATCCCTGTGTTCTGGGGCCCGAGCAGCTGGGAGCCAGGCCCTGGGCCCCCCACGGCCTCTGAGGCCAGCGGCCTTGGAAGGAAACCAGTCCCCCGAGAAGCCGTCCTCCTTCCTCCCTCTCCAGGACTTTTTCCTCCAGATTTTTCTCTGGGTCCCTCCGTTCTTTGCCCCTGACCCCGAAAAGGGGGCCCAGGCCCAGGGCCAGGAGGCCTTTCTTTTGCCCGGCCAGAGAAATCTGTTCCTCTTTTATCCGCCCGAGACCCGGCCGCCTCTCCAGCTGCTGCCCCCTGGCCTCCTCCCAGAGGTTGGCAGGCCCACGCTTACAACCCCGAGGTAGACTCCCCTCACCCCGTTTGGGTCAGTTTGGAGCCTGAGGCCCGAGGGCTGGCCGGGACTCGCACTCTTCACTCCTGGTCAGGAAACCATTTTAGGACACATGGGGTCCCTTCTTTGCTCTCAGTCACTTTAGAAATAGACTGGGTGGTGGTCTGGCTGGGGTCAAAGGGGACCGGAGATTCAGAGTCCTGCCAAGAGGGGATCCGGCTCCCGGGGCCTCGGGGCTGGAGAGAAGACACTGCAGTTTGTCTTTCTGAGTGCCCGCGTGACCTTGGCCTCTGGAGGCTGAGAGGAGGCATCTGGGAGGGACACCAGAGCCTGAGGATACGGTGCTATGACAACCAGGCGCCCATCGGGGGCCTTGTATGCCCCCAAATGTCCCTGGGGCAGGACGTGGGCGTGCGGGCATCTGTGAGGGGAGGATCACACAGAGCCGGGGGCACTCCAGACACTGGAGCTCAACCCACACATTTTACAGAAGAAATTTGGGCCCAAGAAGCTATGGCACCTGTCCACCGGCCCCAGGCAGCCACTGGCAGAGCCGGGACGAGGAGCTCGGACTCTACGGCTCATAAAGTGCAGGATCGGGCGCAGGCAGCTGGTTGGAAAAGCGGAGACAGCAAGTGGAAGCTCCCGGTGCAGGAGGAGACGGCAGGCAAAGCCCAGGGAGCCCCTGTTCTCACCTACGGCCCCTCTTTGGTCCTCAGGAAGGTTCCCCTTGGAGGAACCTCCCCTCCCGGTGGAGCTCTCTAGCAGAAGTCCCATCTCCTGGCCTCGCTGCCGGAACCTGCGGGGGCTCCTGCTCTCTCGGCTGCTGGGGAAGAAGACGGGTTTGGACAAAGAGTTTGGCGCAGAGCCAGCGCCTCCCACGTGGCTCCTGCCACGCCGTGGCCTCTTCCGAGCTGGCAGAGCCCTGGGTGGTGCTGGGAAGACGGCTGCCCCCTTTTGGACCTGCCAGGGTCGGGCAGGGAGGCGTCATCCCCAGAGCACGTGGCCGGGGCTCAGAGCCACGTTCCGCGGGCTCCTCCGTGGGCGATTCTCGAGGATCCCTTGCTTCTGGCCTCGGAGGGAAAGCGGACGGTGGAAGTCGGGCTCCCCATCAGGTGAGATTTTCTGGAAAGAACGCGGTTCGGGCCCCCGGGGGCAAGGCCGGGTGGCCGCCTGGCACACCAGTGCTGTCCCAGCTGAGCAGGGCCGTGGCTGCTCCTCGCGGATCCATCCGTATCCACTGTCCCACCGGGCCCGTCCTCCGGCTGCCCCTTGGTGGGGAGCGGCTGCTGCTTGGGCTCCCCGACGGCTCAGCGTCCCGGGGCCAATGGGCCCGGCTCACGGCTCGAAGCTCCGAGGAGCGTGGGTGAAATGGAGAGAAAGGCCTTCTTCCTGAGGGACCCGGAGGAGGGCAGAGAGAAGTCGGGCACTCCCTGGCCGGACTGCCGCGGTCGGCACTGTCCTGATTCCCCCTCCGGCCTCCTCTTCTCTAACCATTTGGGGCCCGGTCCAAGCCCTGGAGCTGCCGCTAATTGTCGCCACCATTCCTGCAGAAGCTTCTCGGCGCAGGAAAGGGATGCTGGCCTTCGGGCTGGTGGGAACCTTCAGGAGCACTGCTGGGGGGCGAGCAGCCCCCTCCCAGCCGGGATGGGGAGCCCCTGCCTCCTGGGGGAGGACTTCTTGGGCAGGGTGGCGACCTGCTCCGAAATCCAGGTGCCCCCCCAACTTGGGAGCCATCAATGGAGGCAGGGCCGAGGGTCAGGCGGGACCGAGGGTCAGGCAGGGCTGAAGGTCAGCTGGGCCGAGGGCCCATCCTGAGGGTACAGGCCCGTAGGGGGCTCCCACATGAATGGCCATCCCGGCTCCCCTAAGCCGACCCTCACCCAAGGGGAGCCCCCCAAAGCTCTCGGAGGAACCACCAGCATTTCTTAGGGACCCCTTGATGTCTACAGGAGCCATAGGAACAGAAGGAACTTGGGGTGCTGAGGCAGGAGAAGAGATCACCCAAGATAGCGTCCCCCCATATGGAGGAGTCCCCGGGGCAGAGCAGGGAGAGGGCCTTGCAGAGGGTCAGGAAGCTGCAGAAAATAGGGGGTGAAGGGAGGGCTTCAGACAGGCTGGTGTCCACCTGGCTGTGTGAGTGTGAGTGTGAGTATGAGTGTGTCTGTGTGTCTGTGTCTCTGGCTGTGTCTGCGTGGGCAGGGCCAGGGCAGAACCACCCTCTTGTGGCCTTTGAAATGGAGGGGTCTCGCTGCCCACATGGTCCAGCCCCCTCATTTCACAGCTCAGGACACTGAGGCCGGTTGGGGCAGAAGGAGCTGACCCCACAGGGAGCGGGGGGAGGGGGGAGTCAGGATTGAACCCGGGAGCCTCTGCCCTCTGGGGAGAGCTGGCCTGGATGGCTGGGGTCAGGGGGGCGTCCAGGGCCAGAGGGGTGGCCAGGCCGGCCCCGGTTCAGCCGGAGAAAGTCGCCCTGTAATGGCTTTGCCCTTCTCCTCCCTCCCCTCCGTCCTTGCTGCTGCAGAGTTCTGCTGGCGTGGGCTTGGCCAGACGCCAGGCTGCAGCCCTGGGCAGCAGCCCCACTCTGCTCGCGCACTGGCAGGAAGGGGGCTCCCCAGACCCGCTGGTCAGCGGGACTGGGCAATGCTGGCCTGGGGCTGGGCCCCCTGCGGAGGGGGAGACTTCTGGCTTCCTTCCCTTGCCCCCTGGGGGCTCTGTCCCAGCTACCGGAGCTCTCACTGCCCACTCTGCACCCCTTTGGGCTTGGCACCCACGCTTGCCCTCTGCCTGGGGCTCCTGTAGCCTCCATCCTGGGCGGCTTCTGCTCCCAGGGACCCCCTGGGTCGGGCCCATCCTTCCTGGCAGCCTCCATGTCCCTGTGGCCCAAACTCCTCCACGCTGGCCCTGCCAGGGGATGGGGATGCCGGCCTGCCTGCTGTGATGTCTGGGGGGGGTGGGGTCCTCTCCCAGTGGGAGGCAGGGCCGGACGTGGTCATGGGCAGATTCCCGGTAATTTCTCGGACCCAGAGTGGGGGCCGGCGGCTGGGGGAGGGAAGAGGGAGCTGAGACCTCAGGGGCCCCTCTGCGATGTCCCAGCAGCCCCGTCCATGGGCGCTCGTCCCTCTCCTCTTGGGGATGATCTCTTGACCTCCCCTGCAGCCTCCCCCACTTTGAGTCACAGCTCTGCCCTTGGGGACCCAAGCAGCCCCCGGGGCGAGGGGAACCTCTGGCCCAGGCACCCCCTCTGTTCTGGGCATGGTGCCCTCCCTCAGGGCATCCCCGTCCCCACGGGGGAGGCGGTGTGCCCACAGCTGAGTCCTCCCCCTCTCTCAGCAGCACAAGTTGGCACTGGAGGGAGGGCGTGGCCCAGGACCTCCCGGGGGCTCTGCCAGAGAGCAGACCCCCCCCAGCCCAGGAAGGGGCCTTCAGAGGCCATCAGTGGGCACCGGATGCCCTCAGCGGTGTCTTTGAGTCCTAGGTCCATGTTGTCACCATGGTCCCCTTTCCCGGGGGGAGCCCCGGCCTCCCCTGGAGCCTGACTCCGGCCTCCTCTTGCTGGCCTCTGCCCCTCCTAAGCCCGGGGGGCCCTCGCCACCACCCACAGTGGCACCTTTCATGGTGCTGAGCCTGCCCCCACAGGACCAGCCCACTGCCCGCTGAGGCCCCAGGGAGAGAGCCCACGGCTCCCTGCCAAGCTGCCCTTTGCTCTGCGGGGGTGGAGTACAAGGGGCAGGGGAGGGGGAGGCTTAGAGCAGGACACTGGGGGCCTTCCTGGGCCTTCTCCAGCCCCAGTGACCACCCAGCTTCCAGGGGTGCCCCGGGAGAGGGCCTGTCGGGGGGCTCTGCTAGGGAGCCAGCTCAGCCGGCCCAGCTTGCGGGGAAAGGGGGCGCAGACTCGTCCCACTGATGCCACTGGGTCCCCAGGAGCCGGGGGTGCCAAGCTCCCTTCACCCCCATCTTGTCCCGTCCCATTCATCTTGGCCCAGGGGCCACCAACAGGCGCCTCGAGTGCCTCGGGAACCCCCCTCCGGCGCCCAGGAGGACCCGTGGCCACACTTCCGGGAACGAGGACCTGTCTGTGCCCTCATGGCACCAAACCGCTCTCCCGTGGCCGGTGCCGCCTGGTCATTCCTCCCTCTTCCAGCTCCACGGCCCCCCCACGGCTACCCACGTCAGGCCGCCTGGCAGGCCTTCCTTCTCTCGGAGAGGGGCCGTCCGCCGCCCCCCTCGGGCTGGGAGCCCCCAAAGCAGGCATTTGCTCTCTTTTGTCCCCAGAACCAGCCTGGTGCCCTCGGAGGCATCATCAGTAAATAGTAGATTTGAAACGCTGACAGGAGGAAGGGCCCGGGGTCTGTCCCCGAGTCACTGCTCAGGCCCTGGGGGACTCAGAATGTGGGGTTGGGGTCAGGCCCAGGGGGACTCGGGATGTGGGGTCGGGGTCAGGCCCTGGGGAACTCGGGATGTGGGGGACACTTGGCAGCCCAGGAGGGGCTGAAGGGTTGGCTCCACACGACCTGGGGGCCACTGAAGGGTGAGCCCGGAGCCTCAGGGGGGACCCCTCCCCAACCCTCGTCAGCCCTCTTCTGGTGAGGCAAGAGGAGCGAGTCGCCCTGGCCATGGGTCTGAAGTAGGGGTGATTGCTCATCCGGGCCCTGGAGCTGGGGGTGGGGAGGGGAGAGCAGGACATGGAGTCCTCAGACCCGCAGTGGTCCTGGACAGACAGGGCGGGCCCGGAAGCTGGGGCTGGACTCGGGGGGAAGGAAAGGAAGTGGGGATGGAAGGGATCAGGGGAGCGGGTCTCAGGTCCAGCCCCAGACACTTCCCAGCTGAGCGGCCCCACACAAGCCCCAGGTGTGACTCAGTTTCCTCATCTGTCAAATGAGCGGGAGGAAGAAACTAACCCCAAAGGGGGCACGGAGTCAGTGGTGCTGACCTGCCATTGTTGGTCCCCCCTCCCCATTCTTAGTGGGAGACTGTGTGTGAATGTGTGTGAGTGAGTCTGTGTGACTCTGTGTGTGTCTGTGTACACTCACGGGTATGTGGATTCTGGGGAGGAGAAGATACACGGCAGTTTTTCTTTCATTTAATTGGGTGTGTGAGAGGAGGGCCCAGGCAGCAGGAGAGAAGTCCAGCTCTCCTCTCTCTCTCTGTCTCTGTCCCTCTGTCTCTCTCTTTCTCTGTCTTTCCCTGTGTCTCTCCCCCTTGTCTCTCTCTGTCTCTCTCTCTGTCTGTGTGTGTGTGTGTGTGTCTCTCTCCTCCCTCTCTTTCATTCTCTGTCTCTCTCCTTCTCTTTCTCTGTCTCTCCCCCTTGTCTCTCTCTGTCTCTCTCTGTCTCTGTCTCTCCTGTGTCTCTCCTGATCTCTCTCTCTCTCTCTTCTCTGTGTTATGATTGTGTGTGTTGTGTTGTCTTCTGATCTCTCTTCTCCCTCTCTTTCATTCTCTGTCTCTCTCCTTCTCTTTCTCTATCTCTCCCCCTTGTCTCTCTCTGTCTCTCTCTTTCTCTGTCTCTCCCCCTTGTGTCTCTCCCCCTTGTCTCTCTCTGTCTCTGTCTCTCCCTTTCTCTCCTTGTCTCTCTCTCTGCTCTACCTAGGGCTTTTCCCCATGGTACCAGGAATGTCACGGATCCTCCCCCCAGGTGTCCTTCCTGCTGCCCTGACCTCGGGCACTTGCTCCCCTTTCCTGTCCCTCCCCCCCCTTGGGGCGGCCCCCACTCTGACAAGCGCCTCTGTTGGCCTCAGTTCCTTCATCCGTTCATTGGGGACGATAATTCCCCGCCCCTTCTCTCCTTGCCCACAGCCCTTTCTGGGGACCATCCCGGCCCTGGGTGGATGTGCCCAAGCAGGGAGGCCAGCAGCCCCCTCCACTGCCCCCATGCCATCACAGAGGCAGGAGGAAGGCCAGAGTAGCCCCAACAGCCACTCCAGTTTGCAGGAGCAGAAACTGCACAGACAAGGGCCAGGGATTCTGCAGAGGAAGGGGTCGCTGCACCAGAGGCGAGCCAGCTCGATCCAAGGGATCCTTTTTGCCCTGGAGCCCAGGGACTGAGGACACAGCACCGCTCCCAGGGAGCCCTTGCTGAGAAGTAGAACCCAGCTCCCCCAGAGAGCTTTACTCCGAGGGGACCCACTTCTCAGGGCTTCCCACCACACGCCCACCTGGGATCAGAGGACGGTCACGAGCTGGCAGGGGAGGGGGAGTATGGGAGTGGGGGGCTGGAGCAGGGACAGCTGCTTCTGTATGCCACCTGGGTCAGGTCCGGGAGCCGCATGCCCAGCGGGCGCGGGGGCTCCCCAGCCGCCTTTGTTGTGGTTCCAGCATTAAACCTCAGGACGGGGAACCCCCCCGCTGCCCGGCTCAGGCCATCTGGCCTCCCCCAGCCCTGGCGGGAGCCGAGCCCACACAGGGCCCCGGGCTGAGCCCTGGGGGAGCCCCGAGCTTCGGGCGCTGGGGACCTCCGTGGGGGGCGCGGGCCTGCAGGTGGGGGGGGAAGAGGAGGAAGATCGCTCTTGGAAGCAGCCCCCCTTCCTGCCTGGTGCCGCGCAGTCTATTTCCAGGCCTGGGGGCGGCAGGGGGTGCAGATTTCGCTGGAGGCGCCTGTTTTAGCTGGAAGGGAAACTGGAAACCCACCTCGGCAGCGGGCGGGGGCGTCTG
This sequence comes from Sarcophilus harrisii, assembly GCF_902635505.1. Taxonomy (NCBI): domain Eukaryota; kingdom Metazoa; phylum Chordata; class Mammalia; order Dasyuromorphia; family Dasyuridae; genus Sarcophilus; species Sarcophilus harrisii. Next base: position 235,108,951 of record NC_045431.1, read on the forward strand.
CCCCCCCCCGTGTCCTCAGACCCCCTCTCAGGCAGGGCCTAAAGAGCAGTGGCCGCGGGGTGGGGGGGTGAGGGGGCAGCATTTGTCTGTCGCAGGTCTTACAGCAAGAAGGGGGACCCTGCCCCCAGTCCTCTCAGAACCAGGCTTGCCTTCTGCCGGCCGCTCCCTGGAGGCCCGAGGCAAAGGGAGGAGAGAGAAGCCCCCTCTCCCCTCCCCCACCTCCCACCCCCCACCCCCGCAGCTGCCATTGTTGTGGTGTCAAGGGAAAGTGCTCTTCAGCGCCTCCCCCAGCCCCCCCATGAGGAACCATCTGAGTGAGTGGACTGGGACCTGGGGGTTTCAAGGTCAGGGCCCCCTTGGGGGCTCCCTCCTCTCCCACCCCTCCCCTTCTCTCCCCCTCTCCCTTCCTTCCTTTCTCTTTCTCTAGGCAGAAAGATAACTGTCTCTCATGCTTTGTCTCTCCTCCCCCTTTCTTTCTGTCTCTGTCTTTTTTCCCTTTTCCTTTCCTCCCTTCTTCCTCTGCCTTCCTTCCCCTTCCTCTCTCCCTCACCCACTTTTCTCTCTGCCTCACTGCCTGTCTCTCTGTGTGTATATATCTCAGCCTCTGTCTCTCATCTCTGTCTTTGTGTTTCTGTAGTATATCTGATCGATCTCCATCTCGTGTCTGCTTAGTTCTCTCTGTTCCAATCTCATGATATCTCTTGTATGTATCTGTCTCCATCTCTGTCTCTGTCTCTCTCTCTCTGTGTCTCTCTGTATGTATCTGTCTCCATCTGCTCTTGATCTTTCTCTCTGTCTGTGCTAGTAATAGTCTGATCTCCATCTTCTCTTATCTCTGTATGTTTCTGTTTCCATCTCTGTATCTCTGTCTCTCTCTGTCTCTCTGTTGTATTCTCCATCATCATCTCCATGCGTTTTCACTCGTCTGTTCTTGTTAGTATACTGTCTCGACTCTCTTATCTCATCTGTATATATCTATCTCAGCGTATCTGCGTTAACATCTTCATGTTCTGACCTCCATCACTCTGTCTCACTGATATGATATGTGTACTTCATAGCTCTCTCCGTCTTCTCAAAGTCTCTACTGTCCATCATCCTGTCTCTCTGTCATTTTGTCTCCGACTGCTGTATCTCTGATCTGCTGCTAGTCTCCATCTCTCTCTGTCTCTAGCTAGTGCATATCTGTTCATCTCTTGCTCCTACTTTCTGCATCTGCGTCTACTCTATGCTTTCATTCTCTTCTCTCTGGATGATCCTAGTCTCCATCACTATCTCTCTCTGCATTCCTCCTCCCTTGTCTGCCATCTCTCGCACTCTGATAGGTACTGTCCCTCCGGCTCTATCCTGCGAGTCTGTCTCCAGTCGCTCACTCTATCTCCATCTGTCTCTGCTCTCCCATCATCTACTGCTCTATGTATACAGTCTGACCATCTCTGCTCTCTCTGATGAAGCTCTGCTCTTGCCTTCTTCCCTTCATCCCCAGACTGGGTCTTCCCCTGACTGGACAGACATCCTCTCCCCAAGCCTAGGTTCTCCCCAGGAAGCCAACTGCAGGAGAAGCTCCAGTCCCAAGAAGCCGCGTTCATGCAGCTCAGTATCCAGTCTGAAAGAATTTTATTTTGACAATTTAAAACTAGCTTTGAACTCTGCTCTCTCTCCAGCTCCAGGAAAAGTGCTTAGATCAGAAAGCATTTATTTGTGCCAAGTCTAATAAGCAGGGCTCAGGGGAAATTTAGAGATAGGACAGGCCTCCTGAACCTGTCTCTAGGCCCCAGAAAGAACCACACCCTAGGGACGGAGGAGGGACAGCCAGGGAAAAGATGCTTTTTTGTAGCAGTTCCTGATTCCAACCTTCCAGCTCCCAGGTGTCTCAGAGCTGAAGCCCCAGCCAGGTGCAAGCGACTTGTGAATAACCTTCAGCATGATGGCCACATCTCTCTTCCATCTCATGGGAACCAAGGGGACCGGGACTCCTCATTGCTGGTGTCCGGAGTCTTGACTGCCCCGGGGGGCTGCGGCCAGCTGTGTAACCCCCGGTCAGCTCTGAGGCGCTTCAGAGTTTCACCTTCCGATCTCTCGTAGGACTTCGGGGGGGTTAGTGCTGCCAGGGGGTTAGTGCTTTTTTATTCTACGTGCGTGGGTAGAAGACCCCCCGTGCCAGGGCCTGGCTGGCAGCATCCCCAGAACTCAGGAAGGGCGGGTGACCTGTCCCCGGGGGCCCGGCTGGCAGGAGCAGGAGCTCTGGGACCCAGAGCTTCAGATCCAGGTCCGGCCCCTGCCCGCCGGGCAGCCCTGCCACTCTGGCACCATTTGGGAGCGAGCCGGCTGCCCCAGAGGAGCCCTGACCCTTGCCACCTTGAGCAGGGCCGGGAGGCGGCAGAATGGGGGTTGTTATTCCACGACTCGAAGCCCCAGCCATGCGCTAAGTGCCCACTGTGTGCCAGGCGTTGTCCCTGCACAGGGAGTCCAAGGTCTGGGGGGCGGGGAGGGGGAGGGCTTGGCCCAGTCACTGAGCTCGAGTGACATGGAGGCCCCAGAGAGGCCGGGGAGCTCTGGGGAGAGGGGATGGGCCAGGGGTCACCTTGGCTCCGAGGAGGAGGATTCTGATGGGAAGAGATGAAGGGGGCGGGCCCTGCGGGGATGGGCTGCTCCAGGATCCCGGCCTTGGCCAGGAAACAGCAGAACCCAAATGACCCAAGAGAAGGGAGGAGATTCCGGCTGCCCCGAGGGTCGATGGGATTGTGGGCAATTGGAACAATCCTGCAGAACCTCAGAAGGCCCAGTGCCCCAAAGGGGAGAATCTGCCGGCTCTTGGACGTGAGGCTTTCAGATGTTACCCATGGCTTTTGTTCTTTGTGCGGCTCAGTTCTTGGTTTGCCCTTCCCCATTCAGCTCCCAGGCAGCCTCCAACAAAGGAGGAAAAAGTATCAAGGACATAGCCAAGTTTTCTACCTTGTATGCCCTGTTCTACACCCCTAGGCCCCCACCTCTGCTCTCCTTTGGGACAGAACTTGGTAATGAGCATTTCGATGAACTTCATTGTTGTTTTGGGGCGTGGGAACGTTTCCCTGCTTCTGTTTATTCAAATAACGAAAATAAGTAGAGGAAACAAGGGGGACAGCGTTAGCTCAGCGTTGATTTTGTATCTGCTCATGTCTTGTCAAACTTCTGCAGTTTGTTTTTTGATTATTCTATGGCCAATATGGAAACGGTTTACATAATTGCACATGTGGAGACGACATCAGATGGCGTCAGGGGCGGGGAGGAAGAAAAGGGAGGAGGGAGAGAGGATTTGCAACTCAAAAAACCAACCTATCTTTAACATGTTTTTACACAGCATTGGGGGAAAACATTATTTTTTAAAAGCCTTTATTATGAAGCCAGCAAATGCCAACATCGTGTTAGATGAAGAATAGGGGAAAGGATTCTTTGGAAAGCCAGAAACACGCTGGGTCCAGCGGTGACCAGGTCACCCTGTTCGTCGTTCGCCGCTTAGTCGCCCCCCCTTGCCCGTGTCCCCTCTGCCCCTCCCGTCACCTAGAGCGGGCCGGGGGCTTCATCTCCCCATCGCCTCGGCCTCCACCACCAGGCCCCGCATACGGGGCTCCCTGCGTCCGTCAGACCCGGCATCCCTTCCCCGGTCCCTTCCCACTCTGAGCTGGAACGTCGTTGAGGCGCCAGAGGGAGAAGGGGCAGGAAGGGAGCGAAGCTTCGGTGTCTGCCCCAGCGCAGGCCCGAGCCCGCCCCACGCCCTCCTTTCTGCACAGCCTTTGACAAGCAGTTCGGAGGAGGCTGGAGACAAGGCTGGGCTTTTCATCATCTGACAGACTCTCTTTTCAATATTATTTTCATTTATTTCATTAAGTATTTCTCAATCATACAGAAAAAATTAAACAACGATTTCCTTTGAACGTCTTCAATCCCAATTTGCTCTCCTTCTCCCGCCCGTCCCCTTCCCTGCAAGGCGAGCAATTGTCTATTGATTGCGCTGGAGAAGTCGCACAGGACGAGTCCCGGGATCCACCTCCATGTGAAGGAAACACAGATGGATTAGAGCCTAAAGGCAGCTTTGCAGGCGGCTCCCTCGGCCTCCAGGCTCCCTCCGCTACTCGGGGCAGCCGGAAGCCTTTCTCTAGTGAGTCCGAGGGCACAGGAGCGGAGTCCCTGCGCCCATGACCCTGTACTGTGCTAACTAAACACGGCGATGTGGGGCGAGTGTTGGGCCAAAGTCCTGGCCCAACAGGACTTTACAATCTCGCAGACAAAGTGGCCGGCTGCGGGGCGGGCGGCTTCGGGGCAGACGCGGAAGAGACTCCAGAGCGCGGCTGCGTATCCGGGGTCCCGGCTCCCTATCCGGGGGTCCCGGCTCCCTATCCGGGGGTCCCGGCTCCCTATCCTGGGCCCCGGCTCCCTATCCGGGGGTCCCGGCTCCCTATCCGGGGGTCCCGGCTCCCTATCCTGGGCCCCGGCTCCCTATCCGGGGGTCCCGGCTCCCTATCCTGGGCCCCGGCTCCCTATCCGGGGGTCCCGGCTCCCTATCCGGGGGTCCCGGCTCCCTATCCTGGGCCCCGGCTCCCTATCCTGGGCCCCGACTCCCTATCCGGGGGTCCCGGCTCCCTATCCTGGGCCCCGGCTCCCTATCCTGGGCTCTGGCTCCTTTGAAGGGCGTCTCTGGTGAAGCGTCCAAGGATCCCTGGGCCGCCGTCTTATCATTGGCTCCGAGAAGAAACATGGCGGGCGTCTCAGTGAGGGCAGGAGAAGGGCAGGGTGTGAGACTCGCCACAGCTTGGACAAGCTTTCTCTGCCCCAGGCGGGCACACTGGCTCTGGGGGAAAGGGACCGACGGCTGCTGGAGGTGGGGGACAGGTGGCGGCCCATGGGCCCGGGGGCCCAAGGGCAGCCCGCTGCAGGCTGGCCTCTTTCGCTTCTGTTTTTCCACCAAAGAAATCACTTTTTGGAATGGACGCGACAAACCCTGAATGGACAGTAGGGAGCTAGTTCCTCGTGTCTTGGACGAGTTTGGGGTAACCGGGCCCAGACAAGGGCCATCCCCAGGTGCTGAAATCACTGGGCAGGGGGGATGCTGACCCGGCCTTGGGAAGGGCGAGAGATGGCAAAGGGGCCTCGGGACTGGCCTGAGAAGAGAAAGTGCCCCTAATGCCAACAATGGGAATAAAGCGGCCACTGCCGCTTTACCGGAAAAAGAGCCCTGCTCGGGTCGCTGGCGTAGCCTGGGTCGGGTCATTAAGGAAGCAGGGAAGGCTGAGGGGCATTTTTCTAGATTTTGGTAAAGATTTTGATAAAGTTCCCCCTGTGGTTCTGGGGAGCGAGAGGGAGAGCATGAGATAGAGATAGCGAGAAACAGAGAGAAAAACAGAGACAGAGAAAAACAAAGAGACAGAAACAGAGAGAGAGATTTGAAGGCGTGAATCTCCACCCTCCCCCTTTGCCAAGCCAGCCCCTAAAACAAGATGAGAAAGTGAGGAAAAGCCCAATCTGGCTTGTCCCAGACCCATAATCCCGCCTCCATAATCAAGGAGGTCCCTCCATTTCCTGGTTGGGCCAGACAGACCTCTGGGGTCACTTTGGCACTCTCTATTTCTGCCCTACAGTCATGGGGAGCCTCTTCCCAGCCCTGATTGCTTCTCTCTGGGTCAGCTGTCCCCCCTCTGAGTCCTCCCCAGTCACTGTGCCTTCCAGCCCAGGGGTATTTCATCTCCTTCATGCACCGGGGCTCCTTGGGCCACTGAGATCCCAGTCCTGCTGCTTCCCAAGGCCCCTCCCAAACCGGTTTCAGCGTCTGTGATGGCCCAGGCCGGGCAGCCAGAGCCCCCAGAGGGGGCTATGGGACCCTCTCCATCCCACCGAGTTTTTATCAGTGACTAATGAGCGACCCAGGTGCTGTGCTCGCGCAATTGCAGGTGTCCCGAGGCAGGAGAGAGCTAGCCCAGGGAGGGAGTCAGAATCCCGGGGCTCGGCGGCCGACACTTTGGGCCAGACCAGGAGCGCTTGTCTGATGCAGTCTGACGCAGGCTCCCCAAGCAGCTCCGGTGGAATAAGGGGATGCGGGTCAGAGGGCAGCGTATTTAGGAAGACTTGCATTTTTGTGTCTATAGCCATTCTGACAAGTCTCTGGTTTCTTGGAATCGCCTGTGCCCGTTCCGTGAGCTTCCTTTGTGCCCATCTGCCACCATTGGCCACCCACTGCCCACCCAGTCCTTCCAGCTCTTTCCCACTTCAGGGCTCTCCATTTTTCGGCCCATCTGGGCCTTTCCCTCTGCCTTTTGCCCTCGGGGGTATCTGCCTGGTGGCTGGAGCCCTGGATAAGAGTCTGGGCAGTTTGTGGACTCTTCAGGGTGGTTCTAGAATTTTTCTAGAATGGTCAGACCAGTTCCCGGGGCTTCTGGGGCCCATCCTCAGGCTCCCTGCCCTCGAGCCTGCCAGCTCAGGAGTCAGTGGGACTGTGCCCGGGTTACAGATAAGAACACAGGGCCTTGCCCGGGTTGGCCAACTGGTCGTGGCAGAGACCAGGACCAGACCCAGAGCTCCAGGCTGCTTTTCCCCAGGGTGGCTGACTTCATGGAAAGCAGTGGTGGGCTCACTGACACGGTTCTTCCATGCCTGCTGGGCTCGTCCCGGGACAGACCCATCAGACCGGGACTGGCTGAGCTCCCACACAGGTGAGGGTGAGGGAAGGGGAAAGCTTGTCCCGCCACTGAGCATTCTGGGTCAGAGGAACTGCAGCTTGCGGGTGTGTCCAGGCTGGAGGGGGGGCTTTTAAGGCTGAGTCTGGACCACGTTGTGCTCCTAGGACCTCAGCCAGCAGTGGGCGGCCACTGCCCCTTCACTGGAGGCAGCAGAGGCACTGACTACTAGCCATCCTTGCCTACCTACTGGGCCCTGGAGACACTGAGGCTCCAAGAAGGGGACCCAGTCCAGGGGATCTTAGCCCCGGGTCTGCTGCCTCCACCAAGCAGCTGCTCCGAGGGGGATGGCCCAGATCATCCCCTTGGTCGGAGCTTGTGATGATTCAGGGAGATTAGAGCCCTTGGCCTTGGGCAGCTGCAGAGCTGGGTGTGATGGGCAGCGTGGTCTCTGGAGAGGGGGACAGGGAGCAAACTTCCCATGGGAGTCAGGAGAAACTTCCAAACAGGGAGAGCTGCCCCAGGGACTGGGCTCCCTCGGGAGGGAACCAGCCGTCATTCGAGGCCTTCAGGCAGGGAGAGTGTGTGTTCTAGGGGGGGACACGGTTAAGACGCCTTCCACCTCTGGAGTTCTGGGTCACCCTGTGACGGGAATTGGGGATGGAGGTTGAGACCCCCTAATTCATCAGACCACATGGCCTCAAGGCTCTGGGTCAACAACTCCTCAGGGACTGGGCTGAGGGAGCACAGAGAGGCTTCCTGGGCACAGATCTGCATTGCCATGACAACTCCAGCTCTTCTCCAGCCCCAGGCTCTAGGCCACCTCCCTAGGGAGGCAGTCACCACCCCATGCCATCATTCCCCCGGGAGATCTTTGGAGAGAGTAACCCCTGCTGGGACCTAATGCCAGACACAGCCAGAGACAGCCAGAGATAACCAGTGACAGCCAGTGACAGCCAATGATAACCAGTGATCCATGGAAGCGGATAACCAGTGAAAAGTAACCGAGATAACCAGGAACGGACAGCCAGAGATAACCAGTGACAGCCAGTGACAGCCAATGATAACCAGTGATACCAGTGACAGCCAGTGATAACCAGTGATACCAGTGACAGCCAGAGATAACCAGTGATATCAGTGACAGCCAGAGATAACCAGTGACAGCCAGTGACAGCCGGTGATAACCAGTGACAGCCAGTGACAGCCAGAAACAGCCAGTGATAACCAGTGACAGCCAGAGATAACCAGTGATAACCAGTGACAGCCAGCGATAACCAGTGACAGCCAGAGATAACCAGTGACAGCCAGTGACAGCCAGTGACAGCCAGTGTCCAGTGACAGCCAGAAAACCAGTGACAGCCAGCGATAACCAGTGACAGCCAGAGATAACCAGTGATAACCAGTGACAGCCAGCGATAACCAGTGACAGCCAGAGATAACCAGTGATAACCAGTGACAGCCAGCGATAACCAGTGACAGCCAGAGATAACCAGTGACAGCCAGTGACAGCCAGTGACAGCCAGTGATAACCAGTGACAGCCAGAGATAACCAGTGACAGCCAGCGATAACCAGTGACAGCCAGAGATAACCAGTGATAACCAGTGACAGCCAGCGATAACCAGTGACAGCCAGCGATAACCAGTGACAGCCAGAGATAACCAGTGATAACCAGTGACAGCCAGCGATAACCAGTGACAGCCAGAGATAACCAGTGACAGCCAGAGATAACCAGTGATAACCAGTGACAGCCAGTGACAGCCAGTGATAACCAGTGGCAGCCAGTGACAGCCAGTGACAGCCAGTGACAGCCAGTGATAACCAGTGACAGCCAGAGATAACCAGTGACAGCCAGAGATAACCAGTGATAACCAGTGACAGCCAGTGACAGCCAGTGATAACCAGTGACAGCCAGTGACAGCCAGTGACAGCCAGTGATAACCAGTGACAGCCAGAGATAACCAGTGACAGCCAGCGATAACCAGTGACAGCCAGTGACAGCCAGTGATAACCAGTGACAGCCAGTGATAACCAGTGACAGCCAGTGATAACCAGTGACAGTCAGAAACAGCCAGTGATAACCAGTGACAGCCAGTGATAACCAGTGACAGCCAGCGATAACCAGTGACAGCCAGAATCAGCCAGTGATAACCAGTGACAACCAGTGACAGCCAGTGATAGTCGGTGTTAGTGATAGCCAGCGATAACCAATGACAGCCAGTGATGGCCAGCTCTCCAGGCTGTTTCCTGTGAGCCCCAGGTTACAGCCGGATTCGGGGCCAGGGGGGCCCTGGGCCAGCTTCTGTAACTCTGGACTAGGACTCCTCCCAAGGAGGCCCCAGCATGGCTCCTAGGAGGGAGAAGCTGCTGAGCTTTCCCTTTGCCCTCAGACCACTAAGCCTCCCAGTCACGTGCTACGGCCACAGCAGGGACCCCGACCCTGGGGCCGGAGGCAGTGCGCTCCTAGGCAAGGGGCCTTTGATGAGCAGCTTGTCTTTTTATTCCCCCAAATGCTGGAGAAGCGGGGAAGCCCAGACCCGGAGAGCTGCACTCACACTCAGAACTAGAGCAGCTGTGACCGTCCTTGGGGCGAGAAGCATCATTCTAGGCTTCCCTCCAAGGCAGGAGGAGGAGCTGGGGCAGGGAATGAGGCTCCTTCCCCTGGCAGGGGAGCAGAGGGAACCTTTTCTCTCCAGCCCTTGGGTCCCCTTGGGAGAGTCCTTGTGGGGCTCCAGGCGCGCAGACAGTTGTGAAGGGGCCAGAGCCATGACGGAGGAGGAGGCCCCTCTGTTCCTTCTCCTTGGCTGCCTCTCTTAGAGCTGAAGGGGACCTCGGAGGTCATGGGCCTAACCCTCTGTTCCACAAAGGAGGAACCTGGGGCTTTAGGCAGGGAAGGGGCTTGTCCCCAGGAGTTCTGCCCTTGGGACCGCATTTGAAAGCGAGGCCTCTGGCCTCTGGCCCCTCTCCAGCGCTCTCAGAAGCACCACTGTGTCCTTTGTGATAACTCCCCCATTCCTGGAGGAGGAGGAAGAGAGGGCAGGGCATGGGGGGCCTCCCAGAGCAGGGGCACCTGAGCTGGCCGGGAGAAGCCCCAGATCCTCGGGGGCACAAACAGAAAGGAGAGTAACGTAGCCAGAAGAAGGAACCCCAGGTTGCGGAGCTGCAGGGCCCGTCTGGGACCCAGGCTGTGTACAGGCCGCCGTGGGAGAGCAGGATGGGGGCCACGAAGGGATTTGGGGCCGGAGACTCGGGGAGCCCAGGGCAAGTTTCTGAGCAGCCGGGGCTGGAGCCACTGAATGCCAGGGCCAGCCGGATGACCTCTGGTCATAAACCTGGCTGGGGGCTAGGGGGGAGACCAGAGCAGGGAGGTCAGTGAGGAGGCTGTGGAGGGAGCCAGGGGAAGGGAAGAGCCAGGGAGGGAGCCGGGCGTCTTTGGCAGCTGCTGTGCCTTTGTGAAGGGAGAGCCGGGGAAGATGGTGCAGAGACTGGGGCTGGGGCCCAGAGCAGCCTGGGTGTGGAGCTGGGGGCAGGAAGAGGGGCAGTTTGGGGGAGAGACCCGGGCTGACCTTTGGGCCCGGTGGGCTTCCTGTATCTGCACAATATCCAGTGTTTGATGCCCAGCTCCCAAAGTTGGGGTGGGATCAGCATAGAGACAATGGTAGCTCCAACGAGGGAAAGGTTGCGGAGGGAGAGAAGGGCCGCCAGGCTCAGTGCTCAAGGGGTCTGGCCCCATCTCTCCCTTCTCCCTCTGTGGCTCCTTCCTCCCTTGGGCTTGAAAAGCTGACCCGGATCTGGTCCCCTCCCAGAGCTCCACCCTCCCGCCCCCTCCCACCGAGATCCAGTGGCACTGTCCACCTGCTGGTCCCGGAGCTCCAGGCACTTCCCCGGCTGCTGGTGACCCTGCCTGACGCAGCCCCCTCCTCCCTGCCCTCTCCTGGACTGTCCTATCCCTCCCTCCTTCCAGGCTCTCTGCAGATCCGCCCCCACTTCACTGTGCACATTTCTTTGAGTGCCGTCTTCCCATCAGTCTGGGAGCTGTTCGAGGGTGACACGACTTTCTTCGTATTCCCAGACTTTAGCATACAGTGAGTGCTTAATAAATGCTTGTTGATGTGACTTGAGGATCCAGCAGAGGACACTGAGAAGGCGCGGTTGGACAGTAGGAGGGGGCATCAGAGAATGGTGCCATAGCAATAGAGGGGGTGAGGGTCTCTAGGGCCTGGGAGTGGACACCCCTCTGCGGCCGCACTTGCAGCTGGTGGTGTTTGGGGCCCAGTCCCATGGGCTCAGTCCCTGTGACTCGGATTCAGAAGCGTAGCCTCAGCCCAGGGGCCAGTGGGTGTGATTGCTGCTGTACCTGGTGCCCTCCCCTAGACCATTGACAGTCCCTGGTAGAACAGCGGGGTCTTCAGCCTCCCAGGTCCCTATTTGGGCCTTGTCCCAGCTGTGTTGGAGCTGAGCTGCCCTGGTCCCCCTCCGGAGGGCTCATGTGGGTGCCTTCTGGGAGGCTCAGAAACAGTCCCTGCTGGGAGCGGGCTAGGGGGAGGAGAAGAGGAGCAGGATTCCACCCCCTCATTGGCCCAGCTTTCTCCTGGCTAACTAACTACCTCCTTTGCAAATGGCCTGTGGGTGCAGCTGGCCTAGTTCCTGGCCACCTCCTGGAGGGCCGGACCCGGTCTCTTCAGAGTGGCTGAAAATCCTTCCGTTCCCCGTCCTCGGCCATGTCCCCCCCCCTTCTCTGCCAGCCTCGGAACCTTTTGTACTGAGGCCCCTTCGCCTCCTGAGCCAGCCCAGAGCTGCCCAGAGCCAGGTGCAGGGAGGTTGCCACCGCAGATCACCCCAGGGCAGGCATTGGAACAGTCCCCGGCCCTGAGCTCCCACAGAGGAGCTGAATCGAACCGGAATATTCTTAGGAAGCAGTTAAGGGTATTGAACTGCAGACCCAGACAGTCCGAAGCCATGGATTCATGGTCCAGTGGGGGCCATGGTGGGGGCTTTCAGCCCCCCCCAAGTCCTCAGGAGTAATTCAAGCCTGGCCAGCATCAAGGGCCTGCTGTGGCCGAGACCCTGGGGACACCTCAGGAGTCTGCCCACAGTTTACATTCAATGCAGCTACATCTGTCCTGAAAACGGCTTTGCAGCTAATTTGCAGTGGAGCTAAGGCTCGGACCCAGCTTCCTCCGCAGTCCCAGGATTCCCCTAGAATCACCGAGATGAGGGCCCTCCTTCCCTGGCCAGGGCTGCCTCTGTCCAGCAGCTGCTGATAAGTCCCCAGGCCTGTCTAGGCCTACAAAGTGACGGGTGGATCCCTTTGAGCGCAAAGAGCTGGGGTCCCTAGGAGCAAGGCTGGGGCTGCAGGGATGGGGGAGACCCCCATGATCAGCTCCGAGGGTCCCCTCGCTTATTCCAAAGGAGCGCTCACCCAACCTTCTGCTGCCTTGGGCTGGCTAAGAACTGGGGCAGCCATGTGGAGTGCCCTGGGCTGGTGCAGCCAGGCAGGCTCCGTGCTCAGAACCAGCCCCGCTGCTGCTGCTGCTGCTGCTGCTGGGTCAGACTTGGGAGAAGTTTCAGACTCAGATTTCCTCCATTAAGGGAATGAAAGTAAGAGCACCCAGCAAGTAAAAAGCCCTAGGATTTCTGGGAACGTGCAAGAAATGCCATCGGCAGGCGAGGCCAGACTGGCCTTCTGTGCTGGCCCGGGTGCGCCCAGGGCGGGCAGAGCGGGGTAGATCAGCTCTCTGGTTGCCAAGGCTTTCTTCTGGAAGCCCAGGCCATTGTGGGGGAGGCTGTGGGGAAGCAACAGGAGGCCCCACGACATGGAAGTTCAGAACCTGGGAGAGGGGTTGCTTTGATAAGGAAGAGGAAAGCAGGGGTCCCAGCTCGGCCAAAGGAAGGAGGATTCTAGTCCTCCTAGGACTAGGGGGAGGAGCAGGTCCCCGGTGATCCCTGGCATGTCTAGGCAGGCTCCAGCCATGCCTGTGGGAGCTTAGCCTCCCGGGGGCGGGATAAGCCGCTTGGGCAAATCAGGACTGGGGCACGGCGGGACCTGTGCTGACTCCCTAAGAGCCTGGACCTCTTCCTCTGGCTTCAAATGCTTCAGGGGCTCAGCCTTTGCCTAGTGACCTTAGATCTTAGGCTACAGGTTCTGAGCAGCTAGAACGGGAAAGGGACTTAAGAGATCCCAGCAATATCTGTGGTCTTTTACAGAGGAGGACACTGAGGCAGCCCAGAAAGGGGCATCGAATCCAGGGCCAAAATTAGAATCCCATGTCATTCACAAACTCGGCTTGAAGACTTCCGGGTGTGGGTAGCTCATTGCCTCTCCAACCATAGCACTGCAATGAACTTTGGGGGATCCCCCCAGACCTCGAACCCAGAGTTGTCTCAGTGTGGCTTCCCCTTGTGGCTCCTCGGCTAAGCAGAATGAGGCTAATGTTCTTCAAATACGTAAAGACAATTATCAGTCCCATGCCCCCACCCATTCCCAGGTCATTCAGTCTGCTTCTGGCTCCGCTTCCTTTAGCTGGTCTCAAGAGGGGACAGTCAGGGGTCTTTGTGCTAGGATTCCGTTTCCCTTTCACGTCCTGATCCCCTTCTTCTCCAGGGTCTCCGGTGTATTCTCATCGTAATATTTTCAACAAATATTTTTTCATCCCTCAATCAATCGACGCCTACCCCAAGCAGCTGAAGCCCATGGGGGAGTGGGACAGTGGGGAGCCTTGAAGGTAGCCCGGGGGTCTAGCACTGAGTTCCAGCTCTTGGCTGACCAGGCCAGAGGCTGGCAGGACTCGAACCTCTGCTCCGGTCCCTCTACTGAGGGAGATAAGAACAACCGGAGATGGGCCATCGTTCCGGGGGGCAGTTGTCAGTGTTAGGATGGCCCCCCTTACATCAGCCCCAACCTGCTTCTGTCTTACCCGCAGCCCCACAGAGACTTCATGGGGATGTCAGCATCAGACCCAGGTCTTCTGACCTTAAGTCTAAGGTCATGTGTGGGCTGCAGCCCAGAGGCACTTGGGCTTTCTGTGTAAATGTGTGATGTGTGTGTGTGAGAAAGAGAAACAGAGACAGAGACAGAGAGAGAGAGAGACGCCAACAGACACAAAAAGAAGGAGACAAAGAGACACACACACAGAGAAAGATTCAGAGAAATGGGACAGTAATGAAAGACAAATGGAAAGGGGAAAGGAAGGGGTGAAAGGTTGAAAAGAGAGAAGGGGAAGAAAAGAGGGGGAAAGAAAGGAAATGAAGATGAAATTAAAGCCATTTATAGTTATATGGAAAAAAAATGCTCTAAATCACTATTGATTAGAGAAATGCAAATTAAAACAACGCTGAGGTACCACCTCACATCTTTCAGATTGACTGAGATGACAGGAAAAAATAATGATGAATGTTGAAGGGAATATGGGAAAACTGGGACACTAATGCATTGTGCAGTTGTGAAATGATCCAACCATTCTGGAGAGCAATCTGGAACTATGCCCAAACTGTGTACACCCTTTGACCCAGCACTGCCATTATTAGGTCTGTATCCCAAGGAAATCATAAAGGAGGGGAAAAGACACAGAGGTGCAAAAAATGTTTGTAGCAGCTCTTTTTGTGATAGCAAAGAATTGGGAAAGGAGCGGAGCCCACCAGTTGGGGAATGGTCGAACAAGTTGTGGTACATGAAGGTAATGGACTATTATTGTTCTATAAAAAATGATGAACAAGCTGATTATAGAAAGGCCTGGAGAGATTTACATGAACTGATGCTGAGTGAAACAAGCAGAACCAGGTAATACATTGTACACAGTAACAGCAAGAACTGTGATGATCGCCTATGAAAGACTGGGTTCTTCTCAGTGGTTCAGTGATCCAACTCAATCCCAATAGGCTTTGGACAGAAAATGCCCCTTGCTGCCAGAAAAAGATCTTAGGAAACTGAATGCAAATCAACACATGCTATGATCACTTCTTTTGTTTTGTTTGTTTTGTTTTGTTTTCCTCTTTCATGGTTTTCCCCTTTTATTCTGGTTTTTCTCTCTCAACATGATTCATAAAACAATCTATATTAATAATAAAAAAGCTTACTACAATTTTCAAAAATTGAAAGAAGGAAGGAGGGAGGGGAGGGAGGAAGGAAGGAAGGAAGGAAGGAGGAGGGAAGGAGGGAAGGAAGGAAGGAAGGAAGGAAGGAAGGAAGGAAGGAAGGAGGAGGGAAGGAGGGAAGGAAGGAGGGAGGGAAGGAGGAGGGGGGAAGGAAGGAGGGAAGGAAGAGGGAAGGAAAGGAAGAAAGGAAGGAAGGAAGGAAGGAAGGAAGGAAGGAAGGAAGGAAGGGAAGGAAGGAGGGAAGAAAGAGGGAAGAAAGGAAGGAAGGAAGGAAGGAAGGAAGGAAGGAAGGAAGGAAGGAAGGAAGGAAGGAGGAGGGAAGGAGGGGAAGGAAGGAAGGAAGGAAGGAAGGAAGGAAGGAAGGGAAGGAAGGGAAGGAGGGAGGGAAGGGAGGAAGGAGGGAGGAAGGAGGGAGGAAGGAGGAGGGGGGAAGGAAGGAGGGAAGGAAGAGGGAGAAAGGAAGGAAGGAAGGAAGGAAGGAAGGAAGGAAGGAAGGAAGGAAGGAAGGAAGGAAGGAAGGAAGGAAGGAAGGAGGGAAGGAAGAGGAGGAAAGGAAGGAAGGAAGGAAGGAAGGAAGGAAGGAAGGAAGGAAGGAAGGAAGGAAGGAAGGAAGGAAGGGAGGAGGGGCACAGAGACACATACCGGGTGCCAAGACCCATAGGATGCCAGAGCTGGGGAGGACATAGAGATCCTCTCTCCCAGGCTCCTCTGTTACAGACGAGGTGACCAAGGCCCGGGGAGGACCGATGACCCGCGCAAGGCCACCCCGTTAATAAGAGGCAGACCCTGGCTCCTCCCTTCCATCTCGCCTTTTCCTAGTCCCTGCTCCCCGCAGGCCTGGGGACTTGGTGCGTGGCTTCCAGACGCGCTCCCGCCCGGGGCCGGAGCCCTGGCAGCGGGGGAAGGGAGGGGGGAGGGAGGCTACAGCCCCCCGGGCGGCCGTGAGGGAGGTTCCTGCCAGGCTCGGCCGCGTGCCCCGCAGTCCCGCCCACGCCAGAGCCCTCCGTGCCCAGGCATCTCTCCGGCGGCGGGCTGTGGCTGCCTGCTCCCCAGTGACTGTTTTGGTCTCCATGGCAACGGGCTGGCGTGATTCCGGGGCCCCTGCGCCATTGCGCCGCCGAGATGCTCCGGCCGCTCCACTGGCTCGTTTTGCAGAAGCAGGAAAGGGGGAGCCCACCTGAGACGTTGCCCCCCTCTCTTTGCTCGGAGCCGGGGCGGGGCCTCGCGAGCCGGTGGATAAAGCCCGGCCCCGGCTGCTCCGCCGCCCCCCCCTCGCGAGCAGTGAGACGGGGCGGGGGGAAGGTCGGGCGGCCCACTTGCCTCCCATCTGTTGGCCTGGGCTTTCCTCCTCCGCACCAGCCGGCCCTCGAGGTCTGGCAGGACCTAATCCCCTCTTAACCCCCGGAGCTTATCTGGGGCTCTCGGCCCAAGTCTGTGGGGGGGTCTCCCTGGACGGGCGGCCAATGGGGTGTCGGCTTCGTGGGCTTCGGGCCCCCTTGCAGCAGTTAGGAAGCGGAGGGAAGCCTCTCATCCGCCCCCCAGGTGGACAGAATGTCTGTGGGAGTGTTTAAGTAGCAACATGAGGGGGAGGAGGGTTCCCGATTCGCTCCCCGGCTTCCTGGGTTGGACTCCCCCACAAACACCCACTGGGTCCTTTCCCTTTGAGGTGTGGAGCAGAGGGCTGAGGCTGGGCTGAGCGAATATAGAGGGGCAGAGAGAAAGCTGGGACCCCCCCATCCAGCAGGGGCATCCAGCTCCCCCTTACCCCTCCCTACTCCCTGTTGGACCCCTCCATTGTGCGGGGGTGGGCAGCCCCCTGACCAGGTGGGGTTCTCCACCCCTGGGGGGCCTGGCTGGCTTCAGGGGGCCCAGCAATTGACGTGGGCTCCTCAGGACACGTTTTAATCCTTTTCAACCTTGCAAGCTGTAATACTGCTCACCGTTCAGTGCCCCAGAAAGCACATGCTGAGCTGTGGGGGAGCCCGGGGGGACCCAGGGCTGTTCAGGTGGGAGTCAGAGCCTTGGTCCTAACAAGGGTCTCCAAGGCCCTCTGCGGTGTCCCGACCCGCAGCCTCGGCCTCCACCATGGAGAGCTCCGGATCATTGAAAAGTTTCCCTCACAGAACTGGTGGGTCCCAGCTTGGCTCTGGGAGTGGGAACAGGGAGTGGGAGGGGGAGCACTGGGCTCTCTGTCCTCCTTCCCTCCATGGGCCACAGCCCTAGCGTTGCCCCATCATCCCAGGAGATCATAGGCCCATTAAGCCATTCTCCCAGGCTGGCCCAAGCTTGCCCTGTACTCTCGTGGTTCCCAAGCCCCACAACCAGCGCAACACTTCCCCTGCAGCCCCCTCCAATCTGGCATCGCCCCCCCCAAAAAAAGATACTGTTCAGTAACTGATGAGTCCATCCGGGAGAGCAGTGGGTCATGGGGCAGGTAACTTGGGCAAGGAGACAAAGAGAAATCACTTGCCCCCAGTCAGGGCGGGCAGGAGGCCTGTGGGGGGGGGGGAGTTTTGCCTTTCATGCATCCCCAGCCCTAGCATCATTCCCGGCACTTAAGTACTGGACAAAAGCTCGGAAGCCACTGTCCCTTCCACCTCCGAGCCTTGGGCCTCCAATGGGGTGGGGGCTGCAGCTCTTGGGGTTTGGCAGACTGGGGGCCGAGGGGTCAGGAGAAAAGGGAGGACCGGGAAAGGCCAGAAGGGGAAGGTGGCCAGTGTGTGAGGGGTCTGAGAGGATCCAGTCTGGGAGTCCCCAGGGGGTGCCGGGAGTTTCTGGCACCTTTGGGGCTTATGGAAACCTTAGCTCTGGCAAGGAGAGCATGAGGGAAGAGCTCTTGGTGGGGGGGCTGCCGAGGCCCGAGGCCCAGGACCAGCTCCTGCTGGAGGAAGCTGCACTGAGGAGAGGAGAGAAGGGGGCGGGGAGAGCCAAGGACATAGGCTGCCTTTTCCACTCCGGTTGCCATGGAAACAGATGGCTTGGCCAAATTAAAAAGGGGGTGGGGAAGCTCTGTAAGGATCCTGGCTTGGGGTTGGAGAGCATCCTGGCATACTTACCAGCAGCCCCGCCCCCCCAGCCTGTCCCCCGATGGAGACCCCACCTCTAGCCGAGGCAGGGACAAAGGAGGCTCATGGCCCAACCCGGTGGCCGCCATTGTGGCTGGGCATGTCGGGAACCTTCCCTCTGCCCAGCTCGAGCCATGTGACACGGGCTGAGGTCAGAGACACCGTTTCAACTTGGGGCTCCCTGTTCACCCGTCCCCACCTCTGCCCTAATCAGAGAAGAGGCAGGATCCGTGGGCTGCCCCTACGTGGGGCCGAGGGGGCCTGGCAGCCCCCCTGACACTCAGGAAGGAGGGGACCCCCCCCTCTTCCTTCTCCTCTAGCTCGGCTTCCTCTCCCCACCCTTTCTCTGTACCTACTGATCAATCTTCTGGGCACTCCTGCATTCCATCCCTTGCAGCCCCTCTGCCACACTCCCAATAGCAGCAGGGGTGGGGAGGGGGGGCACAAGCCAGGTGTGCAGGACTGGCTGAGGGGGGAGACCCCAAGCCTCGGCCTCCCACCCATCAGCCCCGGAGCAAAAGGCCAGTGGGCGGAGGGCAGAGCCTGACTGACCTGGCTTGGGGGGGAGGGGACTGCGCCTTGTGGCCAGTCAGGCCAGAACATCCCCCCACCCCCTCCCCAAGCCCTGAGACTTCTCAATATCAGGGGCACAGAGGAGAGGGACGAGGAGAGGGCTCGGTCCTGGCCCAGCCCTGAAAACAAGAGGCCTGCCCAACTGGTCCAAGGCTAGAAGCCCGGCTCATGCGGCTCTGGCGGGGGAAGGTTCCCGACGTGCTCGGCCACAATGGCGGCACCGGGCTGGGCCATCATCCCTAGGAGAGGACGAAAGAGAAATAAGGGATCTGACTGGAAGGCCCCGGGATGGGTGACACCTTGTGGAGGACTGTAAGGGCCAAAGGGGAGGATTCATATGACCGGGGAGGTGACCGGAGCCACCAGAGTTTGTGCCTTGGATGGGGGGCGGGGTGTGACTCCATCAGACCAGAACTTTGGGAGAATCCCTTCAGGGGCCCAATGGACTGGAGCGGGGGAAGGGGAAATGAGAGGCAGGCAGACCCCCCACAGTTCAGGTAGGAGGGGATAAAGGTCTTGGGGAGGGGCCTGAACGCCAGGAATGAGGTGCTTAGTTCTCCCAGATTTCCCTCAAAATGTTGGGCTACGTCTTCCAGGCTCTTCCTGCAGAGAAGATGGAGAAGCTGGGCTGGCCAGTGTCAGGGCAGGAGATGCCAAAACGGTCGTGACTGGGCAGAAAGTGTCGCCGATGGTCCTGGTGGACCTCAGGGAAGGAAAAGAGCCCCAGAGAGCTGCAGGGGTCTGGGCTGTTTAACATTGTCTTGTAAACTCGATTGACATCTTCATTTCCCAAAATACACCTCTTCCTTCCGTCTCCTGCAGGTCCGTCCTTTATAAAAGTAATGGAAGCTAAGCGACACGTTACCCAAGAGTGATGTTCAGTGTAGCATTGCACACCCACAGACTCTCCCAGCCCCCAAAAGGGAGAGAGGGAAGCCTCCTCGCAGCTTTTCTTCCTCACAGTAACAGCCGGGGTTCATAGAGCACCTTAAAAAGGCCACCTCAATCCTCAAAGGGCTAGGAGGGAGGGGAGGGATTCTTCCCAGCTACAGCCGAGGAAACTGAGGCAGAGGGAATGAGCCAGGGGCATGGAGCCGCTCTGTGTCAGACTGAATCAGAACTCAGAGCCTCCAGCTTCAGGGTGCGTCTCCTAGTGGCCACTGCCAGAACTCCGGGCATTTGAGGATTTGGGGGCCTTTGGACGCCTGTTTGTTGGCTCTGCTGCCTTCCCTTTGCGTCAGTTCGGGGACATCTTTCCAGGCTTTTCTGTTCCTCACAGCGCAGGAATATTCCATCACGCGGATGGACCACGATCCTGGCTGCTTCCCGCTGCCGTGATCAGGGTGGCTATAAATATCTCGGGGCGAGGAAGCCTGGGGCTCTATGCCGACCTCCTTGGAGGTGGAGACTCTCAGGGGAGCGTCCGGGGCCAGAAGCTCCATCAGCGACGTGCGTCAGCGCCCCTCGGCCCCGACACTGACCTTGCCCAGCTTGGGCCCCCAAATCGCGGGGGGCGGTGATGACCTCAGTGGTTAGGTCCCCGTTATTCTCTTAGCTATGAGTCAGACCCAGGCAGAGGCGATGTGCCGGGTCAGACTTTCCCATGATCCAGAGCTAGGAAGAAAAGTGGACTCAGCTGCCAAGAAAGGGCGCATAAGGTGAAAGGCTGTAGGAACGAGCGGGAGGCCCCAGACTCGGGGTACAGGGGGGCGCTTTACAAAACAAAGCTGAGGAGGCAGCAGCTGGTGTGGGAAAAGGATCTGGGGGCTTGAGTGGACTGCAAGCTGCACACAAGTGAGCAGTGGGCTAAGGATGCTAAACAGGGCCCAGAAGCCTCCCTCTGCCTTCCCAGAGGGGATAGAGTAGCTCAGGAAGAGAGGGAGGGAGGAAGGAAGGGAGGAAGGGAGGGAGGGAGGGAAGAAGGAAGGAAGGAAGGAAGGAAGGAAGGAAGGAAGGAAGGAAGGAAGGAAGGAAGGAAGGAAGGAAGGGGAGGGAGGGAGGGAGGGAGGGAGGGAGGGAGGGAGGAGGAAGGAAGGAAGGAAGGAAGGAAGGAAGGAAGGAAGGAAGGAAGGGAGGGAGGGAGGAGGGAAAAGAAATTAGACTCCAAGTTCCATGAGGATTGCTTTGATTCCATTTATTTTAGCCAATTCTAGTAAGAAGCACCTACTATGTGCCTGGAACTGTAAGCGCAGTCCAGAAGAGACAAGATGGAAATGAAATCCTGGTCCCTGAATTCAGAAAGTTTACCTTCTGTGAAAGGCTACAGCATGTACTCATAATTTAATCAATTATAGTTTGATGAGAGAAGAACTTGTGGGGAGAGGAGATCAAGGAAGGCTTCCCAGAGGAGGTGGTAACTGAGAGGAGCCGAAGGAAGCAAAGGCCTCTAGAGGTAGAGAGAGAGAGAGAGAGAGAGAGAGAGAGAGAGAGAGAGAGAGAGAGAGAGAGAGAGAGAGTATGAGTATGTGTGTGTGTGTGTGTGTGTGTGAATGTGTGTTGGGGATAGGGACTTCCCCCCCCCCCCCACTTCCCCAGGCTCCTGCTCCTCTCCTCACCACGGACAGCTCCCAGACCCAGAGTCAGCCAGAAGCCTCAGTCAGCAGCCCCAGGGCCAGCTCTGGAGTGGAAAGCCTCTTCAGTGTCTTTCTCCAGGGCCCTCCCCCCACCCCGTGTGCCCCACTCTGCCTCCAGGGAGAGGGGGACCAGGGCACAGGGGGCTGGGAGCAGCGGCATTGATGCTGAGGCAGGCAGGGAAGCGGGGAGCTAAAAATAGGCTCTCTCCGTGCTCGGCTCCCCAGGGCTTGCCGCAGCCGGCCCGGATTAAGAGGACCGTAGAGTGGATTTCTCCATGACATCACCAGCAGCCCAGACTGCGGGCTCCTGGGGCCCCGGGGAATAGACCCCCTTGGGGGCCCTTAGCAGCTGACTGGTAGCTGGGAGGCCCCCAGGGCCAAGGCTGGGGCTGGTGCCGGTGCCAGACAACCGAGTTTATTGCAAGGGGAAGAGCAACGGGCGTCGCTTTCCCCATCTCTGCTGGGAGGGCTTGTTCCCCTTCATGAGCTCTGTCCCCAGGCTCCAGATTGGGCACACTTTCTCTTTCCAGCTAGCCCTAGGTCCATGTGGTCTGCTTGTCACTGCCTGGGTCCTCCTGGTCACACTGGGGGACAACTGGCAGAGCTCAGTTCAGTTGTCACCACCTCTGGGAAGTCCTCCTAGATCCTTCCCACTGAAAGGCTCTCTCTGGGCCGTCCTTGGTCCCAGCTGGCCTTGGGCTGGACCTCTCCTGCCACCTCTCCCACCTTTGTGCTCAGTGCTTATGCCCAAGTAACGTGCTCAGCTGAGAGCGGCAAGGAGGCCGCTGTCCTTCCCTCTGGATGAGGGGCCAGTGCTGTGACACACGGGTTGGGGGGATGTGAGGGAGGGACGAGGCAGCTGATGAGGGGCCAGTGCTGTGACACACAGGGATTGGGGGGGGTGGGGTGAGGCAGGGCGAAGGCAGCTGAGGAGGGACCAGGGCTGTGACACACAGAGGTTGGGGGGGTGTGAGGGAGGGCCGAGGCAGCTGATGACCCCTGGCCACGAGCAGACACAAATCAAGAAGAGACGTGGCCTCTGCCTCTGGAGGGCTCCCATTTGGTGAAAAAAGTCATTCGGGAGACATTTCCCAGCACCAGGATTGAGCAAACTCAGTTTCCCCGTGTGCGTGTTAGTTGTGAAATGAGCTTCAGAGACTTGGAGGGGGCCTCCCTTCTCCCACCCATCGCTCTGCAATTATACAGCGCGCTAGAATCCCTTATCTACTTTGACCCTCAACACAGCCCCAGGAGGGAGCAGGGAAAGGGGCAGAGATTAGAATGTTTCTGGATTTTCAAGCATTTTCAGCAGCTGCTTGCGGCCCCGCCCCCTTTCCACCAGAGAGCAGCCCCCAGGAGTGGGCCCTGCCACAGGCCCCTCAGAAGGTTCTGGCCTGGCAGGCGCCAAGGGGCTGGAGCTCGGGGCTCTCACTGACTTCGGACTTTGGCCCCTCCCCCACGCCGCCGAGAGCCGGAGCAGGCAGGGAGAGGGGCCCCCCAGGCCTCGGGGTGGGTTACGGTCCCCGAGATCACAAACCAGGTGGATATGGAGCAGATAAGCGTTAATCTGTCCTGAGAGAGAATTAATCAGGCAAAAGATGGCAATCTCCAGGCAGGGAGAACGCCAGCTGGGGCAGGTGCCCAGGGCCGGACTGCGGGAGGAAGGAGGAAGGTGGGGCTGTCGCTAAGCGGATCTCCGGGCTGGGATTAGCGGCGCTGGCTCCGGGCTCCAGGGTTGCGGCTTCCAGCTTCCCCTAGAAATGGCTTCTCCTTTGTAGTCGCTGCTCCCCACCCCCAGCTGCCGGTTTTATCTTAGGGGGTGGGGGTGGGGGGAGGAAGCGGCTCCCCAAGCCTCAGGACTGGGGGGGGGGGGGCCGGAGGCCGAATCTCCAGGTCTCTCCCACACCTTCAGGCTCCTCCCCAGCCCAGCCTGGCTCAGCCTCGGGCTCCTTCACTCTCCAAGGTCCTGACGCGTCCCAAGCTCAGCCCTCGCTTCCTGGTCTGCAGGCTGGGGGGAGGAGGGGACAGCTCTGAAACCCCAGGTTACAAAGCCGGCTTGGGGGGGGGTCATGCTGGGGAAGTAAATCACCCCGGCACAAACCCAAGAAGCGACGTTTGCACCCTCCCTGTACACTGCGCTGATTCCCAGGGAAGGGAAGGGAGCGCTGGGCCCTGTCTGGTGCTCCCACTGGCCGGCTGGAGCTATCGCCCCCCCGGAAGAGGAGGAGGCTACTGACCCATTGCTGCCGTCTGTCCCTCCTCCCTCCCCACAGGACGGGCCAGTGACAGGGTCTCGGAGCTGATGAGACCCTCCTCTGTCCATCTGAGGCTCTGAGGCCGGTGAGATGGCGGGACTGATCCCCACCTCGGCACTTTACAGAGCAGGGAACTAAGGCCCAGAGGGGGGAGGGATCCCGGGCGCCCGCCCCGGGTCAGCGGTGGAACCCAGTGCCCCCCACCCCCGCCCTCACCTCAGTCTGGAGATGCCATCATGGCACTGAAGGAAGTCAGTCCTCCCTGGGGCCTTCTCTGCCCCAGCCAAGAAACGTTTGCCAAGTAGCTTCAGGGGCCCGACCTTGGGAAGGGCTGGGGACACAAAGAAAGGCAAGAAGAGCCCCTGCCCCCAGAGACCCTGGTCCTGTGGGGGAGGCAACGTGCACACCTGGCAGTTTGCCAGGTGTAAACCTGCAGGAGGACTTGGAAGTGACCAGAGAATCAGAGACTCCTGGAGAAGGCGGGATTCCGGCTGGGCCTGAGGGAAGGCGGAGAGGAGCAGGGGAGGCATTGCTGGCAGGGGACCCAAGCCGAGCAAAGGAGGCCGGAAGGAGGAGACGGGAAGCTTTGGACCACAGAGTGCTTGGGGACAGGGACAGGCACAAGAAGATGCAAAGAGGGAGGTGGCGGGTTCTGAATGATGGGAATTTGCCTTTGACCCTGGAAGTGATGGTCGCTGGGGGTTAGTGGGTGAAGGAGGTGACAGGGGCCGGGCTGTACTTCAGGACAATCTGACAGCTGAGCGATGGGCAGAAGCGGGCAGAGGCCCCCAGCAGGCCCTGAAGTCGCCCAGGTGGAAGGGAGGGTTGGAGCCGGCTAGGGCTAGTGCTGTCCCCCCGCTCCACCCCCGGCCCAGGAGTGGCCGGCCCAGATCTTGGAGCCAGAGGGTTATTACTGAGCCGTCTCCCCTCCTGGGCCAGTGTCCCCTCTTTCCCAGGGGCTGTTCCCTTCTGGGGGCAGGTAGCGTTCCTGCTCAGACCCAGGCCCCGAGGGCTCCAGCACTGGTCTGCACTTGGATTGCCCAGAAGGGCAGCACCAGGGGCCCCCGGGCTCCTCAAGCTTTCTCACAGGTCCCCGAGGACCCTCCTCATCCGCCTCTCGATCTCTCTGCCTTGGTCACCAGCTCCCTGAAAAGGAGGGAGACCCAAGAGTCCCTGGGAGAGGCTGTGACTCCACTGGAGTCTGGCACGCCATGAGCACTTATTTCTCCAACTGGACCCTTCTCCCTGACCTCAGTCTCGGTCCTTGTGCCTCCTGTGATTCTCCCTGTTTGTTCCTGTCCCACCTGACACACTTATCTCTGTCTCTCTCTCCCTCCTGCTCTGTCTGAGAGATTCTCGGCAAGGCCCTAGCCCAGGCAGAGGCCGAGGGAGGCTTTCCTTGAGCCCTTCGCTCAGGCCCCCAGCAGGCTCATATCTATGGGATCAGCCCGATCCAGGAGCACCCCGTCTCACCGCCCCCTTGGCTTTCTCTGGGCCATTGTCCGGGTTTCTGCCTCCCCCTGGCTAGACGTCGGCCACTTCTCAGCAATGTCCCCTCGCTGGGGAACGCAGACTTGCTGAGCAGAGCACACCTCGTGGCTGGCTTGGTAAAATGCTCCCATTTATGGGAGATGTAATTGGACTGTTTCCTATTTAAGAAAAGTGTTTTCCAGAAGGCAGGGAGGGGGCCCCCGCTGTGGGGAAAGGGCAGGGGAGGGCCACGGAATGAGCCGGGAATACTGCGCCGGGGGGTCACTGCAGAGGGTGTCTCTGAGTGCGCGGCCACACATGTGTCTAGCCTGTCCAGTCTTTGCTAAATTCACACAAATGTCGGCCGTATAGTCACTGGCATGGGGAGGGGCCCCCTTGGGGGCTGTGCTAGAGCCCCCGAGGTCCGCCACCCCCAGAGCCCCTGGTCCTGCCCGGTTGCCCGCCAGCTGCCTGCCTTCTTCTGTTCCCTGCCTGGGGTATGGACACCCCGGGTAAAGGGAGCCATGTCCCTCATGCCCCCTGGCACCCGCCCAGTGCCGTCTCAGCCTGCTCAGCCCAGACGTGAGGAACCCGGACTGGCATAAAGGGCAGCAAGTTCAGGCATCAGCCACAGCCTCCCACTTAGGGGTCAGTGTGTGTTAGTCGCTGTGGCTGCCGTCGGTTGCCCGGATCACTGAGAAGTATGTCCCCGGTGCCCTCCCAAGACCCCATCCATGAGCCAGATCCTAGCCCCAGGCTGCAGCCCCTCCTTCCCCTTCACTGTCTTTGGCTGGCCAGGGATGAGCCCTCCTCCCAGGGGCAAGGAAAGGCTGTCCAGGAACCCCTCAGGCTCTCGCCAAGGACTCAGGCTCTGTTTTCCAGGGAGCAGGACGGGGAGCCAGAGCTCCAGTGGAGCTGGAACATTCCCGGCAAGCAGGACGCCAGACCCCCGGCAGAGCTTTGGTTCGGGCCAGTGGGCGCTCTGCACCACAGACAATGGGAGTTTCTGAACCATATCCCGAGGTAGCTTCGGATCATAGCCACCTCTGGCCGAGAAGCCCACCCAGTCCCCCGGAGCCTGGGAACGACCCTTATCCTTGAGAGCCAGGGACATGAGGCCCTGAGGCATCTAGGGAGAGGGAAGGAGGCTTGCTTTGTGTCTGAGGAAACTGTGGTGGCTTCTGGATCAGTCAGCAGTCCCCTTAAAATGTCCCTGTGGGCAGTGGGACGAGAGCAGGGATTTGTCCGGGAAAGGGCGCTGGTGGCCTTAGGGAGGTCCAGATGCTTCACACTCACAAGAGCCTCGTGGAGTCCCTTACCCAGTGGCCCCTCGCTCTTCCAGGCTGCCTCCCAAGGCCCCTCTCTGGAGATCAGCCCCTCTCCCAGGCCCTCTAAGCTTGCTCACATCTGACCATGTCTCTCAGGGCAGCTGTGGCTGGGCCGTGGGGTCGGAGCCCCCTTGCACCTCAGGCAGCCAGTCTGACCGCGTCTCCCTTCTTCTCTGGCTTCTAACAATTTGAGGTGACGCTGCTTCAGTTGGAGAAGACAAAGATGAGTTCTTCTCTCCCCATCTCAGGGGGCAGACTCCCTGAAATCTGACAGGGTCCCCTTGGGACCCAGCCTGAGGGCTCCTCTTCTGGACCAAAAGCCGCCCCTTGTGACCCGGGGGAGGGGCCCGGCAGGCTGGGGCAGGAGACGGGGCGAACGCGGCCCTCGGAGTGCAGGGCCCAGAGAGGGCCACCCCAGGGGCAGCAAGAGCCGCAGCGAGCGGCGCTTCTGAGAGTGCCCGGCCTGTCCTTCCCAGGGCCTCCTGCACCGACTCTGTAAGGTTAACCCTTGGGGAAGCTTTCCGGCTGTCACCACTGACTGCCTGGCCGGGCCCTGCTCTCCAGGCCCAGTGTGTGTGAGAGATCTCAGGGCTTAATTAATTTAATTTGAGAGGTTCTTTCTCAGAGTGTGAATAGTTTTCTCCCAGGGGGCACTTCCTCCCTCTCTCGCCTGCAGCTTCTGGGGGGAGGGAGAAAGGGGAGTAGGGGTGGAAACATGACCCAGCCGGGGAGGGAGGCTGTGCCCACCCGGAGTTGCCCCCTGGACTCGCCCCAAACGCCCCCATTCACCCAGAACGGCAGGGGCCCCATGCTGGGAGCAGGAGCAGAGCGGGGCCCTGTCCCGCCAGGGCCCTGGGGAGGTCAGTAACTGAGGCAGCGGAAGAGGATTCCCGGAGCCCACGGCCCGGGCAATAGTCACAGCCCCCTCCCGAGCCCGTGCCTGCTGCCCCTGTCACTACGCGCGGCCGGCTCCCAGACCTCCGAGAGCCCTTGGACCTTAAGCTAGTGGGCACTGGGGAGGCCACTGGGGGAGGCCGGCTCGGAGCCGGGATGGGAGGCAGGCCCAGGGGAGGGAGCCGGGATGGGAGGGAGCCTGAAGAGCAGAGAGGGCCTCAGTCCTCCAACCCTGGGAGGGGGGACCATCTGGCCTTGCTGCTCTTAGCCCGGGTCCCCAAGAAGTGGCGTGAGGCTGGCAGTGCCACCTGCCAGAGACACAGCAGCTGGCAAAGGCCTTAGGAGGCATGAGGTCTGGGGCCTGCATTTCGGAGGGGAAACTGAGTCATGCGCCTGCAGATTCTCACAGGGCCGTGGCAGACCCGGGTCAGGAACCGGCCTCTTCAGTCTTCAGGGAGTTCTGTCCTGTTGGGTTCGGTGACGGGAGGGAACTGGGGCCGGGGCCACCTGTGAGCCGTCCCTTGCCCTCCCTGGGCCTCAGTCTCTCTGGCTGTCACATGAGGGTTAGGGGCTTTGGGGCCACTCCGGCTGTGACATCCCATCATGCCTCAATGCCAGGCTCCAAGCTTCCTCCTCGTTCTAACGGTCGAGGTTCAGGGGGCCGGGTGCTGAGCCCCTGGGCCCCTGGAGACGAGTGTGACTTCCCTCTCCCTGGGACCGCTCCTTCCCGGACGCTGCCGCCGATTTCTGGGAGTCTGAGGCTTTCTGGGCAGAGGGGAGGGGAGGGGCCTCGCAGGGCCCCCCCGGGGACCCCCAGAGCCGCTCCTGGACCTTCAAGTTTATCCATCAGTGGGGTGCTGGGAGGGGGAGGGGTCAGAAGCTGGGCCCGGCAAAACATTCTGGAATAAAAATCTGGCAAGGGGCGAGAGGAGAAAGGAGGCGAGCTCCACGGGGCCCTCGGCATGCTGGGAAATGCTCAAAAATGTTTGCCCACCACACTAATGCTACAGGAGAAGCAGTCGGCCCTTTGATGTGGAGGGAACATCAAAGGCACCAGGCCCGCCAGGCTGGGGAGGGGGAGGCCAGGGAGGAGCCCGGCTTCCCACTAACTTGGCTCTTTTCAGGGAAGGGGGAGGGGAGGCTGGCAAGTTTGATGGAGCCACAAGAGAGCCTGGGACGTTCCCCCCTCCCCTGGCCGGTCCTCCCCCCTGGCCGGCCCTCCCCCCTGGCCGGCCCTCCCCCTTGGCCGGTCCTCCCCCCTGGCTGGGCCCTCCTCCCTGGCCGGGCCCTCCCCCCTGGCCGGCCCTCCCCCCTGGCCGGCCCTCCCCCTTGGCCGGTCCTCCCCCCTGGCTGGGCCCTCCTCCCTGGCCGGGCCCTCCCCCCTGGCCCCTGCTGCCAGGACCCGCTGTGGGAGCTGCCACTGATTAAAAGCCACAGGCTCCATCTTCTCTCCTCCTTGAGGACTGGGGCCTCCCATGCCCCAGGCTCCAGGCTCTGGGTCAGGCCGGCATCAGGAGATGCAAAAATGGGGAGGGGGCCCAGGGTTGGGGGCCCCAAGACCAGCTTGCCTCCCTGCCTGATGAGTTTAGAGTTAGGGGGCCTGTCTTCCCCACCCGTGCCCCTGCCCCCAATCCCAGCCTGGGGGGAGCCCGTGCTGCCTGCTGCAGCCCCCCCAAAAGCCCCCCGCCTTTCCTCCCCTGGGGGGAGGGTGTTCACACACGTGCTCGCTGTCTCCTTTGTGAGACTGCAAACTCCCTGAAGGCAGATTGTGCTGGATCCCCCTTCTCCAGCGCTATGGGTAGCAAAGCAAAGCATATGAATGAAGCAATGAAGGAAGGAATGAGTGAGATTGCTCCATCCAAGGCTGCTCAGGGGTAGGGGACAGATAAAACGCATCCTGGGCCTTCCCGGCTGCCTGGGGGCCCTCCCGGCAGTTTGGCTTAGGGAGAGGGGGCTGGGTCCCGAGTCAGGACCTAGTCTCAGAGCCCAGCTCTGACGTTCACTAGTCATGCGATCTGGGAAAGGGGCTCTGCCCCAAATGCTTGTCCTGCTTCTCCCTCCACCGCCCCAGGGGGTAGACCTCGCCATCCCTCAGATAACCCCCCCCAGTCTCTTCCTGCCTCTGTGGCCCCTCAAGCATAAGTGGTGAGGCACAGAGTGGGCTCCTGGAGCTGCAGCGGGGGTCCCTGGGGAGGGGGAGGGGTGTTCCTGATGGCTGCGGGCCAGTGGCTCCCGCCCCCATTATCTGCCTGAAAATGTCACTGCTTCTGCTGGGGAGGGGAGACTGTGCCCCTCCTACAGAAGGCCGAGCTTTGTGGCTCTGTCTGATGGGAGCGTGTGCCCTCGGGAGGGGTGTGAGTGTGTGTGAGTGGGGGGGGAGTGTGTGTGGGGGGATGTAAGTGTGTGACACACACACACACACACACACACACACACACACACACACACTGGGGAATCCCACCTCAGAGGACTCAGTCTGTCCAGCCCCAAATCAAGCCCAGCCTTGTGTCCCGGCCAATCAGTGAGTGTCCGAGGTCCCAGAATGCCAGGGGCCCAGGGCTGGTGAGGACTTTGCCTAAAGCCCCTTTGTGAGAGGGAGCCGCAGGCTCCAAAGGCAGCCCCTCCCACCCTGGGCAGCTCTCACCATCTGAGAAGGCTTCTGATATCAGCAGTGGCCTCTTGGCTGTTCCCCAAACTTTGTCCTCCTGGGACAAAGGAGCAGACCTTTGTCTGCTTTGTCTGCGAGGAGCAGACCTCGGTGCCTTTTCTGAAATGGGGCTCCCAGAACTGGCCCGTCTTCCAGGCAGGGTCTGGCCGGGGCGCAGGACGGGACATCACCTCCCTCTTCCGGGGCCTCGGTCTCTCTGCAAAGTCAGGCTGGGGGTCTCCGCGTTTCCCCGCTGCCAGCTGACCCTGTGGGTGTCCAGCAAGCCCCGGGAGCCCCAGGTTTTCTGTAAGCGAGCAGCCCTGCCCATGATTTGCTCTTGAGGCGGGTTTCTTGGCGCCTCCATCCCCACTGATTCAGTGGCAGAGGATCCGAGCGCGGCTCCGGCCCACCAGGATCCGGGACTTAGATGAGGTCTCCTTGGCGAGAGTGCCCACGATCAGCGTGGCTGAGGGGGGGGCCCTGGGCGCTGTGGCCTCCTCAGGCTGGCTCTTGTCCTCCCACCCTCCCTCCTGAAATGGTCACAAACGTTGCCAGAACCGTGCTCAGAATCAAAGGCAAGACTTGGCTAATGGTCCACGGACTGGTTTCCTCTTGGGGAAAACGGCCTCCACCGGCTCTCTGGGGTCCCAGCACCTCCTCCCCAGTGCCTGCGAGCTCTCGACCACTTCCCTTGATCGCCTCGGCCGTGGTCATTGGGCCGGGCATGTGGAACCCGTCGGGGTCCTGGCTGTTCCCATGACTCCCAGCTTCCCCTGAGTCTCGCCTTCCTGCCTTCCTGGGGAACAAAATCACAGCCGGGCTGCTCCCGTCGGGCTTGGAGCAATGCGCCTAGACACATGTGAATGCTAACTGGCAGCCACGCAGAGGGTGCACCGGACAGGGGGAGGGCTACGAGGAGGTCAGTGCCCCTGCCTGATGGCTCGGACCAAAGCGGGGGTGCGGGGCACAGGCAAGGAGGGGAGGGGGCAGATGCAAAAGAGTTGGAGGATGTGAGTCAACAAGACTCGAAAGTGGTTCAGTCACGCGAGAGGAGGAGGAAAAAGGCAAGAGTGGTAGCTGTGAGCTTGGTGACGCAGGCCAGCGGGGGCTCGGCAGACACAGGGAAATGGGGGGGGGCTTAAATGGGGAACCGCAGCTGTGAGTGGGACATGTCGATTGGGTGTGAGACGCCAAGGGGACGCGCAGGGAGAGCTTTTCCATAGGTAGCAGTGATGAGAGCCGATTTCAGAAGAAAGGAGGGAGTCTTGGGAGCCATCACAGGGCAAGGGTCCCGGCCCCTCGAGGCTGCTGAGAGCCTCGAGACGGGGAGGAGGCAGAGGGCAGAGCCCGGGAGGACGCCAGCACGGAGGTTAATGGCCCAGCAAAGAGGCTGCCAGGGAGTTGTCAGCCGCCGAGGCAGGGGCTTAAGGGAAGGAGGCCAGAGGCCAGGGTGTGGAGGGTCAGGCAGGAGAGGGAGTGAGAACTAGCCCGCGTGCCCACGGCCTCGCCGCTGCTCCGCAGATGGGAGGGAAGAAAGCGTTTCTTCATCCCTCTCGGTGGGGGCAGAAGCAGCTGGGGCTCACCAGCTCCCATCACACAGATGGATGGACAAAGGCAGGCAGGCTGCGTTGGCTCCCAGCTCCTGTTTCTCTTTATTTATGGACCATCTCCCCCTCTCCTTTCTTCTATTCCTTTCTACTTCTTTTCATCCATCCATATGTCCATCCATCCAAATAACCCACAGTACTTGGATTCGTAGTGGTCTTCCATCAACCCCGACAGTGGCCAAGGCGCCAGGTGGGCTTCCAACCCCTGGGCCCCAACCAAGCCCTGGGCCCCGACTTAGCGGCCAGGGTGCTGGGTGGGCTTCCAAGCCCTGGGCCCCAACTTAGTGGCCAGGGCACCGGATGGGCTTCCAAACCCTGGGCCCTGATTTAGCGGCCAGGGCTCTGGGCCGGCTTCCAATCCCTGGGCCCCACCGAAATCCTATACTGGGACCCTCCACACCAAACCCCTACTCATGCACCCACCCTTAATCCCATCCTGCATTCCCTGAGGCACTCAAATGATGGAGAGTGGCCAGAATAAATTAACTGGCCCCAAGACTAAAGGGAACCTCCTCCCCCTCCTTTTCTGCCTCTTCCTCCTCCTTTTCCCTCTCTTCTCCCCACCCCACCCTACCCCCTTCCACATTTGTTGGCTAATTCTCAGTGTGGCCCCAGGACGGTGGGATCAACATTGTTTGGTGGGAAAACCTGGAGGAGGATTTAGAATCAGAAGGAACCTCAGGCAGCTTGGAGCCTACCCGCCCATTTCAGGGATAAGAAAACTAAAGTCCTTAGAGGGGAGCTGACTCACTCAGAGTCACACAGGAAGTAGCGGAGCTAGAATCAGCAGGCACAGCCTGACCTCCCACTTCATCCTTCTGCCCCTCAAGGGGCTTCCCCTGAAACCTGTGAGATTCTAGGATGTGAGAATTTTCCCAACAGCCTCTCAGCCACCCTCCGTTGTCCCATCCAGTAAAAGCCTTTCCAGGACCCAGACTCCACCATTCACACGGGGACATGGTAGCCACATCCCTCATCAGAGGGAAGGGGCAGTTCCTCTTAACTGCTGAGATGACCAGGTGCCTGATCCCATTTTAGGGTTATCCTGAATCCATATAGAGAATGCGCTGGTACTGCCAGCCTGCCCCCTGCCTCCTGGCAGAGGGCAATGTAGCCCCGCTCCTGTTCTCCCTACAGGCTGCATGCGAGTGACAGTGTGTGTGTGAATGTGTGTGTCAGTGTGTGAGTGTGTGTGAGTGAGTGAGTGTGAATGTGTGTGAGTGAGTGTAAATGTGAATGTGAGTGTGTGTGAGTGAGAATGTATGTATGCATGTGGGTGAGTGAATGTGTGAGTGTATGTGTGAGTGTGAATGTGTATGAATGTGTGTGAGTGTGTGTGGATGTGAGTGTACGTGTGTGTGTATGTATTAATGTGTGTAAGTGTAAATGTGAATTGTGAGAGTACGTGTGTCAGTGTGTGAGAATGTGTGGGAATGTGTGTGTGAGTGTGTGAGAGTGTGAATGTGAGTGTATGAGTGTGTGTGAGTGTGAATGTGTGTGTAAATGTGTGAATGTGAGTGAGTGTGTGTGTGTGTGGATGTGAGTGAGTGTGTGTGAGTGAGTGTAAATGTGAATGTGAGTGTGTGTGAGTGAGAATGTATGTATGCATGTGGGTGAGTGAATGTGTGAGTGTATGTGTGAGTGTGAATGTGTATGAATGTGTGTGAGTGTGTGTGGATGTGAGTGTACGTGTGTGTGTATGTATTAATGTGTAAGTGTAAATGTGAATTGTGAGAGTACGTGTGTCAGTGTGTGAGAATGTGTGGGAATGTGTGTGTGAGTGTGTGAGAGTGTGAATGTGTGTGTAAGCGTGTGAATGTGAGTGAGTGTGTGTGTGTGGATGTGAGTGAGTGTGTGTGAGTGAATGTGCATGTGAATATGCATGTGGATGTGGGTGTGTGAGTGAATTTGAGGGTGTGTGTATGAATGTGTGAGTGAGTATTGTGTGTGTGCATGTGTGAGTGAATGTGAGTGTGAGTGTGTGAGAGTGTGTGTGTGGGGGGAGGGGGTTTGGTGGTTGGAGCAGCCACAGCTGCTGTTTCTGGGCCTTGTCTCCACCCTCCCCCTGCCCGGTCCTTTTGTTGGGCCATGTGGATGAGTGGCTGGCAGGGGTTGGGGTGGGGGCAATAGCTGGAGTCACTGAGACCAAGGAGAGACCCCCGGCCCCAGACTGAGCAGAGGCTGCTTGGCCTGTGGGGAAGGGGACAGCAGCGATGGAGGGAAAGGAGACCTGCTGGGAATCCCTAATCATCCCCTCCCGGGCCAGCTGGCGCCCGACTGCCAATGACCAAGCCCGTGCCAGGCGGGAGAGGCCGGCCTCCTCCACACACCATGGCCTCCCTCCCCACCCTTCCTGACCCAAGAATGGGGCTGAGATGAAGGTCATCCTCCTGAGGACGTTAAGAGGACGTTCCTGCTCTCTCAGTCCCTTAACAGCCCTCAAATCCACCTGAGAATTGGCCACATTGAAGTCCGGTTGTTTGATGGCTGCACTGTCAGAGACTCTGTCCTCCAGACCTCTGGTCCTCCTCTGGTATTGTCCAGGGGCACCTGGGCTCAGAGGCTCAGGCAGGTCCCACCCCCTGGGACAGTGACTGACAGCGTGTCTGCTTTCTGCCACACACACACACACTCTCTCTCTCTCTCTCTCTCTCTCTCTCTCTCTCTCTCTCTCTCTCTCTCTCTCATTGGTGATTGTTCTGACCACAGCAGCTCCTGGAGGCCGTAGGTCCAGCACAGGGGGCAGGGCCGGGACCTTGGCAGGTTTCAGGTGTACTTGTCCAGGTTCCGGCCCCTCTGCAGCCTCTGTCTCTACAGAGCTCACTGTGCTCGGAAAGCCACAAGTTTTGTCCAGGTTCTCGGCACGTCCTTGCTATAGATTTGCCATCATTAGGGGCTAAAACTTCAGAAGCCAAATTCTCTAACAACATCTTACCTGAGATGACGCAGCCCCGAAAAGAGAGAAAGCGGAGACGTAGCGTCCGGCCTCCGCCCTGACCCTCACAATGATTCTGGGAAGCAGATGCTGCCATCCTCCCATTTTGAGATGAGGGTTAGGGTGAAGTCTGTCAGCAGAGATAAGGTGGCTTGACCAGGGTCACACAACAACTGGTCTGAGGAGGTTTCGAGCTCGGGTCTTCCTGGCTCCATCTCTTGCACCCCCAGCTATCCAGGAGAAGCAGCACCTTGCCATGCAGATGGATGGTATTTGGGGATCACTGAGGGGATTCAGCCCAAACGTTCCTCCAAGAGGGGAAAGAGTCCTTGCCCGGAAGTTGGGAAACCTGGCCTCTAGTCTCAGGCCCAGATGGACCGGATATGGGTCTGGGCCAAAGCTCCTCACGGCTGAATGTGAGTATCAGGGTTTCCAGGATATAGTTGCATACATAGCCCCTTCCCGGCCTCCGTCTCTCGGCTCTAGTGGGGGAAGCACAAATAGAAGATGCCAAAGAAAGCACTTTATAACCTTTGGGGGGCAGGGAAGAAAGGGATTGTTTCTGGCAACTACCATCACGACCAGCAGCCTTTAAAGGAAAGATTATTAGACAGTTCAGGCCATTCCTTCCATGGATTTTGCCTCACCTCCTGAAGATTCGGCAAGAGTCCGAGAGATTCTTGCCTCTCCATTCCAGCATCTAACGAAGGGAACCTGAGTCCTGGAAAGGGGTCGGGGGTGGGGTCCCCTGAGTGGGGAGCGTTTCAGAACCTGGAAAACCCCCCAAAAGATCTGCTCCTTAAGAATCCTTTCTCAATAGTTTGAGCCCAGGCTTGAAATACAAAGCCCAGAACAAGAGAGTAGGGACTGAATTTAGCCATGGGGGATTTTTCTGTGTGCTCTGCTGGGTTGGGTTCTGAGTTAGGGGAGAAGGGGAGGGAGCAAGGATCCCTAGAGCGAGACAGAAGAATCAGACAGTAAAGGGGGCTTCCTGACCTCTGTCCAGCAGTCCTGCACGGAGGACTCAATCTGTGTTTCTTTCCTTGGTCCTGAAATGGGACCTTTTCCTCCTCAGCCCATGAGCTTCTCTTTCCCAAGCTTCCTCTGCAGCAGTGACTCCTTCCTGGCGCTCGCCACACAGCCCCCGGACTGCAGGGTCTCTTGGGGAGGGGGCAACACAGGGAATGAATATTTGAGCCAACATTTGAAGCTGGGTTCTCTGACTCCAAAGGGCTTTTTCCACGGCCTCCCCTTCAGTGGCCTTCTTCCAGATTGTTCCCTCCCCCACTCCCTTGCTTTCCAAGAGCTCACTTGACTTTCTGTGCCTTGCTTTGGGCCCGATTATTCTGTGGGCAGCAAAGAGGAGGCGCTCCGGCTTCTGCCCCAGAGGATTCCGTGCCCTGCCCTGCCCCCTCTCAGGAAAGGCCTGGCTCGCAGTTCAGGAAGTGTCCGTGACAAAAAGATAATAATGATGACTAGCATTTGCACAGCTTGTTGGGGTCTTCCAGGTCCAATAGACAGACAGACAGATTCGTATAATCCTCACAAGAAGTGAAAAAGAACAAAGGTCCCCGGATCCAGAGAGAGGAAACATCATAACTGAGCCTGGGGGGGAGGGGGGGTAAATGCTGCTGGGAACAGCTGAAATTCCTATGAAGCTTTACATTTTTTGTGGAGGATGGATTATAAAAGGGAGAAACTGGAGGCAAGGAAGCCAAGGAGGCAGCAATTGCAATGGTCCAGATGAGAGGGAAAAGGGGCAGAGCCAAGTGAAGACTAACTGGAAGGGAAGGAACAGAGACAGCATGTACTGTCCCCTCCAAGCTGACGAGCTCTGGCCAGCGGCTGGCCCTAGCAGGGTGAAGAGGAGAGGGAATCCAAGACATATTTAGAGAACAAGGCCTCTTTGAATCTGTTTTTACTTGCTTACATAAGCAGAGAATCTCAGAATTAGAAGGAACTTGGCCATAACATTCAACCCCTGCCTAACCAGAATCCTCTTGATGGTAAGTGGGCAGTGGGCTTCACCTCACATAGCTCTGAGTGTCAGAAAGTTTTCCATGAATGGAGTGGAAATCTGTTCCTTTGGAACAACTTCCCACTGCTCCTAGTCCTGCCCCTTGGGGTCAGTTACTGCCTCTTCTTCATTATGACTTCAAATTCTTGAAGGCATCTTTCATTCTCCCCCCAGTCCTCCCTTCTCTGGGCCAAACATTCCTGGTTCCTTGTACTCTCCCTTCTTGTGTGACGTGCTTGCGAGACCTCTCATTATCTTCATCCCCCTCTAATAAGCACCCTTGGGATCCGATCCACAACCCGCAGAAGCACCTTCCAGGTGGGGTTCCAGCGATCCATTATGTGGAAAGCAGGTGAGAGAGTCCAAACCCCCACGGGACCGGGAGCCAGCGAGGCCCCCAACAACCAGGGGCCGGTCCTCTCTTTCTCTAGGGCCCTCATGTGAGTGCTGCCTTTAGACCTACTTCTGCTGACAGGCTGAGCCACAGGGAAATGCTGAGACGTCTGCTGTGTGGTGATGATAGGAACTTGAAGTTCCTTTGACACCAGGATGAGTCCCACTCCAGGGAGGAAGATTGGGGCAGACACTGCCGGCCCGACATCAGAGCCCAGATGCCAGCTGACTTGGCAACTCGAATCCCAAATGTGCATGTGAGCAAATGAGATAGGAATCCAGCAGGAGAAGAAACCCAGTCAGCTGCAAGGAATCGCTACTGTGTCCCCGTGGGAGGGGGTGCTGCATGAACAAAGCGATGCGCAGAAGCTTGCTTTTGCACCGCTGCCAAATGAACCTCTCCTTTTCCCAAGGACCGCTCCCCAGCTTGTCCTCCACTCGGCACGTGTCCCTGGAGAAAGTGAGGCAGCCTGGGAAGCCACGACCCTCCCACCTCATCCATTTCAGAACCACAGACAGTCCCTAGCAGGACCTGGTGGACAGTCTAGCTTCCTCTCCAGTCCCACGGGAGTGATGTGTTAGAAGAGAGACGTGACATTCATTTTGTCCTTCCCAATTCCCGAGTTGGTGCAGCTTTGAAGAGGACTCCAATTCCTGAATCTGAGTCCCTCCCCTCTCCAGCATCCCTGCCAATTAGACTCACACCCTCTTGCAGACTAAAAGCAGGGGAACCCATTTAACTGGGGGTGATTCTACCTCACAGAATCCAGAACAGCCATCATTGGGCCACCATAGCTCCCCCCACCATCCACATTGCTCCTTTTCTCTTTACTTTATTCCTCCAGTGGAGCTTTGATCTCATTGCTTGGAGAATTCTCACCAAGCTCTTCTATTTCTTTCCAGGGCTCCAGAAAGCCAGAGTCAGGCTTGTTGGGTAGAGCCAGTTCCTTTTCTTAAGGCCTGAGTTACAGGCTTGTATTCTGCTCCAGGGGTTTCCACTTGCTCCTGAAAGCCTTTGCTTGTGCTTCTATCCATCTTTAGGCTTCCCATAACCCTCCACGTGCCCAGGCTCAGGCATGGTTTGGGGTCAGGCTGATTTACATTTATATCATGTTCCTCCCTCCCCACTCTCCCCACTCTTTGTTCTGCAAGTGCCTGAAGGGCAGAGACTGCTTCTTCTCGGGTTGGTTTTAGAGCAAAGTTCCTGAATTATTTCAGTCATGTTCATCTCTCTGTGGCCCATTTGAGGTTTTCTCAGCAAAGATACTGGGGGGTTGCCCTTTCCTTCTCCAGTTCATTTTACAGATAAGGAAACTGAGGCAAACAGGCTTACATGACTTATCCAGGGTCACACAGTAGCATCCAAATTTGAACTCAGGTTTTCCTAACTTGAGAGCCAGTACTCTACCCACTGCGTCACCAAACTACCAAATTCTATTTTAAAATTTCAGGGAAGAAAGCTCTCTTTAGGTGAAGAAGGCCAGGGAAGAACTATCTAGCACTGAAAAGGACCTTCAGGGTCATTGAGTTCAATCTCTTCATTTTACATGTGAAGAGACTGAGTCCCAGAAGTTATCCAGTCATTCAGGAGGAGGGGGCACCTGAATGGTACTTTCACCCAATGGGAGGATTTCTTCATGGGGACTAGAGAGAAGGGTCTTAATGAGATTAAGGGATTTCATGAGGAGGATCTAATTTGGGGATCTAGTTCGACTGACACACAGACTCCGTGAAAGAAATAGGAGAGGGGACTGAAAGGTGGTCTGGGAGCCACAGTCTGGAGGTGCTTAAGTACTGAGGAGGGTGGGGTTGTTTTCAAGGTGATAGACAGATTCAGAGGATGAAAGTCTCAGTAAGTGTCCTGCAAAGGTGAAGTGGAAGGAGGCAAGGGCCCTAGAGGAGAGGCAGGGGGAGGGGAAGAGGAGAAAAGACGCTTGGCTCCATTCCATGGAAGCATGGCCATCTCATGGCCCTCCACCCGGCCCTACCTCCTCGGGCCAGGGAACTTTCCTCCCTTCTTCCTTTCCCAGTGATGCTGGACCAGCCAGTCCCATGCACCAGCAGAGATACAATGAGCGGAGCCCTGTCCCCGACACAGATAACAAAGTTATTGAGTCATTAGTGTAAAAGCGGCTTCTTGAGAGAGCAATCGTGAGACAGCTGTACGGCTGGCAAATTAATCATCCCTTTGGCACGATGAAGCTTTCATCTCCTCATCCCCCTTGCCTTCCACTCCGGAGCTCCTTGTCCTGGAAGCCCAGACCGGTGGCTATCCCCTTCCCAGGTAGTTAGTAGGACCTGCAGGAGGCAATCCTGGGCTGCCTCTAGCACCCGAGATGCTCCAGGTCCCTCCCACCAGCCTGCTCACCAAACAGGAAGAGAGCACAGGAGAGAGGGAACAGGTGGACAGTGACCCCAGAGATGGGGCTTCAGAAAGGCAAGAGATAGCTTTGAATCCTACCTCAGCTACTTCCTATCGGATAGCCTTGGGCACTTCCTATACAGATGGCTTTGGGCACCTTCCTATTCAGATGACCTTGGGTACTCCCTATTTGCATGGCCTTGGGCATTTCCTATCCAGATGGCCTTGGGCACTCCCTATCCGGGTGACCTTGGGCACTCCCTATCCGGGTGACCTTGGGCACTTCCTATCCGGATGGCCTTGGGAATTTCCTATTCTTCAGCTGTAACTTCAGAGTCTCGCCCTGGATGATCCCCGAGCTTCCTCCACTTCTAAATCAGTGATCTGCAAGATTCCAGAACACGCTGCCGATGTTTCAGACGGTCCCCTTTGGAGACCTTGAATAGGTCTCATCTCAGTGACTTTACTGAGCCAACAGAATCACGGCTGAGCTTCTTGTATCCAGAAAAGAGAAGGAACGCTCCCAGAGGCAATATTTAGAGCTTCCTTAGACTGAGCCCTTCTTTCACAGGGGAGGATACAGAGGTCAGCAGAGGGCCCAGGGTTTGTCCAAAGTCCAATTGTTCATCACGGGCATCTGGGCCCTGGATCCAGTTGCTCTGCCCACGGGTCCAGCTTTCTTCCTGTCCAAGCCCTGGAGGCTGCTGGTTGATAACTCAGCTCTGTTTAGAATGTGTCCTTCCATGCCACAGACACCCCCATTTCCTAATGAGAAGGAAGAAGCAGATCATGGAATCTTCATTTGGTAAATGAAGGACCCCAGTGGAAGGTGGGGAAATGACAGACCTAATGTCATACCTGGAAGAGCCCAGTCTATATCCTGATCCCTAAGCCAGTTTACTTCCAAAGGCTCCATGGGGCTAAGCAGGAAACACAGGGGAGAAGGGAAGGAAGGAAAGAAGGAAGGAAGGAAGGAAGGAAGGAAGGAAGGAAGGAAGGAAGGAAGGAAGGAAGGAAGGAAGGAAGGAAGGAAGGAAGGAAGGAAGGAAGGAAAGATAGGGAAGGGAAGATAGGGAAGTGAAGGAGGGAGGGAGGTAGAGAGACAGAGAAAGAATGAAAGAAGAGACAGTGATAGAGTCAGAGACAGAGAGAGGGTTTCAAGGAGGAAGCAGTATTTGACAGAGCCTTGAAGGAAGTTCTGAGAATGGAGGGTGAGGAAGATGTGCTGGAGTGAATGGTGCATTGGACTTGGAGTCAGGAATTCATCCTGCTGGTCTCTGACACTTCCTAGCCCTGTCTGCCTCAGTTACCTTATCTGCCCAAATAGAGGGGCCCCTGCCTGAGGTCAGAAGCGGTCTCATTTTTGCCTCTGTATCCCTAACCTCCAGCACCTGTCACACAGTGTTGGATGAGCAAATGAATGAGGAATTGGTCCAGACATCCTCCTGGTTTCTTAGAGGGAGCAGGCTAGGCGAGAGGACCTGACTGGCCAGTGGGACAGTGGCAGACACTGCATGACCCTGCCACCACAGCAGCAGCTCAGCCTCTTGCAGTCCCAAAGCCCTCCCAGGAGGCGCCTCTGCCCTCCTGCAGGGAGGCCCCACCCCGGGCATCCATCCTGGCAGGGAAGGCTGAGCTCCATGCACTTGGTGCTGGGTCTGTTTGTTTTAAAGACAATAATTAGAGATAAGGATCACAATAGAAAATAAACAGCTGCTTAATTAGAGGGCTGAGTCATTAAAGCAATTATTAGCTTCCTTAAGCATCAGGCCTGACAGAGAAGCCCAAAATGTAATTCAGGGAAGGGGGGCGGGCTGGGGCACTCTGCCAAGGTCATCCCCCCGGCCCAGCCCACAGAGCTAAGCCCCCACGGGTCAGTAAACCGGAGGGCTCCTTGCAGTACAGATAACGGCACTTGTCTCCAACACAGACTCGCCTGTCGCTAGTGCCCATCCCTCTCCCAATCACTCAATAGCATTTATTAAACACTGACTGTTCCAGTTGGGCAGCCGAGTCTGGGGGCAGGAAAATCTAAGTGCCAACGTGGCCTCAGATACTTCCCGCTGTGTGAGTCTGCACAAGTCACTTCATCCAGTTTGCCTCAGTTTCCCTCACCTGTGAAATGAGCCGCAGGAGGAATGGCAACCCCTCCAGTATCTCTACCTACACAGCCCCAGATAGCGTCATGAAGAGTCAGACAAGGCTGTAAATGACAACAACCCCATGTTCCAGTCACTAAGTGTCAGGGATACCATGAAAGGCAGAACGCCAAACGCACAAGCCTTGTCTCAGGGAGCTCATAAGTGAATGGGGAGGACAGTATGGGAACAGCTATACAGTGGGGGGGAGGGGCTCCTGATGGAGGTGGGATCGGAGCTGGGACTTGAAGGGAGGAAAGTGAGGAGGTGGAGATGAGGGAGGGAAGGTAGGAAAGAGATGAGGGGAAAGAAAAGGAGGGGGGATGGGAAGAGCAGGGGGAAAGAGAAGGGAGAAGGAAGAGGGAGAGAAGAGAAGAAAGAAGGGAAGGAGGGGGGAGACAGAGACCAAGAGGGAAGAAGAGGGGGGAGAAAGGGGGAGGGGGAGAAAGAGGGGGGAGAAGAAAGAGGGAGAGGGGGAAAGAGGGAGGGAGGAAAAGAAAGGGGGAAAGGGAGAGGGGGAAAGAGGGAGGGAGAAAGAAAAGTAGAAAGGGGAGAGAGACAGAGAAAAGAATGAAATCCATGGAGGGTCTTGATTAAGGAACAGCAGCAAAACCAGTGTAGGTGGTTGGGAGGCAGGAGAAGCCCAGAAAGGTAGGAAACAGATATTTGTCCCTGGAAGTGATCCTCGCGGTGGGGAAGGACATCTGCCAGGGGGAACTGACACAGGATGGCTTGGGTCTGCATTGCCCCCCTTGTCACATTTCCCACACTCATCCATGCACGTGCACACAGACATACATGCACACGCACGTGCACACACACCTTTTTTTTGCCAACTTGCCCATTTTTATTAAGGGAGTGCAGCCTTCTTGCCTGGGTTCACAACCGTGTCCTCAGCTCTTGCCTTTCCTTCACCCCCGGCCCTGTATCCACTCAGTGGCCAGGTCTCATCATGTCTGGGCTCACAAACCATCCCCTCTTCTTTACCTCCTCTCCCCACCTCCTTCTTGGTCTCCCCACCCAAGTCTCTCCCTCCTCTCCACTCCATCCTCTCCTTAGCAGTTCTAAAGCACAGACTGGACTATGTCACTCCCCTACTTATTAAACTGCGCTGGCTCCCTGTTCACTCTGGGACCACATTTTATGTCATTATCTCCTCATTTTTTTCTGTCTTATGCAAGTTTCCTAATGGCATCTGGAGAAGGAGGCAGAGCCTCTACCCTCTGAAGGTTTATTCTTCTGCCAAAGATTCGAGCCCAAAGGGCCTGGCCACAGCTGCTTGCTGACCTCGGGTGGGTGCAGTCTAGGAGAGCAGAGGGCTGAAGGACGCAGGGGCAGGGAGACCTAGGAAGCTTAGCGGGGACGCTGGGCTGCCTGAAGGCCTTCCCTGCCCCATGCCCTTTCCCTTTGGCCCCCAGCAGCAGGCAGGTCAGCTCTCTCCCAGTTCCTTGTCCTAGGTGAGCACAGGGCTTCTGGCCCAGCCCACACCCAAAATTCCAGGGCCCTCCCAGCAGCCCCTGCTGAGACTTTGCCAGGAGCGAGTCCTCCCAGCTGACTTCTGCTTCTCATCCAGTGGGCCCTTTGAATTATAAATGAAAAGATGTCACCTGCCTCCCCCCTCTCCTTCCCCTTGGCCCCCTCTTTTCTGCTCCTTGCTGCTTCTCTGACCTGAAATCACAGGGCTCCAGAACAGGATCAAAGGCAGCTCAGAAGCTGGCCCCGGGGATCATCTGTCTGAGTAGGAGCTGATGTTCTTCCCAGGGAGAGCAGGGGGC
The DNA here is from genome assembly GCF_902635505.1 of Sarcophilus harrisii. Taxonomy (NCBI): domain Eukaryota; kingdom Metazoa; phylum Chordata; class Mammalia; order Dasyuromorphia; family Dasyuridae; genus Sarcophilus; species Sarcophilus harrisii. The sequence goes on from NC_045431.1 coordinate 235,151,719, forward strand.
GGGGACTGCTCCTGCTCCTCCCTGCCCAGCCCTCTCCCCATCACCGGTGAGACCCAAACACATGCTCTCTGCCAGGGAGGGCAGTGCTTTTTCCTGCCCCCGCCCCCACCCACCCCTTCCTCTTCCCTGCTCAAACCAAGAGTCTCATGAGCTTCTACAAAGAATTCTCTTCTATATGAAACTGGGGGAGTGGGAGTGGACCACAGGCTTAACACGAGCCAATCCCTAATGTGGAGTCTATCATCCTTCAAGAGACAAGCATTTATTAAGCAACTACTGCGTACCAAAGACAAAAAAAGGGGGGGGGAGGAAGGGTCTTTATTAAGTGCTATGCTAAGAGCTGGGGATGTGATTTTTTTTTTTGTTTAAGCAACTGAGTTAAGTGACATGCCCAAGATCATAGCCAAGAAGTGGTAAATGTCTGAGGTCAGATTTGAACTCAGGTCTGTACAGGGCCAGAACTCTGGAGAAGTATATTTGAAACAAGGATATTTACAACAAGGTGTTAACTCAGTGAAACTGATGAGATGATGGTTCCCTAGTTCCCACAGATACTCAGTACCCAGCACGGTGATGTCATGGTTCTCTAGTTCCCACAGATACTCAGTACCCAGCACGGTGATGTCATGGTTCTCTAGTTCCCACAGATACTCAGTGCTCAGCACGGTGATGTCATGGTTCTCTAGTTCCCACAGACACTCAGTACTCAGGGTGGTGATGTCATGGTTCTCTAGTTCCCACAGATACTCAGTGCCCAGCACGGTGATGTCATGGTTCTCTAGTTCCCACAGATACTCAGTGCTCAGCACGGTGATGTCATGGTTCTCTAGTTCCCACAGATACTCAGTGCTCAGCACGGTGATGTCATGGTTCTCTAGTTCCCACAGATACTCAGTACTGAGCATGGTGATGTCATGGTTCTCTAGTTCCCATAGATACTCAGTACTCAGGGCGGTGATCTCATGGTTCTCTAGTTCCCAAAGATACTCAGTACCCAGCACAGTGATGTCATGGTTCTCTAGTTCCCACAGATACTCAGTACTGAGCATGGTGATGTCATGGTTCTCTAGTTCCCATAGATACTCAGTACTCAGCACGGTGATGTCATGGCTCTCTAGTTCCCATAGATACTCAGTACCCAGCACGGTGATGTCGTGATTCTCTACTTCCCACAGACACTCAGTGCTCAGCACGGTGATGTCATGGTTCTCTAGTTCCCACAGATACTCAGGTGCCCAGGGCGGTGATGTCATGGTTCTCTAGTTCCCACAGATACTCAGGGCAGGTACTGCAGCGCGGTTCTCTAGTCATGATACCAGTACGCGGTGATCATGCTCTAGTTCCCATAGATACTCAGTGCTCAGGGCGGTGATGTCATGGTTCTCTAGTTCCCACAGACACTCAGTACTCAGGGTGGTGATGTCATGGTTCTCTAGTTCCCACAGATACTCAGTGCTCAGCACGGTGATGTCATGGTTCTCTAGTTCCCACAGATACTCAGTACTCAGCACGGTGATGTCATGGTTCTCTAGTTCCCACAGATACTCAGTGCTCAGGGCGGTGATGTCATGGTTCTCTAGTTCCCATAGATACTCAGTACTCAGCACGGTGATGTCATGGTTCTCTAGTTCCCACAGATACTCAGTACTCAGCACGGTGATGTCATGGTTCTCTAGTTCCCACAGATACTCAGTACTCAGGGCGGTGATGTCATGGTTCTCTAGTTCCCATAGATACTCAGTACCCAGCACGGTGATGTCATGGTTCTCTAGTTCCCACAGATACTCAGTGCTCAGCACGGTGATGTCATGGTTCTCTAGTTCCCACAGATACTCAGTGCTCAGGGCGGTGATGTCATGGTTCTCTAGTTCCATAGACACTCAGAACTCAGGGTGGTGATGTCATGGTTCTCTAGTTCCCACAGATACTCAGTGCTCAGGGCGGTGATGTCATGGTTCTCTAGTTCCCACAGATACTCAGTGCTCAGGGCGGTGATGTCATGGTTCTCTAGTTCCCACAGATACTCAGTACTGAGCATGGTGATGTCATGGTTCTCTAGTTCCCACAGATACTCAGTACTCAGGGCGGTGATATCATGGTTCTCTAGTTCCCATAGATACTCAGTACCCAACACGGTGATGTCATGGTTCTCTAGTTCCCATAGATACTCAGTACCCAGCACGGTGATGTCATGGTTCTCTAGTTCCCACAGATACTCAGTACTCAGGGCGGTGATGTCATGGTTCTCTAGTTCCCACAGATACTCAGTACTCAGCACGGTGATGTCATGGTTCTCTAGTTCCCACAGATACTCAGTGCTCAGGGCGGTGATGTCATGGTTCTCTAGTTCCCACAGACACTCAGTACTCAGGGTGGTGATGTCATGGTTCTCTAGTTCCCACAGATACTCAGTGCTCAGCACGGTGATGTCATGGTTCTCTAGTTCCCACAGATACTCAGTGCTCAGGGCGGTGATGTCATGGTTCTCTAGTTCCCACAGATACTCAGTACTCAGGGCGGTGATGTCATGGTTCTCTAGTTCCCATAGATACTCAGTACCCAGCGCGGTGATGTCATGGTTCTCTAGTTCCCATAGATACTCAGTACCCAGCACGGTGATGTCATGGTTCTCTAGTTCCCACATACTCAGTACTCAGGGCGGTGATGTCATGGTTCTCTAGTTCCCACAGATACTCAGTACTCAGCACGGTGATGTCATGGTTCTCTAGTTCCCACAGATACTCAGTGCTCAGGGCGGTGATGTCATGGTTCTCTAGTTCCCACAGATACTCAGTGCTCAGCACGGTGATGTCATGGTTCTCTAGTTCCCACAGATACTCAGTGCTCAGGGCGGTGATGTCATGGTTCTCTAGTTCCCACAGATACTCAGTGCTCAGCACGGTGATGTCATGGTTCTCTAGTTCCCACAGATACGCAGTGCTCAGGGCGGTGATGTCATGGTTCTCTAGTTCCCATAGACACTCAGTACTCAGGGTGGTGATGTCATGGTTCTCTAGTTCCCACAGATACTCAGTGCTCAGCACGGTGATGTCATGGTTCTCTAGTTCCCACAGATACTCAGTGCTCAGGCGGTGATGTCATGGTTCTCTAGTTCCCTACAGATATCGCAGTGCTCAGGCGGTGATGTCATGGTTCTCTAGGTTCCCACAGATACTCAGTGCTCAGCACTTGGTGATGTCATGGTTCTCCTAGTTCCACAGATACGCAGTGCTCAGGCGGTGATGTCATGGTTCTCTAGTTCCCACAGACACTCAGTACTCAGGGTGGTGATGTCATGGTTCTCTAGTTCCCACAGATACTCAGTGCTCAGCACGGTGATGTCATGGTTCTCTAGTTCCCACAGATACTCAGTCTCAGGCGGTGATGTCAGGTTCTCTAGTTCCACAGATGGTCAAGTTTGCTCAGGCCACGGTGATGTCATGGTTCTCTAGTTCCCACAGGATACCTCAGTACTCAGGCGGTGATGTCATGGTTCTCTGGTTCACAGATACTCAGTGCTCAACGGTGATGTCAGGTTCTCTAGTTCCCACAGATACTCAGTCTCAGCACGGTGATGTCATGGTTCTCTAGTTCCACAGATCTCAGTACTATTGGTGATGTCATGGTTCTCTAGTTCCCAGATACTCAATACCAGGACGGTGATGTCATGGTTCCTCTAGTTCCAAGATACTCAGTACTCAGGGAGGTGATTCATGGTTCTCTAGTTCCCAAGATACTCAGTGCCCAGAAGTGATGTCATGGTTCTCTAGTTCAGATCTCATACTAGTGGTGATGTCTGGTTCTCTAGTTCCCATAGATACTCAGTACTCAGCACGGTGATGTCATGGTTCTCTAGTTCCATAGATACTCAATTGCTCAGCACGGTGATGCATGGTTCTTAGTTCACAGATACTCCAGTCTCAGCACGGGATGTCATGGTTCTCTAGTTCCCCAGGATACTCCATACTCAGACGGTGATGTCATGGTTCTCTAGTTCCACAGATACTCAGTGCCCAGAAGGTGATGTCAGGTTCTCTAGTTCCACAGATCTCAGTCTCAGCGGTGATGTCACGGTTCTCTAGTTCCCACGATACTCATCTCAGCACGGTGATGTCATGGTTCTCTAGTTCCCACAGATACCAGTACTCAGCGGTGATGTCATGGTTTCTAGTTCCCACAGATACTCAGTGCCAGCACGTGATGTCATGGTTCTCTAGTTCTAGATACTCAGTATTCAGGTGGTGATGTCTGGTTCTCTAGTTCCACAGATCTCAGTCCAGCACGGTGATGTCATGGTTCTCTAGTTCCAGATCTCAGTGCCTGCACGGTGATGTCCATGGTTCTCTGTTCCCACAGATCTCAGTACTCAGCCGGTGATGTCATGGTTCTCTGGTTCAAGATCTCAGTCCCAGGCACGGTGATGTCAGGTTCTCTAGTTCCCAAGATCTCAGTGCTCAGGACGGTGATGTCAGGTTCTCTAGTTCCAAGATACTCAGTACTCAGCACGGTGATGTCATGGTTCTCTGGTTCACGGATCTCAGTCTCAGAGGTGATGTCATGGTTCTCTAGTTCACGACCAGTACCAGGGTGGTATTCTGGTTCTCGTTCCCCATGCCCGTTCAGACGGTGGATTCAAGTTCTCCGTTCCCAAACTCAGTTCGGTATGTGTTCTCTGTTCCCGGATTCGGGCCAGTGTTCATGGTTCTCTGGTTCCCCCGGATCCAGTCTCGACGGTGATTCATGGTTCTCTGTTCCCACGAATCCCAGGGGGGGGGGGGGGGGGGGGGGGGGGGGGGGGGGGGGGGGGGGGGGGGGGGGGGGGGGGGGGGGGGGGGGGGGGGGGGGGGGGGGGGGGGGGGGGGGGGGGGGGGGGGGGGGGGGGGGGGGGGGGGGGGGGGGGGGGGGGGGGGGGGGGGGGGGGGGGGGGGGGGGGGGGGGGGGGGGGGCGGGGGGGGGGGGGGGGGGGGGGGGGGGGGGGGGGGGGGGGGGGGGGGGGGGGGGGGGGGGGGGGGGGGGGGGGGGGGGGGGGGGGGGGGGGGGGGGGGGGGGGGGGGGGGGGGGGGGGGGGGGGGGGGGGGGGGGGGGGGGGGGGGGGGGGGGGGGGGGGGGGGGGGGGGGGGGGGGGGGGGGGGGGGGGGGGGGGGGGGGGGGGGGGGGGGGGGGGGGGGGGGGGGGGGGGGGGGGGGGGGGGGGGGGGGGTTTTTTTTTTTTTTTTTTTTTTTTTTTTTTTTTTTTTTTTTTTTTTTTTTTTTTTTTTTTTTTTTTTTTTTTTTTTTTTTTTTTTTTTTTTTTTTTTTTTTTTTTTTTTTTTTTTTTTTTTTTTTTTTTTTTTTTTTTTTTTTTTTTTTTTTTTTTTTTTTTTTTTTTTGTTTTTTTTTTTTTTTTTTTTTTTTTTTTTTTTTTTTTTTTTTTTTTTTTTTTTTTTTTTTTTTTTTTTTTTTTTTTTTTTTTTTTTTTTTTTTTTTTTTTTTTTTTTTTTTTTTTTTTTTTTTTTTTTTTTTTTTTTTTTTTTTTTTTTTTTTTTTTTTTTTTTTTTTTTTTTTTTTTTTTTTTTTTTTTTTTTTTTTTTTTTTTTTTTTTTTTTTTTTTTTTTTTTTTTTTTTTTTTTTTTTTTTTTTTTTTTTTTTTTTTTTTTTTTTTTTTTTTTTTTTTTTTTTTTTTTTTTTTTTTTTTTTTTTTTTTTTTTTTTTTTTTTTTTTTTTTTTTTTTTTTTACCTCCAGGTGGTGATGCTCTGGTTCTCTAGTTCCCAGATACCAGTACTGGGCGGTGATGTCATGGTTCCCCAGTTCCCATAGATACCAGTACCAGCAGTGATGTCATTTCTTCTAGTTCCCAAGATACCAGTGCCCAGCACGGTGATGTCATGGTTCTCTAGTTCCACAGAACCAGTACTCAGGGGGATGTCATGGTTCTTCTTAGTTCCCACAGATACTCAGTGCTCAGGGCGGTGATGTCGGTTCTCAGTTCTACAGATACCAGTCTCAGCCGGTGATGTCACGGTTCTCAGTTCCCACAGATACCAGTCCCAGCACGGTGATGTCACGGTTCTCTAGTTCACAGATACCAGTACCCAGCACGGTGATGCCAGGTTCCTCAGTTCCCCAGAACCAGTTCCAGCACGGTGATGTCAGGTTCTCTAGTTCCCACAGATACCAGTACTCAGGGCGGTGATGGCTGGTTTTCTAGTTCCCACAGATACCAGTACTCAGACGGTGATGTCATGGTTCTCTAGTTCCCACAGATACCCAGTGCCTAGGTAGTGATGTCACGGTTCTCTAGTTCCACAGATACTAGTACTGTAGGTGATGTCATGGTTCTCAGTTCACAGATACTCAGTACCAGGGCGGTGATGTCATGGTTCTCTAGTTCCCAAACCAGTACCTTAGGGCGGTGAGTCATGGTTTCTAGTTCCCACAGATACCAGTACCAGCACGGTGATGCATGGTTCTTAGTTCACAGATACCAGTGCCAGCACGGTGATGTCAGGTTCTTCTAGTTCCCAAACTCAGTACTAGGGTGGTGATGTCATGGTTCTCTAGTTCCCACAGATACCAGTGCCTAGCGGTGATGTCAGGTTCTCTCAGTTCCAACAGATACCAGTCCAGCAGGTGATGTCAGGTTCTCTGTTCCCACAGATACCAGTCCCAGCAGGTGATGTCATGGTTCTCTAGTTCCCACAGATACTCAGTACTCAGCACGGTGATGTGCATGGTTCCTAGTTCCCACAGATACCAGCCAGACGGTGATGTCAGGTTCTCTAGTTCACAGATACTCAGTGCTCAGGGCGGTATGTCAGGTTCTCTAGTTCCACAGATACTCAGTACCAGCACGGTGATGTCATGGTTCTCTAGTTCCACAGATACTCAGTGCCAGCACGGTGATGTCATGGCTCCTCTAGTTCCCACAGAACCAGTACTCAGGGGGTGATGTCATGGGTTCTCTAGTTCCCACAGACACCTAGTGCTCAGCCGGTGATGTCATGTTCTCTAGTTCCCACAGATACCAGTCTCAGCACGGTGATGTCAGGTTCCTTAGTTCACAGATACCAGCCTGGCACGGTGATGTATGGTTCTCTAGTTCCTACAGATACCAGTACTAGCAGGTGATGTCTGTTCTCTAGTTCCTCCCAAGATACCTAGTACCAGCAGGTGATGTCATGGTTCTCTAGTTCTACAGATAATTAGTACTCAGGGCGGTGATGTCATGGTTCCTTAGTTCCCACAGATACCAGTACCAGCACGGTGATGTCATGGTTCCTGTTCACAGATCCAGTCTAGGGGTGATGTCAGGTTCCAGTTTCCACAGATATAGTACTAGGGCGGTGAGCATTGGTTCTAGTTCTAAGATACCAGTACTAGGGGGATGTCATGGTTCTCTAGTCCCATTAGATACCAGTACGGGCGGTGATGTCATGGTTCTCTAGTTCTATAGATACTCAGTACCAGGAGGTGATGGCTGGTTCCTTAGTTCCTCAGAGATACCAGTCCCAGCACGGTGATGTCATGGTTCTCTAGTTCCACAGAACCAGTCTAGGGGTGATGTCATGGTTTTCAGTTCCCAAGACACCGTAAAGGGTGGTGATGTCTGGTTCCAGTTCCCACAGAACTCAGTACCAGGGTGGTGTGTCATGGTTCCCAGTTCCAATCTCAGTCCTGAAGGGATGTCTGGTTTTAGTTTCAAGATACCCCAGTCCCCAGGGGGTTCTTTCCCCGTTTCCCCAATACCAGACCCTTGGGGTGGGGAATGCTGGTTCCTGTCCCAGGGCTGAAGGGGGGATTTCCCCAGCAAGATCTGTACCCGCCGGTGGGAGTATGGCCTGTTCAGAGTCCTGCCCGAGGTGAGGGCCCTTTGTCCTGCCCAGGACCTAGGGTGGTGATTTGGTTTCAGTTCAAAGAAAGGAGAGGTGAGCAGGGCCAGTTCTCAGAACCAAAAGGGAGCAGGGAGTCACGTTTTTCTGTTTTAAGATACCAGTGCCCAAAATGGCATGGTTTAAACCCCAGATACCTTTTCTCCCTGGATTCTGGTTTTAGTTCACGAACCAGTACCCCTGGAGCCCCCCCCCCCCCCCCCCCCCCCCCCCCCCCCCCCCCCCCCCCCCCCCCCCAAGTTTTAAAGACGGTGTGTATTCTTAGTTCAGAGATACCAGTGCCCAGACTGATGTCAGGGTTTCCCAGTTCCCCGACACCCAGTACTCAGGGGGGGATGTCATGGCCTAGTTCCCACAGAACCAGTGCTCAGCACGGGGTCGGTTCCGTTCCCACAGATACCAGTGCCAGCACGGGATGTCACGGCCTCAGTTCCCACAGAACCAGTGCCCAGCACGGTGATGTCATGGTTCTTGTTCCCCACAGATACCAGTGCCGCACGGTGATGTCACGGTTCTTAGTTCCCAAGATCCAGGCTCAGACGGTGATGCCGGTTCTCTAGTTCCCACAGATACCAGTGCCCAGCACGGTGATGTCATGGTTCTTAGTTCCCACAGAACTCAGTACTGACGGTGATGTCAGGTTCTCTGTTCCCCGGAGATACCATGCCCAGACGGTGATGCTGGTTCCTCAGTTCCCCAGACACTGACTAGGGTGTGTATGGTTCTGTTCCCTTAAGATACCAGGCCGCACGGGATGCGGTTCTGTTCCCACAGATACCAGTGCTGCACGGTGATGTACGGCTCTAGTTCCCAAGATACCAGGCCCAGCAGGTGATGTCATTTTCTTTGTTCCAACAGATACCAGTATGCACGGTGATGTCATGGTTCTCAGTTCCCACAGAACCCAGATGGGCGGTATGTTGGTTTCAGTTCCCCAAGATACCAGTACCAGGGCGGTGATGTCTGGTTCTCTAGTTCCCACAGATACCAGTTAGCACGGGATGTCAGGTTTCAGTTCCCAAGATACCGTTTCCCGCACGGTGATGTCAAGGTTTCAGTTCCCAATACCAGTACCCAGGGCGGTGATGTCATGGTTTCTAGTTCCCACAGATACCGACTCAGGGCGGTGATGTCATGGTTCCAGTTCCCATAGATACCAGTACTCAGGGCGGTATGTCTGGTTTCAGTTCCCATAGATACCGGACCCAGCACGGTATGTTGGTTCCAGTTCCCAGAGATACCCAGGCCCAGCACGGGATGTCGGTTTCAGTTCCCAAGAAAGACTAGGGGGTATTCATGGTTCCCAGTTCCCAAATACCGTGCTCAGCACGGTGATGTCATGGTTCCCCAGTTCCCACAGATCCCAGTGCCCTCAGACGGTGATGCCGGTTCTCAGTTCCCACAGATACCAGGCTCAGGGCGGTAGTCATGGTTTCAGTCCCAGATACCAGTACCGCACGGTGATGTCGGTTCCAGTTCCCAAGAACCAGACCGCACTGATGCCAGGTTCCCCAGTTCTCAAGATAATACCCAGGGCGGTGATGTCATGGTTCTTAGTTCCACAGATACCAGACTCAGCACGGTGATGTCATTTTTCTAGTTCCCACAGATACCAGTGCCGGGCGGTGATGTCACGGTTCTCGCCCAAGAACCGGCCCGCAGGGATGTCACGGTTTCTGTTCACAGAACCAGGCCAGGGCGGTGATGTCATGGTTCTCAGTTCCCAGATACCAGTACTCAGGGTGGTGATGTCATGGTTCCAGTTCCCAAGATACCGCCCCACAGGGATGTCATGGTTCTCAGTTCCCACAGACACCAGACTAGGGTGGGAGCTGGTTCTTTAGTTCCAAGATACCAGTGCTCAGCACGGGATGTCAGGTTTCCCAGTTCAAGAACCAGTTAGCACGGTGATGTCACGGTTCTCAGTTCCCACAGGAACCAGGCCCAGACGGGATGCTGGTTCCTAGTTCCCACAGATCTCAGTACCAGCACGGTGATGTATGGTTCTGCCCCACAGAACCAGACCCAGCACGGGAGTAGGTTCTCTAGTTCCCAAGATACTCAGTACTCGGGCGGGATGTCATGGTTCTCTAGTTCCCCAGATACCAGTACTGCACGGGGATGCTGGCCCTTGCCCCAAGATACCAGTGCCAGAGGGATGTCATTCCAGTTCCCACAGAACCAGACCAGGGCGGGATGTCATGGTTCTCAGTTCTCAAGATACCAGACTCAGGGCGGTGATGTCAGGTTCCCCAGTTCCAAGATACTAGATCAGGGCGGGTTCTGGTTCTAGTTCCCATAGATACCAGTACCCAGCACGGTGATGTCCGGTTTAGTTCCCAGAGATACCAGTGCCCAGCACGGGATGTCGGTTCCCTAGTTCCCCAGACACCAGTACTCAGGGTGGGAGTCGGTTCTCAGTTCCCACAGAACCAGTGCTCAGCACGGTGATGTCATGGTTCTCTAGTTCCCACAGATACCAGTGCCAGACGGTGAGCAGGTTCCTCGTTCCCACAGATACCGGTCGGGCGGTGATGTCATGGTTCCCAGTTCCCACAGATACCAGTACCAGCACGGTGGCAGGTTCCCTTTGTTCCCACAGATACTCGTACCAGCACGGGATGTCAGGCCGTTCCCACAGAACTCAGTACTGGGGTGATGTATGGTTTAGTTCCCACAGATACTCAGTACCAGCACGGTGATGTCATTCCTTAGTTCCCACAGATAATGCCCAGGGGCGGTGATGTCAGGCTCTAGCCACAATTGTGCCCAGCACGGGGATGCACGGTTTCCCAGTTCCCACAGATACCAGTGCCAGGGCGGTGATGCTGGTTCCTTATTCCCACAGATACCAGTACTCGCACGGGATGTCATGGTTCTCAGTTCCTACAGATACCGATAGCACGGTGATGTCAGGTTTCTAGTTCCCACAGATACCAGTGCCCAAGGTGATGTCACGTTCTCTAGTTCCCACAGATACCAGTCCCAGAGGGTTGTCAGGTTCTCTAGTTCCCCAGATACTCAGTCTCAGGGGGGATGTCGGGTTCTCTAGTTCCCACAGATACCAGTACTCAGCACGGTAAGGGCCCTCTGTTCCCACAGATACTGGCTCAGACGGGATGTCAGGGTTTTAGTTCCCAAGATACCTTTGTAGACGGTGATGTAGGTTCTCTAGTCCCCAGATACTAGACCGGGGTGATGTCTGGTTCTCTAGTTCCCCCAGATACCGTACCCAGCAGGGATGCTGGTTCCCAGTTCCCAAGAACCAGTACCCAGCCGGGATGCTGGCCTCAGTTCCCAAGAAAGTTAGCCGGTGATGTCAGGTTTCAGTTCCACAGATACCAGTACCAGGGTGGTCATGGTTCCAGCCCCAGATACCGACTCAGGGCCGGGATGTCATGGTTCCCAGTTCCCACAGATACCAGTCCCAGCAGGTGATGTCCGGTTTCCCAGTTCCACAGATACTGTCCCAGCCCGTGATGTTGGGTTCTCTGTTCCCACAGATACCCAGACTCAGCACGGTGATGTCATGGTTCCTAGTTCCCACAGATACCAGTCCAGCACGGGGATGTCATGGTTTCAGTTCCCACAGATACTCAGTGCCAGACGGGGATGTCAGGTTCTCCAGTTCCCACAGAACCAGTACCTGGGCGGGATGCTGGCCCTTTAGTTCCCAAGATACCGTTAAGGTGATGTCATGGTTCTCTAGTTCCCACAGATACTCAGTGCTCAGGGCAGTGATGTCATGGTTCTCTAGTTCCCATAGACACTCAGTGCTCAGCCCGGTGATGTCATGGTTCTCTAGTTCCCACAGATACTCAGTACTCAGGGTGGTGATGTCATGGCTCTCCAGTTCACACATGCTCAATGTCCTGTAATGGTGTAATTGTACCGAGTTATATAAGGGCTGAGAAGAGCTGGGAGAGAGACTTTTCACCTCTGACCAGCCTCCTGCTGGCCCTCCTGCCTCCTGCCTCCTCTCCCCAATTCCATCCCAGGGACCCCAGAGCCAGCCCGGACATTGCTGGGGTCCTCCTGCCTCCAGGGCTGGTGCGAGGGGGATGTGAATTTTAAAGCAAAGCCCATGGACTTGGAGGAGCCCGGCGTCCGTCCCTGGAGCCCGCCCAGTGTGGGAGTGATGGCCTGGGTCAGAGCCCTTGCCTGGGAAGGCCTGAGGCCCTTGTCCGTGGCCCAGAGCAGCCCAGGGGTGGTGATTTGGTGTCAGTTTTCAGAAGTGGGAGGAAGGAGAAGGGGGTGGGGAAGACATTGGAGGCCAGTTCTGGGCGCTATGTTGGCCCAAAGAAGAGGAGAATGGCCGGGGGAGGGGAGTGTCCTGAGACCCGACCTTGGGAGTGTGAGGATCTGGGTACTTTGGGAAGGGGGGGAGGAACATTCAGGCCAATGCTGCTCCTGATTATAATAAAGGCAATGGAAATGGCGGCAGCGGCGGCAGGAGCAGTGACTGTGCTTCCTGCCGATTCTGCACGTTGAGGTTCTGACGAACCACTTTGCTTACCCCCTTTGTGAGCTCTTCCTGACAAAGGAGGACACTGAGGGTCAGAGAAGTGACTTGGAGTTCACGCAGCTGGTTCTGTGTGAGGCAGGATTCAAACCCAGCTGAGCAGCAGGTCTGGTGCCCTCTGTCCACAGGCTGGCGTGACCGCTCTCGGGACCTGCTTGTCCTGGGTCCAAGTCCCAGATCTTCTGCCTGTTCCTTCAGGGCCTTGAGCTCAGGACTGCTCCACCGCCCCCCACCCCCACCCCCCGCTGGCTCCAACATCCCCTGATCCTGGACAATGGGGGGGGGGCATCTGCACGTGGGCTGGGGATCTCTTTAACTCTGCCCTCCCTTCTCTCCTCCACAGGCCTTGTGAAGCTGGGGGTTCACTGTGTCACATGCCAAAAGGTTGCAATCAAAATTGTGAACCGGGAGAAGCTCAGCGAGTCAGTGCTGATGAAGGTAAGAGCCCGACTGCGCCTCCAGGTGGCTTCCAGGGCCCCTGACGGTCACAAGGGCTGCGCCGGGAAGTCCGAGGGGGCAGATGTGGCTGGGCAGGGCATCGGGCCCAGAGTGAGATCTGGGAAGGGCATCGGGCCCAGAGTGAGAGCTGCAGACCCGCCCCTCCCTCCTCAGGCAGGTGGGAGTGCAAGAAACTCAGAGCCAGAGCCCCTGCCTTGGAGGAGCTCCCTCTAATGGGGGGCAGCGCTAGGTGGGAGAAGTAACATGTCGAGGCCATTGTACAGGCAAGCTCTGCCAGGATGCGTCAGGAGAACTCGGGCACCGGCACTAGGGGGCAGTGGGGATTTCAGCTGGCATCCAAAAAAGGCCCCCCATATTCCCTGACCCAGACTTCTCCCCCAAGCTCTTCTCAAGCTGCCCGCCCATGTCTCCCCCGGATGTGCTCTGGTCCCCAAAATCAGCACATCTGGGCTAGGAGTACTCCGAGTCCTTGGTGGTTAACTCTTCCCTCTGGTCCCCCCTAGCCTCAGACTTACTGGCTGAGGGACCCTGGGCAAGGGTCTTCAACCCTCTTGCTCAGCTTCCTTGACTGTAAAATGGGGAAATGGGCCCCTCCCTCCCAGGGTGGATGAAGATCAAATGAGACCATAGGTATGAAGCCCTTAGCTCGATACCTGGCAAACATTAGGTGCTTAATGGGTACTTATTTCCTTCTCCTTTTCCCACCCCAAGGGCTGTGTGCCATGGTTTTTGATTTGCTGCCCGGGTCATTTATCAACACAAAAACCCCAGAACCTTTCCTTCAGATGGCCAAGGTCCACGGGATGTTCATGGCGGGTCCTGGGACCCCTTCAGGCTCAGGGCACCCACTTGGCTCCCTTCTCACTGGCCCGGCTGATCGGGACCACAGGGGGCGGCCCCTGCCCCGTTTGGGAGAATCCAAGCCAGACCACACAAAGGGCAGCGGGGGTCCCTGAAAATCCGGGCCCAGAGCTGATGGTCACAGGGGGCGGGGGGTGGAGAGAAAACACCGTCCAGGGCACACTGAGAGGCTTGGGTGCTAACAGCCTGGAAGTGGGAGGAAAGAAGCCCGGGAGCCTGGAGTGAGCTCTGTGGGCCAGGGAACCAGGGGAGGCAGAAAGAGCGCGGGCACTGGACTCTAGCTCCTGGGGAGGGGAGGGTGGGAAGCTGCCTCCGGAACCTTGATGGGCCTGGCATTCCCCACCCTCCTAAAAGCCCCCTTTAGGCTGAGCCTGCCTCTGTCTCAGCTGAGGCCCAGGCCCCTTCCCACCGAGCTTCTGCATTCCTCAGCCCAGCCCAAGGAGCTCAGGCCACTGCACACGGGCTTCCAGCTGTGGCTGGACCTCAGTGGATGAAGGACCGGGCTGTCCCCCAGCAGGAAGAGGGCCATTAGTTCGCCAGCTCCTCCTGGCACACAGCAGGTGCCGCCTAAGCACAGACAGGGGCCACCCAAGCAGGGGAACAGGCTTCCCCAAGGGGCCACTGCGGCCTGAGCTCTGGCTGCCCTAGACGCTGACTCGGGCTTTCTGCCAGCCGGGCCCATCCACGCCCGGTAGCCATTCCCCGCTCCCAGCAGCTTCTGGAGCCTCTAAAGTAGTCAGTGATCGTCACGTGGGCCTGGAGCCCATGAATATTTCAGGACTTAGGCCTGGGAAGGGAAGCAGCTGGATTCAATTAAGGCGGTGCCTCAGGGGCAGCTGCCAGGGGCTGGAGGGAGGCTCGGGCTGGAGCATCTGCCCCAAGGCCCCAAGCCAGGGGCCACTCACTAGCACTGGGAATGCCCGAGGAACAGCCCCAGCTCCAGGAGCCCAAATCTGCCTCTTCAGAACCTTCCTGGCCCACAAGCCTCTGAGCCCCTCGAGAAAACATCCCCGGGGGCTTCCTCACACCTTCCTAAAATGCCTCCAGAGCCCTTCACCTTCATCTCCTCCTCTGGACCCTCGCCACTTTCTCTATCGGTCAACAAGGGGAAGGCAGGAAGGAAGGCAGGAAGGGAGAGGGGAGGGAAGGAGGAAGGAAGGAAAGAAGGGAGAGAGGAAGGACAAAAGAAGGGAGAGAGGGAGGAAAGAAGGAAGGGAGAGAGGGAGGAGAGAAGGGAGGGAAAGAGGGAGGAAGGAAGGAGGGAAGGAAAGGGAAGGAAGAAGAGAGGAATGATGGAGGGAAAGAGATGGAGAGATGGAGGGAAAAAAGGAAGAGGGGGAGGGAGGAGGAAGGAGGGGAGGAAAGGGAGGAAGGAAGGAAGGAAGGAAGAAAGGACAGAAGGAAGGAGGAAGAAAGCAAGGAGGGAGGCAAAGAAAAAAGGAGGGATGAAAAGAATGGATGGAATGGAAGAAGGGAGGAGAAAAGAGAGGAAAGGGAAGGGAGAGAGGGATGCAGGAAGGAAGTCGGTCCCCACATCCCCGTGGGCTGTTCTGCTTTCACTTCCCTGCAGGCACAGCCACGGTAGAGCCTAAGCCTCCCCCCCCCCCTGCCGCCCGGGGTCTTGCTCGTACCCCCGCAGCCGGGTCGGGCCCACTTGATAACTGCGTCTTGGATCGAATGGGGGAGGCCCCTGAGAAAGGCGAGCCAGCCTCGGTTGGAGACGGGAGGGTCCTGCTGGGGGCCGGGGCAGCTCTGGGTGGGACTTTGGGAGGCCCTCGGGGGTCTGGCCCCTGTCACTCGGCTGGACACATCGGGGTGCTTCGTTTGGAGAAGAAGGGCCCGGAGGCGGGGGCTGGGGGTCACCGAGGACACGAGGGACTCATGGGAGCGGGAGGGCCCGGGGAGGGCGGACCACTGCCCGGGGGCGTCCTAAGCGAGCACTGTCCCGGTTCTCTCCAGAGGTCTGAGCGCAGACAGAGCCCGGCCAGCGGGTAGGAGGGGCCTAATGCCGAAGGGAGGGGCCTCCCCAACTGTCCCGGGCCGGGCTGGCCGCTGCTGCCCACCTGACCTGCCACTGCCAGTGGCCCCGCCCACCTCCAGGGGACCCCCGGGCCTGCGAATCCCCACGAGCGCGGCCCAGGGCCCGAGGCGGAGCGGAGGCTGAGGGAGGGGGCAGCCGCTGTCCTGCGCCCCAGACTGCCAGACCCTTTGCAGACAGAGCCCTAGCTGGCCCTCCCCCGGGTGGGAGCCTTGCACGGTGCCCAGAGGAGACTGGGCAGCCCCTCCCCCCCGCCCACTTTCCAGGGGGCTCCTGGCGGGGCCAGGACCCGGCCGGTCAGAGGGCGGGGGGGGGGGGTCCCGGCCTTCAAGGCCCTCGGCCCCAGGACGGCACCTGCCTCTTTCTGGGAGTCCGGGAGGGAGCGGGCAGAGGGCTGTGCTCAGGGGCCCGGGGCCGCCCCGCGGGAAGCCGCCCACCTCGCTGGGCCCTCGGGAGGCCGGGCTCCCCCCGCCCCCCCCCTGCTGCCCCCCTGCTGCCCCCGAGGCTGTTCCAGGCCCTGGAACCCAGAACCGGAGGAGGGAGGGGGTGGCCGCGGGGAGCCCCAGGGACTAGCGGGAGGGCGGCGCCCCTGCGGCAGAGGAGCGGGAGAAGGGCTTGGGGCCTGACCGAGGGAAGGGGCCGCTGGGCGCGCAGGCTCCGAGAAGCGGGAGCCGGATTCCAGGCAGCACAGACGGGGGCGGGGCGATCCCCAGGAGCTCATGAGACCCCCGAGGGAAGGGTCTGGGGGCCGATCCTGGGGGGGGGAGGGAGGCGGGAAGGAGGCGCGGAGACGGGCTGGCAGCAGGGAGACTGCGGGGGGGCCCCCGGCAGGGAGGGGGGGAGCCGGGGACGGAGGGACCGAGGAGGAGCCGGGGGTCAGGAAGGCCGTGGGGCATCCTCGGGGCGACGGGACTCGGGGAGGGAACAGGGCCCCCCGTGCGGGGACTAGTAGGAGGGGCCGCACCCGCACATAAGGGCGGCCGCAGGGCCCGGGTTCAAATCCGCCTTCGGGCAGTAGCTGTGCCGTCCCGGGAAGTCCCTCCAGCCTGCTGGCCCCCATCTGAGCCCCCGGCCCCCGCGGAGGAACGGCCGTGGGGGTCTGGGGTCGGCGGACCGGCCCCACCCCGTGTCCTCATGTCTGGGAGTCTCATGTCAGATTGTGCTTCAGAGCAGCAGATCCCGCTCCTCCTTGTCCCGGCTCAGTGCTGAGCGTAGGGAGGGAGATGGGGAGGAGGGAGGAGGGAGGGGAGGGAGGAGGGAGGGGGAGGGAGGGAGGAAGAAAGGGAGAGAGGGGAGGGGGAGGGAGGGAGGAAGGAAGGGAGGGAGGGAGGGAGGAAGGAGGGAGGGAGGGAGGAAGGAAGGGAGGGAGGGGGAGGGGAGGGAGGGAGGAAGGAAGGAGGGAGGGGGTTGGGACCCCCCCCAATGTGTAACTGAATGAGCCCAGGTGAAAGCTGGGAGGGCGGGAGGGAGGGACAGAGGGCGCTGCAGCCAGTACTAATGGGCTTCCCCTTCTCTGTTTGTCTCCTCTGTGCAGGTGGAGCGGGAGATAGCCATCCTGAAGCTCATAGAACACCCACATGTTTTAAAGCTGCACGACGTTTATGAAAATAAAAAATATTTGTAGGTATTGCTGGGTGCAGGATCTGGGGCAGGAGGAGCGGGCGGGGCTGGGGGGGCTTTCCTTGAGGAGGGGGAAGAGTCGCAAGGGCAGGTGAGAGGTCACTTCTCAGTTGAAAAAGGAGGTATGGGGGGGGGGCGTCTCCACCTGCCCCGGGAGGTGTCCTGAAGGCCCTGGATCACTTCCCCTTGCTCTGTCCTGCCCTGAGGCAGCTCTGCTCCGAAGCTGCCCCTGGGCAGAGAGGCCCTCGATCCCCGTGTCCCCCCCAGACATCCATGGGAGTCACCGGTCTCCAAGGCTGCAGTTTCTAGAACTTGTGCCCGAGTGGATGGTCCTCCCCTCCACCCTCACCCCGAGTCTCCTGTTTGTCCCCAAGGCCTGGGCGACCTCTGGGCAGACTCGCTTAGAGGCCCAGGTCTCCCCCAGGCAGGATTGGAGTCCCCCCTCCTACAGGAGGTGGGAGAGAGAGTGAGAGGTGCCAGCACCTCATTCCTCGGTCGGTGGCTCCAGGATCCCAGGGCCAGGGAACTTTGGGGGTGCCTGGTATCAAGAGGGAGGCTCTTGGGGCCCAAGAGGTGTTGGGGGCCCCAAGCAGCCAGCCCTGCCAGCCCCTCCCACCGGGCTCTTGGCCCCCAAAGAGCGGGAGAGAAAGGGGAGCTGGTCCAGGAGGGAGAGAGCCTTGTGTGGGAGTCCAGGGTTCGGTGGGAGGGGTCTCCCTCTCCTTTAGGCCCCCTTTGCCTCCCTCGGAGGCTATGGGTCATTACAGAGGCCGACCCGGGAACCTTCAGTCTGTCCCGCTGGCACCTGGTGACCCAGGGTCCAGCCCTTCCTTGGCAGCCACACCGAGCTCAATGGCCTTATGACTGTCAGGCTGGGAGGGAGGGGAAGCTGGCCTTGGGTCCTAGAAATGGCCACCCCGAGAGCCCAGCCCCCCCCCAAGACTTTGGTGGTTATTTTCTAGTTCTTCCCCTGCACAAGGAGGGAAATCTGGGAGGAATGGGGTGGTAGTCAGCCAGGAGAGAAGGGAAGAAGGGATCCCAGGCCCCAGAAGGCTGCAGGGACTCGGGGAGGGAGGCTGGGCCCGGCTCCGGGGTTCAGGATCTGTGAGAAGAGAGGCCCCTGGGCAGCCTGCAAGCCCCCGCTGAGGCTCTCGCTATACAGAGAAGCCCCTCGTGTCTCAGGTCATAGACACCCGCAAGAGCTCTCGAAAGCTCCCCAGCCTTGTCTCTCTCCCAGTAGGCTCTGGTGCAGAAGCTCTTTCCAACTGCTCTCAGCTGTCCTACAGCGGCCAGAACTCCCATGGCCCCAGCTGGCCTATTTTATGTTCATCCTGGACTAGGAGGAAACAAGGGGAAATAAAAGCGTGAAGGAAAGGAAAGAAAGGAAAAGAGGGAGAGAAGGAGAGAGGGAGGGAAGAAGGAAGAGAAGGAAGGAGGAGGGAGAAAGGAAGCAAGAGGGAATAAAAGAACTAAAGAAGGGAATGAAAGAAGAAAGGAAGCAAGCAAGGGAGGAAGGAAAAGAGAGAGGGAAGGAGGAAGCAAAGGGGAATAAAAGAACTAAAGGAAATGAAAGAAGAAAGGAAGGAAGAGAGAGAGGGAGGAAGGAAGAAAGGGAAGGAAGGGGAGAGAAGAGGGAAAAGGAGAGGAGGCTGATTTAGCACCTCCTGGTTTTCCCCAGTCCCAACATACCACTTTGGGCCCAAAGGCTGGCCTTGCAATGGCCTGGACAGCTGATGAGTTCTGGACAATGAGAGCATTATCTCAGACCCCACTGGGAGTCAAAACGGGTTTGCTGTATAAGAGTCTCTGTGTCCTAATTTCCTCTAGAGCTTCCCTCCTGCCCTTTAAGACCAGCCAGGGCTGCGCCGCCCAGGACCTTTCCCACCTCGGGGCCAGACTGAATCTCCATGAACCGTAGCCAGACACTAGGGCAAGTGACGACTTTGAAGAGGGCGAGTTCCCCACATCCCTAGTGCTGGGACAAAGGCTGGGAGGCTGCCCCTTGAGAAAAGGAAGGCACATCCAGGAGCCTTCGGTGACCCAGAGGCCACCAGGCAGAGGCAGAAGCAGAGCAGGACAGGTCGCCTCCCTGGTCCATCAGGAGCTAGAGAGGAAACATCCTTCATCTGGGTCCTTAGTTCTTCACCTGGGTCCTTCCTCAGTCCTTTGCCTGGGTCCTTAGCCTTTCACCTGGGTCCTCAGTCCTTCACCTGGGTCCTTAGCCTTTCACCCAAGTCCTTAGTCTGTCACCTTGGTCCTTAGTCTGTCACCTGGGTCCTTAGTTCTTCACCTGGGTCCTCAGTCCTTCGCCTGGGTCCTTAGCCTTCACCCAAGGCCCTTAGCCACCTGGGTCCCAGGATTCTCACCCCTGTCCTTAGCTCCATCACCTGGGTCCTGCCTCACCTGGGACCTCAGTCCTCGCCTCGTCCTTAGCCTTCACCTCAGCCTCCCCAGCCTTTCACCCCGGTCCCCAGCCTTCACCTGGGTCCTTAGTCTATCACCTGGGTCCTTAGTTCTTCACCTGGGACCTCAGTCCTTCGCCTGGGTCCTTAGCCTTTCACCTGGTTCCTTAGTCTGTCACTTGGGTCCTCAGTCCTTCACCTGGGTCCTTAGTCCTTCACCTGGGTCCTTAGCCTTTCACCTGGATCTTTAGCCCTTCACCTGGGTCCTTAGCCTTTCACCTGAGTCCTTAGTTAGCCTTTCACCTGAGTCCTTAGTCTGTCACCTGGGTCCTTAGCCCTTCACCTGGGCCCTTAGTCCTTTGAGTCCTTAGTCCTGCACCTGGGCCCTTAGCCTTTCACCTGGATCCTTAGCCCTTCACCTGGGTCCTTAGTCTGTCACCTGGGTCCTTAGCCCTTTACCTAGGCCCTTAGTCCTTCACCTGAGTCCTTAGTCCTTCACCTGGGCCCTTAGTCCTTCACCTGAGTCCTTAGTCCTGCACCTGGGTCCTCAGTCCTTCACCTGGGTCCTTAGCCTTTCACCTGAGTCCTTAGTTAGCCTTTCACCTGGGTCCTTAGTCTGTCACCTGGGTCCTTAGCCCTTCACCTGGGCCCTTAGTCCTTTGAGTCCTTAGTCCTGCACCTGGGCCTCCTACCTTCACCTGATCCCAGTCCCCTTCACCTGTCCCAGTCTGTCACCTGTCCTAGGCCTCCTACCCAGGCCCTAGTCCTTCACCCGGAGTCCTTAGTCCTTCACCCGCCCCCAGTCCTTCACCTGAGTCCCAGTCCTTCACCCGTCCCCTGTCCTTCACCTGTCCTAGCCTTCACCTGGCCCTAGCCCTCTCACCTGTCCTAGTCCTTTCTCACCTGTCCTTAGCCTCTCTCACTCTGTTCCCTTAGTCTGTCATCTGTCCTAGTCTCTTCACCTGTCCTCAGTCCTTGCCTGTCCTAGCCTTCACCTGGGTCCTCAGTCCTTCACCTGGGTCCTTAGCCTTTCACCCAAGTCCTTAGTCTGTCACTTCCCAACCCGGCCTCCACCAAGCCTCCCAACCTTCTCACTCCCTGACCTTTAGTTCTCTTTCTCTCACCTTGGGTCCTTAGTTCTTCACCTGGGTCCTCAGTCCTTCGCCTGGGTCCTTAGCCTTTCACCTGGGCCCTTAGCCTTTCACCTGGGTCCTTAGCCTTTCACCTGGGTCCTTAGTCTGTCACCTGGGTCTTTAGTCCTGTACCTGGGTCCTCAGTCCTTCACCTGGGCCCTTAGCCTTTCACCCGAGCCCAGTCTGTCACTCTGGTCCTGCTCCGTCCTCACCTGCCCTCAGTCCTTCGCCTCCGTCCTTAGCCTTCACCCATGCCCTTAGCCTCACCTGGGTCCTTAGCCTTCACCCGGGTCCAGTCTATCACCCGTCCTAGTCTTCACCTTGGGGACCTCAGTCCTCGCACCTGTCCTTAGCCTTTCACCTGGTTCCTTAGTCTGTCACTTGGGTCCTCAGTCCTTCACCTGGGTCCTTAGTCCTTCACCTGGGTCCTTAGCCTTTCACCCGGGATCTTAGCCCTTCACCTGGGTCCTTAGCCTTTCACCTGAGTCCTTACTTAGCCTTTCACCTGAGTCCTTAGTCTGTCACCTGTCCTAGCTCTTTCTCTCACCTGCCCTAGTCCTTTTTGAGTCCTGGTCCCTGCACTCTGCCCTTAGTTTTCACCTGGATTCCCAGGCATTTGTAGTCTCACACCTGGGCCCTGTACTGTACCTGGGTCCTCAGTCCTTCACCTGGGTCCTTAGCCTTTCACCTGGGTCCTTAGCCTTTAACCCGAGTCCTTAGTCTGTCACCTTGGTCTTTAGTCTGTCACCTGGGTCCTTAGCCCTTCACCTGGGCCCTTAGTCTTTCACCTGAGTCCTTAGTCCTGCGCCTGGGTCCTTAGTCCTGCACCTGGGTCCTCATTCATTCACCTGGGTCCTTAGCCTTTCACCTGGGTCCTCAGTCCTTCACCTGGGTCCTTAGCCTTTCACCTGTCTCAGCTCCTCACCTGTCCTTAGCTCTCACCTGTCCTCTGTCCTCACCGTCCTTAGCCCTTCACCCGTCCCCAGCCCTTCATCTGTCCCAGCCTTCACCTGTCCCCCTCAGTCCTCACCTGTCCTTAGCCTTCACCCGCCCTTAGCCTTCAACTCCAGTCCTAGCCCTTCACCTGCCCTAGTCCTCACCTGAGCCCTAGTCCTCTCACCTGAGTCCTAGTCCCACCCGCCCTAGTCCTTCTCACCTGAATCCCAGTCCCACCTGATCCTAGTCCTGCACCCCAGTCCCTAGTCCTTCATCTGTCCTTAGCCTCACCTGTCCTCTGTCCTCTCACCTGTCCTAGCCTTCACCTGTCCCCAGCCTCATCTGTCCTTAGCCTTTCACCTGGGTCCTCAGTCCTTCACCTGGGTCCTTAGCCTTTCACCTGGGCCCTTAGCCTTTCACCTGGGTCCTTAATCCGTCACCTGGGTCCTTAGTCCGTCACCTGGGTCCTTAGCTCTTCACCTGGGTCCTTAGCCCAGCACCAGGATGGGCCCCAAGGACCCTTGCTGTGCTAACTTGGTCTCCCGGTTGCTGACCAGCTCTCCCCATTCCCCAGACTCCCCCTGAGCATGGGAAGACTAGCACGAAGAACCCGGGAGAGCTCTCAGGGCTCACTTCTCCTGGGCTCTGCTTCCATCATCCCCCTGGCCCCTGGCCCATTGCAGGGTGGGGATCGGCGGCTTGCCCCCGGGAACGGGTCACTGGTGGTCCTGGCGCCACCAGGAGGAAGGCTCTCAGGCCCCAGGCCAGGGCCTCCCACGCGGGCCCCTCCATCACCTGGGCAGCAGGAGGGGAGGCGGGCACTAGCCCTGCAGTCAGAGAGGGGGGTCCCAGCCCCTCCCCCCAGGGCCAGACAATGGACAGCGCTCTTGGCTTCGTGCCAAATGCAGGTTTAAAAATTCATGGCCAGCCTGGGAATGGAGGAGCTCTTGCATAATGGAGCAGCCGGGCTCAGGGATGGTTAGGAGGGTCTGATCGATGGAGAAGGACCAGAGCTGGCTGCCTGGGCCTGGCCCCGGGAGGAGGCGCAAGCACACAGCCAGGGCGTGGGAAGAAGGGAAGGGCCGGGGTCTGGGGTCCCGGACGCCAAGGGAAGCAGAGGGACACCTGCCGTTGGCAGCCCAGCCTCACCCCGGGCTCCGTCCCTGCCCCAGATGCGGGCAGGATTCCCAGAGTCCCCAGGGCTGGAGAAGCCCGGCAAGGATGTCTGAGGGCGGGGAGCGGGGACATGACTTTAAATCCCTCCCTTTGGGCTGAGGAGGGGCGGCCGGGACCCCATCCCTTCCCACCAGGGCTGGGGCTGCCCCTGGCCCCGGGAGCTCCCAGCTGCAGGCTGGGGTGCCAAGGCCGGGAGGTTCAGCAGCCACAGAGGTGCTGGGGGCAGGACCAGCCTCTCTCACCCTCTTTGCTTTGAGCCCCCGGGGGGAGCTGGCAAGGTCACAGAGGCGCCAATGCTCTGCCAGGCTGGGTGCCAGGCATCCTCTCGGAGAAGGGGAGCGGCCCGGCCGGCTCAGAGCCCTGCTGCTGCCAGCCCCGCGGGCACAGAGGCCTAAGGATCGGCTGAGCCTGAGCCCTCGGCACCCTGCAGACCCAGTGGGTGGGGGGCACCTCAGAGGGCCCGGAGCTCCTCCCGGGGGCCGGCAGGCTGGCAGAACAGGCCGTCCCCGGGGGATCTGGGGGCCCCGAGGGGGCGGCGCGTGTTGGGGGGTTGGCCACTAAATCGGAGCTGGCTTCTTCCCCACAAGATACTTGGTGCTAGAACATGTGTCGGGTGGTGAGCTCTTCGACTACCTGGTGAAAAAGGGGAGGCTGACCCCCAAGGAGGCCCGCAAGTTCTTCCGACAAATCATCTCTGCTCTTGACTTCTGCCACAGCCACTCGATATGGTGAGTGTGGCGGGCTGAGGGCGGGCCCCCGGGTGTCCAGACCCGCCCTGTTGTGCCCCCTCTGCCCGGCCCCTGCCTCCCCCTCACAGGCGGGAGCAGGCGCTTTCTCCAGGGCTTTCTCCAGGGGCGCCCAGGGGCCGGGGAACGGGGGCGAGGGCTTCCTTTGGGGCTCGCCCAGAAGGCGCAGACGCAGCTGCCAGAGCTTTCCAGGGGCCACGGATCCGACGCAGGCAGCCTGCGCCGGCCGCCCCCAGTGACTCCCCCAAGGGGCAGGCCTGCGTCCGGGAGCCGCTATGAGCCCGGTACAGGCCTTTCCATCAACTATTGGCAATTGGGAATGGGGGCAGCTGCCAGCCGGTGGGCCCCGGGGGGGCTGTCAGCGGGCTTGGCGGAAGACAAGGGCCGGTCCTGGAAGAGGAGATAGGATGTTCTTGTCAGGGATGGGAGGGGAGCTCCCAAAGCCCCCCCCCCCCCCAACCCCCTCAGCCAGAGAGCACTGGCTGCTCCAAAGGAAAGAAGGAGGCAGCCCCTGGGCAGCCAGGAGACTTCTGATTGGCTGGCTGTGACATCACCAGTCTGGGCTGCCATTGGCCCCCATCTGTGTGTGATTCTCTGAGTCTCTGAACG
The DNA here is from genome assembly GCF_902635505.1 of Sarcophilus harrisii. Classification (NCBI taxonomy): domain Eukaryota; kingdom Metazoa; phylum Chordata; class Mammalia; order Dasyuromorphia; family Dasyuridae; genus Sarcophilus; species Sarcophilus harrisii. Next base: position 235,176,086 of record NC_045431.1, read on the forward strand.
GTGGGGAGTGGGCCCTGGGGGGTTCTGGGACAGGAGGAGGAATCAGATAACCCCCCACCCCCCCCTCAGGAAGCAGATCTCTGAGACAAAAGAGCCGTTCTCGGACTCGGCGAACCTGATCAAGCCTGGGGCAGCAGCTGTCCCAGTGGCAATCTGTGATCAAAGGGGGGGGGAGGGGAACAGCCCACCCCGATCGGCGTCTCTGGGGTCCCAGGCACTCACCCTGGGTCCAGGCCTCCTGCCTGGCTCTGCTGCCCCAGCTCAGAGGAGCCCCTCTCGGGCCCCGAGGCTCGGGGGCTTCCCGGCTGCCCTGTGCATCCGCCCAGGTGCCAAGGGGCTGGAGGGGCCAGGAGGGCCTCAGTCACCCCGATCTGCCGCGTCCCCATACGGAGGGCCTTCTCCCCCTGGGTCCCTCCCCTGTCCCCCTGCTTCCCTTTCCTCAGCCTCCCCCCCCCCACTCGTTCCCACGCAGAACCGGCCTCAGTTTGGCTCCAGCCCTCATTCTCTCCCTAGCTGGCGACCCTCAGAGAGCCCATTTCTCAGGTTCCTGACAGGAGGGATCAGCCCCATCGGCCTCTCAGGTCCCTTCGGGCGCAGTGTCAGCCCTGCCCTTCCCGGGGGCCTCTGGTCCAGACCGAGCCGGGCCCCTTTGCCTCAGTCTCCCCTGGGGGTCTCTGGGCCGTGGGAGGCCCCCAAAGTCCCCCCTCCTCTCCCTCCCCGCAGCCACAGGGACCTGAAACCCGAAAACCTTCTGCTGGACGAGAGGAACAACATCCGAATAGCGGACTTCGGGATGGCGTCACTGCAGGTTGGGGACAGCTTATTAGAAACCAGCTGCGGGTGAGTGGTGCCGGCTTCCTGGCCGGCCTCCCCAGCCCCCCGCACCCCGGGGGTCTCCAGCAGCCGGGGGTCCCACCCGGAGCCTGCCCGGGCCCTCCTTGCAGCCGCTGGGTCCCGGCGCCACCTCCTGGCCGGCACTGGGCACTGCCACCCCCAGCCACACTTAGGGGGCTGAAGGCAGCCGCCAAGGAGAGCTCCTGAGTCTGGGGGGGAGGGGGGGGAGAAGGGGGACGAAAAGCTGGGCGAACTTCCTCTGAAATGTCATCCTGGTTCTCTAAAAGAGAATGACTTCTGGCGATTCTGGGCCACTCAGCCAACCAATAAGCATTGATTAACCGCTGACTGTGTGCCAGGCCCTGGCCTGAGCAATGGGCGTGCAGACAATGACCCCGTGCTCCCTAAGCCCCCTTCTGCCCGGCGGGCTCGAGCACTGGCGCCTCCGCAGCCAGATGTTCCCCCCAGGGCCGGCGGAAGGAAGTGGGGGGACTGGGGGGGCTGCAGATGAGCCCAAATGCCACAGGGAACGTCCGGACCCCGAAATGCCTAAAGCAACGTGGAGTCGGATAGTGTAGCACGGAATGGGCCGGCGAGGCTTATCCTTTAACACCGCAGTCATTCAGATTTCTCCGGGGTGGAGAGAGTGGCAGAAACTGTTCCATGACTTCCCAGCTCTGGGTCCTTCTCCCTGTGATGCAGAAGGGGCAGCTTTCCTATAGTGACCGGGAACAGGGCCCGGAGGTCAGGAGAGGCCCTGGAGAAGGAAGCGTAAATGAGCCAAAGAAGTCGGGGAGTCTGAGAGGGATTATCTCCCTGGCCTTCCTCACAGAGGCACCAGGACAGCAAGGGGGGGGGGGCAACGAACTTGACCTTGACCCCCAGAACCCCCGGTTCAGAATCCGAGCAAGAGCTTAGCACAAGACGAGCAAGCAGGGACGGAGGCAGGGAGCCGGGCGGGCCGGGTGGAGCCGGGCAGGGTCTAGCCTAGAATCTACCCAGAGGGGCCGGGGATGAGGGGCCACGTGGAGCCCCATGGAGCGGAGCACAACCAGAGACGGCTTAATGGCCTTTAATGCAAGGAGCAATCGCTCATGATTGGATGTCAGTTTGGAAGAAAGTCTGCGGGAAGCACCCGGGCAGGGAGGGCTGGTCAGGGAGAGCCTGAGCAGGGAGATCTGGGCAAGGAGAGCCCAGGCAGGGAGCACTGGGCAGGGAGATCCGGGCAGGGAGCACCGGACGGGGAGCACTGAGCAGGGAGATCTGGGCAAGGAGAGCCCGGACAGAGAGCACTGGGGAGGGAGCACCAGGCAGGGAGCATTGAGCAGGGAGATCTGGGCAGCAGGAGCACTGAGCAGGAGATCTGGGCAGGAGACCAGCAGGTAGATCTGGGCAGAGCCGGGCAGGGGCATTGGGTGGGAGACTGGGCAGGGAGATCTCGGGTAGGGAGAATGGACGGGGAATGGAGTAGGAAGACGGGTGGACAGGGAATGGGGGAGTGGAATGGACAGGGAGTGGAGTGGAGTAGGGAGATGGGTGGCAGGGAGAAGGGAGACGGGGAGGAAGGGAGTAGTGGAGTATCTTAGTGGAAGGAATTGGAACTTAAATTTTCACCTGGGACTCGGCTAAAGATCCAAGCTGTATTCTCACCACTTACAAGCCGATTCAAGCCGGGAGGGATTGCTGACTTGGTGGGTGACGGGAACAGGCTTCAGAAAGTTCTGGGCCGGAAGAGTCCATGGGGGGGCGGGGGGGGCGGGGCAGGGCTTTGGAGGCCGGAGAGCTCTCAGTTTGCTCCTGGAGGTGTCTGGGGACCATGGGAACCTCCCCGCCCCGGGGCTGGGGAGCAGAGGCTGGGGCCGCCTGGCTTTGCAGGGCTGGGGAGGGCCCTGTCCCCGGTGCCTGACGGGGTCCCTTTTGCTTCCAGGTCACCCCACTACGCCTGCCCCGAGGTGATCCGGGTAAGTGCTCCCGCCGCCCCTCGCCCTCTGCAGCAGCCCTGACCCAGCCCCGGGGGGGGGGGGTCCCTGGGGGGTCGGGACTGCCCCCCCTTAGCCAGGCCCCCCTGGCGGCGCCCAGCGCGCTCCCGGCCACGTCCGGCCGCCCAGGACGCCCCCTGGGTCCCCAGGACCGGCCTCGAACCCCAGCTCTGCCTTGTCCCCAGGGCGAGAAGTACGACGGCAGGAAAGCAGACGTGTGGAGCTGTGGCGTCATTCTATTCGCACTGCTGGTGGTGAGTGTGCTCCGGGCCCTGCCCTCCGGAGGGGCTCCGGGAGCTGTCCGTGGTGCTCCCGGCCGAGGAGCCCAGGGCAAAGGGGGCCCCGCCCTGTCTCCTCCCTCCCCCCCCCACCGAGTGGGGCTCCTCCTCCCCCCCCCCCATGCTTCTGGGACGCCCAGCCTTGGCCCCGCCCCCTCTTCCCTCCCTTCCCCCAGGCCTTGGGGGCCAGGGGCGGGCACTAGGCCGTCAGTCAGGGGAGGGGGAGGGGAGCCCCGCCCCCAGAAGATCCCCTTCACTGGCCTTTCTCTCCCTCCCCACCCCCGTCCTGCTGTGCCCCGCCTGCAGGGGGCGCTCCCTTTCGACGATGACAACCTGCGGCAGCTCCTGGAGAAGGTGAAGCGGGGGGTCTTCCACATGCCGCACTTCATCCCCCCTGACTGTCAGAACCTGCTCCGGGGCATGATCGAAGTGGACGCCTCCAAAAGGCTGACGGTGAGAGGCCGGGCCCAGGACCCTGGGGAAGCCCGGCCTCCGGGAGGCTCCTCCCCCCCCAACCCACGGGTCGTTCCCTTGCCTTCCCTTCCCGGCCTCTGAGGGAGGAGTGAAGCCCCCGGCCCTGGTGCAGGGGGGCTCCCGTGGAGAAGAGCAAGCTGTGGCCCCTGTGGGGTGTGTGTGTGTGCGGCCTCATGTCATGTGTGTGCGTGTGGGTGTGAACCTGTGTCATGTGTGTATGCGGGTGTGAGCCTGTGCCCTGTGTGTGCACACAGGTGTGAACCTGTGTCCTGTGTGTGCACGCAGGTGTGAACCTGTGTCCTGTGTGTGCGCACAGATGTGAACCTGTGTCATGTGTGTGCGCAGGTGTGAACCTGTGTCATGTGTGTGCGTGCGGGTGTGAACCTGTGTCCTGTGTGTGCATGCGGGTGTGAGTGTGTCATGTGTGTGCGCGTGGGTGTGAACCTGTGTCATGTGTGTGCACGCAGGTGTGAACCTGTGTCATGTGTGTGCATGTGGATGTGAACCTGTCATGTGTGTGCGTGTGGGTGTGAACCTGTGTCATGTGTGTGCACGCAGGTGTGAACCTGTGTCCTACGTGTCCGCGTGTATGCGCACAGATGTGAACCTGTGTCATGCTTGTGCGCATGGGTGTGAACCGTGTCATGTGTGTGCGCACAGGTGTGAACTTGTGTCATGTGTGTGTGTGCGGGTGTGAGTCTGTCATGTGTGTGTGCGTGGGTGTGAGCCTGTCATGTGTGTGCACGCAGGTGTGAACCTGTGTCATGTGTGTGCATGTGGGTGTGAACCTGTCCTGTGTGTGCATGTGGGTGTGAGCCTGTGTCATGTGTGTGCACGTGGGTGTGAACCTGTGTCCTATGTGTGCACGCAGGTGTGAACCTGTGTCCTGTGTGTGCGCACAGATGTGAACCTGTCATGTTTGTGCGCACGGGTGTCATGTTTGTGCATGCGGGTGTGAACCTGTGTCCTGTGTGTGACGCGGTGGAACCTTTTCCCCGTGTCGGATGCCACAGATGTGAACCTGTGTCATGTGTGGGCCGGGTGTGAACCTGTGTCAGTGTGGGTGGGTTGAACCTGTTCCTGTGTGGCGCGGGGGAACCTGTGTCCGGGGCCAGATGTGAACCTGTGTCATGTTACGCGGTGTGCCTGGCGTTTGTGCGTGGATGGAACCCGCATGTGTGTGGCATGGGGTGAGCCTGTGTCTGTGTGGGTGGGGGGGAACCCGGGTCATTGTGTACATGGGTGTGAGCCTTTATGTGGCATGCACCTGTGAGCCCAGGGAGAGCACGATGGTGCGGGGCTTTTGGGTGTGTGGGTGCCCCCGGCTGGCCCCAGCGGGTTGGGGGCCTTTGGTGCCCTGTGGGTGCCGGTGCCTGGGTGGTGACCGGGATGAGGGAAGAGAGGGGAAACCCGTGGGGGGGCGCCGGACTCCCTCCCCCAAGGCCACACTCCCCCCCCTCCCTCCCGCCTTTTCCCGCGCCCGGGGACTAACGTTTGTGCTGGGCGGCGGACCGTCCCCGCCTGGCGTGCGAGGCTGCGGAGGCCGCCCCGTTCCCCTGCCCCTGGGGGCCCCTGGCACCGGGGCCTTGCCTGGCGTGGCCAGGGGAGCCTCTTCCCCCATGGGCTCTGTCCCACGTGGTCAGGGCAGACACGCCCCGGCCGTCCCTCAGAGTCCAGGTCAGAGAAGGCTTAGATGGGAGTTTCCTTTCTGCCCCAAGGAAGCCGTCCAGGAGCGTTTCCTTTCTGTAGCTGCTCCTTTCTCGCCGCCCCCTTCTGTCCCTTAACCCCCCTGAGATGTTGCCACTGCCCTGAGCACGGTCTTTGCACCTGCTGACCTCACCTCCTGGGGGAAGAAGGGGGAAGGGTCCGAATGGGCTCCTGTGGCCCTGCCCGGCAACAGCTGCCACCAAGTAGATGTCCATCCACAGTCAGCTCACATCCCCAAGGTGCCTCCCCTAGCTCCTCAGTGGGCTCAGATAGGGTCTAGCTTGGGGGGCTAGGGCCGCTGCCAGTCAGAGGAGGGCCTGTCTTGGACCTCCCCCCTGCCCCAGTCCATTGGAATCCATAGAAGATTCATTGAGTGAGGAAGCAGCCCTTTTGGGAGCTCAGGCTGCAGTCAGTCCCCCACAGTCAGTCCTGGGTTCTGGGCTCAGGATGGGAAGTCAGTGCTCTTCTTGTCCCTCCTTCAGAGTCAGCAAGGTCCCTTCCTGGTGCCTGGTGGCCCTTTGACCAGTACATATTCTCTGATCAATTCTCCTTAGTCTTCATATGGAGTATGAGGGAAATGGGGGACACAGTTACTTTGCATGCCAGGACATATGGAGCAAGCTCTCCATTCACTCATCCTCTCATCCACTGGCCCATCTATCCATTCATCCAGTGCTCCATCACTCTACTCATCCATTCATCCATCCATCCATCCATCCACTCATCCACTCATCCATTGGCTCATCCATCCATTCATCTGTCCAGTCATCCACTGGCCCATTCATCCACTCATCCATCCATCAGTTGGCCCATCCATCCACTCATCAATTCATCCATCCATCCATCCATCCACTCATCCACTCATCCATTGGCTCATCCATCCATTCATCCATCCATCATTTATCCTCTGGCCTTTTCCCTTTTCCAAATCTTTTCCAAACCCATCCCCCCAACCCCGGTCCATCCATCCACTCATCCATCTACTTATCCACCCATCCATCCATCCACTCATCAATTCATCCATCCATCCAATCCCTTCCATCTCCATTGGAATCCCATTTTAAGGTTTTTGTTTCATTATTGTTCATTGGATACCCAATTTTAAGTGGGGCCCTTTATGGTTTTACCTTTTGGTGCCATCATTATAAATATTTCCTGTTGGATTATTCCTATATATTTATTAAAACCTATTTTTTATATTATTTTTTTATTTATATTCCATTTGCTTGGTTTCCCTTTTTTATCCATTTCTCCAAATTTCCATATTTTTAAATATCCCTTTTTCCTTTTTAGTGTTTCATTAATAGTTTGCCGGGGAAAGGGAAAAATTTGGCAAATTGAATCAAAAAAAAGGGAAATATTTTTTCCAATTGAAATTTTTGAACCCTAAATTTTGGACCCAGGGGGGAAAAAATGGGAAAAAAAAAAAAACCCCTTTTTTTTGGGGTTTTTTTGTTTTGGGGGGGCCCCCCCCCAGGGGGGTTTTTTTTTTTTTTTTTTTTTTTTTTAAAAAAATTTTTAAAGGGTTTTTTGGGGGGGTTTTTTTTTTTTTTTTTTTTTTCCCCCCCAAAAAAAAATTTTTTTTTTTAATTTTTTTTTTTTTAAATTTGGGGGGAAAAATTTTTGGGGTTTTTTTAAATTAAAAATTTTTTTTTTCCAGGGAAAATTTTTTTTTTTTCCCCAAACTTAAAACCCTTTTTAATTTTCCCCCCGGGGTTTAAAAAAACAAACCTTCCACACAAACCCACCCCAACCCCTTCCCCCTGGGCCAAACCTTCCCAAACCACCCCCCCCCCCCTTTACCTTTTATTTTTTGGGGGGCCCCAAAACCAAAACCAAGGGAAAGGAAAGGGGCCCTTGGGGGGGCCAAAAAAACCAAACCCCCCCAAAAATTTCCCAAATCCCGAAAAACCAACCCGGCAATTACCCTCCCCCCCCCCAAAACCCCAAAAAAACCAAAAAATTTGGGGAAAAGGGCGGGGGGGAAAAAAAACCCAAAGGGCCCCCCCTTAGACCCCCGCCCCCCCCCGGGCCTGGGCCCCTGGGGCCCGCCAGGCAACTCAAGGCCCCAGGGTTTCGGGGCCCAAAGCCCTGAGGGGGATAAAAATTGGGAAAAGGTTTAGGGGTTCTCCCCCCCTCCTTTTTCCCCGGCCCGGGGGGGGGTTTTAAGGGGGGGCCTTGGGGAAAGGGGCCCGGCCCCGAGGGGGAAAAGCCCGCGACCCCCACCCCCCGGGTCGGGTCCCCCTTTTTCAGGGGGCCCCGCCCCCAAAGGGGGGGGAGAAAATTTAGGGACCAGGATTCCAGGGTGCCCATGGATGGGGGAGGGCCTGAGCCTGAGTCCAGGACACTCCCGCCTAGGTCCACATCCACCATCCTAGCACAGGTACCAGCAGAATTTGCCCGAGTCTAAAAAGCCTTTGAGGGCAGTCCAGGTCAGAGGTCAGGGCCCCTCTCCCCACCTCCCTGTCCTTTCCCCAGCTGACTCTGTGGGAGGGAGAAATCCAAGTGGGGGGAGGCTCTTGGTGAATGGACCGCGCTGTCTGTCCGCAGAGGGGGCAAGAATGAGCCGGAGCCAGAGCAGCCCATCCCCCGAAAGGTGCAGATCCGATCCCTGCCATCCCTGGAGGACATCGACCCCGACGTCCTGGACAGCATGCACTCTCTAGGCTGCTTCCGAGACCGAAATAAACTCTTACAGGACCTCTTATCAGAGGAGTAAGTCTGGGGCCCAGGCTGAGCTGAGGGGAGGGGGATGCCGGAGAGAGAAGTAGACCGTGGAGAAAGGTCTAGGACTTCCCCTCAGCCTGGGAGATCCTCCCTCCCCCGCCCCCGTCACTTTTCCTTCTGTCCACCCCGACAACCGCTACCCGGGAGGGCCAGGCCGGAGAGCCTGATCTCTGATAGTTCCACTCCAGGCCTTCAGGAGTCGATCCCGGCCAGCCCATGGAAAGTCAGGATCAACAAGCACTGACCTGGCCCCCGGGGAGAGCACCTGCCCTGCCCGCCCATTTTATTGCTGACAAGATCCCTAAACTAGAGGTCGGGGCGGCTGGAGACATTTACCGAAGCTTCGGTCAGGCATTCGAGCGAGTTTGTGGAAGAAGGGGCTGAGGGAAAGCATGGACAGATGGATTCAGAACCGGGTCAGAACCACACCCGAGTGCTCATTACTGCTTCTGCAGGAACTTGAACGCAGGCCTCCAGAGGGTGCCCCGAGGCTTCGGGTTCAGCCCTTTTCCCAGGGATTTACAGGAAGGCTTGTTCAATTTTCAGGGGCCACTGTCTGGGAAGGAGACCCACCACGCTAGGTGGCAGTGAGGATTCAAAATGATCTAGGACATTTCCACTTAATAGGGAAAAGGCATAAATTAGGGAATAGGTAGGTGAGAAGCATTTAGTGAGTTCTACAGTGTCCCAGGCACTGTGCTAAGTGCTGGAGAGGGAAATGTAAGCAAAAAAAGCCTGACGGCTCCTGCCCTCAAGGAGCTTACATTCTAAAAGGAGCTGGAAAGCTCCAGCGGTGGACGGGATTAAGGGGAGATGTTCAGGGGAGAAAGTCAAAAGTACAGCCAGAGAGAGAAACATAGCTGGCTCCTACATAGATTTAATAAGCATAAAATAGGGAAGACATAGTTAGACCCTAATTCATCTAAAAAGATCTGATGATCAGGGCAGCTGGGTGGCGCAATGACTAGAGTACCAGCCATGAAGTCAGGAGGACCTGGGTTCAAGTCTGGTCTCAGACATTTAACACTTCCTGGTCGTGGGACCCTGGGGAAGTCACTTAACCTCAATTGCCTAAACAAAAAAAACAAAACAAAAACAAACAAACAAAAACAAAAACAAAAACTGATGATCACAGGAGACCACAAACTCACTTTGATTCCACAGTGTGATATGGCAATGAGGAAAATCTTAGACTCCATAAAGAACATCCTCCTTGGGCCCCATCCTCCTTTGGGCCCCATCTTTGGTGAAAGGGTCAAGCCAGCATCCAATTAAATAAATTAAATCAATCTAAATAAGTAAATCAGCTTTGATGTCCATCCCTCTCCTAAGAAGCAACTGGCTCTTCTTCTGGAATGGGATCCCAGGCTCTTGTCCATGGTCCTGGCCTGTACTGCTCTCTGCTCTGGGGCTCCCAAGTATTCCACAGGTCCTCCTGAGCCTTCCCCTAGAGCAGGAAGGTTCTGCTGTCCTCTGTGGCCTCCAAGATTCTCCCTTCATTCTTTGTGAAGCTCTGGGCCAGGCAGGCCCGCTCCCTAGCTCAGCTTGCTTCCCTCTGCCCGTTCACTTTGTCTAAAGCATAGTCACTGGTTAGTAAATGAGGTTCGTATAGCACTCTAATCGATTGGGACTGTACAACAACCCTGGGAGGGAGGAGGTTCAGGGATGAATGGCTCATTTTACAGAAGAAGAAACTTCAGGAGGCAAAGGGCCTCCCGGCCTGTGTCAGAGACGGACTTCCTTATTCCACCCCTACTGCTTCCTACAACTCACCGCTTCCTAGATGCTCAGAGGCCGGTGCCCAGGGCCAGCCCCTGGGATGAGCCTCCCCAGGATAACCCTGCAGTGCATGCTTCCATGCTCCAGAAATGGGTTAAAAACAGCATTTGGAGGCACAGCTCCAGCCCTTGAGGGATGATGGTCTCTATGGCTCTGGCCATACTCCATCTGCAGGACCGTTCAGTCCCCAGTGACACAACTTAAGGACGTTCACACGATTACAGACTTTGAGAATTGGAAGAGACCCTAGCATCCTCTGGTTCCATCCCTTCCCAAAGGATTCCCTCCTTAGAAGCTACCAGCCAAACGGCCATCCATCTTCTGCTTCGGACCTCAAGGAAAGGGGACCCACCACTTCTGAAGGAAGTACATTTGGGGGAGAACAGCTTTCAGTTAGGAAGCTTTTCCAGACATCAGGCCTCAATCTGCCTCTCTACACCTTGCTCCTCCACTCTCCTTGCTGTTCGAGGCCAGACTAATCTCTCCTCCACGTGACAGCCCTTTAGATACTTGAAGACAGTTCTTAGGTGCCCCTTGAATATTCTCCTCCCCAATTTAAGCACTCCTCTGATCCAGTCTCATATGGCATGGACTCAAGACTTAGTTGCCCTTCAGGCTCTCAATGTCCTCTTAATCCTTTGTGCCCAGAAATGAATCCATTAGTCTAGATGAGGTCTGACCTAGGGGGAGCACAGCGGGCAATCATTTTCCTCTCCCTGGAAGCTCTGCCCATCTGAAGGCAGCCCAGGACTGCATTAAAATTTTGGCAGCCACATGATCCCTGCTGACTTCTATGGAGCTGACTTCCATGGTCAACACAGACCCCGCCCCCAGCCTTTCAAAACACCTGATACCTATCCATGACTCCCCCACCTTATTCTGGTAGAGTTGGAGTTTGTGCTCAGGTGACAGGCTTAATCTCATCTTATGGGATCAGCCCAGGGGACTGGCCAACCTGTCAGGATTCCCAAGAATCCTGACAAATATACACTGTGTCAGCCATGGCCCGCCCTCCCAGCTTGGCGTCATCTTCAGACTTGATGAAAATTTCATCTCTCTCTTTATCCAAGTCACTGATGATGATGGGAAGTGGCTCAGGGCCAAGCACAGTTCCCGGGGTCCTCCACGGTAGATCTCCTGCCACGAGGACATTGAACAATTAACTCCTCCTTCAACCACTCAGCCAGCTTTAAATCCAAGTGATTTTATGAGCATTCACTTTTTCCCGCTCTCTCTACAAGAATGGCATGAGATGACTTACTCAAAGTTTGACTGAAACCTAAGTTTACTCTAAACACAAGAAAAAGAAATAAGGCGAAGCTGGTGGCTTCATCTCTTAATCCATACTCTGGTTTCTGTTTCCTTTTCACTAACCATCTTTCTAATAATCTAATAATCTGTCCTAAAGTTCTCTCAGAAATCCTAGCCAGGCTCACTGGTCTCTGGTTTGTAGTCTCTGTTCTCTTCCCTCTTTTTCGAAATTAGACATTTTACCCTTTTCTAAACTTCGTCAAATGTCACTAATAGTGATTCAACAATCATACGTCAGTCAATTCATCTAGTTCAGGTGACTTGCCTTCATACAGGTGCTCTCTCACTGGCTCCTCCCTTATCTTATGGATCAACTTTTAGTTAATCATTTTGGTTCTGCTATTTCCAGAGCATAAGTCATTACCTTTGGCAGAGAAAACACAAGCACATTAAGAACTAAGCATCTCGATCTTATCTCTGCCATCATTTATCCTTGCCTCATTGATACGTTGAAGAAGACCAGAGAGAGAGAACCAGGTGGTGGTCCCAGTTGGTGCTTCTAGTAAAGACCTGGAAGATTCCAGCTGAGCCTGGATCTGTCAAGAAACTCTCTAGCAAAGAGGAAAAGGGGCACCCAATAAGGTCATGAATGGTGAAACTCAAAAGAAACTCCTTCATCCAGAAACCTGTGGGTGCTCAGACTAGAGGCATACCAGGGGGCTAAAGTCAGCATAGTCTCTGCCAAACAGGGCAGGAAACCAGCAGGATCTTGGACCTGGACTGTCATAGCACTGTGAGAGAAAAAGCCAGGTCTACTGGGTCACTACACAAGAAGATAGAGGTGGGCATCTCAACGGGGCATGAACACCTGGAGTGCTCTCATAGACCCGATGCCCATTAGAAATGGGATATTCAAGAAGAGTTGCTCACAAGACCACAGAGTAAGGACATGAAGACAGAAAGAGACAGAAATGAGGCGGAGGTCAGAGTCCCTGGGAAAAGGAAGCAGAAACAAGAGAATAAGCCAAGCTGCAACTGTCAGTCCTCAGCCAAGGTTCTGAACAAGAGCAGGGGAAAGCTTGGATTCGGCCCCAGCCAGCTCGGCAGCAGCCACACAGGACCCCTCTGACATGGTGGGGCATGCAAAGGAGAGCCACGCAAAGACCAGCTTCAGAGCCAGCAGACTCGAGGCTCACATTGTGCTCCTGATGCTTTGTGTGTGTAGCTTTGAATAAGTCACTTCTCTCTGGGTTTGTTTTCTCCTCTGTAAAATAGGGTTAGTAGACTAGATTATCTCTAGACCTCTTCAAGCTGCAGATTTATAATCCTGTGATGTGAGAAAACAGGATTGAGCCAACTCATCCTGGTGCCCACGGGGGGGCAAAGCTCAGGAGCTGAGGTTTAGAGACATGGGGGTCATGGCGATTGAAGTCCTAAAGTCTTTCAGGATTTGGGGTGGGTTTTTTTGGGGGGTTGGGAGTTGCAGTGTTGTAATTGTGTGCAGTGACCTGGTTTTGCTCACATCACTCTACATCAGTCTATACTCAGCAGGATTCTCCAAGATTGTCTTTCATATTTCTTATGGCAAAGTAATGTTTCATTACATTTACATGCCACAAGTTGTACGGTCATATCCCAATGGATGGACAATAAGTGCTGATTCTAGTTCCTTTCTGTTATTTCTTTTCTTTTTCTTTCCTTTTCCCTTCAGTCCCCTTGGTTTGCTTTATATGAAGTGTTATCCTTGCTCCTTCTTAAAAAACAAAACAAACAAACAAACAACAACAACAAAAAAAAAAAACACCCATCTTGCCTTTCTCCTGTTGTTAGGTGTAATTCTTCACCTAACTTTTTGTATGTGGATAAATGTACGTGTGTATTTCACCTTCTTTGGTCTAAGATAACAGTAAGATTCACCTGATTCCTTCCTTCATGTTTGTTCTTCTTACCCCATTTACGAACAATAGGAAGCTTCTCCCTAGTATATTCCTTTTATCCTCCCTTCTCTCTTTCCTTTTGAAATCCTCAAAATAGAACATATACCCCTTTCTTTCAGGAGCTCAGTTTTTGCGATTTAACTTGCCCTCTGTCTCTTGAAGACATCATTATAGAGCCCTTTCCAACTGCTTAAATGAAATTCCATTTCTCGCTTTTCCTGGAGTCTTGTATTTAAATTTCACAGTTGTTAGTCAACTTGGATCTTTCCCCAGGAATGTTTGAAAATCCCCAATTCTATTAGTTTCATTTTTTTCATAGTAGGATTATATTCAACTTGGAAGGTTAAGTTATTCTTAGTCATAAGCCCATATCTTTTTCTTTTTAGAATATTGTTTTCCAAGATCTCCTTTCATTTATGAAGAAACTGCCAGGTCTTGTGTTATCCTTATCACGGTTGGGAAGATTCATAAAATTGAAAGTAAAAAACCTCTTGAATTAATAAATAAAACTAAGAGTTGGTTTTATGAAAAAAATAGATAAACCTTTAGTTAATTTGATTAGAAAGAGGAAAGAAGAAAATCAAATTGTCAGTCTCCGAAATGAAAAGGGAGAACTTAGCACCAATGAAGAGGAAATCAGAGCAATAATTAGGAGTTATTTTGCCCAGCTATGTGTCAGTAAATATAATAATCTAAGTAAAATGAAGGGATACCTACAAAAATATAGATTGCCCAGATTAACAGAAGAGGAAAGAAATTACTTAAAGAGTCCCATTTTAGAAAAAAGAAATAGAACAAGCTATTAATCAACTCCCTAAGAAAAAATCTCCACGGCCAGATGGATTTACATGTGAATTCTACCAAACATTCAAAGACCAATTAATTCCAACACTATATAAACTATTTGAAAAAAATGGGGGAAAAGGACTCCTACCAAATTCCTTTTATGACACAGATGTGGTGCTGATACATAAACCAGGTAGAGTGAAAATAGAGAAAGAAAATTATACACCAATTTCCCTAATGAATGTTGATGCAAAAATCTTAAATAAAACATTAGCAAAGAGATTATAGAAAGTCATCCCCAGGATAATACAACACGAACAAGTAGGATTTATACCAGGAATGCAGGGCTGGTTCAATATTAGGAAAACTATCGGCATAATCGACTATATCAATAACCAAATTAACAAAAACCATATGATCATCTCAATAGATGCAGAAAAAGCATTTGATAAAATACAGCATCCATTCCTATCCTTATCATGGTTCCTTGATACTTGAATTCTTTCTTCATAACTCTCTTTACAATACTGTTTTCCCTCTGATATGGAAGCTCTTGATTTGGCTGTGACTTCTCTTATTGGGGTTTCTTTCAGGAAATTATAAGTGTTCCGTTTCTACTTTCATTTTCTCCTCTGGTTCTAATATGTTCCAGCAGCTTTCATTTGTAATTTCCTGAAAAATAGTTTCCAGACTTTATGTCTTCCAGAGAGTCTGATCATTCCTAAATTATCTCTTCTAGATCTTTTTTTAAACAGATCAGCTGTTTTTTATACCAGACATCTTTTGTTTTCTTTTAAATTTTTTGGTTTTATTCTAATCATTCTTGTCTCATGGGTCACTGATTTCTATTGGGCCTGTTCTAGTTTTCAGGGAATTTGCTACTTGAGTGGGGTTTAATACCATTTCTCCTAAAATGTTCATTCTTCTTCCAATTTTGTCCTCTAGAGTTTTTCTTTTTTTTTTTATCTCTTGCTTCATTTCTTCTAGACATTCATGTACTCTTAGTGGACAATCCATTTTTTTCTTTGAATCAGTGGTTTTGGAATTAGTTTCCCTTTTTGTTTCAGTTTTTGGTATCTGTGAATCCACAATAATCTCCTCCTTCAGTTGTATATCAGGACGGAGAGATAGAAACCTTGGACCCCAAGTACCTGGGCTGTTCCAAGCTGAGCACTGCCATGAGAAAAAGCACATCATATTTGTCACTGTTGCTATTGGTGACTTCCAAGGTGCAAGCTATGGATTTCAACAACTCTTAGACTGCTTCAGAAGAGCCTTCAGCAATCAATGCTTAAGATAAAGAGGCCTGCAAGCTACCCAGTCTCTGGCCAATTCCTTGTGTCCTGTCAAGGAACTTCAGGTGCTGATGTTTTTGAGGGATCCCTCTCTTATCCACGGGATGGACTTTTGCACAGTTCTGGGACATAAAAGTCACTTAGTGTAGTTTCTCACTAGATGTCTTCATCGCTTTTCTGTCTGCTGTAATTGTTAGGATTTTTCCTGCAGTCGGGTTGTCGGAGCTGGGCCGTCTTCCTCCATTCGGGCGACCATTTGGACCAAAGAGAATGAGAAAAATTAGAACAAAGTATTGCCTCAAGAGACAGAGAATGTGTCTTTCATCTAGAGAAAAAATACTCAAGGGAGAAAAGTCGGCATTTTTCTTCCCTGCTTACTTCCAGAAGGTGGAGTTTGGAGCAGAGGGCCGGCTGTACATTTGGATATGGCACCAGGAGAAACTTATGGCACAGCAAATTCTGTGATTCTATGAAAAGTGTGTGTGAGTCCGAAGCATCAGTTAGCGGCAATGTCATGTGTGAAGGGGAGTCGTGACTGACAGATCCAGAAGGGTCAGCTGCAGTTAGACTGTGAAGAGCCTTGAAGGCCAGACAGAGGAGTTTCTGGTTTAGGTTAAGATGGAAATAAGAAAAGTTATTGTCACCTGATGGGTGTGAAGGGTGAGGAAGAATGAAGACTTGAGGATGGCACTGAAATTGTGACCCAAGTGGCTGCAAAGATAGTGGTGCCTCCAGGAGAAATAGAGGCACACGAGTCAGTTCAGGGGAGAAGATGCTGAGTTCCATTTTGGACATGTTGAATCTGAGGAACATCTACAGCTAAGATCTCACTGAGAGGAACAGAGCAGGAGAACCGAGTTTCATCTTAGGACAGGAACATCGACTTGCCCCTAGAACCTGGCAAGTGGGCAAGGGGCCCACCCTGGGGTCACCCACCGTCTTGCCGGTCCTGCCTCTGAAATTTCTCCTGTATCCATTCTCTCTCCCTCATTACAAAGGCCACTGACGTGGGCTAGACCCACATCTACTCGGACTGCTGTCGCCCCCCCAACAGACCTCCCTTCCTCTGCTCTCTCCCAGCCGATCCACATGGGCCACCACTGCCACGTTCCCTTTCCTACTTCATAGATCTTGTCTTATTTCCCCCAGTGCTGAAGACCCTGCAGTGGGTTCATCATTCAAAGCCTTACATAGTTTGCCACTAGCTCCCCTACACCTCCAGCAACTGAATGACTAACCCTTTAAATATAACTGCCTTCTCCTCCAGGAAGCCTTCCTGGATCACCTGGCCTGATAATGGCCAAGAACTCTATGAGAGGAAAATTGGAATTCCTTTTAAGTTCTGTCTCCCTTATAAAGGCGGCCACTGGTGGTGACAGGCCTGATGTCATTAAGACCTGAATTCAAATCCGGATTCAGATATTTAGTAGCTGGGCCCATCACTAAACTTTTGCCTGCCTCAGTTTCCTCAAATGTAAAATTAGAGTAATAATAGCAACTTCTGCTCAGGGTTGTTTGAGATAAGAATTGTGCGGCAAAAGAGATGCCAACTGGTTTTTCTTTTAATAGCCTTTTATTTACAGGTTATATGTATGGGTAACTTTACAGCATTAATAACTGCCAAACCTCTTTTTCCAATTTTTCCTTCTTTCCCCCCAACTCCTCCCCCAGATGGCAGGATGACCAGTAGATGTTAAATATATTAAAATATAAATTAGATACACAATAAGTCTACATGACCAAACCGTTATTTTGCTGTACAAAAAGAATCAGACTCTGAAATATTGTACAATTAGCTTGTGAAGGAAATCAAAAATGCAGGTGGGCATAAATATGGGGATTGGGAATTCAATGTAATGGTTTTTAGTCATAAGAGATGCCAATTGTAAAGCAAGGTGCTGAAACCAAAGAACTTAGGAAATGCTTGTTCCCTCCCTCCCTTGCCACAGCAGCAGGGGATTAATAAGAACTGAACTGACAGGATTGAAGCAAAGAAAAAGCAAGAGGCAGACTTCCCGAGAGCGTTGTCAGCCCAGTCCTGGGGCACTGAGCCTGCATCACCGTTCTTGGAGCTTGGCCTGGCCCTGATGATCTGAGGGCCGGAAGGGTTGGGAGGGCCGGGGGACTGAGGACCGGGAGGGCTGAAAGCTGAGGGCCTGTGAGACTGAGGGCTGGGAAAGCCAGGAGGACAGAGGCCCAGCCCTACTAAGTTAAGGCTCAGCCTCCTTCCTAGCCCCAAGGATGCTCACCTGGATCAATTCCAGGACACGGTGTCCTTAGAGAAGGCACTAAGTATCTTCCCTGGCTTTGTTTTTCCTATATTTTTCTCTTTTCTTTTCTCCAGGGAAAACCAAGAAAAAATGATCTATTTTCTCCTCCTTGACCGGAAAGAAAGATATCCCAGCCACGAGGATGAGGACCTCCCCCCACGGAATGAAATAGGTACAGGCCCCCCCCCCCCCCCCCCCCCCCCCCCCCACCTAGCACGCCCAGCTCCCTCTGTGGTGGCCAGCTCTCTCCCATACAGCCCCATTTCTCGAGCAGGTCCCTTCTCCCCGTGGTCTCCGGAGATGGCACTACAACAGACGCTGGGCAGCACCCGCCCCATGAGTCTTACAGAGCTGCCTCTGCCAGGACCCATTCCAAGGATAAAGGGCAGCTTTAGCAGCTCCCATTATCTTCAGCAGGTGCCAGGGATCCCCAAGCTACGGCCTCCAGCTGCCCACAAAGATCTGGTCAGGAGAAATACCCATTGAAGACAAAGCCATAATCTTCATGGCCAGGCTAGGCTGAGCTTCCTCCCTCTCATGCATTGTTAAGGGATGTAAGGATTCTGAGCCTTAGGGAGGAAGGAGCTGACTCACCCTCCTCCCTCCCCAGACCCCCCCAGGAAGCGTGTGGACTCCCCAATGTTGAATAGACATGGGAAGAGGAGGCCTGAGAGGAAGTCCATGGAGGTCCTCAGCGTGACGGATGGTGGCTCCCCAGTCCCCGCCCGCCGAGCCATTGAGATGGCCCAGCATGGCCAGAGGTAAGTGCCAGCTGCCCTGGACACGGCATCCTCTTCCCTCCCCTCCCCTCCCCTTTCCTTCCCTCCCCTAACCCTAACCCTTCCCTTCCCTTCCCTCCCCTCCCCTCCCCTCCCCTCCCTTTCCCTTTCCCTTTCTCTTCCCTTCCCTTTCCCTTCCCTTCCCTTCCCTTCCCCTCCTTCCCTTCCTCCCTCTAGCTGCCCTCCTCAGCAGCATCAGTACACCCCCTGGCCCCGGCAGACTGGATGTTGGGCCACTGGCCTGGGAGGGATCGGGCTGACTCGGGCAAGGAGCCTGGCCTTGGTCAAGGGGCGTCTGGCGGTGTTTCTGTTGGCTCAGCGTGGTACTGACAGGGGACAGGAAGTAAGGAGGGACTCGGGGTAGTTCGCAGTGCGGTGATTCCTCCCAAGGCTGGGGAGCCGGCCGGCAAGAGGCCCCCTGGCTGAGGACTGTCCACGGAGATGGGGTGGGGGGAAGTGTCCGGCCGCTGCCCGACCTGACTGCCTTTGAGAACCAAGCAAGGGATTCAGAGGGGCGGGGTCTGGGGGCCTCTGGTGTCTGACCAGAGCGAGGCTGGGGGCTAGTTTCCCCACCTAGGACTGAGCCACGGGTCTGATCGTCCATGGGTGAGACCTGGGAGCCGGTGTCCTGGGTGCCCACAGACAGGGCCCCAGAGGCCCCTGGGTCTGACAGCCCCAAACAGGGCCTGGAGCTGCTGCATGACCTTCTCCTGGGCAGGGTCGGGGGGACCCCAGTGGCGGAAGCGGGCGGCCGGCTCCTACCAGAGAGGGGCACGGGCCGGTCCGTCCTGGGCCTCCGTGGGGTGGTGAGGTGGCTTCCCTCGCTCCCCGGCCGGGAAAAAGCCAGGGCCAGGCTTGGTGCTGCTGCGAGGGGGCGGTTCTGAGGTCTCGTTGGGCAGGGAGGGGCAGCCAGCCAGAGCCACTCCCAGAGAGCCAGGGCCGGGCATGACGGGGGCGGGCAGCATAGGCCTCTGAGGGAGCAGAACTGGCTGCCCCGGAGCCCCAGCCTGGCAAGCCCAAGAGGACCTCAGCTCCCCAGGGATGGAGGCTTCTCTCTCAGGGCCAAGTGCACCCCCCCCCAGCCCTACCTCCCCCCGGGCACACGGAGGGAAAGCGGTCAAGGAGAGTACCCCAGGAGGGAGGGGCCTTGCAACAGGGATAGCCCAGAGACTCTGGGGTCCAGGGAGAGGAGAAGGGGCTGCCTTGGGCTCCCTACGGTCGCCCTCAGGGTTCCCAGCTGAGCCAAGAAAAAGGGATCCACAGCTGCGGGGGGGGGGGGGGTCACATGCCCTGGAAAGTAGGCTCCCAACACCCAAGAGGCAGTGCCCAGGAGCCTGAGCTCCCCAAGGGGCAAGAGGTGGGCTCACATGGGCATCTGTAGGTACATTAAGGGCCACTGCAGGTACCCCGGCCACCCCTTGGGGCCGCTGGCATGCATTCTGGGCACGTTTGGCCACCCACATTTTCCAGGGGCATATGGTGAAGAAGGGGGCTCTGGGGGCCCGAGGAAGGGGGGCTTTGTGCTGAGCTCAAAGCTCCCCGGGCCACTGGGCCCCACAAGAGGCCTGGATCCTGAGGTGCTCTCCCCAAGGAGAGCTTGGAAAAGTGCCGCCTGATGGGTCATGGAAATGGCAGTGATGTGGCTGGGGCCCCCCTCGCTGCTGGGGCGGCTCTGCAGGTGCATGGGGCCCTCAGCTGCCTCCCAGAGGCCTGAGCGGGAGCTTCCCGGAGGAGGAGGCAATGGGCAGATCCCCCATGGAGCCCCTTCTGCTCCTCTGCCGGGCAGGAGAACTGGCCAAGCGATGGCCCTGGGGAGGCTGCTGGGAGAGCCTGGTCTCTGAGGGCCGCCCGGGCCAGAGCTGGCTCTGTGCAGACGGGAGGGAGCCCTGCCGGTCATTGCCAGTCTGCCCCCACGTAGGGCCAGGGAGGGGCCCTGAGGAGCCCTGGGCCTCCAGCCCCAGGGCCTGGAACCCCTGCCTTGTCTGCCCACGGCCCTGGTCCCCAGTGAGCCAGGCTGGGCTGGGCCAGGGAGCACCCACGGGCCAGGGAGCACCCACGGGCCCAGAGCACCCATGGGCCAGGGGAGCAACCGTGGGCCAGGGGAGCACCCACAGGCCTGGCCACCTCAGTAACTCTGTTTTCTCACTTTGTTCCTGCCATAGTAAAGCCCTGTTCAGTAAAAGCCTGGATATCTCTGAAGCCCATCCCAAATTCAGCAAAGAAGACAGGTATATCTCCTGCCCAGCCTGTTCCCCTCCCCTCACTGCTGAACCCTTAAAGATGCAGGGCAGAGCGCTGTGAGGGACCCGGGGCTCAGCAGCCCGGGCGGGGGGCCCCGGGCACACGGCCAGCAGGGACACTCTGAGGCTGGGAGCGACTCTGAGCTCGGCTCGGCCCCAGGCTGGCCTCTGCCCGGTGGGCAGGTTGGCAGCCAGGGCACAGAGGGCAGGGCATGACCCTTCTCTGGGACCCGCTGAGCTCGGCTCGGCCCCAGGCTGGCCTCTGCCCGGTGGGCAGGTTGGCAGCCAGGGCACAGAGGGCAGGGCACAGTCCTTCTCTGGGACCCGCTGAGCTCGGCTCGGTCCCAGGCTGGCCTCTGCCTGGTGGGCAAGCTGGCAGCCAGGGTACGGAGGCAGGGCCGCCATCAGTAAGTCAGTATGGCTGCTTGGCACGTGCCCCGAGCGCTGGCACAGGGCCTGCATCTGGATCCATTCCTGCTGCTTCCTGCTCGCTGTGACCGTGGAGTTGGGGGCACTCGGTCTCTCTGGGCCTGAGCTTGGGCACTGCCAAGGTGAGAGGGCTGGACGCCCCCGGCTCTGTCGGTGAGCCTGCAAGCCCAAGCCTGAGCTCTGGGGGCCAGGAGCCACACCCCCCCACAGAGAGCCAGGGTGCCCTAGTCAGGGAGGGAGGAGAAGGGAATCTGGTCCGGGTCTGGTTCTGGGACCAAGGCCTCAGAGGCCTTTCTGATCCAAGAGCCCAGGGCTCTGATCCTTCTCTCCATGCTCCCTGTGGACCCTGGCGGCAGTCACGCACGGGTGGGCACATGCAGGCTCACAGACCCCCGTGTGCTCGCAGCCTCCTGAGGGGGAGCTGTGCCCCAGGGGCCCTGCTCTCCTGAAGAGGAACAGCAAAGTGCAGCCTCGGGTCTGGGCCCTAAGCCCTCTCCCTCCGGCCTTGCTGGGCTGAGGAAGCGTTAGCCGTGGAAGCCTCTGAGAGGAAGCACCCCACTGAACCCCACTGAAAGCCAACACTGTGGGGGCTTCTACGGGATGACGGCCAAGCCCCATCTCCAAACGCAATGTTCTGGCAGCAGGTCCCTCAGCACCAGGGAGTGAGCGAGCTGGGGCTCCCGAGGGCCCCCCCCAGGGGTCCTGGCAGCTCCTTTCTGTCCCCCAGGCCTGAGCAGACAGAGCCCAGCATAGGCAAGGGGTGCCAGCCTGCCCTGCCCTGCCCCGCCGGGGCTGCTGAGTCCCAGGGGTCCTCGATGGGCCTTGTGCTTTGTGGGGGAAGGAATACTGCATCTTTAAGGGTCAAGCCCCCCACCCCGCAGGTGCACCCGGTTGTCTTGGTAGCTGAGGCTGTTTCTGTCACCTTCCCAACGGGCAGTGGCTTTCTTTCTCCCCTCCCTGTCTCCCCTCTCACTCCCCCACCCGACCTCTTCTCTTTCCCCATCCCCCCCCTCCGCAGAGCCCTGCCCCGGGACCTAGGCTGTGACTTGGCAACGTGCTGCACGGCTGGGCCCCTGCGGCCCAGGGCTGGGGACTGTGGGTCGGGGCTCCGGGCTGAGCCCTCCCTTCCTCCCTTTTCCCGCTCCCTCCCCCTGCCCTTTCCTTTCCGATTCGGAGCTTAAAGATCATTGCCCACTTTGGTGTCATGTGAACATCGGGGCTAAGCAGGGAAACCCTCCCTCTCGCCCACGACCTAGTTCTTGGGTCCCCTCAGGACTCTGCAGCTGCCAGTGTAGACGCCAGAAGAGCTTGGGGCATGTCCACAGGGTCTCAGAAGGGGCCGACTTATGTCAGAGGCAAGATCCCCGCCCCCAGTTTCTCTGCAGAGCCCCAAGTCAGGGCAGGGACTTCCCTTGGAATTGCCCACAGAGGCCTGGCCCTGGCTCTGGCCCTGCAGGCAGTCAGGGAGCCGAGCTAAGCAGCTCTGACCCTGGCTGGGATGCCCGGGGCTCCACTGGCTAAGGGCCAGGGCACTGGGGAGGGCGCAGACCTTGGGGCTGCAGGGAGGGCCCTCGGGGAAACAGGGCCCCGAAGGATGTCCCAAGAGCCCTCCCTCCCACGGACTCTTCTCCACGCTCAGCTCAGCTCCTACTGCCTGGGGGACCGCTCCCCGACAGGCTGAGTGGCCCTGAAATGTTGGTCCCTGAAAGGCCGTGGCCAGTGCCCCCAGACACAAGCCGGGCTGAGCTGGTGAGAGAAGCAGCCTTGTCTCAGAATTCACCAACCAATAAGCAATAAGTCCCTACTGTATGCCAGGCACAGTGCTAGGCACCAGGTTTTCCCCAAATTAAAGAACACTGGCTCCTTCAGAGGACTTGGGTTCAAATTTCGCCCCTGACGTTTACTAGCTGTGTGATGTTGGGCAAACCATTCCCTGGCCTCAGTTTCCTCATCTGTAAAATGAGGGGGGGTGGACTCAGTGCCCTCTGATTGGCACAGTGAGAGCGGCCCAGGGAATGGGGGGGCAGAGGGATAGTGGGGGAGAAGCCCCTGGCTCTTCCAGGGTGTGTCCTGGGTTTGTGCTGGGACGCACGGTCCCCAGGGGGCAAGGAGACGCTGCGAGTCTCGGGCCACTCTTTCACTGTGCTTTTCATCCTCTTCTTCCCCTGTGGCTGCTCGGGGCCCCTTTCTCTCCCACCCTCCCCCCATCTTGTTTTCTTCCTCCAAGGATGGCCAGTGCCAGTGCATTGGGGTAAGCAATTTGGATTCTTCCTCTGAGGGGGCCCCAGGGCCGGTGCGAAGGCGCCCCCGGGGCCATTGGAGCCAGATCTGGGGGACAGCTGTCTTTGGGGGGCCTCGGGAACTTGGGGGGGATTACTTGGAGCCTTCCAAGCTGAGGGCAGCATCGGGCTGCAGGGGCCGAGCAGCAGTGCAAGGGGAGCTGTCCTCCGCCCCGGTGCTGATTCCCAGCCTGGGGACTGGAGCTGCTCTGCGGGCTCCTCTCCTCCGCGTCTCCTGCCCCATCCTCAGGCTGGCTTTCCTAGTGCCCCGGGGTGGGGGGGGAGGTAGGTAAAGGCAAGCCTCCCTCCATGGGGGACTGCCCCGCTCCCGTGAGCTCCGCTGGCCCTCGGGCTTCCGGCTTCTTTCCCCCTCGTCCGTCGCCTTTCTCCCTCCTTCCACCCCCCAAAGCCCGAGCCACGTGCCCTTTGACCATGGACGAGGCCAGGATGCCGAAGGGCCCCTTCGGAAGCCCAAGAACTAAGAGCTTTGCTCTCTCAGGGCTTGTTGTGGCCGGGGGAGAGGAGAGAGGATGGGCGGGGCGGGGCAACGACCAGGGCAGGAGTCTTGCTGGGGCTGGGGAGAGGCCGAACGGGAGGGGGCCGTCTCACCGGCCTTGTCTCGAGGGCCAGAAGTGAGGCACGATGTCCCCTCTCTGGCTGTGCTGCCCACAGGAGCCTAGAAAGTGCTCGGGTGGAGGAGAGTGCCCCGAGGAGCCCAGCTGCTTGGGGGCAAAGAAAGTGCAGGGAAAAGGGAAAGAGCCCTGGCCCCAGGCAAGACCAAGCCAGAGCAGGAGGCCGGGCCAGGGCTGGGCGGGCAGGGGGAGCTCTAAGGATTTACCCCAGAGAGAAGTGCTCTTGTGGCCGGGGGAGAGGGGGGAGACCTCTGGGTAGCTTTAGTGACTCCAGGTTCCTGAGGTGGCTGCGAAGGGTTGGTCTGCATGACCCCCGAGCCCCCGGCTCATCAGCCAGGTTCTCTGGGGAATGAGCTGCCCTGACTTTCCACCTTGGGGCTAAGCCACAGCATTACAGTTCCCAGCTAGAAGAGACCTCAAGGGCATACACATGAGCGAGTGCACCCCACGCTCCACCAGGGCCTGCACATGAGCATACCCAGACCCACCCAACATTCTGACAAAGGGGCCTCCGGCTTCCCATCTCCTAAAGCAACCTCTTCCACACTGGGAAGGCCGTCATTGTTAGGAGGCTTTTCCTGACTGAAGTGACCCCTTCCTCATGCCCCTTGCAGCCGGGAAGACAAGACTCATCCCTTGTTCCCATGACGGTCCCCCTGCCCTGAGAAACCCCCACTCCCAGCTGAGCAAAGGCACCCCCAAAAGGCAACGCCTGGAAGAGACCCAGTCCTCCAGATGTGGAATGAGCAGGACAGAAAGCAGGGAGGTCTCAGCATGGGCCACAAGCTCGGTGGCCTCCCCAGGGACACCATGGGACATCGCAGCCACAGATCTTTTTTAAGGCCCCGGCTCCCCTGGTGCCCCTTACATCCACTGTGTACATCCAGTCCTGAGGCACAGTCCATCTGTCCCTTTGTCCCTGACTCTCACCCAGTCTAAGAAAACCTTCCTTCAAGCTCCAATTGCGCAGTCATCTCTCTGAGACACTATGCCCTTCTCCAAGACGCACACGTCAGGGGTGTCACCATGGCGTGCATCATATAGTGCTGTGATGGACACTTGCCTCGTCCTTCCTGACTTCTCTTCTAATCACCTCCTGGACACCTTTTCTCTTGGTTTTTGGGAAACTTCTCCTCCCACCTCTCTGACTGCCCCTTCTTCATTTCCTTTCTTGGATCTCAGGATCATGCTCACCAGCTGTGGGTGCCCCAAAGTTTTGTCCTGAGTCCTCTTATGCTCTCTTAGCTACTTCATTTCTTTTGTTGGATCTTTGGATCATGCTCACCAGCTGTGGGTGCCCCCAAAGTTTTGTCCTAAGTCCTCTTCTCCTTTTATGCTCTCAACTACTGATCTCATCGCCTCCACTGATTTATAGGTCTATCTTTCCAGCCCAAGTCTTTCTCCTGTTGCATCTCCAGCTGTTCATTGGGTATCTGCAGCTGGACATCCCATAGTCCCATGTCCAAAACAGAACTTTTCCCCTCAAACCTTTCCTTCTTCCTACAGTGGAGAGCACCCCCAATCTCCCAGGCCCCCAATCTCAAAGTTGTCCTCTATTCTTCACTCACTTGTACCCCATATACCCAATCCATTGCCAATTCCCGTCATTTCTGCCGGTACGAGCTCTCCCTTGGTATCCCTCTCACCATCCTCTCCTCATCACATCTGTCCCCTATATTGTTGAAGTAGACTTCTAATTGGGCTCCCTTCAAGTCTCTTCCATTCCAGGCCATCCTCTGCTCAGCTGCCAAGCAAGCTTGCCATGTCTTTCCCAAGTCTTTCCTCCCCCACCTCCCACACACTCAGCGACCTCCGGTGTCTCCCTCTGGCTTCCAGAAAGTCCTTCCTAACCTGCCCCTCCTTTCTAGTCTTGTTACCCTTTTCCCCCTCCATGCATCCACTTGAATGTCATTGAGGCTTGTGACTTCCTCCCACTCAACGATCTCCTGACTCAGGCCTTTATTCTGGAAGGCTCTGCTTTTCCCCCTTCTCAATCTGCTTCCCAGCAAAGTAAACCAATGCCTTGTTGTCCTTCCTTGTCAGCCTCAGGCCACTTTGAGGGTCATCCCTCACTCTTCTTATAGGACTGTGCCAGGCTCCCGTGCCATCCCCCCCTCCTGACCTCTGTAGGTGTCTCTAAAATCCCAGGAGGAGAGCTCCCTGTGCAGCCACATCCGTCTCTGTACAACTGCCTTTTCCTCTCCGCCATTCTTTGGGTCTTCAGAACTTTGGACAGCGCACTCTCTCTCCTGGGCTAAACTCCCTGTAAACTTCTGTAGACTTACATTTCCCTGAGCCCTCTTCCTTGGCCCATCCAACTCAATTTAATGCAACCAGGAACTTAGGCTAGAAGAAGGTAAGCGTTGCTCTCTGTACCCACCCTCCCAGGCCTGAGAGGGTCCAGCCTCGGGGCTCGATACCCCAGCCTCGGAAAGTGGAAAGGGAGTCCGCGGTGGGCGCTGGGAAGAACGGAGGCCAGAGAGCAGCCGCGGCTCCCCTGGGCCTGCTCCGGTGTGGGCCCAGCTGCCCGGGCTCCCAGCTCCTGTCCCCCGAGCCACACCGGGCAGTTCAGAGGGAAGGCCCGGAAGAGCCCCCGGCAGTAGCAGCACAAGGCAGTTTGTGGCGTCGAGCTTAGGCAGAGGGGCGTTGGCATGCCCCTGGTGGGCACCGTCCTTACCCTCACCCCCAGCCGGTGAAGCAGCTTGGTCTTGATGACCAGGAAGGGCAGCAGAGGCTGAAGGGGGCACTAGGGTCAGAGGGGAGGCTGGGCTGTCCGGGTCCTGCCTGCCGCCCCTGAGGATGCCTGCTGTTTGTGTTTCCCCAGGTCCCGGTCAATCAGCGGAGCGTCGTCGGGGCTCTCCACCAGCCCGCTCAGCAGCCCCAGGGTAAGTACCAGCCTCTGGATCCCTCCTTCCTGCCTTGTCCTCTGGATCCCGAAGACCTGCTGCCCACCCGTGGCCTGTGGGGCCTGGTTCTCCCTTCATTTGTGGCCTGTTCCAACTTTTCAGCAATCAGAGAATTCTCAGGGGCTCTAGTGGGAGGGGTCAAGGGCCCTGCAGGGCGGGGCACCCCTGGTGCCTGGGGGGAACTCTGAGAAGCAAGTGGCAAGGAGAGAAGCCCCAGGATGGCCCAGCGCTCCCTACACACCCGCATGCACACGCTGCGCCCACCACGCACACCCCCCCCCCCGGCCCGGCCGCCGCTGCAGCCGACTGGCCCTGCTTGACAGCCTAGCACCCGGACCGATGGTCCCAGAAGCCCCAGGGCCACGGGCATAAACCCTCGGGGGAGCAACAGACTCCCATAAGCCCAGAGGGGCCACGGGTCAGTGTCTGGAGAACCTGCCGTGGGTGGTCATTGGCCCAGGGACCTCGGGCCAGTCCCAGGCCTGGGCTCCCCAGGGAGTGAGGGCAGTAGCCAGTTTTTTTCGAGGCGGCCTTTATGGGAGACCCTGACCCGAGAGTGGCTGAGTCAGCCCTGGGGGCGCCCCCCCCCTGCACTGGGAGTCCAGAGGTGGGGTGGGGGCAGGGAGGCTTATGCCGAGACCTTCGGTGTTGGGTCCCTCCATCCCCATGGAAGGAACGGCTTCATTCGGTGGGGCCACAGCTCGGCACTGGGTCTGCTGATGATCCCAGTGCACAAGGTTCAGACCAGAAGGAACATTAGCCATCTTCTAGTCCAACCTCCCAATATCCCACCGGGGGAAACCGAGGCCTGAAAGTCTTGGGTGTAATAAATGGCAGAGCCTCGATCCAAGTGCAAGCGCTCTGACTGGCTGGCGTTTTCCCAGCGTCCTGAGCAAGGAGAGGCAGCCCACGGTCCCTCCCGTGCCTTCCCAGGGCTGTGAAGGTCTGGCCACCACAGGGCACTTCCTGACCTCCGTGCCCCCCCCCCCGCTCCCACCCCCCCCATTCAGGCAGGCAGCCTAGGCTTCTCTGCCCAGAGCTCCTCCCAGAGAGTGAGGCTGGCGGAGGCCGCCCCAGGACCCAGCAAGGCTCCGCTTCTCAGGATGCCCACAGGGATGGCACAGGGTGACCAGCCGGGAGCCCCCCCCCCTTTCTTTTTTGGCCCTTTAAAAGGGCCAAAAGGTTCCACCAAATGTTTGGCCCCCCTTTTTTTGTTTTGGGTTTAAATTTTTCCCTGTTCCCTTTGTTCGGGGCCCAAATTTTTTTTTTTTCCCCCTTTTTCCCTGGTTTCTTTTGGGGGTTTGGGGTTTTTTTCGGGGGAATGTTTTACCCTTATGGGGATGTCAATTGGAGGGTTTCCTGGGATAGGGTGGGGTTGGGGAGAGGTTTTGGCCTAAAAGGGTTTTGGGAGGGAATAGGGAAAAGGTGGGTTGTGGTATGGGTTTTGGGGAAGATTTGGGAAAAAGGGGTGGGGGGGTAGGGGGGGAAATTGGGTTTTCCCCAGGTTGAAGAAGGTTTTTAGGGTATTCCAACAGGTTTAAAGGGGGGTAAAGGGGCAGACCCGGGAAGATGGGGAAAGGCCCAAGGGTTTTAATAAAAAGTTCAGGGGTTTGGGGAGGGGTTTGGGAGGGGGGGAAGGGTTCAAGGGGGGTTTTTGTTTCCCGAGGGGGGGCGGGAGTTTCTGGGCCCCGGCTGGGGGGCCCAGGGGGGGCCGGGGGAGGGATTTGGGCCGGAAAACCCCCGGGGGGACAGCCGGTCCTTTCCCGGGGGTTTGGGAAACCGGGCCCCCCCCCGGGGCCCCTTCCTTTTCCCTACCCCTTTTTTTTCCCCAAAGGGGCCCCAGTTTTTAAACTTCCCCCCATCTTTCCCTTTTCTTCCCCTCACCCCCACTCCAAATTTTTTTTCCCAACCCTTCCCCCCTTTTTTTTACCAAATCCTTTTTCCCAACCTTTCCACAACTCCCTCCCCCCTTTCTCTTTCCCTTTTCAACACCAACTTTCCCAATCCAACCCATCTTTTTTTCCCCCACCTATTCCACCCTCCTTTTTCTTTTTTTCCCCACCAATTTTTTTTTTTTTTTTACATTCACTTATAATTTTCATTTCCTACCTCCCCCTCCATTTACTTCCTCCCCCTCCCTCCCATCAAATCCCCAAACATTTATTCCAATAAAAAACCTTTTTATCCCCAACCTCTACACCTCATTTCACAACCCACCAAAAACCCACCCCCATCCAACCTAACCTACCCACATCTCCACCCCCACCTCCATCAAAACCACCACCACACATCCACCACCACCATCACAACACCACATCACCTTTTCACAAATCTTCCACCATTTTCCAAAATCCTATCATCCACTCTTTCCAAACCACCCAATTATCCACCACCAACCCAACCAAAGACAAACTAAACCCCATTAGGGACCCCTTCCCCACACAACCCAGGGAAACCGGTCTACCTTCAGTGAAATGCCCCCCTGTCCCACCAGCCCCACAGGTTCAATCCACAGGCCCGACTGCCCTAGGGCCTGGGCCCCATCAGTAACCCCTGGGAAAAACTGGTAGCAGGGTCCAGGTTGGGGTGGCCCTCACACAGGAGCAAGTGGGCAGCAGAGGTGGGAGGTGGCTTGTGGAGTCACCATGTTCTCTCTTTTCCCCTCCGTGCCTGACGGGTGCAGTCCCTACACCAGAGGAGATGTCCAACCTGACCCCAGAATCATCCCCAGAGTAAGTGACCCCCACCCTGCTCCCCCAGTCTTCCTCCATCTAAGTGCCTCTGAGAGCTGGCCGGGGCAGAGAGAGCTGGAGGCTGAGCAGAGGCTCCCCCACCTCCCTCCCAGGCTGAGGCGGCGCTGGGCTTCCTGAGTCTAAGCAGCCCCAGGCGCTCGGGTCCTCTCTGTCTCTGTCTCTCTGTGTCTCTGTCTTTCTCTGCCTCTCTGTGTCTCTGTCTGTCTCTTTCTGTCTCTATCACACACACACTCTCCCTTTTTTCTGTTCCTCCTGTATGTTTCCACCTCGCTCTGTCTCCTTTCCCATCTCTACCTCAGTTTGTATCTTTGGTTTCCTTCTTTCTGGCATCACCAAGGCTGGGTGGGCCAGGGCCAGGAGGGGACGGGAAGGTTCCCGTCTATAGGGGGAGTTGTGGCTCCAAGGCTCTGGGCAGTATCAGGCCGATGAGCAGAGAGGGCTGCACACGATGCCCTTGGAGGCTCACACTGCCTACAGCAGACGTCCTGCTTCCGGTGGGCCCACTGAGGGAACAGGAGCCAAAGGGGAGCTTCAGAGGGCTTCAGCACAGCCTACTCCTTTTGTGTGTGAAGAAATGATTCCCAGCGAGAGAAAAGGACTTAATCAACCAATAAACATTTATTAAGTGCCTACTATGTGCCAGACACTGTTCTAAGCACTGGGGCAAAAACCCCAAAAAACTGCAAAAGAACAGATCCCGGCCTCAAGTTTATTGCAAAACCAGTACTAAACTTCAGGTTTCTTAACTCCAAATCCAGGGTACTTCCCACTATATTGAAAGGGGCCCCTTTCCCATGCAGTCAACTGGATGTCAGACTTAGGCCGGCCTTCCTACCAGGTGACCCAGATTGGGGGAGAAAAGACTCCATCACCTTCCCCTCAAATACATACTTCTGTGAGAGACAAGGGGAAGAACCAAGATGGCAGATTGGGGGGAGCCACTGAGCTGTTCTCCAAACTTTAGAACAAAATTTGGAGCAGCCCAGCAAAATGACAGGTCAGAAAACTTAGGAGGTTGGTAGGAGAAGTTTATAGCATCGAAGTGGGGGCCTGTCGAAGCCCCCACATACAGCAGCAACAGCAGCTTTGAATCTGGAGGTGGTCAGAAAGATTACAGGGGTGCAAATGACCCTGAATGGCACTCTACTGCCCATACACAGTTGTGGGTCACAGTTCCAGGGTGATGAGGAACGCTTGTGGTTGGTCACAAGAGGGCAAGTCACAGTTCCAGAGGCTAGAGCACTAGTAGTTGTGGCCACCTGGAGAGTAGGTCTCAGAAACACTGAAGGCATGAATACTCCCCCCAAAAAAGCTCTAGAACAGCAGCATAAAAAATCGTGAACCTTGGGACGATGCTTCCCTAGCCCTAGGTGAGCGGAGCACAATTTTAACAGAGTCAAGACATAGACTGGAAAAACGAGCAAACAACAACAACAAAAAGATCTTGACCTCAAAAACTACCACAGTGGCAGGGAAGACCCAAATTCAGTGTCAGTTTTGAGACAAAATCTCAAAGGATGCTAACTAGACCCAAGCCAACAAGAATTCCTTGAAGAATTTTAAAAAGCAATGAGTATTAAAGGGAAAAGTGCAGCATGCTGACCTAGATTCAAGTACACCTTTTCAGCGTTCCAGCCCTGTACAGGGAAAGAAATGAGACTGATGCAAGAAAATTATGAAGAGGATTGACCACTTAGTAAAAGAGGCATAAAAATTCACTGAAGAAAAGAATTCCTTTTTTTTTAAAAAGGAGAATAGACAAATGGGAAAGGAGATAAAAATTCACTGAAGAGAAAAATTCCTTGAAAATCAGAATTGACCAAATGAGGTATAAAAGTTCACCAAAGAAAATAATTTCACAAAAATATTATAATTGGACAAGTAGGTGCTAATGACTCCATGAGACATCAAGAAACAATATAACAAAAGTCGAAAGAACGAAAAATAGAAGAAAATATAAAATATCTCACTGGTAAAACAACTGAATTAGAAAATGGATTAAGAAGAATTTTAGAATTATTTAACTACCTGAAAGCTATGATCAAAAAAAGAGCCTAGATAGATAGCATACTTCAAGAAATTATCAAGGAAAGCTATCCCACTACCTTAGATCCAGAGACTAAAATAGAAATTGAAAAAATCCACCAATCACCTCCTGAAAGAGATCCCCAAAGAAAATCTCCCAGGAATATTATAGTCAAATTCCAGAGCTTCCATGTCAAAAAGAACATATTACTGGGGAAAAGGTCGCTACTCTGAGAGGAAGTATCCATTGAACCTGCCAGCAGACCCCAGAAGAACCTATTAGTGGTGCCCATAGGAAGGGCTTCCCCTCCTCCATACTCAGAGAGTTTGGGGTTCAGAACTAGGGCTTTCCACACTCTTCTTATTGGAAGCCTGCTGGAATTCTGTGTCTATCTGCTTTTTTGACGCACCTCACCAATGTGAGCCAGACCCAAAGTCATGGTGCTCTCTGGACCTCATGGACCTCTCCTTTCCCCACTTCTCCTGCTACTCTGGTTCTGCTCAGCACAGAACACTTGGTGGGTTCTGCACTTGCCTTGTGGACAGCTTTTCTCCAAAGCAAAGAAGAGTGAGTTAGTGCAACCCAAATTTAATTCTGACCTTCAGGAGGGGAGTTCTAGTAATCTTGGAAAGAGGCAATTATGGCCACCGTGTTGGAGCTGATCAGAGCAGGGGAAATGAAATGTCTCTGCAGGTACCACAAATGCTAGGAAGTTGGAAAACACAGGCAGGGTCCTAAGACTAGAACCTTTGAGAAGCTCTACAAGAAACTGAGGTGGAAGTTCTAACGCCAGTGATCCCTGGGAGAAATACTGGGAGATGACCAGAGTTCCCTGTGCCTGCTCAGGAGCTCTCCAGCGTGCTGACCTTGCATAGAAACAGGCACTTGCTAAGGAATTGGTGGGGCTAGGGGTGTTTTCAGCACTTTTTCAGTTACCTTGAGGACTTGTGGACATCAGGAGATGAGCAAAGGAGGGAAGTTTGGTCATGACAATAATCACAATAGCTAGTATTTATGTAGCACCTACTGTATGCCAAGTACTGTGCTAAGTACTTTGGAATTCCTTCACAACAACCCCGGGAGGTAGGTGCTTTCACACCCATTTTGTTGAGGAAACTGAAGTGAAGTGACTTCCCGGTGTCACAGAACTCGTCACTGTTTGAGTGAGACTCAAACTCGGTCTTCCTGACTGCAGACCCAGCACTGCACCATCTCGCCATCTCTATAGACAAGAAACCCAGGACAATTCCCCTCATGTTGTAGACATTTAGAGGAGAAGACAGGGTGGGTTTTTTTTTTTTTTTTGCCAGGAGCCAGCCTGGACTCACGAACCCAAGTCCCGCCAAACGAACCTTATTTCCTTTTTTAGCAGAACTGATAGGATTTCACCAGCTCGATAGTCGGCAGAATGCCATAGCTATGTTGTGTCTTGATTTTGGCAAGTTCTTAGTAATATAGTTCACATAGAGAAAATAAAATGTAACTGGAGTGACAGGGCGGCGGATGAATCCAGAACCAGTGTCATGATGGCCATCCCTAAAGGGTGGTTAGCAAAGAGGAGTTCTTGGTATTGGACACTGGACCCTCCTCTTTGGCTCTGGCTTGTTCTGTGCTTTTCCCAACGGGGGACGACCGCTCAGATCTCTGAGATACTGCCTCGTCTGCCTCTGTCTTGATGTCTCTGTTAAACTTAGAGCTAAATCTCCTGTTTGATTATTTAATTTTCAATTTCTCTGTCATCTCCCAAAACTCATCCCAGAATTTGCTATTCAGTCATTTCAACCATGACCAAGTCTTCCTGACCCTGTTGGGGTTTTCATGGCAAAGATACCAGGGGGATGGGGGTGGCCATTTCCTTCTCCAGCTCATTTTACAGATGAGGAAACTGGGGCAAACAGGATGAAGTGACTTGCCCAGGGTCACCCAGCTAGGAAGTGTCTAAGGTCAGATTGGAAGTCATGGAGATAAGTCTTTCCATCTCCAGGGCTAGCCCCATATCCACTGCTGCCCTCATCCCAGACGGCATAGATTCAGTTTCTCTCCAGTAAGGTCATCCTTGAAAGCAAGTATTGGTTCAGGATCTAGTCTTGGGAGTAGTATATTGGGGTCCTTAAAGGGTAGGGTCGTTTCCCTGGTCTTTGCTTTGTCCTTTTCTGGGTCCACTTTCTGAGGAGCCTTGTCGGAGAGGGAGGTGCTAAATGCGGGCAGGAAGAGGGGCTGGCACAGGAAGGAGAGTGAGTTAGGGAGCAAGGGTGAGGCTAGAAGAAAAATGTCACAGCTAAACCTCTGAAAGCATTTCTGGTCGCTAGAGGATGATTTCAGGGCCCAGTGGGCTGAGGTGAATGGCTCCCAAAGTGGGGAGTTGGAGAGCTCCTTGTATTATTTCCTGTCCTGGTCCTTTCTCCTGCTGTAGCTGATGCCCTGAGCCCTCCAAAGATGGGGAACTGGGAGCCTACAAGAATCCCCAGGTGCCCCTTTTTAAAACCTTTCTCCTTTCCTCCTCCTCCCGCCCCCGTCCCCGGTCAAAATCTTTTTAAATCAACCCTGGAGAAAGAAGAGCAGATCTTTGTGGTCATCAAGGACAACCCCTAGTCTAACTGACATTGTCCGCCTTCCTCTCGGTGAGGGGCGGGGGGTCCTGAGTAAAGGCCGGGGTGGGGGCCCTGGCTGCAAAGAACAAAGGGGGGCCCCCTCGTCATTGTCCCCGCACTGAGCCTCTGAAGGGTGCCTCCTGGCCCTGGCCCAGGGAGCTTACCTCTGACCCTTGACACCCGAGGCCCCCTTCTCCAGCCACCGCCATGGTCCCTGGGGGCTCCCAGCTGCCAGCCCCTGCCTCATGCATACTGACAGTAGCCAGCATTCATAGAACCCTTCAAGGCTTGCAAACACCAGTACTCCCATCTGAAGCACAGCGGCTACTGTGGCCCCTTTTTAAAGATGAGGAAACTGAGGCAGGATGCCCACGGTCATGCAGCCCAAACATAAAAGGCTGGGTCGAACTTGGGTCCATTGACTCCAGGGCTCCGTGCCCCAGAGGACGGTTTGCTCCCTGGGGAGGCAGAAGGGCCATCTTCCCTACGCTTCCTGGAGGCAGAGACCCCGACTTCTCTCCTTTCTGATACTCAGGCCCAGCGCACCCTGGTCAGTGCTGGGGGCTCATCAGTCAGAGACCGGGAGCCTCGGGCCGGGGTCTGGGGGATAAGCGAGGGCGGGGATACTGCTCTGTGTCACCCCTGCCCAGAGACCACCCACGGGGCTCGCTTGGACCCTCTCTTGGCTCTGGGAACCCCAGGGCTGGTCTCCATGAGTGAAGAGAACCAAGGACTATGTCCATGAAGGGTTCGGCCTGTGGGGCTGCAGCCCAGGACACCGGCCCCAAACCTGGTGGAGCCAGGCCCAGAGGTGTCAGCTACAAGCTGGGAGCCCCCCGGGGTCAGGCTCCCCCTTCCCAAGCCTTCTCCAGCTCCTGGAGGCGCCTGTGTCCCATGCTGCTCCCCAGACCCGGGCCTCGGGCTGTCCCCGCCGCATCCAGCGCCCCCCACCCCCCCAGTCTCTCCCTGCTTTTCAAGGCCGGCCCCACCTGAGCTGGTTTTCTTTGAGGGAACGTCCCCACGTCTCAGATCATTGAGCCTGGGGGAGGCGCCCCCACTCCCACCATTGGCTAGGCTTGGGATGGCCCTGCCCTCCCGACTCCTCACTCCCAAGAGAGTGCTTCTGGCAAAGGGAGGGGCCACCAGAGCTGGGAGCCCCCCTCCTGGGCGCCCCCTCCCCGAGCCGCCATCCTCACCCCCCCCTCCCCCACAGATCCCGAGCCTCAGCCACAGCGTCATCTCCCAGACGAGCTTCCGAGCAGAGTACAAGTCCACGGGCGGGCCGGCCGTCTTCCAGAAGCCGGTCAAGTTCCAGGTGGACATCACCTACACGGAGGGGGGCGAAGCCCAGAAGGAGAACGGCATCTACTCAGTCACTTTCACACTTTTGTCAGGTGACAGCCAGGAGCGGCCGCACTGGGGGCGGGCAGGGAGACAGCCCGGCCTTCTGGCCCCTTCTTCGGGCCCTTCCTGCACCCGGGGGGCGGAGGAGACCCCAGCCTGGGAGCCTGGCTCAGAGGGGCTTGGAGAGACCTATTCCCCTTTCTCCTGGTCCTCCGGCTAACGGGCCATTGGGCGGGCTGGGGAGGGGGTCTCTGCCCTGCCCCCAGGACCCCCTGTGACCAGCTCCTGCCTTCTCCAGGTCCAAGCCGGCGCTTTAAGAGGGTGGTGGAGACTATTCAGGCCCAGTTATTAAGCACGCACGACCAGCCATCAGTCCAGCAGTTATCAGGTGAGCCTCTGGCCCTGCCCAGGCAGGGGAGGAGAGCGTGGTCCAGCGGGTCCAGTGGGGAGAGGCCAGGAGAGCAGGGGAGAGCAGAACAGAGCAGATCCCCTCCCCCCAGCCGGGGAAAGGGGGCTTCTGTCGGACAGACGCCAGCCCCGTCGTCCTCCCCACCCCTGTCCTGCTACCGCAGCCCCAGCTCCTCGCGCCCGGCTCTGCTTCCCCGCCCAGCCTCCGCCTCCCTCGGTGCCCCCCGCCCGGCCAGCGCCGGGCGCAGCCAGAACAAACCCTGGGCCGCCCTCAGCCTCAGAGGCTCCAGGCGTCTCCCAGCGACCGGGGCACGCCCTGCCATGTGACCACACTAAAAGGAGCCCTCTTGTCCACTGTAGAAACCCCCCATTCAGCTCCAGGACTAAGCTGGGGAGCTGTGTTTAAGGGCCAGAAGGTGGCCACCAGCTACGAGAGTAGCCTCTGAGACTATAGCAGGTAAGGCACTCCCAGCCTCGGCCAGGCGGCCTCTTTCTCGTCCTCAGCGGGGAGCCAGGGAGGGGAGGGGAGGGAGGGGAGGGGCCGGCCAGGTTCCCCCTCCTCAGTTCCTCTTCCCCTCTCTGGGCCAGCCGGGGGCCACCATTAGGCCCGCCCGAGTCTCTGCAGGGGCAGGGAGCACGGCCCCGGGGAAGGGCCTCGGGAGCCCTTCCCGGCCACCGGGAGATGGGCTGCCTGGCCGGAGGGAGAGAGGGCCAGGGAAGGCAGCCCCAGCCTCCCCTCTCCGGGCTCAGAGTCCCTCTGGCTCCCTGCCTCCTCTGCCCTGCCCCTGCTCAGAGGAACCAGCTGCCCAGCACGGGGGTGGGAGGGGGGAGCAGGGCGGGAGACGGACCTCGGAGGGAGCAGGCTGCAGGAGTGGTGGGACAGCCCTGAGCTGCAGGCCGGCAGCCGGAGGAGTGGGCGACGGACGGACGGACGGTAGGAGGCAGGACAGACGGGCAGGCAGACGGACAGAGGGTAGGCCGACGGACGGTAGGAGGCAGGTGGACAGACAGGCAGGTAGGCAGGCAGGCAGACAGCCTGCCACAGACAGACCAAGCCAACTCAGCTCTCCCTGAAGCCCCCAAAATGGGCGTCAGGATTGACAGGAGGTGAGCTCCAGGAGGGCCGGGCTCTGCCAGTGCCAGTCCAGCCCCGGGCGCCCCTGCGTTTCCCTTTCCTTCCACTTCCATCCCCGTGGCCCCTCGCTTCAGCAGGCCGGGCGCATTCTCACCTCAGCAGCCCCCGCCCAAGCCTTCCTGCCATCCCTCCATCCAATGTCCACGTGCTCCTGAGTGGCCACTGAATGCCCGGCACTGCGCTGGGGGCGAGAGCCACCTGTCCCTGCCTGCCAACAGCTTCTCTTGGGCGCCATCCTTCTCTTCTCCCCTTCCTCTTCCCCCTCCTCTCTTCCTCCTTCAGCTTTCCCTTCGAGCCAACCTTTGGAAGCACCTCCATTCTGCCCTTTCTCTTCCATCCTGTACCTTTCTCCTTCCTGGGTGTCTCCTCCCATAAGCCTAGGGCCAGAGAGGAAGAAGGGAGACCTGGAGGCGGGAAGGGCGGGAGGAGGCCCAGAGGAGCCTGAGAGTTCTGCTCGGGAGGGCGGAGCTCATCCCCTGTGGCCAGAAGCTGTGCAGTGGGAAGGGCCCCAGGGTCCCCCACTAGGTCAGGGGAAGGAGGAAGGGGAGCAGGAAGTCGGTGAAGGCTGGCTGACCTTGGAAGCAGAGCTAGGAGGAAATCCATGAGGAGGCCTCATGGAGGGAGAGATGGAGGGAAGCACTGTCCCCACCCGCCCCCCTGAGCCGGCTCCCCGGCTTCTCGGGAACAGAATTGTGGAGCAGAGATTGGAGGCCACACAAAGGAGGGGATGGGGATGAGGGAGCCTCTTGGCCTGGCCCGAAGGGGCCTCCTCCTGTACGGGGCCTGTCTCAGAGGCTTCATCCTTGGGCACCAGTGGCCTGCCAGGGTCGGAGGCGACACCCCAAATGTTCCAGGGGCGCTGTCTGTGTCTGTCCATGTCACCTGCATGTGGTTCTGGCTGAGGACTGAGCTGGGTGCTCCCCGGCCCCCAACCCAATGCTTGCTCCCCTCATCCTTCTCTGCTCTGCTGGTCTCCCCCTGTCCCTTTCCCGGCTGAACTCTGAGCTTTGGGGTGGGTGGCTCAGGCTCCTAGGACTTACTTGCAGGTCGGGGCCTGCTCCGTGCTAAGCCCAGGGCAGTGCTAGTGGCAGAAAGTCAGCCCCTTCCAGCACCAAGGAACTTGTTCGCCCTCCAGGTCATCTGCCAAGGGCAGGGGGAGGCGGTACCGCAGGAGTCCTAGCCTAGGGAGGACAGGCCAGGGCTAAGGCCTCCCTCCAAGGCTCAGGACAGAACTCAGGGGAGGAAATTGGAGGCAGGATGACAGCTTTCAGAGGCACTAGGCAAGGGGGCGTCCTCTCCTCCCTCCCCCATGCTATACCTCTTGCCAAGCCCCTTAGAAACAAGGCCCTGAAAAAACCCCTGGCGGTAATCCCGTGGCCCGGGCTCAAACTCAGACTTGCTGCCCATGTTTCTCGGAGGCCATGAAAATGGCCTCATCTGCTCTACCAGCCAGCTCTGGCTGGGAAGACTGGGAAGACTCTGGCTGTGACTGGGAAGAGAAAGCAGCAGGCTATTCTCGGGAGCCCATCTGTGATGGCAGCTAGGGCGCGCCTTTGGTTCCAGTCTCACCTCAGATATTTACTATCTCTGTGAACCTGGGGAGACTGGGGGGGGATTATCTGTAAAGGGGGGTTTTTGAACTGGAGAATCCCCAAGGCCCCTTTCCACCTCTAAATCTGTGACCCTATGATTCCTGGGGAAACCAATGCATTGTCCTGCCAGAAGCTGAGGAGACCCGTGAGAAAAAGACTAACTAAGCTAGCCCTATGGAAAGAGTGCTTGCAGCCCCATGGTAGTAAAGCTGCCAGGCCAGCTCATTGATGGGCCATTGCTGTACCGAGGGGGATGTTGACAAGGTCTGAGCATGCTGCCCAGGGCCAGAGGAGGGAGTCCTAGCAGGGACAGAGATGTCTGTTGAGTCCCCCGGAGAACGGACACAGCCCTAGGAGGAAGCCTCCACTCCCCTAGGCATCCCGTGTCTGGGATCAGCTGCTAGATTCCAAGCTTTGCCAAGCAGTTCAGTCCAGGAATTAGGCACCACTGTTCCGTATCGATCAATCAGTAAATGTTTCTTAAGTACCTACTGTGTGCCAGGCGCTGTGCTAAGGAGTAGGGATACAAAGAAAGGGAAAATACCATCCCTACTCTAATGGTGGAGCATGCGAACAAGAATGCACAGACAAGCTATATAGTCAGTCTAAATCAACAGAGGAAAGGGACTAGAAAGAAGGGGGATGGAACATAGAATTTTAGATGAGACTGAAGGAAGAAGCTACAAAAGCCAGGCCATGAAAGGAGAGATTTAGGGGGGACAGCCAGGGGAAAGTGCCAGGAATTGGGAAATGGAGTGTCTTGTGGAAGGAACAGCAAGGGAGTCGGTGTCACTGGGTAAATGGAACAGGTTATAAAGGGCATTCAAAGTCAGAAAATTTTTGTCATTGATCCTGGAAGAGAGAGGGAACCAGTGGAGTTTATTGAATAGGGTAGTAACATGGTTAGACTTGTCATTTAGAAAGATCATTTTGACAGTTGAGTGGAGGATAGACCGGAGAGAAAGAGATTCAAGGCAACAGCTACTGTAATAATCCAAGCATGAATTGATTAAAGTCAGCACCAGGTTGGTGGCAGGATCAGAACAGAGATAGGGCTAGACCAGAGATATTACAAAGATAGAAATATCAAACTTAGCCAACTGATGATAGTATGTGAGGTTTAAAGAGTAAGAGAGAGTGGGGAATCAAGGGTGCCACAATTTGTAATCCTAAATGACTGGGGAAATGGTGATATCCTTGAGAGTAATAGGGCAAGCAGGAAGAAAAGGTTTGAAGAGGAAAAAGTTTTGGACATGTTGAATTTAAGATGTTTATGTGGGTTCTGGTAGGAGATATCCAATAAAGTTTCTGAGAATCATCAGCATAGAAATGATGATTGAAGGCATGGGAGCTGATGAGATCCCCAAGTGAAAGAGCACAAAAGGAAAATGGGGCCCAAGATAGGACTCTGAGGGATACTCTATGGTTAGAGGGCATGATCTGGAAAAGTCTGCAAAGGAGGCAGAGGAGTAGTCTGAGAGGAGGAGAACTGGGGGGGGGGCTGCAAATCTGGGGAGAAGAGTTTCCAGGAGACACTGAACAACGTGCTAAAGACTGCAGAGGTTGAGAAGAATGAGGATTGAGAAAAATTTGAGATTTGGCAATTCAGAGCTCATTAGTAACTTTAGAAAGAACAGTCTCCTTTGAATGATGAGTTAGAAGCCAGATTGCAGAGAATGGAAACACAGACTGTAGATGG
Source organism: Sarcophilus harrisii (assembly GCF_902635505.1). Taxonomy (NCBI): domain Eukaryota; kingdom Metazoa; phylum Chordata; class Mammalia; order Dasyuromorphia; family Dasyuridae; genus Sarcophilus; species Sarcophilus harrisii. The sequence goes on from NC_045431.1 coordinate 235,216,216, forward strand.
TCTCCTCAAGGCGTTGAACTACAAAAGAGAGAAGAGATGTGAGACGCTAGCTAGCAAGGATAGGTGGATTAAGTGAAGTTTTTTTGAAGATGAGAGAGACTTTGGCATGTTTGTAGGCAGCAGGGAAGCAATCAGTAGATAGTCGGCAGAGACTTAAGCTAAATGAGAGAGTAAGGATAACAGAGTGGCATGGAACAAGATCACTTGCTCCAGGTACTCCAGTGAGATTAGAGGGACACCAAGGAGGCGGAAGTTTGTGATAAGGCTGAGTACAAGCCTCTCACTCCTAATAGGTCCTGTTTTCAACAAGTTTAAATCCCAGATTCCTAGAGAGAAGTAAGGGAAGAGAAGAAAAACTATAAATTGCTCTTTCCCATTTGACAGCAAAGGAGAATGGCCAAGCAGAGGTAAAAACCTAGATATCTGGCTGCCTGGCTTACAAGGTGGTCTGAGAGGAGTAACATTAACCTCTCAATTGGGCCTGCTGCTCACTCCTCATCTCTTCTTCTACTCCTGGTGACCAGCTTGACACATAGTAGGGACACTAGATGAATGGACTAAAATTCTGGGGTGAGAAGGCTGACACACACACTCACAGTAGGCCCTCTCCCTTGGCCCAGGGGGAACATCCCAAGGAGTTCCCTCCCAGACCTGGCTTTCAGAGGCATTTGGTGAAGTGCAATCTCCTGTGTCCTTCACTTGCAACATTGGCTGCTCGGCCTAAGGGGACCCTCCTTTCATTTACTTTGGGTCCCATTCTTCTAGAAGGCTCTGAATTCTGATTCTGTTAGACAAGTCCATTCAACAAGTGCTTCCCAAACACCTATTATGTGCTAGGCACCCTGGGGATACAAAGGCAGTCAAATAAATATCAGATCCTCTAGTAAATCCAATGGGCACTCCTTTGGAGCCTCATGACAGATTTGATAAGTGTATTTTCCACAGTTCTATCTGGGCCAATCAGATATGGCCAAGTACTGAGTCCAACAGCCCACCACTAGAGACTTTTTTAACACATTTGTGTTATTTCACCAGTAAATACTCTCAAGTTGGTCCTTCACTCAGTCTACAAAAAGGAGAGCCATGGGAAATAACCAGGTGGTGCAGTGGACAGAGTATTAGTCTGGAAGACCTGAGTTCAAATCCAGCCTCAGACACTTAGAAGCTGGCTAGACCTGAGCAAGTTAATTGATCCCTTTTTGCCTCCGTTTCTTTATAAAATGGGGGGTCATAATAGCACCTTTTTTCCAGGGTAATTGTGAGAATCAAATGAAGTAATATTTGTAAAGTAGAAGTTCCCACACCTGCCTTTTTCGCCTAAATGTTTGCATGATCTATCCTCAAGTCTTGTGAAGAGCCTCCATTAAGTTCAAGTTTAGTTTGCCAACCCATCACCTTTTCCATTTTTCATCAGAAAGCTGTAGCAGGAAGGGCCAGGCATGGAGTCATAATGAGAGGTAACTGATGACTAGTCCATGTGCTTTATCCGCATCCAGGCAATGTTAATGGACTGAAGGGACTGGGCTGGGTAGAGGGAGTGGAACACCTGTGAAGGCTTGATGGGTACACGGGATGGGAAGCCACATGGAGAAGGGCTTGGTTGTCCCCACCTGCAGGGAGTCACTGCATGGATCTGATCACACGTTACTGTCCCTGGTAGAATATAAATTCTCTGAGGCCAGGAACTATCCTTTCCTTGTCTTTGTATTCTCCTAGCACAGTGTACGTATTCAAGGCATGCTTGTTGAGTGGCTACTGATCCCTCCAAATGTTTCTGAAAATTAGTCTACCTGACCCTCCCCAGTCCTCCTGGCATATCAGTGAACTTGACCCTTCCCAATCCTCCTGGCATCTTTCTTTTTCCTCATTTTCTTCAGGAAGTCCTTGAAGATTACTAGATCAGATCAACCATGATATGTCACCTCCTTAAGCATGGGATAAGTTTTGTCTGGGCTTGGAAATGCTAACTCTATGTTCTCTTAACTCTTATTTTACCAATTCTGGGGCAATATTTCATTTTCAGTGTTGGTTGTTCTTCATTTAGTGGGAAGATCTCGCTTCTGAGTAGATGAGTAGGACTGGACTACTTTGTATTTCTGTTCCTTGTCACCATAACACCATCTTCCCTAAACACCAGGTCCATTCTATCTTCCTCCATATTATGATCTTTTAGTGTGTTTCACAGGCCTCCATTTCTTTTAGGATTTCATCTTCCAGATCTTGTTCTCCAACGAGATATTTATAAAGCACTTAGCACACAGCTAGCACATGGTAAGCACTTAATAAATGCTTATTTCCTTCCCTTATTTCAAAATCAGTCTTTTGTGTGACAATTACATGCTCCTTGAGGTCAGGGATTGTTTTGTTTGTGTATGTGTTTTGTTTTTTATTGTTCTGGTTGTTTTTGTCCCTTTCTGTATCTCTAGCACTTATTATACTGCCTGACTCTTCCTAAAAGTTTATTGGCTGATTTGGTCCTTGTTCTTTCCTTTTTTCTCAGCTTGTGGAATCAGAGTTTATCTGAGAGGTCTCTTTGCAGCCACGGGTATCATTTACACTCACATTGTCAGAATTTTGTTTCGGAGAGCCTCTTTCCTGACAGATAGGATCCAAATCCAGTTGTGCTCAATATTCCCCTTCCCCCATTGATTATTAGGAAACCTCCAGATTATGTGGGGGAACTAAGTCAAGGTTCCCTGACCACCACTTCCTTGGACAGAATGGAGGATAGAGTAACAGTTGTCTTCACCACTGAAAAATATGTCAATGAGGTGCCAGAAAAGACTGTCAGAGTTCATACCATCCCGCACCCCTGTGTTCCTCCCTTGGGCCAATCTACTGATGTTAGAGAAGCATCATCCATATTCTCCATCTGCTCTGGCGGTATTGTCATTTCTTAGTCACCCAAGCAGTCTCCACCACTCTTGCCCCTCAGGTACCAGGACGTGCAAACAGATGTGACCCTCTTATCACATCTCTAACAAATGATGGTGGCTCTGTATTCTAGTCCTGCTTCTCACTCAGCACTCAGCAAAGTCTGGCTCCTCCCGTTAAAGCTTCAGGTTCATTTGGCTTCTCCCAAACTGCCCTAGGAGGTCACCTTCCGCTGTGGCTCACTGGGCTGCCCCCCCTCCACTCCTGTTCCCAGCCCTTCTGTCTGTGTCATCCAGTCTGGGAGCCTCTGGGACAGTTTTCTCTCTTGTTCAGGTTCACAAGTCTCTCAGCTCTGAGATTCAATCTGCCCTTTGCTAGGAGCCCCTCAATCTAGGCCTTCAGCTATTGGCCAGAAAACCAGCTCTGGAAGGAAGCAGAGTCCAACTGACCCATTTAGTACATGAAAAACAGGGACCTTGGGAGGGGAGCAACTCAAATCCAAGAGCCTCTGCTCATCCCACACTGTCGCTCACTTCACAGGCAGCTTCTCCTTGCTCTCCCAAGGGCTTGAGCTTAGCCTGGAAGGAGAGAGAAGCAGGAGACATTTCCTTCAGCTTGTGTGCTCCCTTTGTTGGAGGACCCTTGTTCTTGCATCTTACCCTCCCTCTGAGGATGTCTGTGTGCAGCCCACTGGTGCTTCTCTCATCAACTCTGAGCCCTGAGCCCCAGAGTCTGCAGGCGAGTCAGTCTAGACCCTGAAACCATCTGGCAGCTGGAATGAAGGGTTCCCTCCAACTCTCCACTGGCTCAGATTGGAGCCTGAGCTCCGGGCAAAAGACTCCTGGGCTACGGGAAGAAGCCTTGCTTCTCTCCAGCACGGTCAGCCTCCCCACCCTCCCCCATTCAGGCATAGCAGCCTCCTTCTCTGGAAAGCAAGGGGGCCAGCGTGGTTGTAACAAGGGGGCCGGTGTGGTCATAGCGAGGGGCCGACATGGTTGTAGCAAAGGACCAGCATGGTTGTAGCGAGGGGCCGGTGTGGCTGTAGCGAGGGGCTGGCATGGTGATAGTGAGGGGCTGGTGTGGCTGTAACAAGGGGGCCGGTGTGGTCATAGCGAGGGGCCGGTGTGGCCGTAACGAGGGGACCGGAGTGGTTGTAGCGAGGGGCCGGTGTGGCCATAACGAGGGGGCCAGAGTGGTTGTAGCAAGGGGCCAGCGTGGCTGTAGCGGGGGGCTGGCATGGTGATAGTGAGGGGCTGGTGTGGCTGTAACAAGGGGGCCGGTGTGGTCATAGCGAGGGGCCAGCATGGCCATAACATGTGGTGTATGAGAGATCACTGAGGTCAGTCCAGAAAGGGCAATCAAGGTGTCTTTTGAGGGTTTTAACTGTCAGTGAGCCTCAGAAAGCTCCTGAAGCCCTTGGCCGGGAGGGACATGGCCAGGTCTGTGACTTAGGAGCATTGATGCAACCGTTGGGGAAAGGAAGAAGAAAAAAAAGAAGGCAGGGAGGCCAGCAAGGAGGCTCTCATGTCCCCAATCAGGCCTGGGCTTATTAAGCATCTCCCGAGTGGCGACACAGGGCTAAAGGGGCCAGATTCAAAGCCCAAACAACAGTTCCAGCCCTCAAGAAACTTACCCTCTAACAGGGGAGGGGTGGAGAGAACAAAATGGGCAAATACAAGTAAATACAGAACACATGCAATATCGCTACGAGGTACCTTGGGAATGGAAGCTCTTGGCAACTAGGGAGCGTAGGAGGGAAAGAGTTCCAGTTGTGGTGAATAGTGGAGGCAAAAGCGGGGGTGGGGGGGAGGGGATGGGGCATCCCACGGCTCAAGGGTTGGGTGGGAAAGTGCGGGAAGGAGAGAAATCTGTAAGAATTCTGGAAAGGCCAGAGGATGAGGACCAGGGCAAGAGGCTGCTTGTGGATGCAGCATGGGCAGGACTTGGGCCCCGGAGGAGACCTACGCCGGGAGTCGGGCGGACGGGAAGGACTGGGGTGCCTGCAATGGCCGTGGGGAAGTGGAGCAGCGGTTCAGTACTCAATTCAAGATAGCCCAGGGGAACTTAGTGGGGCAGAACTGGGGGTCAGGAGGAAGATGAGATTGAGCCCAGAGTAGCCACCAGAATGGAGAAGGGGCACTTAGAGCTCTGAAGGCAAAGCAAAGGAAAGCCAAGAGAGAAGAATGTTTCACAAGCTTGGAGAAGACAGAGAGTCTGGGGAAGGAGTTGGGGGCAATGATGTCATAGGCTGCAGGGAGATCAGGGAGGGCGAGGAAGGAAAAAAGGCCGCTGGATTTGGCTGGTGAGGGAGAAAATGGAGAGAATGGGGAGGTGAGAGGATGAGAAAGAGATAAAGAGGGGGGAAAGATCGAAGGAAGAGAGGGGAAGAGGAGGAGAGAGGGCAAGAAAGGAGAGAAGAGAGATGAGGAAGGAGAAAAAAGGGAAGGAGGGAAGGAAAGGAGAGAAGGAGGAAAGGAGGGAGAGAGTGAAGAGAGAGAACAAGAAAAGAGAGTGGGAGAAGAGAGGGAGGGAGCAAGGAGGAAGGAAGGGACAAGGAAGGTGGAGGAGGAAGAAAGGAAAAGAATAAGAAAGTAAAAGGAATAAAAGAAGTAGGAGAGGGAGAGGGAGAGAGAAATTTACATTTCCAACCACATTTCCATGCTGAATGTTAAGGGACACAATACTCCTTCACAGCCACAGCAGGAAAGCTGTTCTCAGGCTCAGACCCTCCAGGTGTACGGGCCTTGACCACACTCAGTCCCCCTGCTCAGACACTGCTTCCAGGCTCTCGGCTGGTCACCCACTGAAGCCTCTCAAGCCAGACACCTAGGATGTCTTTGGTGTCCTTACTTTCTAAACCCATTTGGGACTCATGGGGGTCACCCGGAGACAGGTCCTAGATTAGAGCAGAATGTCGCAAAGGTCACTCAGGCAAGAGGATGCTGGGACACAAGGGATGTATGTCAGACAAAGGCCTTGGCCCTGCCCCAGGAGCCTACATCTCATAACCAGCCTCTTGGGAGGCAAGGGCAATCATCTCCATTTTACAGATGAGGAAACTGAGGCAAACAGGTAAGGCAGGACATAGCAGGACACGCAGCACATAGATACCTGAGGCCAGGTTTGAACTTGGGTCTTCCTGATTGCAGACCCAGGTGCACCGTCTGGCCTCCTGAGTTCAAACCTGATCACAAACAAACAAAACTGGCCACATGACCCCAAGCAAGCCACTTCGCCTCTGTTTGTCTCCATTTCTTCATCTGTAAAATGGGCGTGATGTCAGCACCTACCTGGCAGGTTTGCTGTGAGCACCGAGCCAGATATCTGTAGAGCACTTTGTAAAGTTTGTGGCTCTTGTAAAGCCAGCGCCTGGCACAGGGGAGTCAGACAGAGCCCAGCAACTCATAGCTTTGCCTTGACCCGATTTGGGTGGGACTGGGGGCCTAGGAGGCTGGCCCTTCTTGAGGCAGACCTCAATGGCTCTGGAAAATGGGGAGATAAGGGCAGGAGCAGCCAGAGCGAGGCTGCCAGAGGGGCTCCCGTGGGAGCTCCGGAGGCACCCAGGGCCGAGGTCCCGGCGGGAACCCGCTTTTACATTTCTCCCTCCCTCCTCTCTCCGTTCTGTGCTCCAGACACCACTAACTGTATGGAATTGATGACGGGGAGACTTTCCAAATGTGGTAAGAATCTCCCTCCCGCCTTTTCCCCACCCTCCGCCCTCACGGCCCTCCTGTCCCCCACGTCCACGCCCTCCCGGCCCAGCTCACGGCTGCCCTTGGGGCACACGCTCCGGCCGGTGGCCCCGGCCCCAGCCTCCTGCTCCTCCTGCCTGGGCCTGCCCTTTTTGTCCTTCCCTGGCAGACCAGAAAGCCCTCTCCCCCAGGAAAGGAGCCCCCCCAGCTTGCTCCCCTGGGCTCTCTCTGGCTGCTCACTCCCCTCTCCTGAGGACGGACCCTCCGTGGAGTCCAAATCCCAGGCAAATTTGAGACCCTTGTCTTCCCTTTGCCCTCTTCACCCCGGGCCACGGCATGCACTTGCCTCGTCTTCCCAGACACATACACACAGAGACACCCCCGGCACATGGTCAGAAATACACATAGAGACCCCCTCGGCACACAGGCAGACACACACACACACACACACAGACACCCCCAGCACACAGTCAGACACACACACACACAGACACCCCCAGCACACAGTCAGACACACACGCACAGACACCCCCAGCACATGGTCAGACACACACACAGACACCCCGGCACACAGTCAGACACACACACACAGAGACACCCCCGGTACATGGTCAGACACACAGAGAGACACCCCCGGCACACGGTCAGACACACAGAGAGACACCCCGCAAGGTCAAAACCAGAGGGCACCCCGCACACACACACACACACACACAGACACCCCGGCCCAGTCAGACACACACACAGAGACACCCCCGGCACATGGTCAGACACACACAGACAGAGACACCCCCGGCACACAGTCAGACACACACACACAGAGACACCCCCGGCACACGGTCAGACACACAGAGACACCCCCGGCACACGGTCAGACACACACACAGAGACACCCCCGGTACATGGTCAGACACACACACACAGAGACACCCCCGGCACACGGTCAGACACACACACAGAGACCCCCGGCACACAATCAGACACACACAGAGACACCCCGGCACATGGTCAGACACACACACACAGAGACACCCCCGGCACACAGTCAGACACACACACAGAGACACCCCCGGCACACTGTCAGACACACACAGAGACACCCCCGGCATACGGTCAGACACACACACACAGACACCCCCGGCACATGGTCAGACACACACACACACAGACACCCCAGCACACGGTCAGACACACACACACAGAGACCCCCAGCACACAATCAGACACACACAGAGACACCCCCGGCACACGGTCAGACACACACACACAGACACCCCCGGCACACAGTCAGACACACACACACAGAGACACCCCCGGCACACGGTCAGACACACAGAGAGACACCCCCGGCACACGGTCAGACACACACACAGACACCCCGGTACACGGTCAGACACACAGAGCGACATCCCCAGCACACAGTCAGACACACACACAGAGACACCCCCGGCACACGGTCAGACACACAGAGAGACATCCCCGGCACACAGTCAGACACACACACAGAGACACCCCCGGCACACGGTCAGACACACACACACAGAGACACCCCCGGCACATGGTCAGACACACAGAGAGACACCCCCAACACACGGTCAGAGACACACCCACAGAGACCCCCGGCACACGGTCAGACACACGCACACACAGAGACCCCCGGCACACAATCAGACACACACAAGACACCCCCGGCACACAGTCAGACACACACAGAGACACCCCCGGCACACGGTCAGACACACAGAGACATCCCCGGCACACAGTCAGACACACACAGAGACACCCCCGGCACACGGTCAGACACACAGAGCGACATCCCCAGCACACAGTCAGACACACACACAGAGACAACCCCGGCACACGGTCAGACACACGCACACACACAGACACCCCCGGCACACGGTCAGACACACAGAGAGACACCCCCGGCACACGGTCAGACACACACACAGAGACACCCCCGGCACATGGTCAGACACACGCACACACAGAGACCCCCGGCACACAATCAGACACACACAAGACACCCCCGGCACACAGTCAGACACACACAGAGACACCCCCGGCACACGGTCAGACACACAGAGACATCCCCGGCACACAGTCAGACACACACAGAGACACCCCCGGCACACAGTCAGACACACACAGAGACACCCCCGGCACACGGTCAGACACACAGAGACACCCCGGCACACAGTCAGACACACACACAAGACACCCCCGGCACACAGTCAGACACACACAGAGACACCCCCGGCACACGGTCAGACACACAGAGAGACATCCCCGGCACACAGTCAGACACACACACAGAGACACCCCGGCACAGGTCAGACCACAGGCCATCCCAGCACACGTCAGAACACACACAGGACACCCCCATGGTCAGACACACAGAGACACCCCAACACACGGTCAGAGACACACCCACAGGACCCCGGCTGCGGTCAGACACAGCACACACAGGACCCGGCACACATCAGACACACAGACACCCCCGGCACACAGTCAGACACACACACAGAGACACCCCCAGCACACGGTCAGACACACAGAGCATTCCCGGACAGTCAGACACACACACAGAGACACCCCCGGCACACAGTCAGACACACGGACACCCCGCACACAGCAACACACAGAACACGCACATGGTCAGACACACGAGACATCCCCACACAGTCAGACACCACACAGGGCACCCGGCTCAGGTCAGACACACAGGCGACATCCCCAGCCACAGTCAGACACACACAGAGACAACCCCGGCCGCAGTCAGACCACGCACACACAGACACCCCTGGCACGGTCAGCACACAGGGCCACCCCAGACACGGTCAGCACCACAGAGACACCCCCGGCAGGTGGTTTTAGACCCCCCACAATCAGACACACACACAAGACACCCACCAGTCAGAACACACAGGAACACCCCCGGTCAGACACACAGGGGGACTCCGGCACACAGTCAGACACACACAAGACCCCCGGCCAGTCAGAACACACACAGGCCCCCGCACACAATCAGACACACACACAAGACACCCCCGGCCCCCCGGTCAGAAACACAAGAACCCCCAGTGACACACCCAGGACACCCCCGGGCAAACACACAAGCAGACCCACAACACACACAAGCACCCCGCCTGGTCGGAGACATCCCCGGCACATGGTCAGACACATGCACAGATGCACAGACTCCCACAGATACACACACACTGTGAACAACACACCCACACACACACCCAAACCACGCCCAAACACAATGGGACATGGACATCAATTGCAAGGACATCAAAACCACGATTTCACACCTCACCCCCTCAATCCACCCACCCTCCACCTCCACCCTCACGAACACCTCCCCCCCCTCCCCTCCTTTCCCTTTGTCCCTGGGTCTCTGTGCTCCCCCATAGTCCTCAGGAGCAGGGCCCTGAGACCAGAGGAGGGGGAGGCCCTGGCCGGGGCTCCAGGGTGGCCTGGATGACGGCAGGGACTCTTCCTTGGGCAGTTGCTCATCCGGCCACTCCTCAGCCTTCCGGGCCCTCCCTGGGCTCTGGCCTCCCGCGCCCCTGCAGACGCCCCCTGGCAGGCTCCCCACTCCTGAGGACGCCCCCTTCCATCCCTCCTAGCTCACACCCAGCCAGAGAAGCCGAGGGCACTCAGAGCAGCAGCAGCAGCGGTATCTCGCCGCCTCCTGGGCCACAGCAGGACCAGGCCCCTCGGCCTGTCTGGGCCCAGCGGCTCCCCTCCCTTAGGGGCAGGAAGGGACTGGCAGCAGCCCCAGAGCCTCGGCTCTCCCTGGGCCCGGGGGCAGTGCTGACCCCCGGGTCTGTTCTGGGGAGCCCGAGTCAGGCAGGCCCCAGGGGAACCTGCTCCGTGCCCCCTCCCTGCAGGCTTCTTGTATCTGTGGGCCCAATTTCAGACTCAGGCAGGCAGGGAGGGAGGGGGGCAACCCAAGGCGGGAGCTGCTGTCCCTGAAGTCGAGAGCAGGCAAAGGTCCAAAGGGCCTCCCAGGCAGCCTTGGAGCTTCCAGGGGCGGAGGCCAGAGGGGCCGGCCCAGAGGGGGAAGTGGGAGCTGGCCACGGCTTTGTCTGTCCCCGTTGCTCACGCCCACCCTCTGCTCTCTGTCTGCATCCGTTGGCACAGGGACAAGTGCAAAGCCACGTAGGCCAGGGCTCACCCACTTCCCAGATGGCACAGCTCAGAGAGGAGGACACATTCCCAAGGGGGCTGCCCCAGGGAGTCCCCTAATCGGGGGATGAAGGGAGACTTCAAGAGCTCGGGCTCTGGCCCTGCTCAGGCTCAGCAGGCCTTGAGGAAGGGGCTCGTCAGGGACAAGGGGGTCCCAGAGGAGGATAGGGCTCGGACCCTCTGCCACACTGCCACGAGTGCTGCCCTTCTCGGCTACTAGGGCCTGACCCCTGGCCCAAGAGCCTGCCGGAGTCCCCCCGCTCTGAGGTGCAGCCAGGCAGGGCTCCCTGGAAGACGAGCGGCCTTTGGGGAGACAGTCTGGGGTCTCTCCCTGGGTGGCAATCAGCAGGAGCCTTTAGCTGGCTCCCCTCCTCCCCCCAAGCCTTGGTTCCCCCGTCATGCAAAGGGAGTGCCATCGGCCCTGCCCGAGTGGGCTCTTGGGAAAGCAGGTGCTTGGGGGGGGGGGGAGGGAAGCAGCCCTCCCCTGTGGTCCAGCCAGCTCTCCCCACTGCGGGCCCAGGCAGGAAGAAGGAAGCCAGGGCCCGGCCGCTCCTCCCCCTCTGCCCCATCCGGGCCCACCTAGATGCCAAGCATGACTTGGGTAAAAAAGGGCCCGGGCCGGCCTGAACCCGAGCCTCCTTCCCAGTCCCCCGGCCAAAGGGCTGGCGGCTTCTCCCCCAGCCCTGGGGCAGCGGCAGCCCCTCCTTCTCCCCGGCTCGTCACTGTTGCTGGGCAGCTCAGGAACTGGCAGCAGGTGGGCAGCAGGGGTGTCGGGAGCAGTTCAGGACCCGCTATGGTAGCCTTGCTAGGGCCTCCTGGACTGGGGTGGATGTGGAAGGCCCTGGGGGCTGAGCCCTGCCCTCCCCTCCTTGCTTGCTGGTCTCCCCTTGTCCCCAAGAGCTCTGGCACCTTGGCACCCCTAGCACCCCGGCTCTGGGTCTCTCATCACCTTTGTTTTTCTTCCTTTCCCGTAAAGGCCCATGTTCATTCGTTTGTTTGTTTTCTCTCTCTCTCTCTCTCTCTCTCTCTCTGGTTCTCTCCTTCCCTCCCTCCCTCCCTCCCTCCCTCTCGTTCTCTCTCTCTTTCTCTTTTTTTTGTCTTCTGTTCTGTGTACCCAGGCAGCCCATTGAGTAACTTCTTTGACGTAATTAAACAACTTTTTTCAGACGAGAAGAACGGGCAGGTGGCCCACCCCCCCGGCACGCCAACCAAGCCTAGCGCCCACAGCCAGCGGAGAGAGGCCGAGGCGCCTGCCGCCAAGTACCCGGGCGGCAGAGACAAGGCAAAGTCGGCCGCACCAGCCGCCAGCCAAGAGCAACCCTAGAGACAGACTGCCGCCCGCCCGCCCGCCCGCCCAGAGCTGCCCTCCCCCTAAGCACAGCGCCGAGCCCGGCGAGCCCCGCGGCCTCCGTAGGGAGCCGGCCTGGCCGCCGGCGGGACGGGCAGAGCAGGCTGGCACTGCTGCCAGGGCAGCCGCGGGAGCCCGGGCCGCCCGGACCGAGGACTGTGTATATGTACACGACCATATAGATATTATATATATATATATATTATATATATACATACATACATATAGATTTATAGTCGCGCTATGCTCTGGGCAGCCAGGCAGGGGACGGGCGGAGCCGCTGACGGACGGGCAGGCAGGCGGCACGGACGGACAGACAGACGGCACGGACACATAGCACAGACTTCGCAAAGCACTGGCTCTGGCGAGGGCGCCGGGCCTCCCTCTCCTCCCCACTGCTGCTCTGCTCCCTCCCCCGGCGGGGGCCTTTCTGGGCTCCTGCTTTGGCCCTGGTTGGCTCTGAGCGTGCTCTCTGTCTCCTCCCCTCCTCGGCTCTCTCTGTCTCTCCTCTGTCCCCGTGTCTCTCGAGTCTGTCTGTGTGTCCTTTTCTTTCCTCTCAGTCTATGGAACTGTCTCTTTGTTTCCTCTTTCTCCCTCTCTGTGTGTCTATCTCTCTGTCTCTGTCCCCATGTGTCTCTTTCCTCTCTCTCATTCTCTTTGTGTGACTGTCTTTCTCCATCTGTGTCTCTTGTCTCATTATATGTCTCTCTCCTCTCTCTCCTTCTGTATCTGTGTCTGTCTCCTCTGTCTGTTTTCCTACATCTGTCTCATTTCTTTCTCTCTCTGTCTCTCTTTTTTGTCTCCCTCTCTCTCTCATGTTTCTTTCTCTCTGTGTTTCTCTATGTGTCTCTGTGTGTCTCATTATATGTTTCTCTGTCTCTTTTCTGTTTCTCTATGTCTGTGTCTCATTATATGTTTCTCTCTGTCTCTGTGTCTGTCTCTCTCTGTCTGTCTTGGTCTCTCTCTCTGTCTCTGTTTCTCCACGTCTGTGTCTCATGTTTCTCTCTGTGTCTCTCTGTCTCCGTCTGTCTCTCTCTATCTCTGTGTGAGTCTCTCTCTCTGTCTCTGTGTCTCTGTCTGTCTCGGTCTCTCTTTCTGTCTCTGTTTCTCCATGTCTGTGTCTCATGTTTCTCTCTGTGTCTCTCTGTCTCTGTCTCTCTCTATCTCTGTGTGAGTCTCTCTGTCTCTGTCTGTCTCTATCTCTGTGTGAGTCTCTCTGTATCTCTCTGTCTCTGTCTGTCTCGGTCTCTCTCTCTGTCTCTGTTTCTCCACGTCTGTGTCTCATGTTTCTCTCTGTGTCTCTCTCTCTGTCTCTCTCTATCTCTGTGTGAGTCTCTCTGTCTCTGTCTGTCTCTATCTCTGTGTGAGTCTCTCTGTATCTCTCTGTCTCTCTCTGTCTGTCTCGGTCTCTCTCTCTGTCTCTGTTTCTCCACGTCTGTGTCTCATGTTTCTCTCTGTGTGTCTCTGTCTCTATCTCTGTGTGAGTCTCTCTGTCTGTCTCTGTGTCTCTGTCTGTCTCGGTCTCTCTCTCTGTCTCTGTTTCTCCACGTCTGTGTCTCATGTTTCTCTCTGTGTCTCTCTGTCTCTGTCTCTCTCTATCTCTGTGTGAGTCTCTCTCTCTCTGTCTCTGTGTGTCTCTCTGTCTGTCTCTCTCTCTCTCTCTCTGTCTCCCTGTCTCTGTCTCTGATGCCGTGGCTTGTTTCCGCTCTGATCCCAGGAATTATCCCGCAAAGTTAACCTGCCGTCACCGCCAGCCGCCGCCCGCCGCCTTCCGTGCTTGGAGGACTCAGGATGGAAGGCAGCCGCTTCGGATTCAGGGCCTCCTCCTCCCGAGCCTCCCGGGCCCCCCCTCCCGCCTCCCTCCACGGCCCGCGGGGCCGATGGAGCCCAGCTCAGTGCGGCCCGCCGGAGGACCCCCCCCCCAACCTCTTCTTAGGGCGGGATCAAAAAGCACAGCCTCCGGCCTCCGGCCCTGCCCGCGGAGAGCTCTGGGGCGCCAGCGGCGGGACGGCCCGGCCCGCCCGAGGGTGGGCGCCGGCAGCCGGGAGCCACGTTAGCGATACCTCGTCATTCCCGGGCTCTCCCTCCGTTCCTCCGGCCCGCGTGCACCGGCATCTCCAGCCGCCCCCTCACTTCTGCCTCTCTCCCCCTCTCCGTCTCCGTCTCCGCCTGCCTCCCCTCCCCCTTTCTTTGCACCGGTGTTTCCCGTTCGGTTTCTTTGGGGGGGCCTCGAGATCGCCCCGGCTTCGGAGAGCCCCTCCTGGCCGTGGTGGCGGGCGAGGGGAGGCGGGGGCGCCGGGGCGGGGGGAGCCGCTCCGCCCCCCGGCCCAGAGCGTCCCGGAGCAGAGGAGCCAGAGGCGGGGCGCGCCTCCCGCCGGCCGGGGTTCGGGAGAGCCCGCCGGCGCCGCCCCGAGCTCAGTATTACTCCGCGGCCGTTTTCGCTCCCGTGGTTTCTCCGGTCCCCTCTTCAGGGAAGAGACGGTGTCCTCGGTCTGTCCGCCCGTCCGTCGGGGTGTCCGTCCGTCCGGGGGGGCCGGGGCCCCCCAGAGCGAGGCTCCCGGCAGCTGGCGCGGAGGCAGGGCCGGGGCCCCACAAAGCTACTGTAAACTTGAAAAGAATTCCTGCGAGATATTTTTCTAAACTTTTTTCCTCGGTTGTTTTTGGAGGGGCGGGCGGGGCCTGGCGCTGGGGGGCGGGGGGCGGGCTTTGTGTTTCCGTTATTAGCTCTTGGTTATTTATATCTACATATACATATATCTAGGCCCGCCCGGCCGCTGGGGAGCTCCGGGGCTGCGGCGGCGCGCGGGGGGCCGCGCCAAGGCGGCTCCCGGGGGAAGGGGCGCCGGGAGCCCAGAGCTGTCCGCTTCAGCACCGCCCGGCTCTGCGCAAAGCCGGCCAAAGTCACGCGTTCTCCTCCCTCCTCTGTGTTCTCTGTACATAATGCTGAGGGGGCGGGGCGGGGCGGGGCGGGCAGGGGCGGGCCGGGAGCCCCTCCGCTCCGGGCGGGCCCCGCCCCGCCCCCGCCCCGCCCCTCCACCTGCCGGCCTCCGCTTCCCGCTTTCCATTGGCTCTCCCCGCCCCCGCCCAGGTGCCGAGCGCGCGCCCAGCCCGGCGGGGGAGCGCCGGGGAGGGAGGGGCCGAGGGCTGGGGGGAGGGAGGGGCCGAGGGCTGGGGGGCGGGCGGGCAGGCAGGTGAGCGAGGACAGGGCAGTTTTTAATTGCATGCCTTTACTGTAATTAGTCCATTTTGCTTTTGATGTCTTTCCTGCCTCCTCTCGAAGCCCTCCTCCCCTCCTCCTCCCGTCTAGGTTAAAGGCACCTCCACCGAGGCTGGGACAGCGAGGAAGAGTCCCGGCGAGCCCCGAGGCGCGACAAGCAGGGCGGGGCCCCCCCCAGACCTGAGGATCACCAAAAGCAATACCACTTGTTAGCCTTCCTCCCTTCCGGTTTTGTACTTGGAACACGACGCGCGCGCGCGCTGGAAACGGACAGTCTCCATCTGATGTATCCCTTGTCAGATAACTAACTGTGAGCAACTTCGGTTCGGAACCAATAAATTCATTCAGTGAAGACATCAGCCGGCGGCTCCGTGTGCGTGCGTGCGTGCGTGCGTGCGTGGGGGGGGGCACGGGAGGGGCGAGTCCGGTTCCGGGCCACGCCCACCCGGCGCCGGCCGAGGAGGGCCCAAGCCTCGGGGCCCCGCCGCTCCCCAGAAAGAAGCGGGCTCCCGGCCCCGAGCGCAAATCCCGCCTCAAACACTGGCCGCTTCCCGGCTGCGTGATCCCGAGCCGGCCCCTTAACTCCAAGTGCCTCCAGCAAAACTCCAGCGCACTTACCCTGGGCTCCTGCTCCCCCTGAACGGCTGCTCAGTCCCGGGGCCAGCGGGGAAGCCCAACCGGGCCGACTCTGCCCCCTGGCGCCCCGCAAGGGCCCCGCGGCCGCCTCCGGGCCGGGGAGGTCTCGACCAGAAGCCCCCCCAGGGCCCGTCCGGGGGCCACCTTCTCCTGCCACCCGCCCGCTTGCCGCAGCGGGCACTTCACCAACGCTTATTTGGTCCCTGGAGGAGCAACAGGCGTGGGTCCGCCTTTGACGCAGGGGAGGGTGTCAGAGAGGAGGAGGGGACTACAGCCCCACAGCCTGGGCGCTCCTCAGGGAGTGGTAGCGACCCTTGGGTCTGCTCCTCTTGCAGCCCCTGGGGCCCGGGCCTCTAGCAGAAAGACAGACAGAGGTCGCGCCCAGCCCCCTTCAGCCACTGAGAACCAAGCACTCTGAGGCTACAAGGCCTGTGGCACCTTAGGAAGTTATTATTTTTTCCGATGCAATTGGGGGCGAGTGACTGGCCCAGGGTCACACGGCCGGACATGTCAAGTGTCTGAGGGCACACCTGAACTCGGGTCCTCCTGACTTCAGGGCTGGGGGCTCTGCCCACTGCGCCCCCCAGCTGCCCGCTTATGAAGCTTTATGGCAAGGAAGGCAGGTCTCTATTCGGGGAAACCGCTGGAACTTCCGCGGACCCAGACGGCAGCTCCTCACCCCACACACGGTCGTGGATGACCCCCCCCCCCCCCCATCATCTAGCCTCCCCGTCCTCCCCCAGGGACTCGCCACCATTCCTGGGCGGAGCTGGGAAGAAGAGGAAGGAACAAACGTTTTCCAAGTGTCTTCCGCGGGCCTGACGCACTTAGAAACTTTAGCTCGGGGGCTGGGGCGGAGGCTGCCGGGAGCCTCATCTTACAGTGGAGGAAACCGAGGCAGTCCTCGGCGAAGTGACTCGCTCAGGGTCACCCAGTGAGTGTCCGAGGTCAGCTTCAGACTCAGTTCTTCCTGAAGCCAGGCTGTGTCCCAGCTGGCTCTGGGGGCTTCTCTCCCCTCTCCCCCCCCCCCCCCAGCCGGGCCACATCTGGCAAGCTCTCCTGGGCCTCCGGGGCTCCCCAAGCCCGGGAACGGGCAGCCCAAAGGCTGGGGCGGAAGCGGGCTCCTCCCTCCCTGCCCCTGGCGCGCACCCCAGACTGAGCAGCCCACAAGGGAGGGGGGCAGCCGGCTCGGGGGGGGGGGGGGCTGAGGCCAGCCTCCCCACGGAGGCTCCAGGGGTCGGAGAGAAATCCGGCCGTCCAGGGGAGTCCCGAGGGACACTGGCATTGCCCAGGAGGGAAGTGCCCAGAGCTCTAGATTTGGAGAGTTCGTACGGAAAAGAGGGGGCAGCTAGGGGGCGCTGCAGCGGATAGTGTGGGTCCTGGAGCCAGGGAGACTCTGGGTCCCCAGTTCTGATCTGCCTCAGACTTGCCGGCCGGGTGTCCCTGGGCAAGCCCCTTCCCCCTGCGTGCCTCAGTTCCTGTAAAATGAGAAGGAAATGGCAGAACCCGCCACGAAAACCCCCAATGGGGTCGTGGAGTCGGCTCTGACGAAACTGGAAAGAACAGGATCAAGATGCGCGGAGGCAGAGCCGCGCAGGGCGGGGCTCAGGGCTGCCCGGCTGCCTCTCTGGGCCAGGCAGGGGAGAGCGGGCGGAGGAAGGGGGGAGGCGCCCCGACTGCCCCTACCTGGCACGGGCTGTTTCCTCTGCCAGGGAGAGGGACTGGACAGAGGCGCATCGAGGCTCTGCGCCCAAGGCGGCTCGTGCCTCTCAGTCCCCGCCCCCTTCTGACCCTCGGTGCGCTCCTGGGGCCCTTCCTCGAGGGGCTCTTCCGCCTCCTCCTGCCCTCTGGGTCATGGCTCCTGCAGCGATCACGGGCCGGGTTCGGACAGAACAACTACCGTTTCCCGGATCCTGCAGCGAGTGTGGCAGGAGGCTCGGCGGTCCCGGGATGTCCCTCAAACCACTGGGGGGGGGGGTGTCCGCCACTGCCCCCATCCCTGCCGACCCCCTCCCCATGCTCCAGGGGGAAAACTGTCCTTCCAGGCCCCGTGATTCCAATGGTCGCTTCCTCTGGGGGCCGGAGGCCGGAGGCCGGTGACCCTCCGAGCTCCGGGAGAGCTCCTCGCCACCCCCAGTTCTGGGAGTAGGGGCCTCGAAAGGAGGGTAGGGGCCTGCGAGCCAGGACCCGTTTGATGGAGGAGGGAATTGAGGCCCAAGGGGAAGACCCCGTGCAGGAAGGCCGTCAGCCTCCTCCGGGCATCCCCCAAGGACGGTTCTGCCTCCAGCTGGGGAGGCCCCATCCCACGGCCCCCTCCTTTGTGACCGCAGGGTCCCAGCTCCTTGAGGGCAGAGACTGCCTACAGTAGGAGCTTAATAAATGTTCGCTGACCTCCCAAGACCCGGAGTAGGGGAGGCTGCTCCCCCGGGCCTGCACCCTTCCGCGTGGCTCTTGGATGGGAGCCTCCTCTCAGTCCCGGCCAGGCCCGTGGATTTGTGGCACTGAGGGTTAAACGCTCACCAAAGGCCCAGGTAAGGCACCTCCCCCACCTTGAGCCCATCTGCGGTCCTCTCACCTCTCAGGCCAGGCGGGAAGCCTCCCTCCCCCCAGTCATTCAGCCCTAGGCCCACTCCCTTCCTGGCTGGTTCTGGTACATTCAGCCCATGGGCCCAGGAGTTACTCCTCAGCCTGGCCCGTGTCCCTCCGGCTCCTTACCTGGCTGGTTCTGGCTGGTTGTGGCACTTGGGCTCCTCTTCCCCGCTCCCCGCCCCCCCTGCCACTGACCTCTCATCCTCCGGGATTTGTCTATGATTCCCATGGCTCCTGGAGGTTCCCCTTCCCTCAGGGAGGGGCTTCTCTCAGCTCAGCATTACCCAGAGCTCTTCACTCTCCAGAAGGGCCTCCGTCCTCCAGGCTGATCTGCCCCCTTTTCTCCCCCCATTCTCTCCTCTCACTGCACCTCAGCCCCATGGAGGACCCCGCCCTATCTTCTCTGCTCCAGCTCCCGGGCTTCTGGGGCCACCAGCACTACTGGCTCATCGGCGATCCTTCTTGCCACCCACAGTGGCTGCGGGAAGGGCCCGAGCCCCCGCGCAGCATCTGCGGCTCACACATGCTCATACATACGTGCACACTCCCTACAGTCTATAATCCACATCTGTACACACACACACTAAGCATTCTTGATTTTCATAAAGAACCCTCCTTTGTGTCACTGAAGTGGACGAAAAGGTTCTTTATGTTCAGAATATTTCTTCAACAAGGAACAAGAAGATGAAGCCAGGATCTCCTGCTCCCAGTATCTCCCCTCTCAAATCCATCCCTCACAAAGCTTTCGGGGGTTTTTCTTTTTAATGACCTTAACATTTCACGTGCTGCTTTGCTTTGGGTAAATCAGTTCCGATTTATTTTCTTTCTCCTTTCAATTTTAACTCATTTTAAAAATAGATTTAATCTCCAGCTAATTTTTAATCTTTTCTCTAATGGTCCATTTTATTGCAATGTGGTCAAAGACGCTTAATAATATCACTATTTTCCCCCCTGCATGTTGACTCCCTAACACAAGGTCAATTTTTCTTTTCAGATGAGCAAACTCCTATTCCCGCAGAGACGTACCGCCTCTAACGTTTCTAAAATCTATTCGAGTCTGACTGTGGTCGTCAGTTAGAGTTGTCTAGCTCTGAAATGGGTGCATTTAGGACTCAACTCTTAGAGACTTACTATTTCTCCTACTAAGTCTTTGAGGCCTTCAGTGGCTGCTATCAGTGAGAAGATGTAAAGCATTCAAGTTAATTCATTACCTGCGGCACTTTCAGCAAAGTGCCATTTCCCGGCTGCCTCCTCAGTGCAGGGGGCTCTTGTTGAGCTCCTGCCTTTTGTGGTTTGGCGGAGATAGTTCAGAGCTGCCCGACAGGGTCCCGGCCCTTGGACCCTCCCGGACAAAGACAAGCCGCCCTCCGCGGCAGGTGTACGGGGCGCTGACCCGGGCACCAGGAACTTGGGGCCGGCTCTCCCCTCCGTCCTGCTGATCTGGGTGACACCCCCGGAAGGATCAGGCAGATGAGGGCTGCCCCCCCCCCCCCGACCCCCCCCCCCCCAAGAAACAGGCCTCAGGCCTGAGGGAGGATCTTTTTATTATTATAGAACAGAGGAACTAAAAGAAGCCCAAGGTGACGTCACCGCCCTGGCCCCTTCTCGGGACCCCTCCTGGACACACCCTTCCTTTCCCCTGGCCACGCCCACCGGTCACCAGCAGGAAGCTCTCCGCCCACGAGCTGGGGGTGGGGCAGCTTGCAGGGGATCCAGGTCAAAGGGACGCCAGAAGCGAAGCCGTCCAGCCCGGGGTCCGCCGTCCGTCCGCTTCGGGAGGCAGGGTCACTCTCCCGACAGAAAGCGGGGCGGCCCCTCCGCGCGGGAGGCCGGAGGCAGGAAGAAGGCCGGACCAAGGGAAGCGCGGGCCGCCAGAAGCCGGGCGCGGCTCCGGCCGGGGGCTCCCTCCGCGCGCCGAGCCGCGAGTCCTGGGGCCGGGCCCCGTCTCCTGAGTCCGCCGAGAGTCAGTGCGCGAGCAGGCGCCCGTGAGGGTGCGCGTGGGACGGGGGTGCGGGCAGGCGGACGCGCCCGTGCAGAGGAGAGAGAGACGAGGGCTGGGCCGTTCCCGGGTTGGTGCGCGCCCTGGCCCCCGCGAAGGCTCATCTCTCCTTCACGTGGTTCTGTGCCCCCCCGCTGCCCCCGTTCCCGCCCGCGCCGCCGCCCCCGCTGCACAGGACCTCCGTGAGGTCATCCATGACCGTGACCTCCTTGGAGTCAACCAGGTTGAACTCCCTGATGAAGAGGATGAAGTGTGTGTACAGGGTGTTCAAGTGTCCGTGCAGCTCCAGGGCCAGCGTCTCCTTGAAGTGCGCCGCGTAGATGTGCGCCAGCACGTGGAACAGGTAGCGGCAGATCTTCTTGACCAGAGACTCGAAGGAGTTGGGGAACTCCTTGCCTGGGGGCGGAGAGGCCACGTCAGAGCCTCCCTGTCCCCGCCTTCTCCCCCAGGCACTCCCTACCCCTGGGAGGGGCCAGGGCCGCGGACTGCCCCCGCCCCAGAACTGGCCCACTTCTCTGGAAGCGGTTGCTCCGCTTCTCGCTGTTAGAGAAGTGCGCTCTGCCTTTAAGGGCAGACTCAGGGGCCACCCCTTCCACGAAGCCCTTCCAGATTCCCCTGCTCTTGGCGGGGCAGGCTCCCCTGGGAGATCACCCACTCACTTCTGGCCGGCTAAGGGGCCAGTCCACGCTTCTTCTCTGCCCAAACCCATGTCCAGAACCTCCCCCTCCCCCCCCAGGAGCCCCGACACCCAAAGCTCCCCAAGGCAGCAGGAGGCGCACTCCTGGCTGAGGAGGGGCCCAGGCAGGGGCACCCCCGAACCCCCCTCTGGCCCTGGCAGTCCGGGGCGCGGCAGAAGGCCTACCATATTTTGTGGGGAACACGTCCTCGTCCGTCACCAGCTTCTGCACCGAGCTCATGACGAAGTCGACGTACTGGGGGGCCGTGCACTTGGTCTTCTTTCCCCGCTCATCATACCAGTAGTACTGCCTGGGGGGCGGGGAACCAAGAAGCCTTGGAGGGAGCGTCACCAAGCCCGGCTGCCCCCTCGCCAAGCCTGCCCCATCCCCCGCCTGGCCAGGCCCCCAAACATCGCCCTCCCCGAAACACCTGCCCTGCAGAGGCTCCCTAGCCAACCTAAACATGCATTAAGCACCTACTGCGTGTGGCCGGCTACACTAAGGAGATGAGCTTCCCTGCTCCTAGGGAGGCTGTAACTTAATGCTGAGAAGGGGGGGGAAGGCGGGGAGGGGGGGGAACCACCACAATCTGGATCCAGCGAGGACACAAACAGAATCCAGGGCACAGCAGCCAAGAAATGCCCGAGGCTGCAGAGCCGGGCCAGGTCAGCCGCCCCCCCTGGCTGGCTCCTCAGGGCCCAGCAGTCCCAGGCAAGCCACGCTGCTTCCTCCTAGCTGGCACTACCCACAAGCCCCATGGGCCCGCAGCAGCTCTCCTACCCTACTGAGCCCCCAGCTCAAGCTGAGGGAGGGCCAATGCTGTCGGCCCACTTTCCTTGCCCCCCCCCCCCCCATGGGAACAGCCTTTCCACCTCCCCAGCCAAGGAGCTGGGCCCTTGCCCTCTCCTCACACGAAAGAGTCAGCCAGGGGACTGGGGAGGAGGAAGAAGCTGGGGGTTCAAGGACTAAGACTTGAGAGGGAAGGAGAGGAGAGGGAAAGAGGGGAACCCATTTTTGAATGTCTCATGATGGGGGCCACAGGCAAGAGTTGCTTAGGCTGAGGCGACCCGAGGAGGGGAGATCTTTCCTAGGGAAGGAAGCCCACGACTGAAGAGCTCCAGGAAGGGCGGAGACATGTGTGGTAGCCGGGTCTGCCTCTGCCCTCTCGGCCTTCACCCATTTCCCTGCCTGGTGGGGCTGTTGGCACAAAAGCTTCCCAGGACGCCAAAGGCAGGAAAGCCCTTACAGAGAAGTTCCAGCTGAGAAAGTCACCTAAGACCCACTCCTGGCCTGCGGCCCCCAGGCCCAACGGCCCCAGTGCAGCCCCCTAGTGACACCAAGTTGCCAACGCTCCCCAAAGGCAATCCAGAATTCTCCCTTCGCCCATTCTGTTCGCCTCGAGCCAGACATGGCTTTGAAATCCTGAGTCTTCCGGACTAAGCAACCTTGGCCAAGTCTAGGCTTTGATAAGCCTCAGTTTCCTCCCCTCTAGAATGGGTACTAAAAGCAGGTGTTATTCCTCCAAGGGAAAGGGCTGTTATTCCTCCTCCAAGGCCTTTCAGGGCTCCAGCCAGGAGGCTCAGTCACTTCCTTTAGGATGGCTATTCACACAGGGAAACTCCTGAAGGCTGCAAAGGTGGAGCAGAGATGCAGGGTGGGGTGGCCCAAATCATGTCTCTCATTAACTGGGCTTCATTCAGCATCAAGGCAGGTTAAGGAGCTCTCTCCAGCCTGAAAAGAGGAGTTCTCTTCTTCACTCTCTGGGCCCAGCCCGCCAGCAAGGGCCACAGCATTTGTGGACCTCATTTATTTACCCTCTGGGCAACTTTTGGTCCCTGTTGTTCGTGGAGAGCACACCGAGGCCTTGGCCCTCAGAGATCCCAGGCTGACCATCTTAGGAAGAGTAAAAGAGCCTCTTTAGATTGGCCAGAGAGCTATCCCTTCTCTTTCCTAGCCTGCCCAGTCCCATTCTCAGAATCTATTTCTGAGAACACCTTTCTCCACCTTTCTTCCCCATTATTGTGGAGGGCGACACCATCCTCCAATCCCCCAGGCTCAAAACCTAGGTCTCATCCTGGAGTCCTTGTTCTCTTTCACCTTCCAAATCCAACACAGTAGCAAGGCATGTCACTTTCACCTCTGCAATAGCTCTGGTCACTTTCACCTCTGCTGCATCTCTGGTCACTTTCACCTTTGCTACATCTCTGGTCACTTTCACCTCTGCAGCATCTCTGGTCACTTTCACCTCTGCAGCATTTCTGGTCACTTTCACCTCTGCAGCATCTCTGGTCACTTTACCTCTGGCATTCTGTCACTTTCACCCCTCTGCACCCATTTCCTTTCCCCTGTTCCCTTTTCCCCCTCTGCCCCAATCCCCCCCTGGGGGCTCCCCTATTTTTTATTTCTTCCCTAGGATAAAATGGTCTCTTCCTTAAGTGTAGGACTGACCCTATCACAGCCCTTCCCAATTAACTCCAGCGGCTCCCCTTTCTCTCTAGGATGAAATCCTCTGCTTGGCTTTAAAGCCCTTCCCACCTGGTCCCTCGCTGCCTTTTCAGGTTGGTTATACATGCATGCCACGTGCCTGCATCCCTCCACAGACACAACCCAGCAGCTTGCTCTTCCTTGCCCATCATATGTTCACTGGCTGTCCCCCATGCCTGGGATGTTCTGTCTTCTGGCTCCTTCAAGACTCGTTTCAAATCCCACCTTCCACAAGAGCCCTTTTCTGCCTCCACATTCCCTTGTCTCTCCCTTGGAGTGTGAGCTTTTTGAAGGTAAGGACCAGGTTTCTGCCCTTCTCCATGTCCTCGGTGCTCAGCACTTAGTAGGTGCTTGTTGATGATTAAGTTCGGCCTAAGCACCAAGCTCTCCTTGCCTCAAGGAGGCCCCTTACTCCTCCCCGAGGGGTAACATCAGAGGGCGCTCCCCTGGAATCACAAGGCGCTGCAGAGACACCGACACGCTCACAACCACTCCTCTCTCTCCTACCGCTGAGACAGCCCAGGGAAAACCAGGGCCTCCCCGGCTCCACCTCCCTTGATTTGGGACAAATCAACTGCTACCTCTAAAGGTTCTCCCCAAAGCCTTGAAAGGAGAGGAGTCAAAAGGAACAACAAGCCCGACCCCCTCCCCCCATCCAGAGAAAATACCATTTATAAGGAAACTGAAGAAGGGCCCAAGAGAGCAGCCCCCAGCGGTCCAGGCCACACCAAGGACTCTGAACGGGACCTGAAGGGCCAGCGGGGGCCACGGGGAGCCGCCACTCGCACAAGTGTCTCTGCCTAAGAACCATTTGGAGTGGCATGAAATACTAAGTCCAGGATCAGATCAGATAAGGCCGGGTCCGTCTTCCCCCATGCTGAGGGGGGGGCCCTGCTCCGGCGCCTCCTCTGCACCTGGGCATCAGTGGGAAGTGGCCCCCGCCCTGGAGCTTCCCTCCACTCTCTTAAGCGTGTGGCCCGTCAGGTGCAGGAGGCTGCAGCCCGGCGCGTGGGGGCCAGGCTAGCCTCGGCAGCTCCGGCCGGCCCCGAGGGTCCCCGGTCACTCACGTGTTGCCCACGGCCATCGTCTGGCAGCTGTCTCCCGTGCAGAACTCGGAGATTGTGCTGTACTGGAGGTTGATGTGGTGGAAGAAGGTGGTCGCTGGGAGAGAGGACAGAGAGAAGGGGGGTCGGCCCTGAGCTCCTGCCAACGCCGGGGCCCCCTGCCCTGCTCCACTGGGCGCTGGGGGCCGTCCTACGGGCCAAAGGCCCTCGGAGCCACAGAGAGCCCCCGCCCAGGGGGCCAGAGTCCCGAGCAGCTGCCACCCGTGCACCCTGACAGCCCAAGTGGGTGTCCCAGAGGGGAGTGCTTCGGCGAGTCTGGACAAGAAGGGGCAGGCAGGGCCGGCCTCCCAGATAAGAAGCCTCCCTGTTCCCTGGGAGGACGACGGCAGGCAGGCAGGATCCCCCAGCACCAGGGCCCGCTGTGTCCAGTACCCTCCCCAAATGCTCTGGAGCCCAGGCCAAGCCTTAACCTTCCCAGGGAAGTGGCCGGGGGAATTGGGGGGGGGGGGGGGGGAGGCTGGAGCCACTAGACAGAGCTGGTACAAGTAGCAGCCCCTGAGGACCTGACCCGCTCCCTCATACTGGGCACCTCCCGGAGGCCTCCCAAGGGCCTCACTCCCGGTCCCTCCTGGGGTCTCCACAATTCCCAGGGGGCTTCTGGTTACCCAAGGTCGATGCCAGGGTAGGCGGAAGCAGCCCCTGCAGCTCAGGGGCCGGAACAGCCGTTCTCCCCAAAGCCAGATGCTGACTCCGCAGAAGCCCCAAGGAGGGGCTGGCCCCTCCCTCCCCCCCCCCGGGGTCTCAGGGGGCTGCGAGCGCAGGATGCGCCCCCGCAGGAGGGCTACCTACTGTTGCTGGCCAGCCACTCGTTGAGGTCGATCTCCCTGGGCAGCATCACCAGCTCCTTGAACTCAAAGTCCGTGATCCGGGACTGGGTGTACTCCGGTTCCAGGTAGAGCTTCTTCTCCTCGGGGGCTGGCTTCTTCCCGTTGGGCTTCGCCTTGGACTTCCTGCAGAGACAAGGGAGCGCGAGGTGACGGGCCGGCCAGACGGGGGGGGGGGGGGGGGGGGGGGGGGGGGGGGGGAAGGGGGCACAGCAGTCCGAGGTCAGCCTCAGACACGGTGCAGACCCTCGGGCGCCTCTGAGGACGGGGACCAGCCGCCCAACAGAATCAGAGCCACTCCGACCGCCGTGTCCACTCTCCACATCCTTCCATGGCTCCCCAGCAATTTCAGGGACCTCTGACTCCGCCCCAAGACAAGTTTCTCTGGGCTCTGCCCACCCCAGCGAGTCCCTGTGCTGGCGGAGCTTCCAGCCGTTCAGGGCATGGAGAGCGTGGCCCTGGGGGACACCCCTGCCTGGGGCCCCACCGGGAGGAGAGCCCCGCCCAGCAGACCCCCCCCCCCAAAAGGCCGTCAGTGGGTGCCCGCCGGGGCCCTGGGACAGAGCGAGGTCGGCCTTGGGCCTCCGGGCGTCGTGGGGACCAAGCAGAGACGTCCGCCTGGGCTCCCGGCCAGAGCACCAAGGAAAGCCTCGGGCCCATGGGGTGGCCAGAGCCCTGGGCCAACGGACAGCGCCACCAAGTGGTCCCCAAGCTGCCCACAGGCCAGGCAGGCCTCTTGCTGGCAGGGCTGCCCGGGCCCCCTCCTCCCCCCATGTTCTACATGACTTTATATCTGTCACAAATTCTGTTTCTTGCCTTCTCAATGGGGGGGGGGGGGGGGGGAGAGGAGGGAGGGGATGAGGGAAAGAATCTAGAGCTGAAAATAAAGTAAGAAATGAATTTTTTAGGTTTAAAAAAGGCCAGAGAAGAGCAGCGGGCTGGGAACCTGGGCGGGTGCTGGCCCACCCACAAGGCCATCGGGGAAGCCCAAGCCGAGGCTGCCTCTGGGAAGAAGGAGAGAGGCCGGGGAGAAGGCAGCCGGGCCGGGGCTGGGACAGAAGCCCCGGGCAGGAAGGGGCTGGAAGTCGGCCAGGAACACCGAGCTTCTCTCCTCATAAGGCGTGCCGGCCCCGGGCTGCCCACGGGCCTCTTCCTGGCAGCGCCGCCAGCTCCCCATGCCCCCGGCCCCTCCTCCAGGAGCCCCCCTTGTTGATGGCTCTCAAAGACCTGACTCACTGCAGGCATCCTTGGCTTCCCAGCCCGGCTCCTCCCCTCGCAGAGGGCCATCATTTCCTCTCCCTTTTAAGGACTGGACCGAATGCAGGCCCCGTCCTCCTCCACCCCACCCTCTATGACCCAACGGACTTGGCAGGGACGGGGCAGGGAGGGGGAGAGAGGAGGGGCCCTCACACACAGGCTGCTTAAGGGCGTGCTGGAAGGAACGGGTCCGGCCCCGCAGCCAGGCCAGAGACCGTTAAGGGGCCGGTGCTGGCCAAGGAGAAGGGTCGGAGCTGATCGATGGCCAGAACAGATAGGGCAGACAGGCGGACAGGTGGACAAGTGGACAGACAGACAGAAGTCAGACAAAAAGACAGGCAGAAGGCAGACAGACAGACAGGTGGACAGGTGGACGGATGGACAGAAGGCAGACAGAGACAGAGAAAAGATGAGGAGCTCTGTGGCCTGGGAGCAGGCTCGGCAAGTGGGGGTGGGATGCCGAGGGTCACTCAGTTGGGGTCCCAAAGGGTCTGTGCCTTTATCAAGGGTGTCCTTCACCTGACAGGTGTCCCTGCTTCTGGGGCATCGAGAGTCCTACCCTGGAGCCACCCCCGGCTCGTTCCTCCTCTCCCCCAGCACACAATGGGGCTGCCAGCCCGGCAGTGCCCCCCAACCCCCAATGCCTTGTCCCCACTTCCCAGGTGTACTTCCCTGCCTACACTGGGGCCAGCGCTGCCCGGGGGGCTTCCCGGCCTCTCCCTTCTCCAGCCCATCCTTCTCATATCCAAACTGCCAAGAAGCTGTCTCCAGGCTCGAGGGCCTCCCCATCATTCCCCATCCTTGCCCAGGCTGCAGCCGCAGCCCCACTGTCCCCCCACCCACCCAGAGCACCATGACCCGCCTTTACTCATCTGCACACCCACACTATTCACTCTCCCACACAACTTCTGTAAGCCCCCGAGAGCAGGAACGGCTTCGTACCAGTGCGGGCAGAGACGCGAAACCTGGAGGACCCGATTTCAAATCCTGTCCCAGTCACCTGTCTGACTGCCTCAGTTTCCCCCATCTATAAAGTGAGAACAGTTGTGGTCCCCATCTCCTCAAAACTGTTGTGAGGAGCAAATGGTATAAAACACAGAAAGCGTCCCTATACCAAACCAAGACTGAAATGGGTTCATGACTTAGGCATAAAGACTGATACTATGAGCAAATTAGGGGAACGAGGGATAGGCTACGCTCAGATCTGTGGAGAAGGAAGTAATTTATGGCCAGAGAAGAACCAGACAACTCATGCACTGCAAAATGGGTCATTTTGATTATATTAAGTTAAAAAGTTTGTACAACAAAACCAATGCAGCCAAGATTAGAAGGCAAGCAGAAAAGGAGGGGGAATTTTACACCCAAGGGTTCTATAAAGACTTCATTTCTAAAATATAGAGAATAAATTTGGACTCAAATTTATAAGAATACAAGCCGCTGTCCAGCTGAAAAATGGTCAAGGGATATGATTAGAGAATTTTCAGATGAAGAAAGTGAAACCGTTTCTAGTCATATGAAAAGGTGCTCTGAATCACTATTGGTCAGAGAAGGCAAAGTAAGAGAACTCTTACCACTACATACTGGGAAAACTGGGACATTGTTGCTGGAACTGTGAATGGATCCAGTCATTCTGGAGAGCATTTTGGAACTGTGCTCCAAGTTATCAAACTGAACACACCCTGTGACCCATCAGTGTTTCTGCTGGGCTTATATCCCCCAAGGAGGGAAAGGGACCCACAGGTGCCAAAATGTTTGTGGCCGCCCTTTGTGGAGTGGCCCAGGAACTGGAAAGTGAATGGAGAATGGTTGCCCAAGTTCTGGTATATGAATGCTATGGAATACTATTGTTCTGTAAGAAACGACCAGCAGGATGATGTCAGAGAAGCCTGGAGAGACATGAACTGATGCCGAGGGAAATGAGCAGAACCAGGAGATCACTGTACACGGCAACCACAAGATTACGATGATCAATTCTGAGATGATTCAAACCAGTTCCACTTGTTGAGTGATGAAGAGAGCCACCTACTCCCAGAGAGGACTATGGGAAATGAGTGTGGATCACAACATAGCATTCTCACTCGGTTGTAGTTCACTCGCATTTTGTTTTCTTTCTCATCCCCCCCCCCCCCTTTTGATCTGATTTTTCTTTTTAACACAACAAATGTGAAAATACATCTGGAAGAATTGCACATGTCTAACAGACACTGGATTACTTGCTGTCTAGGGGAGAAGGAAGGGAGAAAAATTTGGAATACAAAGTTATGCAAGGGTGAATGTTCAAAACTATCTTTACATGTATTTTGGAAGTAAAAAGCTTTTATTTTAAAAAATATGTATCACAAAGAAAAAAAAAAAGGTACACAAAGTGTTATGCAAACCTTAAATAGCCACAGAAATGCTTTGTTTCCCAAACACCTAGAACACAGTATTTCATAATTGCCCTGTTGAATGGATAAAAGACTCTGGCTGCAGTTTCTAAGAATCTGTCTCTGATCCTTACCCTCCTCAGTCAGCCAAAGCCTCTGCCTCTGCCAGAGCCAAGATGCCGAGCTTGCCCCTTTGGTGCCCACTCTCCCCTGGGCAGAGATGCCGGGATCTGGCCCACAAGTCCTTGACTTCTCTTTCAAGGCAGAGTGATCTGCTCTGGAGAAGGGGCCCGGGCAGAAGTCACCCACCCCCCAGAAAAGAATGTTGACGCTGGAGACAAAGGCGAGAAGGAAGCGTTTCGCCACAGGGGCATTTCTATGGTACTGGGAGGCTGGCAGAAAGCTGCTCCTCTGCCATCTGATGGCCACAACGAGGCTGAGTAGAGGCAATCATTCCCTCATCTTATAGAGAAATTGAGGCACAGAAGGTCACCCAACTCATGCCCACGGGCCCACAGCCCAGAACTTTTTAATCTGACATCAGTGGATAATGCTGGCCGGCCCACTCTCCCCTCACCCACCTGCCTGCCGAAAACAGCAGCTTTTAGGAGAAAGTCCCCGGCAGGGAGCAACAGGGAAAGGGACGAGAAGAGCAGCCCAAGGAACGGGCATTTTTGGCCCACCAAAAGTCAGCTTCCCCAGGAGCAAGGCCAGGAAGCTCGGGGCCTGAGAGTCCCTGAGCTTGGGGCGCCAACACCCCAATTCAGACCCTGCTGGAAGCCAGAAAAGGCCGGGGCTGCAGCTGGTCCCAGGCAGGCTAGGCTCTGCCTTCCCTGGAGCCCCGCGGTGCATCGAGAGACCGCCCCAAAAGCCAGTGGAGTCAGGGCCCCACAGGCAGGAAGCCGCCGAGCCGTCTGCGCCCCGAGCATCCGAGCAGAGCACTTCCACTCGGCTGCTGCTGCTTTTCTCGGCTTTGTCCCTTTTGTTCTGATTCCTCCTTCACAACATGACTAATGTGGAAAACGTTCACTATGACTGTGCAGGTATGACCCGGGTCGGGCTGCTCGCTGTCTTGGGGAAGGGGGAGGGAGGAGGGGGAGAAAATGGAAGCAAAGCCCGATCCCAGCAAATGCTGAAAACGAGAAAACGTTAAAAATTCCCAGTCAATGATCACAACAAGGGGCCCCAAAGGCCCCGAAACACTAAGACCACGGGCAGGTGGAAAGATGGCGGCCAAGGGGCAGAACAGGGTCGGAAAAGGAAGTCTCCCGAAAGTTTTACAGAAAAGCGACGACGACAAAGAGCAGAGGCAGCGAGACCCCCTTGAGAAGAGCTTGGTCGGTCAGCGCCCGGCAAGGAGCCCTCGGAGCCGGGCCTCCAAGGCATCCGTGCCCATTCTAAGGGCACCCAGCACGGATGGCAGGGCAGGAACCCCAGAAAGGGCTTTGGGCAGACGGTCAGGCCGAGTGGGACCAACATACCTGGACTGGAGTCGGGCGCAGAGAGAGGGAAGGCTGCTCGGCTGCCTAACGGACACACAGTAAGGTGAGGGCCCATGGGGCCCAAAGCTGAGAAAGGGGATCAATCACTCTCTGGAACTGGACACTCCCTCCCAGAGACAAAAGGCATCCGGGAGGCAGGCCCCACCTCCTGTGCACGCCACCGTTTCCTGAGAAGGGTCTCTGGGGGGAAACCTGGGGAGAACCTCCTAGGAGACAGGCCCGGACTCCACGGCGACTGTCCCAAAAGAAGAGTTGAGGCAGCCTGGAAGGCTCTCCTTAAAGTCTGGCATCCAGCAAGCAAGATTTCACAAAGGGAACAACCGTGCTCGGCAACGCTCTGGCCACAAAAAGCAGCCGAGGCACCAGGGAAACAAGGCCCCACGTTAAAGATGGACTCCCCTCAGAGGGGGGCCGTGAGGGTGGCAGGTCGGGGTCCCCATTCACAAAGGAAAAACCAAGTGGATGAAGGATGCAGAATATTATCCAGATCATGACATCATCGAACAGAAAACCTGGCAATCGGCCAATCGACCCTGCGCACCAAGCAGCTCAAAACGGACCACGAGACAGGAGGCTGGAGGGTTACAATGGCAAGGAGCTTCAACGACCAAAACTTCCCCAGCCCAAATTTTAGCTAACCTGCTCCCTGTGGGGCTGGGCGGCCAGAGAGAATGAGCAGCAGCCAGAAGCTTAGCCCGAGCTCTTGGGGGGAACGGGCGGTGCATTAACAAAAGGAACCCTCAAGATGGCCCGGTCGCACACTCCGCCAAGCTCCCCGGGGATGGCCCGGGCAACCCCATCGCTGCAGGACACCCCCCCCCCCCCCCCCCCCCCCCCCCCCCCCCCCCCCCCCCCCCCCCCCCCCGGCAGACCCATCCACAGCACAGGCGGGACTCGAGCTACCACGGCCCGGTGGCCACCACCACGGTTGGGCCCCGGGAAAACGGCCACAACTGGGAAGCACTGGCCAGTTTTCTGAGACTCGGGGCAAAGTTATAGGTTCTGGGTCTGTGGGGAACCCCCCAATGCTGAAGTCTGAGCCCTCCCCTGCAGGTGGCAGATAAGCAGTTGGCTCAAGAGGGTGACCAGGGTGGTGG
Organism: Sarcophilus harrisii; assembly: GCF_902635505.1. Taxonomy (NCBI): domain Eukaryota; kingdom Metazoa; phylum Chordata; class Mammalia; order Dasyuromorphia; family Dasyuridae; genus Sarcophilus; species Sarcophilus harrisii. Next base: position 235,248,099 of record NC_045431.1, read on the forward strand.
CGGACTGGCTGGAGACCCCAGGGGCTAGAAGAAGGCCTGGCAGGGGGCTCTCCTGTAACCCTTCTGAAGAGTCAGCGGAGAGAGAGGGAAGAGCCAGGGGCACCGTGGAGACCCGACAGCAGAAAAGATGGCTGACCAAAGCTATGGAAGGGAAGCAGCAGCTCCAGCCCAACCACCACCTCCCTGGGGGGAAGAGGTGCCGAGGGGCCGGCTTTGGGGGCCGCTCTGTGGCCAGGCTGCTCCAGGCCAGGGAACGGGGCCAGATGTCGAAGCCCTCAGTCCAGGCCCAAACACCCACAGCCCCGCACTTCTTGGATGCACAGTCTGGGGCGAGGAACTGGAAAGCCCAACAAAACCTGAGGATTATGGGCCAAATTCACCCTCTGCTCGGGCGGGCTGCGGAGGGAGAAGGCGCAGGGGGCTAGTGGCCGAACTGGTCTTCACACGCTCACACACGTACCCGAGTGTGCACACAGCGCCCTCCTTCCACCCCCCAGATGCCGGCACTCTTACACTCAGACACTCACACACATATTCACACTCAGACACACACTCGCAGACACTCACACTCCTGAGGAGCGACGAGTCCAGGGCAAGTCTGAACGGGGCTTCTCCAGTCCCCTGGAGCCCGGTGAGCACCTGCCGGTCTGTGGGTGGGAGGCAGCGATGCTCTGGGCCCATCCCTAGCAGAGCGCGGGCCTCTCCTAAGCCAAGGAAGGGAAAGGCGGCCAGCAAGAAGCAGAGCCGGAGGCCCCACCTTCCCTGGGGCCGCCGCGGGCTTGAGTCACCCCCTAAAGCACAGCAGCCCCCGCACAGGCAACCCCAGTGGCTCTGGCTGTGCCGGGGCTTCCTTCACGGGAGGGGGGAGGGGAGTCCGCCCCAGACCAGAAGGGACAGAATAGCACCCCCCCCTCCCCCAGGCTCCGCCCCGAGCTGCAGCGGGGTGGGGGTTTCCTGGCTACGGACCCGCAGGGGCAGGGACAGAAAGTGTTGCACTTCCCATGTGGCCCGCAACGGCCCCAGTCGGGGCTGGGGGGGCAGAGCCCAGGTGGCGCCGGGGGCTCCAAGAGGCAGAGCCTCAGGCAGGACTCCGTGCTTCCTCCCGCGAGGGAGTCTCTGGGTCCCAGGGACTTCCCTGCTGGCCTGGCCCCAATTACGTTCGCAGCCCGGGACACTGGGGAGCTCCAGAATCCCGCTGGCTCTCGGGAGCTTCGGCCAACGGCGGCCGCTTTAGGTGCCGACCCTCCCCGGCTCTCACTAGGAAACGAAAAGGGGGCCCCCCAGCTGGGGGGGGGCGCGCGCGCACAGACACATACACTCACACATGACGCATTTTGGACTGTCTGCCTTTTCCCAGGGGAGCTTGGGCGCGCGCGCAAATACACACACACACACACACACACTCAGGACCCTAAGATTTAGGAAAGAGGCAAACGTGCTCGGGCCCTGGGCTCCCCCGGGCCCCCAGAGGAGCCCACCCTCGGGCGCCCCCCCCGCCAGGGGAGCAGGGGCGGGTCCTTTACCTGAGCACTTTGCCCACCGCCCGCAGGACCATCTTGCAGCTCAGGGCAGTTTTGGGGGGCGGGCCGAGCGCGCCTCTGTCTCCGGGGAGGCTGCAATGGTCTCCGACCATGGTCCAGACAAAGCCCGGAGGGGCCGGGGCGCGGGGCAGGGACTCCTTCCCGTCACCAGATTCTGCTCCCTCCCTTCTGGGGCTGCCCGAAAACGAGTCCAACCACATTCAGCAAGTGCCCGGGACACTCGGCGCGCCTGCCCACCTCCCTCTGCCGGCCAGCCAATGAGGACGCGGCCAGCCAGAGGGGAAGCCCGGCCCCACAAGACAAACAGCTGCGGCGTCAGAGCCGGCAGCACAAGGGCCCAGTGTGCGGCTCCTACCTGGGAGGAGCGGGAGGCACGGGAGGGAGGTGCCGGGAGGGGCGGGCCGCAGGGCCGGGTGGGAGGGGCCGGGAAGGGCGGCTCCGCCCCCAGCCCCTCGGCTCACACAAGCGATGAACGCGCTCCAATCCGGTCCGGTCTGGACTTGGGCGCAGCCAACAACCGACACCCCCCCCCCCCCCCCCCCCCCCCCCCCCCCCCCCCCCCCCCGCCGCTCCCCCCCTCCCATCCTGCCTGCCAAGAAGTACCCAGAGGATCCAATGAGGTCCTGTTTGGGAAAGCTCTCAGGCGCATACAATAGGTGCTACAGCAATGCTAATTAGCACTGTTCTACTGATGGAGGATATTCCTCCCTCCACTCCATCTCCCAGTTGCCTTCTGCCCTTTCTTCCTCCTCCTTTCCTAACCCCCCTAGATGTGGCAACTCCTTCCCTCACTCCAGTGATCTCATCCCTCCCCCCCCAGCACTATGGCCCACCCATCTCTCCCTTATCCTCCCCCTCCCTCCTGCGCTGCCCCCCACCCATGCACACTCCCTCAGCCCGTCCCTCCCCACCCAGCCACACTCCCTCACTCCTCCTCCTCCCCTTTCTCCTGGCTGCCAGCTGCTGCTTTGCCTTCCCCACCTGGCTGACTTTTGTGCTCCTGGCTTCCTCAAACGAGGCAGGAACCTCCGTCCTAGCTCACCGTCCTCCCCAGGACCCTCTGCCCAAGCCCTTGTGCCTGGAGCTCCTCCCCAATGCCCAGCCCCATCTTCTCCCCTGTCCCCTTAGGGATTCCTCCTTTCAGCTGCTTTTTGGGCCCCACCTCCATGAGGAGACTGAAAGCTTCCTGAGGGCAGGGACTGTCTTTGCCTTTTTCTATATCCATGGCATGCAGAAGGTGCTTAATAAATGTTTATTTCCTGACTCGGTCCATGTCTCTGCTTAAGCTACAGGGTTTCTCTTCCCTCTTTCTTGAAGCCACCTCCCTCCTCATCTCCCCACCTACCCCCTTCCAATCAGGCTTCCAGCTGCCAGTTCCAACCAGCCTGCTCTCTCCAAAGCCGCCCGGGGCTGAGCGTTGCCCAATCCACGGCCCCCCCCTGTCCTCCTCCTCCTGGACCTTGGCGCATCCTCCGCTTCTCCACCAACTCTCAGCACCCGCTGGCGCACAGTAAGCACCGCTCAGTGCTTATTCCCTCCCCTCCCGTCTCCTTGCTGCCAGGGCCCAGCCGCAGCCCGGGGGTTCTCTCGACTTCTTACTGATGACCCGATGCGCCCCCCTGGGGGCACCGGAAGCCAAGCTCGGGCCCGGGGGCCCCAGACTGCTTTGTGCCCAGCACCCACTGCCGGCCCGCCGCTAGTAAGGAAAGAGGGAACGTTCAGCGAGTCAAAGTGGAGAAAATCGAACCCCAAACACAAGAGCCAGAGCAAAGCCGGGGAGGGGAGATGCCCACTATCCCAGCCTAAGCCAGGCCATGAGCCATGCTCGCCGTTAGGCACTCAGCTCCATGGCCCCGAGGGCCAGGCTGCGCCATGTTCTACAAGGACCGGGAGCTGTGATCGGTCACGCTGCTCTCAGCAGAGAGCCAGGGGAGAAAGGACGCGGCAGGGCTGGCATCTGAGCCAGCGAATGGACGCAGCGTGGCCGAGTCTCGCCCTGCTCCAAACGCGCTCGGCCCGAGCCATCACAGCCCCCAAGCTGGCTTCTGGGGCCACTGCCCACGTTCCTCAGAAGTCCGTTCCCGCACAGGGCCCCCCCGAGAGAGGAAAGACTTCGGGAGGGCCGGGCCTGTGATCTCCCCTCCCCGCGGCTCTGTCTCCAACCTTTCTGGGAAGCCAGAGAACCAGGACTCCGGCGTGCACTCAGGCCCCCATCTGGGCCCAACTCCACAGGGTCTGTGAAACGGGGGGCCTCCTCAACCTGCAAGACCCTCCCACCCTCGAGCTAAGGGACTCCCGGGGCCAGCTCTTTAGTCCCTCGGGTGCTTCGGGGAGCCCTCGCAAAGCCAGAGGCCCCCAACGGGCCACTCTCTTCCTCCTTCCCCAGCCCAGGCCTCCAGAAAGGCAGACGCCGGGTCACCAACACCTGGCTCCAACCTCCGGGTTCTGAGCGTTCTCCGACCCTCCCTCTGAACTCCCGTGCCCGCACACAAGCACACAGCTTGTTTTCCCAGGCTTGTGTCAACACTGCCCAGTAAACACGAGTCACACATCGCTGGGTCTGTGGCCAAATGGGAGAGGGCCGGTCTGCATGCCGAGGGAGGTGTCCGAAGCGGCCTTCTCTACTGGACGAGGCCGGCCCGGCGGAGGGAGGGGGCCAACACGCCGAGCTACGGACAGAGCACACTATTGAGGGGGCCCGGGGCCCGCCCGGGGGTACGGCTCCTTGGCGGGATCAGCGGAGCAAGTGGAGATGGCCACAAAGAAAAGGCTAATTATAAACCCAGGGAGGGAACCACTACACCCCGTTCTCTCTGGGCAGCCATCCCAGGACGCAGGCCTCCCTGCCTGCGGGAGCCCAGCCCGGGCCACTCGGGGGTCAGGGGACCGTCAGAAAGGGATGCGGCCTTTTGGCCCACAAACAGTTCTCTTCTTTTCCTGCCGTGGGGGTGATGGTCTCCCTGGAAGGCTGATCCTGGCCGCAGACCAACCCACTGTCCCGGTCACGCTGCCCTGGCTCCCCAGCAGACACCCAAGGGCCAGCCCAGGACCAACGGAGTGGCTGACAACATTCGACTGGGAGCAGAGAGGATTTTTTAAATCCTTGTGCCCAAGACTGTGCTATGTTTCCTTACAAGCAAAAGGATCCCTGCTGTCTAAACACTGGGGAACCTCAAGGATTGACGGATATTTGGAGAAGGGCATGGTCACAGAGGGAAAACGGACGGCTCTGGGGGTCTGGAAGGTGGGGAGCCAAAACACATTCGAGTTCCCAAAGCCTGGAGGTCTGCCATGTTACTAGAAAGGTCATAGTTGGGGACTCCCTCATCATCAGGAGATTGAGCACCCATGGCCGTCAAACAGTCCTGAACCATGGAAGGGGATCCTGGGAGGATGCGGGCAAGCAGAAACAAACGGGATGTATTACATGGAAGCCTCTAAAGAGGCTGGAGGGGAGGTGGAGGGGAGCCCTGCTACCAAACGGAGGGGTTTCCATTTTATCTGAGTCCACAAGGAGTCACTGATGATAGGTAAGCAGGGAAGAGACATGGCCAGACTTGGACTTGAGGAAAATTAATATCCGAGGTACAGTTGTACCTTTTAAGATTCTGAAATTAAAGAGATAGAAATGCAAAGAAAATAAGAAAAATACAAGATGTTCAAACCAATCAACTCCATCTCCACCAACAAGTGAGCAGAGTCCAAAGTCCAAAATCAAGAAATTGGCAGGAAAAATGGGCAAACAATAAAAACGAACACGACCGGGAAAAAAGGAGGCTCATGATACAAACTTGGAAGACAATGACTTAAAAATATCTCTCAAGTCTCAAATTAAAATGTAGGTTGAATAAAAGCCCCCCCCAAAAAATTCCCAAAACAGATGAGGTTTGTTTTAAGGGATTTTTTTAAAAGGAGGAAAATTATTTTTAAAATCAAGTAAAAATAGCAAAGGGGAAATTGGATAAAAAATGAGAGCAATGCAAGAAAACCGTATAAAGAGAATAGTCAACTTGGTAAAGACACAAAAAGATACTGAAGAAAATCATTCTTTTCAAATTTAAATTGGTCAAGTGAAAGCTAATGACTCCATGAGACATCAAGAAACAAACAGGGGTAAAAAAAGCTAAAGGGTAGAAAAATAGTGTGAAATATCTCATCAGAAAAAAAACAACTGACCTGGCAAATATATTGGGAAGAAATAATTTAAGAATTATGTGATTACCCGAATTTATTGAGCAAAAAATGAGCCTCAACATCATATTGCAAGCAATTATAAAATTACCCAGATATCATAGAACTGGGGGCAAAGCAGATATTGAAAGAATTCACCAATCACATCCTAAAAGTTATACCAAAGAAAATATCAGGAATATTGTACGTGAGATTCAGAACCCTGGGGTCAAAGAGAAAATACTGGAAGCATCCAGAAAGAAATTTTCAAGTATGATGGGATCACAGTCAAGCCCAAGTAAGACTTAGCAGTTACCATTACAAAGAAGTGATGGTCTTAGTATGTGATATCCTGGAAGGCAAAGAAGCTAGGATTACCACCCACAATCCTGTATCTAGCAAAACAAAGTATATGATAGTTGGCGTGGGTGGGGGGGAAGGGGGGTATTAATGAAATGAATACAAAGAGGACTTTCAAGCATTCCTAATAGAAAGATCTGAATGGCTAGAAGAACTAAATGAAAGAGCTGAATGGATAATCTTACATTCTAACACAAGACTGAAGAGTAACAGAAAAAACAGAAACAAAAGAAAACTACAGGACTTAATAAGATGAAACTGTTTACATTTCTACATTGCAAAAGGATACAGGTAACCCTTAAAAAACTTTAGCATCACTAGGGCAACTATTTAGATAGAGGGCCCGAATGTGAGTCTATTATGTTTAGATAATTTCAAAAGAAAAATTGGGGGGGAGGAGGAGTCAGGAGGACCGGAGTTCAAATCTAGACTCAGACACTTAACATTTCCTGGCTGTGTGACCCTGGGCAAGACACTTAACACCAATTTCCTCAGGGGGGGAAAAAAAAAGAAAAATGGAAGAGTGAGAAAGAGGGATTCAATGAAAGAAGAGGGGAGGGAAGAGAAAAAATGAGGGAAATTATCTCACATAAAAGATATATGCAGGGAAGAGTTTTTAAAATGGAGGGGAAGGAGTAGTTGGGTGGCTCAGTGGATAGACCCCTGGCCTGGAGTCAGGAGGCCTCTTACAGGAGGACTAGCTGAGTGACCCTGGGCAAGTCATTTAATCCCAATCACCATCCCCCCCCCCCCCAAAAAAAAAAATTAAAATAGAGAGGGAGAAACATGGGAAAGGAGAGCAGACAATACTGAAACCTCAATTTCAACTGAACTGGCTAAAGGAAGAAAGAAAAAATACACACACCCCACGTTGGGTAGAGAAGGGGCAGACTAAAAAAGGGGTAGGTGGCACAGGGATAAGAAAATGGGTGGGTCTGGATTAAGGGAGGCAGTAGTCACAAGCAAAACAGACTTTTGAGAAAGGAAAAGGATTTCTTTAAAAGAATGACTATAAGAGAATATGGTAGAGAGGAAATACACAGTCAGCAATCCTGTAACTATGAATGATGGGACGAATTCACCCAGAAAACAAAAGTGGAGAACAGAACAGAGGAGAAACCTGAATCCAACCAGTCAGAGAAGTCACCCCAAATGTTCACAGGGACCACTCACGTGCAACCTGCTGTAGGACATTCCATGCTCACATTGGTCTGATTAGCCACAGACACACTAACTTGAGTAACAAAATGATGTCCTTTGGTCCTTTTCAAGAACAAAGGACAACAACCGAACCAATGCTAAACATATATGTGGCAAATAACATAGTATCTAAATCCTTGAAGGAAAAGTTAAGTGAGTTACAAGAGGAAATTAATAAAATTGTAATAGTGAGGCCACCTCAATTTATCTCTTTCAGGCCTAGACAAATCTAACCATATTAAATAAACAAGGCAGAAATTGAGATTAGATATGGTAGAACCCTGGAAAATACTGAATAGGAATAGAAAGATGAATACCTTTTTCTCAGCTACACATGAAATCTTCACAAAAAGTGGCCCTGTTTTAGTGCAACTTCTCATGGGTAAGCCAATATGATAAAAATGAGAATACTACCTGAAATAATTTACTCAATGCCATATCAAACTGCCACCGAATTACTTTATAGAGCTAGAAGAGATAATAAAATTCATCTGCAAGATGAAAAGCTCAAACTACTAAAGGAATGAATGAGGAAAAAAAAAGTGATCACTTAGCAGTACCAGATATCAAACTGTCATACAAAGTAATTAGAAAATGGCTAAGAAATAAAGTGATGTAACGATGGCAAAGACAAGCTACATGACATACAGTAGTATATTACCATAGAAACCTAAAGATCCAAGATCTAGGGACAAGAAATCACTATTTCACCAAAATTGCTAAGAAGACTAGAAAGCAGTTGGACAGAAACTAGGCACAGATCAACATCTCACACCACATAAAGAGATAACCCCAAAATAGGTATATGATTTAGAAAAAAGGGATAATCTAACAAACAAATCAGAACAATAGGGAAGAAGTTACCCTGTTTCCAAATATGAGATGGAGATGATTACAGGAGATAAAATGGTTAATTTTCATTATAAAAAATGTAAAAGATATACTGAAATCTAGTTACACATATACTTTGAAAATAAAAAACACACAATAAATAAAAATGACGATTCTTTCTTTAAAAAATGTAAAAAGTTTTACAGAAACAAAAGGAATGTAGATAGAAATGTAAGAAGAGCAGGAAACGGGGGGGGGAGGAATTTATGCAAAGTCTCATTTCTCAAATATATAAAGAACTGAGACAAACTTATAAAAATAAGAGCTATTCCCCAATTGATAAATGGTCAAAGGATATGAACAGAAAGTTTTCAGTAGAAAAAGTCAAAACTATCAATAGTTATACAAAACCTCTTTAAATCATTAATGGCTAGAGAAAGATACCACCTGAGATACCACCTCACACTTATCAGACTGGCTAATATGACCAAAAAGAAAAATACAAATTGCTGGAAGGGTGTGGAAAATTTGGGGCACGAATTCATTGCTGGTAGAGTTGATGGATATGACTGTGCTATGAGAAATGACGAGGATGGCCTCAGAAAAGCCTGGGAAGATCTGTATGAACTGATGGAGAGCGAAGTGAGCAGAACCAGAAAAACGATCTTGTAGTAACAGCAAAACTGGGACGATGACGCAGCTACTCTGGCTCAGCCACGACGCCCCAAAACCCTGAAGGGCTAATATTGTAAAATTTTATCCACTTCCAGATAGAGAACGGATAGACTCGAGAGGGCACGCTGAAGCATATATATTTTCTTCCTCAATTTCTCTTACTATTTTTTCCTGGACAACCGCACAAATGTATCTTGCTTGACTTCATATACATAATGGGTATTGTCTTGTTTTCTCAGAGGGTGGAGAAGGAGGTGGAAAGAGGGAGAGAACTCAGAACTGAAATCAAATAGAACAAGAGCCAACACTGGAAGAAGGCTGTCCTGCCCTTTCCTCCAGATTTTGGTCCTGCTGTCAATGGTGTCCACGACCTTCAGGCAAAGCCACAGGCCCAAGCCAAATCCTCTGAGACATCAGAATCCATACATCTTGAGAATTCTGGCAAATCCATTCTGTCCCCCCAACGCCAAGGCTCCTTTAGGGTCGTCTTCGATCTGTAGGAAACGGCCCATCAGCTTCAAACAGAATGCCATGAACGCCAATAGTGTCTACTGTTCTTGGGACGCCTCGTCTACTTCCAAGAAAAAACCAGCCACAACGGCCTGTGTCCACGGCCTAAGTCCACCCCTTACTGCCCAATGGCCTATGTGGGGAGGGGAGCCGGACCCACAGGGGAAAACTTGAGGCCCACCTCCTCTCCCCAGAAGCTGAGGCCCGGGTCATCGTAAGCCAGCCCAGACGCAGCCCAGCCCCACACCGGGTCAAGGCGTCTAGAGCCCGGACATATGGCCGAGAAACGGCCTCTTTCTCCTGCTGCTGTCCCCCCTCCACCTCCCTCGGCTCTGCACACAACGGGCACCCTGTGAGACCAAGGATGCCCTGTTCTTTTCATAGTCTCAGCACAAAGTGGTGCCGGCACCGGCTCCCGGACCTCCCCGATGGGCTTTCCTAGGCTAATGCTGCAGGGCACCTGGGCCATTGGTACAGAGATAGGATGGAGAGGGAGGGAAACGGGACCTCCCTGACACCAGGGCCTTCTGCCATAGCTCTGAGGAATAGGGACGAGCTTTCCTCAAGCGCCACAGTCTCTGCCAACCACAATTTGGGCCGATTCAAGAAGCGGCACCTCCTCAGGGCCGGGCACTTGTGCAAAAAAAAGGCTCCCGAGTCTCTGTCCTCTGGGAGTTCCCAGTCTGATGAGGAAAACAAGGTGGTGACAAACAAGAGGGGGAGTCCCCCCCACAACACTCTCATGTGAGACAGACCCTCTACAACCAGCTGTGTACAAAGGGGGGACACCCCACCACAACACACCTAATATACCCACCATGGAGTAGACGTGTGTAGAGCATATCTCACATGAAGTACATCCATGTAACATGTGTGTGCTATACTTGATATGACAGACAGACACTTCCAGGGAAAGAAGATTTCTGTTAGAAGGGGGTATTTTAATGAGGATTTAAAGAAAAGCGAAGGCGGGCCTGAGGAGGGAGGCTCTCCCTGTCTGTCTCTCCCTGCCTTCCCCTAACTCCTGCCCTTAGAGGCCCCTCAGGAGGGGGCTGGGCTCAGTGGAGGGAGGCCCTTTGCCAGGAAGGCTGCTGGAGGCCAGCAGCCACAGGGCTCCCAAGCCCGGACGGACGCTTGTTCTGGTCCCCCCGGCACGGCGCCGGGCGTCTGAGCGACACACACGGCCCAGAAGAGGGAAGGGCCTGGCCACTCAGGGAGGGCTCTCTAGGCAGGTGGGGGGAGCTGGGAGCGGGCTGGAGACCCTCCCATGGGGAAGGGCCAGGAGGGAGAAGGAAGCCGCGGGGGCCCGGCCCCAGGACCCGTCTGGGCAGCCAGAGGCAGGCGGGACAAGGGGCACAGCCCACAGAAGCCAGAGGTGAAGGCGGGTGTGCCAGCAGAGATGGGGATGAGTCGTCGAGGATGGCACGACGTTTGCGGGCCTGTTGGTGGCTCCTAGGGAAGATGCCCGGCGAGAGCGAGTTCTAGGTTTAAGGTGGGCAGAACCCAGAGTACCAGGTGCTTTTCAGGCCTCTCTGACAGGCCTGACTTTCGCCTAGGGCACAGGGAACTAAACCCAAAGCCTCCCTCAGCATCCCTTCTCTCCAACACCTGGGGGGCTGATCACCAGGGGGGGTGGGAAGGGGTCCCCCACACTGGTCCCCACGGCAAAAAGGGGAGCAGAAACCTCAGGTTTCCTGGGGAACCGGGCCCCGGCTCTGAACCCAGCACACAGGCTCATGCCCAGTCACAGGAGAGGGAAGGATGGGAGGCCGGAGCGGACCCGGCAGGGCCAGCCGGCCGTGGGGAGGCCACAATTGTCGAGAAAAACCATTTTTAAAGGGCCAAACCTGGAAGCAGGAAAGCAAGGGAGGATGCAAAGACTCCAGAGGGGGAGGATGGGAGCCGGAAGGGGGGGCAGGGTCTGGGACAGAGGGGGGGGGGGAGGTGTATGATCTGAGGGGTCTGAATCCATAAAGAAAACAATCCTCCTCCCCAGACACACCACCTCCCCCCCACCCCCCCATCCAAAGATGGACTAGAACAAGGCTCAAAACCCGGGAGGTGATTTTTTGCCTGCTCATCCCCCATGGCCCCGTGCCCACGAGGTCTCAGCTGGGGGTCCTGGGCCCCCAAGCAGGCCCTGCAAAGCCCCACCCGCCCCCTCCCACGGGGAAAGTGCCCCCGGTGAGGGGGAAGGCAGCCGCGGGTCTGGGCCCGCCCCTCCCCCCAGTTTGGGCGGCTCTCCAGCAGCTGCGCCAATTCCCACAAAAACCAGGGTTCCGTCCCTGCAGGGCACAGGGCGGGAGGAGCTCCCCGCCAAGCCCCGCCCCCGCCCCTCCCGGCGGGCACGTACCAGCATCGCCCAACTGGCGGAGAAGCGGCCAGGGGGCGGGCCGGCCACCCCCTCCCCCGCCCCCGGCTGGTATAAAAGGCTCTGCTGCAAAATTTAGCCCCTTGTCCCGGGCGGGGGAGGCCTGGGAGGGAAGCGGGAGCTCGGGGCCGGGCCAGCCGGCGCCTCCCGAGCCTTTGAGCCTTTCCAAAAAGAACAGAGGAACCGAGCGGGGCCCAAGAAACCAGGAAGCCCTGGGAGAGGCCGGGGCTGTGGGGAAAGGGCCTCCAGTCACCCCAAATAGCCCCGGCAAAGGTGTTTTCCCGGGAAAACCGGGGCCAGCAGTTAACGAGCTTTTCCTCAGGTCCTGCGGGCCTGAGCTGCCCCGATTAGAGCGTGGGGAGCCCCCGCCCAAGATCCTGGAGGGTGCGATAAGCCCGGAAGGTGGGCGGGGGCGGGGCTGGTCCAGAGAGAAGCCCCCAGGGCAGCGGGGAGGGGCTGTCGGGCTCACCTCCGGATACTCGGCAGCCTCAGTGCAGCCCAGGCCGGGGAGCCAGGAGGGCGCCTCCTCCCTTTCCTTCTTCTTCCCCCCAAGGCCTTCCATTTCTCTGCTCCGCCTATTGCCCCGACCACTGACCTCCCCAGCACGAATTCCCCGTTTCTCCCGCAATCCCAGCAGCCAGGGCCCATGCGTCGCTTCTTTTTGCATTCCCTCCACCCAGCACGGCGCCAGGCAGGTGGCGCTTAATCTGTGTCAGCAGTAATTGCAAACATCTTTGTTCAAACAGGCAGCCCCTCTCCCCCCCCTCCCGGAGCCACCACCGAGGTGAAAGAGACCCCTCTCTGGGGTAAATCGGAGACCGGGGGAGGTGAGCTTCCTTCCAGAGGGAGCCCATCACATTCATAGGGGGGAAAAAAAAAGGGTCACATTAATACGAAAGAAAAGGTCAAGAATATCAAGGGGAAAAAAATATCAAGGGGATTCATGGGGGAGGCAGCCCCACAATTTCAGATCTCAAACTATTTTACAAAGTGGCCCCATCAAAACAAGCTGCCGACTAAGAGTGGGGACCCTGGACCTCCCAAGCGCCTGGGACAGACCTCAGGACAGAAACACTGGAAAACGGACCAGCTGGGCAGAAACTAGGCTTAGAGCGACACCTGATGTCACCCGCCAAAGGGAAGTCCAAACAGGGACATGACTTAGATACAAAAGGTGACACCCAAAAGGATTAGGGAACCATGAGATCGTTCACTTGTCAGCTAAAAGGAGAACGAGAGAACATTATAAAATGCAAACTGGATTATTTTGATCATATTACATGAAAAAGCTTTTGCACAAACAAAACCAATGCAACCAAAGTTAAGAAAAGAGAAAACCAAAAATTTGCACCGCAAGTTTCTCCGCTTCAGGCCTCGTTTCTCAAATAGATAAAGGAGGAGTCCCATTGTTAAGAATACAAGTCAGTCCCCAAATGAACAAGTGATCAAAGAATATGCATGGGCAGTTTTCAAAGAAACTAGACCTACAGTCAGATGACAAAATGCTCCAAGTCATTACTGATTAGAGAAATGCAAATTAAAGCAGTTCTGAGAGAACGCCTACCTATCAGACTGACCAATATCCAAGATGACAAAAAAAGGCAAATGATAAATGTTGAAGGGGACGTAGGAAAACCGAGACACTAAAGCACCACCGGTGGAGTTGTGAACTGCTCCAGACATTCTAGAGTGCAATTTGGAAGTATGCCCAGAAGGACCATAAAGCTGTGTATATTTTTTTGATCTAACAATACCACTGCTTGGTCTGTATCCCAAAGGGATTTTTTTAATGGGAAAAAGAGCAATTTGTACTAAAATATAACAGCTTTTTTTGGTGGTAACCTCTAACATTCTCTCTAAAATGTCATGTTCTCTGTTGAGATTTTCTTGGGGTCTCTGGAGGCAGCCTTCGTTTCAGTTCAGAAATCACCACTCAAGTACTCGGGGGTTAAAGTCCAAATCCTTTCTTGTCTTTTTCCAAGTCTTGTCTCCTTTCCTGGGGCCGGTTAGCTTTCTTAGAGGCCTGTCTCTCTCCTTGCTTCCAAGAGCTTGAGCTCCTGCCTCCTTCTCTGCCCTCTGGATCGCTCTGAATCTGCGAAGGTTTGTGCTTCAGCCTGCAGCCACCACAAAGGTAGACGATGGAATGAATCTGTCTCAGCCTCTGAGAGCTTCTAGTGCGCTTGTCCACTCTGGCCCTGAGAGCTTCTTGCTTATATGCCCCACACTGAGTACACACCAATCATTCCATCACTGGGAAACCATTATTTGTTGTAGGATTAAATCGATGCTAAACTAGATTTAACCATTGTCTCCTCAATTCCATTTAATACTCTGTTTCAAGTTCTGGCCCATAACATTTCCTTGCAGGATTAAATCAATCCTACTGAACCACCCTAAATTAGATAACTCTTGTCTCTATCAATTCCACTGACTTAGCACCTTGTAAGAATCCTTTGTTTCAAGTTCAGAGTTCTGGCCCATAACAGTAACCGAGAATTGAAAAACTGAGGGCGTGCCCATCAACTGAAGAATGGCTGAACAAGTTGTGGTATATGATGGACTATTGTTCTAGTACAAGAAATAGCAAGCAGGATGCTTTCAGAAAAACCAGGAAAGACCTACACGAAATGATACAAAGTATCAAAGAAACAGTAACACTCTTCCGTGAAGTCAGTGACTTAGCTACTCTCAACAATACAATGATCCAAGACGATGCCAAAGGACTCATGATGAAAAATGCTATCGATTTCCAGAGAAAGAACTGATGTCTGAATAGAATCTGAAAGGGGCTATTTTTCATTTTCTTTCCTTCTTTAATTTCTTTTTCTTTTTTTTTTTTTTTGATTCAGGTTTTCTTTCACAAAATTTCTAATAGGGAAATAGGTTTTACAAGACTGTACATGTATAACCTATATCAGATTGCTTACCATCTCAGGAAGGGGGGAGTAGGGGGGAGGGAAGAATCAGGAACTCAAAACTTTTTTTTAAAAGAATGTTTAAAAAAAATTGCTTCTACAAATAATTGGGGAAAAAACAAAAATTCTTTTAAAAAGATGCAGCCCAGGTCCTGTCCTTCCCGATTCCCCCAGCCCCTGCTGGGGCCTCTGTCCCAAAGTTTTCCTGGATCTCCATCTACAGTGAGACGCCACAGTGTTTACACGTGTTGATTCTCTCCTCCCCAACAGCAGGCACTCAATGAATATTTGCTGATTGACTCCGGTTCGGAATAAAAAGGACTTCTGCCTCCTTCAGAGGTCACACTAGACAGCCTGCGATCCCTGATACATCAGAGCCATTCTGCGTTCAGCTAGGTTTAGCTTTCCCATCCTGCCTTATTTTTTGCTTTCCTTTTTCCCTCAGCTCTTTGTAAAGTTCCATCAGACGCCCACTTTGCTTTCTTGCTATTCTTTTGAGGGGGAGGGGGTGTTCTGCTGGCTGCTGCTGCCTTCTGTACAATATCGCGAACCTCTGTCCATGGTTTTTCAGGCACTCTGTCCCTCCAGCTCTGATCCCTTAGATCTATTTCCCTCCACTTCATATTCACAAGGCCTAATATTGAAGTCATACATAGAGGATCTGCTAGTTTTCCCTGAAGTGTACAAGAAGCAGCTCGTGATCTGAGCCCAGGCAGCTGCTGACAGGCCACCGAGTGTCTGATTTCCATGTTGACCCTGTGCTGGCGCCCAAATAGAGAGTCGCCTTTAGAGTATCTACTCCGCCCAGCCACTTACCTAGGCTTTGACTATCAAGTGTCTGCCCTTCTTCCTTTTTGTCTTCTAAAGCCAAACTTTTCTCTTCTTCCAATGATCTTTTGATCTCCTACATTAGCATTCCAAGCCCCAGGGATGAATTGGCTGTCTTTCTAGAAGACACTGGGGCTCTTCAAAGAGTTGGTGCTTGGGGGACAGACTTGTAGCATTGTGATGCTGAATGGTTTGTCTTAGATTTGAACAGACACCATCCAGTCAGTAGTGCCTGCCTAGAGTTCAAATCCTACCACAAACTCTTACTTGCTCCATGGCCCTGGGCCAGTTACCTCCCGAGCATCTTTCCTGAAAATCTAAGGAACTAAAAACTAAAAATCCGAAGAATAGCTCCTTACAGGCTTTTTCTCTTAGAAGAGAAAATACATGAAAACGACTGGCAAATCTGACAGTGATGAAGAAGTGAAAATGATTCTTGTTATTAGTCTGAATTTTCAAAGTTCTTGTGGTCCGAGTGGAGAGTACTCTCTCTGATGCAGAGGGCAGGGTCATGTCTGATAGAGGTTAAACAAGTGCAATCCTTTTAAGCACATTTCCATATTTGTCACCCGATCTAGTCTTTCTGCAACTTTTACCAGCTCCTTTAGTCCTCCAGGGCATGAAACCCGGACTCTGCAGACAGCAGCCACTTAAATACTGAACATGAATATTTCCAACTTAAAAGAGAATCTGCAAATGGTGTGGAAATCTTGGAGCTGAATCCAGGAATAAGACAATATAAGAAGAAAGCTTTTTGAAAAACAGAACTGCTGGTCTTTCCGGTCAAACTCGGTTTACCAACACAGCTTCTTTCCAGCCTCAACGAAGTCAGGAAAATTACAAGAGCTCCGGATGCATTATTCGGGCGTTTGGTTTGTTGGTTTGTTTGTCTGGACTGGGTGGTTTAGTTTGGTTTTAAAGGAAAACAACAAAAAGGAAACTCTGAATTGAAGACAAGAAATACCAAAAGCCCACTTGAGAAGGTTCTTCAAGAAAATACCCAGCACAGGATTAGAAAGCATCCGTCACTCTAAAAAGCACAGTCAGGTCAGAAATGAAATGAAGATCTGGCAAACAGAGTCCAACATAGCACATTCCACAATGATTGAAAATTCTTCCCCCACTTTTTAATTAAAAGTTCCAGAAGAGGGAGTAACAAATCTATTTTCACTGAACTCATTCTCTTTCCTACTAAACCTCCTTCCTCCTACTTTCCCTAATATTGTAGAGGGTAACACCGTCATTCCAATCCCTGCGCTCCCAATCTGAGAGTCTTCCTCAAGACTCATCCTCGATTCCTCACTCTCACCCCATACTCAATAGGGTGCCAAGGCCTGACAAACTCACTTCTGCAGTCTCTCTCATCAGTTTCACTTCTGCAGTATCTTTTGTCACTTTCACCTCTGTAGCATTTCTTGTCAGTTTCACCTCTGCAGTATCTTTTGTCACTTATGTCTTCATTTTCACCTCTGCAGCATCTCTCCTCCATTTCACCTGTGTAGTATCTTGTCACTTTCACCTCTGTAGAATCTCTTGTCACTTTCACCTCTGTAGAATCTCTTGTCACTTTCACCTCTGTAGAATCTCTTGTCAGTTTCACCTCTGCAGCATCTCTCCTCCATTTCACCTGTGTAGTATCTTGTCACTTTCACCTCTGCAGCATCTCTTGTCACTTTCACCTCTGTAGAATCTCTTGTCAGTTTCACCTCTGCAGCATCTCTCCTCCATTTCACCTCTGTAACATTTCTTGTCAGTTTCACCTCTGAAATAGCGATCACTTTCACCTCTCCAGTTATCTCTTCTCACTTTCACCTCTGCAGTATCTCTGTCGCTTTCACTTCTGCAGTATCTTTTATCACTTATCTCTTCTCATTTTCACCTCTGCAGCACTTCTCTTCCATTTCACCTCTGTAGTATCTCTTCTCACTTTCACCTCTGCAGCACCTCTGGTCAGTTTCAACTCTGCAGCATCTTTCCAATATGCCCTATGACCCCTACCCTGATGCAGACTTTCATGTTCTCCCACCTGGTCTATTGTAATATCCTGCTGGAATGGGGAGATCTTCCTATCCTCAATCTCTCCCATTCAGATGTCAAAATCATTTTCCAAAAGTACATGTCTGATCATGTCAGAGCACTAATTAGGTCTTTCCCCACTCTGGTCCATCACTCAGTTGTCAAAGGATTTTCTAATATACAGGTCTGGCTATGTTACCCAAGCCCTCACTCAATAAATTCCAGGGCCTGTCTAGTACCTCCAGGGTGAAACAAGAAATCTTCTTTTTGGCTCCACAGGCCCTTCACCAACTGACCCCTTCCTACTTTTTCAATTCTCTCAGATCCCTCACCTATAGGGAGCACTGTAAAAGGGGATACACAGCACCAATAATTGCAAAGCACTTAGCACGGGGCCTGGTACAGAGCAGGAGCCTGACCAAGGCTTCCTGACTTTAAGATGGCCCTGTCCCGGTCCACATGTCCATTTACAGGAGGTGAGGGATAACACACACAAAGAAAAGAAAAAATTCAAAAGGCCCAAATTTCAGAGGGAAGAGAGCAGGCCAGAGTCACCAGGCTCTCCTGACACCGGTCATCCTCTATCAGACTCCAAGAAGGGCCAATGGAGGCCCAGCCTCCGTCCTCCGGGCCGGAACAACTAGCCCGATTCTCTCCACAGAACTCAACCTAAGGGTGTTTGTCACAGAGGACGGAAAAGGAAGAGAAAGCGTGTCCTCTACTAAGTTCACTCATAGACAAAGTCAGACGAGGTGGGCGAGTCTCACTGGCTGAATGCCTTTGGGAAAGACAGAGACACCAAGTGGAGGGCTTCCGAAAGAGCAGCCTGCAAGAAGGGCAGCTCACGTCTTTGGAGGGAAATTAAGCCTCCAGAGAAAAGGAAGAATGCATTTGTTCTGCTTGCACACACTCAAAGGGGGAGGAAAGGAGCCAGAAGAAATCTGCCTCCACATCCACCAAGCTCACCAGAGCTCCGAGGAAGAAAGAACAGGAAAGGGAGGCCCACACACAAAGGAGTCCCTGGTGAACTCTGTGGCCTCCCGGAGGATCCGGGCACATAAGCACAAAGCCCAAGACCGGCCCGTCTTCCTGGGGAGGTTCCCCGGGACCTTAGCAGAAGCAGAGCTGGGCTGCGAGCGGGCCACCGTCAAGGACAGCATCGTCTCAGTGGCCTCAGGTCCCGGCACCGAACAGCTACTTGGCAAACGCGCACTGGAAGAAATGAGGGTCATTCCCGACAGGACACGTTTCGTTCCCACCCAGGGGACTCAGGGCAGCCAGGGTGCCCTACTCAGTGCCGGAAGTTCAGGAAGCGGAGGGAGAGCCACAGGGAAGAGCGGCCCTGGAGGGCTGAGAAGGCGCGGAGTGGGCAGCAGGTGGCGAGCCTGGCCCGCTGGACGCGGAGCATCCGCCGGGCTCAGCAGGACGGAGACAGCTGCCTGAGCCCCCTTGCAGAAGGCAGAGGAAGCAAAGGGGGAACGGCCCTCCTGGATGAGGTTCTCAAGCCCAGGGGGAAGTTCTCTGGGGGAAAGCAGGAGGGAAGTTGGGAACACAGAGAGAACCCTCCCCTGGAGGGAGGAGGAAAATGGGGGCCGGGAGGCTGCGCACGGAACTCCCCAGTGCGCTGAGTCTCCAAGAAGGGGCCCGGGCAGGTGGCAGAGATGGGGGTGCAGCCCAGGGCCCCCCAAGGGGGAAATCCCAGCAGCAGAGCAGGGGAGAGCAGCTGGGGCCACTCGGCTCTTTTGGAGTCCATCGCCTCCGCCGAGGAGAATGGTCCAGGGACTGGAAGGAACAGAAAAAGCAGGGAACTGTGAGAAGCCCCTTGAGGGGGAGAGGGAGGGGGAGGGCTCCAAGCATGCTGGGGGCCGCAGGGGCCGGCTCCAGGGCCCAACCATCGGGGAGGGGGGAGGGGAGAGGAGAGGTTGTTCAGTGGTTTCAATGGCTACAACTCTTTGTGGCCCCATGGGGTTCTTTCTCTCAGCAGATGGGGGAGGGGGAGGGTCGGCCTTTTCCTTGTGCAGCTCATTCTTCAGGTAAAGTGACTTGCCCAGGACTACGCAGCTGGCACGGATCTGAGGCCACACTTGAACTCGGGTCTCATCAGGGGCAGGATCGCGGGAGCCTTGGGCCGAGGACAAAGGGCAGGGGAAGGGACACTCAGGGCCGGGTCACGTCCTCCCTCTCACCCTCCCCGGTAAAACGGACAGTCATTCTCAGTCTCATCATCTCCTGGGGGGCTGTTGGGGGCCCCCTAACCCGGGGCCCTCCCGGGCTGCGCCTCCTCTCCCGCTGACCCTGGCGGGCAGCCTCTGGCGAGCCCCCTCCAAGCCGCTCCTTGCCCAGAGCCGAGCTGAGGCACCGAGGGCTGCAGGCGCCCTCTGCAGGGCGGCCGCCAAAGAGCGGGTGACGTCGAGCACCCAGAATGCTTCAGGCGTCACTGGCCGTCCAGCGGGCGGGCCTAGAACCCGTCAGTCCTGCGGCCACGCAGGTGCCCAGCACAGCCCGAGAGGGAGGGCCCGGCACCCGCAGCGCTGAGCCCCGACTCCCGGAGAGAACTTTGGAGAGGAAGGCGGGACGGAGCCTGGACCTCCTGGGAAGGACGCGCCCTCTGCCAGCGCGGGTCAGCCCCTCCTCCACAGTCCGCTCTCAGAGGTGTCCGGCAGGGCCCGCCCCGGAGGCCACGCTCCATCCACTGGGCGCCCGGCTCTGGTTCTGAAGGTCTTGGTATATAGACATGGTCATGTCTGTCACGTGATTCAGGCCAGTTCCAATGGCCTGGGGGGGGAGGGGCGTCTGCGCCCAGAGAGCGCTGTGGGGACCGAGTGCGGATCCCACCGCAGGGTTTTCCCTCTGTTGTTGGTCGCTTTTTTCTTTCTCCTTTTCTTTCCTTTTTGATCCGACGTTTCTCGTGCAGCAGCGCGATAACTGCCCGCGTCTGGCCAATATTAGATCACTTGCCTCTGGGGGGGGGGGGGGGGGGGGGGGGCGGAGGGAGAAAAACCTGGAACCCGAGGTTTGGCGAGGGGGAGGGCGGAAAACTTTGCGTGGATTTGGAAAACAAAGAGCTTTTATTTTAAAAAATCAGAATAAATAAATCCTGAAGAAACCAAATGGTTAAAAAAAAAAGAAAAAATCCCTCAAAGACCATGCAGGGAAAAGGAGGGATGGAAGAACAGCTGCTCCAGCAGACACAGAGACAGAGACAGAGACAGAAGCAGAGACAAGAGACAGAGATAGAGACAGAGACAGAGGCAGAGACCAGAGACAGACACAGAGAGACAGAGACAGAAGCAGAGACAGAGACAGAGACAGAGACAAAAGACAGAGATAGACAAAGACAGAAGCAGAGACAAGAGACAGAGACACAGAGAGACAGAGGCAGACACTGAAAGATCTCTCTAGACCTAACAACTAGCCTAATTTTTCAAAGGACTGCTCTACACAGTACCTGGAAATCTAGGTGTCACGTTTGCATTCTGCGGACCTCCGGCCCTGGAGCCATTTACTCGTATTCAGCCGTGACCTCAATGGGGGTTTTTTTGTCAAAGACACTAGAGTGGTTGGCCATTTCCTTCTCCAGCCCATTTTACAGATGAGGAAACTGAGGCGGGAGTGACAGGAGCTAGGCAGTCTTCCTGATGCCAGGCCGGGCACTCGAGGCGCTGTGGTGCCCCTAGCTGCCCACTGGCCCTTCTGTTCCCCGTTTCTAGATCCTGAGGCACTAGAAGCCCCTTCCTCCAGGAAGCCGCCGCGGCTCCTCTGACTCTCCCCACCTGGTTGGCTCTATCTGATGGCGCAGCTCCCCTCCCCCAATCAGAGGGTGCTCTGGAGGGCAGGGAGCGCCTCTTGCCTCTTTTTGCATCTCCATCACTTAGGACTTTGCCTAGCATGCAGTAGGTGCTTAATGAGTGTCTGACTCCAAGGATCGGGAGCCGCCCCCATTAGAGCCCCCTCCACCCCCAAAGTTCCTGCGCCCCACCTGTGGGCGCGCCTCCCGGGCTCTGATCAGCCCCCGGCCGCCTGTGATCTTTGGGGGGACATCTTCCAGCACAAAGGACAGCAGCGCCAGAAAGCGGGGGCTGGGGTCTCCACGGCCCAAAGCCGGGCCCTCCCCCTCCCAGGGGCTGGAAGGAGGGGGCCCCTTTTTTGTCCCAAGTGCTGGCGCTACTTCCTGGCACACAGGAGGCACCTCACAAACACTTGTTTCCTCCCCACCCCACCCAGCACCTCTGGAGGAACAAAGGCCCGGGAGGGACCTGACGCACTTCCTTCTGGGCCAGAAGCCAGGAAATATCCCAGGCCTGCGGCCCAAGGCTCAGCGGCCTGAACCCGGGGGGGGGGGGAGGAGTTGGTGGTCAGGGCGGCTTGAAATGGGGAACCGAATGCTGGACAACGCCGGACCCCCACCTGCTTGGCAGACACCCCCCTCCCCAAATGGCGGCGGCGGGTCCGTAAGGTGGGGGACAGCTCGCAGGGGCCTTTGTTCAAGTCTTCTTGCCCAAAGTGGCTGATGTGGAAGCGTTCTACGGCTTGGACCTGAGCGCTTCCGGCCTCGCGGACAGGAGGGAGGACTAGAACTCGGAACTCAAAACTTGAAGAAGGGTCCGCTTCCTTTCATCACACCGGGATTTTCTCTTTGCACCTTTGGCTCCTAAGATATCCGTCCCTTCTAACAATCAGGGGCGCGTCACCACGGCCCATCCCCCCCCAGGGACCCCAAAGCTTCAGGGGCGGCTGCTCCCGGGCTGAAGAAGGCCGCCATCTTCACAAGGCCCTCCCCCATGGACACGAGGTTTGTTAAAGATGGAGCTCGGCAACGCCTTCCTCTGGGGGGCAGCTTCCCCGCCTGCCTCTGCCCACTGAGCTGACCGTCCTGTCTCTGTCCCCCCCCCCCATTGCAGTGGGCAATGTCTGGATTCGGGCATATTTAAAGTGGCTCCCATAGGGCCCAGGGAGTAGGAAGCAGCTGCCCACGCCCAGGGGGAGACGGGGCAGGGAGGCACGCGGCCTAAAGAACCCCCCCACCTAAGGGAGCCGGCGCAGCAGGAAGCTCGCGCCCAAGGAAGCTCGCCAAAGGGGCCTGTAACTCACCGTCCCTATGGTCCCCAAAGGGGGAGGGGCAGGAGCCCAGCCCTGGGCCAGGACAGGCCATCCCTCTTCTCCACACCCACAAGCTCCCAGACCCCCACACACACTCTCACACTCACACACTCACACATACACACACTTACACTCACACACACTCACTTACACACACACTCACTCACACTGCCAGAAAGTCTAATAAAGTCAGAGGACTTGCAGTCAGGAAGGCCAGAGTTCAGGCCCTCAGGGCTCTGTGGCCTTGGAAATGTGGCTTAACAGGAATCTGCCTCGGTTTCCCTCTCAGTAAAACGGGTGCCATCGCAGCAAGCTCACGAGGCAGTAGGGAGAGAGGCTTGATAAGGTGCTCAATAAATGCCAGCCTTTGCCCAGGATGTTCCGGGCAGAGCACAGGCGCCCTCTGGCCCAGAGCAGCTGCCCTTCTGGGTGTGGGGGGCCACAAAACTGTCTGCATATTCCCTCCCTCCCTCTCTCCTTCCTCCTTCCTTCCTTCCCTTTCCCCTTGCTAACCCTTTCTTTCTTCCCTCCTTTTCTTCCTTTCTTCTTTCCTCATGCTTTTTCTTTCATTCCTCCCTCTTTCCTTTCTCCTTTCTTCCTCCTTTTCCCCCTTCCTAACCC
The DNA here is from genome assembly GCF_902635505.1 of Sarcophilus harrisii. Taxonomy (NCBI): domain Eukaryota; kingdom Metazoa; phylum Chordata; class Mammalia; order Dasyuromorphia; family Dasyuridae; genus Sarcophilus; species Sarcophilus harrisii. The sequence goes on from NC_045431.1 coordinate 235,271,237, forward strand.
TTTCTTCCCTCCTGTTTTTCCTTTCTTTCCTTCTTTCCTTACGCTTTTTCTTCCCTCCCTCTCTTCCATTCCTCCTTCCTTTCCCTTTCTTCTTTCCTTCTTCCCTCCCTCCCTCTTTCCTTTTTTGTTCCTTCCTACCTTCCTAACCTTTTCTTCTTTCCTTCTCTCTTTCCTCCCTCCCTCCTTTCCTTGCAAGACTCTTGTGGTGGCTACGGCAAAAGGGAGAGTGAGAGTGTCGCCTGGCTCGGGCGCAGGGCCCCGTCCTGGTGTCCTCAGAGAAGGAGCCGCCCGGGAGAGCCGGGAGGCAGCGTCTGGACAGTTGGGGTCGGGGCCCCCCCCGGGGGGCTGGGGTAGAAGGGAGAAGCCCCAGCCCAGAGGAGCGGGGGCAGGAAGGGCTGAGGAAGCACCAGGTCTGGCCCAGCTGCCGGCCTCCCCTCAGACAGCACGGTCCCGCCTGCCCTGGCCCAGCCGCTCGGACGGGGGTGCGCTGACCCTCTGCCCCTGTACCAAGGGAGACTGGCCTCCCCCAGGAAGGACGCGCTCTGTCTCTCCGTCGGACTGCGAGCTCCCGGCGGCCCCGGCACGTGCCGGGCACACGGACGGCCGACTGACCAGCTGACAGCCGGGGTCTCTAAGCGCTCCCCCCTCCAAGGCCCCTCCATGAGGCTCACGACCACCTCGCAGAGGGCCGGGAGACGCTGAGGAAGGCCCGGCATCCAGACCACATGAGCTCCACGCGTCCGCCTGCAATGGAAGCACACAAAGGAAAGAGGGGTGGCCCAGAGGGGATGTCCCAGAGCTTGCTCCCCTCGGGACACGGCCCGAAGCCCCCAGCATACCCGTTCCCAGGCCTGCCCCCCCCCCCCACTAGGCCTTCAAGGTACCCTGTGGGGGCCGAGCGAGAGGGCCTCCCCCAGGGGGCGCCGGACTCGCTCTTTTTGAACCCCAGATGGTCGCTCACGGTCCATATCCAGCGCAGGGGCCACAAACTCAGTCAGACTGGCTGGGGGCAGGGGAGAGCGTCTGGTCAGAGAGGTGCCAGCTGGGGGCCCCAGCCCAGAGAGGGAGCAGGGCAGGAGACCCCAAGAGGCGGGAGGGAGGGACTGCACCGGGAGAGTGTGGCGACCCCTGACACACTGTGGTGAGCAGGAGGACGTCCCCCCAAGGCCAGGGAGGCCGGCACAGACGCGCAGCAGGAAGGCTCTGCTTCCAGAACGGCGACGCGCAAGTCCTGGCATCGGGGACCGGAGGGCAGGAGCGCGGAGTAGGCGCTTTCTGCCCAGCGTGGGCACAGCGGAACGCGGGAGCAAGGCGAGCCGGCAGAGGGCTCCAAGGTCACAATCGCTCCCTGGGAACAGGGGCAGTGTCTCGGAGCCAGACCGCAAGAACCAATGCAGGAAGCCCTCCGTTTCCTGCCTCCCGGCCGCCAGCTACCAGTTCAGGCTCCCCCAGACTGGGCTCGGGACCCATGCTCCCCCTCAGGGTCCCCAGGAAGTCACTGCTGAGCCGGGCTCAGGTGCCCCCAGACCGGGCAGGGGATGAGCAGCCCCTCAGTGCCCACTGGGCCTGGGGACCCCGTCCAAGCTCCTGCTGGAGAAAGCCCGTGCATGGCCGGGCACAGGAAGGCCCATTTGGCCCCCGCTCCCACGCACCTCCTCCTCCCTGCTGGGGGGGCTGGGACCCTCGCCGAGCCTGTTCGCACGAGGCACAAACCGCCTGGCGCACAGTAGGTGCCTGAAGAGTACCCAGTCCCTCCTGCAGCGCTCTGAGGCCCCTCCCCATTAAAAATAAAACTCTAGACTCAGGGCACAAAGTCAGGCCGGGCAGGGCTGAAGGCCGGGCCTCCGTGCCTCCATAGCCAGGGTCAAAGGGCTCCTTCCCCCCGAGTGGGCACAGAGTGGGCGGCGGCCAAGAAGCGTCCTCCCAGGAAAGGGCTTCTGGGGCTCTGAGCAGTGCCCGTGGGGCGAGGCTGACCCTGGAGAGGGCGAGGGCTCAGAAGGCACCTGGAGCACCAGCCTGGCAGTGGGCCCAGCGGGGACGGGGGCAAGAAGGGGCCACCAGGGCACAGTCACTATTACCCTGATCGCCAGGTGCCGCCCCCGCACTAATGAGGACTTTACGCTTATCTCATTTAACCCTGGCAGGGAGGTGTTGTTCTTAACCCCATTGTACAGGAGAGGAAACTAAGGCAGCCTGGGGTGGGGGGGGAAGGCTGCAGGGGAAGCTCAGAAAGTTAAATGTGCAGGTCTGGGCGGGTGAGTCACAGCCAGGGGTGGAGGAGGAAGTCTAGGCCACTGGGAGGACGGTGGGCGGGGCCCTGGACAATAGTGACTGGGAAGTCTGGAATGGGAGTCTAGATGTGGGACAGATAAGGATTCTGGGAGTGCCCCGAGCTGGGGCCAGGCTGCCAGTGGGGGTCAGGACTCCTGCACGGGGAGGAGGGTCCCGAGGGGCTCCTGGGAACGAGCGGGGACCTCACCCCCCCGGAGGACGGAGGGCTCAGTGGGCATCTCCGGGAGGTGGGGAGACCTGGAAGGTTTCTGAGTGAAAGTGGGGCATCGGCAGGCTGAGGGCAAAGGGCGGGCAAACAGGAGAACCCCAAAGTGGGGAGAAAGGGGGAAAGGCCACACCCCGAAGCCTGGAGGCCTCCCCAGCCCCTGCCCAAGTCCACAGGCACCGAAGGGCGCCCTGATTGAGGCTGGACAAGCCATCGCAGCCCCTAAAGGGTCTCATCAAACCGAGGCTTCCCCCCCCCCCCCCCCCCCCCCCTCTTTCGGGAGGAGGGTGCTCCAGGCTCCAGGCAGAGAGAGGCGAAGCCGGGCTCCTGCGGACCCAAGGGGAGGCTGCAGCTGAGCCTCCCGGCTCCTCCGGGGTCTCTCAGGGCCAAAAGTTGGGGTCCGTGTGAGTGTGGGGGGCGCTGAGGGAGGAAGGCCAGGGGGACACAGGGCCTAAATTCAGGGAGACCCTCGGACACTGCCATTGTCCCTCGGCTTGCCTCTGTTTCCCCATCCGTATGAGGGAGGTCACCTGCCTCCCAAGGTTGCGGACGTTCGCTTAGGCAATGGCGGCCACGCCCAGCTGGCAGGGTCCCAGCTGCGCCTCCTGCTGCACACTCTCAGACCCCCGGTGCTGATGATCTGTCCCCTTTCTGTTCCTCTTTTAAGCCGATTTTGAGCGATGTGGGCGAGCCGGGGGCTGGGGGGCAGATTCCGGGAAAGTGTGGCGTCTTCCCACTGACGTACGGCCCCGGTTTCGTGGATCAGGGATCGTTGGCCTCCGTCGCCTGAGCCGGTTCTCAGGGACGCGCGGAGATCAGCAGTCCCGAGCGGGACCTTGGGCTGGGGGCCCGTGGACGAGACGGCGGCTCCAGAGCTGATCCAGCCCCCGGAGGCAGCCGGCTGGTCATGCAGGGAGTGGGCGGCCTGTCACGGTCAGTCCCAGCCTCCTGCTCGGGGCCCTCTGTCGCCCGTCTGCTCTGCAAGGCTCCTGAAAAGTAAGCCCTGGGGCCCTTCCGGCAGCCACAAGCTGATGCTCGGCCACCCGGCCCCTCACTCACCGGCTGCCGCCCGGGGGCCTCCACTCCCGCCTCCCGAGACAGCCAACCAACCGAGGGCTGGCGCTCCCACCCGCCGCCCCGGCGCCGGCCCTTGGTGAGTGGCTAAGTGCAGAAGACCCTCCACCTTCTCTCTCCGCAGCTACTGAGGACCCCCGGTGAAGGGAAGACACCTCCACAGCAAGCACGCCGCCCATCAACGTGGAGCCAGCAAGCATCGGGCCCGTCTGCTCTGAAGCAGGTCTTACGCCAGGCAGAGGCGGGCAGCACAAGCGTCGGGAGACTGCTCTGCCGCTGACCACTAGCCACGTACCCTGGGATCAGTTTCACATCGTCCCTCTGGGCCTCGGTTTCCCCAGCTGTAAAGTGAGGAGCCTACACCAAAAGGGCAACAAAAATCTGCCGCACTCTAAGCTACATGTATCCAGCAGGGGCTAAATAAATGCTTACTGAAGTGTCCTGAATTACAGGACAAGGGCAAGCCCTGAGTGCCACACTGACACTTGTCTCCATCTCTGGTAAAGTCCCTAGGGCACGTGGCCACTCAGAGGAAAAGATCAAGTCTTCCAGCAGCCTTCCCCCAAAAAAGGTTCCTTTGCCCCCAAGTGATCCTGCTGAGATCTGTGCAGCTCTGAGTTCGAACCGGCCTTTTATTAACAGTGATCACTAACTGTTTTTTACTATTTATTCGGGTTTCACCCAACATTAAATAGAAAGAATGGGAGACAACAGAAAGAGTCCTGCTCTGGAGTCCAAGATCACAGGTTCAAATCTCACCTCTGATGCAAACAAAACTGTGGGCAGGACCCTTCCTAAGTCTGTTTCCTCCCACATAAAAGGAGGGAATGGGACACGACACAGCCATTGCCCCCCTCCTCCGGATTCAAAAAGGAAGCCAAGTCAGCCCAGCTGCCAGAGACACAAGTCCTCCTCAATGGCTGTGCATGGACGGGTGTGGTCAACCAGAGCTGCTCTCCCAGAACCCAGACCAGCCCCTCACTCCGGGGCCCCAAGAAAACAGACTTCCAGAGGGCGGGGGCCGCCTGGGTTATGTGCCCCAGACCTTCTCTCACCCCTTTTCTCACACTCCGATATCCTCAGCCACCCTCTCCAGCCAGGAAGGAAGAGGAGGCGTCAGCCCCCCTCCCCCTGGCTCCATGACTCATCAGCCTTTGTGCAAGGGCATTGGCTGGACCTCGGAGGAGGCAGTGCACCCCTGCTCTCTGAGCTCGGGACACACAGGGTCCACCCGCCTCCTCAGTCCCTGGGGCTCTCAGGGAACATGCTGGACAGACATGGAGGCAACAAGACCTGGCTTCAAACCCTGTCTCTATGAGATATCACTAGCTCTAGGACTCAGCTTGAACACTCCCCGATCCTCCTGGGCTGCCTCAATTTGCTCATATGTAAAATGAGAACAACAGCACCTGCCTCCCAGGCTCACTATGAGAAGTCAATAAATGCATATTTATCTACAAAGCTCTTTGAGAGCCTCCAAATGTAGCTAGTATTGTTACTATTGTTCTTCTTGTCCTAATGTTAATGTTGTTGTTATGGTTTTGTTACTATTGTTTGCACTCTTCTGTTGTTATTAATCTTGTTCTTGTTGCTGCTGCTTTAATGCTAATATTGTTGTTTTGTTTTGTGATTGTTTTCTTACTATTGTTACAGCTCCTCTGGTTTCATTGTTATTGCTCTTTCTGTTGTTCTTTTTGCTGCCCTTTGATGTTAATGCTGTTTCTTTTGATTTCGTTATTGTTTTCTTACTATTGTTACTGTTCCCATTCTTCTGTTATTATTATTCTTGTTCTTGCTGCTGCTGTGATAATGCTGTTGTTCCTCTCATTTTGTTGTTCTTTTCTTACTATTGTTACAGCTCCCATTGTTTCATTGTTATCACTCTTTCTGTTGTTCTTGTGGTTGTGCTTTGATATTAACATTACTCCTCATTTTGTTGTTTTCTTACTATTGTTACAGCTTCCATTGTTTCATTGTTATCATTCTGATGTTCTTGTGGTTGTGCTTCGATATTACCGTTATTCCTCATTTTGTTGTTTTCTTACTATTGTTACAGCTCCCATTGTTTCATTGTTATTACTCTTTCTGTTCTTGTTGCTGCACCTTGATGTTAATGTTGTCACTTTTTTATTACTGTTTTCTTAATGTTGTTACTGCTCCCATTCTTCCATTGTTATTATTCTTGTTCATGCTGTTGCTGTGATAATATTGTTGTTGCTCTTGTTTTGTTGTCGTTTTCCCACTATTGTAACGGCTCCCGTGGTTTCACCGCTATTACGCTTGTTTTCTTCTTGTTGCTGCTGCTTTGAGGTTAATGTTGCTGTCACAGCCCACAGGGCCTCTCTGCTGACTGGCTAGAGACCCCAGCTGTGACCCCCTGAACAAGGGGCGAGGTGAGTGGGGCGGCAGAGCCAGACTTCCCAAAGGGAGTGTGAGGAGACAGAGACGGGCTCGTAGCTGTGGAATCGGAGCTTACTCTGTGCCCAAAGGAAGGTGATGGCCAATGGGAGTCTCAGTAAGCGTCTCAACCCTCAGAGAAGCAAATTCAATGTTCCTGGCTGCCCTGGGTGACAGAGCTGCCCCTATTTCCAAGTCAGTCTTGCTCTCTCGCCCTGCCACCTGTGGCTGGACACTTGACAGCACCCACGCCCCCATCCCCAAGACATTCTCTCCTCCTGCGGCACTCGGCTCCGGAGCCACCTTCTGGGCAAAGCCCAGTGGTCATGACCCTCCCTTTGTGTCCATTTCCAGGAGGTTAGGGGAGGGTTCATGTCTGTCCCAGCTCCTTCGTACTGCATCAGCCCCAACAGCTGACCCTGAACCCCAGACTTGTGGCATCTCCCACTGACTCCTGGCCTGGGAAAGTGGAACAGCTCTGGGAATGGGAATATCCTCCCAGCAGCCACAGCCTCGCCCAGCAGGTCAGATGTTAACTATCTACGCTTGAATCTATCAATATTCTTTTCTTCTTAAGGCGTCACCTCAAAGGGCCCCCCCCCCCCTTTCCACTTGGTCATAAACTCCCAGAGAATTGAGGAAGGTGCATGATCAGGGCCACAATGGAGAATCCAGAAGGTGCAAAAGCCCCATCTGTGAAATGAGGGGCCTTTTCTGGCTCTCGGTCAGCCAACGAATGAACGTTCGTTATGCACCTACTGTGTGCTGGACACAGGACACAAACCCAAAGACTGAGCTGTCCCAACTCTCAAGAAGCTTCCGGCACAGGGAGAGACAACCAAAACATAAAGAAGCACAGACAGGCAGGCCCCAAGGAGCAGGTGGTGGAGAGGAAAGCAGCACGTCCAGTAAGGCTGCGAGGGCGGGATGGGCCCAGACCATGGAGGGGCCAGAGAAAGCCCCCAAAATGGACAGACTGTCCTGGAGAGACCCGGGAGGCGGCAGCTACAGGACAGTCTGGGCTGGAGGCGATGGGGGCCTGCATCCCAAGGCGGCCGAGACGGTGGCTGCGGGGCACTCTGGGCCAGAATAAACAACGAGGGCCTGTGTCTGGGTCCTTCGGTGGCTGCGTGAGCCAGAGTGGCCCCAGGTTAGAGAAGCTGCACGGGTACAGGAGATGGTATCCGCTGACTGAGCGGCTCAGGAGGACGGGGAGAGGAGCTTGGGCGGGCACACAGAATTAAAAGCTTCCCTACGCGCGGCAGCCACCTCCGCCAGCCCTGCTCCCAGCCTCCTGGCCCAGGGCTACCAGAGCTTAGATCAGAGCTCCTCAGCACCGGTGCTGATACAATGCTGGGGTGTGGACGGCCAGCCCCCAAATCTTCAGAGCTCACAGGAGCAAACTTCTGCAGGCTCCTTATCTCTCTGAAGGCAGCTCTGTGGAGACTGAGCCCACATGGTCAGAGGTCAGCCTTCCCAATGGTTGGGGCCCACAACAGTGCCCAGCATACAGCAGGTACTTAATAAAGGTTAAGTGTTTAAAGAACCCAGAAAGCAGCAAGGGAACGAGTCTGACTGGAGCCCCGTGGATACCGAGGGCACTGGCCTGGCCACCGAACGGTGGGCACCCCCTCGCGGGGCCCTTTCCCCTCTGCTCCTCCCAAACGCCTAACCCTTCCTCGTGGCTCGCGGCTTGTTTTGGGGGGTGGAGCTGGCAGGTGAGGAAAGCAGCTGTCTATTCAGCTCAGTCAAAGCGAGCTCAGGATCTGACACAGGAAAATGCCAGTGGAATCGGGGCGTTGCCCCAACGCCCTCGAGCCACGGTCGTGTCTTGACATATATCTGCTGGCACACAGCTCGCCATCCCTGAAACCCGCTGCGATTGGACAAAACGCAACCGTCCCAGAGGACTCGATGAGCGGTCTCACCAGCTGCCTGTGGGAACACGAGGGGCCTGAGTTCCCCCGAGATCAGCCGTGCCCCCAGAAAACGCCCACCCCGGCCGCCTGTGCGCCCAGAACAGCCTTTCCTAAGCCTCATCCTTGCTGCCAGCATGTCCGAATGCCTCTTGGGAAAGGTCCGAGCCCCCCCAAGAGGAGACAGGCCTTCCCCAACACCCACATAGTCTTATAGTCTACACCCGGGCACCAGCACTCCTGCCTGGCTCCCTCACACCCACTGTGCCTCCCACGGACACGGGACACCACAGCAAGAGAGGAAAGGAGCTCGCCGGTGGAAGCCATGACGAGTCAGGTCAAGTCCCTCGCGGGGTAGTGCCCTCAGCCAGAGTGTGAAGGGCTGCTCCCCTGCCCCCACCCACCTCCGGGGGTTGTCATTCACTCTAGGACTGCCTGGGCTTGAAAAGCAGCAAGGGCCTGCCACCCACCAAGGCCACATCCTCCTCCGGCCCCCACTGAAGCAACACATACCGCTCATCAAACAAAGCCCTCCCGAAGCAGGGCTCCTGCCAAAGGGCAGTCGGAGGCCCCCTGGAGAGAGTCAAGGAGTGCTGAGTGAGCAAGCTGTATCACTACCGTCTGCCTCAGTTTCCTCATCTATAAAGTGGGGTTGATATCACCACCTCCCTCCCAGGGCTGTTGTGAGGGCCACATTTGTAACATTCAGTGCCTAGTATACAATAGGCATTCTAAAAATGCTCATTTCTTTTCTTCCACGGCTGCTATCAAGTAAGAGAAATTCACATCCAGTCCTATGGTAGCACGGGAGAGGCCACTGGCTATCCCTGGGGAGCCCCAGAAGCTCAGAGCTGAAGGGGACCTCAAGGCTTGTTCAGGATAACCCCTGTGGCTTCTCTGGGCCCAGATAAAAACAACAGGAAGGTGAGGACAGTCAATCTCCTTTCCTAAACAGCTTCAAACTTCCCGAAAGTCCCGCGGTTCTGGCGCTCTGCTGCCCTGTCATCTCACCGTGACAAAAGCAGCTTCCCTGGCCCATGATTAAAACAGTGCGAACACAGCTAAGGCCCAAGGCCCCCCCTTTCTCCTCCAGCCACCTCCCACCCACAGAGGATGCCCCCCAGTCCCACTGGGGGATGTTCCCAACGAAATGCTCAAAGGGAAAGGTACGTGTGAACAGAGACCCGGCCAAGTGCCAGTGGCGTCGTCACCCGCCAGACCTCACAGGCCTGGACTTCCTGAAGGCTGCCTCGCCTTCCTCAGCACACAGCGAGGACGGCGAGAGACCAGACCTGAGAAGGGGAGGGAGCCCGGAAGGAGACGGGCGTCGGTGACAGGACAGTGAGCCGTTCTCTCGAGTAGATACACTCAGCGAAGCTGCATTTTCGAAAGGCCTGGGTGAGGGCCTGCAGGCTTGGCTCTGTCCCCTCAGCATCAAGAGCAATGCCTTCAGTACAACAGCACTGATTAAGCATCTACTGCATGTCTCATCTGTGAAAAAGTCAGGAGGCCAGTACTGCTATATTGCAGAGTTGGGGTGTTGGTGATGAATAAGGCAGAAAAGTAGGAAGGTACCAGGCTTAACGGGCCCTGAATGGCAGAGATGGCAGGAGATCACTGAGTAGGGGATGGCTTGGTCACTTTAGGAAAACTGCTTTGGTGGCTGAGTAGAAGATGGACTGGAGAGAGGAGAGACTGAGGCAGGGCAGACCCCACAGCAGCTATTACAGTGGTCTAGGTCTGGAGAGAGGAGAGACTGAGGCAGGGCAGACCCCACAGCAGCTATTACAGTGGTCTAGGTACAGGGCCTGCAGCAGGTGGAGTGACCCTGTCAGAAGAGAGGGGGGGGGGGGGGGGGGGGGGGGGGGGGGGAGAGGAGAGATGCTTCCAAAAGTGAAACTGACAAGAGATACTACAGAGGTGAAATGGACAAGAGAGGAAGGGAAAGATACAAGAGATTGTTGTGGAAGTGAAATGGACGGAGATGAAGCAGAGGGGAAACTGACAGGCCTTGACAACGCTTGGATGGGAGAAGAGAGAGGAGGAACCCAGGAAAATGGCTAGGTTCTTGGGGTACGGGGAAGATAATATTGCCCTCTACGGTAACAGGAAAGGGGGAAGGGGAGGTCGGGGGGAAAGATAAGGAGTTTTTATGGACATGTCAGGTTTAAGGTATCTCCTGGACATCCAGCAGATGAAAGATGGAGGTCAGCTGGGAGGCCGGAAGGGAGCTGCTGTGCTACAGGAAATTTCTTGGAAGAGAAAATAGCAGGACCCCCCCCCCAGGGCCCAAGAAAGAATAACAAAACCTGAAACGTTAATTTCGCCTCCCTCCCCGTTTGACCCCTTCGAGAGAGGGGGGGAAAGAGGCTCTTTAAACTCCCAAGAGAAAAGAAGGACAAGGGAGGTCCCTTTTTAGATGATTGAATTTGCGAGGGAAGCCCTGGTCCCTTTGGGAAGAGAGGGACCCCAGAGCTTTCCTTTGGACCGGGGAAGAAACCTCCCCAGGCCAGGGAGGGAAGGGACAAAAAAAAGCAAACCGATCCAGGAAAATGGGATACCAGGACCCTTCTAGCCCCAGCTGCTCCCCAAAGCACACCGGATCTCTCCCTTGGGGAAGACCCCAAGGCCAAAAATGCAAAAAGGTCTTCGAAACCTCCCAGGCCGGGGAGGTCCCGGGGGCCATAGCCCCCAAAACACCCCAAGGGCCGGCCGCCCAAGTGGGGGTTACGGAGGGCCTCCCAGGGACGGGCTCTGGGGGGAGCCCGGGGCCGGCTGAGACAACTGGAGGGGCCCAAAAAGGGCCCACCCAGGGAGGTTAAAGCGGGGATGGGATGGGGTTGGGCCTTTAATGGAGGGTTTCCTTGGCTGAGCGGAAAAAGAAAGGGCCCCGGGGGGGTGGGGAAAATTGTTGTTCGTTTTTTTTGGGGGGCCCGGTTTTGCCCGTTTTGGGGGGCGGGGAAGGGGAGGTTTGGGCGGGGGGGGCCAAATGGGGGGCCAGGGGGTTTTTGCTTGGGGGGAGCCCCGGTGGGGTGGGGGGGGGGGGGGGGGGGGGGGATTGGAAGTAAAAGTTTACATTTGGGGTGGGGGATCCCCCTTTGCCCCGGGAGGATGTAAAGTAGCCCGTCGTGGGAGGCTTGGAAAGGTCCGCGGGGGTTTGGGGGGTGGTTTCCCCAGCCCCGCCCGGGGAGGGGAGGGGAGGGAACTTTTGGGAAAGGGGGGGGTGAACCCAGAAAGGGGGGGGGCTTTCTTTGCTGGTGGGGCCCCGGGGGGGGGCCCGGGGCCACTGGGCCGGGGGGCGGGGGGGAGTTTCAGGTTTCCCGGCCCGGCGGGTGGGGTTGGGAAAGGGGGAAGGGGGGGGGAGGGGAAAAGGGGGGGGGGGAAAGGGGGGGGGGGGGGGAAGGGGGGGGGGAGGGGAAGGGGAAAGGGGGGGAAGGGGGTGGGGGGGAGAAGGATTTTAAAGGGGCCCCTGGGGAAGGGGGGGGGAGTTTTTAAGGGGAAAGAGTTAAAAAGAAGAAAGGAAAGGGAGTAGAAGGGGGAGAAAAGAGAGGGGGAAAGGGGGGGAGGGGGGGGGGGGTGGGTTTCCCGGGAGAGGGTCCTTTTGTGGGGGTTTCCTGGGAGGGGCCCTCAGGGGGGGAGGCGCCCTGGGGGGCCCCCCGGGATTAAGAATTTGGAAGGGAAAGGGGTGCTGGGCCCTTTGGAACGTTGGGGGGGGTGTGGTGGGGCCCCCTGGCCCCCAACCCAAGGGGGTCCCTTTCCCTGGGAGTTTTGCCCTGCAGTTCCCGGGAGGTGGTTTGGAGGGCTGGCCCTGGGGGATAAAAAGGAGGGGTTCCCGCCAAAAGCATTTGGATTGAAATTGTTCCCGGTTGGAAGGGTTTTTAGTTTGGGTTTGAGGGAGGGAGGGTGGGGGGTTTAGGGGGGGAGGGTGGGATAAAAGGGTTTTTGGGGTTTTCGCCAGTTTTTTTCTATGGAGGGATTTTTTCTAAGGTGGGTTTTTTTGTTTTTTTGAGGGGTTTTTGTTTTAGGGATTATTATTTCTTTGTTATGGTTTTCTTTTTAATTTTAAAGTTTTTCCTTTCAATTTTATTTTTCTTTGGGTTTTTTCTTTTTTTTGTTCTAGTGGGGTTTTGTTTTTCCTTTTGTTTTGGGCGGGTTTTTTTTCTTGTTTGGTAGTTTGGGGGGGGCTTTGGGTTGGGGTTTTTTGGTTAGGGTTGGATTATTTTGGTATTTTGGTATTTTGGATTTTGGGGCCGGTATTCTAGATTTTGGTATTTGTATTTTTGGTATTTTGGTATTTTGGTTTTTGGTTTTGGATTTAGATTTTTGTTTGGGTTTTTTGTATTTGGTTTTTGGTATTTTTACTTTTGGAAGTTTTTGTTTTGTTTTGGAGAGGGAGGGTGTTTTGGAGTTTTTGGGGGTTTTGGAGGGGCTGTTTGGGAGATTTTGAAAGTTTTGGCCAGATTGTGAGAAAAAGTAGTTTGGGGGTTTGGGGTGGGGGGGCAGTAGTTAAGGTATTTGGGGTGGGGTTTTTTTGGGAAGTGTCTAGGATTTAAGTTTACTTTTTTGGTGGGTTTTAAAGGGTGGGGTGGAGTGAGGGGGCCGGTGGGTGTGTTTAGGTGGGTTGGAGTTTCAAGTATACCAGAGGGAAAGAGGTGGTGGAGGTGTTTGAGTATGTTTTTGCATGCCGGTTTTGGGTTTTTATTTTGCCCTTTATAAAACAGTGTTTGGCCAAGTTTAGGCTTCTGGGTGGTTGGGGTGGGGTTGGGGTAAGGGGGGGGTGTGGGGTGTTGGGGGGGAGGTGTGGGGGGGAGTGGAGTTAGGGGTGCGGGGAGGGATGAAGTGACCAATGGGGGGCCAGAGGGGAAAGAGTGGGGGTTTTGAGGGATGGGAGGGGGGGTTTTGGTTTCCCTTGATTTTTCCTTTTTTGGGCCTTGAATTGGAGGGGGGTTTTTAGGACCCCGGGGTGGGGGTTCGGAATGTTTTTGCAAGGAGGGGGAGAAAGGGTTTAGTGGGTTGGTTTTGGGAAAAGGAGGTTTGGGGTTTTTTTGGGGGTGTTTGGAGGGGATGAAAAGAGATTTGTGTTTTTTGGGGTTTCTGGGGGGAGGGGGGGGTAAAGAAGGGGAAGGGGGAGGGGAAGGGTTTTGGGAGGGGGGTTTTTTATTTTGGGATGTTGGAGGGGGGAGGGAGTTTTGGGGAGGGAGTGGTTTAGAGGGGAGATTTTTGTTTCAGGTGGGGGTTTAAATGTTTTTGGGGTTTTTGTTTTTACCCAGAGAGGTTTTATTTTTCTGATTTAGGTTTTGGTGTGTTTTTAGGGGAGGTTGGGGGGAAGGGAGGGAAGTGGGTTTGATGGTTTGATTTTTCCCTTTTCTTCCCTTTTTGTGGGGAGTAAAGGTTAAGTTTTAAAATGCCTAGAGAGAAAGTTCAATTGGGTGATTTTTAATTTTACTTGGATAAATGAGGGGTTCCCTGAAGAAAGGGGTTTACTTTTTTCTTGTCGGGGTTCCTGGTAACTGTTGTGAGAGAGCCTTTTGCAGGGTTAGGAAAAGTTTGTTTTTGTGATTAGTCGTTCCAAGAAGGAAAGTTTTTTGGAAATTTATTTGGAGGGGCACCCTTTTCCAGTTTGTTTTTGGATGAGGGAAATTGAGGGAAAAAGAGTAAAGGATTGTCAGGTTATCAACTAGAAGGTGTTGAGGGATTTGCTCAGGTTCTTTGAATTTGGTTTAGGGTTTTTTCATGGATTGTAGAATTTCCATTTATTAGATTTGAATTTTTTTTTTCCAAAAAGTTTTATTATAGTTTTTTGAAAAATTTCTGTTGGTTTTTTCAATTTTGAGTTGAAAACTTGTTTAATTCTCCCACCCTTTCCCCAGATGGGGGTAAATGTTATATATGTTAGAGAATATGGTAAATACAAGTGTAATAGTTAAAGTTATTTTTGCAAGGAAAAGTGATTTAGAAAGAAGGTAAAATATTGGGAAGAAAAAAAAAATAAGAAAAAAAAGGAGTGAAAAATTAGCTGTAGTCATCTTCTGTTTTTTCTTGTGTGGGTTTGTTATCACTGATCAATTGAATAACTGGACCTTCTTGCTGAAGAGCACTTCATTGAATTGATATCGAAGTTTGTTGTTAGTGATTGATTTCTGGTTTCTGTTTTTTTCAGCATTGTTCTGGTCTTCCAGGTTTTTTGAAATATCTGCTGTCTTTTAAGAAAAAATATTCCATTTAAATTCCTATACACAAAATTTCAATTGATGGGCACCCATTCAGTTTAGCTCATAAAAAGGGTGCCCAAGAATTTGGACATATGGTTTTTCCTTCTTAGTATTCCCTTGTATAAGCCCAGTAGAAACATTTGGGTTAAAGGGACCAAAGTTTGATACTTTTTGGGCATAGCCCAGATTGTTTTGAATGGTGGATGTATTACAATCCAAAATGTTTAGTGTCCCGTTTTTCCCCAATCCCTCCGATTTTAATTTTTAAGTTGTTTGGTTGAGATTGTAGGGGATTTTGAGTTTTTTATTTGTTGAATAGTTTTTAAGGATACTACACTACGAATTATACCTTTCCCAAAGGTGTGAAGGGAATAGTAAAAAGTTTCCAAAGACATTTTGTGGGGTAAATTTTTACAAAGACAATAGAATCTAGGGAGGAATTATTTAATAGGGGGGAGGGGGGTTTTTTGGGTTTTAAAGGGTTAGGTTACAAGGGATTTTGATTTTGGAGTTTTGGAAAAGGTTTTCTGGTATTATTTGTTGTTTTTGGGATTTGTTTTACTGTTTTTTCTAGAGGGTTATTTACTTTAGTGTGTTTTTTGGGATTGGTGTTTTATTGGTGTTTTATCCATGAGGTTAAGGGGTGGGAGAGGGGGATGGTAACAAGAGGGACAGATGCACACACAGAGGGAAAGGAGCAAAGGAGGTGGGAGAGAGGGAGAGAGAGAGAGAGAGAGGAAGAGACTGAGAGGAAAAGAGAGAAAGGGACAGAGACAGAGTGAAGAAGAAAGCAAGTGGGGGAGAGGGGGAGATCAAGAGGAAAAGAAAGATGGAAAAAGAGGGAAAGGGCAAAGGAGGAGAGACAGAGACAGAGACAGAGAGAAGAGCAAAGGAAGTGGAGAAAGGCGCAGAGACAGACAGAGATAAGACAGAGACAGAGAATGGAGCCAAGGAGGTGGGGAGAGAGAGAGTGTGGAGATGGCCAGGTACTGGGCCGCCCCAACCCCTCCCCACTCCCACCAGTGAGATCTGGAGCAGGGAAGGCCCCTCCCAGGGCACGCACTGATCGGGGCGGGGCCAAGACTGGGGCTCAGAGTTCCTGATGCTTCCAGGGCTCTCCCATGAAACACTGGCTTTACCCCCTGGGAAGCAGCTCCCATGAGCAGGCCTTTGATGTTCACTGGGAGGAGAGTTGAGCCCCTCCCCCCCTCCCCCCCTCCCCCCCAGGACTCTGAGCTCCAGCCCTCCCTGAGGGATCCGGAGGCTCCGCGTGTCCCCCACCCGGGACACCTGACCCAAGGCCCTGAATTCCCCCTCCGCCTCCTGCCCCAGAGGCCTGGGGCGCTTCTTGGGGAGCCGATCTCAGTTTCCTTCTTGACCCAATTTCCGAGGAATCTGAACCTGCCGCGGAGATCCCGGGGATGAGAGCGGGCTGGCCGCCCTAACTTTGTCCGCCGGGGTCAGATCCCTCTCTGAACAAGGCGAGAACGGGGCGCGCTGACCGGCGGCCGCTGGTGCTCTCAGGGCCAGGGATGGCTGCCTCCGGCAGCGTGGCCTCCCACAGGGAAGCCCCACCAAACTCGGCTGTTTCAGACAGAAGGAAACTGAGCCCGGGGAAGGGGGGGAGGGACTGGCTTGCATGGAGCTAAGCCAGGAGAAGCAGGCGCTCGGCCCCACGTAGTCCTCGTTCTGTGCCCCGCGGCCACGGGGGAGTCGGGGTCTGCTCTGTTCCTGTCCGCTCCTGACCGTCCTCAGTCCCGGTGCCCCTTCCTCACAGTGACGTCATCTCTAGCCTAGAACGGAGGCTCCTGGGACCTTTTCCTCCGGGGCTTTGAACCTAGTGTCCGGCGCCGACGGGTGCTTCATGAACACTGGCCCCGCTGGGTTGGACTTTGGGGGGATGCAGTCGAGGGGACCCCAGAAAGGGGGTCTCTCCTCTGACTCCGCCTCCATCTGGTCTGAGGCCACGTGGAGGGCGAGGGCTCCCGTTCTTCCTCTGGGAGACGGAGGCTCCTGAAGGAGCCGCAGTGAAGCAATCGCCCCTCGGCTTTGTCCATCGTGCTCAGAGGACCCAGAGGATGTTGCTCCGTCGGGTCCGGTCCAGTGTGTCTGAGGCTGATCAGACGAATGGGAGCACCCCGTGTGAGCACTAACCTAGTCTTCTTGACGACCAGGGACGGTCCTCTCTCAGCCATTGCCGGCAAGATTCCTGCCAGAGTCCTCCTTAACCAGTGATCCTCCCCCCAGCAAGTCACCTTCCCGAGAGCCAGCGGGGCTTCACCAAGGGCTGCCCGCTCGGGAGACATGGCAGGAGCAGATCGGGTCTGGACGCGACAGTCATCGCCTGGGGCTGTGGCTTGGGGGGGGCTAGGGGAAAACCACGACAAAATGGGGCTGCCTGGAAAAGCCCAGCAGCGCAGGACGTCAGGCTCTCCATGGCATTCGCTTCCGGGTTCTGGAGGACAGAGGACACTCTTAACTCCCTCCCAGGCCAAGGGGCTGACGCAGCGATGGTGTCCCAAGAAAATGGCCTCGAGGTCGGATGTTCAGTTATTTAGCTCGAAAAAACTATGTGCCAAGACTAAAGTGGAGGGAGAGTTGGTGCTCGCTGGCAGCTGACTGTGCTCCTCCAGCCTCGGAAGCTGAGGAGCGACGTGGCTCGGGTCATTTCTCTGCCTCCCCACCAATTCGGCCCTAACGATGAACCTCAAGAAAGCCGAGCTTCCCTGGCATCCAGCGCTGCCCCTTCATAGGACGGTTGGAAAGGCCACCTGCCGGGTCCCCCCATCTTGGGCCTGCTATTCCAAGGCCTCCCAAGTCAAGGACTGAGAAAGGCCTCTGGGAGCCAGAGCCCGGGGCCATGCTGTGTGAGAGGCAAGAGTGGCCCCTGACACGGATCAGAAGCCGTACCCGGGCCACTCTGCTGGCCCAGAGCACGTAAAACCGAATGTGCTCTGAGAAATGAACGAACACAGGAGTGAATGCGGGATGGAAGGGGTGGATAAATGGATGGAGAGGAATCAATAAGTGAGTGATGAATAAGTAAACAAATGAGCAAATAAGTGAATGAGTGGTTGGATAAATGGGGGAACAAATGAAGTAATGAACAAATGAATGAATGAGAGAGCGAGTGAATGAATAGGCGAATGAATGAAATAGGAAGTGAACAACTAGGTTAAGAGAATGAAGAAATGAGTGGTTGGATAAACAAATGAGTGAGTGAATGAAGTAATATGTGATTAAGTGATTAATGAATGAATGAATGAATTCATGAGTGAATAAAGAAATATGGTTGAGTGATTAAGAAAAGGAATAAGTATCTGAGTATATTTTGAATTTGCTCCCAATCGAGAGTATCAGTGGTCAGGCACTAAGCTGAATAACCCAGTACCAGGGCTGAGAGGGGCCTCCTTAGAGGGCCTCTAACCAGGGTCCTGAAGTTGGAGAGCATGCGCCCATTCACTCTGTAGGCTTTTTCCAATTTGGTGACTGCATTTCAGAGAAGGGCTTCTCTTTGTGTTCCATTTTGCATACACACATTCTCACACTCACACACACTCTCACATACACACACAAAAACACACTCTCACACACTCACACACACACACACCTCACACTCAGTCACACACTCACACACACACTTGAAAAGCTGACTCTGAGAAGGGATCCTTGGGACAAGAGGGGGCAGAACCCAACCTCATCTGAGGCAGCAGCATCAGGAGGAGGAATGGGGGTTGGGCTTGTGCTCAGAGACGCCCATATTCATGTCCCCCTTCATGGACACCTCATTCCAAAATCCCTTTCGTCGGGGGGGGGGGGGGGGGGGGAGGATGCAGCTAGGTGGGGCAGTGGATAGAGCACCAACCCTGAAGTCAGGAGGACCTGAGTTCAAATCTGGCCTCAGACACTTAACACTTCCTGGCTGTGTGACCCTGGACAAGTCACTTAACTTCAATTACCTCCGCAAAAAACAAACAAAATCCCTTTTGTCATCCTGTGCATCATTTTGTGACTCTGAAAGCACCAAAGACCTGGCGATCAGTATTATGGGCTAGTACTACAGATAAAGAAACTGAGGCACAGGGTGGGAGGGGGCTCACTCAGCTAGCGAGGCACATATCCCTTCCCTGTCCAACCTTGAAATATTGCACCCTTTCCATGTTAGCAATCAGAAATCTGTTCATCTCTTTTGTTGACTCTGTGTGTGACTCCCTGTGTGTGAGAGAGTGTGAGAGTGTGTGCATGTGTGTGTGTGTGATTCCTGGCCTGGAAAGGACTTGCCAACAGCTTGATGTATCTAGGCAGGGCCAAAACAGTTGGGGTCAGCCCCATTCCCTCATCCAACTCCCAACATCTGGAAAATGTCTGAACTTCAGACAAAATAAATGGCAAGAAGGCCAAGAGAGAAGGAAACAGCTTTGCTCCTAGCCCTGAAATCAGTGGTGCATGGGAAGCCAGCGGTGTATGGGAACCCAGCCAGGTCTCATGGGGAGAAGAAATCAGGGGAGGCTTCTCCGTGGAGGGGCAGGAGAACCGAATCTGAAAGCTGGTCAGGTTGGCAGGTAGAGAGGAAGGAGCGTCATTGGCACTGGGGACCCTTGTCTCGGTAGAAAGGTAAGGGCCTTCTCCCCCATCACCCTACATGGCTGGGCGCTCTGTGTCCTCTGCTCTATGGAGATACCTCTGAGGAGTTTGGGGCTGGCTGCTACTATTGTTGCTCACGGGCCCCTAACAGAATGTTTCTCATTATTGTCAGCCAGACTTAATTAATTAATGAACGAGTGATGGAATGAATACAGGAATGAATGAGTGAAGTAATGAGTGAATAAGGGAAGGAGTGATTGAATGAATAGGTGAATGAATGAGTGTAAATGAAAGGATATGAATCAATAACTGAGGGATAAATAGGTAAATGGGTGGTTGAAGAAATGAGTGAAATAATGAACAAATAAGTGAATGAATAAATGCATGAATAGATGAATGAATGAGTGAAGAAGTGAAAGGATATGAACCAATAAATGAGTGATGAATAAGTAAATGAATGAGCAGATAAGTGAATGAGTGGTGAAGAAATGAAACATGAACAAATAAGTGAATGAATAAACGAATGAATAGATGAATGAACGAGTGAAGAAGTGAAAGGATATGAACCAATAAATGAGTGATGAATAAGTAAATGAATGAGTAGATAAGTGAATGAGTGGTTGAAGAAATAGGTGAATGAATGAATGAAGTAATGGATAAGTGAATAAATCAATGATTGGGTGAATAAGTGAATGAACGAGTGAAAGAAGTAATGAGTGAGTAAATGAATAACTCACTGTCAATTACCTGCTCTCTTAGAGAGAAGTATTTACTAAAAAGGTTGCCCCCAAAGTCTCTGCCACCGTCCCCTACCCGTGCACCCAGAATGGGGGAGGGGGGAGGCCCCAGTCTGAGGAGGTCACGTGGCCAAGGGGTAGCCCAGAGCCCTGAGCATTTCCTGGGCTAGAGCCCTCCGGTTGCTCCCTTTGGCGGTTCTGCCTCCAATCTGCCTTCTCTCCTAGTGCCCTTAGCTCCCGGGGCAGCAGATATTCTGGGCAGAGGCGGGGACCAGGAAGCTCCTCCTTAGGCTAAGGACAAATGGGAGGGTGGGGGGGTCAGGTGACAGAAGCGGGAAGGGGGAGGAGACGGAGGTCCGGCCCCAGGTGGAGCCAGTCTCCGCCCCCTGCACCATCCGCCACGCCCCCAGCCTTCCTTCTCAGAGGCTCCGCCAGAAGGCCGCCCCGCCCCGGCCCGTGGCTTGGCTCACTATTGTGTGGCTGCTCCCGTGGCCGCGATGACCTCGTGCCCTCCACCAATCCGGACGGACTTGCCATCCCTTCTGTCAGATGGGAGGTCTGGCTCCGCCCCCGCCCAGGGGCTATAGTCGTGGCCCAGGATTCGCACCCCCATGGCGAGCTGCTCCAGAAATCCTGGGGCAAGGCCCACCTAGGCGGGTTCTGTGCCCTGGGCGCCAAGCTCTGGCCCCGGGCTGAGGGAGAAACGGGCCCCCAGAATTCTCTGAAAGGCCGGGACCTCCATGTGGGTCCTGCCTTGAGGTTCAAGCGGGGGCTCCCTGACCCAAGGGCGTCCTGTCCGGGGAAGCGCCGCCAAACCGCGGGCCTGGGTCCCCAGATTAGCCGCCAGAGGACGAGGACAGGGAAGCTCAGGGGAAGGAGAGGGCCAAGAGTCACCGACCTCTGCATCCGGGAACTCTGCAGCTGGGAACTCTGCAACTGGAAAGTGATGCTGGGAATTCTGCAGCTGGAAATTCTGCAACTGGAAATTCTGCAGCTGGGAACTGCAGCTGGAAATTCTGCAACTGGGAAGCAACTGGAAATTCTGCAACTGGGAACTGCAGCTGGGAAGTCTCCAACTGGGAACTGCAGCTGGGAATTCTGCAGCTAGAAATTCTGCAACTGGAAATTCTGCAGCTGGGAACTGCAGCTGGGAACTCTGCAACTGGGAACTGCAGCTGGGAACTCTGCAACTGGGAACTGCATCCCAGAACTCTGCAACTGGGAACTGCAGCTAGAAATTCTGCAACTGGAAATTCTGCAACTGGGAACTGCAGCTGGGAATTCTGCAGCTAGAAATTCTGCAACTGGAAACTGATTCTGGGAACTGCATCCCGGAACTCTGCAACTGGGAATTGCAGCTAGGAACTGCAGCTAGAAATTCTGCAACTGAAATTCGCAACTGGAACTGCAGCTGGAAGTTCCAACTGGAACTGCAGCTGGGAATTCGCAGCTAGAAATTCTGCACTGGAAATTCTGCAGCTGGGAACTGCAGCTGGGAACTCTGCATCCGGGAACGAGCTGAAATTCTGCAACTGGGAACGCAGCTGGAACTCTGGAACTGGAACTGCATCCCAGAACTCTGCAACTGGGAACCGGCTGAAATTCTGCAACTGGAAACTGATGCTAGAACTCATCCCAGAACTCTGCAACTGGAACCGCAGCTAGAAATTCTGCAACTGGAAATTCTGCAACTGGGAACTGCAGCTGGGAAGTCTCCAACTGGGAACTGCAGCTGGGAATTCTGCAGCTAGAAATTCTGCAACTGGAAACTGATGCTGGGAACTGCATCCCGGAACTCTGCAACTGGGAACTGCAGCTGGAAATTCTGCAACTGGGAACTGCATCTGGGAACTCTTAGCTGGAACCGCATCCCAGAATCTGCAACCGGAACCTGCCAGAAATTCGCAACTGGAAAACTGATGCTGAGAACTGCATCCCAGAACTCTGCAACTGGGAACTGCAGCTAGAAATTCTGCAACTGGAAATTCTGCAACTGGGAACTGCAGCTGGGAAGTCTCCAACTGGGAACTGCAGCTGGGAATTCTGCAGCTGGGAACTCTGCAACTGGAAAGTGATGCTGGGAATTCTGCAGCTGGAAATTCTGCAACTGGAAATTCTGCAGCTGGGAACTGCAGCTGGAAATTCTGCAACTGGGAACTGCATCCCAGAACTCTGCAACTGGGAACTGCAGCTAGAAATTCTGCAACTGGAAACTGATGGGAATGATCCCAGAATCCCCAACTGGGAACTGCAGCTGGAAATTCTGCAACTGGGAACTGCATCTGGGAACTCTGCAGCTGGGAACTGCATCCCAGAACTCTGCAACTGGGAACTGCAGCTAGAAATTCTGCAACTGGAAATTCTGCAGCTGGGAACTGCAGCTGGGAACTCTGCATCCGGGAACTGCAGCTGGAAATTCTGCAACTGGAAACTGATGCTGGGAACTGCATCCCAGAACTCTGCAACTGGGAACTGCAGCTAGAAATTCTGCAACTGGAAATTCTGCAACTGGGAACTGCAGCTGGGAAGTCTCCAACTGGGAACTGCAGCTGGGAATTCTGCAGCTAGAAATTCTGCAACTGGAAATTCTGCAGCTGGGAACTGCAGCTGGGAACTCTGCATCCGGGAACTGCAGCTGGAAATTCTGCAACTGGGAACTGCAGCTGGGAACTCTGCAACTGGGAACTGCATCCCAGAACTCTGCAACTGGGAACTGCAGCTAGAAATTCTGCAACTGGAAACTGATGCTGAGAACTGCATCCCAGAACTCTGCAACTGGGAACTGCAGCTAGAAATTCTGCAACTGGAAATTCTGCAACTGGGAACTGCAGCTGGGAAGTCTCCAACTGGGAACTGCAGCTGGGAATTCTGCAGCTAGAAATTCTGCAACTGGAAACTGATTCTGGGAACTGCATCCCGGAACTCTGCAACTGGGAACTGCAGCTGGAAATTCTGCAACTGGGAACTGCATCTGGGAACTCTGCAGCTGGGAACTGCATCCCAGAACTCTGCAACTGGGAACTGCAGCTAGAAATTCTGCAACTGGAAACTGATGCTGGGAACTGCATCCCAGAACTCTGCAACTGGGAACTGCAGCTGGAAATTCTGCAACTGGGAACTGCATCCGGGAACTCTGCAGCTGGGAACTGCAGCTAGAAATTCTGCAACTGGAAATTCTGCAACTGGGAACTGCATCTGGGAACTCTGCAGCTGGGAACTGCATCCCAGAACTCTGCAACTGGGAACTGCAGCTAGAAATTCTGCAACTGGAAACTGATGCTGGGAACTGCATCCCAGAACTCTGCAACTGGGAACTGCAGCTGGAAATTCTGCAACTGGGAACTGCATCCGGGAACTCTGCAGCTGGGAACTGCAGCTAGAAATTCTGCAACTGGAAATTCTGCAGCTGGGAACTGCAGCTGGGAACTCTGCATCCGGGAACTGCAGCTGGAAATTCTGCAACTGGAAACTGATGCTGGGAACTGCATCCCAGAACTCTGCAACTGGGAACTGCAGCTGGAAATTCTGCAACTGGGAAGCAACTGGAAATTCTGCAACTGGGAACTGCAGCTGGGAAGTCTCCAACTGGGAACTGCAGCTGGGAATTCTGCAGCTAGAAATTCTGCAACTGGAAATTCTGCAGCTGGGAACTGCAGCTGGGAACTCTGCAACTGGGAACTGCAGCTGGGAACTCTGCAACTGGGAACTGCATCCCAGAACTCTGCAACTGGGAACTGCAGCTAGAAATTCTGCAACTGGAAATTCTGCAACTGGGAACTGCAGCTGGGAATTCTGCAGCTAGAAATTCTGCAACTGGAAACTGATTCTGGGAACTGCATCCCGGAACTCTGCAACTGGGAATTGCAGCTAGGAACTGCAGCTAGAAATTCTGCAGCTGGGAACTCTGCAACTGGGAACTGCAGCTCAGGAGAGACTAAGGGCCTAACAGGAAGGGTGGGGCTTGGAGGAGGGGCAGCACACTGATGATCTCATTGCATCCTTACACAAACCCATTTCAAAGCTGAGAACACTGAGGCAGACTGAGGTGAAGGGCTTGGCCCAGGATCCCACAGCTGGGAAGTGGGGCAGAGGGAGGGGCCAGAAAGGACCCCTGAGCTCTGGGCCCAGCTCTCTGAAGGGAGCAGAATGAGCACGGAAGAGAGGAAGCTAAGGGCCTGGAGCTCTGTGAGCACAATGGGGCCGGGACCTGCCCCCGGATCCTTTCCCAGGGCGGGGGGGGGGGGGGGGGGGGTGCCCTGGACACTTGGGCCTCTGTCCATCCTTGCCGGGGAGGCCCACATTGCTGAGATTGTTGGGCACGTGGCGCCCACCGGACACTCTGGTCCCAGTTTGGGAGGGCCCCAAACTCGCCCAAGGGGGGCTGGGGGTGACACAGGGCAGACACAGAGGAGGATCAGAACCCCAAAGGTCTTCACCTCGCTTTCCAGCGGAGACCGCAGCAGAGGCGCTCCCTGGGGCGCCCTACCCCTTCCCCTTTTGCCAAGGCTGGGGAAGGGAATGGGGGTTTTGGCGGGGGGGCCGAGCACCGGGCCCAGGTTTCCTGGGGGACTCCCGAGAAGGGCCTGGGGCCTGCTCTGGAAGTGGGGGGCCCCCCGACCTTCCAGGCTGGTGGGGGTTGCCCCCGGCCAGGGGCCCTCCAATCCGCGGGGGGCCCTTCAGGGGGGCAAACGGAGGGCCCAGGGGGAAAAGGCCCCGGATTTTAAGAACTCAGGGCTGGGGGGAAGGGGGTACCAAGGGCCCAGGTTTCGGTTCGGGGCGCAGCAGGCCTCCCTGGGAGGTTTACCCCCTCCTGCCAGAGCTTCTGCTAAGTTTCCCCCAGCTCTTGTTTTGCCCTGGGGCCTGGTGCCGGGAAAGGGGGTTTTTCCCAAGGGATGGGGGTTAGGGTTTGGGTGGTGAATAAAGGGGAGGCCCCCAGGGACAGTGGGAGGGAAACTTAGTTCTTAGAAATAGGGTTTTAAAAGGTTGGGTTTGCCAGCCCGGGGCCCTTGTTTTCGGGGACCCGGGGGGGGGTAGAGCTTTGGGAGGTGGAGAGTGGAAGCCTGGGGGGGGCCCTGGGAGGGGGGAAGGGAAATTTTGGGAGGGGAAAGGGTTTTGGGGTGGGGAAGGGGAGCCCTGGGAAGGGGGGGAGATTTGGGAGGGGGGGGAGTTTTGGGTAAGGGGAGTTTTGGGGAGGGGAAAAAGATTCCTGGGGAGGGGGAAGGGGGGATTTCTGGGGGGGGGGAAGGGGGAGATTTCTGGGGGGGGGGAAGGGGGAATTTTGGGAGGGGAGGAATGGGACGAAAATTTGGGGATTGGGGGGGGAATGGGAAGAGGGTTTCCCGCCTTTTCGGTAACTTTGGGCCTGGTGAGTGGGTTCCAGGGAGGACAGGGAAGGGGTGGGATTTGTGGGGGGGAGGAAGTCGGCCCTTTTGGGTTAAGTGATGGGGTTTGGGGTTTCTCCCATTCCTGGGGAAACATGGAGACCCCGTGGGGGCCCCCCGGGGTTTGTGGGAGTTCCCGGTTTTACGGGGTGGGTTGGGGCCCCTGGGTTTTTAAGTGTCCGGACCCCGGCTGGGTTTTGTTTTCTCCTGGTTTCCCGTTGTTGTTGAGGTTTTTTTGTTTTTGGGGTTTGAGAGGGGGGGTTGTTTTTCCCGAGTTGGGTTAATTGGGGGAGGGATGTTTGGGAGTTTATTTTTTCCCTAGTCCCGGGACACCTTTTCACCCTTGGCTCTGGCCCCACCTGGGGTCTGGGGAGTTGGGGACCCCTGCCCCTAGGGGCCCGGGGGATTTACCCGGGGGGGGAGGTGCCTGTAGTTTTCCCTCCCTGCCAAAGCCGGGGGCCAGGGCCCCTGTTAGTGGGAAAATTTGATGTTTTTGGTTTTGAAGGGGGCCCCCTCCCTGGGCTGTTCCCGGCCGGGTTTTGTTCCCTCCTAGCCATGTCCCCTGGCTTTGTTACCCCCCGCCAGTTTTCCGAGTTTGTTATTTGGGGCCCTTTTGGTGTTTTTTTTTTTTTAATGTTTATCCCTGGTTTCCTTGGGTCTATAGATTCTGGGGCGGTCCTTTGTTTTTACCCCAGGGGTTATTGGGTTTGGGGCCAAGTAGGTGTTAATAAATGTTTGCCGTTGCCCGAGGAGATTCCCCAAATCCCCAGTTTAGATTAGGGCCCCCTCCTTTCTGGGAAATGGGGTCTTTTGGCTCATTTTTGGGGTGGGGGTGCCCGGGTTACTTTTTTCCGGGAGGGGGGGGTGTTGGGGCCCTTTCCGCTTTCCTGAGAAGCCCCGAGAGGTTTCCCCCCGGCCCAGGAGGTTTTAAAGTTATGGAGTGGGGGACCTTTGGCCAAGGGGCGGGTTTTTGGTTTGGGGCCCCAGTGGGGGATGCCCCCCCATGGGTTGGGGTTTTTTACCCAGGGGTGGGTGAAGGTTTGAGATGGCGAAAGTTTCTGGGAAAGGAGGAGCCAGAAGGGGAAAGTTAGGGGGAGATTGGAGGTGTTAGGGTACTTTGAAAGGGGGAAGGTTTCGGAATGCCCCAGGGGAAGCCTGGGTTTCGTTTTGGTCCCCTGCCGACTGGGAAAAAGGAAATGAGGAGGAGGAAAATTAGGGAGTTTTTTAAACAGTTGTTCCAAAACAAAAGAAAGGCGGGAAAGGGGGGGGGGGGAGGGCCCGCGGGACTAATACTTCCCACCTGGGGGGCGGGCCCCTCCCAATCAGCCGGACCTGGGAGGGGATGGGGAGGTGACCTTTGGGGGCACAGGGCAAAGCGGGAGGGGGCGGGGTGAGGTGGGGGGGGCGAAGGGGGGAATGGGGGGGGTGGAGGGGTGTGGTTTGGGGAGGGAGGGGGGGGAGGGAAGGGGTTGGGGGTTTGCCCAGTTTTGTTTGAGGGGCGCCCGGTGGGGGCTGTTGGGGTTGGGCCCCCCGGTTTGGGGGGCCCTTGGGGGGGGGGGGGAAGGGGAGGGCCGGGGGGTTTTAAGAAAAGGGCCCTAGGGGTTTTGGCCCGGAGGGGGGTTCAGGGGGGAGGGATGGGGGAGGGAAGGGGGACGAGGGTGGGGGGGGCCCGGAAACGTAAAAAGATGGGGTTTATTTCTTTATTTTTTTTTTTCGGGTTGAAAAACCCCTGGGGATTTTTTATTGGGAAGGGAATGGGGGGGATAAAAGGGGGGGGGTTAAGGGGGAGGGGGATGGGGGGGGGAGCGGGGGGG
Organism: Sarcophilus harrisii; assembly: GCF_902635505.1. NCBI lineage: Eukaryota > Metazoa > Chordata > Mammalia > Dasyuromorphia > Dasyuridae > Sarcophilus > Sarcophilus harrisii. Next base: position 235,297,849 of record NC_045431.1, read on the forward strand.
GGGCCAGAGGGGGGTGGGTGGGGGAAATTGGGGGGGAGCGAAGGGGTGGGCCCCGGGAGAAGGGCCGGGGGCCGTGTGAGGGAGGGATGGGGGCGGCCAAAGGGGGGGTCCCCATGGGGGGCAGGGCCCGGCCAGGCCCAAAGGGAAGGTGGGGGCGAAGCGTTGGAAACCCCGGGGGGGAGGGAGGGGTCGGGAGTTTTACGTAAAGGGGAAGTAAAAGGGGGTAAGGCGGGGTGTTTTTTGGTGGGGGTGGGGGGAAAGGTTCCCCTTGGGGTACGGGCGGGGGGGGTTGGGAGGGGTTTCCCCAACGTAAAGTGGGGGGGGGGGGTTGAGGGGAGGGGTTTCCTTTGGGGGGGCGGGGAGCATGGCCCATGGGGCCCAGGGGGGGAAGGGGTGGAGGGGTGGGGGGGGGCCAAATGTTTTTTGGGGGAGTTTGGGAAAGTTGTGCCCCGGGATGTAAATAATGTTTTAAGGTGTGGGTTTCGGGGGGGGGAAAGGGGGGCCCCCCTTGTTTCCCCCCAAACCCTTTATTTTGGGGGTGTTAGGTAAAGGGGGGGGCCAGGCCCCCCGTTATTGGGGGGGCCTGCCCTGGTGAGGGGGGGTCCCCCTGGAATGCGTGGGTTTAAAGCCTGAGGAGGGGTGGGGAAAGGAAAGGGGGGGGGGAGGGAGGCGGGGGTTCCGGGTGTTTGTGGAAAGTTTTTTTTTTTTTTTGTAAAAGTGTGGGCTGGGGGTTTGGGGGAGGGGGTTGGGAAGGTTTGCCCCGGGTCAAAGGGAAAAGGTGGTGTTTTGGGTTTAAGGGTGTTTTGGGTTTTTTGTAGGTAAAAAGGGGGGGGTTTGGGAGGGGTTGTGGGTGGTTTTAAAAGGGGGCTTTGGTGGAGGAGGGGGGTGGGGGAGGGGGGGGCGGTTTTACTGGTTGAGGGGGCCGGAGGAGGCAGGGGGGGGGGGGGGAAGGGGGGGGTTTTAGGGTGGGTGGGGGGGGATTAAATTTTTTAAAAGACGGGCCCTTGGTTTTTGTAGGGAATTTTGTTTTATGTTTGAGAATGGTTTTTTTTGGTTTTGGGGGTTTTATTTTTCTCTATTTGGTTGGGTTTTGTTTGGGGGGTTTGGGTGTCGGGTGGGGTTTTGCCTTGTTTTAGTTCGGTGGGCTGAGGGCAGGGGGGGTGGGGAGGGGAAAGGGGGGGGGGTTGGGTTTTGGGGTTTGTGGGGGGGGGGAGGTTTGGGGGGGGGGGGGGGGGGGGAGGGGAAAGGGGGGGGAGGGGTTTGTTTTTTGGGGCCCGGGGTTTGGGGAAAAGGCCCCTTGGGTGGGGTCCGAGGGGGTTGTTTCCCCTGCCCCGGGGGTTGGCCCCGCCCCCGGGGGGCCCGGGGGGAGGCCCCCCGGGGGAAAGGGGGGGTCCCCCGGGGGGGGGTCGGGCCGTGGGGGGGCCTGATGGAGGGAGGAGGGAAAGGGTTGGTGGATGTTGGGGACGGTGGGGTTGGGAGAGGGTTTTGGGTGGGCCTGGGGGTTTGGGGGGGGGTTTCCCGGGGGAGGGAGGCGGTGGGGGGGGTGGGGAGGGAGGGCTGGCCCGGGGTTGGGGGCCCCCCTTGGGGTTTTGGGGTTTTGCTGGGGGAAGGGGTTGGGGGGGGGAAGGGCCCCCCGGCCCTTTTTGGGGAGGGGGGGGAGGGTAAAGGGTTTCTCCCCCCCGGTTTTCGGGGTGGTGGGGTTTTCCCGGCCCTTTGGGATTTGGGGATGGGGACGGGAGGAAATGGGGGGGGGGGACCAAGGGGGGGGGGGGGTAGGGAAGGAGGGGCGGGGGGCAGGAAGGGGGGGGGGGGGGGTTTTGGGGGGGGAGATTTTCTTAAGGGGAAACCCCGCCCGCAGGGGCCCAAACCCCCCCTGGAAAAGGTGGCCCCAGTTTCCCGGGTTTTGCCCCGGGTTTTGAAACCAAAGCCCCTGGGGGCCCTGGGGCGGTTTTTTGTAAGGCTTGGAGATGGTTTTGTGTGGTGGGGATGGGGGGGAGGAAATGGGGGTTTAGTTCTGGGTAAAGTGGGTTTGGGGGGGAGGGGGGGGGCCCCGGGGGAGGGGGGTTTAGGGAGGTATTTTTGGGGGGGTTTTGAGTTTTTGAAGGTTTGGGAGGGGGGTTTTTAGGGGGGTTTTAGGGGTTTTTTTTATTTTATTTTTTTTTTTTAAAGGGGGTTTAGTTTTGTTTTGTGGGGGGGCAGCTTGGTGGGGTTTTCTTAAGTGAGGGTTTTTTTGGGGATTGGTGAAAGGGTGGGTTGGGGACGGTGCCTTTGAGGGGGTTACCCTTGGGTTCTTTCTGTGGGGGAAGTGGGTGGGGCCCGGGGCCTTGATTTTGGGGGAAGGATTTGGGCAGGGGTGGTAGGGAGGGGAGGTGGAATTTTGGGGGCCGAAGGGGTTTGGGGGGTGTGGGGGGAGGGGGGGTTTTAAAGTTTGGGGGAGGGGGTTTTCCCCCGGAAGGGGTTTGGGGGAGTATTTTGAGTAGTTTGTTTGGGTTTGCTGTTTTAGGGTGGGATGGGAGGTTCCGGGTTGTTGGAACCCATTGTTTCTGGTTTCATGGGGGAAAGGCGGGGGGGACACCTGTTTGGGGCCGGGGGGTGAGGTAGGGAAGGATGGGGGGAAAATGGCCCGGGGGGGGCAGGGGGTGGGGTTGGGCTGGGGGTTTTTTTAAAGGGGGAACGGGAAAGGGGGGGAGCCGTGGGGGAATTTGGTGTGGGGCCGGGCGGGGGGAGGGCCGTGGGGGGTTTTTGGGGAGGGGTTTGGGTCCCAGCCCCCCGGGATTCATTTAGATTTATGGGGCTCCCCCAAAAAGGCATTTGGGGAAAGGCTTCCTAGGGGGGGGCCCGCCAAAGCAAGGCCCCGGGTTTAGGGGGGGCCCCGGGGAAGGGGGGGGGGGGGAGATGCGGTGTCCCAGTTTTGGGGTGGGGGGGTGGTCCCGTGGGGGGGGGGGAGGGTGGGGGAGGGCCCTAAGGCTGGGTGGTTCTGGTGGGCCCCACAGGGACCGACCCCGGTAAGCAAGGGGCCCCAGGGGGGGCCCGGTTTAGGAGGAGGGGGCGGGAAGATGGAGGGGGGGGGGTTTAAGGGGGTTCAGGCACGTTTTCCCTTTGGTGGGGGGCCCGGGCCAGGTTGGGCGAAGGGCCCGAGGGGGAGTGGGGAAGGGGCGGGGACGGCCTGGGGTGTCTGGGGTTGGGGTTTTTGGAAGAGGGGTGTTTGGGGGCATACCAGCAAGTGGGGATGGGAGTAAGGGTTTGGGGGGGTGTGGTGGGGGGGAAAAGGGGGTCCTCCGGTACACCCCCCAACCGTTTTGTAAAAAAATTTGGGGAGGCCCGCCTTGGAGTCCCAGGGGGCCCGGTTCCCGGGAGGTGAGGTGGGGGAAAGGGGGCCCGGGATCGGGGAGGGGCCGGCGGGGCGGGGGTAGAGTGGGGGGAAAAGAAAAGGGAGGGGGGTGGGAGGGGGGGGGGGGCCGAACCCCGGGGGGGGCGGGGTGTGGGGGAGAGGGGGGGGGTCCCCCTTTGTGGAGGATGGAGGGTGGGAAGCAGGGCTTGCTGGGGGAGGACGGGGCGAGGGGTGGGGTTTTCCCTTTTACCAATTTCCCCTTGGTTTCCCCCCTTGGGGAGGGGTCGCGGGCAGGGGTTTCCCAAAGGCCGTTTAGGAAAGGGCCACCCGTGCAGGCCAGGGGTGCGGGGGGGGAAAAGTGGAGGGAAACCCAGGCGGGGGGGTTCGGGGGCTGGGTGGGGTCCCGATTGGCCCCCCTCGCCGGCCCCCATTCCCAACCAAGAGGTGGGCGAAAAAATGTGGCCCCGGACACCCGGTTGGCCTTTGGAGGCTGGGCCCCTCCCTGGCTTAGGCCCCCACAAACTTCCCCCTTCCCCCTCTCCTCCCCAACCCCCCCCTTCTTTCCCCCAGGCCCCCTAGGCCTCCTCCCCGGGAAAAGGGGTTGCATTGGGGGAAGGGGCCCGGGGGGGCCAGGCCAAAGGAGGGGGCCCGGGCGGGGCCGGAAGGGAGGGGGGGCGCTCCGGACGGGGGGCTGCGGGAAAGCGGGGAAAGGGGGGGGGGGCCCCGGGAGCCCAGGGGAGGTATGGGGAACCGATGGGGCTTAGGGTGGGCGTCCCCATTTGGGGATGGGGGAATGGCCCTCCTTTGGCCCCTTTCCCACGGCGCGCCCAGGGGCCCGACCCCCCGTTCCCCCCCCTGGCCCCCAACCCCAGTAAACGGCCCTTTCCCCTAGGATCGAACCAGGGCCCCCCAGCCCCCACCCAGGCCCAGAAAAGGGGAAGGGGGGAAGGGGGGGACCCGAGGAAAGGGGTCAAGGGGTGGGGAAAGGGGAGGGGGGCCCCTCCCCGGGATTAAAGGGCCCCGGTTTCAGAGGGGCCCGGGGGGCCGCAGAGGGAGGGCCCCTTTGGGGGAGGGGGACCCCGGAGGGGGGGAAAGGGTGAAGAGCACCCGGGAGGGATCCCCCTGGAAGGGGTGAAATAGGGCCCAAGGGACAAAGGGCCCACTAGCCCGCCCAAACCCAAGGGCCCCGGGGCCCAGGGGGGAAAATCCCAGCCCAGGCCTTAAGGCATCTGTCTCTGCGCATCTCTCTTCCCTCTCTCTGCCCCCCCTCCATGTCCCTCCCTCAGGGCTTTCTCACACCTGTCCCTCAATGTCCTGCTATTCCAGGGGGGAGGGGGACCAAGGCAGGAGGAGGAGGAGCCCCGAGGTTCAGAAGAGAGATGAGGGGCGCGGGCCGAGAGAGCCAGTGAGGACAAGGAGGGGGAGGCAGCGAGTCCGCAACCAGGCCCCGCTGCCACCCTGGAGCCTCGGTCACTCCCTCCGTAAAGTGGGGTGACGGCCAGAGAGTCAGTGCCGATCGGCAGCCGGGAGGTGGATTTGGTTTGGAGGCCCTGGTGTGATGGAGGCCGCCCCTCCCATGCTCTGGGCCTGTTTCCTCATTTAGAAAATGGGGGCAATCGTGGCCGCAAATCCTGGGGGAGACGGATAATGGGCACGGGAGCGCAGCAAGGCGGCCGGAATGGCGGCTCTGACGGCTTCCTCCCAAGGCTGGGCCACACGGCCGCACGCAGCTCAACACGGGACGCCGGCTCACAGGGAGCATGCCGGGAACTCCCAGCACAGTTCCTTCAAAGCACAGCCCCAGGTCACCTGCAGAAGCCATGAGGAGGGGAGCACTGCCAGGGAAGAAGTGATGAGGAGGGGGAGCACTGCAGGAATGGAGCATAACCAGTGTAGAAATGGGAAGGAGGGGAGCACTGCCGGGGAGAAGTGATGAGGAGGGGGAGCACTGCAGGGATGGAGCACAGCCAGTGAAGAAGCCCTGAGGAGGGGGAAGCACAGCAGGGATGGAGCATAGCCAGTGTAGAAGTGGGGAGAGGGGAACACTGCCAGGGAAGAAGTGATGGGGGGAGCACTGTAGGGATGGAGCACAGCCAGGGTAGAGGTGAGGAGCCCCCCACTGGAAGACAGATGACCCCTCAGGGACTTTCCAGCTCTCACCCCCCTCATTCACAAGAGCGCACATTTAGCTGGTGCCCATCATACGCCAAGCACGGGGCTAAGTGCCTTACAAATACCAGCTTACTGGATGCTCCCAGCCACCCGCAGAGGAGGTGCTCACATTCCCATTTTGCAACTGAGGAAACTGAGGCAGGCAGCAATTGAGGGCCTTCTCAAAGGCTATGCGTGTCTGAGGCCAGATCTGAACTCAAGTCTCCGTTCAGCCACCTCCTGGATCATGTTTGGGGGTGGAGGGAGCAGGGGAGGGGGCCTGGAAGGAGCACCACCTCCCATCTCTGCCCGCTCCCCAACGATCCCACGATGAAGGTGCTATTCTTATCCCCACTTTACACATGAGGAAATGGAGGTCCAATGAGGTGGGAAGCAAAGGGAAAGCAGAGCAGGGGGCACAGAGGAATTGCAGGCTGCCAGAGAGGGGCTAGGCCAGGGAGCCCACGGAGGCTTTCTGTGGGAGCACTCATGGTGACAGGGTGCTCACTCCCACAAGATGGATCTCATCCTGCCCTCCCGAGTGACCCGGGGGTGACTAGAGGGATGAGATGGACGGGTCTCAGAATCATGCATTCGATCCTCTCATTTTGGAGGGGAAGAAAGGACCCAGAAAGAGACAAGACTTGGACCTGACCTTGTAAAAGGGGACAGCGGAAGGGGAGGTGGACGGAGACCGGGGAGCCCTGAATTCAAATCCAGCTTTGATACCTCCTAGCTGAGTCTGGTGACTCTGGAGAAGTCAATCAATAGGTAAACATTTATTAAACACGTACTGTGTGCCAGGCACTATGCCAAACCCTAGGGCTACAAGGAAGCAAAAGGAACTCACAGTTGGGGGGGGGGGGGGAAGTGAAGGAAAAGGTAAAGCCTCTTTTGAGAAAAAATAAAAACAAACAAAACAACACAGGTCTGTCAGCACCCAGAGGCCTCCTCTCTACCTGCGGCAGCCAAGTTGGGCCCTCGGGCGGGCCAATGGCTTCAGCCTTTCTGAGCCCAGCGCCCCGCCCACCCCAGCCCCTCCCCTGCTGCAGCCCTTCCTGAGCAGCCAAGGCCCTGGGTCCCCCCTTCCCTGGACTCCTGCCCCTCCTTGTCTCTCTGCACCCCTCACAGCTGCCCCAAAGCTCTTCTTACAGCTCAGCTGCAGAGCAGGTCACCCTCCAGCTCAACCACCTACACTGGCTCCCTATCGGCCCCCCTGTAAAGCCCCTCACAGTCTCACATCTGCTGGTCTTGCCAAGTTTATTCCACAGCCCACTGCACTCCCCGAGCCCCCCCCCCCACAGGGCCACTTCTGCACCCCCAGAATTCTTTGTGCTTGGGGCCCGCTGAGCCGCAGGGAATCCCTTCCTTGGGCTGCTCTTCCCTCCCACTTTCTCATCCATTTCCACAGAACATCTTGCGGGAGAATGTCTGCCCCCCCCCCCCCCCCCCCCCCCCCCCAGGACAGGGGCAGTGGGCCCTCCCCGCCCTGCTCTCCTGCACCCGCTGCCCCTTCCAGAAAACCTGGAATTGCTGTAGATTTTCATGGCAATGAGTGGGCAGCACCTCTGGGGTTTGACTGGAGAACCTCTGCCAGGGACCCCCCCCCCCCCCCGCCCCCCCCCCCCCCCCCCCCCCCCCCCCCCGCAGGCTTCTCTTCTTCCCCAGAACCTGCTCTGGGCCCTGAAACCTCCAAGATGGCGGCAGCACATCAAGGAGTGCCCACGGTGGGCAGGGGAAGCCGAGCTCCAGCACTCTCCTGCTCCCGCCCCAACAGGATCTGGATTCGAATTCACCCTTTGTGACCCCCAAGAAAGGCCCCCCTCCCCCCCTCAGTCAGCTCTTCTGTAAAATGAGGATGGCTCCAGGGCCCCTGGGTGTCCTGATCCCAAGGGCCCCGGGTGCACCCCCCCCCTCCCCAAGCCCTTATCCCCCATGGCCGGGCCTCCCTCCTTGCCTCCAGCATCCCGGGAACCTTCCCCGGGTCCATTAACCAGGATATTATTGTTATTTGTGGCCCAAGGGGACTCATTAGCAAGTTAGCACCTCTGTGGTTGCCATAGCAACAGCAGCAGGCCCGGCAACAGCTGAGGCAGAGGCCTCCTGGTGACAGCGGAAGGGAGCCTGGGGGGGGGGGTGTCACTGGTAGCCCCCCCTAGAAGGGAGCCTTTGCCCACGGGAGTCCCTCCTGCTGGACAGCTCCAGGTGGGAGACTGAGACAACTCTCCTGCGCTCTGGCCCTCCCCCAGGCTCTGGGGACCCGAGGTAGCAGGAGGCAGGGGGGCCTCAGCTTCTCCCGGCCCTTCCCGGCCCCCCCCCCCCCACAGGGCTTCTAGGCAGCGCCCTCTCATCTGGCTCCCTCCCGAGCCACCAGCCCCGACGCAGCTCCCCTAGCAATTGCCGCGGCCTCCCTCCCTTCCCCACCATGGCCGCCGCCTCACCCTGGCCCCTTCCACAGCCTCAAACGTCCAGCTTTCCTCCGAGCCTCCAGCTGCGCGGGCGGAGTCCTCCAGGAGCCGGCTGGAGGTCCCTTGGGTGTGGGGGCCTGCAACCCCCCACCCGCCCTCGGTCCTAGCTGCACTGCGGCCCCTCTGCCCCTCCCCCGGCCCTGGCCCTTCCTCACGCTCCCCCGTGGGAGCCCGAGGGCCCGTGGCAGCAGCTCTCACCTCCCGGGGGCACCGTGATTTCTGGGGCCTCCTCTGTGAATGGCTCCCCATGGGGGCCACAGGAGGGCGGGGCCCGGAGCTCGGCCCTGCCTCCCCAACAGCTCAGACCTGGGCACTAGCCATCCCGTGGAGAACGAGCGCTGCCCCCAGAGACAGAGCCCCGCGGGAGCACAGGGGCTGCACCCAGTGAGACTCACAAAAAGGGAAAATCTTGGAGCTGAAACGGAGGGGGAGGGGGGCAGCTGGGGGCACAGTGGTTAGAGCCCCAGCCCTGAAGTCAGGAGGACCCGCGTTCAAATCTGGCCTCAGACACCTGGCTGGGTGACCCAGGGCAAGTCACTGTACCCCAATTGCCTCAGGGAAAAATAAATAAATAAAATAAAACAAAGGGGAGGGAAGGGGAGGGGAGCCAGGTAAAACCTCCATCCACCTGCCGGGCCATACTAGAGAAGCAGCTGGGATACAACACAGGAGGCAAACATCAAAGTTTCCAGGAGCCTCTGCTCTGCTCCAGAGCGTTTCATGGCTCCCTATTGCCCCATCCTCCGACTGTCGTCCTAATGTCACAGGCCTCGGCTACTGCACCAAGCACCTTGTGCTGCTCGAGGTGAGAGCAAAGCCAAGGGGAAGAGGTGCCCCTGAACTCCCAAAGCTTCTGCGCTACTGGTGGGTGGAGGACGGCACAAGGAGAGAGCCTGGGGGTCTAGTGACCGGGCAACCACTTGGAGACTATAGTGGAGGCTGGAGGAGGCCCCTCGGACTCCCTGTAATAACATGACTGGCCCCCTGACAATGAAGCCCCTGAGCTGGTCGGGGGGTCTGGGGAGGGGGGGGTACAGAGAAGGAACCTGAGCTAAGGCTGGAGAGCTCAGGGTGCGGGAAAGGCCCCTGCGGAATTCCGGGCCGCACCCCCACCCAGACCTTCCCCCATTCGACCGCTTATTGGTCCAATGGCAAAAGCTCCCCAGAGAGTCCCACCCAGGGACAGGTGGACAGGGGCCGGGGCGGGGAAAGGGGGGGGGGGGGCAGAGCTCACTGGCTGGGACCAGCCTCAGTTTCACCTTCTGGAAAACAGTCCTGGCCCCAGCTCCCAGTGCTCCTCAGGGCACAGTGCTGGGAAATCCTAACCCAGAACCGGGGCGCGGGCCTAACCCCCAGGGTTCAGGGCCCCCCCAGCATTCAGCCCCCAAGCCCCTCCTGCCCCGGCGGGAAGGGGCTGGTTTCCCCAAACAAGGGCCCAAGAAGGGGACCCAGGGTCCCAGGGGGCCCTTTCAAGTCCTGCATCTTTAACACAAGAGGGGGTGGGCCTGGTCGCCCCCGGAGGGGGAGGCACAAAGGGAGGGGCCCCAGGGGGCAGGGGGAGGGGGCGCCTCCTGGGGAGGCCAGCCAAAGGAGACACAGGCCCTCCTTATGGAAGAAAGCACACCCATCAAAGCCTCCCAGTCCCCGCCCCGCCCCCTGTCACTTCAGACCCGCCCCCACGGAGAGCCGGGCGGGGCTTCCAGCTGTCCAACCCACACCCCAGGGAGAGGGGGCTCCCAGCTCACCGGGGTACACCCCAGAGGCGACCCGGCCCGGGTGGACTCCACCCGCGGCACAGAAGGGTCTCCCCACTCACCTCCCAAATACTTTCTCACACACATACACACTCACCTCGTCCCACACCTCAGCCCCCCCTCTCACACCTCCATAAACACATCAACACATCTCCCACAACACACTCACATACATTCTCACACCTCATCCTCCCTCCCCTGTGCCAACCTACCACCATCACATGCAGATCCACCCTCCCCATTCTGCCCTCTGGGGCCCTGGGTCGGTCGGTCACAGCTCTTCAGCTGGCAGTGGTCGAGCTGGGGGAGGTGGGAGAGAACAAAGGGAAGGAAAGGGCCCTCCCCCTTATGCTTTGACTTTACTCGGACCCTGAGCTCACTGCCCTAGAGGAAGTCAAGACAGGACAGTGGCCTGTCCTGTCTTGTGTGTGTGTGACTTGTGTAAGAAAGTGTGTAAAGCTTTCTTGTCCAGAAGGCTTTGCAGGGCCACTGCGGCCCCCCGTCCCAATCTCCAAGGTTGCTAAGGGGGAGAAACTTGGGGAGGGGAGACTTGTCCTACGTGGGTGAAGTCAGAACCAAGTTGCAGGAGGCAAAGTGGGGGGCTCAGTAGAAGGAAGTTGCCCCTTCCATGGAGCCGTCGGGCCACGGCTGCACTGCCTTGGAAGAAGGCAGGGAGGACTCTGGGAGCCGTGACATTCCACTCTGTGACCCCCCCCACCTCTCACTGGGGCCCTTGGGCACCTCCCGTTTCTTTACCACTGCTCCTCTAGAGACCCGTGCTTCCCCTTAAAACTTCCCGAGGGCAGGGCCAGTCAGACTTATATCCCTGGCATCCAGCATTGGACTTGGTACACAGTGGGTACTAAATAAATGTTGATTCAAAGCAAATCGACCTCCAAGATTCTGCCCTCGGGGTGGGAGCGAGAGGTTGGGTTGGGGGACAAGATGCTTTAATGTAATGTGGAGAAGGCTGGCATGGTGGCAGGATGGATGGGGGGGCTGCTCAGAAACAGGGTGGGGGAAGAGTTGCTTAGGTGAGCCAAAGGTATCTGGGCTGCAAAGTGGGAGGACTGCCAAACACTTCCCAAAAGCTGATCCGGACAGCGCTAGGGAAGCTCGGAGGTCTTCAGGAAGTGAGCCGTCCTAATCTAGAATCACCACCCAAGTACAGCCTTAGAGTACACAATCACTGGTACAGGTAGAGCCGGGGCCATCGCCTAAGACATTTGTGGGACATCCCCCAGGGATCCTCTTGAATGACTTCACTTTAGAGATGGGGAAACTGAGGCCGAGGGAAGGTCCTTGGCCAAGGTGATTCAGCAAATCTCTGCCAGGGTTGAGAAAGGCCTAAAGGTACAGAGGGCACCGTCCTGCCTCCCCAGAAGTCCACATGCCCTCTCCTTCCCCAAGTTTTCCTTCCCCAGCTCTGCCCCAACCCTCTCACCCTGCTGGGGAAGTCCAGATCTAACAAGATGAACTCATCGTTAATGATTCATTGACAAGCCTGGTCTCCTCCACTTCTTCCCCCTTCCCCTTGTCCCCTGCCTTTCACTCCCCCCCCACACACCCCATGGTACTTCAGGGGGGCAAAGGGAGGGCAAGATGTCTCTGTTCCTCAATCCGAAAGCTACCAGGTGCCAGAGAGGGTACTGAGAATCAAACTAGAGTCCCAACTGAGTTCTTCTCAAGGGGGACCCTGGGCCAATTCATCAAAAAATTCCTCTCCTCTAAAAGGGGACTCCCCTCACATCTCCCCAGCTACAGGACAATGGGGGCTACTTGTCAGATCTTGGGAGGAGGGGCAGTCAAGTCCTCCTATGAGCTTTGCCACAAATGATTATTCCTCTTTTTTTACATTAAGATTACCAGAAAATTATTTTAATGGATGAGTAGCCCCATTTTACAGGTGGGTACATAGAGGATTTCATAAGTAAAGCAACTTGTCCAAGTTAGGGCTGCCAGGTGTCAGAGCCTGGCCTCAAAGTGGCCCCTGCACCAGCCTGCCTAAGATTCTGGGTAGCTCATGCTGCTGGGGAAAGCCCGGCTGAGGCTGGGGCTGGAGCTGCTGGGGTTTCTTTCTGAGCTAAAGAAAGACCCCCGAGTCCCCTGTATCTTGCTGCTTCCCCATATATCCAAGCTGGTTTTCCCCAGAACAGAAGTCTTGGAGGGTAAGCGGTTTCATTTTTGTCTTTGTAGTCAAAGTACCTAGCATACAGTAGGCAGTTAATAAAGCTTATCGACTTAGCTGAATTCTGAGCTGAATCACCTTCAGATGCTCCCTCCTGCCTTTCACCCTCCTTAGGGAACACCTGGTAGAGGCTGGGCCAGGACACCTTTATCCGTTCCCCTTTCCCTTGTCCCACCACAGCCAGACTTGAAGGTGGCTCTGCTCACTGGTGCAGGCCCAGAAACCCCAGAAGGCAGAGCCCCTCTCCCTTAGCCCCAGCACCTTCCCTCTGCGTTTTGCCCTAGTGGGGCCCGTCCAGAGCTCCTTGGCACCCACAGGTCTGCATGCTGTCTCCTCGTCAGCCTGGCAGCGACCGGCTTTCGCCTGCCCGGCTCATCTGCTAAGGATTTCCCCTGCCTCACCTGCCTTATCGCTAAGAATCCTGGGGAGAAGGGGAGCCGAGCAGCTGCGGCTCATTTGTTTGTTCTGACAGTAAATGTGTGTCTGGGCAGTGACAGATCAGCCTTCCCTGAGCACCAGGACGCGGGTTCGAGGTTCCAGTCTGGAATCCCTTGTCCTGGGCCCCAGCCCAGCAGAACCGATGCTCATTCCTTCCTGGGAGGGGGAGTGGGAGGTGGGGGTGGACAAAGGGGGCTGCGTGCTCCCCCAGCCTCTGTGGCTGCAGCCTAGAGCAGGGAGAAGCTCGGTGCCAGGAGGAGCTGCCAATAAGCAGGAGGGCCAGGGGTGCTGGACATCAGCAAAGGGAGGGCATTGGGGGAGGGCCGAGGAGCAAGAAAACCTCTTGGGGCTGCCACTGAGACCAGCCAGGGAGGAAGGGAATGATGAGAAGAGGAAAGGGGGGCAGGGCAGGGGTCAGCAGCCTCCTTCACTCTTCCCTCTTCCCTCCCAGATGGGCCAGGCCGACCTGCAAGAAGAGCTGCTGGTCGCCCTCCTCAGTGTGTGGGGAGGGGAGGGGGTGGGCACTGTCCCTGCTTCTCCGGCCCAAGCCTCCCTAAAAGGGGAAAATCTCCCAAAACTGCCCCCCAAATCCGCAAATTCCTTTTACCTCTGGCAGTCCCAAGGCTCCTTAAAGGTCCAACCCCCCATCTGCCCCTCCCTCCTCTCCCCTCCACTTCAAAGCCCCTTATCAAGGCCCCTCCAGCCCCGCTGAGGAAACTGCAAACTCCCAGCCAAACCCAGCTCCCCGCCCCCCACTCTTTCCCAAGTGGGAAGCACCTGGGTTCTGGGGGCAGCCCCACCCCAAACCCAGGAGGCCAAGTTGGGGACCCGGCTGCCCCGCCAACCCCCCACTATGGAAAACAAATAAGGGCGGGCCAGCCAACCCTCCCCAGGCCCCTTAAGGCCCAAATTGGCTGGGGAAACCCCCACAAAAATCCTCCACTCCCTACAACCCCCGCCAGGCCAGGGGGCCCCTCCTTTCCCCTCACTGGAAATCCCCTTAGCCCCCCGCCCCGGGAAACAACAGCAAGAAAATTACCTGGGCCCCCCACCCTTTCTTGCCTCCCCCCTCCCCCCTCCCTCCCCCCACCCCCCCCCGGCTCACCTCCCCAAGGTCCCCAAACCCAAACCCACCAAACCCAGGCAACCCCAATTTGGGCCGTCCTCCAATCCGGCTCCATCCCTTCGCCCCGCCGGCGGCCAAAAAACCCCACTCCTCTCCCCCCTCCGGCCCAACCCGCTCTCCACCCCCCCTAACCCCCCCCGGGCCCGGCCAGCCAAATCCAAAAATCCAATGGCCCGCCGGGTCACCAACCCCCCGCCCACCCCCCACCACCCCCCACCCCCTCCCTCCCTCGGCCACCCCAATCCAACTGGCCCTCACCGGCCGCCCCACCCCCCCCCCCACCCCGGGCCCACCCCAAACAACGGCAAAGGGTCCCGGGGCCCCTCCCCCAGGCTGCAAACTCCCGGCTTTCTAAAACAAAACCCCCCAAAAAACGGGAAAACTTGGAAAGGCAAAAAAGGCCCCTAACTCACCCCACCAATCAACCCAACCTCCAACCGGTAACATCACCTCCAAACCAAACAAGGAAAAAAGAAACCAAACTTTACAAAAACCGGGGCAAACTAAAACCAACTTTCCCCTTTCCCCCCACTCCACCCTCTCCGTAAAACCCCCGAAAAACCCCACTAATTGGGTTTTTTTAACCAAACCTCTTCTCCCCTAACAAAAAAGGGTAACTACCCAAAAAGCCCATCCTCCCCTCCAATCCCCTCCTCAAACCGGTCTCTCCCCTCCTCCCCGTCTTCCCTTTCCCTCCCCCGCCCTTAAACCCTCTCTCCCAACACTCCATTCATTCCGGGTTATTCATTCATGGGAAACAGCCTGGGGCCCCCACCACCTAAAAACACCCAAAAACCCCACCCCTCAAAAAGAAACCCCAAAAACCCGACACAAAACCCATGGGAACAAAAACCCAAAACCCCCCTTGGCCGCCCTTAAAAACACCCCCTCCCCCCAACACTTCCAAACCCACCGGGCCCACCCCCACCCGCCCCCAATTTCCCCCCCACCCCCCCACCCCCTCCCCTCAACCACCTTCGGGCCCCAACCCGGGCCCCAAACACCAAAACCAGGAAAACCGTCCTTTCCAAACCGCCTCGCTACAACGACCTCACCGCCCGCGCCAACCCCGGCCAAAATCCCGGGCCCTCAACCCAATGGGCGACCCTGGCCAAGTCCTCAGAGGAGAGGGGAGGGCAAAGCCCGCCAGGGGCGCTGCGGGAAGCCCCCAGAGGGTCCCGGGGTGACTAAGGAAACAGCCAACCCCGAAAAGGAGGCTGGGGGGAGGGGGCAAGCTGGGGAGTTCGGGCGGCAGCGGCTGCCTGAGCGCCCCCGGGAAGGGCACGTTTGGGGAGAAGCCTCCGGCCCGAGCAGGGGCCAGGGCAGAAGCGGGCCCGGCTTCTGGGGCACGGCGGGACGCGTCCCAAAGGAGGCCGCTAGGTGGCGCCACGCTGCAGTCCAGAAGATCCTAGTCCGAAATTTGCCCCAGTGGGACCGGTTCTTTTCATCTCTGCCGGCCCCGGTTCCCTGAGCTCTAAAATGGGGCTACTGACAGCGCCTCCCTCCCAGGACGCCTGTGAGGCATTCAACACGATGCCGGCCCCTTTTAATAATAGCCTCTTCATTGGGACCGGGCCTCATCGGGGCCTGTTAGGGGTGTCCCTTCCTCAGGCGCAGGGGCCAGTGGAGGCCCTGGGCACCGCCTGCTCCGGGGGCTCTCCGGGACCGGCCCTAAGCCTCCGTTGGGCCCGGTGTTCCAAGCTCTTCCTAGCCCGGGCTGCCCGGGGGGTTCACTCTCTACCAGCCCTTCCTCCCCTCCTCCATGCAGCCTCCGGGCCTCCTCCAGCCCCTCACCCCCAGGCCCACCTTCAGGCTCTTCTTGAGGCCTGGCCCCACCTTCCTCACATCACTCAGGCTGGCCGCCAGTCCCACCTGGGGAGGGGCTGTAGGTGGGGACTGTCGGCCTGTATTCTTCACCCCTCCCACCATATCCCCCCCCACCCCAGTGATCACCTGACCCTTTGCAAAGGACCTGAGTCCCCCCTCCATTCCCTCCCACATGGGCTCACAAGCCCTTCTGCCCTCCCTTCAGCAAGAACCCCCCCTTCCTCCAGCACCCTCCCGGCTCCCCGCGGCCCTTGGGCCGGCTCTGGGGGGGGGGGGGGTCAGTGCGCTGCTTGGCCAGCCTGCCGATCAGAGCCCCAGCCAGGCTACTGCTGTGCTTGGGGCTGCCCTGTTTGCCTCAGTTTCCTCATATGTAAAATGAAAGGAGAAGGAAATGACCAACTCTTCCAGTGCCTTTGCCGAGAAAACCCCAACTGAGGTCATGAAAGTCAGGTGCAGCATTTTGGGGGGTGAGGAGGTCAGGGTCAAGTCACCCAGCCAGCCTTTGAACCGGGGTCCTCCCGACCGGAGGGTGGGTGTGCCCTCCCCTGCGCGGCCATCGAGCTGCCCACACGCATGTTTTTAGCAGAGTTTGGTTTTCTTGCCTTTGCAGTGGGGAAGGGGAGAATTTGGAACTGAAAATAAGTACAAATCACATTTACAACCTGCTTTTGCCTCCCGGGCCCTCTCGGTGCTGGGGCTCCTGTGCCCTGGGGGCTGGTCTAAGGGCAGAGGGCTCTTCTCCTTTCTGGGTAGCTGGCCTACGCCCCCTGCCTGGCAGGCTCCGAAGCCTGGAAAGCCCCGGGCCCGCCTGGGGGGCCATTCCTAGAGCAGCACAGGGTAGGTGCCTAATTGCTGTTTGTTGAGCCGAGTGTCCCTGAGCTTCACAAGGAGCAGCCCAGCCTGGCAGCCTCCAATTTGTAGTGAAGAAATCGAAACAAATAGGGGAGGAGTTGGGGCTCCCCAGGAGGGGCCCCAGTGGCTCTGAGAGCCTGTGAGGTGCTTGAGGGCCAGGGCCAGGCCCTTCTGGGGCCCCAAAGGAGGCTGGATGCTCTCAGGAAAGCTGTGAGAGGCCAGGATTCCCCAAGAAGAGGCTGCAAAGGAGTGCCTGAGCGGCAGGTACCCCAGGGGCTGGACCCATGCCTTCCTCTGGGTCTGAGAGGGTGCTTTCTAGTGTGTCCAACAGGGCCTTAGGTATGTGTGGCCCCTCCTAGAGGTAGGGAGTCCAGCAACTTCTCCCTCCTTCCTTCTCCCTTTGCCTTCTCTCCCTGCCTTCTCCCTCCAGCCTTTGCCCTCTTCCTTCTCTCCCCCCTTCTCCCTCCTGCCTTCTCCCTCCAGCCTTTGCCCTCTTCCTTCTCCCTCCTTCCTTCTCCCTGCCTTCTCCCCCCTGCCTTCTCCCTCCAGCCTTTGCCCTCTTCCTTCTCCCTCCTGCCTTCTCCCTCCAGCCTTTGCCCTCTTCTCCCTCCTTCCTTCTCCCTCCCAGCCTTTGCCCTCTTCCTTCTCCCTCCTGCCTTCTCCCTCCAGCCTTTGCCCTCTTCCTTCTCTCCCTGCCTTCTCCCTCCAGCCTTTGCCCTCTTCCTCCTCCCCCTGCCTTCTCCTTCCTGCCTTCTCCCTCCTGCCTTTGCCCTCTTCCTTCTCCCTCCTTCCTCCTCCCCCTGCCTTCTCCCTCCTGCCTTCTCCCTCCAGCCTTTGCCCTCTTCCTTCTCTCCCTGCCTTCTCCCTCCTGCCTTCTCCCTCCTTCCTTCTCCCCCTGCCTTCTCCTTCCTGTCTTCTCCCTCCAGCCTTTGCCCTCTTCCTTCTCCCTCCTTCCTTCTCCCCCTGCCTTCTCCCTCCAGCCTTTGCCTCTTCCTTCTCTCCCTGCCTTCTCCCCCTCCTGCCTTCTCCCTCCAGCCTTTGCCTCTTCCCTTCTCCCTCCCCTCCACTCCCCCCCCTTCCTCCCCTCCTTCTCCCTCCTTCCTTCTCCCCCTGCCTTCTCCCTTTTCTTCTCCCCTCCAGTTTGCCCCTCTTCCTTCCTCCCCCTTCCTTCTCCCTCCTTGCCTTCTCCTCCGGCCTTTTGCCCTCTTCCTTCCCCCTTTTCTCCTTCCTTTTCCTCCCCTCCCGGCCTTTTGCCCTCTTCCTTCTCCCTCCTTCCTTCTCCCTCCTGCCTTCTCCCTCCTTTTCTTCCTTCTCTCCTGCCTTCTCCTCCTCCTTCTCCCTCCAGCCTTTGCCCTCTTCCTTCTCTCCCTGCCTTCTCCCTCCTGCCTTCTCCCTCCTTCCCTTCCCCCCCTGCCTTCTCCTTCCTGTCTTCTCCCTCCAGCCTTTCCCCTCTTCCTTCTCCCTCCCCTTCCTTCTCCCTCCCTGCCTTCTCCCCCCAGCCTTTGCCCCTCTTCCCTTCTCTCCTGCCCTTCTCCCCTGCCTTCTCCCTCCAGCCTTTGCCCCCTTCCTTCTCCCTCCTGCCTTCTCCCTCCTTCCTTCTCCCCCTGCCTTCTCCTTCCTGTCTTCTCCCTCCAGCCTTTGCCCTCTTCCTTCTCCCTCCCTGCCTTCTCCCCTCCTTTGCCCTCTTCCTTCTCTCCCTCCTTCTCCCTCCCCTTCCTCCCTCTGGCCCTTTCCCTCCCTTCCTTCTCCCCCCTTCCTTCTCCCCTGCCTTCTCCCTCCTTCCTTCTCTCCCTCCTTCTCCCTCCTGCCTTCTCCCTCCAGCCTTTGCCCTCTTCCTTCTCTCCCTGCCTTCTCCCTCCTGCCTTCTCCCTCCAGCCTTTGCCCTCTTCCTTCTCTCCCTGCCTTCTCCCTCCTGCCTTCTCCCTCCTTCCTTCTCCCCCTGCCTTCTCCTTCCTGTCTTCTCCCTCCAGCCTTTGCCCTCTTCCTTCTCCCTCCTTCCTTCTCCCCTCCTGCCTTCTCCCTCCAGCCTTTGCCCTCTTCCTTCTCTCCCTGCCTTCTCCCTCCTGCCTTCTCCCTCCAGCCTTTGCCCTCTTCCTTCTCCCTCCTGCCTTCTCCCTCTAGCCTTTGCCCTCTTCCTTCTCTCCCTGCCTTCTCCCTCCTGCCTTCTCCCTCCAGCCTTTGCCCTCTTCCTTCTCCCTCCTTCCTTCTCCCTCCTGCCTTCTCCCTCCAGCCTTTGCCCTCTTCCTTCTCTCCCTGCCTTCTCCCTCCTGCCTTCTCCCTCCAGCCTTTGCCCTCTTCCTTCTCCCTCCTGCCTTCTCCTCTAGCCTTTGCCCTCTTCCTTCTCTCCCTCCTTCTCCCTCCTGCCTTCTCCCTCCAGCCTTTGCCCTCTTCCTTCTCTCCCTCCCTTCTCCCTCCTTCCTTCTCCCCCTGCCTTCTCCTTCCTGTCTTCTCCCTCCAGCCTTTGCCCTCTTCCTTCTCCCTCCTTCCTTCTCCCCTCCTGCCTTCTCCCTCCAGCCTTTGCCCTCTTCCTTCTCCCTCCTGCCTTCTCCCTCTGGCCTTTCCCCTCTTCCTTTCTCCCTCCTTCTCCCTCCTGCCTTTTCCCTCCAGCCTTTGCCCTCTTCCTTCTCCCTCCTGCCTTCTCCCTCCAGCCTTTGCCCTCTTCCTTCTCCCCTGCCTTCTCTCCCCTGCCTTCTCCCTCCAGCCTTTGCCCCCTTCCTTCTCCCTTCTCCCTCCTCCTTCCTCCCCTCTGCCTTCTCTCTCCTCCCTCCCACCACTTCCATCTACTTCTTGATGTGCCCTCAGGGACGGCCTGGAGCCCGGCCGCCTGGCTTCTCCCCTTGGTGGGGGGGGATGCACAACTCTTCCCTGGGACTGACTGGGCATGCTGGGCTGGGCAAGCTCTGCTACTTTGCCGGGGCCGCTGCCCTGGCTGGTGCCTCATCGTCTATTGGCCCTCAGTCAACGTGGGTGAGTCAGTCAGTGCCTTTGAGTGCTTGGAGCTCCTCTGGGAAGGGCCCAGTCTGGGAGAGCCACGGGCACATGATCTTGTTGTTGGGGACTGCGTGGGGGGGGGGAAGGGGGGAGTCTGGCGTCTGTGGGCAGGTAGGCTGCTCCCCCCAAGCAGCCCAAACAAACCCCTGGGGCCTCTTCCTGTCCCCCCATCCGGGCCCTTAGATTTCACTTCCCAATCCTAGGTAAAGGTGGTTCCTAGAGGCCCTACCTTTCTGGGCGATCCAGGGCCTTCTGAGGGGATCATCCTGCAAACTGGGATCTGAGGGGGAACTGAGGGGCAGGAGGGCAGGGCAACATTTTGTCTGTACTTCCGGTCCATGAGCCTCCAGGGGAGGCGAGGCTGCTCAGGCTCTAGACCTTCCCAGCCAGAGGATCCCTCTAGAAAGCATCTACTATGTGCCAGGCAAGGGCATCCAGATGGCTCCCCAGGGCACAGAGCACCAGACTTGGAATCGGGAACTCATCTTCCCGAGTTTAAATCTGGCTTCACACACTTACCAGCTGTGGGACCCTAGACAAGTCACTTCACCCTGCCTGCCTCAGTTTCCCCATCTGCAAACAAGCCGGAGAAGGAAATGGCCAACCACTCTAGGATCTCTACCAAGAAAACCCCAGTGGGGCCACAAAGGGATTCACGTGATAGAATTGATTGAACAATGCGGGTCAGGCCCTGTGCTGGATCCATCAGGAGCCATTTAGCGGTCCCCTAGCCCAGCCTCCTGTCCAGGACCTCAGCAGCCATCAGGAGAAAGTCACAGGGATGTTTATGCAGGCTCTGAGCAGGGATCTCTGAGCTCACCTCAGGCCCAGAAGCCTTCTGACATGATTTCTCATATGCTTCTTAGCTGAGGCACCCTTGGGTGCTGGTAAAAATCACCTGCCTTCATGCTGGCTCCGATCCTCATGTCTCCCTAGCCTGAGGCTTGGAGCTCCACTGCCTGGGCCCACGTTGGGGGCAGATTGCAAGGCCAGGCCCTAGGCCGGGTCTGGACACCGACCGAGTCTCTCCCCCCATGTATGAGGAAACCAGCCTCCTCTGCTCTGGGCTCTGCCCCTTGCCTCGCTACAGACACCCGTGCGTTGCCCCGGCACGGCTGGCACCTTCTCAACAGGGAGGAATTGGGCAAAGAGCAAGGCTGCCTGGGCGGGGGCGGCGGCCTGGGGGAGGGGGGCAGCGCAGCTCCACTTTGCCTAAGGGGGAGGATCTATAGGTGGGTGGGGTCCTGCCAGGGCTGACTTGGTTCTCCAGAAACAGGTGTTTGCTGAAAAAACTGGCTTGAATACTTGGGACAAGGCTGCCCTCTGCTGTATGAATGCGGAACTTCAAGGGGTCTGCCCATCAGGCCATTACTGGCTGCCAGCCCAAAATGAAACCTTTGGGTAGAAAATATTCCAGAAGTAGCCAGGAGGGAGGGCATGGAGGAGTTGGGGGAGGGAGGAAAGCTCAGAAGCCATCAGCCACAGCCTGAGTTAAAGCTCATCCACTCACTAGTCTGGGAAGTTAGTCCTGAGGCATTTAGAAAGTGCTTACTGTATACCAGTCATTCTCCAAAAGGAAGGAGATCCAAAGAGTAGCGAGGCTAGACCCTGGCCTCAGGGAGTTTCTAGTCTAATAGAGAGGGAAAGAGACAAACAACCTGATTCAAAGGAAATCAGGTAAATGGTGATGATCTGAGAGGGGAGGTACAAAATGAAGGGAGGCCCAGCATGAAGAAGGGAGGTGCTGAAGGACAGCGAACTACCAAAGGTTTCCTATGTAAGGTGGATTTTTAGTTGAGATTTAAGAAATCAAATCCCCAAAAGATCAGGAGGCAAAGCAGAAAGAACTATTGAGTTCTGGACCTGGGGGAGGGAAGGCTGGAGAGGGTGTGTGTTCTTTAAGGAACAGCAGAGAGCTCAGTTTCTGTCACTGGATCCTAGAGGACTTGCAAGAAGGCTGGAAAAGAAAGAGGGTGAGGTTATGAAGGGCTGTGAATAGGAAACAAGATTTTTTTCATTTACTACTGAAAGTGATGGGATGGAATCATTCCTTAATGAAGAGCATTTCAACCCTTGTGGATTTGGTGATATTAGATAAGCATTCCAGGAAAGCACTGAGACTTTCTCACAATTTCTTAAACCCTGCTGAAGGTTTCAGCTTCGTATAGGACTCCAAGGGAGGACATTAACTAGAGCCCCAGTTCTAATATTCACTCAGGAGTGATTATGGCACTTATTTTGTTTCACTTTTATTGATATCTTCTTCTAAGCCCGGGCAGTAACTACCTGTGCACAGCAAGTCTGAAAATATGGTCAGAGTCAATGAGAGTTGGAAGCAAATGGCAAAGAAGGTAGAAAGAACAAAGACTTGACCTGGAGAGTCCTGGAGAGGACTGGGAAGTTCCTAAGGAAGCCCTGAAAATCTGGACATGGATATTCTGAACATGAAGAAGGAAGCTAGGAACATTCCCGGATCCAAAGGAGTTCTGTTATAGCTCCAATGGAATTGCCGCTTCATTGTCTTCCCCAGGGCAGGGATGAGAGAGAACTTGCTGCTAATGCTGGGCAAGATGGATTTCTTTTTTTCCCCTGGCTACTTCTTTAAAGCTGTGACTTATCCCCATTCATGTCCTTACTGATCCTAAGTCATAGGCTAGGGAAACCATCCCATCCTCTTCTGCAAAAAATGACTTGGGATCCCCTTTACCTTTGTTTATTTCTTCAATTTCTTTCTCTTGCTTATTTCCTTAGCTAGCTGTTCTGGATCTCTGATAGACAAGAACAGAGGCACTAAATCTGAACTAGTAGGAAACTCTTCTAGGTAATTCTCATTACCAATGATCCTTGCCCTTGGTCTAGGGTAGCTTATGTTGAAAATATTCAGGAAAGGAATTCTGTTTCCTCTGCATTTGGGCAGTACAAAACAGCATAAATAGGGGGTCTGTATTAGCCAAACCTATTATGCCCAGATTTCTATCTATTATCTGTGTATATTCTCTATCCAAGGATCAGTTTACTTACAGAGATTGTCTGTCTGCCAGATGAGGCGAAGATGCTCTCAGGTAACTGTATTTGCACTTTTCAAAACAAGAATAACCAAATACTTAAGATTGACTGCTTCTTTTGCCTGGTTTTGTTATAACTTTTTGTCACTTCATGGTGGTTTTCAATAATTTTCTCTCATTGGTTATCTCTACCAAGTTTTGGTAAAAGAGTTTAAAAGCTCAATAGAGGCTCTATGTCTCTGTGTGTGTGTCTTTAACTATCCTTATATGTTTATCTCTCACTTTCTGACTCTGTCAATTACTAAAGTCAAAAGATGAGCAAGTTGAAAGGTCAATTTTCCCAAAAAACCAAAATGGGCAATGAAATTGGTCCCTAGAAAGACAGTCTATAAAAGAATATTCCACAACAAAGGCAGAACCAACACCTGAATGGAGAGAAGCAGAGAACACATCAAGGACAAGATGTTCAGGGAACTATCTTTGAATGTTAGAAGCAAAACTCCCTGAATATTTATGAAAGAAGGTCTGCTTCGAACCAGATCATTATACACTTCAACAACAATACTATATGAGGATCAATTCTGATGGAAGTGGCTATATTCAACAATGAGAGAATCCAAATAAATTCCAATTGATCGGTAATGAACAGAACCAGCTACATCCAGCTAAAGAACTATGGGAAATGAATGTGGACCACAATTTAGCATTTGCACTCTTTCTGTTATTGTTCGTTTGCATTTTTATTTTTCTTCCCAGATTATTTTTACCTTCTTTCTAAATCCAAATTTTCTTGTGTAGCAAGACACTTGTATAAATATGTGTACATATATTGTATTTAACATGTACTTTAATGTATTTAACATGTATGGGACTGCCTGCCATCTAGAGGAGGGGAAGGAGGGGAAAAGTTGGAACAGAAGTTTTTGTAAAGGTCAGTGTTGAAAAATTACCCATGAATATGTTCTGTCAATAAAAAGCTAAAATAAAAAAAATGTTGCACACATCTGGGCAAGGTGGTACATGCCTGTAATCTAAAAAAAGAAAAGAAAAGAAAAGAAAAGAAAAGAAAGAAAAAGAAAGAAAGAAGGGCTTCTTCTCTTGGCATTCACATTGTTTCAGCTTTTTGTTGTTCCTTCCAAATGGTTTTCAAAGCTTTTCTCTCCCTCCTTTTCCATCCAGGGTTTCTTATCACTACCAATCATATTCTTGTTGAAATATTTTGGTGAAGTGCTAAGACCCCAAACTAGCTCTCTGTCCCTAAAACTCAATTTCTTTCTCCCAGTCTGTGTGTAGCTCTTTATGTGTCCTTTTCTTCCCAACATGGTAGATAGGACTATATTCTAAGGACACCAAGGAGAGTAACACAATTAGTCCCCTGGAAGAGAGTCTCAGTCAGACCGTTCCCCAACACATGGAGAGCCAACACCCGAATGGATGTAAGCAGATCCAGTTCAGCAGAGATCAGTAGAAAGCAAAGGCCTCCCTGAGGTGCTAATACTCAAGTGCACTCCTTCTAGGTGGAGGGAGCATGGCTCCTGTGTGGTTGGCCAGGGGCTGGGTCTGTTCAGGGAATGCAAGAGCATTTGGAGTCAGCTGGAGAATGGGCAGCCATTCCTCTACATGCATCCTTCTGAAGCCCAGTCTGACTGGACAAGGGCAGGCAGGAGACATCGGGGCAGCCCCTTAAGCCCTAGACATTGAGAGTTTCCCTTGGAAAATGGAGGCCCAACTCCCTCAAAGCCAAGTGCTGTGTGCCCAGAATGGGCTCTAAAAGCTTGAGCTCTTGGAATTGAGATCACTCCCCTGGAGAAGTCACTCAGTGTTGATCGAAGGCAAGAGGAATGTGGCAAAGGGACCAGTTCTGAGGAGCGCCCCCCAGTCTCCCAATGTGCCAGACCCAGAGCCCAAGAGCCCCTGATGCACCTGCCTGTGAAAAGGGCTGACTAAGTGCTCAGAGCACAGGCGGCAGATCACCCCAAGAGATTTGTGAAAGAAAGCAAGACATTTTCAGGGTTAAGGGTAGTTTTTATTGAAACAAAATTATTTCCCTGGTTTCCAGGGACAGCCAAAGGAGCACAAGATAAGCAAAGAAATTCTTTAGGAGAGAGTTGGGGAGTCCGGGAATGAAGGCTGTTGGGAGGCAGCTCAGCAATCGTCAGTGATGGCCTCGCATCTGGGAGCAGGGCAGATGATCCTTGGAGATCACCAGAGGTTCCCCTGGGGTCTGCATGGTTTGCTGGGCAGCCCTTTGCTGGGTGTTCTTGGCAGGGTGATGTCCCCTTGGCCGGGGAGGTTGGAGAGTGTGTGAAGGATGAGGGGAAGTGGATAGGGAGCACTCCTATGGCAGGGCTGTTTCCTGGCTAAGTAAGGAGATCAGGAAATCCCAGACTCAGGGTTCCCAGATGATCCTGGGGCCTGGGTCATCAGCAAGGATGCTGAGACAGGAGCTGTGTGGGTGGGAGCTGGGAGTGGAGGAGGGGTCTTGCTGAAGGCCAACTGCTTTAAATTAAGGTAGAAGGGAAGGGAATGGGGTGAGCAGCAGATCTTAAACTGGTAGCAAGAAGGGCATAACAGCTGGACTAGCAGCAGCAGGGCTTGCAGCAGCTGGACTAGCAAGAACCCCCACAGCTGGAGCAGGAGCAAGTGGGCACACAGCAGCAGAGGCTTGCAGCAGCTGGACTGGCAGCAGCAGGGCTTGCAGCAGCTGGACTGGCAGCAGCAGGGCTTGCAACAGCTGGACTCACAGCAGCAGACAGGTTTGCAGCAGCTGGACTGGCAGCAGCTGGACTGGCTACAGCAGGGCTTGCAGCAGCTGGACTGGCAACAACCCCCACAGTCTCCACCACAGCTAGAGCAGGAGCAGGCTGGCACACAGCAGCAGACAGGCTTGCAGCAGCTGGACTGGCAGCAGCAGGCTTGCAGCAGCTGGACTGGCAGCAGCAGGGCTTGCAGCAGCTGGACTGGCAGCAGCAGGGCTTGCAGCAGCTGGACTCGCAGCAGCAGGGCTTGCAGCAGCTGGACTGGCAGCAGCAGGGCTTGCAGCAGCTGGACTGGCAGCAGCAGGGCTTGCAGCAGCTGGACTGGCAACAACCCCCACAGCCTCCACCACAGCTAGAGCAGGAGCAAGCAGGCACACAGCAGCAGACAGGCTTGCAGCAGCTGGACTGGCAGCAGCAGGGCTTGCAGCAGCTGGACTGGCAGCAGCAAGGTTTGCAGCAGCTGGACTGACAGCAGCCCCCACAGCTGGAGCCACAGCCTCCCTTGCAGCCCCCACAGCTGGAGCCACAGCCTCCCTTGCAGCCTCCACAGCTGGAGCCACAGCCTCCCTTGCAGCCTCCACAGCTGGAGCCACAGCCTCCCTTGCAGCCTCCACAGCTGGAGCCACAGCCTCCCTTGCAGCCTCCACAGCTGGAGCCACAGCCTCCCTTGCAGCCTCCACAGCTGGAGCCACAGCCTCCCTTGCAGCCTCCACAGCTGGAGCCACAGCCTCCCTTGCAGCCTCCACAGCTGGAGCCACAGCCTCCCTTGCAGCCTCCACAGCTGGAGCCACAGCCTCCCTTGCAGCCCCCACAGCTGGAGCCACAGCCTCCCTTGCAGCCCCCACAGCTGGAGCCACAGCCTCCCTTGCAGCCTCCACAGCTGGAGCCACAGCCTCCCTTGCAGCCTCCACCACAGCTAGAGCAGGAGCAGGCTGGCACACAGCAGCACACAGGTTTGCAGCAGCAGACAGGCACACAGCAGCTGGAGCCACAGCCCCCACAGCTGGAGCCACAGCCTCCTGAACAGCCACAGCAGCTCATGATGCTGAGAGATTGGAAGAGATTGGTGTCCACAGGGGAGGAAGGTCTCGAGAGAGAGAGGAGTGAGTGGGTTGTGGAAGCCCCTCTCTGCTCCCAGCTTTTATACTGTGGTGCAGCCCCGGGGGCAGGCCTGGGCACGTGCCCACAGCCCCTCTGCAGACCCCCTGCAGAAGCAGGAGCAGCCCCTCCCGCCCCGGCTACCTGGGCTGTTGTTGGACACTAGCCCCCAGCTGCCACAGGATCAGCCTCTGCTTTGTTTGGGAGCAGGCCTTGTGGCCATGACTCACCTGGAAGCACCGGCTGCCTGGATTGGCAAATGGGCTTGTTTGGCCCTGGTCACAGGGACCTCACTCACACACACACACTCTGGGAGCTCAGGGCAGGAGCCTCCAGGCTCCCCGAGATCAGCCCCAGCTGACAAGGAGATGGCGAGAGCCCAGGGAAGAAGCAGAAGCTTCCTGGAGATCTGGAGCAGGTGCCAGCAGGCATGTGCCTGGCAGAAGGTGGTGGGCTCCTGAGCCCCATGGCCATGCCCAAGGCAACAGGCTGAGGGAGGAGCCAGGCCCAAGGCAGGGCTGAGAAAGCTGCTGCAGACAAGGCAAAGGAGCCATGACCCAAGGATGAAGGGGGCAAGACCACAGGTGGGCTCCAGGGACCATGGTCCTGTGTCAGGTGAGAGGGGACCAGGAAGAGGATGCCCAGGGAAGGGAGGGAGGGAGAAGGGGGCCCAGCCGAAATGGCCAGCTGGGCAAAGAGGGCCTGATCCAGCAGAGATGAAGGAGCTGGGCTGGGGAGCAGTCTCCTGAGGGGACCAAGGCCAGGGGAGGCAGATTCCTGGGAGCCATCCATGAGACTTGGGGCTCATTGCTGCCTTCACCTGGGGAGATGGATTCCGGCTTGCCCCATTCCAGGCAAAAGAGCAGAACAGGAGTGGGAATGGGTCAGGGATCAGGGGTCAGGGCTCACATGTCAAGGGGCTGCACCTCTGGTGGAATCAGGAGCAAATATGCCGAGGATTGTGCCCTTGACTCCTGGCACTCATAGAGGTTGGGGAAAGACAGGGAAGAAGGGCTTACCAGGGCCTTTATGGGGAAAAACCTGCAGGGATGGAGAGGGCTTTTATCATTGGATAAAGAAAAAAATGGGCAGGGCCTGAAGACCAAGAACTCACCCACCTCAGGTCATAGTGCCCTCTAGTCCTAACGCAGTGGCTGGCAAGGGAGAGGGTATTCACTGTGGCTATTTGTAAAATAATGTTGGTTTTCCCTCAATTACATGTAAAACCTTGCCTGACATTTCCTGCTTGAAGTTTTGAGTTCCAAAAGTCTCTTCCACCCTTATTTCCCTCTCACTTCACAGAAAAGGAACAGAGTTTGCTGTAGCACAAGCATATATAAATATACAACACATTTCAATATCCATAATTGTGTGGGAAAAGTCATTGAACAATAAAGAAGGAAAGAGAAAAACTGAAAGAAATAAAACAGCCAAGAGGATGAAAGAAAGAAGGCAAGAGAAAAGGAAGCATAAAGTAGAGAAAGGAAAGAAAAAAGAAAGAAAGAAGGGAGGGAGAGAGGAAGGGGGGAAGGAAGGAAGGAAGGAACAAGGGAAGAAGCAAGGAGGAAGGAAAGAAGGAAGAAAGAGAGGGAGGGAGGGAGGTATGCTTTGGTCACTATTCAGATTCCTGGATTTTCTTTCTCTGGAGCTGGAGAGTCTGCTGCATCATGGGATTCTCTAAAATCACTGGGTTTCTGAGATCAGAGAAGTCATTTCTGGTTGTTCAACCCACAGTTCTGCTGTTACTGCTAAAAATGTTCTGTGGTTCTGGGCCTGTGTCTGCATCAGTTGTTGTCCATGTTTCCAGGTTGTTCTGAAATCATCCTGCTGGTTATGTCTCAGAGCGCACTGAGAGTTCCCCCAATGGAATGACACAGCTTGTTGAGCTGGTCCCCAATGAGGTGCATTCCCTTCATTGCTCATTCTGAGCCGTTTCACAAAGAGCGCCTACAAACGCTGGTTAGACAGAATCCTTTCTAAACTCTCTTTGGAATATAGAGCAAATCATGGTTCTGCTACCTCAAAGTGTATTCTGAGCACCCCAGCCCTTTGGGCATAGTTTTAAACATCATTCCAAAATGTGTGGATCAATTCACTCAATGTGTATCCATGTCCCAGTTTTCCCAGGAGTCCTCCAAAAGCCACCCTTTTTCTTCCCAAGAACCAAACTGATGGGTCTGAGGTGGGAGCTCTGAAGTGTTCCACTTGCACTTCTCTGATCCAGGCTGAGTTAGAGCATTTTGGCATAAGACATGAGCCTTCTTGGATTGCTTTGTCTCAAAACTGCTTTTTCCTATCGTTTGACCATTGATCAGTTGGGGAATGGCAAGGATTCTCATCCCTTTGACCCATTTCTCTGTCTATTGGAGAAATAGGGGCTGAGGTATGGGCCCAGCTCCACCTCCACTTGTGTGTTTTGTTCCAACTAGTGCTGATTTGGTTTTCTTTGGGCAAATCCCTTCGAATGTCACCTAATCCGAATGCTCCCTCTTGCATGTCAGCATGCTCCCTGGATCCTGTTGGGTAGTCAGTCATTTCCCGATCCATAGATCAGCCAGCTCTAGCAGTGATTGGAGATATCAGCTTTTAGGTGTAAATGATACATCCATCTTCTCTTGGCATGTGGTGAGAGAGGCTGGTCTACACCTTCATTCTACCTTCCTGTGTTCCATGTTTCCCAGCAGTTTTGTCCAGGAATGAGTTTCATGCCCAAAGCTTGGGTCTTTGGGTTTAGCAAACTGTACAGTTCCTAGAGTCTGCTGTCTGGAGTCTCTTCCCCTGCTCTAGCCCTCTCCTTTGTTTCCTTTGGAGGAAGAGCTGATTTGGATACTTAGCACTTTATGATGCACATTGACACCTGATCCCATAGGATTCTTGTGACTGCATTCTTGCATCCCACCCCAGGCAGGGAGGCTCCTCTCTTTGTTCCTTGTGCTGCTTTGGCCCTGCCAGGTGGGGCTTTCCACTTTGGATTGGGCAGGATTGAGGACAAGGGCTGCAACCAATAGGAAGGTTGGAAAGGATTAGCTTCCCAGCCAAAGGTCCCTAGCTCAGCCAGGCAGGCCAGACCCCATCTGTCTTTGAGAGGAAAGATGCTCAGGAAGATTTCCTCCTTGCTTCACTCAGTTGCTCTGCCCTTGTCACCCCCTACCTGCCCCAAGAAGCTGTCTGTGCCCCTGGCACCTTTCTCTCCCCTCATCATGGCTCACCTGACCACCATCTTTGCCTTATCATCTGCATCCACTAACCCTTCACAAGGAGAACTGGGCCACAGGCCCAAGCCCTGTGCTGCCCAGCTTACCCCATGGCCACCTTCTCCCAACCAAGCCCCATGGCCCCTTGTCAAATTCAATCCTAGGCCCACCTGGAAGGCAACTTCCCAAAGAGGTGGAGCCAACACCGTTTCTTTCTGTCACTTCAGCCACAATGCCCAGAAGTGTTTTTGGCAGGAAAGGGATGGAAGGAGTCCTTTTCATGAATTGGGCTTCTTAAAATCCCAGAGACTCCATGGTCTGGAAACAATGAGATCTTGCCCCTCTCCTCACTTTGCTTCATCTGCTATTCTACTGTTTTGTGCACTACCAGGTTCTCGGGTGGACAACTCTTGTAGACATGGTCTGCAATATTTCTTCTCCCCCTCTCCCCCTGTCCTCCCATCTTCTTTCAATCTAGCCCTGATCCTGGTGATCTCTTGCTGTTCTTCTAAGGTGTCTTGTGCCTCCATTGCCCACAGCTCCAAGGTCTCTCTTGCTCATTGGAGAGGTGGGATACCCAGCTCTCCAGCACTTGAGGAGCAACGTCCTTTCCCAATATTGGCGTGGGCCAGACAGGACCACTCCTGTGCTTGTTCTGTTTGTCTGAGTAGGTGCAGACCTTGCTGGGGAAATGAGGAAGGAGCATGGGGAGAGACCTGCTGCCATGTGCTGCCTGCAGAGCTACTTCCTGCCCAGCCCTTCTTGGGGTTTCATTGTTACCTAAAGAGAAACTGTTGCTTCTTTGTCTGCCTCAGGGAAGAGGGGAAAGAGTGTTTGCTCTTAGGCCTTTGCAGCCTGGAAGTTTTTCTTCTTAGCCTACTAGCCTATTGGTGCTGTGACTTGGGCTCATTCATGGCTTAAGGGATCCTAAGCCATACGCTGGAAAAGCCATGACCTCCTTCTCTGGAGAGGTGACTTTGACTCCCCTTTCCTTTCTTCTTCCCTCCCTTACTTTCCCTTTTCTGGTTGCCATGGCTAGCTAGCCTTTCTAAGACACCTGCCCTAGGAGAGCAGAGGCACAAGAGCACAAGCCCACAGCTAATGGGGAAGTCTTCCAGGCTTTCCTCATTCCCAATGATGCTGGCACTTGGTCTGAGGTGAGGTCTGTCAAAAACATTCTGGAAAAGAGCTTTACTTCCTACCCTTTTAGGGGCTCTACCAAACTGCAGAAGCAGGTGGGATCTCTTAGCCAAGGCCATTCTCCTCTGTATGACCATAGATTCTCAGTGGGGCTTCTCTTCCCAACTGAGAGTTGATGCAAAGAGATTTTCTATCTTTTCAGATCATGGAAAAAAATATTTAAGGAACCAATTTTGCATTCTGCAAATAGGTCCCTACATATTTATGAAAAAGTGACTGCTCCTTTGGTTTCCCACTTTATTTCTGCTTCATTTTTGATGGTTCCTTCCTGGAGGTTGTCAATACTTTTCTCAGCTGTCTTTTCGCTCCCAGGTTTTGTTATCACTACTATCATTATCATCTTCTTGATGAAATGATTTGTAAAATACAAACCCTCATCTAACTCTGTGTCTCTATCCCTCTGAGTCAGTCTCTGTCTCTCAGTTTCTGTGTGTCTCTGTGTGCCCTTTTCTTGCCTAAGACAATACGTGCATTTTTCCCAACCATGGTAGGTAGGCCTGTATTCTGACAACACCAAGGAAGGCACCACAATTAGAAGGTGGAAGAGGATCTGAGTCAGACTGTTCCCCAACATATGCAGACTCAACACCCAAATGGGTGTAAGCAGATATAGTTCAGAAGAGGTCAGTAGAAAGCACAGGCCTCCCTGAGGTGCTGATACTCAAGGGCACTCCATCTAGGGGAAGGGAGCATGGCTCCTTTGTGGTTGGCCAGGGGCTGGGTCTGCTCAGGGAATGCAAGAGCATTTGGAGTCAGCTGGAGAATTGGCAGTCAGTCATTCCTCTACATGCATCCTTCTGAAGCCCAGGCTGATTGGAGAAGGACAGGCAGGAGACATTGGGGCAGCCCCTTAAGCCCCAGACATTGAGGATTTCCCTTGGAAAATGGAGACCCAGCTCCCTCAAAGCCAAGTGCTATGTTCCCAGAATGGGCTCCAAAAGCTTGAGCTCTTGGAATTGAGCTCATCCCCTGGAGAAGTCACTCAGTGTTGATCGAAGGAAAGAGGAATGTGGCAAAGGGACCAGTTCTGGCAGTGCCCCCCAGTCTCCCAATGTGCCAGATCAAAAGCCCAAGAGCCCTGGATGCAGCTGCCTGTGAAAAGGGCTGACTAAGTTCTCAGGGCCCTGGCAGAAGATGCCAGTAAGAGATTTATAAAGGAAAGCAAGACATTTTCAGGTTTAAGGGTAGCTTTTATTGAAACAACATTATTTCCCTGGTTTCCAGGGACAGCCAAAGGAGCCCAAGATAAGCAAAGAGATCCTTTGGAGAAGACAGCTGGGGAGTCCGGGAATGTAGGCTGTTGGGAGGCAGCTCAGCAATCTCCCAACGATGGCCCCACATCTGGGAGCAGGGCAGATGATCCTTGGAGATGACCCAGAGGTTCCCCTGGGGGTCTGCATGGTGTGCTGGGCAGTCCTTTACTGGGTGTTCTTGGCAGGGTGATGTCACTTTGGCAGAGAGTGTGAAGGATTGGGGGGAGATGAGGATAGGAGGCGCTCCTGTGGTCCGGTTAATTCTTGGCTAAATAAAGAGATCAGGAAATCCCAGACTCAGGGTTCCCTGATGGTCCTGGGTCCTGGGTCATCAGCAAGGATGCTGAGAAAGGAACTGTGTGTGGGGGAGCTGGGAGAGGAGGAGGTGAGCCTCAGATCTTACACTGGCAGCAAATGGGGGCACAGCAGCTGGACTGGCAGCAGCAGGGCTTGCAGCAGCTGGACTAGCAACAACCCCCACAGCCTCCACCACAACTAGAGCAGGAGCAAGCAGGCACACAGCAGCAGACAGGCTTGCAGCAGCTGGACTGGCAACAACCCCCACAGCCTCCACCACAGCCTGAGCAGGAGCAAGCGGGCACACAGCAGCAGACAGGTTTGCAGCAGCAGACAGGCTTGCAGCAGCTGGACTGGCAGCAGCAGGGCTTGCAGCAGCTGGATTGACTACAGCAGGGCTTGCAGCAGCTGGACTGGCAGCAGCAGGGCTTGCAGCAGCTGGATTGACTACAGCAGGGCTTGCAGCAGCTGGACTGGCAACAACCCCCACAGCCTCCACCACAGCTGGAGCAGGAGCAGGCTGGCACACAGCAGCAGACAGGCTTGCAGCAGCTGGACTGGCAGCAGCAAGGTTTGCAGCAGCTTCCACAACTAGAGCCACAGCCTCCCTTGCAACCCCCACAGCTGGAGCCACAGCCTCCCTTGCAACCCCCACAGCTGGAGCCACAGCCTCCCTTGCAGCCTCCACCACAGCTAGAGCAGGAGCAGGCTGGCACACAGCAGCACACAGGTTTGCAGCAGCAGACAGGCACACAGCAGCTGGTGCCACAGCCCCCACAGCTGGAGCCACAGCCTTCTGAACAGCCACAGGAGCTCATGATGCTGAGAGATTGGAAGAGATTGGTGTCCACAGGGGAGGAAGGTCTCGAGAGAGAGAGGAGTGAGTGGGTTGTGGAAGCCCCTCTCTGCTCCCAGCTTTTATACTGTGGTGCAGCCCCGGGGGCAGGCCTGGGCACGTGCCCACAGCCCCTCTGCAGACGCCCTGCAGGCTTCCCAGCTCCCTGGGCTGTTGCTGGACACTAGTCCCCGGCTGCCACAGGATCAGCCTCTGCTTTGTTTGGGAGCAGGCCTTGTGGCCATGACTCACCTGGAAGCACCGCGCTGCCTGGATTGGCAAACGGGATTGTTTGGCCCTGGTCACAGGGACCTCACTCACACACACTTTCACACACTCACAGACACTCACACTCATACACTCACACTCATACTCACAGTGACACACACACACAGTCACATACTCTGGGAGCTCAGGGCAGAAGCCTCCAGGCTCCCTGAGATCAGACCCAGCTGACAAGGAGATGGCGAGAGCCCAGGGAAGAAACAGAAGCTTCCTGGAGGTCTGGAGCAGGTGCCAGCAGGCACGTGCCTGGCAGAAGGTGGTGGCCTCCTCAGCCCCATGGCCATGCCCAAGGCAACAGGCTGAGGGAGGAGTCAGGCCCAAGGCAGGGCTGAGAAAGCTGCTGCAGACAAGGCAAAGGAGCCATGACCCAAGGATGAAGGGGGCAAGACCACAGGTGGGCTCCAGCGACCATGGTCCTGTGCTGTGTCAGGTGAAAGGGGACTAGGGAGTGGCCACCCAGGGAAGGGAGGGAGGAAAAAGGGGGCCCAGCCGAAATGGCCAGCTGGGCAAAGAGGGCCTGATCCAGCAGACATGAAGGAGCTGGGCTGCAGAGCAGGTTCCTGAGGGGACCAATGCCAGGGGAGGCAGATTCCTGGGAGCCATCCATGAGACTTGGGGCTCATTGCAGCCTTCCTGTGGGGAGATGGATTCTGGCTTGCCCCATTCCAGGCACAAGAGCAGAACAGGAGTGGGAATGGGTCAGGGATTGGGGGTCAGGGCTCAGATGTCAAGGGGCTGCACCTCTGGTGGTATCAGGAGCAAATATGCCAAGGATTGTGTCCTTGATTCCTGGCACTCATGGAGTTGGGGAAAGGCTCACCAGGACCTTTATGGGGAAAAATCTGCAGGGACAGAGAGAATTTTATCCTTGGATAAAGAAAAAAAGTGGGCAGAGCCCTGAAGACCAGGAACTCACCCACTTAGGACCACAGTGCCCCCTGGTCCTAACCGGGGGCCTGGAAAGGGATGGTATTCACTGTGGCTATTTGTAAAATAATATTGGTTTCCCCTCAATTACATGTAAAACCTTGCCTGACATTTCCTGCTTGAAGTTTTGAGTTCCCAAGTCTCTTCTGCCATTATTTCTCTCTGACCTTGCAGAAAAGGAACAGAGTTTGCTGTAGCACAAGCATATATAAATATACAACACATTTTAATATCCATAATTGTGTGAAAAAAATCCTTGAACAAGAAAGAAGGATAGAGAGAAAGATAGAAAGAAGGAAAGAGGATGAATGAGAGAAAGAAGGCAAGGAGGAAGGAAGGAAGGAAGGAAGGAAGGATGGAAGGAAGGAAGGAAGGAAGAAAGTATTGAAAGAGAGAAGGCAAAAAAAGGAAACATAAAGGAAGAAAAAAAGGAAGTGAGGAATGAAGGAAAGAACAAAGGAAGGAACCATAGAAAAAGGAAGTAGGAAAGGAAGAAGGAAAGAAGAGAAGGAGGGAGGGAGGTTCCAATCAAATGCTTTGGTCATTATTCTGATGTCTGGAATTCTTTCTCTGGTGGTAGAGAGTCTCCTACATCATGAGTTCTTTGGGATTCTCTAAAATGACTGGGTTGCTGAGATCAGGAAAGTAATTTCTAGTTGTTCAACCCACAGTTCAGCTGTTACTGTTGAAAATGTTCTCTGATTCTGGGCCTGTGTCTTTGCATCAGTTGTCTATGTTTCCAGGTAGTTCTGAAATCATCCTGCTGATTATGTCTTAGAGCGCACTGAGAGTTCCCCCTAATCGAATGACACAGCTTGTTGAGCTGGTCCCCAATGAGGTGCATTCCCTTCATTCCTCATTCTGAGCTGTGCCACAAAGAGTGCCTACAGACGCTGGGTACAGAGAGGTTCTTTCTAAAATCTCTTTGGAATATAGACCAAATCATGGTTCTGCTACCTCAAAGTGTATTCTGAGGGCCCTGGCCCTTTGGGCATAGTTTTAAATGGTTTTCCCAAATGTGTGGATCAATTCACAGCTTTACTCAAAGTGTACCCATATCTCAATTTTCACAGAGGTCCTCCAAAAGCTATTGTTTTCCTTTTTTCTTCCAAGGACCAATCTGATGGGTCTGAGATGGGAGCTCCAAAGTATTCAACTTGCATTTCTCTGATCCAGGCTGATTTAGAGCATTTTGGTTTAAGATAAGAACTTTTTTTGATTTTTTTGTCTCAAAATAGCTTCTTCCTGTTGTTTGACTATTGGTCAGTTACAACACAACATTCCTTGAACTACTCTCTGTCCATTGAAATAGGGCTGAGTTTGCTAGCCCAGCCCCATCCCCACTTTTGGGCAAATCCCTTTGAATGTCACCTAATCAGAATGCTCCCTCTTGCATTTCAGCATGCTCCGTGGATCCTATTGGGTAGTCAATAATCTCCCTACCCCTAGATCAACCAGCTCTAGCATTGATTGGAGATATCAGCTTTTAGGGTAAATAATCCATGCATCTTCTCTTGGCATGTGGTATGAGAGGCTGGTCTACACTTTCATTCTTCCTTCCTGTGTTCCATGTTTCCTAGCAATTTTTCTCAAAGGACGTGTTTTGTCCCCAAAGCTTGTATCTTTGGGTTTAGCATACAGTTCCTAGTGGCCCATGTTCCAAGCCTCTTCCTCTGCCCTAGCCCTCTACTTTGGTTCCTAGGGATGAAGAGATTGTTTGGACATTTAGCACTCTGTGATGCACATTGACACCTGGTCCCATAGGGCTTAGTGACTGGATTCTTGCATCTCTCCCCTGGCTGGAAGGCTCCTCTCTATGTTCCTTGTGCTGCTTTGGCCCTGCCAGGTTGAGCTTTTCATCTTGGACTGGTCAGGATTGAGAACAGGCTCTGCAGCCAATAGGAAGCTTGGAAAGGATTCGCTTCCCAGCCAAAGGTCCCTAGCTCAGCCAGTCAGGCAAGACCCCATCTGCCTTTGAAAGGAAAGATCCCCAGGAAGATTTGCTCCTTTCTTCACTTCAAATGCTGTGCTCTTGGCACCACCTTCCTGTCCCCACAAGCTGCCTCTGCCTTTGGCACTTTTGAATCTCCTCACCAAGGCTCACCTGACCACCATCTTTGCCCTACCATCTGCATCCACTAACCCTTCAAAAAAGACCCTTGACCACTGACCCAAGCTCAGTGTGGCCCATCTTACCCCATGGCCACCTTCTCCTCACTAAGCCCCATGGCTCCTCATCAATTCAAGGCAAACTTCCCAAAGATATGGAGCCTAAATAGTTTCTTTCTGTACCTCCAGCCACAATCCACAGAAGCCTTTTGTCATGAAAGGGATGAGGGGAGTCCTTTCTCTATGAACTGAGCTTCTTGGAAACCCAGGGGCTACATGGTCTGGATACAATGAGGTCTGCCCCTGCTCATCTATTTGCTTCATCTGCTGTTCTACTGTTTTTGTGCACTACCAGGTTGTCAGGTGGACCACTCTTGCAGATATGGTAGCCTCTTCTCCCCCTGTTCCCCCACCTCCTCCAATCTTCTTTCAATCTAATCCTGATAGATTTTTTCTGGGGTTTTTTTTTATTATTGTTGTTTTTTGTTTTGTTTTCTGAGAACATAAAGGAGGGCAGCACAATTAGTCTCCTGGAAGAGAGTCTCAATCACAGTTTCCCAACACATGCAGATCCCAACACCTGAATGGATGTAAGCAGATCCAGTTCAGTAGAGATCAGTAGAAAACTGTGGTCTCCCTGAGGTGCTAATACTCATGTGCACGGCTTCCAGATGAAGGGAGCATGGCTCCTGTGTGTTTGGCCAGGGGCTGGGTCTGCTCTGTGTTCTGCAGAGCCTTTGGAGTCAGCTTTCGAGAATGGGCAGTCATTCCTCTGCATGGACCTTCAGCTTCCAGCTGACTGAGAAGGGCAGGCTGGAGACATCAGGGCAGCTCCTTAAGACCTAGACATTGACTGTTTTCTTTGGAAAATGGAGGCTCAACTCCCTCAAAGCCAAGTGCCTTGTGCCCAGAATGGGCTCTAAAAGCTTGAGCTTTTGGAATTGTGTGGAATGGAGAGATAAAGTGAAGAATTTACAGGAATGTTTAATTTCTTTTTCTGTATTTTATTATTTCTATGTCTCTATGACCTGCATAAGTATGGTGTATACCAGCCAATATTTACTTAAAACTTTAGATATATTTACTTAACCAGAAATGATGACACTTATCCTTGTTCAATGTTATCAATATTTAGATTATTAAATGCCGTCAGCTCAGTAATCTGAAGTATGAAGGTCTGACTGACGATCCCTCTCAGAATCAGGGAAATAAAGCATTCCGTTGTAATCTGCCTTTGGCGCCAATGTTTAACATTCAATTAGGGGAGGGCACCTATTTCTCAATGCTCCCCAACCTATGATTTAATCCTTTGTAACCAAACCTATAAAAACTATTTATCTTTCCTAAATCTTGAGCCCTTCTACTGCGAGCTTTCTCTCTTTCCCTCCTCTCAGTGGAATTGCTCATTCTCATGAGAATTTATTAATAAATAACTTTTCTGCTTCTATTGAGTGATCTCTGAGTAGTCATTCTGGGTAAGGGTCTTCTACATCCCTCATAGAATTGAGCTCCTCCTCCTGAGAAGGCACTCAGTGTTGATTGAAGGCAAGAGAAATGTATCAAAGGCACCAAGTCTCTGCCAACGTCCCCTGATGACCCCATGTGCCAGGCCAAGAGCCCAAGAGCCCCAAATGCATCTGCCTGTGAAAAGGGCTGACTAAGTGCTCAAGGCACAGGTGACAAATCACCCCCAAGAGATTTGTGAAGGAAAGCAAGACATTTTCAGGGTTAAGAGTGGATTTTATTGAAAGAAAATGATTTCCTGGATTTCCAAGTTCAGCTAAAGGTGCCCAAGAAAAGCAAAGAGACACTTCAGAAGGAGAGACTTGGGGAGTCCAGGAAGGAAAGCTGCTGTGAGGCAGCTCAGCAATCCCCAGTGCTGGCCCCACATCTGGGGTCAGGACAGATGACCTTTTGGAGATGACCCAGAAGCTCCACTGGGGGTCTGCATGGTGTGTTGGGCAGCCCTTTGCTGGGTGTTCTTGGCAGGGTAATGACCCCTTGGTAGAGTAGGTAGGAGAGTTTGTGAAGGATGGGAGGATGAGAGTTGAGAGGACTCCTTTGACACCGCTATTTCCTGGCTAAAA
Organism: Sarcophilus harrisii; assembly: GCF_902635505.1. NCBI lineage: Eukaryota > Metazoa > Chordata > Mammalia > Dasyuromorphia > Dasyuridae > Sarcophilus > Sarcophilus harrisii. The sequence goes on from NC_045431.1 coordinate 235,336,024, forward strand.
AAGGAGATCAGGAAATCCTTTCCTGATGGGTTCCCTGATGGTCCTGGGTCCTGGGTCATCAGCAAAGATGCTGAGACAGGAGCTGTGGGTGGGAGCTGGGAGTGGAGGAGGTGAGCCTCAGATCTTACACTGGCAGCAAACAGGGGCACAGCAGCTGGACTGGCAGCAGCAGGGCTTGCAGCAGCTGGACTGGCAGCAGCAGGGCTTGCAGCAGCTGGACTGGCAGCAGCAGGGCTTGCAGCAGCTGGACTGGCAGCAGCAGGGCTTGCAGCAGCTGGACTGGCAGCAGGGCTTGCAGCAGCTGGACTGGCAACAACCCCCACAGCCTCCACCACAGCTAGAGCAAGAGCAAGCAGGCACACAGCAGCAGACAGGCTTGCAGCAGCAGACAGGCAGCAGCCCCCACAGCTGGAGCCACAGCCTCCCTTGCAGCCTCCACAGCTGGAGCCACAGCCTCCCTTGCAGCCCCCACAGCTGGAGCCACAACCTCCTTGCAGCCCCCACAGCTGGAGCCACAGCCTCCCTCAGGCTCCCCACAGCTGGAGCCACAACCTCCTTTGCAGCTCTACAGCTGGAGCCACAACCTCCCCTAGCCCCCTACAGCTGGAGCCCTCACACAGCCTCCCTTGCAGCCCCCACAGCTGGAGCCACAGCCTCCCTTGCAGCCCCCACAGCTGGAGCCACAGCCTCCCTTGCAGCCCCCACAGCTGGAGCCACAGCCTCCCTTGCAGCCTCCACAGCTGGAGCCACAGCCTCCTTGCAGCTGCCAGCTGGGCCATACCTCCTTGCAGCCTCCACCACAGTTACAGAGGAGGAAAGTAGGCTGGCACACAGCAGCAGACAGGTTTGCAGCAGCAGACAGGCACAGCAGCTGGAGCCACAGCCCCCACAGTTGGTTTTTCACAGCCTCCTGAACAGCCACAGCAGCTCATGATGCTGAGAGATTGGAAGAGATTGGTGTCCACAGGGGAGGAAGGTCAGAGAGAGAGAGAGAGAGAGAGAGAGAGAGAGGAGTGAGTGGGTTGTGGAAGCCCCTCTCTGCTCCCAGCTTTTATACTGTGGTGCAGCCCCGGGGGCAGGCCTGGGCATGTGCCCACAGACCTCTGGCAGACCCCTGCAGAAGCAGGAGCAGGCTGACCCCCCCCCGGCTCCCTGGGCTGTTGTTGGACACTGGCCCCTGGCTGCCGCAGGGTCAACCTTTGTTTGTTTGGGAACAGGCCTTGTGGCCATGACTCACCTGGAAGCACCAGGCCACCTGGATTGGCAAACGGGTTTGTTTGGGATCTGCCTCACAGGGATCTGGACCCTCAGAAGTCAGCAGGAGCCTCCATGCCTCTGAGATCAGCCCCGGCTGACAAGGGGATGGCGAGAGCCCAGGGAAGAAGCAGAAGCTTCCTGGAGATCTCGAGCAGGTGCCAGCAGGCAGGTGTCTGGCAGAAGGTGGTGGGCTCCTGACCCCATGGCTGTGCCCAAGGCAACATGCTGAGGGAGGAGCCAGGCTCAAGGCAGGGCTGAGAAAGCTGCTGCAGACAAGGCAAAGGAGCCATGACTCAAGGATGAAAGGGGCAAGACCACAGGTGGGCTCCAGGGACCATGGTCCTGTGCTGTGTCAGGTGAGAGGGGACCAGGGAGTGGCTGCCCAGGGAAGGGAGGGAGGGAGAAGGAGGCCCAGCCCAATGGCCAGCTGGGCAAAGAGGGCCTGATCCAGCAGAGACAAGGAGTTGGCTGGGAGCAGCCTCCTGAGGGGACCAAGGCCAGGGGAGGCAGATTCCTGGGAGTCCATCCATGAGACTTGGGGCTCATTGCTGCCTTCCTGTGGGAGATGGATCCTGGCTTTCCCCATTCCAGGCAAAAGAGAACAGCAGGAGGGGGAAACGGGTTAGGGATCAGGGGCCTGAACTTCTGATGCAATCAACAGCAAAGATGGGGAGCATTGTGTCCTTGACGCCTGGCACTCATGGACTTTGGGGTAAGGCAGGGAAGACTTGGACTCAGCGAGGCCTTTACAGGGGGAAAATCTGCAAGGAGAGAGAGGTCTTTTTATCATTTTTATCATTTTGTATTGAATGGAGAGAAATAAGGCGAAGAAATTACAGGAATGTATGAATTCTTTTTCTGTATTTTATTTTCATTATATCTGTGTTTCCCCTATGACCTGTAGAATATGTGCAGGCTCATATTTACTTGAGCCTTGGCCAGCTAGAAACATATTTACTTAACCTGAGCTGATGACATTTATCAGTATTTGACATTTATGGATATTTAGTCTATTAGCTGGACCACTATCTGCTTGATTAAGCCTGAAGGCCTGATTTTTTTGTTTCCAAGAAATCAGGAGGTTTCAGGGAAACAGAAACCTTCCATTCCATTCCCTCCAAACAGCAACAACCAATTAGATGCCTCCCCCTCCCCTTCTCAATGCTCTCTTGCTTGTGATGTAATTTCTTGTATAAAAGCTGTGTATCTTTTTACTACTTTCTTAGCCCTCCTACCACGAGCTTTCTCTTTCTTATCTCGCAATGGAACGGCTCATCCTCAGGAGGTTTTCAATAAACAACTTTTCTGCCTTCTATTGAATGACCTCCAAGTAGTCATTTCAGGTAAGGGTCTTCTATATCCCTCACAATTTAATAAAGAAAAAAATGGAAGTGCCCTGAAGACTAGGAACTCACCCATTTTGGGCCAAGGAGCCCCCCAGTCCTAACCCAGTGGCTGGCAAAGGAGAGGATATATATACATATATATATATATGTATATATATATAAATACGTCTGATTATGCATAATTATGTACAAAATCCTTCAACAACAAAAAGACAGAAAGGAAAAGAGATAGAAGGACAGAGGATGAAAGAGAATGAAGGAAAGAAAAAAGGAAGCAGCAAAGAAGAAAGAAAAAAAAAGAAAGAAGAAATGGAGAGAGTGAAAAATGGAAGGAAGGAGGAAGATAAAAAGGTAGAGAAGGAGGAAGGGAGGTTTCAATCATATGCTTTGGTCATTATTCAGATGCTGGAATTCTTTCTTTGGTGGTGGAGAGTGTGCTACATCATTAACCTCTGGGATTCTCTTTTTCTAGCTTTTTTAGTTGCAAGCCCAATTCAGTGATCTTCTCTTTCTCCGTTGTATGCAAGCAAGCTTCTAAAGATATAAAATTTCCCCTTATTATCACTTTGGTTGAATCCCACAAATTCTGGTTTGTTGTCTCATTATTGTCATTCTCTTTTATGAAATTATTGTGTCTGCGATTTGCTGTTTCACCCATAACATTCCTTAGGATGAGATTATTTAGTTTCTAATGGCTTTTTGGTCTACTTTCCCCTGGCATTTTATTGAATGTGATCTGAACAAAAAAGTTTACTATTTCTGCCTTGCTGTGTTTGATTTTGAGATCTTTGTGTCTTAATATATGGTCAAGTTTTGGGATAGGTTCCATGAATTGCTTAGGAAAAAAGTGTACTCTTTTCTGTCTCCACTAATTTAGATTGATTTTTTATTTGTTTCTGAATTTTGAGAGATGGAGAGTTGATGATTTGAGATTCTATGAGTGGTTTTTTTTTATGGTTTGTTTTTTTTTTTTTTTTAGAGTAGGGTTTCTTAGTTTTATCTCTTTTTTTTTCAGGCTGGTGTTTTGCGAATCTAGTTTGCTATTTGCTTTCTACTTTCATGGGAGAGCCATTCTACCTCATATTATTTTTAAAATTATTATTTTATGTTTCTATAGTTTTTGTGTAATGTATTTTTTTCTTTTTCTTTTTCTTTTTCTTGTGTACTTGCTTATGAGAAATTACTTGTTTAAAGTTACTTTTGGTAGAGTATTTTCTTTTTGTATTTTTCTTGCTTGCTTTGCTTTTCTTTGTTGGTTTTTTTTCCTACTTTCTCATATGTGAGAGAAGCTTTTCTGTAAAATTATATATGTTAATATCTTTGTGTTAATTATGTGAGAGGGTGATTTCAAATGTTTGTCTACTTCTTTTTCTCACTATATTGTGTTTTTGCTTTTGTGAGATTGATTTTTCTACTTTTGGTTTATTTTTTTCTGTGTACAAGTTTTTTCATTTTAAAGTTTTTTTTATGTTGTAAGAGGAAATCAATATATATGTACTTTTATGTATATTCATAAAAGAAATATAGGTTTTGTTTTTTTTTTTTTGTTTTTTGTTTTTGGAGTTTTGTTTGGAGGTTGGCTTTTTTTGAGTTAGTTTTATTTTTTCTATTAGAAAATGGAATTTACTTGCTTAGTGTTGAATGCTCTTTAAAGAAAATGTTTACTTTTGTTGGGGTAGTTTTGTTTTTGCTGGTTTTAAGTTTTTTGGCTGTGGAAGGCTATATTCTGTGGTTTTCTATCTTCAAGATGGAAGTTGTTAGGTTCTGAGTACCTTATGTATTTTCTGTGGTTTGAAATTGTTTTTTTTTGCTGCTTGGTACTTTTTTTTTCTGTTGATGTTTGAAATAGGGGCTAGTTTTGTGTTTTACTTTGGGGACTTCTTTTCAGGAGGTGTTTTGGTCAATTTTTCAATGTATATTTACTTTTTTTTGTTTACATTTTCTCATTGTGTTTGCATTTTACTGTGTTTTCTAATTAGTGTAGAATGTTTTGGTAATTTTCAGCTATTTCTGCTGGTAATTTGTAATACCCTAATATTTGGGGAGTTTTGGGAAAGTTCAGAATTTTTGAAGTTTTAGAGATTGGATTTGCATTGTTTGAGGTTGTGGGATAAGGTTCCACTCTCATTCTTGGAGATTTTAAATGTGTGTTATGAGATTAGGAAGTAATGGTGTTGTTTCAAATTCTATGTACTACAGCTGAGGCTTGTTGTATGTTTGTGGTTGTTTTGAAATCATTCTGAGCTATGTTTCAGACCACATGAGAGTGTTTTACTGAATTGCCAAGTTGTTGAAATTAGTGCCTAATGGTTGTATTATTTTCTTTCTAGGTTTTATTTTGAGTTTTGTACAAAGAGTTTTATAAAATGTTGTTAGGGATAAAGGTCTTTTTCTAAATTTTTGGAATATAGACCAAATTACAAGTGTTTCAAAGTGTGGTTTTGAGTGTTTTGGGGTATACTTTTAGCCTTTTCTGTAGTGATTACCTACACTTACTTGCATGTGTCTCTAGGGTTTTTAGGGGTCTCTAGAAGTTATTGGCTTTTTCTTCCTAAGGACCTATCTGATGGATCATGAGGCAATGTCCCATAACCTGAGTTTCTTTGTCAGCCCTAGCCCTCTACTTTGGTTCCTAGGGATGAAGAAATTTTTTAGACATTTAGCACTTTATGATGTACAATGACACCTGATCCCATAGGATTCTAGTGACTGTAATCTTGCATCCTTCCCTTGGCTGGGAGGCTCCTCTCTATGTTCCTTGTGCTGCTTTGGCCCTGCCAGGTTGGACATTCCATCTTGGACAGGCCTGGACAAAGGACAAGGCTTGCAGTCAATAGGAAGTTTGAAAAGGATTAGTTTCCCAGCCAAAGGACCCCTGCTCAGAGACCCCATCTGCCTTTGGGGTCTAGGGACAGGAAAATATCTTTCTTGCTTCACTCTGCTGCTCTGCCCTTGTCACCCCCTACCTGTCCCAAGAAGCTGCCTGTGCTGTTGGCACTTTTGTCTTCCCTCATCATGGCTCACCTGATCACCATCTTTGCCCTACCATCTGCATGCACTAACCCTTCACAAGAAGATCTTTGGGCACAAAACCAAGCCCTGTGTTGCCCATCTTACCCCATGGCCACCTTCTCCTCGCCAAGCCCCATGGTGCCTGACTGAATTCAAGCCCAAGCCCACCTGGAAGGGGAACTTCCCAAAGAGATGGAGGAAAATTTGTTTCTTTTTGTCCCTCCAGGCACAATACCCAGAAGCCTTTTGGCATGAAAGGGATGGGAAGAGTCCTTTTCATGAAGTGGACTTCTTGAAAACCCGGGGGGCTCCATGGTCTGGATAAAATGAGGTCTTGCCCCTCTCTTCTCTTTGCTTCATCTGCTCTTCTACTGTCTTGTGCACTACCAGGTTGTCGGGTAGACCACTGTTGCAGACATGGTAGCCCCTTCTCCCTCTCTCCCCCACCTCCTCCCATCTTCTTTCTATCTAGCCCTGATCCTGGTGCTCTCTTAGTGTGCTTCAAAGGTGTCTTGTGACTCCATTGCCCACAGCTCCAAGGTTTCTCTTGCTCATTGGAGAGGTGGGATACCCAGCTCTCCAGCCACTTGAGTAGTAACTTCCTTTCCCAATATTGGCGTGGGCCAGACAGGACCACTCCTGTGCTTGTTCTGTTTGTCTGAGTAGGTGCAGACCTTGCTGGGGAAATGAGGAAGGAGCATAGGGGAGAGACCTGCTGCCATGTGCTGCCTGCAGAGCTACTTCCTGCCCAGCCCTTCTTGGGGTTTCATTGTTACCTGAAGAGAGAGAAGTTCCTTCTTTGTCTGCCTCAGGGAAGAGTGGAAAGAGTGTTTGCTCTTAGGCCTTTGAAGCCTGGAAGTTTTTCTTCTTGGCCTACTAGCCTATTGGTGCTGAGACTTGGGCCTATTCATGGCTTGAGGAATCCTAGGCCCTGAGTTAGAGAAGCCATGACCTCCTTCTCTGGAGAAGTGACTTTGCCTCCCCTTTCCTTTCTTCTTCCCTCCCTTGCTTTCCCTTTTCTGGTTGCTATGGCTAGCTAGCCTTTCTCAGACACCTGCCCTAGGAGAGCAGAGGCACAAGCCCATAGCTGGTGGGGAAGTCTTCCAGGCTTTCCCCATTCCCAATGATGCTGGCACTTGGTCTGAGGTGAGTTCTGTTGAAAACATTCTGGAAAAGAGCTTGTTTTCCTTCCCTTTTGGGGCTCTACCAAACTTTAGAAGCAAGTAGGACCTCTTAGCCAAGGTCATTCTCCTCTGTATGACCATATATTCTTGGTGTAACTTCTCTTTCCAACTGATAGTTGAAGAAAGAGATTTTCTCTCATTCCACATCTTGGACAAAATGTTCAGGGAACTATTTTTGCATCCTGTAAACAGGAGTCAATGCATATTTATGACAGAATGGCTGCTTTTTTTGGCTTTCATTCCATTTTTCTTCATTTGTGATGGTTCCTTCTTGGAGGTTTTCAATATTTTTCTCTACCTGCCTTATCCCTCCCAGGTTTTATTATCACTACCATAAGAATCATTTTCTCAATGAAATAATTTGGTGAAATGCAAATCCCCAACAAACTCTCTTCCTCCCTTTCTCCCTCTGTGTCAGTCTCTGTTTCTCAGTATCTGGATGTTTCTGTGTGTCCTTTTCTTGTCTAACTCACAATATGTGCATTTCCCCCCAACATGGTAGGTGGGGCTATATACTCTTAGGACACTAAGGAAAGCAACACAATTGGTGTCCTGGAAGAGAGCCTCAGTCAGACCATTCCCCAACACAGGCAGAGCCAATACCTGAATGGATATGAGCAGATTCAGTTTAGCAGAGATCAGCAGAAAGCTGGGGTCTCTCTGAGATGCTAATACTCAAGTACATTGCTTCAAGATGGAGGGAACATGGCTCCTGTGTGTTTGGCCAAGGGCTGAGTCTGCTCAGGGAAAGCAAGAGTCAGCTGGAGAATGGGGCAGCCATTTCTCTACATGTATCCTTCTGAAGCCTGGGATGATTGGACAAGGCCAGGCAGGAGACATCGGGAAAGTCCCTTGAGTCCTACACATTGAGAGTTTCTCTGGACAGCCAAGTGCTGTGTGCCCAGAATGGGCTCTAAAAGCTTGAGCTCTTGGAATGGAGATCAGCCCCACCCTTCCCCCCAGAGAAGTCACTCAGTAGTGATCAAGAGGAATGTGGCAAAGGGACCAAGCTCTGGGCCAGTGTCCCCCAGTCTCCCAATGGGCCAGACCCAGAGCCCAAGATCCCAGAATGTACCTGCCTGTGAAAAAAGCTGACTAAGTGCTCAGGGCACATGCAGCAGATCACTCCAAGAGATTTGTGAAGAAAAGTAAGACATTTTCGTGGTTAAGGGTAGTTTTTATTGAAACAAAATGATTGCCTGGGTTTCCAGGTAGGCAAGATGAGCAAAGAGACATTTTGGGGGAGAGAGCTGGGGTGATCTCTTGCTGTTCTCTACAAGTGTCTTGTGCTCCATTGCCCACAGCTCCAAGGTCTCTTTGCTCATTGAGTGGTGTGAGATACCCAGCCTCTCCAGCACTTGAGGAGCAACGTCCTTTCCCAATAGTGGCGGGGCTGACAGTGACCACTCGTGCTTGTTCTGTTTGTCTGAGTAGGTGCAGACCTTGCTGGGGAAATGAGGAAGGAGCATGGGGAGAGACCTGCTGCCATGTGCTGCCTGCAGAGCTACTTCCTGCCCAGCCCTTCTTGGGGTTTCATTGTTACCTGGAGAGAAACTGTTGCTTCTTTTGTCTGCCTCAGAGGAAAGAGTGTTTTGCTCTTAGGCCTTTTGCAGCCTTGGAAGTTTTTCTTCTGAGCCTACTAGCCTATTGGTGCTGTGACTTGGGCTCATTCCTAAGTGGCTTATGGGATCCAAGCTGCTACGCTGGAAAAGCCATGACTCCTCCTTCTCTGAGAGGTGATTGACTTCTTTCCTTTCTTCTTCCCTCCTTACTTTCCCTTTCTGCTGCTATGGCTAGCTAGCCTTTCTAAGACACCTACCGTAGGAGAGCAGAGGCACAGGCCCACAGCTGGTGGGGAAGTCTTCCAGGCTTTCCGCATTCCCAGTGGTGCTGGCACTTGGTCTGAAGTGGGGTCTGTCAAAACATTCTGGAAAAGAGAGCTTACTTCCTCCCCTTTTAGGGGCTCTACCAACCATGTAGGCTAGGTGGGATTCTTAGCCAAGGCCATTCTCCTCTGTATGACTACAGATTCTCAGTGGGGCTTCTTCCCAACTGAGAGCTGATGCAAAGAGATTTTCTATCTTTTCAGATCATGGAAAATATTTATGAACTAATTTATCTCCAAAAATAGGTCCCTGCCATTTATGAAAGGGACTGCTCCTTTGGTTTCCACTATTTCAAGCCTATTTTGATGGTTCCTTCCTGGAGGTTGTCAATACTTTTCTCAGCTGTCTTATCGCTCCCAGGTTTTGTTATCACTACTATCATTATCATCTTCTTGATGAAATGATTTGTAAAATACAAACCCTCATCTAACTCTGTGTCTCTATCCCTCTGAGTCAGTCTCTGTCTCTCAGTTTCTGTGTGTCTCTGTGTGCCCTTTTCTTGCCTAAGGCAATATGTGCATTTTTCCCAACCATGGTAGGTAGGCCTGTATTCTGACAACACCAAGGAAGGCACCACAATTAGAAGGTGGAAGAGGATCTGAGTCAGACTGTTCCCCAACATATGCAGACTCAACACCCAAATGGGTGTAAGCAGATATAGTTCAGAAGAGGTCAGTAGAAAGCACAGGCCTCCCTGAGGTGCTGATACTCAAGGGCACTCCATCTAGGGGAAGGGAGCATGGCTCCTTTGTGGTTGGCCAGGGGCTGGGTCTGCTCAGGGAATGCAAGAGCATTTGGAGTCAGCTGGAGAATTGGCAGTCAGTCATTCCTCTACATGCATCCTTCTGAAGCCCAGGCTGATTGGAGAAGGACAGGCAGGAGACATTGGGGCAGCCCCTTAAGCCCTAGACATTGAGGATTTCCCTTGGAAAATGGAGACCCAGCTCCCTCAAAGCCAAGTGCTATGTTCCCAGAATGGGCTCCAAAAGCTTGAGCCCTTGGAATTGAGCTCATCCCCTGGAGAAGTCACTCAGTGTTGATCGAAGGAAAGAGGAATGTGGCAAAGGGACCAGTTCTGGCAGTGCCCCCCAGTCTCCCAATGTCCCAGACCAAAAGCCCAAGAGCCCTGGATGCAGCTGCCTGTGAAAAGGGCTGACTAAGTTCTCAGGGCCCTGGCAGAAGATGCCAGTAAGAGATTTATAAAGTAAAGCAAGACATTTTCAGGTTTAAGGGTAGCTTTTATTGAAACAACATTATTTCCCTGGTTTCCAGGGACAGCCAAAGGAGCCCAAGATAAGCAAAGAGATCCTTTGGAGAAGACAGCTGGGGAGTCCGGGAATGTAGGCTGTTGGGAGGCAGCTCAGCAATCTCCCAACGATGGCCCCACATCTGGGAGCAGGGCATCCTTGGAGATGACCCAGAGGTTCTCCTGGGGGTCTGTATGTTGTGCTGGCCAGTCCTTTACTGGGTGTTCTTGGCAGGGTGATGTTCTTTTGGCAGAGAGTGTGAAGGATTGGGGGGAGATGAGGATAGGAGGCGCTCCTGTGGTCCGGTTAATTCTTGGCTAAATATAGAGATCAGGAAATCCCAGACTCAGGGTTCCCTGATGGTCCTGGTCCTGGGTCATCAGCAAGGATGCTGAGACAGGAACTGTGTGTGTGGGAGCTGGGAGAGGAGGAGGTGAGCCTCAGATCTTACACTGGCAGCAAATGGGGGCACAGCAGCTGGACTGGCAGCAGCAGGGCTTGCAGCAGCTGGACTAGCAACAACCCCCACAGCCTCCACTGCAACTGGAGCAGGAGCAAACAGGCACACAGCAGCAGACAGGCTTGCAGCAGCTGGACTGGCAACAACCCCCACAGCCTCCATCACAGCTGGAGGAGGAGCAAGCAGGCACACAGCAGCAGACAGGCTTGCAGCAGCTGGACTGGCAGCAGCAGGGCTTGCAGCAGCTGGATTGACTACAGCAGGGCTTGCAGCAGCTGGACTGGCAGCAGCAGGGCTTGGCAGCAGGTGGACGACTGGCGCAGGCTTGCAGCAGCTGGACTGGCAGCAGCAGGGCTTGCAGCTGGATTGACTACAGCAGGGCTTGCAGCAGCTGGACTGGCAGCAGCAGGGCTTGCAGCAGCTGGATTGACTACAGCAGGGCTTGCAGCAGCTGGACTGGCAACAACCCCCACAGCCTCCACCACAGCTGGAGCAGGAGCAGGCTGGCACACAGCAGCAGACAGGCTTGCAGCAGCTGGACTGGCAGCAGCAAGGTTTGCAGCAGCTTCCACAACTAGAGCCACAGCCTCCCTTGCAACCCCCACAGCTGGAGCCACAGCCTCCCTTGCAACCCCCACAGCTGGAGCCACAGCCTCCCTTGCAGCCTCCACCACAGCTAGAGCAGGAGCAGGCTGGCACACAGCAGCACACAGGTTTGCAGCAGCAGACAGGCACACAGCAGCTGGTGCCACAGCCCCCACAGCTGGAGCCACAGCCTTCTGAACAGCCACAGGAGCTCATGATGCTGAGAGATTGGAAGAGATTGGTGTCCACAGGGGAGGAAGGTCTCGAGAGAGAGAGGAGTGAGTGGGTTGTGGAAGCCCCTCTCTGCTCCCAGCTTTTATACTGTGGTGCAGCCCCGGGGGCAGGCCTGGGCACATGCCCACAGCCCCTCTGCAGACGCCCTGCAGGCTTCCCAGCTCCCTGGGCTGTTGCTGGACACTAGTCCCCGGCTGCCACAGGATCAGCCTCTGCTTTGTTTGGGAGTAGGCCTTGTGGCCATGACCCACCTGGAAGCACCGCGCTGCCTGGATTGGCAAACGGGATTGTTTGGGCCTGGTCACAGGGACCTCACCCACACACACTTTCACACACTCACAGACACTCACACTCATACACTCACACTCATACTCACAGTGACACACACACACAGTCACATACTCTGGGAGCTCAGGGCAGAAGCCTCCAGGCTCCCTGAGATCAGACCCAGCTGACAAGGAGATGGCGAGAGCCCAGGGAAGAAACAGAAGCTTCCTGGAGGTCTGGAGCAGGTGCCACCAGGCATGTAGCTGGCAGAAGGTGGTGGCCTCCTCAGCCCCATGGCCATGCCCAAGGCAACAGGCTGAGGGAGGAGTCAGGCCCAAGGCAGGGCTGAGAAAGCTGCTGCAGACAAGACAAAGGAGCCATGACCCAAGGATGAAGGGGGCAAGACCACAGGTGGGCTCCAGCGACCATGGTCCTGTGCTGTGTCAGGTGAAAGGGGACTAGGGAGTGGCCACCCAGGGAAGGGAGGGAGGAAAAAGGGGGCCCAGCCGAAATGGCCAGCTGGGCAAAGAGGGCCTGATCCAGCAGACATGAAGGAGCTGGGCTGCAGAGCAGGTTCCTGAGGGGACCAATGCCAGGGGAGGCAGATTCCTGGGAGCCATCCATGAGACTTGGGGCTCATTGCAGCCTTCCTGTGGGGAGATGGATTCTGGCTTGCCCCATTCCAGGCACAAGAGCAGAACAGGAGTGGGAATGGGTCAGGGATTGGGGGTCAGGGCTCAGATGTCAAGGGGCTGCACCTCTGGTGGTATCAGGAGCAAATATGCCAAGGATTGTGTCCTTGATTCCTGGCACTCATGGAGTTGGGGAAAGGCTCACCAGGACCTTTATGGGGAAAAATCTGCAGGGACAGAGAGAATTTTATCCTTGGATAAAGAAAAAAAGTGGGCAGAGCCCTGAAGACCAGGAACTCACCCACTTAGGACCACAGTGCCCCCTGGTCCTAACCGGGGGCCTGGAAAGGGATGGTATTCACTGTGGCTATTTGTAAAATAATATTGGTTTCCCCTCAATTACATGTAAAACCTTGCCTGACATTTCCTGCTTGAAGTTTTGAGTTCCCAAGTCTCTTCTGCCATTATTTCTCTTTGACCTTGCAGAAAAGAAACAGAGTTTGCTGTAGCATAAGCATATATAAATATACAACACGTTTCAATATCCATAATTGTGTGAAAAAAATCTTTGAACAGAAAGGGATAGAGAAAAAAAGAAAAAGATAGAAAGAAGGAAAGAGGATGAATGAGAGAAAGAAGGCAAGGAGGAAGGAAGGAAGGAAGGAAGGAAGGATGGAAGGAAGGAAGGAAGGAAGAAAGTATTGAAAGAGAGAAGGCAAAAAAAGGAAACATAAAGGAAGAAAAAAAGGAAGTGAGGAATGAAGGAAAGAACAAAGGAAGGAACCATAGAAAAAGGAAGTAGGAAAGGAAGAAGGAAAGAAGAGAAGGAGGGAGGGAGGTTCCAATCATATGCTTTGGTCATTACTTAAATGCCTGGAATTCTTTCTCTGCTACTGGAGAGTCTGCTACATCATGAGTCCTTTGGGATTCTCTAAAATCATTGAGTTGCTGAGATCAGGGAAGTAATTTCCAGTTGTTCAACCCACAGTTCTGCTGTTACTGTTGAAAATGTTCTCTGATTCTGGGCCTGTTGTTGTTCATGTTTCCAGGTTGTTCTGAAATCATCCTGCTGATTATGTCTCAGAGCACACTGAGAATTGCCTCTAATCGAATGACACAGCTTGTTGAGCTGGTCCCCAATGAGGTGCATTCCCTTCACTGCTCATTCTGAGCTGTGCCACAAAGAGCACCTACAAACCCCAGGGTACAGAGAGGTTCTTTCTGAAATCTCTTTGGAATATAGACCAAATCATGGTTCTACTAGCTCAAAGTGTATTCTGAGGGCCCTGGCCCTTTGGGCATAGTTTTAAATGGTTTTCCCAAATGTGTGGATCAATTCACAGCTTTACTCAAAGTGTACCCATATCTCAATTTTCACAGAGGTCCTCCAAAAGCTATTGTTTTCCTTTTTTCTTCCAAGGACCAATCTGATGGGTCTGAGATGGGAGCTCCAAAGTATTCAACTTGCATTTCTCTGATCCAGGCTGATTTAGAGCATTTTGGTTTAAGATAAGAACTTTTTTTGATTTTTTTGTCTCAAAATAGCTTCTTCCTGTTGTTTGACTATTGGTCAGTTGGAGAATGGCTAGAATTATCATTCCTTTGAACCATTTCTCTGTCCATTGGAGAAATAGGGGCTGAGCCATAGGCCCAGCCCCATCCCCACTTTTGGGCAAATCCCTTTGAATGTCACCTAATCAGAATGCTCCCTCTTGCATTTCAGCATGCTCCGTGGATCCTATTGGGTAGTCAATAATCTCCCTACCCCTAGATCAACCAGTTCTAGCATTGATTGGAGATATCAGCTTTTAGGTGTAAATAATCCATGCATCTTCTCTTGGCATGTGGTATGAGAGGCTGGTCTACACTTTCATTCTTCCTTCCTGTGTTCCATGTTTCCTAGCAATTTTTCTCAAAGGACGTGTTTTGTCCCCAAAGCTTGTATCTTTGGGTTTAGCATACAGTTCCTAGTGTCCCATGTCCCAAGTCTCTTCCTCTGCTCTAGTGCTCCTCTTTGGTTCCTAGGGATGAAGAGATTGTTTGGATACTTAGCACTTTATGATGCACATTGACACCTGGTCCCATAGGGCTTAGTGACTGGATTCTTGCATCTCTCCCCTGGCTGGAAGGCTCCTCTCTATGTTCCTTGTGCTGCTTTGGCCCTGCCAGGTTGAGCTTTTCATCTTGGACTGGTCAGGATTGAGAACAGGCTCTGCAGCCAATAGGAAGCTTGGAAAGGATTCGCTTCCCAGCCAAAGGTCCCTAGCTCAGCCAGTCAGGCAAGACCCCATCTGCCTTTGAAAGGAAAGATCCCCAGGAAGATTTGCTCCTTTCTTCACTCAAATGCTGTGCTCTTGGCACCACCTTCCTGTCCCCACAAGCTGCCTCTGCCTTTGGCACTTTTGAATCTCCTCACCAAGGCTCACCTGACCACCATCTTTGCCCTACCATCTGCATCCACTAACCCTTCAAAAAAGACCCTTGACCACTGACCCAAGCTCAGTGTGGCCCATCTTACCCCATGGCCACCTTCTCCTCACTAAGCCCCATGGCTCCTCATCAATTCAAGGCAAACTTCCCAAAGATATGGAGCCTAAATAGTTTCTTTCTGTACCTCCAGCCACAATCCACAGAAGCCTTTTGTCATGAAAGGGATGAGGGGAGTCCTTTCTCTATGAACTGAGCTTCTTGGAAACCCAGGGGCTACATGGTCTGGATACAATGAGGTCTTGCCCTGCTCATCTATTTGCTTCATCTGCTGTTCTACTGTTTTTGTGCACTACCAGGTTGTCAGGTGGACCACTCTTGCAGATATGGTAGCCTCTTCTCCCCCTGTTCCCCCACCTCCTCCAATCTTCTTTCAATCTAATCCTGATAGATTTTTTCTGGGGTTTTTTTTTATTATTGTTGTTTTTTGTTTTGTTTTCTGAGAACATAAAGGAGGGCAGCACAATTAGTCTCCTGGAAGAGAGTCTCAATCACAGTTTCCCAACACATGCAGATCCCAACACCTGAATGGATGTAAGCAGATCCAGTTCAGTAGAGATCAGTAGAAAACTGTGGTCTCCCTGAGGTGCTAATACTCATGTGCACGGCTTCCAGATGAAGGGAGCATGGCTCCTGTGTGTTTGGCCAGGGGCTGGGTCTGCTCAGGGAATGCAAGAGCCTTTGGAGTCAGCTGGAGAATGGGCAGTCATTCCTCTACATGCATCCTTCTGAAGCCCAGGCTGACTGGAGAAGGGCAGGCTGGAGACATCAGGGCAGCTCCTTAAGACCTAGACATTGACTGTTTTCTTTGGAAAATGGAGGCTCAACTCCCTCAAAGCCAAGTGCCTTGTGCCCAGAATGGGCTCTAAAAGCTTGAGCTTTTGGAATTGTGTGGAATGGAGAGATAAAGTGAAGAATTTACAGGAATGTTTAATTTCTTTTTCTGTATTTTTTATTATTTCTATGTCTCTATGACCTGCATAAGTATGGTGTATACCAGCCAATATTTACTTAAAACTTTAGATATATTTACTTAACCAGAAATGATGACACTTATCCTTGTTCAATGTTATCAATATTTAGATTATTAAATGCCGTCAGCTCAGTAATCTGAAGGATGAAGGTCTGACTGATGATCCCTCTCAGAATCAGGGAAACAAAGCATTCCGTTGTAATCTGCCTTTGGCACCAATGTTTAACATTCAATTAGGGGAGGGCACCTATTTCTCAATGCTCCCCAACCTATGATTTAATCCTTTGTAACCAAACTTATAAAAACTGTCTATCTTTCCTAAATCTTGAGCCCTTCTACTGCGAGCTTTCTCTCTTTCCCTCCTCTCAGTGGAATTGCTCATTCTCATGAGAATTTATTAATAAATAACTTTTCTGCTTCTATTGAGTGATCTCTGAGTAGTCATTCTGGGTAAGGGTCTTCTACATCCCTCATAGAATTGAGCTCCTCCTCCTGAGAAGGCACTCAGTGTTGATTGAAGGCAAGAGAAATGTATCAAAGGCACCAAGTCTCTGCCAACGTCCCCTGATGACCCCATGTGCCAGGCCAAGAGCCCAAGAGCCCCAAATGCATCTGCCTGTGAAAAGGGCTGACTAAGTGCTCAAGGCACAGGTGACAAATCACCCCCAAGAGATTTGTGAAGGAAAGCAAGACATTTTCAGGGTTAAGAGTGGATTTTATTGAAAGAAAATGATTTCCTGGATTTCCAAGTTCAGCTAAAGGTGCCCAAGAAAAGCAAAGAGACACTTCAGAAGGAGAGACTTGGGGAGTCCAGGAAGGAAAGCTGCTGTGAGGCAGCTCAGCAATCCCCAGTGCTGGCCCCACATCTGGGGTCAGGACAGATGACCTTTTGGAGATGACCCAGAAGCTCCACTGGGGGTCTGCATGGTGTGTTGGGCAGCCCTTTGCTGGGTGTTCTTGGCAGGGTAATGACCCCTTGGTAGAGTAGGTAGGAGAGTTTGTGAAGGATGGGAGGATGAGAGTTGAGAGGACTCCTTTGACACCGCTATTTCCTGGCTAAAAAAGGAGATCAGGAAATCCTTTCCTGATGGGTTCCCTGATGGTCCTGGGTCCTGGGTCATCAGCAAGGATGCTGAGACAGGAACAGTGTGTGGGGGAGCTGGGAGAAGAGGAGGTGAGCCTCAGATCTTACACTGGCAGCAAACGGGGGCACAGCAGCTGGACTGGCAACAGCAGGACTTGCAACAGCTGGACTGGCAGCAGCAGGGCTTGCAGCAGCTGGACTGGCAGCAGCAGGGCTTGCAGCAGCTGGACTGGCAGCAGCAGGGCTTGCAGCAGCTGGACTGGCAGCAGCAGGGCTTGCAGCAGCTGGACTGGCAACAACCCCCACAGCCTCCACCACAGCTAGAGCAAGAGCAAACAGGCACACAGCAGCAGACAGGCTTGCAGCAGCAGACAGGCACACAGCAGCTGGAGCCACAGCCCCCACAACTGGAGGCACAACCTCCCTTGCAGCCCCCACAGCTGGAGCCACAGCCTCCCTTGCAGCCCCCACAGCTGGAGCCACAACCTCCCTTGCAGCCCCCACAGCTGGAGCCACAGCCTCCCTTGCAGCCCCCACAGCTGGAGCCACAACCTCCCTTGCAGCCCCCCACAGCTGGGAGCCACAGCCTCCCTTGCAGCCCCCACAGCTGGAGCCACAGCCTCCCTTGCCCTCCACAGCTGGAGACAGCCTCCCTTGCAGCCCCCACAGCTGGAGCCACAGCCTCCCTTGCAGCCCCCACAGCTGGAGCCACAGCCTCCCTTGCAGCCTCCACAGCTGGAGCCACAGCCTCCCTTGCAGCCGCCACAGCTGGAGCCACAGCCTCCCTTGCAGCCTCCACCACAGTTAGAGGAGGAGCAGGCTGGCACACAGCAGCACACAGGTTTGCAGCAGCAGACAGGCACACAGCAGCTGGAGCCACAGCCCCCACAGCTGGAGCCACAGCCTCCTGAACAGCCACAGCAGCTCATGATGCTGAGAGATTGGAAGAGATTGGTGTCCACGGGGGAGGAAGGTCGAGAGAGAGAGAGAGAGAGAGAGAGAGAGAGAGAGGAGTGAGTGGGTTGTGGAAGCCCCTCTCTGCTCCCAGCTTTTATACTGTGGTGCAGCCCCGGGGGCAGGCCTGGGCATGTGCCCACAGACCTCTGGCAGACCCCTGCAGAAGCAGGAGCAGGCTGACCCCCCCCCGGCTCCCTGGGCTGTTGTTGGACACTGGCCCCTGGCTGCCGCAGGGTCAACCTTTGTTTGTTTGGGAACAGGCCTTGTGGCCATGACTCACCTGGAAGCACCAGGCCACCTGGATTGGCAAACGGGTTTGTTTGGACCTGGTCACAGGGACCTGGACCTCTGGGAGCTCAGGGCAGGAGCCTCCAAGCTCCCTGAGATCAGCCCCAGCTGACAAGGAGATGGCGAGAGCCCAGGGAAGAAGCAGAAGCTTCCTGGAGATCTAGAGCAGGTGCCAGCAGGCACGTGCCTGGCAGAAGGTGGTGGGCTCCTGACCCCATGGCCATGCCCAAGGCAACAGGCTGAGGGAGGAGTCAGGCCCAAGGCAGGGCTGAGAAAGCTGCTGCAGACAAGGCAAAGGAGCCATGACTCAAGGATGAAGGGGGGAAGACCACAGGTGGGCTCCAGGGACCATGGTCCTGTGCTGTGTCAGGTGAGAGGGAACCAAGGAGTGGCCGCCCAGGGAAGGGAGGGAGGGAGAAGGGGGCCCAGCCCAAATGGCCAGCTGGGCAAAGAGGGCCTGATCCAGCAGAGATGAAGGAGCTGGGCTGGGGAGCAGCCTCCTGAGGGGACCAAGGCCAGGGGAGGCAGATTCATGGGAGTCCATCCACGAGACTTGGAATTCATTGCTGCCTTCCTGTGGGAGATGGATCCTGGTTTGCCCCATTCCAGGCAAAAGAGCACAGCAGGAGGGGGAAACGGGTTAGGGATCAGGGGCCTGAACTTCTGATGCAATCAACAGCAAAGATGGGGAGCATTGTGTCCTTGACGCCTGGCACTCATGGACTTTGGGGTAAGGCAGGGAAGACTTGGACTCAGCGAGGCCTTTACAGGGGGAAAATCTGCAAGGAGAGAGAGGTCTTTTTATCATTTTTATCATTTTGTATTGAATGGAGAGAAATAAGGCGAAGAAATTACAGGAATGTATGAATTCTTTTTCTGTATTTTATTTTCATTATATCTGTGTTTCCCCTATGACCTGTAGAATATGTGCAGGCTCATATTTACTTGAGCCTTGGCCAGCTAGAAACATATTTACTTAACCTGAGCTGATGACATTTATCAGTATTTGACATTTATGGATATTTAGTCTATTAGCTGGACCACTATCTGCTTGATTAAGCCTGAAGGCCTGATTTTTTTGTTTCCAAGAAATCAGGAGGTTTCAGGGAAACAGAAACCTTCCATTCCATTCCCTCCAAACAGCAACAACCAATTAGATGCCTCCCCCTCCCCTTCTCAATGCTCTCTTGCTTGTGATGTAATTTCTTGTATAAAAGCTGTGTATCTTTACTACTTCTTTAGCCCTCCTACCACGAGCTTTCTCTTTCTTATCTCGCAATGGAACGGCTCATCCTCAGGAGGTTTTCAATAAACAACTTTTCTGCCTTCTATTGAATGACCTCCAAGTAGTCATTTCAGGTAAGGGTCTTCTATATCCCTCACAATTTAATAAAGAAAAAAATGGAAGTGCCCTGAAGACTAGGAACTCACCCATTTTGGGCCAAGGAGCCCCCCAGTCCTAACCCAGTGGCTGGCAAGGGAGAGGATATATATACATATATATATATATGTATATATATATAAACACGTCTGATTATGCATTATTATGCGCAAAAATCCTTCAACAACAAAAAGACAGAAAGAAAAAGAGATAGAAGGACAGAGGATGAAAGAGAATGAAGGAAAGAAAAAAGGAAGTAGCAAAGAAGAAAGAAAAAAGAAAGAAAGAAGAAATGGAGAGAGTAAAAAATGGAAGGAAGGAGGAAGATAAAAAGGTAGAGAAGGAGGGAGGGAGGTTTCAATCATATGCTTTGGTCATTATTCAGATGCTGGAATTCTTTCTTTGGTGGTGGAGAGTGTGCTACATCATTAACCTTTGGGATTCTCTTTTTCTAGCTTTTTTAGTTGCAAGCCCAATTCAGTGATCTTTTCTTTCTCTGTTGTATGCAAGTAAGCTTCTAAAGATATAAAATTTCCCCTTATTATCACTTTGGTTGAATCCCACAAATTCTGGTTTGTTGTCTCATTATTGTCATTCTCTTTTATGAAATTATTGTGTCTGCGATTTGCTATTTCACCCATTACATTCCTTAGGATGAGATTATTTAGTTTCTAATGGCTTTTTGGTCTACTTTCCCCTGGCATTTTATTGAATGTGATCTGAACAAAAAAGTTTACTATTTCTGCCTTGCTGTGTTTGATTTTGAGATCTTTGTGTCTTAATATATGGTCAGGTTTTGGGATAGGTTCCATGAATTGCTTAGGAAAAAAGTGTACTCTTTTCTGTCTCCATTAATTTAGATTGATTTTTTATTTGTTTCTGAATTTTGAGAGATGGAGAGTTGATGATTTGAGATTCTATGAGTGGTTTTTTTTTATGGTTTGTTTTTTTTTTTTTTTTAGAGTAGGGTTTCTTAGTTTTATCTCTTTTTTTTTCAGGCTGGTGTTTTGCGAATCTAGTTTGCTATTTGCTTTCTACTTTCATGGGAGAGCCATTCTACCTCATATTATTTTTAAAATTATTATTTTATGTTTCTATAGTTTTTGTGTAATGTATTTTTTTCTTTTTCTTTTTCTTTTTCTTGTGTACTTGCTTATGAGAAATTACTTGTTTAAAGTTACTTTTGGTAGAGTATTTTCTTTTTGTATTTTTCTTGCTTGCTTTGCTTTTCTTTGTTGGTTTTTTTTCCTACTTTCTCATATGTGAGAGAAGCTTTTCTGTAAAATTATATATGTTAATATCTTTGTGTTAATTATGTGAGAGGGTGATTTCAAATGTTTGTCTACTTCTTTTTCTCACTATATTGTGTTTTTGCTTTTGTGAGATTGATTTTTCTACTTTTGGTTTATTTTTTTCTGTGTACAAGTTTTTTCATTTTAAAGTTTTTTTTATGTTGTAAGAGGAAATCAATATATATGTACTTTTATGTATATTCATAAAAGAAATATAGGTTTTGTTTTTTTTTTTTTGTTTTTTGTTTTTGGAGTTTTGTTTGGAGGTTGGCTTTTTTTGAGTTAGTTTTATTTTTTCTATTAGAAAATGGAATTTACTTGCTTAGTGTTGAATGCTCTTTAAAGAAAATGTTTACTTTTGTTGGGGTAGTTTTGTTTTTGCTGGTTTTAAGTTTTTTGGCTGTGGAAGGCTATATTCTGTGGTTTTCTATCTTCAAGATGGAAGTTGTTAGGTTCTGAGTACCTTATGTATTTTCTGTGGTTTGAAATTGTTTTTTTTTGCTGCTTGGTACTTTTTTTTTCTGTTGATGTTTGAAATAGGGGCTAGTTTTGTGTTTTACTTTGGGGACTTCTTTTCAGGAGGTGTTTTGGTCAATTTTTCAATGTATATTTACTTTTTTTTGTTTACATTTTCTCATTGTGTTTGCATTTTACTGTGTTTTCTAATTAGTGTAGAATGTTTTGGTAATTTTCA
Source organism: Sarcophilus harrisii (assembly GCF_902635505.1). NCBI lineage: Eukaryota > Metazoa > Chordata > Mammalia > Dasyuromorphia > Dasyuridae > Sarcophilus > Sarcophilus harrisii. Next base: position 235,357,290 of record NC_045431.1, read on the forward strand.
GCTATTTCTGCTGGTAATTTGTAATACCCTAATATTTGGGGAGTTTTGGGAAAGTTCAGAATTTTTGAAGTTTTAGAGATTGGATTTGCATTGTTTGAGGTTGTGGGATAAGGTTCCACTCTCATTCTTGGAGATTTTAAATGTGTGTTATGAGATTAGGAAGTAATGGTGTTGTTTCAAATTCTATGTACTACAGCTGAGGCTTGTTGTATGTTTGTGGTTGTTTTGAAATCATTCTGAGCTATGTTTCAGACCACATGAGAGTGTTTTACTGAATTGCCAAGTTGTTGAAATTAGTGCCTAATGGTTGTATTATTTTCTTTCTAGGTTTTATTTTGAGTTTTGTACAAAGAGTTTTATAAAATGTTGTTAGGGATAAAGGTCTTTTTCTAAATTTTTGGAATATAGACCAAATTACAAGTGTTTCAAAGTGTGGTTTTGAGTGTTTTGGGGTATACTTTTAGCCTTTTCTGTAGTGATTACCTACACTTACTTGCATGTGTCTCTAGGGTTTTTAGGGGTCTCTAGAAGTTATTGGCTTTTTCTTCCTAAGGACTTAATTGATGGATTGCGAGGCATGTCTCATAACTTGAGTTTTTGTTGTGCCCTAGCCCTCTACTTTGGTTCCTAGGGATGAAGAAATTTTTTAGACATTTAGCACTTTATGTAAGTAATGATACTCTGATTCTATAGGGATTTTAGTGATTGTACCTTGGGTATCTTCTTGGTTGAGGCTCTTTCTATGTTTTGTGTTGCTTTTGGTTTCTGCTAGGTTGGGAGTTTCATCTTGACAGTTTGGACAAAGGACAAGGCTTGCAGTCAATAGGAAGTTTGAAAAGGATTAGTTTCCCAGCCAAAGGACCCCTGCTCAGAGACTCCTATCTGTTTTTTGGGGGTTCAGGGACAGGAAAATACCTTTTCTAAGCTTACTTGCTGTTTGCCTTTTGTCACTTCCCCTACCTGTCCCAAGAAGCTGCCTGTGCTGTTGGCACTTTTGTCTTCCCTCATCATGGCTCACCTGATCACCATCTTTGCCCTACCATCTGCATGCACTAACCCTTCACAAGAAGATCTTTGGGCACAAAACCAAGCCCTGTGATGCTCATCTTACCCAATGGCCACCTTCTCCTCGCCAAGCCCCATGGCCCCAGACTGAATTCAAGCCTAAGCTCACCTGGAAGGGGAACTTCCCAAAGAGATGGAGGAAAATTCATTTCTTTTTGTTTCTCCAGCCACAGTCCACAGAAGCCATTTGGTATGAAAGGGATGGGAGGAGTTCTTTTCATGAATTGGGCTTCTTGAAAACCCGAGGGCTCCATGGTCTGGATAAATTAGGTCTTGCCCCCCTCCTCTCTTTGCTTCATCTGCTCTTCTACTATCTTGTGCACTACCAGGTTGTCAGGCAGACCATTCTTGCAGATATGGTAGCCCCTTCTTCCCTTCTCCCCCACCTCCTCCCATCTTCTTTCTATCTAGCCCTGATCCTGGTGATTTCTTGGTGTTCTTCAAAGGTGTTTTGTGATTCCATTGCCCACAGCTCCAAGGTGTCTCTTGCTCATTGGAGAGGTGGGATACCCAGCTCTCCAGCCACTTGAGTAGTAACTTCCTTTCCCAATAGTGGCGTGGGCCAGACAGGACCACTCCTGTGCTTGTTCTGTTTGTCTGAGTAGGTGCAGACCTTGCTGGGGAAATGAGGAAGGAGCATAGGGAAGATACCTGCTGCCATGTGCTGCCTATAGAGCTACTTCCTGCCCAGCCCTTCTTGGGGTTTCATTGTTACCTAAAGAGAAACTGTTGCTTCTTTGTCTGCCTCAGGGAAGAGGGGAAAGAGTGTTTGCTCTTAGGCCTTTGCAGCCTGGAAGTTTTCCTTCTTGGCCTTCTAGCCTATTGGTGCTGTGACTTGGGCCTATTCATGGCTTGAGGAATCCTAGGCCCTGGGCTAGAGAAGCCATGACCTCCTTCTCTGGAGAAGTGACTTTGCCTCCCCTTTCCTTTCTTCTTCCCTCCCTTGCTTTCCCTTTTCTGGTTGCTATGGCTAGCTAGCCTTTCTCAGACACCTGCCCTAGGAGAGCAGAGACACAGGCCCACAGCTGGTGGGGAAGTCTTCCAGGCTTTCCCCATTCCCAGTGGTGCTGGCACTTGGTCTGAGGTGAGTTCTGTTGAAAACATTCCAGAAAAGAACTTGTTTTCCTTCCCTTTTGGGGGCTCTACCACACTGCAGAAGCAGGGAGGATCTCTTAGCCAAGGCCATTCTCCTCTGTATGACCATATATTCTTGGTGGGGCTTCTCTTCCCAACTGATAGTTGATGCAAAGAGATTTTCTATCTTTCCAGATCATGGACAAAATTTTCAGGGAACAGTTTTTGCATCCTGTAAACAGGGGTCACTGCATATTTATGAAAGAATGGCTGCTTTTTGGTTTCTATTTTCTTTCCACTTGATTTTTGATGGTTCCTTCTTGAAGGTTTACAATAGTTTTCTCTACCTATCCTATCCCTCCCAGGTTTTGTTATCACTACCATAACAATCATCTTCTTGATGAAATAATTTGGTGAAATGCAAACCCCCAACAAACTCTGTCTCTCTCTGTCCCTCTGGGTCAGTCTCTGTCTCTCAGTTTCAGGGTGTCTCTGTGTGTCCTTTTCTTGTCTAACACACAATATGTGCATTTTCCCCCAACATGGTATGGTTTTTTTGTTTGTTTTCTATTTTTGGAAAACAGAAAGGAGGGCAGCACAATTGGTGCCCTGGAAGAGAGTCTCAGTCAGACCATTCCCCAACACATGCAGAGTCAACACCCTAATGGATGTAACCAGATTCAGTTCAGTAGAGATCATTAGAAAGCTGGGGTCTCCCTGAGGTGCTAATACTCAAGTACACTGCTTCAAGATGAAGGAAGCATGGCTCCTGTGTGTTTGGCCAGGGACTGAGTCTGCTCAGGGAAAGCAAGAGTCAGCTGGAGAATGGGGCAGCCATTTCTCTACATGCATCCTTCTGAAGCCTGGGCTGATTGGACAAGGCCAGGCAGGAGACATCGGGGAAGCCCCTTAAGTCCTAGACATTGAGAGTTTCTCTGGACAACCAAGTGCTGTGTGCCCAGAATGGGCTCTAAAAGCTTGAGCTCTTGGAATTGAGACCAGCCCCACCCTTCCCCCCAGAGAAGTCACTCAGTAGTGATCAAGAGGAATGTGACAAAAGGACCAGTTCTGGGCCAGCATCCCCCAAATCTCTCAATGGGCCAGACCCAGAGCCCAAGATCCCAGAATATATCTGCCTGTGAAAAAGACTGACTAAGTGTTCAGGGCACATGCAGCAGAATACTCTAAGAGATTTGTGAAGAAAAGTAAGACATTTTTGCGGTTAAAGGTAGTTTTTATTGAAACAAAATGATTGCCTGGGTTTCCAGGTAGGCAAGATGAGCAAAGAGACATTTTGGGGAGGACGAGGACGTTTGGCCGCCGGGGCCGCGGGCCCGAGGAGGCGCAGGTGGGGAAACCGAGGCCCGGGAAGCTGGGAAGCGGCCCCGGCCCCGTCCGAGGCGGGCGCAGCGTCAGCAGGCGAGCGCCCCATGAATGCCGGCTCTCCTCGTTCCGAGCCTTCCGGAGGGTCTGCCCCGGCCGGGCCCCCGCGTGCGGGCCGCGTCTGCGGGGGACGGCCAAGAGCCGGGCCTCGCCCTCCTCCCTGTGCCTTTTCAACAGGAACTACGGGCCCCAGAGTGAGAGCCGGGGCCGCGGCAGACGCCGGGCAGTAGCCGGGGCTCGGACCTCGGCCCCGGGATCGGCCCTCGGTCCTCGACCCTCGGGCTCGGTCCTCGGGCTCGGTCCTCGGGACTCGGTCCTTGGCCCCGGGCTCGGCTCACGGGCTCGGTCCTCCGGGCCGGCCTCGGCCCTCGGCCCCGGGCTCTGTCCTCGGCCCTCGGGGGCTCGTTCCTCGGCTCAGTCCTCGGGCTCGGTCCTCGGCCTCGGGCTCGGCCCTCGGCCTTCACGCTCTCAAGGACAGCTTTTTAATTGTCCAGAAGCTCCCAGAGCCCTTGTTACAGGGCTTCTGTCTGGGGCGCGCGCCCATGTTGGCCCTGGGAACTGATGCATTTTCAAAATGTTTATTCTTTTAAAAATAATAATAATAAATGACTGCATTTAAAAACATTTATGTATTGATTCTTTTTGTTGATTATAGCTTTTTATTTGCAAAACATGCCTGGGTAATTTTTCAGCATTGACAATTGCATAAGCTTTTGTTCCAACTTTTCCCCTCCTTCTCCCACCCCCTCCCCCAGATAGCAGGTGGACCAATACATGCTAAATATGTTAAATACAATATATGTGTATTGATTCTTTAAAAACAAAATCCTAATAACATCCAAAATACTTATTCTTTGAAAGATGATGATATCGAATGCATTTTTAAATATTTTTTAAAATAATAAGGAACTGATACATTGAAACATATTTCAAAATAACAAATTGATACATTTAAAGCTATTTATTCTTTTGAGAATAATAAGGAATTGATACATTTTTCATTATTCATTTCCAAAGTAAGAAACAGAAAGCTCTAAAATGTTTTATTCATCTTCTTGAAATAATAAAATGGGTACATTTTAAAAGATATTTATTAATTTTTAAAAATATACTATCAGGAACTGATACATTTTAAAATATCCATTTCAAAATAATGACAATAAGCTGATATATTTTAAGTATGTTTATTCAGTCTTTTAAACAGCAATTAATGCATTTAAATATTTTTATTAATAATTGTATTTCATTTAAAAGTTCCTTTAATACAATAATAAGCCAATTCCATGCTAACATGCTAAAAGAGCATAATTTTATGAAAAATAAGCCCAGAGCACCATGAAAAGTGTGCCAAGTTTCTCTCCCTTATCAGTCACTTTGGGGCTGTGCTCAGTAGGAGACAGTTGGATGCTCCCATCTCCTCTGCAGTCAGTCTAATCCATCGGGACAGGTCATTCTGGATGGAGTCTAGTGTAATGATTGATCTTGTGCAGATGTAAGCTGGGAAAGGGGAGGAACATCTTCAGACACATATACAGTCATGGTATTCTTACCTTTTTTTTATGGAAAGTCTGGAGTTCCAGATTCTATCCCTTCCTTCCTTCCCTTCACTCTCCCCCTTGAGATGGTAAGCAATCGGACTTAGGTCATACACGGGCAATTCCGTCCGGCATTTCCATATCAGTCATTTTGGATAAGAAGACTGAAATGTAAGAAAAAGAAATAAAGTAAAAAAGCAGCATGCTTCAGGCTTTCCCCGGAAGCAGAGAGCACGCTTCTCAAGTCATTCGCAGTGTTCATTGGGCAATGCTACTGTTCCTGTGTATGTGCAGCTTTCTTTCTCCTGGTTCTATTTACCTTACTTTGCATCAGTTCATGAAAGTCTGTCGAGATTTTTCTGAAATCGTCCTGCTTACAATCACAACTTGTTTAACCATTTCCCAATTGATGAGCATCTCTTCAATTTTCAGTTCTTAGCCATCATCAAAATACTTTTGTATGAATAGCTCTCTGTCTCTGTCTCTTTCTGTCTCTGTCTCTCTATTTCTTTGTCTCTTTCTCTCTGTCTCTTCTCTCTGTGTCTCTGTCTCCTCTCCTCTGTCTCTGTTTCTGTCTCTTTCTCTCTCTGTCTCTCTCTTTCTCTGTCTCTGTCTCTCTCTTTGTTTCTTTGTCTGTCTCTGTCTCTCTTTCTCTCGGATATAGACTAGTAGTAATACTGCAGCATTGCTGGATCAAAGGCTATATATGCCCTTTGGCATCCCCTTCAACATCCAACGTTTTCCTTTAATGTCATGTGAGCCCATCTGCTAGGTGTGAGGGGGTAAGGTCATGGTATGATTATAAAACATTTGAGCTCAAAGAGCCCCTGAAAGTGTCTCAGGGATCATGCTCGGAGAGCCTCTGGCCCAGACAGTCTTCAGGGTTCTGTCCAGCTCTGGAGCTGTGACCACCTTTCTGACCCACCCCAATGCCCAGTGCTGTGCCAAGGTAGGAGACACCGGGAGGCTTCTGCCCTCCTAGACTTTACAGTCGACTGGGCACAGGGACGACTTCCTTTGAACATATATGTGCCCATCTAATCAGTGGCTGCCTTCTGAGCAGCCCTGGGAGGAACTGGGAGAGGCCACTGGACAGATAAGGAAAGCGTCATTGAAGAGCCCTGCCTGGGGTCAGGCAGCCCGCCGGTGAGGGTGGAGCCCAGCTGATGCCTCGGTCTCCAGGACAGAGGACGATGGCCGAAGGCTTGTCGGATGTCACGGATTTCCAGGTGGTCCAGCTGTACAGACACCCCGCCCCAGCCACTGAGCACCCACAGACTTGGAGGAACAGCTTTGGAGAACGTTCCACTGATGCTGAGTGAAATGAGCAGGACCAGGAGATCATTCTATACTTCAACAACAATACTATATGAGGATCAATTCTGATGGACGCGGCTCTTCAACAATGAAATGAACCAAATCAGCTCCAATAAAGCAATAATGAACTGAACCAGCTATGCCCAGTGAAAGAACTCTGGGAGGTGACTATGAACCACTACATAGAATTCCCGATCCCTCTATTTTTGTCCGCCTGCATTTTGGATTTCCTTCACAGGCTCATTGTACATTATTTCAGAGTCCGATTCTTTTTGTGCAGCAAAATAACTGTTAGGACATGTATGCTTATATTCTATTTAACTTATACTGTAACATTTAACATGTATTGGTCAACCTGCTATCTGGGGGAGGGAATGGTGGGAAGGAGGGAAAAAGCGGAACAAACGGTTTGGCAATGGTCAATGCTATAAAATTACCCATGCATGTAACTTGTAAATAAATTAAATAAAAAAAAGAAAGTTCCAGGAAGCCGCTCCTGGCTGGGAAGTACCAGGGCAAAGCAGATGGGCCTGGCTCGGGCATCCAGGAAAAGGGGAGAGGGGAGAGGGCCCAGATCACACAGCACCAAGGCCTGCAGTCCTCTGCGGGCTTCCCAAAGAGGCTTAGGGAAAGAAGCCTGCCAGGAAGGGATGGCAGGAGCTAGAGCCCGAGCCAAGCTCTTCTTGACAGGCCTGGCTCCCAGCCTGGCCCACCCAGTGCCCGCTGGCGCTGTGGGACACAATGAACCGGTCCCAGGCTTGCCTGGGGTGCAGGCTGGGAGGTCCAAAAGTCCTGCTGGGCAGGAGTCCCAGAGGCTCCCTGGCTGCCCAAACTGGAAGAGACAGCCGCCAGCCTCTCTCGTACCTCCTAGCAGAGATACAGCTAGGCTACTGTGAGCTCTCTGAGGGCAAGACCAGGCCCCAGTTAAACCAGGTGTCCCCTTCCCACAATTGGCACTCGCAGCTTCCAGACACTTAGCACTTGCTTGGTGAATCTAGCTGGAAAACGCTGACCTTGCACACACCAGTGTGTGCTATCGTCTGCACACCCCAGAGATGGGGCTCGCTTTGGTTCCCTCAGCCTGGGGGAGGGGTGGTGAGCAGTCACTGTAAACTGAGGCAGATGCTCTCTAGGGAATGCAGATCTCTCCCCCAAAGGGGAAGGTGCCCAGAGAACACAAAGGCCAGTTCTTGAGCTTTAAATCCCCTTCCCCCAAAGCAAAGAAAACCAGAAGATGATACCTGTGAAATTAAAGGTTTTATTAAGCAGGGAAATACAAAATAAAAAAAAATAAAAAATAAAAATATTGGTGCTGTCCAGCCTGCAGAGCAGAGCACCGATAATGGATGGGGAGAGTTTATATGCCTTTTAAACAAAAGAAGATGAGGAGGGTTTTATGGGGGGAGGAGGGGTGGAAGGTAGACCTAGAAGGAAAGGGCTCCATGAGTCCCATTCCTGAGGGATGGGAAGAATAAGGAATTGCAGGTGTCTGAAATATGACCCTTTGATCTACAAATCAGAAGGCACCCTTAGTGATAAGCAGTCTGGGGTCCAAGGCCTGAGCACAGACAATTAGATAAGGAGATGCGTCCAAAAACACGACTTTGGAAGGGCCTCTAAGGCAAGTTAGGGGAGTCTCTGAGATAAAGTTGTCCCCCAAACCCATCAAACAGGATGTGTCCAAAAGCTTCCTAAATCTCAGTCGGGAAAGTCGTTGACATTAAGGATGTCTCTTGAAAGGCTTAAATCACCAAGTGGCTCGGCTTCAAACCTGCTCTGACTTTTCAGCTGGGTCTATTCTGATCGTTGCAAAGGATTGTTGGTATGACAAGACACTCTGGGTCTTAGTTAACAGTCGGTTCTCACACAGCTCTTCTCGGTCACCTGCATAATTGGCAAGCTCAAGCCAAGTCAAAGTAGTTAGTAAGCTCATTTACAGACAGACTCATCCACAGCCGTGATCCCTGCTGCCCTGTCAGCTCCCAAGCAGCTGACCCTCAGGCCTCTGGCCCCATGAGGAAACTGGCTGAAATGGTTTTGGCCAAGTCTATTTCCCCCTTTGGACATTAATTTGCTCATCTATAAGATGAGAAGACAAGTAACAAAGTGATTAGTGCTGGGCCTGGACCAGTAAGATTGGAGCTCAAACGTGAGTGGTCTCAGACACTTCCCAGCTGTATGTCCTTGAGCAAGTCTGCCTCAGTTTCCTCATCTGTTAAAGGAGCTGGAGAAGGAAAAAGCAAACATTTCAGCACCTTTGCCAAGAAAACCCCAAATGGGGCCATGAAGAGTCAGCCAGGACTGAAAAAAAGAACAAGAAGATGGGTACAGGGGACACCCACGTATTATACATAGGAATGAAAAAGCATTACATGCACAGTGACGCCCTCCTGGTGGATCTGGGTACACACAAGAGAAGCAATTGGAACTGGGATCCAAAAGCCATTAGCCACATAAGCCTGAACCTAGCCACCCCAACACTGGCCGTTGTCCCCCCAAAGATCAGGGAAGTGTTGAGAGCCTCTTGGTCTTGAGAGTGTCCAGCGCTGAGGCAGTTATGGCACAAGGAGGCAGCTGGGCCGTAAAAGGTGAGTCAGAGAAGCCCGGGACACCTGCCCAGCCACGATGCCCAGGGGACAGTCCTATACACAACAGTGAAGAGAACTGGACGACGATGCCTGGTCCCATCAAGAGTCCCAGGGAGCCTAGCAGGAGCCGCCGGCCCCCTCCTTCCCAAGCTAATGGGCTCCGAGGTTGAAGGTGGACGAAGAAAGGAATTGATTGGGCTTGATGTAAATTTATAACAAGGATTTCTTTTTCCATTTCGGAGAAGAGTGGAAATCCATGTTTGTTCATTGAAAAAGGTACAACTAAGGAAAAACATTGAGGAGGCACCCTATGCCCCCAACCAGGTTAAGTACCAGCTTTACAAGCACCAAAGCAAAGGTTCTTGCTCTTAGTCTAGCTGAAGAAGGCGTAGGGGCAGTGGGAGCCCAGAGGGACACTGGGTTCAAGAGGGTGAAGGAGTGGCTGGGGGCAATTGCGAGCAAAAGGCCCCTCTCTTCTGGAAACAATGGCTGAGCGTCTGGGATCCTGGCTAGAAGAATGAGCCTTGTTTGGGAGAAGAGGCTGGAGAGCACTTACGCCAGGAGCACTCGGCTCCTTGCTCCATCTAGGCTCTAGGAAAACCTGCACCCACCCCATTTGGTAAGAGTACAGAGTGCAGGCCAGGTGAAAGTCTCCAGCTCCCTCAGTGGAAAGTTCTCTATCCAAGGACCACCCGGTACTCATTGAGGAGGAGAATGTGTGTGCAAAGCGATGGTGACCTGGTCACTATTCTCCCAGGACGGCTGCAAGGAGAGGCCTTGGGGAACCATCTGACGAGCGTTACAAAGAGTCGGCCTGAGCAGCCATCAAAACCACTGGGGACGGGCTAAGAAACCGAGCGGTCCATCTGTGGAATGGGTTAAGATCACAGGACAAAATAGTCACTGACTACAGCGATCTAGTGTTTGACGAGCCCGAGACCCCAGCTTTGGGGATAAGAACTCACTATTTGTGGCTAGAAACTGGAAACTGAATGGATGCCCATCATTTGGAGAATGGCTGAATAAATTGTGGCATATGAATATTATGGAATATTACTGTTCTGTAAGAAATGATCAACAGGATGATTTCAGAAAGGCCTGGAGAGACTTACACGAACTGATGCTGAGTGAAACGAGCAGGACCAGGAGATCATTATATACTTCAACAACAATATTATATGATGACCAGTTCTGATGGACCAGGCCATCCTCAGCAACGAGATCAACCAAATCATTTCCAATGGAGCAGTAATGAACTGAACCAGCTACGCCCAGAGAAAGAACTCTGGGAGATGACTAAAAACCATTACATTGAATTCCCAATCCCTATATTTATGCCCACCTGCATTTTTGATTTCCTTCACAAGCTAATTGTACAATATTTCAGAGTCTGATTCTTTTTGTACAGCAAAATAACGTTTTGGTCATGTATACTTATTGTGTAGCTAATTTATATTTTAATATATTTAACATCTACTGGTCATCCTGCCATCTAGGGGAGGGGGTGGGGGGTAAGAGGTGAAAAATTGGAACAAGAGGTTTGGCAATTGTTAATGCTGTAAAGTTACCCATGCATATATCCTGTAAATAAAAGGCTATTAAATAAAAAACTCACTATTTGGCAAAAACTGCTGGGAAAATTAGATGCTAGTATGGCAGAAACTAGGCACTGACCCACATCTCACACCCTGTACCAAGATAAGGTCAAAATGGGTTCATGATCTAGCCAACGGCAAATTAGAAGAACATAGGACAGTTTACCTCTCAGATCTATGGAGGAGGAAGGAATCTGTCACCAAAGAAGAACTGGAGGTCATTATTGATCACAAAAGAGTTTTCATTATATTAAGTTAAAAAGCTTTTGTCCAAACAAAACTAATGCAGACGAGATTAGAAGGGGAGCAACAAATTGGGAAAACATTTTTACATTCAAGGCTTCTGATAAAGGCCTCATTTCCAAAATATATAGAGAATTGATTCTAATTTATAAGAATTCAAGCCATTCTCCAATTGATAAATGGTCACACAAAAGGAATGGATAATTTTCAGATGAAGAAATTGAAACTATTTCTAGTCATATGAAAAGGTGCTCCAAGTCACTATTGATCAGAGAAATACACATTAAGACAACCTCAGGTACCACTGCATACCCCTCAGATGGACTAAGATGGCAGGAAATGATAATGACAAATGTTGGAGGGATGTGGGAAAACTGGGACACTGATACATTGTTGGTGGAACTGTGAATGGATCCAGCCATTCTGGAGAGCAGTTTGGAACTATGTTCAGAGGACTATCAAACTGTGCATCTCCTTTGATCCAGTGGTGTTTCTACTGGGCCTGTATCCCAAAGAGATCATGGACCCACATGTGCACAACTGTTTGTGGCAGCCCTTTTTGTAGTGGCCAGAAACTGGAAACTGAGTGGCTGCACATCAGCTGGAGAATGGCTGAATAAGTTATGGTACATGAATCTTATGGAATATTATTGTTCTGTAAGAAACGACCAGCAGGAGGATTTCAGAAAGGCCTGGAGAGACTTACATGAATTGATGCTGAGGGAAATGAGCAGGACCAGGAGATCATTATATACTTCAACAACGATACTATATGATGATCAATTCTGATGGACGTGGCCTTCATCAGCAATGAGATGATTCAGGCCAGTTCCAATGCTCTTGTGAAGGAGAGAGCCGTCTGCAGCCAGAGAGAGGACTTGTGGGGACTGAGAGTGGTTCACAACATAGCATTCTCACTCTCTTTGTTGTTTGCTCACATTTTATTTTCTTTATCATTTTTTCCCTGTTTGATCTGATTTTTCTTGTGCAGCAAGAGAATTGTATGAATGTGCATGTCTATATTGGACTTAGCATCTATTTTTACCATGTTTAACACATATTGGATTACATGCCAATGTAATCTAGGGGAGGAGGTGGAGAGAAGGGGAGCAAAAATTGGAGCATCAAGTGTTGCAAGGGCCAGTGTTGAAAAATTATCCTGGCATATGTTTTGAAAAAAATTTCGTAAAATCAAACAAACAAAAGCAAGAGTCTGGCTGGTGCCAGGTCCTCTGCTGGGGCTATGGGTAAGGACCAAAGTTTACTTCTAGGGATCATAGCATAAGGCTTCCTAGGTGAGAACCATGTGGACATGGTGCAGTGGAAAGAGCACCAGCTCTGGGGACAGGAGGATGGGAGTTCAAATCCAGCCTCAGACACTTAGCATTTGTTATCTGGGTGACCCTGGAGAAGTCACTTAACTCCAACTGCCTTGCAAAAAAATTTTTTTTAAATTTAAAATGATGTGAACTCTGAAACCAGCTTATTCTCTTCCCTTATGAGGAAAGAGCCCATCCATCAGCTATAATCGAGTCCCAGACCGTCCGGGTTTGTACAGCCACAGTTTAGAGCTCTAGATTGTTATGCCAAAGTTCCCTTTTAATGTAGTGACCCAGTTCCTCCAGTTGTCCTATTTCGTTATTCTGCCTTAGGTTATAACCTTTCCCTCTTAATGTTTGAGATAAAGGTTTATAGACATTCTTTAATGTTTGGCAAGATAAAGGTTTATCCATTTTAGAAGTCATTAGAATATCAGTAACCTCTCTCCATTAGGTATCCCCACCTAGGTCCCTTCATTATATCATTCTTGTTACTCTATAAAAGCTCGCTGTCCCGATACTGCTAGACTCTGACATGGATGATAGTCTCTACTAGCCCTGGGATCAACATGGAGGCATTGGTCCCAGTATTTCTCTCCATTTAATAAACTATTGAATTGGTCTCTAATCTCTGTCTTGCTCAGTTTCTTCGGCATTACATAGACCTCCTGCAGGGGTCCTCAAACTTTTTAACCAGGGGGCCAGTTCCCTTTCCCTCAGACTGTGGGAGGGCCAGACTAGAGTAAAAACAGGCCCACTGTTTTGTGGGCCTTTAAATAAACTTCCTAGCCCTGGGGGAGGGGGATAATCGTCCTCAGCTGCCTCGTCTGGCCCAAGGGCCGTAGTTTGAGGACCCCTGGTAGATCCTGCCCTCCCCCTGATCCATGTCCTCTGAGCGCTCAAAAGCCTGTTTCCCCAAACCTGGCTGTTCATTCAGTATTGAAGTGGGTTGGGACCGTGTCCCCTTTTGTTCTGTAGTTAACACTTGGAACCGTCTTCCCGATTGATCTTGGAGTCTCAGGCCCTCCTGGGAAAGCACATCTCCCCAGACAAGTTAAGTGTCGTTATTCAGTTAGAAATCTTGGTCAAAAAGCACCCGACTAAGCCCCTCAGTGGGACTGCCTCGCGGACTGACTTTAGCTCGTGCCCTGATGCAGGACAAAGGATCAGACCTTGGACAGGGATGGATGCTTCGGAGACAGATGCTTTTTGCCGGCGGCCAAAAGTTCCCATTAGTTTTGCAGTCGCTGTCCGAGGGAAATCCTCTGACCGCCTCAGGGCCCGTTTGACCTCCGCAGAGGATTATCTGGGAGAAGCGCCGGGCCTGGCAGGGGCCCGACCTGGGGGATGGTGCTCTGGGTCCCAGGGAAGGGAAGCTGCTGGAGGCAAGGCCTGGGTTTCTGTCTGCGGGACCTGTCCCGGCTGAAGCTGGGAGGGAGAAGGGTTGGGAAGGACTTTCTGAAGAAGTTGAAAATTTAGTTGAGACTGAAGGAAGTCACGGAGCAGAACCTTCCAGGCATGGAGAAATCCTTCCCTCTGGGTACCACTGGGACAGAACGGGGACTAGAAGGGAGAGCTCACAAACCCTTCCTTTTACAGGTAAAGCACCTAATCCTGCCCTCATGTGAATTTGTAAAATGGGCTTGATGTGGGAAAGATTCCTATCTTTGATTCCCAACCCCATCTAGTTAATCTAATTACCCTTTGACTCACAAATCCTGGTCCCTCTGAATTCCAATAGAAGATCCGGGCCTGTCCCAGCCCCACCCGATCTGAGCCAACTCTGGGGCTACACCCCAAAGCCCCTCGAGCTAAGTCTCCTATTAGAAAAGGGCCACGCTGGGACCCCCTCTTGGCAGAGATCCCAACATGCTGCCATGGGAGGACCCTCTGTCCACCGGACCCTCTGTGTGTGCCTCCTTATCTCTCCCTTCACCTATCTCCTTACTGCCAAACCCAATAATAAACCTCTTTTATCAATCTAGCTCTTGGGCTGATAAATGGCTTTATTGGGGACTCGAGCTGCTACTAGACCTCATATACCGCTGTATCCTTGCGCCGAATCCAAGGGGGTTGCGGGGGTGGGGGTGGGGGGACTCTGTTTGACTCCCTGTACCCAAACCTGCCACTAGACCTCAACTAAACCCTAATTTCATTTATCCCCCAAATCCAGACCTCACCAGGCCCAGCAATCCTTATGTGGATTAAGGGAAGGGGATTAAGGGAAGGGAGTGGGAAACTGGGGCAGAAATTCAATCCAACAGCATTTGTGAAGATTGTTTTGCAGGAAAAGGGCACTAGCCTCCCCCCCTCCCCCCCTAAGGAAATAGCCCCCAGACACTCAGAGGGGTGTGAAAATGGAGTCTGGGGAGAGCAGGCCCACAGAGGAGTGAGGGAGAGCTTCCTGCCCGAGGTTTAGGAGGGAGTTCAAGGCTGTGGAAGGAAAGGAAGGAGGGAGCCAGGGAGTGGGGAGGGAAGGAAGACTAAGAGGGAGGGGGGAGGGAAGACCAAGAGGGAGGGGGGAGGGAAGACCAAGAGGGAGGGGGGGAGGGAAGACCAAGAGGGAGGGGGGAGGGAAGGAAGACTAAGAGAGAGGGAGGGAGGGAGGAAGGAAGAAGGGAGGAAGGGAGAGGAAAAAGACAGGAAGGAAAGAAAGAAGATACAGAGGGAAGGAGGAAGGGAGGAAGGAGGAAGAAAGCCAGCACTTATTAAACACTGTCCTGGGAGCCTAAAGGCTACACAAAACCAAGCTAAAATAAGGATGATCCTTCTCCCCAAGGGGCGTCTATTCTGAAGTCCGGAAACACTGCCAAGGGCCTAGGGGGTGATGGCGGCTGGGATCTGTCCACAAAATGGGCACCGCTGGGAGCGGGCACCGGCCTCCCTGGCAGAGGGAAGGTCTGGGCTGAGGCAGTGACAAGAGGAGGTCCCAGAGGGAGGGAGGGAGGAGTAGAGGCTTGAGCTGGAGGTCCCGGAGGGAGGGAGTAATTCCCAGGGAAGCCGGAGCCGCTCCTCAGAGCATCTGCGTTTTCTCCAGAGTTGGCAGAGAGCGGGACAGCCGGGAGCCAGTGAGGCAGGGCCTCCTCCATCCCTCCTGGGCGACGGCTGAGGAAGGCCAGGGGCTCCCTGGCGGCTTCGGAGCGGCTCTCGGCAGAGCCTGAGCCCGGCCCCTTTGTCAGACCCTGCCCCCTTTTGTGCTCAGAATCGTCCGGCCTCGGAAAGTGCTGATGCCAGCGGGGCCCGGCCACAGGCTGACCTTCCCGTGCCCGCTGCCCCTCTCCCCGCCCGCTTGCTTCCTGGCACGGGGATGCTGAGTCACAGGAGGCCTCGTGCCAGGCTCCTGCCTTTCTCTGCTGACTCATGCTGGCTAAGGGGCCGGGACCAAAGTCAGCGGGGCAGGCCTGGGATTCTGGGAAGGGTGGGGTCCTCTCCCGAGAGCTGCTCATTCTGCTTCCCAGTGCTGGAGAATTCCCAGGCTAGGAAACCCTAGTGCAGCCGCCCTAGTCCCGAGGGGCCTGTCCCGGCCTCTAAGGCTTCCCGTGAGGTCCTCAGAACTGCCAGGGAGCTTGTGGGGAGAGGGGGGAGGGAGAGGCCTGGTCTCACGGGAATTATTGTTCCCCTCTTACAGAGGCGGAAACTGAGGCTCAGAATAGTTCCCTGTGGTCTCACAGCTAATGGCGGGTAATTGAAAACTGATTCCGAGGTCAGCTTCTTCCTATCAGGGGAAGGTACATGGGAGAGACGGGAGTTACCTGACTAGACACGCCCACCGCCCGCTGTGTGAGCCTGGCCCAGCCACTTCACACTGTGGCCTCACCTGTTCCCCCTCCCCCCCCCCCACATGGTGGGCCATTTATTGGGGAGTGCCGGGGAGCCAAAGCCTGAACTAGGCAAGTCCCTTGCGGAGACGTGGAAATGGAGGCGTCAGGAAGTGGGGGTGCTCTCCCTCCCTCCCCCTCATTTCCTCTTTCTTTTAGGGCATCTGCCACACACACACCCCACAGAGTTGGGCAATACTGAGGGCAGCCTGGGGTGAAAAGGAGAGTGGAGGAGGGGTGAGGGGCCCAGCCACAGACAAAGGAGGGAGGGAGGGCGTCCCTGCGGCCCCAGCCTGCCAAGGGCTTCCTCCATTGGGTCTTTGGACCTCTGTGAGAGGAGGTCGACCACCTCCTCTAACAGAAGGAGAAACTGAGGTGCAGAGGGGAAGGGGCTTGTCCTAGATCAGCCGGGGAGTGCGCTGATGTTCCAGGTTCGGGGCTGGCGTGGGAGAGTGGGGGCGCTGGGGGCAGGATGGAGCTGGACACAGAACCTGGGCGCTTTCCGGGAGGGGTAGCAGCAAGCGCCAAAGAAGGGGGAGGGGAGAAGGGCCCTTTTGACCCTTCTCTGCCAGGATCTCAGAACTGGATGGGAACAGGTCCTGGGGTGAGTGGGTGGAGGTGGGAGGGAGTGGTTAGGCAAGCTCCAGATTCCCCTCTCTCCACCTGTCCCACAGTCCCTCAGGGTCCGAGGGGGAGGGGAGTGTTCCCATGGGGCCTTCCCGCCCCCCCCTCCCCCCACAGGGTCCCGGCTCGGGTTCAGCCCGGAGGGCTCAGGCTGCCACAGGAACAAAGTGCCATTCACCAGCAGCCCAGGCCCTCAGAGGGACCCCATCCCGAGGCCTGCGGCGGGAGTGCTGGCAGGAAGCCGGTCTCCCCCCCAGCGAGGTGGGGGGGCTCCTCGCCCAAGTGTGGGCCCTGAGACCTGGCCCATGTTCTAGGCTCGCCTTGGCCCTCACCAGGCTTAGGAACAGCCCACTCCCCTCACCCGGCCCCACTCCTGCACTGGAGCCAGTCTGTGCACTGGAGATAAAGGATCTCGGGGCCCCAGAGAATCCGGGCAAGTGGGTGGCAAGCGCCTGACAGCACCTGCCCCTCGGAGGTGCCAGCCTCTGAGGAAATCGCAGCCCCTCCCCAGGAGCAGGAACACTGAAGGCAGCGCTGCCACTTTTGGGGCGCTGTGACTCAGCAGAGCGGGTGGGGCCCAGGGGAGAGGGGCAGGGAGGGGTTGGGCAGGTGGCCCCAACAGCCCCTCGCCGGGGCTGGAAACAATGGTCCTTTGACGCCAGGAGACCAGCCCAAGTGGGGGTGGTGGGGGAGCCGGACTCTCAGGTCCTGCCGGTGGGGTATGTGGTGGGAAGAGCCGCGGGCACCTCCTCTGGGGGGGGGGGGTGGAGGGGCTGCGGGTCTGGGCGAGAAACCCCAAAGAGAGCCCCGGGCAGAGCTGCGGTAAGGAGAGCCTCCGAGCCGACCCTTATCACCCCACCCGGGGCGTGTCAGCCTCCTGGGAGGCTGCTTTCCCAGAGCTGGGACCCGGCAAGCCCGGCAAGCCCGCAGGGATCTTTGCGCTCCAATGAGCTCACCCCGTCAACCACGTGCTCCCCGGGGGACCGAGGGCTTTCAGACGCGTCCCTAACTGCTCCCATTTGTCGGAGCTCCCCCGTTTCTCAGGGACCTGCGGCAGCCTCACGTCATCCCCCCTCCCCCAGGAGGCCCGGCCGCGTGTAACTGAACCGGGTTCTACCCTCCTGTTCCTGCCCCGCTCACTCTGGCTCTGGACCCTGCTGGAAGACAAGCCACTGTTGCTGCAGGCCCAGGAGAGCCGGCTTTGTCCCCCTCCGCAGGCCTGGGGGCTGTGGCTGCAGGCCCGGGAGAGCCGGCTTTGTCCCCCTGGGCCGCCTAGGAGCTGTGGCTGCAGGCCCGGGAGAGCCCGCTTTGTACCCCTGGGCCGCCCTGGGGGCTGTTGCTGCAGGCCTGAGTGAGGGTGTCGGGGCCGGCAGCCTGTGGCCTGAGCCGGAGCAACAACAATCCCTGGCGCTCCCGATCTGGGCCACGGCCAAGTCCCAGCGTCAGCTCCCGGCCGAGCGCCCGCGGCGTCCCTGCTGGGGTCGGAAGCCGGCGGAGCTCGGCCCTGTAACATTGTTGCATCCGCCCTCCCGGACTGCTCGCCCGCCATAGGTGAAGCCAGCCCTGGCCCCTCCCTCCGGGGGCGGGGCTCCGGCCCCGTTTCTTTGCTCCCCGGCCTTTCTCCTCCTTTTGAAACTAAGCATCGGACCGGCCTGACCTGCTCCGCCCGGCGCCCCAGGCTGGACCCCTAGAGGTCGCGGACCTGATCGCCAGCCCTTAGGCTTCCTCCCAAGGGAGGAAAGCTGGCTCCTGGGCCCGGAGTGGAGGGCCTGGGGTGCAGTTCTCCGGCTCCCCGGGCCGGGACGTTGGGGCTGGCTCTGTAATTCCCGCCAAAGGTTGCCATCGGGTACCAGGCGTCCCCGGCCGTTCCCACCGTGACCTGGCCCATTCCCATGGTGACCCGGCCCTCTCCCGTTTGCATCCATTTCTACGGGCTGGCCCTGAGGCGTCTTCACCCGCTGGCACCCCACTTCATTCAGTGCACTCCCCCCACACCCTCCTCACTCCTGGGGGATCTCTGACCTGCCCCTTGGCCCACAGCTACCCCTCCAACTGGTCACTAGCAAGCAGTTATCAGGCTCCAGCTGTATACCAGGTGTCAGAGACCCCAAACGAAGAAACCTGTCATGCTCTTCAGAAGCCCCACGGGCAATGTTGGCAAGAACTCATGGCTTTCACGCACCCTGATTTTCAAACATACCCACGCTCTCCCGCCCTTGTAACAAAGAATTCAAGAACAAATTCAAAGAAAGAGCCCACAGGCCCTTCAAGAGGGATGCTCTGGGCCATGCTCCATACCCACAATCCCCAGCTCTCCAGAGGAGGGGGCAGGGCGTTTTGGTACCAAGGAGATCCAGGTTATTGGGGGAGGAGCCGGCACTGGCCCCCGGGGGAGGGGATCAGGAAGTGGAAGGGGGCCCTGGGGAAACTGAGGCTCCTGGAGAGGGGGGGATGAAGAGGGCATGAAGCCCAGGAATGAAGGAGAGCTAATTTACAAGGTACAGAGATGATGTGCCAGTGTCTCCCCCTCCTATTCAACTCTCAGCCCCCTGAGGACCAGCTTGGGGTCCAGCTCCGGGTCTCCAGGGCTTAGAACAGAATACACACTTCCTTCCATTCTTTCAGTGAGTCTCTCTCTCTGTGACCCTTTTGGGGTTTTTCTAGAGACAGATGCTGGAGTGTCTTGCCATTTCCTTCTCCAGCTCATTTTACAGATGAGGAAACTGAGGCAAACTGGGTGAAAAGACCTTCCAGATGGTGTCTGAGGTGACATTTGAACCCATGATGATGAGTCTTCCTGATTCCCCGCCAGGTCCCTGTGGGCTGCACCACTTAGCTACCTTATGTTTCAATTCGACAAGCATTTGTTAAGCACCTACTGAATTCTAAATCCGGGCAACATAAAGGCAAGAAAAGAAAGTCCAACCCTCAAGATACAGACAATCTCTTTTTTTATATATAATAGCTTTTTATTTTTCAAAATACTTGCAAAGCCTCATGTTCCAAATCTGTCTCCCTCCCTCCCCTAGACATGGGCTTGTTTGTCTTTGCAAAGTTGTTGGGACTTCGAGTGAGGGTGGTCCTCCCTCCCTCTGTGGAAGCTTGGGCTCCCTGCTTCTCTGGAGCCCCCTCTTCCCTCACTTCTCAACTCCCGCCAGGACTCATCAGCACTGGGGCCGCCACCCAGCCAATGGTCAGAGCAGTTGCCGGGTCTGCCTCTTACCGGGAAGAACCGGTCCGGCTCTTTCCCCTCCCTTGGAACTCTCTGAGGGGCAGGAGGTGGCAGAGCCGGGAAAGGGCCCAGAGCTGCTGGGGACTGGGGCGGGGGTGGGGGAAGGCCCTTTGGAGTCAGGCCCACAACCAACAGCCCATGAAGGAGCGGGAAAAGGGCCGGGAGTGGCTGGGGATTGGGGGGAAAGGTCCTTTCTGGGGTCAGACCCACAGCCAAGTCTCCCATGGAGGAGCTGGGAAAGGGCCTGGAGCGGTCGGGGCCTGGGGGGGAGGGGTGCTTTTCACCTTTCCAGAAGGTCCTTTCCAGGATCAGGCCCACAGCCATGAAGGAGTCGGGAAAGGGCCGGGAGTGGCTGGGGACTGGGGCGGGGGGTGGGGGGGGTGGGGGTACTTCCCGCCTTTCCAGAAGGTCCTTTCCAGGGTCAGGCCCACAGCCAACTCACCCATGTAGGAGCTGGGAAAGGTTCTGGGGCGGCTGGGGACTGGGGGGGGGGCACTTCCCGCCTTTCCAGAAGGTCCTTTCCAGGTCAGGCCCACAGCCAAGCTGCCCATGGAGGAGCCGGGCTCCGCGGGGCCCCCAGGACTGGCCAGCTTTGATCACCTGAGGAGTTTGGGGGCTCAGTGAGAACGTTTCGAAGGGTTAGTGACCCGGCATTTGAACAGGGAAAGCGGAAATGTCGGCGCCAGATTCCATGGAGCCATGATGGCGTGTCCGGGACAAGTTACCAGGGAACTAGCGGGAACCTCCTGGGACACACTGAGGAGCCCCACCCCCCAGAATCACCTTCTAATCAGCAGCTGGGCAGGAGCAGCATCTCTGCCCCCTCCCTGAGTGTCCTACCCAGCTCCCCAGCTCCACTGCCAGCCCCTCCTCGGGACCAGGGGGGAGAGGCAAGAGCCAGGAGTCCCCCCCTACCCCACAGGGCAGCCTCCAGGGCTCAGAGGACCCTCGAGGTCATTCCATCCATGCTCCTGCCTCCAAGCTCAAAACTGATCTTTGGGGCCATAAAGAGCTGCCAGCTTTCATCTGCGGCCTCTCCCCGGGGGAAGCAGCAGGGGGAGACCAAGATGGGTGGGCAGGCAGCCAGAAGCAGAAACGGGAAACACACTGGGGGAGAGACTGAGGCAGAGACATTGAGACATGACAGGGAGGGGGAGACACAGACAGAGACAGAGGCAAAGAGAGAGACAGAGGCAGAGAGAGATAGACAGAGACAAACAGAGACAAAGGCAAAGAGACAGAGATAGAAACAGAGACAGAGAGAGAGAGAAGCAGAGGCACAAGCAGACAGGGTCGGAGCTGGGTGGGCAGGTAGAGAGAGACAGAAACAATGAGCTGGGGGACATGGCTCGGCTACCCCCACGATGCTCTCCCCCCAGCCGGGCAGGACCAGCCCCACTTCCCAGCCTGCCTCCATCCCGGGTCCCTGCCAAGAATGGTTCTTTAGCGTGGGAGAAGGGGGGAGAGTTGGAGGAGGGGAGAGATCCTGGCACTCAGCTCCCACTGCAGGGTATGGGGGCCCCCCTCCTTTGTGGCCAGACCAGAGTGTCCGGAGGCCTAGTCCCGTGACAGTCTCCTGACCCCAAGAAGCCCATGTGACTTCCTCCACCCCACCCCACCCCCCTTCTCTCCCCTCCCGTGGGTGAAGCAAGCTCTTACTCCTTCCTCTTTCTCAATCCCAGAGAAAGGGGGTTTGGGTGGGGGGTCAGTTTCCTTCCCGCCCCCCACCCAGTCCCAGAATCCTCGAGGGGAGCCCATATTATCATGCCCACTTTTTCAGATGGGGGTAACTGAGTCTTGGGTGGTCAAATGCCCAGAGGCCCGCACCGCTCTCCACCACAGTCACTGGGGGCTGTGGAGTCGCCGGAGGCCCCCCTAAGGCGGCAGCTCAGAGTTCCAGGAGGAGCTGGAGGGGCTCCGGGGCCAGCCTCCCAAGGACCCTCCCCCTGACCCGGCAGCCGGTCCTCCAGCCTTTGAGCTCCTCCTGTGACCTCCCACCCCCTGCACAAGCCCCCCAGCCCTTCAGATCCTTGAAGGAGCCCGAGCTCCCAAATCTGCTTCTCCAGGACAGACGTCCCCAGCCCGGCCCGGGATGTTCCTGCCACTGATGAGCAAGACCTCTGTACAGGTTCACAATCAAACAGAAACAATTATTAAGCGCTTACTGTGTGCCAGCCCTAGGGCAGCTAGGTGGCGCCATAGTGCAGAAAGCCCAGGCCCAGCATGGAGGAGGAGGGGATTCAAAATGGCCCCAGACACCTGAGCTACAGGACTCTGGCCACGTCTCTGGTCTGCCCGCCTCCGTTTCCTCATCTGCCAAGTGAGGAGAAAAGGCAGCGCCCCCCAGTGTCTGTGCCAGGAAAGCCCCGAGGGGGTCAGGAAGAGCGGGGGAGGGGGGGACCCCGGAAAGTGGCCCAGAAGGTGCGGGCTATGAGCTGGGATAGGAGAGCCTGGAGGAAGGCGCCGAAGTAGGAGGGCTGGCCACTAGATGGCACTGCGGGGGACAAAGCACCAGGCAGGGGTGGAGAAGACTCCAGACACTTAGCAGCTGGGTGACCCTGGACAAGTCACTTACCCCAAGTGCTCCTTCTCTCCCCCAAGGAAGCGCTGGGGTATCAGGTCATGGAGCCAACATCCACATAGCACGCATGACCTGCATGCGTCCTCACGATCTGCCTGCACCCGTTGCACGGGTCTCATCGCCCTCCCTGCCAAACACCCCAGGGCAGCACCCGCTCTGACCTCTGACTCACGGTGGCTCATCCCCCTCCCACGCCCCGGGAGCCAATGGGGCAGAATCTCGGCCTTCACTCCCGGCCGCTGGCCTCAGACTCCCCACAGCCGCCAGGGGCGCCTTCCCGAGCTGCTGGCCCCTTGTCACAAGCCAGCAAGGGCTCCCCATTCCCAGAGGGGCATCTGCCCAGCCCCTCCCCCTCCCTTGGCGCCCGATGGGTGTCGGTCCCTCGGTGCTGTCCCTCCTGGGGCCACATGAGCACGGCCATTCCCGTGGCCTCGAAGGCCGCCTCAAGTCCTGCCTCCTCCAGGAAGCCTTCCCTTTCTACTGACCACCGGCAGGGCCCCCCCTTTCCCAAGTGCCCAGGGTGGGTCAGAGAACGGCAGCTCCTCCAGAACCGGCTCCTCATTCGTGTTTGGGCCCGAGGCCTGGGCCCCTGGGGGTGCCAAGCTGTGGCTGAGCTGTACCCAGTCCCCTCCTGGCTGGTCAGAAACTCCAAGGGCAAGCTTGGCCCAGCACCAGGGCTCCTGCCCCCACTCCTCCTGAGGTCAGAGGCTCTGAACGGAAGCTGCCCTTGTGGTTTTCTGGCTGTCTGATGGATGGAATTAGTAGGAAGGGAGTCTGGGAGTTGGTGAAGGTCCCACTCTGACAGAGATGGAGGCCCCGGCCCTCTCAGGTCCCTAGTTCGCCTCCCACCAAAATGGGGGCCCAGAGACTCCTCTTGGGAGGGTCCCTCCCAGGTCCAGGCCCTTCGCTGGGATAGCCCTGTGGTCCTGCTTGGGGCCTCCAGTTCCTCACGGGTATCCCGGGCTGACCATCCCTCACTCCCCGTTCCTGAACCATGGGAGTGGAGACCCATGGCTTCTTTTGAGAAGATGGAAGTGGGGCTCTCCTGCCCCTCCAGCACCCCCAGTCTCCCCCACCCGCCCACCGTGAACCCAGCTTGGCTGGCCCCTGGAGCAGGAATGCCCTACCGTTCACCCCAGACATCCCTGGGGAGGACTGCCTCCTCCTAGCTCTCCCTTTGCTTCGGCTCTCACCTTCCTTAGCGGAAGAGCAGCTGGTGGACCTGAGGAACCCAGTCCCAGACCCAGGCCACAGCACTCAGTGGGGCTCCCTCCCCCTCCAGACTCCCTTCAGGGTGCAGGAGCCACCCTCCCAGCTGAACTTCCTCTTCCTTGGGGACATCTAAACCCAAAGCGATAAATGTCAGCGGTCATTATAACTCATCAGATATCTGGCCCCGCTGTTACCTGGCTGTGTGACCTTCCCTTGTCTGAGCCCCATCTGGGAGGGGAGGTTCCGGGAGAGTGCGTTCATAAGGATCAGTGAGCACGCGCCTCAGTCAAGATTTATGGAGTGCCTAGATAAATGAAAGAAAAGCATTCATTGAATGACTCAGGAGACAACAAGAATCAGTCAAGCAAAACCAAAAAAAAAATGAAACAATGGGGAAAAAATGTCCATACCTTCTTGGGAAAACAACAAACCTGGAAAATAGATCTAGGAGAGACAATCTGAGAATTATTGGACTCCCGGAAAAATATGATGAAAAAAAGAGCCTGGACACTATTTTCCAGGAAATTATCAAAGAGAACTGCCCAGAAGTCATAGAAACAGAGGGTAAAATAGACATTGAAAGGATTCATCGATCACCCACTGAAAGGGATCCTAAAACCAAAACAACAAGAAATATAGTGGCCAAATGCCAGAACTATGAGATGAAGAAAAACATACTCCAAGTGGCTAGAAAAAAACCAATTCAAATATAGAGGAGCCATAATAAGGATTACCCAGGATCTAGCACTGTCCACATTGAAGGATCGAAGGGCCTGGAACATGATATTCTGAAAGGTTAAGGAACTCAGTATGCAACCAAAAATAACCTACCCTGCCAGAATGAGCATCTTTTTCCAGGGAAGATGGTCATTGAACAAAATAAACGAATTTCACCTATTTTTGATGAAAAAACCAGAATTTAACAAAAAGTTTGATCTACAAATATAGAATTCAAGAGAAACCTAAAAAGGTAAAAAGAAATCTTGGGAACTATATTTCTGCTATAAAGATGTATAAAGAATACATGTATATAGAAACTAGTATAGTTTCTAGAAACTAGAGGTGGAAAGGACATTGTACCAGAAAAAGGGTAAAGTGGGGGTAACTACATCTCACGAAGAGGCAAAGGAAACCTATTATATCTGAGAGAAAGAAGGGAGGGGGATGAATATAGTGTATGTCTCACTGCCATCAGAATTGGCTTAAAGAGAAAAATTTTAGACATATTCAATTTATGGTAAAACTCCTACCTCACTGAAAAGTGGGAAAGGAAAAGTGAAAAGGGAAGGGAATACAGAAACTGTGAGGAAAAGGAGTAAGATAGGGGGAGGAACTCTAAAGCAGGGGGAGGGATATTAAAAAGGGAAGGCTGTGAGAAGCAAGTGGTGCTCACAAGTTTAATACTGGGGAGGGGGGAAAGGGGGAAGCAAGGGAGAAAAGCATAAACAGGGGTTAACAAGATGGCAAGTAATACAGAATTGGTAATTTTAGCCATAAATGTGAATGGGGTAAACTCCCCCATAAAGAGGAAGCAGTTAGCAGAATGGATTAAAAACCAGAATGCTACAATATGTTGTTTACAGGAAACACACCTGAAGCAGGGAGATACATGCAGAGTAAAGGTAAAAGATTGGAACAGAATCTACTATACTTCAGGTAAAGTCAAAAAAGCAGGGGTAGCCATCCTGATCTCAGATCAAACAAAAACAAAAATTGATCTAATTAAAAGAGCTAAGGAAGGGCACTATATCTTGCTAAAGGGTAGCATAGATAATGAAGCAATATCAATATTAAACATATATGCACCAAGTGGTGGAGCATCTAATTTCTTCAAAGAGAAATTAAGAGAGCTGCAAGAAGAAATACACAATAAAACTATAATGGTGGGAGATCTCAACCTTGCACTCTCAGAATTAGATAAATCAAACCACAAAATAAATAAGAAAGAAGTCAAAGAGGTCAATAGAATACTAGAAAAGTTAAATATGATAGATCTCTGGAGAAAACTAAATGGAGACAGAAAGGAGTCTACTTTCTTCTCAACAGTTCACGGAACCTATACAAAAATTGACAATATATTGGGACATAAAAACCTCAAACTCAAATATAATAAGACAGAAATAGTAAATGGATCCTTTTCAGACCACAATGCAATGAAAATTACATTCAACGAATGCCAGGGAAAAGCCAGGGGGAAAGTAGACCAAAAAATAATTGGAAACTAAATAATCTCATACTAAAGACTGATTGGGTGAAACAGCAAATCATAGACATAATTAATAACTTCACCCAAGAAAACGACAATAATGAGACATCATACCAAAATGTGTGGGATGCAGCCAAAGCGGTAATAAGGGGAAATTTCATATCTCTAGAGGCCTACTTGCATAAAATAGAGAAAGAGAAGGTCAATGAATTGGGCTTGCAACTAAAAATGCTAGAAAAGGAACAAATTAAAAAACCCCCAGTCAAACACTAAACTTGAAATTTTAAAAATAAAAGGAAAGATCAATAAAATTGAAAGTAAAGAAAAAAACTATTGAATTAATTAATAAAACTAAGAGTTGGTTCTATGAAAAAACCAACAAAATAGACAAACCCTTAGTAAATCTGATTTAAAAAAGGAAAGAGGAAAATCAAATTGTTAGTCTCAAAAATGAAAAGGGAGAACTCTCCATTAACAAGGAGGAAATTAGAGCAATAATTAGGAATTACTTTGCCCAACTTTATGCCAATAAATTCGACAACTTAAATGAAATGGAAGAATACCTTCAAAAATATAGCTTGCCCAGATTAACAGAGGAAGAAGTAAATAGACTAAACAGTCCCATTTTAGAAAAAAGAAATAGAACAAGCTATTAACCAACTCCCTAAGAAAAAAATCTCCAGGACCAGATGGATTTACATGTGAATTCTACCAAACATTTAAAGAACAATGAACTCCAATGCTATATAAACTGTTTGAAAAAAATAGGGATTGAAGGAGTCCTACCAAATTCCTTTTACGAAACAGACATGGTACTGATACCTAAATCAGGTAGGCTGAAAACAGAGAAAGAAAATTATAGACCAATCTCCCTAATGAATTTCGATGCTAAAATCTTAAATAAAATATTAGCAAAAAGATTACAGAAAATCATCCCCAGTATAATACACTATGACCAAGTAGGATTTATATCAGCAATGCAGGGCTGGTTCAATATTAGGAAAACTATTAGCGTAATTGACTATATTGATAACCAAACTAACAAAAACCATATGATCATCTCAATAGATGCAGAAAAAGCATTTGATAAAATCCAACATCCAATCCTAATAAAAAACACTTGAGAGGATAGGAATAAATGGACTTTTTCTTAAATTAGTCAGGAGCATATATTTAAAACCATCAGTAAGCATCATATGCAATGGAGAAAAACGGGAGCCTTTCCCAGTAAGATCTGGAGTGAAGCAAGGTTGCCCACTACCACCATTATTATTCAATATTGTATTAGAAACACTAGCCTGGCAATAAGAGTCGAGAAAGAGATTACAGGTATTAGAGTAGGCAATGAGGACACCAAACTATTACTCTTTACAGATGATATGATGAAACTTAGAGAACCCTAGAGATTCTACGAAAAAGCTATTAGAAGTAAATCATAACTTTAGCAAAGTTGAAGGATACAAAATAAATCCCCATAAATCCTCAGCATTTTTATACATCATCAACAAAATCCAACAGCAAGAGATACAAAGAGAAATTCCATTCAAAAATACTGTTGATAGCATAAAATATTTGGGATCTATCTACCAAAGGAAAGTCAGGAATTAGATGAGCAGAATTACAAAAAACTTTCCACACAAATAAAGTCAGATTTAAATAATTGTTAAATATTAACTGCTCTTGGATAGGCCGAGCGAATATAATAAAGATGATAATACTCCCTAATCTATTTATTTAGTGCTATACCAATCAGACTTCCAAGAAAATATTTTAATGATCTAGAAAAAATAACAACAAATTTCATATGGAAGAACAAAAGGTCGAGAATTTCAAGGGAATTAATGAAAAAAAAAAATCAAATGAAGGTGGCCTAGCTGTGCCTGATCTAAAACTATATTATAAAGCGGCAGTCACCAAAACCATTTGGTATTGGCTAAGAAATAGATTAGTTGATCAGTGGAATAGATTGAGTTCACAAGACAAAATAGTCAACTATAGCAATCTAGTGTTTGACAAACCCAAAGATCCTCACTTTTGGGATAAGAATTCATTATTTGACAAAAACTGCTGGGAAAACTGGAAACTAGTATGGCAGAAATTAGGCATGGACCCACACTTAACACCATACACCAAGATAAGATCAAAATGGGTCCATGATTTAGGCATAAAGAACGAGATTATAAATAAATCAGAGGAACATAGGATAGTTTATCTCTCAGACTTGTGGAGGAGGAAGAAATTTGTGATCAAAGATGAACTAGAGATCATTATTGATCACAAAATAGAAAATTTTGATTACATTAAATTAAAAAGCCTTTGTACAAACAAAACTAATGCAAACAAGATTAGAAAGGAAGCAACGAACTGGGAAAACATCTTTACAGTTAAAGGTTCTGATAAAGGCCTCATTTCCAAAATATATAGAGAATTGACTCTAATTAATGAGAAATCAAGCCATTCTCCAGTTGATAAATGGTCAAAGGATATGAACAATTTTCAGATGATGAAGTTGAAACTATTACTACTCATATGAAAGTGTTCCAAATCACTATTGATCAGAGAAATGCAAACTAAGACAACTCTGAGATACCACTACTCACCTGTCAGATTAGTTAAGATGACAGGAAAAAATAATGATGAGTGTTGGAGGGTGTAATGGGCTGAGGTTTGAGTTGATGCACTGAGGTCCCAAGTACGTGAGGCTAAATAGTAATTGGGCTATACTCTATTAATATACATGATTGGATAAAGAATGGTCCCTGCCCACTCTCCCTGCAAGTCCTGATGTGCTGTATAGGAAATGACGATTTTGGTGGGTGGAGACAGAGAGACAGGAAGGGAAGCTGGGAGAGATTGACCTTGGTTCCATTCTCCTAGCTGCTGGTCCTGTGGCTGCTGATCTAGCTAGCTTCTTGACTCAGCTGCACACATTGCTATCGCCGATTATCTTCCACCTCTGATCCTTCTTCACTGAGAATAAAGACTGACAATTTTCCCCTAACCTGAATTCCTGACTCCTGCTGATTTAAAAATACACGGTCTTCACAGGAGGGGATGCGGGAAAACTAGGACACTGATGCATTGTTGGTAGAGTTGTGAATGAATCCAACCATTTTGGAGAACAATCTGGAATTATGCCCAAAAAGTCATCCAACTGTGCATACCCTTTGACCCAGCAGTGCTTCGACTGGGCTTATACCCCAAAGAGATATTAAAGATGGGAAAGGGACCTGTATGTGATAAAATGTTTGTGGCAGCCCTCTTTGTAGTGGTTAGAAGCTGGAAAATGAATGGATGCCCATCAACTGGAGAATGGTTGGGTAAATTGTGGTATATGAATGTTATGAATATTATTGTTCTGTAAGAAATGACCGGCAGGATGAATACAGAGAAGCTTGGAGAGACTCACATGAACTGATGCTGAGTGAAATGAGCAGAACCAGGAAATCATTATATATGTCAACCATACTGTATGAGCATGGATTCTGATGGAAGTGGATTTCTTCGCCAAAGAGAAGATCAAACTCAGTTTCACTTGATCAATGATGGGCAGAAACAGCTACGCCCAAAGAAAGAACACTGGGAAATGAGTATAAACTGTTTGCATTTTTGTTTTTCTTCCCGGGTTACTTTTACCTTCTGAATCCAATTCTTCCTGTGCCACAAGAGAACTGTTCGGTTCTGCACACATACATTGTATCTAGGATATACTACAACATATCTAACATGTATAGGACTGCTTGCCATCTGGGGGAGGCGGCAGAGGGAGGGAGGAGAAAAGTGGGAACAGAAGTGAGTGCAAGGGATAATGTTGTAAAAAACTACCCAGGCATGGGTTCTGTCAATAAAAAGTTATGAAAGAAAGAAAGAAAGAAAGAAAGAAAGAAAGAAAGAAAGAAAGAAAGAAAGAGAGAAAGAAAGAGAGAAAGAAAGAAAGAGAGAAAAGCATTCACTAAATTGCAGATAGGGGAGCTGAGGTTAGCGGGAAGAAGTGACTTGCCCAGTGTCACACAGCTAGGAAGTGTCTTGAGGCTGGATTTGAACTCAGGACATCGAGTCTTCTCGATTCCAAGCACAAAAGTGCCTCGTGGCGCCCCCCAGCTGCCTAGATTACGACACAAGGGTACTCTATTAGGAGATTACTTTGGGAGGCGGGGCTCCTCCCAGAGAAACTTCACGTCTCCTCAGTCAGACTTCCCCAAACCTGGCCCGTGCCCCTTACTAAAGGTCCGCCCTCCGCCCTGGAGGAAGCGGGGAGCTGGGGTCCCGGCAGTCCCTGGGGGGCCGGCCGGGGTCCCCGGGCCCCTTTGTCCCGAAGCTTTAAGCGATGAGCCCACGATCCTCGAGGCGGGAAGCCAGCTCCCGTCACTCAGCAGCATCTCCTCCCGGTGGCGGGAGCGGTCCCTGCGGCGGAGGGGGGGCGGCTCGGGAGGGAGGGTCTGGGGCGTCTCCCCTCTGCCTGCTGCTCCAGTCTGATCTTATCTGGGGGATGGCGGCGGAGAGGGCGGAGGGGACGGGGGGGGGGGCGGAGAGGCGTGAGCGCGAGGACCCGGAGCTGGGCCTTTTGTCTCCCTAAGCCCCGGGCCCTTGCCTGACCCTGAACCAGCCTCTGAAATGAACCAGCCTCTGAAATGAACCGGCCGGGCAGCCTCACGGTGGGAGCCCATCAGATGGAAAGTTAGAAAAGGCCTTTCGCAAACCTCGCTCCGGGACCCCAGGTTCCCCCGCCCCTTTCACAGCCCCCGGAGGTCTGTGAGCGCCTGCAGGCCCACGAGGGGGGAAGCTTTTTAAAAATCTGAGGCCCGGCCCTGGGCGGGGCCCCGGAGGGGAGGAGTGCCGAGTCAAGGTTCTGACGGGCCTCGTAGTCGTCCATTATCGGGATGGCGCAACCGGCCTCCCGGGACCCGCCTTTGAGCGATGACGGATTGGAGGCTGAAGACCGGTTGGAGGGGGTTGCAATAGTGGGGAGGTGCCTTTGGGAGTGGAGGCCCCGGAGGATGAACCGCGACTTTGCCCGATGGGTGGGAGGGACGTGAGGAATGGGACGGCCGGGCCTTCTGGCTCTGAGAGGGGCAGGAGCATCACCCTCACCCTAACCCCAAGGACCCGGCCCGGTCCCGCTGAGGCCGGCAGGAGGCAGAGGGGGCTGAAGGCTGAGCCCCGGCGAGGACCCCATGGGGCAGGGAATGAGGTCACCAAGGAGTGTGCGAGGGAGAGAGCTGGGGAGCCCTGGTGGCCAGGGGTGGCTGGCAATTTGGAGGTGCTCCCGAGCTGGAGGCTCCAGAGGGAGGACCAAGGAGAGGCCATGGGCAATGAGGGTGAGCGTGGCCGGGAGCCACAGAGGTGACCGCATTGCGCCACAGGATGGAGGGGAGAGCAGGAGCCGCTGAGTGAGGGCAGTAGGAGAGGGGGCAGCCGGCAGAGACGACTTCCTGACGCCTTTCCCCCCACCCTCCTGGGGCTCCGGTGACCTGCGAATGCCCCCCCAGGCCTTCCCAAGCCAGCCCTCCCTCCGTGACCTCCTCTCTCCTGTCCGGCCCGGATCGGTAGAGATTTGTTTGCTCGTTGGCAGCGCCCCCCCCTTCCCCTCTCCCTCGCCCCTCCCCCACCCCAGCCACAAATTCTCCCAGGGCAGGGACCTCCCTTCCATCTCCAGATCCTGGCACCCAGTAGGAACTCAACCAATTTGATCCGGGAGGGAGGGATTCTAGGTCTGGCCGCCAGGTGGCCCCACAGTTCACAGAGCTCCGGTTCTGGAGTCCAAAAGACTCCAACACAATCTCGGAAACTGGCCTGCTGTGTGATCCTGGCCCAGTCACTTCACCCTGTTTGCCTCGGTTTCCTCCTCTGGAAATGGATCCAGAGAAGGAGACGGCAAAGCCCCGCCGGTATCTGTCAGGAAAACCCGAATGGGTTCCGGAGGGTGGGACACGGCTGCTCAACCAAAGCCCGAGCTCGCCGACCCTGTCCCCGGCTCCCTGGGAAGGGGCCAGACCAGGTTAAAATGCGACAGGGAAACTTAACAGAGGGCCGAGAAAAGTGGCAGCTGACGCTGCACTCCGAGGTGGCCGCGTCCCCCCAGAGAGTCTGCAGTGGCTGTCTCGCAGAGGCCCCAGGCCCGTCTCGCGGAGGCCCCAGGCCGGTCCCATGGAGGCCCCAACAGTCTCCAGAGACGTGTCCCTGCATCCAGCCTTTGCCCTCAGGCTGAGGGAGGAGCAGCTGTGAGTGCTGGTTCCCAAATCAGCCCAAGTGGAGGGTGGTCTGGTCCCCTTGGGGGGAGGCAGCAAGGGCTCGAGCTGTGGGGTTTGGTCATCCCCTCCTCCCCTGACCACTGGGCTTGGTTCTTGGCCTTTGGGCACAGGCCAGAGCGGGAGCTGCTGGGCTCCATCGCTTCCCCGCCTTTGGGAGCTGGTCCTCCCCCGCCTCCCCGCAAAAGGGAGGGAGTCCCCGTCTTCCGCTTGTCCTTTATTGGGAGTAGGAGCCATCCCCAACCCCGGGGGTGCCCGGGATGAGGGTGACCGACCACTCAGCGCCCCCTCTACGTTGAGGGGAGGGGGGTCCCTGAGGGGGGTGGAGAAGAGGAGCCCTGAGGGACTTTTTTAGGTTCCTGAGGGTAGGCAAAAAAGGGGGGGCCGAGGAGTAGGCCCCTTTTGGGGATGACCTTTGGGGGGTACTTACGCTCCTGCGTTCCTCAACGGGAAATCCCAAGCAGCCCTTTTCCAGGTGGAGATTTCTGTGTGGTTGCCGCTGGCCTGGACAAGAGAATTTAATAAAGTCTCTTCCTCCTTCCCCACCCCTTGTGGGCACGGGTTTTGGGGGGATTTGGGGGCAGCGGGCGGGCCCGGATCCCTTCTGGGCCCGGAGGGGGGATGGACGGCGGGGGCTGAGGGTCAGGGAGGAGGGTTGGGGGGGGTGGGGAGGGAGGGGCCCGGGGAGGGGCCTAAGGGAGGGGTGGGGGTCCCCAGCCCAGGGCACCAGGGCGGGGGACGCCGCCCTAGCCCCGGATGTTGGACATGGAGGCCGGAAGAGGGGCCGGAGTTGGAGGTGGGCCCTTTGGGGGGCCGCCCATGAAGAAGACCTGAAAGGCAGCCCCCAGGCCCCCGGGTGTTCGCCCCGGCGCCGGGGCAGGGCGGGGCCCGGGGAGTCCTGGGAACTTTAGGGGCAGGGCGGGTTTGGGTGGAGGGGGGGGAGGGGGGGGTTGGAGTCCCCGGGGCCAATGGTTGGGAGGGCCCAGGGGTTTCCCGGGGTGCAGTTTGCCCCGGAAGACCCGGGTCCGTTTGGGGAAGAAAGAGGGGCCCAAGGCCGCTTTTAGTGGGGGGCCTGACCCCGGGGGAAGAGGAGGGGGGGGGACCCTGGGGACCCGGGGGGGGGGGGAGGGGAGGGGGCGGAGGGGAGGGGGGGAGGGGAGGGGGGAGGGGGAGGGGGGGAGGGGAGGGGGGGGGGGGGGGAGGGGTGGGGGTGAGGGGGGGGGGCCGAGGGGAGGCGTGAGGGGAGGGGGGGGGAGGGGGGGCGAGGGGGAGGGGGCGGGGGCCGGGGGGCGGAGGGGAGGGGCGGAGGGGAGGGAGGGGAGGGGGCCGAGGGGGGGGGGGGAGGGGCCGGGGGGAGGGGAGGGGCCGAGGGGTGGGGACGGAGGGGAGGGCGGGGGGAGGGGCCGAGGGGGGGCTGGGAGCCGGGGCTGAGGGGGGGGGGGCCCAGCGCCTCACAGCCGCCGGCCCCCGGCCTTCCCAGCAGTCTCGGCGCGCTGAGGATGCGGAGGAGGAAACTGAGGCCGGCGGCCAAACAGCCTGGCCCGGGGTGTCGGCGCTGCCTCGGGCCGGAGCTGGAGTCCGAACTCCCGAGGCTGAGGCCGGCCCGTGGCGCCCCCTGGCGGCTCTGCCTCCCCTCGCCCCCACTCAGCATCCGGGGCCTGGGCGCCGCCGCCCCGCCCTCCCCGGCGCCGGGCCGCACGGACCCCAGCAGCCACAAGGTGGCGCTGTTGGGCAGCGCACACGCCGGGCCGGCCCGAGGACTGGGCTGTGGACACCTCCGAGGGCTGCGGGACCCGCCCCGGTTCCCCGCCCGCAGCCCCAGCCGGACCCCCCCCTTTCTCGGAGCCTCCCCAGCGCCGCGCTGGGGGCCCCCGGTCGGGGACCCGCCTCCTCTGTATCCCGGGCCCTCAGAGCACGTACACAGAAGGCGCTTAAGCAGTGCTGGCCCGCGGCCTCCCCTCCCCCTCCTCCCGAGTCTCCGGGGCCCTTCCGCCACAGCCAGCGTTGGGGCACCCTCCCCTCCCCCATCACAGGCCGTCCCCTCGGGCGCACCGCACACAGGAGGCGCTTAATAAGTGCACGTTGCCATGAGGCGGGGGAAAGCCCTGGATTTGGAGCCCAAGATCCCCACTGACGCCCGCCTTGGGGCCCCGGTCTGCGCCCCCTCCTCCCCCCCCCCCCCCCCCGGCCCCCCCCCCCCCCCCCCGGGGCCCGCGGAGGTTTCCTGCCACAGGAAGGAAGGCACGGAGGGGGGGGCCCTCCCAGGAGCCTCCGGGAGCGGGCAGACCTGGGGGTGGGGGTGGGGGAAGGGCTCACCCCGCTTCAGGGCGTTGCAGACGTCGGTCCTGTCTGTGGACAGAAAGAGCCCCACGTTGTGCTCCCGGAGGTACTGGGTGGAGTCCTCGGCGCTGACGAAGCAGAACTTGGAGATCTCCAGGCCTGGGAGGAAGGCGGCCATTTTGGAGGGTGACCCCCCCCCAGGCAGGGACCGAGACCCCCCCAGGCAGGGACCGAGACCCCCCCAGGCAGGGACTGTGACCCCCCCAGGCAAGGACTGTGACACCCCCAGGCAACGAACGCTCCCCCTCATGCCCTGGCTCTGTTAGGGCTGGCCCAGAGCAGGGGGTCAAAGGGAACCGACAGGGGCAAGTGCTCCCGGGCAAGCCCCGCCCCTCTAGGACTCAGTTTCCCCCTCTGTAAAGCGAGGGCGCCACAGTCCGGCCAGATTCTGGCGGTTGACAAACTGGACCAAAGCCCTGAGCGAGGCTCCCTGCCTCTGCCCCCCCCATTCCCCCTCCCCAGGGGCCCGGAGGCTGGGGCCGAAGCCCTGGCTCAGGGAGTCCCCGGCCCCCCGCTCTCCAGAACCCTGTCTGGCTGGGGCCCGGCCCCCTTCGTTCCAGGGCAGAGGCTTGTCCCCTGAGGGAGGCCGGAGCCGGGCTGAAGCCCGCAGGCCATTGGGGGGGGGGGGCAGGGCCAGGACTGGCTAAAGCCTCCTGGGATCTGCCTGGGCCGGAGCTCTGGGGAAGCGCCGGTGCAAGGCCGTGGGGGCTGTGTTAGGCCCCCCCGAAGCCCCCGCGCCCCTCCCTCCCCCGGACTCTTCTCTCACCCGCCTGCCTGGCGCAGTGGACGATCCGCCTGCCGGCCTCCGGGCTGTTGTTGGAGAGGACCATGACGTCCAGGAGACCTCGCTCCCGCGGGTCTCGCTCCAGTAGCCTCTGATTGACCAGTTGCACCGCCTAGTGCCGGCCAGAGCGGGGTGAGCTCTGGCCCCGGGCCCGCCGCCCTCCCAGGCCTCCCCGGGCCCTGGCCTTGGTCAGAGCTTCCCTGGTCCGGGACACGCTGAGGGGCCAAGGCTGAGGGAGGCACTGCCAGGCCCTGTGGCTGGCACGGAGGGCTGTCTCCCATGGCCCGCACAGGGCTGGGCACTCGGGGTGCCCGGTGCCCCCGGCACAGCCCAAGGAGGAGGCAGCGGGCAGCGTGGTGCCCCCCCCCCCAGGCCGGCCTGGGCTCGGGGGCTGAGACAAAGCCGGTCCATTCAGGTCCCGGCCCCTTTGGGCCTCCCTCAGTTTCCCCACCTGTATCTCCAGTAAAGCAAGGGGGCCACAGTGGCCTCGGAGGAGGAGCCCCGCCAGGGACAGCCCCGGGCGCCCCAGCTTTCCCTCCCTAAGCCCCTCGGCCCCGCCCACACCTGGATGAAGGGGAAGGCCGTGCCCGGGGGCAGCGGCTCGGTGGCGTGCGCCCGCTGGTACTCGGTGTACTCCTCCGGGCCCCGGGCCAGGAACAGCCGGTGCTCCGCCTCCAGGTCGAAGGTGGCTCTGGCAGTGACGGCCACGACCAGCGCTTCCCGAGGGTCCTTCTGCAGGGGCCAGAGGCGGCGCAGCCGGCTCGGCCCAGGCTTCCTGAGAGCCCTCCTCCCCCGGCCTCCCGGGCGCCTCCCAAGGCTACAGGGGTCCTGGCAGACTGAGGCCCGGCCCCCCTCAGACTGAGAGCCCCGGGGTCAGGGCTGCCTCGGGACCGAGCTGAGCCTCCTCCCTCTCATGGCCAGGACCATGGCTGGGAGCCGGAGCCGCGGGTGCCAGATGCTGCCTGACTGCCCAGCCCTCCCCTCTGCCCTGCCTGTGGCTGAAACTGCCTCTGGCTCCGGAGGGGAGGCCGGGCCCCTCACCCGGGAAACGCCTTGTCCCAATGGGACGGATTCCCTTGGCCCCCAAGGACTGTTATACGTATTAAGCCCCTTACTGGGGAAGGGTCCGGGGGCTCCACCCTCCCTCCTGCCCCCTCCAGGCCCCCAGCAGCGCCTGCCCCAGGGGCCCCGGCTCCGAACCCTCCCCGGTGATTTGGGGGGGGAGGGGGCGCCCCCACTCACCTGGGCCACGTCAGGGTTGAGGATCACGGCCCCTGGAGCTGCCATGGCCCCGAGGGAGGGGGAAGAGGAGGCTGGGGGCGCAGAGGGACCCTGAGGGGGGCCGGGACGCTCCTTCCTGGGGAGGACTCAACACAGAGATCCCAAGTTAGTCCTGTGCTATCTCACACACATTCACACACTCTTTTGCACATGCACTCACACACTCATCCTCTCTCTTGTACGCTTGCACATTCACTTTTGTACACACACAATCCTCTCTCACACTTGCACACACGCCTGCACATGCACTCTTGCACACACTCACACACATCCTTTCACACTTGCACAGTCATACTTGCACACTCTCACACATCCTCTCGTGCACTTGCACACTCACTCTTGCACACACACATCCTCTCTCACACTTGCACACGCACTCTTGCACACACTCACACACATCCTCTCTCACACTTGCACATGCACTCACACTCACACATTTGCTCACTCATACCCACACGGCCTCCCAGACACGCTCCCGGGCCGGGCAGACCCCCGGGGGGCTTCTGAGTGGGGCGGGCCGTGCCAGGGAGGGGAGGCCCAGGACAGGAGCCGGGGAGACCAGAGTCCCCGAGGGCTGGGGACGGGAGGCTGTGGCCCCGCCCGAGCAGCCACAAGAACTTTGGCCCTGGAGCCCGCGAGCCCCCCTCTCCCCTCCCACACTGACTGGCAGCGGGACCCCTGAGCGAGCTAGTTAAAGGCTGTCTCAGTTTCCCTTGTGTGTAAAGTGAGTCTGGTACCAATTCCTCAGGCTGGTGTGTCAGACGCTTAGCAAACCCGGAAGGGGCCGGGTGGGGCGGGGTGGGTTCTGTGGGGGGAGGAGGGGGTGTTGGGGCTTCCCCTCAGAGACCCCTTGGTCCGGCCCCGGGGGGAGGGGGCCCAGAGAGAGGGGCCCCCTCCCCAGGAAGCAGGGGACCTGGAATGCAGCCTGGGCTTCCCCTGCCCGCCCTAAAGTGAAAGTGCACCCCCCCCTCCCCTTCCGGCCCGGAGCCGGGCCCAGCAGGAGGCAGAGGGCTCCTTCCCCGCCCCGTCCCTCAGCCCCCACCCCAGGGCCCACTTCCCTCCCACCATCCTTGGCTCTGGCCCCAGGTGACCCGGGGATGAAGCTGCTCTGGCGGCTCAGGGCCACGGGGTTAGTTGGGGGTGGGGCCCCCGGGGATCGGGTACAGGGAAAAGACCCTCCAGGGGCCCAGCCGGGGACTCACCAGGCCACGGGCGGGGGCTCCCTCCTGCCGCCAACTACAGGAGCCGAAAGGTGCCCCTCCCACGCCGGCTTCCAGGAAGCGGGGCGGGGCGGCCAGGAAGGGGGGGCAGCCCCGTCCCTCCCCAGGCACGCCGAGCCGGCATTCTGGGAGTTGCGGTGGGCACCCGGCCCGCCCGCTGCGGTCGGGGCTGGACAGACGGGCTCAGGGCCGGGCTGGGCCAGGGCTGGGCCCGGGGCCTAATTACCGCTCATGAAAAGGTGGCTTAGAGCACAGGGCTCACAGCCCAGACGCCCCCCGCCCCTTCCTGCTCCCCCCCCCCCGTCCCCAGACCCCCCACCCGCCGCAGGGGCTTCCGCAGAGGCGGCCACCAGGGTTTGCTTTGGCTCGCGTCCAAGCCCAGGAATGTGCCTCCGGGATGCGGGCAAGATGGATGGGGTACGGGCTGTCCCCGAGCCAGAGGGAGGGGGGCCGGGGGGCAGACGGATGGCTGGGGGCACGGGCTGGAGGGGACGGACAGACGGACGGTCAGGGGTGTGGGATCAGGGGGCCAGGAATGGACAGACAGACAACCAGGGGCCCAGGCTGGAGGGGACGGACAGACGGATGGCCAGGGTCACGGGCTTGAGGGGACGGACAGATGAACGGTCAGGGGTGTGGGGTTGGGGGGCCAGGAATGGGCAGGTGGACGGCCGGGGGATGGATAGATGGACAGACAGTGGCATGGGACAGACAGACGGATGGCCGGGGGCACGAGACAGACAGACGGACCCGGCTCCAGAGCTTTGCTGACAGATGCTCTCGACCAGGAGCAGACAGAAAAATGGGCTCCAGCTTCCCAGGGACGGACTGATGGACAAATGGGCCCTTCCAGGGACAGAGAGCTGGAACAACAAATAGAGTCCGGCCAGTCCCGAGAGCAGACACACAGACAGACAGGGCCGGTCTCTCACCGAGCCAAACGGGGCGGACAACGAGACAGAAGCCTATGTGCCCGGGAGCAGCCCAGGGGCTTCTCCGGGGACACATGGGCGGACAGACAGATGACCAAAGGGGTATTCCCGGGCACAGATGGGAGGACGGAGAAATGGAGTCCAGAGAGCTGGACGGGTGGACTCAGTGTCTCTCCAGGCCTGACTGAATGGCCAGAGAAAGACGTGCAATTGAGGGCAGAAGCAGGAAACGACAGAAGGAAGTAGGCGGATGGACAGACGGGGGGGGGGGGGGGGGGGGGGGGGGCAGTCTGCATCAGGACAGTCAGATAAACAAATGGGATCCAGGCTGTAGCAGAGACAGACGAACAAATGAGGAACAGACAGACAAACTGACAAATGGGACAGTGTCTCCCAGGAACAGACAAACTGATAAAGGGGCCTGTGTCTCCTGGAACAGACAGACAGATGGACAAATAGGGTACAGCCTCTCCCAGGACCAAACTGACAAAGGGGCCCGTGTCTTCCAGGAACAGACAAACTGACAAATGGGGCCTGTGTCTCCCAGGAACAGACAGACAAACTGACAAATGGGACAGTGTCTCCTGGAACAGCCAAAAGGACAAATGGAGTCTGTTCTTTCCCAGGCACGGTCCCAGGGCATCCCCCATCCCCAGGCTAGCTGAGTGCAGGGGGGGGGTTTGGGGGGGTTTTGGAGGGGGCCGGGCCCCCCGGGGGGGGGGGGGGGGGGGGGGGGGGGGGGGGGGGGTTTCCCCCCCTTTTGGGCCCCCCCCGGGCCCCCAGGGGGCCCCGGGGGGGGGGCCCCGGGCGGGGGGAAGGCCCCCAAACCCCCCCCCCCGGGGGGGCCTTGGGTGGGGGCCCCCCCCGGGCCCCCAAGCCCCGGGGGACCCCTTTCCCCCCCCCCCCCCCCAAAAGGGTGGCCCGGGGCCCCCCAAAGGGGAGGAAAATCCCCCCGGGGGGTCCCGGGCCCGGGCCCGGGGGGGCCCAAAAAACCCCCCCGCCTTGGGCCGGGGGTAAAACCCCAAGGGGAAAAAACCCCCCCCCCCCCCCCCCCCCCCGGGCCCTTTCCCCCCCCCAAAGGGGTGGGCAAGGGTTTCCCCCCCCCCCCCCCTTGGGCCGGGGGGGGGGGGGGTTGGGGCCCCAAAAACCGGGGGGGGGGGGCCCCCACCCCCCCGGGGGGGGGGGAAAAGGCCGGGGCCCCGGGAAAAGGGGGGGAGGGGGGGAAAAAAACGGGCCCCCCAAATTGGGAACCCCAAGGGCCCGGGAGGGAAGGGGGGCCCCCCCCCCCCCCCCCCCCCCCCCCCCCAAATTTAAAATTAAATTTCCCCACCCCCCTTCCCCGGGCCCCCTTCCGGGTTCCCCCCCCCCCCCCGGGCCTTGGGGGGCCTTTTTTTCCCGGCCGGGGGGGGCCCCCTTTTTGGGGGCCCCCCCCCCCCCCCCCAAAAAAGGGGGGGGGGGGAGGGGGCCCCAAAAGGCCAAACCTTGGGGGCCCCGGGGGTTAAAGGGGCCCGGCCCCCGGAGGCCTTTCCCCCTTTCCCCCGGGGGGGAAATTTCCTCCCCCCCCGGGCCCCGGGGGGGGGCCCCCAGCCCGGTTTCCCGGTCCCCCCCCCGGGGCCCTTTCCTCCCAACCCCCCCCCTTCCCCCCCCCCCCCCCCCCCCCCCCCCCGGGGGGGGCCCCCGCCCCCGGGGGCCCCCCCCCCGGGGCCCCTTTTGGGGGGGGGGGGGGCCCCCCCCCCCGGGGGCCCCGGGCCCCCCGGGGGGGAACCCCCCCCTTTTGGGGAAAAATTTTCCCCCGGGCCCCGGGGGCCCCCGGGGGGGGGCCCCTCCCACCAAACCCCCCCCCCCCCCCCCCGGGAGGTTTCCCCCCCCTTCCCCCCCTGGGCCCCAAACCCCCCCTTTTTGGGTGCCCCCCCCCTCTGCCTAGGGGACATGGGCCTCCCTGCCATCTGTCCGGGCAGGTCCCGCCGGCTCCTGTGACCAGTGCCTGGGGCTGGCCAGCAGGGTCGGCTCCGTCCTCGCCCTTTGCCCTCCTTGGAGCGGAAGCTTCCTTGCTTGCCTCGGGGGGGTCCCTGGCTTTGCCTCCAGCCCCTGCTGACCCACCCCAGGGAATGCCGGCTCGGGGCCGCTCCGGGACCGTGTTTCCCCCAGGATGCCCAGGACCATGACTCTGGCCGAGCAGACCAGCCCCGGCCCCCCCGCTGCGTCCCCCTC
Organism: Sarcophilus harrisii; assembly: GCF_902635505.1. Lineage (NCBI taxonomy): Eukaryota > Metazoa > Chordata > Mammalia > Dasyuromorphia > Dasyuridae > Sarcophilus > Sarcophilus harrisii. The sequence goes on from NC_045431.1 coordinate 235,398,098, forward strand.
CCCTGCTCAGAGCCAGGGCACGCCTGGATTCCCCCCCGATGTCTGGGACAAGACCCCCCGTGAGTTCTGGGCCGGTGCTGGGGGGGTGGGGGGGAGCACTGTGACCGTGGCTGAGCCCCCGCCGCTTTCTGAACCTCCGTTTCCCACCCGTGCGGGGTCCTGAGTGTGGGGGTGGGAGCTGGCTTGGGGACCCAGCTTCCTGCCCTCCCCCCACAGTGCCCCGGTGGCTGCTGGTCACCATCCTCGGGGGGGCTGCCTTCCTGCTGGTCTCCTGTCTGCTTTGCGCCCTCTGCTGCTGGTGCCGGCGGCGGCGAAGGAAGAAGGGGACAAAGAAGGAGACGGTGGGCCTGGCCACGGCCTCCAGCGCCACCAGCGCCCACCTGGTGAGTGCCCATGGGAGTGAGTGCCTGCAGGGAGTGAGTGCCCACCTGGTGAGTGCCCACCTGGTGAGTGCCCACAGGGAGCGAGTGCCCACAGGAGTGAGTGCCCCCATTGCTGCTCTCAGCCCCCAGACTGGGGCCCCTCCCCGGAGGCAGAAGGGGGATGGAGCCTCTGGCTTCCTCCGGCACAGGTGCAGCCCGAGCTGGACGACGTGGCGCTGGGGCTGGAGGAGCCCAGGAGGGGGCGGCTGCAGGTCTCCCTAGAATACAACTTCCGGAGCCAGGAGGTGGGCGAGGGCGACCCCGGGGAGGACTCCACTCTCTGAAGAAGCGGGCGGGGACCTCCCTCCTCGAGCTCATGGAGGCGGGAGGGGCCTGGGAGGGGGCTGTGTGGACACGGGGGGCCCTTCCCCCCCTCCCTGGGTCTGAGGGTCCTCCCCTCCCCCAGCTGAGAGTCGGCCTGAAGCAGGCAGCCGATCTGAGGGCCCTGCAGGCCACGGGCCTGGCCGACCCCTACGCCAGGATCTACCTGAGGTCGGACCCCCGCAGGGTCCACGAGACCAAGGTGCATCGGCAGACGCTCAGCCCCGTCTTCAATGAGAGCTGCGTCTTCCAGGTGGAGCTCTGAAGCAGGGGGAGGCTGGTCGGGCTGGGCCGGAGGCCCAGAGTGGAGGGGGGCCAGGGGGGGCCTAGAGCAGGGGGGATCATGGGGGGCTGGGGGGCCCAGAGTGGGGGGGACCATGGGGGGGCCGGGGGGCCTAGAGTGGGGGAGACTGACTCCTCCAAGGGGGCTGGTGGGAGGGCACTGACAGACTGGGGCATGGAGGCTAATTCTGCAGCTCCCACTTCCCTCAGGTACCCCAGGCGGAGCTCCCCGAGGCCCTGCTGGTGATCCAGGTGCTAGATTTCCACCGCTTCTCCTGCCAGCCCCCCCTTGGGGAGCTGCTGATCCCCCTGGGCACGAGCGACCTTCAGCACGTCCTGGAGCAGTGGTATGAGCTGGGGCCGTCCGGCGGGGCCCAGGTGAGACTCGGGGTCACGTTCCGAGGCCCCCCGGGCCCCCCAAACACTTGAGAGGAAGTGGGGGGGCAGCTGGGTTTTTCTCCTTCTGTGCCCATTGTGGGCAGGGCTGGGGATAAAGGCTCTCGGAGGCCTCCAGGGCCGAGCCAGTGCAGGTGCAGCCTGGGGCCTGCGGGGCTCCCCCAGCCCCCTGAGCTCCCCCAGCCTCCCCCCGGCCCCCGACTTGGCTTTGGGAAGAGGCCGCCCTGGGAGCAGCACGAAGCCCAGCAGCCGCCGGTCGGGGCCTTCTCTGGGGGAGGCGCCATTGGGGGCCAGGGGCCCAGAAACCAACGGAAGGCACGGTCAGGCCCCGGGAGCTTGTGGTCCTGGGGGCCAGAGAAGAGGAGCCGGGGCCAGGACGTGAGGGGCCCCGGGGGCCCGGTGAACTCTGGGGGCAGGAGGGGGTGGCCCCACAAAAAGGGATGCTGGAGGAGGGTGGGGGAGAAGGTGGGGAGGAGGGAGGAGGAGGGGGGGGAGCGGGGTCACCGGCAAGGCCTGAGAGACGGCCCGAGATGGCAGGAGCAGCGGGAGGAGATAGAAGGGGGGGGCAGCAGGGACCCCCCTGGTCTAGCCCCCAGAGGAACGGCCCGACGGCAGCAGAGGCCGCGGGGCCTCCCTGGCACAGGGCGGACCGGAGAGTGGAGGCCACTGACCCGCTTCTGTCCCGGCTGCAGCAGGAGCAGAACGGAGAGCTTTGCTTCTCCCTCCGCTACGTGCCCAGCACCGGGAGGCTGACGGTGGTGATCCTGGAGGCTCGAGGCCTGCAGCAGGGGCTGTCAGGTGGGGGCCCGGCGGGCCTGGGGGGAGGGGCCTGGGGGAGGGGCAGGGCTCAGCAGCTTTTCTCCCCCACCCCAGATTCCTATGTGAAGGTTCAGCTCCTCCTGAACGGGAAGAAATGGAAGAAGAAGAAAACCGCGGTGAAAAGCAGCTCGGGCAGCCCCTACTTTAACGAAGCCTTCGTCTTCCCGGTGCCCTTCAGTCAGATCCAGGTGGGCTCCCGGGGGCGGGGCTCCCGGGGGCGGGGCTCCCGGGGGCGGGGCTTCCGGGGGGCGGGGCTCCCGGGGGCGGGGCTCCCGGGGCGGGGCTCCCGGGGCGGGGCTCCGGGGGGCGGGGCTCCGGGGGGCGGGGCTGAGCCTGGTCTCTCTCCTCCCCAGGACGTGGACCTGCTGGTGTCCGTGTGGGGCCGCGGCCGCGCGTCCAGGGCCCGGCCCCTGGGGAGGCTCCTGCTGGGCGGCCGAGCCGCGGGGCAGCAGCTGCGCCACTGGTCGGACATGCTGGCCCACGCCCGGCGGCCCGTGGCCCAGTGGCACAGACTGCGGCCCCCCGAGGAGGTGGCGCGGGCCCTGCCGCGGAAAAGGGGCCCGCGGCCCCCTCGGCCCGGCCCCGGAGGCCCCGTGGAGACCCTCCCCCAATAAACACGCAGTGCTGAGCCGCGGCCTGCTGGGCTGTCCCGACTCTTGGTTCTCGCCCAGTCAGCGCTTCCCCGAGGCCGGGACAGGCGGGAGCCTCCGGGGGGCTGCGGGCGCCGCTGGGGAGCCTCGGGAGGGGCTGCGGGGGGCTCCCTGAGGCCGCGGGCCGGAGGGGGGGCCGCCACCTTTCCCTGTCATCTCCTGTGGCCCAAGGAGCCATTTCCCTTCTCCCCCCCCCGTGCACCCTGGGGACACCAGCTGCGATGCCCGGGAGGAGCAAGGACAGGGTGGGGAGCACGGCCGGGGCTCCCCGGGGCTTCCCCGGGACTCAGTGCTCCGGGTCCAGCATCAGCTGTTCCTCTGTCCATTCCTGTCCTGGCCACGAGGGGGAGACAGAGATTGGAGGAAAATGCAGCTCCCTCCCTCTCTCTGACTGTCTCCCTCCCTCCCTCCCTCACGGCCCCCACCCTGAGGAGTCGGCTGCGGGGGGCGTTCTAAGTGGGGGGGGCAGCTGCGCTCTTACCAGCCGGAGATGCCAGAGCTGGCAGGGAACCCCGGCTCTCAGCCCCCCCTCCCCCGCCCTCTGCAGCCTCCGGAAGCGCGGTACCCACCCTGGTGGGTCCTTCTGGGGATGAGGAACTCATTACCCACCGCCCCAGCCGCTGCTCCAGTCCGAGAGCCCGGATGCTCGGGAAGGTCTGAGGACAGGCCGGGCCGCGGGATGGAGCTTCTGCTCCGGAGCGGCGGGAAGAGCCCGGCCCGTTCCCGACACGGCCTGCGGGACCAGCCCCTCCCCCTTTCGGGGGTCAGCGCGCTCGGGGACAAGGGGAAGGCCCGGGGCCGGCGCTTTCTTTTCCTTCTCCAGCCCCTCGTGGCCCCTGGGCCAGGATCCCCCGGTCTGTGATGGGGGGGCAGGGGGTGCCCTTTGCTCCCACACCCCAACACTCCTCCCGGCTGTCATTGCCCCCGGGTTCTGTGCCACAGAAAACGCCCGTCCCGGCGTCCGGGCAATGGGCGAATCCCGTTCTGAGTTCTTGCTGTTTCCCGAGGTTTAACAATCAGTGCTCCGGAGCTGACCAGCCCCCCCCCCCCTTCTGCCCCCGCAGGAGTCCTAATAAGCCTCACGAGCCCCCAGTTGTCCGGAGCCCAGCGTGGCCCCTTCCCCTGCCGCCCCTCCTGTCCTTTCTGCACTTCCCCAACACTCGGGGCTCCGGCCGGTCCGGGGTCACTCGGAAAAGCCACCCGGGAGTTCTGCTTGTCGCCTTCCCCTCCACCCCTCGGCTGAACCTCCCAGCGGCCCCAGGAGGAGAATGAGGCACCAGGGACATCGGTGTCCCTTTGCCTGATGGAAAAACTGAGGCCCAGAGTGGCCACCCAGATCCTAAGCTCCAAAGCCGCCGGCTTTGGGGCCAGGGACATTTAGGTCCCGAGCCCCTTCTACCCGTGGGGAATTTGGAGGTTGAAAACATTTTACCGGCGCTGTTTTTGGCTTATTCTTCTTTCCTTTGGAGGATTAGAAGAGGGTGACAAAGCTCAGAAAGGGAGAGAATAGAAGGGCATGTGTATGTGTGAGGGCAACTGGGTCCTAATCTCCCTACCCGCTGAACAGGGATGATGGGTAAAGCATTTCCACACTCCCTTCCAAGGCGGCCTTTGCGAAGCATCCCAGCCTGCATTTCCCTGACTGGCCAGCATGTGGCAGCACGCGAACACGAACGAAATGTACGTGCTCTTGTGTTAGCTGGGAATCCAGGGACTGCGTTGTGGACCCTGGAAAAGGCTCTGACTGCTCGCAGAAGGGACGCGGGAGGCCAGAATTCTCCTTCAAGATTTTCCGTGGAGTGGAAGGGTGTCCCTCTCCTAGCCTGGGCTCTGGGGCCCAGAACGGGAGGCATCAGTGATGGCCAAGAGGCCCCCCTGCAGGGGGGGCAATGGTGGGCTCCTTTCCCCTTCCACCACCAAGACCTGGATCGCCACCATCAAAGCTGCAAATCTTTGGTTTAAGCATTGGCTATTTCGGGATCCTTTTCAGCTGCACAGCTGCCCCGGAACAGTCACGCAGAGAAGGGGCTGAATAAAGAAGTGGGGGGTCTGTGGAGACTGGTTTTAAAAGCTGCCTTGGAGCCTTTCTCTTTCCCCCTCATTTTTAAGGGTTTGCGAAGTCATTGCCAAATCCAATGACCTTTTCTCATCCCTCCTCCTCCTTTCCCTTTTCCAGAATCCTCCTCCTCTCTCTTTTAGGTTTTCCTGTTAACTCTCATTCCTCCTCCTCCTTTCCCTTTTCCAGAATACTTTTCTCTCTTTTAGGTTTTCCAGGCAACGCCCGCCAGACTGCTCCTGCATCTCCTTAGATCCTTATCCAAGTCAGGCTGATAAGATGAGGTGTTCCTCAGGGTTAGTCCTGGAGCCTCTTCCCTCCCTCTAGATCATCTTCCTGGGTTTATCTCATCGACTTCCACTTCTCAAATCTACTTATCCAAGCCTCCTAACCTCTCTCAGTCTCATGTCTTCTGAGCCTTTCAGGCATTTCAAATGGGATATCCCAGAGACGCCTTAAAGGAAATGTCCCAAGCTGAAGCCCCTTTTCTTCCTAACTTCCCAGTTACTGTTCAGGGCATCAGCATCCTCCCAATCCCTCAGAATTTCAGCCTCCGAGTCACCTTGGACTCCTCATTATCTCTCACCGCACTTACCCCCTCCCCCCACAGCCAATGTGGTGCTAAGGCCTGTTGATTTCACCTCTGGAACATCTCTGGTTGATTTCACCTTTGTAACATTTCTGGTCCAGTGGAACATCTTGGGTCAGTTTCACTTCTGCAGTATCTCTGATCAGATTCACCTCTGGAACACCTTTGGTCAATTTTATCTCTTTTGCATTTCTGGTCGATTTCACCTCTGGTCCATTTCACTTCTAGAACATGTCTGGTCGATTTCACCTCTGGTCCATTTCACTTCTAGAACATGTCTGGTCGATTTCACCTCTGGTCCATTTCACTTCTAGAACATGTCTGGTCGATTTCATCTCTGCAGCGTCTGGAATACTGGAGTCCCTTTTTTCTCTTAGTTCTCTTCTCGGCCCTGACCCGGGACTTCTTTCCCTCCCCTGAATTATTGCGCAGGCTGGGGGTGGGGTGGAGAGATTTCTGCTTCTCCCCCTCAGTTACCAAAGGAATCTATTAGACCAGGATCCACGGTCTCCGCCCCATCTCCCATTCCCTCCAGAATCAGAACCAGATTCCTCGGGTGTTTCTCTCCCCACTCCATGGTGCAGGTCAGCGCTGGGTCCCCCAGCGCCCCGACCTTTGCACGGGCCCTTTCTGGGCCCCCCGACTTTGCTCCGGCAGGAGGCCTTCACGGGCCTCTGCCCCTGCCGGGACCTTCTCCGAGGAGGCTTCGGAGTTCTGCGGGCTCCTCACTGTCACCCCCCGCTGCCGCCCCGTGGGGCTGTGCTTTCCCAATGGGAGGGAATGTGTGTTTGCCTTTCTCTGCGTCCCCACATTTAGCAGGCAGCGTTTGATGAGGACTCCTTGCTGTCGGGAGCCCCCTGAGGCTCTCATGCCCCATAGGGGGAAACAGGCTAAAACCCCGAGTGGTCTCAGGTGCTACCCACAGGAGTTGGAGGTCAGACTGACTCGGGTGTTTCAGGACACTGCTGTGGAGCCAGACAGAGCGGTGACTCTCCGCCTTGGCTTTCGGCAGCCTGCGGGAGTTCTGGGCTGGACGAGGCAGGGCAGCCTTGGTGTCTAGAGCTCCTCAGAAGCTCAAGGTATCTTGGGCTTGTCACAAAACCCTAAATAGACTTGCCCTTGCCCGGCCCTCCCCCCTCCTCTCTCCTCCCTCTCCCTGGATGGATCCTCTCCTTTCCTGCCCCCCCCCCATCTCCAGGACTCCCTAGGGAGGTCTCTGAGTCTCTGTCCCTCATTGGTCTGAGAAAGCTGCATGCCCTTACAGAGCGTGGGCCCCCGCCCCGGGCGCCCATTTATACCCCCTCCCACCGGACCCAGCTGCTGGATCTGCGTCCTGACCTCCTCCCGAGCATCGGTGGCTCTGCGTTCTCAGGGAAGCTAGGTGAGCCCGGGGGCAGGGGCCCTGAGGGCGGGGGCTTGGAGGAGCTGGAGAGGCTGCCGGGGAGGAGGCAGGAGTTCCTGGGGGAGGCCCCGTCCCGGGGACGCGTCCTCTCCGTGCCTCATCCTGGCTGACTTAGGGGGTCTCCAGGTGGCCCCCAGGTCCCTTGGGCTGTTTCCAGAGGCTCCAATAAAGATGAGTATGGGGCCTTGCCTGGGGAAGGGCTTCCTGGGTGTCCAGGTCTCCCTCCCGCAGAAGCTGGGGCCGAGGGGCCGGGCGGCCACTCTTCTGCCCATTACCAAGGCCCCACCAAGGACATGGCTGAAGGGTGGGGCCATTCTCTTCCCCCTGGGCAAGGGGCTGGAGGGGCCGCAGCTATAAATATCTCCTGGGCCCAGAGGCCACCTGTGCTGGCCTGTCCCTTTGGTGAAGACGCAGCCTCCCAGTCCCTGCAGCCCCCCTTGGGGGGAAGGAATTACTCAAGGAAACAGCTGCTCGAGATCTGTAACCCAGCCTGCCCCCCCCCCCCACTCGCGAATATTGTCCCATTTTTAGAAACACTTTCCCTGCCTCCGGGCAATTCCCAGCTAAGGTGGCTCAGGAAGGAGAGCGCCCCTGGGTGGGGGTCCCGGGGGTCCCTGCGCCCCTCGGGGAGAGCCCCCTTCACCTGCCGGCTTCCTCTTTCCACAGGTGCAGCACCAAGCCCTCAGGATGGGAGAGTGAGTATCCCGGCCCCCCTCAGCCCCCCTGCTTTTCTGGCTCTGGGACCCTAGAACCGCCTCTAACCTGTCTTCTCTCTTTTCTCCCCCCCTTCCCCCTCCCCGACCAGTGAAGAGGTAAGTCCCCTCGGGGCCGGGCCGGGGACTGGGACCAGCTTCCTCCCGGGGGAGGGGGTTCTCCTGCCTCTCGCGGCCCAAACCGACCCCCCCAGACCAAGAGGGTCCCGAGGGGCGCTCGGCAGGGCCCCTCCCCCGCCCGGGCCGGAGACTAGAAGGCCCCACTGGCCGAGGGGGGGAGTGGGCACGAGCGGGACTGATGCGGGGCAGCGCCCGAGGGAGGGTGGCCGGCTCCTGAAGCCGGACTCGGGGGCGTGGCCAAAGGCCCCTCCCACCTGCTGGCTCCTCGGGAGGCGGGGCCTCCCTGCTGGGAGCAGCCCCGCCCCCACCGAGGCCCACGGGCCTTTGCCCATCTCCCCTCCTCTCCTGTTCCCTGGCCTGGGTCCCACCTCCCCCCCTCCCGGGCCCCCCCCCCCCCCCCCCGCCCCCCACCCCCCCCCCCCCCCCCCCCGCGGAACTGAGGAAGTGGCCGCGAGGAGCAGCCGGGGAAGTGAGGCAAGGCCCCCTCCCCCACCCGCCGGGGCTTCTCCCAAAGGCTCCATGCCCCTCCCCCACCCCAGGAGTCCTCCCAGTGAGGGGAGGAGGAGAGCGGGGCCTGGGGGAGGGGCGGGGAAAGAGCCAGCTCCTGGAGGCCACTCCCCGCCCCCCCTTTTCTTACCAAAGACTTACACCGGAAACCAGAGCCTCGCCCGGGGCAGGTGGGGCTGCGAGCCCAGCTGACAGATGGGGAAACTGAGGCGGAGAGCGCCCGCAGCCCCTGGCCTCAGGAGGGAGGCAGAGGCCCGTTGGGTTCGCCTCCCTTAACGCCCTGGAGGCCGGGGGTCCCCACGGGGCCCTGGAAGCTCAAAGGGGACCGAGGGGCTCAGCAGGGAGGGGGCGCCCGAGAAAAGCCCCTCAGTGAGTGTCGGGGAGACTCTGCTAAGGGCTCAGTCTTGCGGGTTCCCCTCTGCAAAGTGGGAGAGAAGGCGCCGGCTCCCCTGGCGGAGGCGGATTACTGAGGAGAAGAGGCCGTGAGGGGTAACGGGGCGACCCCCGTACCCGGAGCCGAGAGCAGCCGGGCCGGAAGGGGTCCGAGCGAGGGGGGGTGGGGGATGGGCCGGGGGGCGGGGTGGGGGATGGGCAGGGGGTAGGCGCTGCCCAGAGCTAACCGTCTCCTCCTCCGCAGAAAAGGAACCGGGCCATCACCGCCCGCAGGCAGCACCTGAAGGTAGGCCCGGGGCCCCTCCCTCTTCGCCGGCCCCTCCCCCTCTCCCCGGGACCCCCGGCTCCCGCCCTTTGCCTTCCTTGCGCTCCTGGGGGGGGGGGGGCTCCCTGTCCTGCAGGTGGGGGGGGGGGGGGGGGGGGGGGGCTGCTGTGCATCTGAAGTCTTGGGCAGGGAGAGAAGGGCCCCAAAGGACAGAATGGGGGGGCGGGTTCTCGCTGAGCTTCCAAAGGAGGGGCTCCGGTGGGGGGCGGGGTCCCCACTCACCCCCTCTTTCTCGGGGCCTGTTCCTCCCAGAGCGTCATGCTCCAGATCGCGGCCACTGAGCTGGAGAAAGAGGAGAGCCGCCGGGAGTCCGAGAAAGCCAACTACCTGGCTGAGCACTGCCCGCCCCTGCACCTGCCGGGGTCCATGTCCGAGGTGCAGGTGAGAGGGGCTGCTGCCCCCGGCTGGGGGACCGGCCTCCGGGCCCTCGATCCCCAGCGGGCACCCAGGGGCATCCGTCGGGTCTTCCCCCCCAGGGCTGACTCCTCCAGCCTTTCTGCCCCCCCCCCCCCAGGACCTCTGCAGGCAGCTCCACGCCAAGGTCGATGCAGCTGAAGAGGAGAAGTATGACATGGAAGTGAAGGTTCAGAAAAGCACAAAGGAGGTTCGTGGCGCCCCGGGGCCTCTGCCCTCTGCCCTCTGCTCCCCGGGGTGGGGGGCCCCTGGGAGGAAAACCTCAGGGAACCGGGGAGCCCCTTCCCCTCCCGGCCCCAGCCCATCCCGGGCATCCCTGTCTCCCTCCAGCTGGAAGACATGAACCAGAAGCTCTTTGACCTTCGAGGCAAGTTCAAGAGGCCTCCTCTGAGGAGGGTGAGGATGTCGGCTGACGCCATGCTGAAGGCGCTGCTGGGCTCCAAGCACAAGGTGTGTATGGACCTGAGGGCCAACCTGAAGCAGGTGAAGAAGGAGGACACCGAGAAGGTAAGGGGGGCCTCCTCCCCCACTCAGCCCTCAGCCCTCCCCTTCCTCTCCCCTCCCTCCTTCTTTCTCCCTCCTCCCTCCCTCTTTCTGCCTCCTCCTCCTCCCTCCCTCCTCCTCCTTCCTCCCTCCTCCTCCTCCCTCCTCCCCCTCGGAGCTCATCCCCTCTCCCAGCTCCGGACACCAGCAGAGCTTCAGCCCCCCCCCCCCCGAGAGAGAAAGGGGGTGATGGTCACCCTTGCTGACCTTTCAGACGATTTCCGGGAGCCTCATTTCAGGCCCTGAATCCCATGGCCGTCCCACTCCCCACAAGGCCTGACCAGGATTTCCCTCCCCAACTTACTTTGGAAAGTGTTTCTGCCGTGGGCAGAGGATGGGGTTCCCTCCTCCCTCCCAGAGGGGAGCCTGATGGCGGGGGGGGGAGGAGGGGCAGGTCTGGCGGACCGTCATCCCTCCGAGACAAGCCTGCTTCCCATGGAGACTCAGGTGTCCCAAGTGTGGGCGCCTCTGCCCCCCTGGGGGTTTGGGGGGGGCCGGGGCAGGGGGCACAGCTGAGCCTCCCTCGTCACCTCCCAGGAAAGGGACCTTCGTGACGTGGGTGACTGGAGGAAGAACATTGAAGAAAAGTCTGGAATGGAGGGCAGAAAGAAGATGTTTGAGACCGAGTCCTAGGCCCGCCCGCCTGCCCAGATGCCCGCTGGCCCACCTGCCATTTGCCCACCTGCCCCCGCCTGCCCGCCAGGCTTCCCCGCCCCCACCCAGATCCTATTTATTCCAGGCCCATTTCTCCGGCCCCTTTGCCAAGGCCAGCCCCTCCGAAGCTGCGCCCCCAGTGCCCCCAGGGGCTCTCCAAGGGGCCCCAGAGAGCCCAGCAGCGGCCCCGCCCCCACGTGCAGGGGCCCGTCCTCCCGCAGAAACTAGCCATGTAAATAAAGCTTTGGAAGTCCAGCCGCACTGTCCATCCCTTCCCGCTCCCTGGTCACCCCAGGAGCCTCCGGCCTTGGGGCCACGCGTTTCCTGCGCCCACTCACAGTCACGTGGAATTACATATGGGGAAACTGAGTCCCGGAAGAGCGGGGTCCCCCAGTCACATTCTCAGGGGCACTCTGAGAGTCTCCAAGGTTACCCGTAGACCGGCAGCAGGACCCCAGGCCCGCCCACTGCTGATTGCTCACATCTTTTCAGACTCAAATGTTCTGGAGAGGGGTAAAGGCAGGTCTGGAGCCTCCGGTGCTGATGCCCGCTGTGGGCTGGTGACCGGGCGCAGGAGAGCCCGTCCGCTCCTTCCCTGGGCGCCGACCAGAGCGCCACGAGCATGAGGGCAACTGGGCATTCCGGCCCTTGTGGGGGAAAGGGACAAAGATCTGAGATCAGCAGGTTCTACTCTTCCTGCCCATGGATGCCAGGCAGGATGCCCTGCACTGGCCCAACTCTGCCACCTTGGGCAGGAGGGGGAGGCATCCAGGGTGGGGGAGGGGGAGGCATCCAGAGTGGGGGAGGGGAGTCATTCAGGGTGGGGGAGGGGTATCATCCAGGCCGCTCCTCTCAAAGGAGAGGGGCTTCCTCTCCACCCCCACTCGGTCCCACAACAAGCACACCTCGTACTTGGGTACTGGCACCCTGGCCCAAGTGCCCATGTCCCATGGGAGCCCCGGGGGAGGAGGGTGGTCTTGCAGGTGTGCCTCAGCGCTTTGGGAAGCCCTCTCTCGGTTAGCTGACTCCTTCACCCTCCTTTCCCCACCCTCTGTCACTGAGCTCTGTGGGGTCCACCTCCCAAGAGCTCCTGTGTGGGCCCCTTCTCTCCTGTGACCCTGCCCCCAGACCAGGCTCTGCCTGCCTCAGGCTCCCCCCTCCAGTCGTCTGTCTCCCATTTGGCTTCCAAAGTGACTTTGCAAAGCTGACATCACCCCCCTCACGGCGCCCTGTCACCCCCAGCAGCAAACACGAGCCACCCACCCCTCCTGCCCTCCAGACCTCGGCCCTCCTCCCTGCGCTGGGGCGTGCTCTGGGCCGGCCTCCAGCTCTCCCCCTTTCACCCTGGCCCTTCCCTCTGATGATTCCCCGTGTGTCCCATCTGCAGCCCCCCCCCCCAGACCGGGAGCTCGCGCCCCTCGTGTTCCCCACAGCGGGAATCCGTCTGGAGCTCGCTGCCTCCCAGCTCCGGAGGCTGCACCGAGGGCGCAGTCTTCTGCAGGCAAACCCCCAGACCCAACACTCCCGCTCTCATTTGGGCTTTTTGCCTTTTCAAGAAGACTTTACCATCAGTTGAGGGGCTCCACCCGACGGGCCTGAGAAGCACTAAGAAAGCATCGAGCCCCGGCCTCCTCCCCGTGATGGGGAAAGCTCCAGCACTATCCGTGGTCCAGGAGCCCGCAAATGCCGCCAGCAAATTCACAAAGTGCCCGGATGAGCTCCTCTGGGCAACTGAACTGTTTAAAATTCGTTTTTAAATTTTCTTTCTTTGTTCTGATTAAAGCGCTTTATTTTCAAAATACACGCGCCATTTTCAACAATCACCCTCACCAAACCTCGGGTTCCAATTTTTTTTCTCCTTCTGTCCCCCACCTACTCCTGCAGTGGCAAGTGATCCAATACATGGTAGACATGTGCAATTCTTCTGTACATATTTCCACCTTTATCTTGCTGCACAAGAAAAATCAGATCAGAAAGGGATAAAAATGAGAAAGAAAACAAAAAGCAGGCGGACGACAACAAAAAACAGTGAGAACGCAGTGGTGGGGACCACACTCAGTCCCCGCAGCCTCTCTCAAAGGGTAGAGGACTCTTCATCACGAGGTCATGGGAAATGTCCTCAGTCATCTCAGTGCTGAAGAGCCACGTCCCTCAGAACTGATCATTGTATAGTCTTGTTATTGCCGTGTATAATGAGCTTCTGGTCCTCCTCACTTCCCTCAGCATCAGTTCATGGAAGTCTCTTCAGGCCTCTCTGTATTCATGCTGCTGGTCATTTCTTACCGAACAATAATATTCCATAACATTCATATACCACAATTTACTCAACCATTCTCCAATTGATGGGATATCAATTCATTTTCCAGCTTCTGGCCACTACAAACAGGGCTGCCACAAACATTTTGGCACATACAGGTCCCTTTCCCTTCTTTAGTATCTCTTTGGGGTATAAGCCCAGTAGTGACACTGCTGGATCAAAGGGGATGCACAGATTGATAACTTTTTGAGTATAGTTCCTAATTGCTCTCCAGAATGATTGGATTCGTTCACAAGTCCACCAACAATGTATCAGTGTCCCAGTTTTCCCACATCCCCTCCAACACTCATCATTTTTTCCTGTCATCTCAGCCAATGTGACAGGTATGTAGTGGCACCTCAGAGTTGTCCGAATTTGTCTTTCTCTGATCAATAGTGATTTAGAGCATTTTTTTCATATGACTAGACATGGTTTCAAGTTCTTCATCTGAAAATTGTCTCTTCATATCCTTTGACCATTTATCAATTGGAGAATGGCTTGATTTCTTATAAATTAGAGTCAGTTCTCTATATATTTTGGAAATGAGGCCTTTATCAGAACCCTTGGATATAAAATTCCCCCCCCCACACACACACCCAGTTTTCTGCTTCCCTTCTAATCTTGTCTGCATTGGTTTTGTTTGTACAAAACCTTTTTAACTTAATATAATCAAAATGATCCTTTTTGCATTTCATAATGTATTCTGGCTCTTCTTTGTCATAAATTCCTCCTTCTCCATCATCTGAGAGGTGGACTCTCCTTTGTTCTTTTAATCTGCTCATAGTATACTCTTTTATGTTTAAATCATGAACCCACTTCGACCTTATCTTGGTATAGAGTGTTAGGTGTGGGTCAGTGCCTAGTTTCTGCCATACTGTTTTCCAATTTTCCCAGAAATTTTTATCAAATAATGAATTCTTATCCTAGAAACTGGGGTCTTTAGGCTATTAAACACTAGATTGGTATAATCACTGACTACTCTGTTTTGTATAGGAATACATATAGATTATGTATATATATATATATATATATATTCTTATATATTATATATATATTCTTATATATAGTATGTATATATTCTTATATATTGTACATATGTAGGAATATATATCATGTATATATTCTTACATATTATGTATATATTCTTACATATTATATATTATGTATCTATGCTTACATATTATGTATATATATTATGTGTATATGTATATAGGAATACATATATATTGTGTATATATATTCTTATATATTATGTATATATTCTTACATATTATATATATTCTTATATGTATCATATATATTATGTATATATTCTCATATATTCTGTATATATATTCTTATATATTATGTATGTATATTCTTACATATTATACATATTCTTATATATTACGTATATATTCTTACATATATTTATTCTTTTATATATTATGCATTATATTCTTATGTATATTATGCATATATTATTATATATCATATATATTCTTACATATTATATATTGTTATATATTATGCAGATATATTCTTACATATTATATATATTTTTATATACATTCTTACATATTATATATATTATGTATATATTGTTATATATTATGTACATATATTCTTATATATTATATAAATATATTCTTTTATATATTATATATATATATTCTTTTATATACATTCTTACATATTATATATGTATTATGTATATATATTCTTTTATATATTATGTATATATTGTTATATATTATGTACATGTATTCTTATATATTATGTATCTATATTCTTATGTATTATATATATACATTCTTATATATTATGTATATATATTCTTTTATATACATTCTTACATAGTATTTATATTCTTATCTATATTCTGTATCTATTGTTATATATTATGTACATATATTCTTACATATTTTATATATTCTTATATATTATGTATCTATATTCTTATGTATTATACATATACATTCTTATATTATATTCTCATATACAGGAATGACCTATTCCACTGATCAAGCCTCTGCTTCTCAGTCTTTTCCATGAAGTTTTGATGGCCGCTGCTCTATAATACAGTGTTAGGCCGGGTACAGCGAGGTCACCTTCATTTTGGGCACCCTAATTTTAACAGATTTTTCCATAAGCCCTCATGACTGACCGCATCAGAAGCCCCCCAGATGCTACATACAGACCGTGCCCCTGCTCCTGGCATCTCTCCTGCAGTGGTTGGGCAGTCCACACCCAGCCCCCTCTGCAGCCACACAAGCTCTCCAGCCCCTGACCTCCCCCCAGATGTAGGGCCAGCCTGTTAAGGAGGACTCCGCAAGGGTCTTGCCAGCGGTGACCAAGAGGGAGCCTCCTGTGCTGGTCACAGGACAATCTATTGCCCTTCCTTGTACAGAGACGGACAGCGGAGGCGTCCTGGAGCCTTGGGCTTCCGCCTCCTTTTGCCAGGCACTCTGGATGTTTCCAGTTGGCTTTCAGAGGAGCAATGGCCCCTCCACCTTGCGAACCTCAGCCGGAGTAGCCTCAGCCGTGGTGCTTTCCCACAGGAGAGTAGCCTGATGACATTGAGAAGCTCTTCTTCAGCTGAACGTGGGACGGGAGCGACCATTTCTGTGTCAGTGGCTCCAGCGCTGGTTGCTGGCAGTCTGGCGGGAACACTGTCAGGCGTCCAGCCCATCTCTCCGGGAGCGTCCTGTCCCTAATGCAGCGGCTCCGTGGGCACTGAGGAGTTGAGGGGGACCCGTGGTCTTTGGCCTACAAGTAGTCTTCAGGGTGTCATGAGAGCGCTTCAGATGGTTCCTTTCAGCGTAAAGCTGGGCTTTGTGGGCCTTTTCCCTGAGGCGAGAATCCTGCATCTCCCTGAGTATTTTACCTCTGATGGCGTTGAATTGATGCAGGTGTGGAGCCAGCAGTCCCTTGGTCATTTTGAAGGCCAAGGATCCTAGCTTGCCTTGGCAGGAGGCTCTCCAGGGACAATCGCCTTGAGGCTGAGATCGGGGCTTGCTGGAGCTGGCTCAGGGTCCGGGAGGCTCTGAAGGAGAGCCTGGGAGAGTGAGAGCCAGAGCGAAGGTCTGTGGAGCCCTCGTGCTGACCATTGCTGTAGGCAGTCAGCCTGGGCAGCTTAGCGGCGCTGCATCGGGGAAGCGACTCGCCGCCGTTGGAGTTCTGCAGCTCGCCCGGCAGGTGGGACCTGGGACCCCAAGGCTTTTTCCATACCACGCTGCCCAGCCTCCGACCCCGCGGCAGAGGGCCCAGGTCTGTTGTTCAGATGCCAACGTCTGCTCGCCAGAGAGATTATTTCCGGAGGGCTCACACATGGCAAGCACTGGGGCGGGGGGAGCACAAAAACTGATTCCAAGACTCACTCAGGTCTCTCTGAAGAACTTTGGAATTAACCGGATCACATGGAGCCACCGGCCCAGGATCACCCAGCGTGGCGCTCCCCGCCCCCACACACACACGAGGGGCCAGGCTCTAGCAGCAAAGCAGGACTGTTAGCACAGAGGAAACATGAGGCCCAAAGTTAGGGAAGCCCCTGAAATGTTCAGAGGGTCTCCTTGTGCTGACCCAAGGGAAGGCACTCTGAGCCGGAGCTGGCCTGGTCAGCCAGGTGGACGCCAGTGACTCCACTGCAACACAGTGACATCGTTTTGGCCTTCTCCCAGAAGGAAGGACAAATCCTACAGGACCTGGCACAGAGGTGCCTCATAAAGCACACAGTGGGTGCTTAGTAAAGGACACAGAGTAGGTGCTTAATAAATGCTCCTGGTCTGGCTGGCAGAGGAGTCAGCCCATACCCTGGGCTCCTTTTGGCCTTCAGAGATCTGTGGGCCCAGTGGCTAACATGAGTCTGAACTAGAGGGACCAGCCTCCCCTCTGCCCTTGGTCATTCCTGAATCATTGCCTTATCACTGCCCCCCCCCCCCCCCCTTCTCCCCCCCCTCCCCCCCCGCCCCCCCCCCCCCAGACCCTGGTCCAGGGCTGGGCTCTCACGCCCCTCTAGGGGCGCTCTAGGAACTCCTAGATCAGTTGAGGCCCTTTGTTCTGGCCACAGGGTCCAAACCACTGGGCTTCTGCTGGCCCGTTCGGTCACCCCCGTGAGGCTCTCCTCGGGACAAGCTCTGGGGACAGAGCTTAGATTTCAGGCTGGATGGATCTGGAATTCCAAGGGGGTTTCTGTGTCTCTCCCTTTTTTTTCCCTGAGGCAATTGGGGTTAAGTGACTTACCCAGGGTCCCACAGCTAGAAAGTGTCAAGTGTCTGAGACCAGATTTGAACTCAAGCCCTGACTTTAGGGCGGGTACTCTATTGACTGTGCCAGCTGACTGCCCCCTGTCTCGTTCTGTAAGTGGAGACTGGGAGTGAAGGCTGGGGGCTGGGGCTGGGGGCTGGGCACCCCAAGCCCACCTGGCCAGGACCTTGGGGAGAGGATGAATGAGCTGGATCCCAAGAGGGTGAAACCACATTTGAGGAGGACCAGGCCCCAGGGAAGCAGGAGGGAGAATGGGAGATGGAAGCCCCAAATGGGCCCCCCCCGAACAAGAGCCCCTGCTGGGCCCCCCCCGCCCGAAGCTGCCTTCTGGGCCTCTCCAGAAACAGGGAGCTCACTCTCCGGAGGCAGCCGTCCGTCCCCGGGGAGCTTTCCTCCTGACAGCCGCCCAAACCTGCTTCTCTGCCCCCCCGGGCCCTGGCTCTGCCCTGGCCCACTGAGCGAAGCTGTCCCCCACGGACAAGCCGGAGGCAGCAGGGAGCCCCCCTTCGCCCTTAAAAGGAGCAGCTTCCAGAAAGTCTCCCCCAGACCTCAGGATCCCTGGGACTCTGGCCCCCACGGCCCCTTCCTGGCCCCCATGGGCTCCCATGGTCCCTCCCCAGCCCCAGGTCCCCATTCCAGCTCCGCTAACGGGCTGAGCTCCCGGGGCCCGGAAGGTGCAGGCCGGAGCTGGAGCGGCCGTGGGTGGGCTGCCCCGCCCAGCGGGACCCCGGCCCTCCTCCAGCCAGGCCCGGCCCCGCCACCGGCTTGCTCAACGCTTCCTGGAGACTTTGAGGTTTTCCTCTTCACAAAATGAGTCTCTTTTGCCCAAGGGCTCCTCCCCAAACCCCCTGTGGGGCGGAAGGGAAGGGGCAGGGCGCCCCCCCGGTCCCCAAGGCCCACCTGCCCCCAAACCACCTGCTCCCGGCCAGGGCCCAGGAGGCAGAGGGGCGGCCCAGGGGGAAAGAGGAGCGCAGCCGTGGGGAGACTTTGGGGAAGGGCCGGGCCCGCCAGCTGGTCCCCCAGGCCCCACCCGGCCTCCACTAGTCTCGGGTGACCCTGGTCCTTCCCGGGGTTCCTCTTCGCGGGCGGGGCGGGCCGCTTCCTGCCAGGCCCGTCTCTGAGTGGGGACCGGGGAAGGCCGGCCCCGCCACCCCTGCCAAGGGCCCGGCTTCTTGGTCCGAAGGGGGCTGGTACAACGAAAGGGGACTCCCGGGGGGGGCAGCCGCGTAGGGTCCCTTGGGGCCCGCCTCATGGCCCTGGGGATTCGGGCCTCCCAGCCTGGGGGGGTGGGTCCCCATGGGGCACTGGCCCGGCCGAGGGCCCGGGCCGGGGGAAGTGGATGGCTTTTTTGGCCCCTTGGGTTCTGGGCCCCCTTTCGGGGAGCTTCTTGATAATCTTAGGAAGGGATGGGAGGGGGCCAGGGGGGCAGGGGGTCCGGGCCCCGGATGGGGGGTGGAAGCATTTCCTGGGACGCCAGGTGGCCTCATTCATGTCACACCCCAGCTCTGATGCTGAGGGTCGGGGCGGCCAGAGCCCTGTCCCGACTGGGCCTCGGGGCAGGCTCACTGTCGGCCCCTCGGGCCCCAAACGGGGACCACCTGAGGCAGAGCGGCCTGAGGGCTCCAGGACCAGGCCGGAAGCCCGGCTGCCCCGACCCCTGCGGGGGGCCCAGGTGACATCCCTGGGCTCTGGGCCCGGGGAAGGGAGGGGAAGTGCCGGCTCTAGGCCCGGCCGGGGCTGGGGAGGGGGTTAGTTCCTCTTGCTGGGTCCCTCCCAGCCCGGCCCGACCCGGGCCTCTCCTCCCTTCCTCTGTGGCCTCCTCTGTTCTCCCAGGATGCCCAGGGCCCGGCCGGGCTGCGGGAGGCCGGACCTGCCCCCTCTGCCTCGGCACCCGGCACACATGGGCTGCTTGTGGGAATTCCTCTGTTCCCCATTGGGGGGTCAGCCCCGAGCCCCGGGACCCTGAGCCGTGGGGGGCCCAGCCGAGGTCCAAACCCTGCCCCGCTGCGGCTCAGGGAGCTGAATGGGGCTGGGGAGAGGAGGCCCCCAGCCACGTGGGCCGAGTCTCTCAGGGGGCCCTGGGCCCGTGGGGCACTTGAGGGGGCACGGGTTCTAGACTGCACTTCCGAGGGATCGTGAAGTGGGGAGAACGAGCCTGGCTGGAACGTGGGGGCAAAGGGGGTAAGGGGGGCTGGGCCACAGCCAGGGGTGCTCCAGAAGGAAGGCTGGGGGCTGCCTGCGGCTGAGGCACCTGGACCCGCTCTGGGCACTGACCCAGTGGCCTGTCTGAAGGTCTCTGGGGTCCGAGCGATTCCCCCTCCATGGGCGTTGGCCCAGGCTCTGCCGCGGCCTGCAGGGAGCTCCAGCTCCAGAACCAGAGAAGGAAGCAAGGGGCTCTGACCCTCGACCCCGGAGGGCTGAGAGGGACATTTGTGTCCCGGAGGCTCCAGAGGGCGAGGGAGAGCCAGAGGCTCCCAGCCAGGGGCCCCCCCCCCCGTCTCCCCTTAACGGGGCTGGGGAAGGAAGGCGGGGGGGGAGGGACCTGGGCTTGGGGGCCCCGGGTGCGGGGTCATGGGTGCTGGGAGGCAGGACCCCCCGGGGCTCGGGAGGGGGGGGCCGGGGACAGCCACACCACAGGGCCCCGGCCCTCCCGAAGCTGGCCCCGGGCCCCCACTTCCCCCCTTCCCCCCCCCCCCCCCCCTGGTGGGCTTATTGGCAGGGCTAGGCTGGGGCCCCCCCTCCCTCCTCCCCCCCTTTCGCTGTTTGTTTGTCCCCCCCGCCCTCCCAACCCCCCCTGGGGGGGCCCCAGACCCGGGGGACCGTCCCTGCCCGCCTCCCGGGGCGTGGGACGGCCCGGGACCTGGGGGAGGGGGCCCGGGCCTTAGGGATGGGGCCCGGGAGGGGCGGGGCGGGGCAGTCAGGATGGGCCCGGACATCAGATTTCTGAACCCCCCAAATAAAAGGGAGAGAAAAGGCAAGACAGAGACAGATACAGAGAGACCCAAACCACCAAAACAGAGAAGAAGAGAAAGAGAGACAACAAAGAGAAGAAGAGGGAGGAGACAGAAAGAGGGCAGAGACAGGAAAGAATGGGGGGAGGGAGAGCTTTGGGCAAAAGGGCAGCCCGGGAACCCCCACCCCGGTGTGAGTCCCCTTCCCCTTTCTCCAAAGCAGCTGGCTGGTCCCCGTGAAACCCAAGCTTTAGCAACCTAAAAAAGGGTTTTGACTGGGCCAGGGGGTCAGAGCCGGTAAGCCCCGTCCCCGGGGGGCGGGGGGCCTGGCCCAGAGTCCCAAACCCCCCAGGGCCCCTGGGCCCCAAAGGGCGGGAGCTGTCGCACGGGTCCCTGGCCCCGGGGCCGCCCCGGCCCTGGGACAGGGAATCTGGTTTTCAAAATCGAATCGGGGATTCTTGAGAATCCCCCCGGTTCCCCGGGCCGGGCCCAAAGAAACCCGGCTTTCCCCCCGCCCTCCCCATGGCCCCTGGGGGCCCCGGCACCAGGGGGTTCCGGGGCCCCCCCCCCCAAACCTTCTCTGCCCCCAGGGGGTTGGGGCTGCCGGCCCCCACCCAGGGGGCTCCTCCCCACCCTGGTTCCCCAGGGAAATCCGGCCCCAGACGGGTCTAGGGGTTTCCGGTCCGGCCTTCCCGCTGGGGCCCCGGCCCCGGGGGTGGTGGTTGCACCGGGGGGGTTTAACCCCTTTGGGGGTCTTGCCCCCTGAGGGGAGGTTGGGGCGTTCCCCCAGCTGGGGCCAGTTCTTCACCCCCCCTCCCCCTTTTTCTGTGTTTCCGAGGGGGGTCCCGGGCCCGGCGGAGTCCCTTTGGGGTGAGCGGTTTGCCTACGGAGTCTGTGGGCCTTGCCCCCGTCCCCGGGGTCCTGACCCAGGTTAGGACCCAAAGGGGGGGTGGGGCCCAGGGGGGGTTGAGGGAGGGGGGCCCTGAAGGGGAGTCTGAGGGGGGTCAGGACGGTTCCTGGGGGGCATCGGGGCTGGGGTCCCAGGGACTTGGGCTGTCAGCCCCAGCTCTGGGCTCCAGTTTTCTGTGGGTGCGAGGGGGACCCAGTGCTGTGCTGACCACCCCTAGGCAGGGACAGGATTCTTATCCGGGGGTGAGCGGTTGGGGGCCCGCCCGAGGCCGGGAGTCTGGATCCGGCCTCCTGGCTTCCATCCCCTGCGTTCCCGGGGCTCCCGGCTGCATGAGGGGCCCAGGCCCACGGCTGCTCAGGGAGCTCCCTCTGGAGGGCGTGGCTGAGGGACACCAGGGCTGGAGCCTGGGGGGCGGGGGCGCCCTGAAGGGGGGCTGGGCAGTGGAGAGATGGGAGACCTCCCAGGAAGTTCTGGGCTCTTCTTTGGGACAGATAAGCTCCCGGGGGCTGCAGGGGAGGCAAACAGGAACCTGGATGGGAGGGACAAAGCCCCAGGAAATCCCCGGGGCCCCTCAGAACTCCCCAGGGGCCTGGCAGGCGGCCTTCCCCCCTCCCCCCCTGAGGCTGCCAGCAGCCTCTGTCCGGGAAGGGAGCCGGGAAATGGGCCGATAACCTCTGGATGGGGGAGGAGTGAACCTGCCCTGGGCAGTGAGGGCCCCCGAGGAGGAGCCAGGAGCCACAGGGCGGGGGCTTTCTGGGCTGCGGGACAGATACTCCCTCCCCTCCCCTCCCAGCCCCAGGAGCCGGGAGCTGTCCACCCGCCAGTCATTGTCCCCGAGGCTTGTGAGCAAGGGCCCAATGGCCCCATCCGGGGCTTTCTGAAGACCCTTCCCCTGAATTCAGGATTCTGACTCTTTCCAGGAGGGCCCGGCTTGTCCCGAGCTCCCAGCAAGCCCTGCTCCTGCGGGGCACAGACCCAGGCCCCTTTCAGAGAGGGCTGTGGCCAAGGGGCCAAACTGGGGGGAGCGAGCAGGGGGCATCGTGCTCAGGGAGGGCTGGGCCACCTGGGAGGCAGAAGGGGGGGCTCGTGCCTGGGGGGGCCTGGGCCCCCAGCTTTGTCCCCTAGAAGCTGCTGTCAGCCCCCTGTGCAGGGGCGCTCCTGGCTCAGCGGCCCCCGCTTCTGCCTCCACCTGGGAGCCCATCTCCCTCCTTCCCCGACCCCACCTTTGTCCCCATTGAAACTGCTTCCTCGGCGCTTGTCCCATCCTTCCTTCCTCAGTGGATTCCCAGTCTCAAACCTGGCCCCCCTCCCCCCCCAGGCCGCCCTCCCCAGTCCAGGTCCCTCCCCAGGCTTTCTCCATCACACCCCACAGAAAGGGGCCTGCTCCCGGCCCCGGGCCCCCCTTTCTATTTCCCCCCCCCCCTCAGCCCACTTGCCCGAATGCCCTCTCCATGGGGAAAAAGGGAGCAAACCCAAGGACACCTCCCCCCCCCGCCCCCGACCAGGCCTCCCAAACTTTGGGCCCAGGCTATATTAAGAACCTGGGGCCAAATTTGCCAAGGGGGGGGGGGCGCCTCCAGTTGTTTGGGAGGAAAAAAATGTGTCTCTTTGGAAGGGAGGACTCTGGCTCCCTGCGCTCCCTGAATATTCTGGGGGGCCGCCCCTCCCCCCACCTAATCTCCCCCTCACCAAGTTTTCCCCTGGCCCTTTTGGTCAATTCCCCCGGTCTCCCTCATCCCTCCTCCTTGTCTCCCCCAGGGGCCGAGGCGGCCATCCGGCCGTGTATCTCTTTGAGACCCCTTTTCCCCCTCTCGGCCTCCCCTTGTCCCCCGGAAGCCGTTTCTTCTCCCCTTGATTCGTCAACTTCCCTTGCAGGCCCCCACTGGGGCAGGCGGGGGCCTCTGGTGACCTCTGCCTTGGAACCCACTTTGGGGAAAACTGGGCGGGACCCTTTTGGTCTCTGGGGCAAGTACCCCTCATCCTCCCCCTGGGCCTCACCCTCCCGGGGGGGGCCACCCTGGGGGGAGGATCAGCCCACCAGCTTGACCTTTGGGCCCAGAGCTCGGTGCCCCCTAAAGGAAGGGTCTCTAGGACCTCAGCCCCGGATCCCCTAATGGGCGGCGCCAAAGAAAGCACCGGGAAGAGGGGGGGCCCTCCCTTGCCCCGGCAAAGCTCACCGGTCTCCCTTAGATTGAATCAGGCTCCAGGGCTGAAAGGTCAAGAAAGGGGGGTTCCAGGGGGTGCTCCCAGGGACCGGTGAAACCAAGGGGAAAAAGGGTCGGGGGGGAACGGGGAAATCGGGGATGCAAAGCCAAGGAAGGGCCCGTTTTGGAGGAGGCCGGCCGGGTCAATGGCCAAGGAAGGCGGTCTCGATGGCGGCAAAGACCCCCGCCCGGGGCGGGAAAGCCCTGGAAACCCGGGAGGGAGGGGGGGGACGGGCCGACATCAGGTTCTGGGGTTGGGGGAAGTGCGGGAGGGGCGGGCGAAAGATCCCCGGTCGTCTAAGGGAGGCTCGGTTCTAATTGGCTCTTTTCCATTTCTGCGTTCTCGGGTGGGCAAGGGAAGTTCAGGAAGAAAACAACCAGACTTGGGCCTCTGCTCTTTTGGGGACCCCTCCCATGGCCCGGGGCCCTGGTCTGGAGTCAGGGGGGCTCCTCAGACACTCACTGGCTGCGCTCGCCTCAGTGCAAGTTTGTAGGTGACCCCGGGGGCCGGGCGACAGGCGGGGGGCATCAAGGCAGAGGAAACTCAGTTGGGGCAAATGGAAAGTCTCGCAGTTGGGCTCTGAAACTCAGCCCCCCAATGACAAGAAGGGGGAGGAGATGCAGATGAGATCTGGGGATCTTGGTGGGCCACAAGCTCGGAAGTGGTGTGGCAGCGCTAGGGTCCTTCCCCCCATCCCCAGTACCGAGAGCCCTCAGAAGAAGGAGCCTTTGGGAGCCAGCTCTCTCTCCTCCGGCCCCAAAGCACCCCTTGCTTTGCTGGTTGAGTGTCTTTTGTTCCAAGAGGACCATGACATTAGGGAGCTGACGGCAGGATGTGAGAGTGGTGGATAAAGGAAAGGGCGGAGGTCACTGGCCACACTTTGGATTCGGGTCAGTGGTGTTTGGATCAGGACGCCCTAATTGCCTGGCTCTTTGGCAGGGCAGCCCCAGTGGGCCCCCCCCCTTCGGGTCCAGGGTAAGGGCAAAGGGCCCAGGCGCTGGGACATAAGCCCAGGGGGGCCAAAACGGCACTCCGGGGCCCCGAACCGCCCAAATGCCCGCTCAAACCCACTTTTCCCCCCAGGTCTCCATGTTTGCGGGTGCTCCCCTCCAGCTTTTAGATTCCCATCTTCTTCCTGTTGTTCACTGACTCTGTGACCCCTTTGGGGGTTTTCTGGGCAGAGATATGGCAGTGGTTTGCTATTTTACAGAGGGGGAAACTGAGGGCAAAGAAGGTGAAATGACTTGCTTAGGGTCACCCAGCAAGTGTCCGAGGCTGGATTGGGACTCCAGGCCCCGAGGGGGCCCATCCTGATTTCCCAGCTGTTAGGGCCTTCCCTCCCAGATGGCCTTCCACCTACTCTTGGCCAGCACAAGTTAGCCACTCGGCGGTCTCCCCCATTAGAGGGAAAGTTCCTTGTTGATTTTTCCTTCCCCCAGTTCTGAGTCCCCTCTGAGGATGCTGAATGGGATGGGAATGCCCAGGGAAGCCCAAGGATAACCCCACCCGGAAACTGCTCCCTCCCCCATCACTTCCTGCTCTCTCCTACCCACAACCCTAAGCCTTCCCCGGCTGAGCTCTGCCCATGCCCGCCGGCAGCCTCCCTCTCCGACCCTCTGCTGTCCTCCTCCTTCCCTCCCCTGCCATTCCCTCCCAAAGATCCTCTAGCTATGACCACCCTTCCCAGATCTGGCCACCCCTTTGCACAAGGCCTGTGACAGGCTGGGCCAGGGGCCAGAAGAAACCTCCCCTGACTTTTCTCTCCCTCTCCAGTGTCCTCCCTGACCCTCCCTCTGCCACCATCATCCCCAAACTCACTGCTCTGAGCCACTCAGCTCCAGCCCTCAGCCGCTGTCCCCTCTGGGAATGGTCTCTTCCAGACCCTCGGCCTCCTCCTTCCTCCCTCCCTCCCAGTTTCCTCCTGACTTTGATGCTTGTCTTTACACTCAGAGATTTTGATGGATATGTTGATGTCCATTCAAACAGCCCCTCACGGTGCTCTGCGGGGTCCCTGGCCCTCCCCCAAGTAGTGGTGGTGGTAGTGGGGCTGGAGGGGATAACAGTGATGCTGGAGGAGGTAGTAGTGATGCTGGAGGGGATAGGATGCTGGAAGGGGAAGTGGTGATGCTGGAGGGATAGTGCTGGGCCTGGAGAGAGTAGTGGTGGTGGTAGTAGGAACAGTAGTGATGGTTGTGCAGGTGGCAATAGTCATATATTTATATTGCAGTTATATTTCAGGGAAGGGTTTTTCTGGCCTCCCCAATTCTACAACCTCCTTCTCTTCCTGGGGCAGAGGAGGGGGTCCCTGAGGATTGTTTCAGCCTCAGTGCCCCCTGGTCCCCAAGCTCCAGTCTCACTCTCTGCCACTTACTGTGTTCCTCCCAGATAAAGCTGCCTCAGGGTACGGGATGCTCAGGATTTAGCTTCAGGTCTTCCTGACTCTCTCCAAGCTCTGATTCCTGGGTCTCCCAGGTCTAGAAAGGGGGGGGGGTTCTCTCCATTTTCCTTCAGAGTGGGGAAGGGCCTAGTCACACCCCAGGATTCTCCCTTCCCCCTAACTTCTTGGAGGGGACAATTGATCCTTCTTTCTTCCTCCCTAATTCTGAATACCAGCTCCTTTCTCTCCTAGGCCCTGGGAGCAGCTTGCCTTTGCCTGGGAATTCTGGGGCACACAGGAAGCTTGTTGCAGAACTCTCTGAAAGACAATAATAAACTTCAGAGCCGGCTCCTTGTGGGCACAGTCTGGGCAGAATGACTAGATCTCAGAATGAGGGGAGCTTATAGGGGAAGATGCCAACTCAAGGTACAGTGGGGTGGGGAGACCCAGAATCGCCAGGACAAACATAGCCGGTCAGGTGCTAATCCCTAGATCATGCCCCTCCTGCCCCGTGTGAGCTCCAGACCCCTGGCCCCCCATATTCCAAGATTCTGAAAGCATCAGGCCCAGGGACTGCTGAGTCAGAGAGATCAGTGAGTCCTGAAATGATCCCTAAAACTGCCTGAGGAAAAGTCTCCCCAAGCCACAGGCTGGGGAGCAGGACCTTCATGGGGGGCTGATGTCATCAAATCCTCTCCCGCCTCACTCTGACCTTCCTGGCAAAATGCACCACTAGGTTCACCATTCTTACAGTGATGGCTGGTATTTACAAAGCGCCTACTATGTGCCAGGAGCCTTGAAGATGTGAGCTCACTGGATTCTCCCATCAGCCGGGGAAGCAGATGATATTAGGACCCCCATTTCACATTTGAGGGAACTGAGGCAGACAGAGGTGAAGTGAGTTGCCAGAGTTTCTGGTCAGTAACAGGCTGCTTTTTAAGCTTGGGCCTTCTGAATGGCAAGTCTGCCGGTCCAGCTGCTGCCCCACTGTGGTTGTTAACAGGGGGCCAGAGTGGCGGCAGCAGGAGTCACAAGTAGCCTGCATCCCGGCCAGGTCACACTGGACCCATTTCCTTTCCTGAAAGTGGCTGCTCTACTGGAGCAATGCTGGAGGAAGTGTTACTAGAGGTTTGCAAAACCTTTGGCCGAGCGTCCTGGGTTATTCCCAGAAAAGATAGAGGCAGATGTTGGCTGATCAGTGGTGTGAGCCAGTGGATCCAGTACTGACTGAGTGACTGGGTCCCAAAGGCCGAGTGCGGATTGCGGGACATTGGGCGATCTCAGATGACGTGCCCAGGGTTCGGATCCGACTGCCCGGCTAATCAGCGTTCTTGACAGGGACTGGTACGGCATTCTCAGGGGCTCATGGTACCCAGGCCTGAGGGTACTGCTGGATTGGGTCCTCAGAAGACAAAAAAAAAAAAAAAAAAGTTTCCAGAAAGCCTGATTAGGGAAACAGGGGCCAACCGTGTCCAATGAGTTCTTTGTCTCATTTTAGGAAAAACTAATTCCTGTTGTAGAAGGGAAGGAAACTAGGTGAGCCTAACCCATGCTGTGGGGAAAGGGCAATAGATGTTAGTACTATTACGGATCTTAACAAAAAACAAAGGAATAGGAAAACATACCTATGTGAAATCAGGAAAGTCAGGAAAATTAGAAAGAGCGCTGCCATGTAATGACATTTTTAAAAACTAAAATAAATAAAATTCAAATTATATAAAAAAAAAAGAAGGCAGCAGCCTCCTCCTCCTTCTAGCATTCTTGGGGTGAACCTGATGATGTGGGTGGGGAGGATTTGATTATTGCTTAGGGGCCCCAACCAATGTGATCATCTCTTAATTATCAGCTCGCACAGTGTGATAATGTATTGATTATTCAACCAAAGTCAGTTTTTTAGAAATGTGTATTTACTAAGATGGCAGAGTAGCAGTTGGTCTGAAACATCCTTCCCCACTCCCGAACTAGGAGCATGCTCTCCCAGGCAAGACTCCGGGGACAAGTGAACATTTAGAGAATGTATAGGATTTTGGAGAAGCCCTTTTCACCCTCCCTGGAGTCTTTGTGGACTTAACTTTCTACTGGACTCGAGAGTGGGGTTGAGGATATGCTATAATTCAGAGCCTGCTTTTTCAGGTGATGGCTGTCTAGTTTGTCCCCAGATTCCTGCTGCTCCAGGGACTCCTGGCTCCAATGGAAGCTCCACATCTTTGGACTTTGCTCAGTCCCCATATTTATTCTTTAGTCTTTGGGGAGGAAGAACGTGGTTCTCCCCCTGGGCTCCTTTCCCTTTGCCTGCCTCCTTAGCTTTGTGAGGAGCTCTTGGAGTCTGAAAACTCCACTGAGTAATGGCTGGTTTATTGCCCTTGCTTCTGGGACATGTCCATAAAGTGGATGTGAGTCCACTTTTCCCAACCAATTCCTGGAGTTTTCCTGGGAATTCCCATCTGACCTTCGCCAGTGACTGATTTGTGGGAACTAGTTTGTCTTTGATTAATTCTGTCATGAAATCCAAGAGCTGCCCTTGTGATGGCGGTGTGTGTGTGTGGGGGGTGACTGCGGTGGGCTTTGGGGTCGGAGAGGATGTTCCTCTTACAGTTGGAGACAATCAGAAGTGACCCAGTCGTGTTACTTGCAGATCTAGGAGTTGCCAGAGAGCAGATTCAGGAGTGAGAAGGGCTGGCGCCTTCCTCCCAGTGTCCTGGCTTTGGCTTGGACCCTTCTTTAGGGATCCTTTAGCAGTCCCAGTGAGTACTTTCTTTGGATGTTAGATGGATTCTTCCTGCTTTGTTTTTCTGTAGGTTTATTTGAAGTTTAAATTTCTTTAGTTTGGGTGATAGTAGATATTTAAATTAATTTCAATTTTCCTAAAGCTTAATTTTTATAGAGAAGCAGGATTTCTCATTCTAGGGCGTTATTCTTGTTTTCTTTTTATTGTTATCGTAAAGTTTTGCTTTTTTTGAGTAGTGGGTGATAATGTAATATTTGTTTCCCATTGGAGTATTCTACTTAGGAAAGGGAATTTTTTAAAGTTTATTTGTGTTATGTTTATTTATAGTTTCGTGGTTTTTCGTTTAGTCCATTCTTTTTTAGGTTTTAAGTTTCCGAGAAGTTTATCTTTACTCTGGCTTTGGGCCATTCTCTAGGTGTTTTGGAATGTTTTCTGTTGCTAGATTACCTTTCTCCTTTGAATTTCCTTTCCAGAAGAAGTCCCACCTTGGTTCGGGTTTTCTGGGCTTTGGCCAGTTTTAGGGTGGTTGTTTCCTAAATGAAAATCCTTTGAGGGAAAGGGGAGCCGTTCCTTGGTCTCGAATGTTATCAAGGATTAAAGGGAGGGATTTCTTTAGTTGTCCGGTTAGTTGTTAGCTGACTGATCTTGGAATTTTTAATTTTTGGTTCTGAGATTTTGCACATTGTCTAGCATTCAGTAGGCAATCAATCAATGCTTATTAGTTATCTGGACAGCTAGACTGTTGAGTGGGGTCTAAGCCAAGGAGATCTAGGGAAAGGTGTGAAAGCTTCCCCTAGGGTGGGAAAGCCTTTCCTTTCCGGGCTCAGACGCCCGAGGGGGAGCTGCTTGGGAGCGTGTGAGTCAGCAGTGGGGGTGGCTGCCCGAGGGCTGGAGGGCTGGGAGCCGCCGGGCCTTCAGTGGCCCGGGCCAGACGCCCCCTGAGGCTTGGCTGCAGCTCCGGCTGCCTCCTTCCGGGAAGGCCCTGGGGAAGCCGGGAGGGGCCCGAGGCCGGTGGGTGAGGAGGCCGGGCCGGGGAGCGGGTCTGGAGAGGGCTGAGCCTGGTCCAGAGAAGGGCAACGGGGCGCCCAAGGGCCTTGGGAGGCGGTTTTCCCCCAGGCGCGATCGGCAGCGCTGGGCGAAAGGGGGCCGCAGCCTCCAGGGCGGGAAGCCCCGTGCCCGCAGCTGCCGGGCCGCGTGGCGGGGAGCGCCCGCTCGTCAGCCGGCCGGCCCCGCGGGCTTCCGGGCACGAGGCGGGAGAACGAGCCACCAGACAGCCCTGCCCGCAGGGAGTTCACTTTGGAAAGGGGGAAGACACGGCTAAAAGGAACATGAAGGGGCGCTGGGTGGGGAGGCCGGACGGTGGCAGGAACGGGGCCCTCGGCCCGAGCCGGGTGGCCCTAGCCAGGGACCCCCGAAGCTGAGCCCTTCCGGAAAAATGGGAATGCACCGGGCCTCGGAGGCTCCCCTGGGAGCACAGCGCGGAAGGTGACAAAGCGGGCGGCCTTCCCGACACGCCCCGGGGAGAGAAAAGGCTTTTCAGTTCTGGGGAGCACCTAGCGTGGGGGGAGGGGGCAGCGGCTGGAACGGTCACGGGAAAGGGGCCGGTTGGAGCGTGGGGGCAGGGAGCGAGGTGGGGGCTCGGAAGAGTTGGGTGGCTGGGGCTGGGAGGGCGTCCTCCGGTCCGGTTGTCTCCCACCGGCCCGGAGCCTGCCTTGGGATGTTCCCCTCCTCCCATTATTTGGGTGGTCGGTAGGGTGCCCCCTGTCCCCATCCCCCACCCGGCTCGGCCTTCGAGGCAGGGAGGGGGCCTCAGGTGATAACGGGGTGGAGTAGAGGGAAAACAAAGAGACAATGGAGAGTGAGGGAAAGGAGAGAGTGAGGGAGGAGGAGAAAGGGAGGGAGGAGGCGAGGGTCAGGGCTGGGCTCAGGAGGAAAAAGGAGAGCCCCAGGGCAGGTCGGGAAACAAAGGCAGAGAGCGGGAGCGGGTCTCCTGGCTCCCAGCTGCTTTGCGTTGGTCCGGAGCCTCCCCTCGCCTCCGTCCTGGTCCTCGGACCGCGGCTGACTCGTCGGAGAGAAAGGGGAGGAGGGACTGGGGGAGGGGGAGGAGAGACAAGGGGAGGGGGCAGACCGGCGTGGGGGGGGTGGGGAGGAGAAGGGGCTGGAGGCAAACAAAAGGAGCTGCTGAACTTCCTGGAGAGAGGGAACGCGAGAGGGAGCAGAGAGAGAGAGAGACAGACAGAGAGGCAGAGAGAGGAGGGAGGGAGGGAGAGAGAGGAGAGAGCAGGGAGGGAGGGAGGGAGAAGAGGAGACAGGCGGGCAGCAGCTTCGGCCGCCCAGGCGCCCCCTCCTCCCGTCCGAGGGCTGGCAGCCCGGCAGTGCCCAGGGGCACCATGAACGGCAGCGGCGGCGGCGGCGGCAGCGCGGCACTTCTGAGGAGGCGCTCCAGCAAGCAGGGCTTACAGAACCTGCTGAGGTAGGAGGGCATCGAGCCCCCGCCGGGCCAGGTGTGAGGGCTGGGGGCCGGCCGGGGGGGGGGGGGGGGGGGGAGGCGGCGACGGCCACAGCCAGGATTGGGGGTGGGGAGGGAACAGTCCCTCTCCTCCTAAGCCATTTAGTCCCGTGCCCCCCTCCCCCCCACTCCTAGACAGACACATGAGGAGCTGAGGGGCCAGGAAACAAACTCCTGATAGCTTTTGCAGAGGCAGCGGGGGCTCCAGGCGCTGCCTCCTGCTCCGTGTCAGGAAATGGGGGCCAGGAGTGTCTGGGGCTCCTTTTCCTCCGCGGGAGCCTGGTTTGCTCCCCCCGCTCGGGCTTTACAGCGGCCGGGGTGAAGGGCGCGGAGAAGGGGGGGCTGCCAGGACCAGGCGCCCCTTCACTCCTGCCTCGGGGGCGCAGGGGGGCTTCTTGGACGGCCATGAGGCTTCAGCTCTGAGCCCCCAGTCCTCCCAGTCATCTTTAAAAGCAGGGTCCGCGCCCCCGCCTGTTCTAGGGTCCCCAAGCCCATTTGCTAGATGGGAAGACTGAGGATCCAAGAAAAGTGAACTTGGTGATAAACGGGGTCAGCAGCTAAACTAGGATTTAATTCTTGGGCGTCTGAGGGTCCCAGGCACTACAGGAGGTCCTGGGCTGGGAGGGAGCGAGCGCGTCTCAGATCCAACTTCCTGGCCCAGAATTGACTCTGGGGCTCAGTTTCCCCATCTGTAAATGAAGGGTCCCTGACACTTCTGAGATTACTGGCCGCGGGCTCTCTCCCCTTGTCCGTGCTCAGGCAGACCGGGGCTGGCCAGGCCGACTGGCCGAGGGGCCAGGATGGAGTCCGGGCCCTTGGGCTTGGGGGAGATTCGGGCCGGGGGGGATTGGGCAACAGCACAGTGACCCTGCGCTCTTCTCTCCCCGGGGAGCTCGGGAGGCACGGAGGGGGCAGTGCCCGCCCCGTGCCAAGGCTGCCGGGCTAGGGATCGCATGTGCACGCGCAGATAGGAGCCCCCAGGGATGGGCCGAGAGGAGGCCCGGGCTCGCCCTCCCCTTGGCCGCTGCATTTTTTAGGAGTGATGCGGGGCGAGCCCGGTCGGCGTCTGGGCTGGCTGCCCGGCCAAAGGGACCCGGCCAAAGGGACCCGGCCAGGCGGGCAGCGCGGCTCCGGGGGCTCTCCTCCGGCTGGCGGGGCCCCTTCCGCGCCCCCGGCTCGGGGTCATTGGCTCCTCTCCCTCCCCTCCTGCCAGGCCGCCCTGGGCCATTCTGGGGTGATCTCATCCTCCCTGGGGCTGGATTATCACTTCTGGGCAGATGGCTCCTAATCTACATATTCAGCCCTTCTGTTTTTCCTGATTCAGCCCCTGCACTTCCCCCGCCCCCGGCCTTGGGCCACGTGGCTGGAGGGGACCCCAAGAGACCGACGCCGGAGGGGGCTCCTGCAAAGTGTCCCGGCAGCTCTCCGGGACCCTCCCTGGGGTTTTCTTGGCAGACGCTACAGTGGTTTGGCGTTTTCTTCTCCAGCTCGTTTTACCACTAAGGAAATCGAGGCAAACAGGTTAAAATGACTTGGCCAGAATCACACTGACTGGGAAGTGTCTGTGGCCAAATTTGAACTCGCATCTTCCTGACCCAAACCCGGGTCTATCCACTGACCCCACCCAGGTGCCCCCGTCATTCAAGACCGATTTGTCATTTAGACACTTTGGAAGCTTATTTCACTTCAGGAACTGAGAATGATTCCTCCCAGCTCAGCAGAGAGCTCAGCACATAGTAGGTGCTTCTTAAGTACTTGTTTCCTTCCCTTTTTCCTTTCCCCATTTTACAGATGGGCAAACTGAGCCCAATAAAGGAGCGCTGACTTTGCCTGGGAGCCCATAGCCAAAAAGTGTGAGGAAGCGCTAATCTCGCCCCCCTGCCGAAGACCATTGCTGTCGGTCTCTCTCCCGACCTTCCTCCAAACACCCCTCGTTCAGCTGATGGCACCATGACTAGCCTCCTTGGCAGCCAGGTTTAGTCTTATCGTTTCTCAGACCAATTTCACACTTATTTAGTGCCTACTGAGTGCGAGGCATGGGGCTGGTCAACAGGGGGACCAGAAACAGGGTCTGTCCCCTCGAGGATGATTCCGATGTTCCCCAAGCTTCCGGTGAATTCAGCTCTGTCCTGGGCACCACTGCCAGGGAGCGCAGGTCCGCTGTGATACCTGCCGTAGCTCCCTACTGTCTCCGGGACGAGGGGGCTGGGAGGCGGTCAGCAAGCTCTGATTAATGCCTGTCATGTGACGGGCAGGGTTCCAGGCTGACTTCCACCATTTCCTGCCTTACTCCATATGCTTCCTTGCTCTAATCTAATGGAGAGGTGATGGGCGTCACCCTTTGTTATCCCAGTGAATTTGGGCTAGTACCTGGGCCTCAGTTTCCTCCGGGGAGTTGGAATGGACGCACAGCCTCCGCCTTGGAAGTCTCTGATCCTGGCAGTTTCTTTCGTTGCTCCCATACCTTTGTCCAGACACTTCCTGATACTTGGAACATCATCCCTCCTTAGCCTTGAATCTTCTTCCTCCCAAGCTCAGCCTTGACCTCCTCCCAGGAGGCTCCTGAATTCTCTTGACTCCCCTTTGAACTGTATTGAACTTTAGCTGATTTGTTCCATCCTGGAGCCTTGTCCGGGCTGGGATGTCCACAGTTAAAAGCGTCAGCCCTCTTCAAAAGCACTGGATGAGGGCATTCCTGACAGAGCCCAGGGAAGTCTGAGGGGCACGAAGCCCGTAAACGGAGCACTTTCTTCCCTTTTCTCAACAAGGGCTTCCAGCTAGATCGCTGGAAAGGGCCTCGGCGTGGCCGAGCACAGCAGCCTCCTCGTTTTGTAGCAGAGGAGACTGAGGGAGGCCCAGAGAGAGGGGGAATTTTGCCCAGAGTTCCCTAGGTAGTGAGCAGAGAGGCCAAAGTAGAGCCCAGAGCCTTTAGAGCCCCGTGCCCATTGCCTGCTTCCCTCGGGTCCTTGGCCAGCGTGGAGAACCTGGATTGCTGCAGAGTGAGTTCCTATAAGGGAGCCCCTGGGCCGGTCAGGTGCAGGCCGACCTCTGTGCCTCCCAGAACCTTTTCCCCGAGGGTCAGTCTCCTAGATTCTTCCTCACTTCTCACTTGGTAGGCAATAGTAAGTTATTCATGAAGTGTCTTATGAAGGCATTGTCTATCCTCAGTGCAGAAGGCTGGGGATAAAAGGGAAGGCGGAAGCAGAAGGGAAGGCAACTTCAGAAAGTTCAGTTTAAAGGGGGGGAAGCCTCATGAAAACAAATGTGTACATGCCAGATAAACTAGGAACTGAGGCAGAGGGGAGGCAGCGAAAGGGCATGGGAAAGGCTTGCTGGAGGAGCTAGAACCCGAAGGAAGCCAGGGAGGGAGGCTGAAGAGCAAGACAAGCAGGGAGAGCATTCAAGGCAAAGCAGGTCCAGAGATGGAGGGTAAGTAAAGTAAAAGAGCCACTAGAATTTGTTGATGAGGGGGTGACATACATAGTCAGATCTGGGTTTTAGGAAAATCCCTTAGTAACTGAATGGAGGATAGATTGAAATGAGGAGAAACTGAGGCAGGCAGACCCCTCAGCAACTATTGCATTGTCCAGGTGCAAGGTGATGAGGGTCTGCACCAGGACGTGTGCAGGGTCAGAGGAGAGAAAACAGATTGATTGAAGAGATGCTGAGGAGGTGAAATTGATCAGAGATGATTCATAGAGATGAAAGTGACAAAGAGATGAGGCAGAAGTGAAACTGACAATGACATGGAGGTGGAATTGATAAGAGATGATGCAGAAGTGAAACTGACCAGATGAAGCAAAGGTGAAACTGACAAGAGGCAGAGATGAAACTGACCAGATGAAGCAGAGGCAAAATTGACAAGAGATGATACAGAGGTGAAACCGACCAGAGGATTCCCAGGTGACATTGACAAGAGATGATTAACAAGAGATGATTCAGAGACAACATTGACAAGAGATGGTGCAGAGATGAAGCTGACAGGCTTGGGCACCCCTATTGGATCTGAGGATCAGAGGGAGTGAGGACTTCCAGGCTGGGAGCCTGAGAGACTGAGAGAGAGGTGGGGCAGGTTTAGGAGGAAGGTAAATGAATTACATTTTGGACATGTTAAATTTCAGATGTCTACTGGATATCTATTCAGGACGAAAGGAAAATTGGGGGTGTGAGGCTGAAGGCTGACTCAAAGACTGGGCCAGGAAATATAGATTGAAGCTTCATCGATAGAGAAATGGTGGCAATTACATTTTGGGGAGTTTCTGAGATTATCCAGTGAGGGAGCCTGGAGGGGGAAGAACGCCCAGGACAGAGCCCTGAGGGACACCTCTAGAGGAGGATAAAGCAATGAGACAGACAGAGCAGTCAGAGAGGAAGGAGAAGAACCAGGAGAGAGAGAGCTGAAAACCTAGAGACCAAAGAGTATCCAGAAGGTCAGAGTGACCAACAGTGTCCAAGGCTGCAGGTCCAATTCAGGAAATGATTAGGTATTTCCTATGATCATTTAGTTTTCATTCCATCTTAGGCAGCAGGAGTGCCTGGTCCCGAGCTGGTGCTCCTGTGGGAAAAGCTACAGCAAGAGGAGACCTAGGTCCTTGGCCTGGACCCAGAACAGGGGAGATGGCACCCACAAATCCCCTTGCTTGGCAGGGTGCCATCGTACAGTGAGGGCACTGCATGGACCAGCTTCTTAACTCAGAAGCCTCCAAGATGGGTATGAAGTATCATAATCTTCCACCCAGGACTCTCCCATGGTTCCAGCAAAGAATACTCTGGTCTGGAGTTCTAATTTCCCCCATTAAGTAGCAAAGCTATTGCTTCTAGCTTCTCATCACAAAAACCTGAGTTCAATCCAGCCTCATATACTTCCTAGCTGAGGAACCCTGAACAAGCCACTTTGCCTCTGGCTGCCTCCGTTGCCTCAACTATAAAGTGAGACAGCCTCCAAGGCCTGTTGTGAGAAGCAAGTGAGATAATCGTAAGTTAGGAGGGAAAAAGGGAGGAAGCCCTGCTTGAAGTTTCTGCCTCAGACTCTTATTAGTTGTGTGACCCTGGAAAAGGGCACACTTTCAAGCCTTATCTAATGTAGGCTGTATTTCCTGAGCACAGAGGTCGGGTCTCTAATGCCCCCTCTATAGAATAACATGATATAATGATAATAATAATAATAGCTAGCATTTGCATAATGCTAGGTCAGGTATGCCCAATGTTTCATGATTCTCTCCAGAATCCTTGAAAGGTAGGATTGGATAGGACAGATAGGCAGCTCCTCCCCGACTCCCCGATTACAGAGTGACTTGCTTGGACTCTCCAGCTATGAAGCCTTTTAGTCTGATTTTGAATTCAGGTTTTCTTGACTCCAGGGCCAGCTGCTCTTTCCCCTGAATCGGCTGGCTGCTCAGTGAGGCGGGAAAAGTGCTCAATACTGGATTTAATTTGATAGAATCAAACAAATCACTTATTATCAGCAAGCATTTATTAAAAGTAGGGTGCTGATGAAGCAGACAAATGACACAGTACCTACCCCCAGGGAACTTCCAGGCTCTTGTTTGTAAATACAAGTAGATAGAACCTAAACCGGAGGAAGTAGGCAGGTAGGAGACTGGGCGCTATCTTGCAAATTCTGGCACATGATTTCCTTATCTTTACCTTTAATGCAATGATCTATCATTGCCTCCTATTTGTTCTTTGATCCACCTGTTCCTTAGGATTAAGTTAGTTAATCTTTAATCTTTTTAGAAATGACCCTTTTTTATTTTATAATTGTGCTCAGGAAAGGCTATGTTGAATATTTCTCCTCTTCATTTGTTAATAAGGTTTTGATGCATTCATAATACAGGGCCCCTTCTTGTAAAGGAGGAGCCATCCATAGCTGATAAAGACATGCATGCTTCTCTGTATTCCCATCCAATAATCACCCGAGGTCTAATTCTTCTCAAGTGTTATTCAGTCTCTCAGCTTTCTTGTTTCTGTGGTTAAATTTGCCTAAAAGGTGTAAAAGGGATGCACTGAAGTTCTTAATCATGAGTACAGCTTTACTATCTCCCTGTAGCTTGTTTAAGCTTTGCCTTTAAGTATTCAGATGCTATGTCTTTTGGTGACTTTATGTAAAATACGGAAGATAATTCATTGGCTCTTGTATCTTGGCAAGAGAGTGTTTCCTTCTAGATGTTTCTCTCCATTCTCTTTTTGTTGACCCTTTGGCTGAGATCATGACTGCTCTCCCTGCTTTTTGGTGCTCAGCTGACGGCTTAAGTGACTTTAGTGCCTCATTTTAAGTCTGGATGAATCATGTTATTTACTGTTGTCGCTGCTCACTTCTTTTTTATGAGTGAGGCTATCCCATTCACATTTAGTCACAATCACTCTGATTCCTTGCTGCCCATTCTCATAAACTTTTTCCTCTCTTTGCAAAGATGGGCCAGGGCCAGCCTCAGCCCCCGATTTGTAGGATCTTCTTCCAGTCCTGGGATCCTTCTCTCTTCCCTTCACCCAGCCCCCAGTCATGATCAGGCAGAAAAGAGGAGGGAGTGTTTTCTATGCATGGGAGAGAGCTAAGGCAAAGGTGTGGAGATGGAAAACGTTGTCCTGGGGGTCAGACAGGAAGCTGAACTATTTGGTCAGACCGCAGAGTAGCGGAATGAGCCTGGAAGGGGAGGCCGGAGTCAAACTGCAAAGAGTCTGAAGCGACCAAGGAGTCCTCCCCAAGATAGCAAACAATCTGATATCGGTTAAACACTTGCACCCCTCCCCCATATCTCCATATTTGTCATATTGTGCAAGAAAAATCAAACCAAAAGGGAAAACAACCACGAGAAATAAACAAAAAAGGCAAAAATAGTCTGCTTCAACCCACATTCAGTCTCTGTATTTCTCTCTGGATGCCGACAGCGCCCTCCATCCCAAGTTCACTGGAATTGCCCAGAATCCTCCAGGTAATGGCACTTTGAGAGTGCTTCAAAGTTTGCAAAGCACTTTACATATGTTAATTCATTTGATCCTCAAAAGGGGGGCAGCGCTGCTGTTGTCATCCCCAGTTTACAAAGGTGGAAACTGGTTGCCCAAGATTTAGTCACTCTCCCGGGTGCACAGCTAGGAAGTGTCAGAGGCAAGATTTCAGCTCCCTAGAGCTGCCGGTTGGCTGGCCCCCCTCCTCCAGAACCTGCCTTCGCAGCGTCCCTCCCTGCTGAAAGGGCCCCCCTTCCTCTGTGACTCATGGTGGGGCATCTTGGGGAGAGTCACACCTGTGCCAGCAAAGTGCCTCCGGTGCCCCTGGGCCTTGGCTTCGGTGAAGTCTCAGTTTCCCCATCTGGAAATCGGGGTTAATGATCCCTGTGCAGGCTGTGGTCCCTTTGGGCTTCTCCTGGTGCAGTCGGCCCCCCTGTTCTCCACCCAAAGGGCAGCTCCTGGGCTTCTGGGCTCTTGTATTTCTATGTCAAAGTTCCTATTCAGTTCCGTCCTCTATTGCATTAAAGATCCATTTGTAGGATTTTGCTTTGCTTTGCTTTGCAAGGTAAATTATTCTTGGTTGTATGACTCTGTATTTGTGTGTACAATATAAATATTATTCTCTCTCTCTCACACACACAAACCTTTTGGAATATCATATTCTAAAGTCTCTCATTTATTATAGAAGAAGGGACCAGGTCTCATGTGATCTGACTGTGGTTTCCTGGGACTCAAACAACTTTTTTTCTGGATGCTTGCAGGATTTTTTCTTTGATACTGAAGTTCTGGATTTGGGCTCTGACATTCCCAGGACTTTTTGCTTTGGGGGTTTCTTTCAGGAGGTTATTGATTGATGCTTTCTATCTTTCCTCAGCTCTCTGTAATAATTTCCCAGAGCAGTTTTGACTTCTTTTCAAATAGTGACCGCATTTTCTAATCATGGTTTTCAAGAAGTCTGATGCCAAGTCCTTTTATCCTGGACCTGTTTTCCACACCAGCTGTCTTAGACATTAGGCATCTGATATTTTCTTGACTTTTTTTTTTCTTCCAGTTTTTAACATTTTGTGTTCATTCTCAGAGAATCATGAATTTCTTAAAGGTCAGGGATTCCGTTTCTTGAGTAAGGTTCAGTGCTTTTCTTAGTAGTCTATATCCCATCCAGTTTTTCTCCAGTTTCACTTTTTGTTTCATTTCTTTTCTGTATTCTTGCAGTCTTGGTGGATAATCGATTTTTTCCCCTTGGAGTCACTGGCTGAAACTGTAGGGAATCACCATCTGATTTTGGGGGGAGAATCTCTAGGTCTACAACCATTTTTTGTGCTGGTCGGTGTCTCTGATTTACGCCTCTCCCCCCAGCCTTAATTCCTGCAGTGGGGCTCTGTGCTAGGCTGCTTATCTCCCGGCTGCCCTTTTGGATGTGATGGCTAACCAGGCTTAGTCCTTGCTTAGGTCACCTAGGTTTCTCTGCTGACCTCTTCTTCCTGGGGTCGGGTCCCCTGGTCTTAGGGGATCAGACCCTGGTTCTTCAGGGCCCCCCCTGTGGTGTCATAGAGCAGTGTTGGGAGTCTCTGAGTCGGTGAGCCCTAGGCTATCCAGTTATGGGGGTACTGGGGACCCAGAGGCCTCAGACCCAGACAGCCATAAGCTACCATTGGCTCTGGCTGTCCAGTTGTACGGCGGCCTGCATGGGCATCCAGCAATCCCTTTGCTCTGCTCACGGGTCCTTGGGTGGTCAGCGGGGGCTGGACTAGGTGTATGTGTGCTGGGGCCCTGGCTCGGGTCAGGTGCCTGGATGTCCATGACCTGCTTGCCCCCAAGCACTGAGGGAGCTGGGGGGAGGGGGGGCTCCCCGGCGAGCCAGTCTTCAGGTGGGTCAGGGCCCGTCTTGGGGGAGGAAGAAGGGGAGCTGGACCCAGCTCCTTTCATGTCCCCCAAGTAAGTGGGGAGAGCCTTGAGGAGCTGACATTCTGCCCCTGGTAAGGGGGATCCAGACAGTGATAGAAAAAAGCCATAAATCCGGGTGGGGCCTTTGTTATTTGCAGCTTTGGTAGCTGGGAGATGGGGAGGGGACTCTGCAGGGAGCTGTGGGGACGAGCAGGGGTTCTTGGGGGTGGCAGGGAAGGCCCTGTGTTCCTGGTGGGGGGACATCGGCAGGAGGAGGGGACCCAGGTTGACTGGACCAGGGGATGGGGGAGAAGGGTTTGTGAGGGGGCTGGGGAAAGAAAGGCCTTGCTGGGGGATCGGGAGCCACTGGGGCTTCTGGAGAAGGCCTGGGACCTGGCCGGGCAGGCCTTGGTGGCTGAGAGGAGA
The DNA here is from genome assembly GCF_902635505.1 of Sarcophilus harrisii. Taxonomy (NCBI): domain Eukaryota; kingdom Metazoa; phylum Chordata; class Mammalia; order Dasyuromorphia; family Dasyuridae; genus Sarcophilus; species Sarcophilus harrisii. Next base: position 235,438,180 of record NC_045431.1, read on the forward strand.
ACGCCAGGTGGGAGCTGGGGGACAGGAAGGTCGCCGCCCCCTGGCTTCCTGCAGGTCCTCTTGTCGCACACCGGCCCCCTCCCTCCCGGCTGGGCCAGCCCCCCCACTTCCTGAGGAGCTTCTCCCCTCATCCTCCCTCCTGGCCCTGACTCACCCCAACTCCTGTGGGGCAGCCAGACCCCCAGACATGGCTGGGCAGCTCCGAGCTGGCAGGGGCGCTGACCCAGGGGTCCGGTGGCTGGCCCAGCTGGAAAGGGCGGGGGCTCTGGGTGCGGGTTCTGCTGTGGGGCAGGGCTCAGGGTGCAGGTCCTGGCTCAGGGGCAGGGCTCAGGCTCCTTTCTGCCCCTCCCCCCAACTCTGAAAAGGCCCTAAAGGGCCGGCTGACCTAGTCGCCCCCAGTCCCGAGTGCTCCCCTGGAAGCCTAAACCTTGGGCAGCCCTCCTGGGGGAGTGGGTGGGGGCAGGGCGCCACTCCCAGGCCAGGGCCCCCTCCCCCGGTTTAGCCGCCCTCCCTCCAGTTCCCAGAGCCCCAGGAATAGTGAGCCCATGAGGTCATCCCAGCAGGGGAAGTGGAGGAGGCGGGAGGAAGGGGGCTGGGAGCAGCCGCATGGAGGGGGGCGCCCGGCAGGGGCCAGCATTTCTGGGGGCCCAGATGGGGGCCCCAGCACCCCAGGCCTCCAGGAAGGACCCCGGGAGGGGCCAGGAGGGTCTCACCCTGTGCAGCCTGGAGGCCCTGGCCCTGGGGGGGGGGCGGGGGGGCTGGCTGGGGGCGGGGGCCTGGGGGGGGGGGGAATGACTTCATCTTGAGTGCTTTTAAAAAGGCATGGAGAACACACCTTGGACCCAGGCCAGCCCCAGAGACAACTGTTGTCATGGAAACTAGGGGGAAACAGAGGAGATGAGGGCAGCAGGAGGGGGAGGGGAGGCATTCCTCGGGCGTGGCCCAAAGCCTCCTGCAGATGTTGGGAGCCCCGAGGGCAGGGTCTGCCGGACCCCTCCCCCTTCTCTGGCCTGGGGAGGGGGCTGTCCTGACCGGCCTCAGCCTCAGCTCCGATCCCTCCGATCCCACCAGAACCAGAACCGGAACTCTGGCTGCCGAGAGGCTGTTAGATCCCAGATCCGGAGGGGGGAGCCGGTGACCCCGTGCCTCAGTTTCCCCACTTGCAGGAGGCCCACCTGGCTGGTGTGGGAGGGCCTGGAGGGAGCCTCCGGGGCCGCCCAGTGGGCTTGGGGCAGGGGCTGCTGCTGCAGCTGCATCTGCCGAGGGCTTTCTGGGGCTCCCTCTGCGGTGTCCAAAAGGGGATGCCTCGCCCCCCCCCCCTCGTCCCACTTTCCAGGACTGACCCGAGGAAGTCATCCCGGCCCACTCCCGTGTCTGACCCCCCCCGCCGACCTCTGACCTTGCGGGGATGTGGCCCCCAGACGGGCCGCGGGAAGCGTCCCCTGTGACCTGGGCTCCCTTGGCCGTCCCCCCATACCTGCCTGGCTGCAGGAGAGGCCTGATTCACTCTGAGAAGGCTGGGGGGGGGGGTGGGCAGGACACAGGCAGGGCTCCTCCGAGTGGGGGCCATGGGGACCCCCCCCGGCCCTGAGTCACCCCCTTTCTGCTTCCTTCCCAGACTCACGGCCCAGTGGAGCGTGGAGGACGAGGAGGAGGCGGCCAGGGAGCGGCGCCGGAGGGAGCGCGACAGGCAGCTGCGCTCCCAGAGCGAGGACGGGCTCGGGGGGCCCGAGACGCCCCCGGAGCAGCAGAAGCTGTAAGAGCCCCCCCACCGTCCGGTGTGAGACCCGGGGGGAGCCCCCACCCCAGGAGTTGTCCGGCCTCAGAGGGGCTGGGGGGGGGCAGCAGGGAGGGCAGAAGTTTTCTGAAGTGTCTGCCCCGAAGCCGCCGTCCCTCCATCCCCTACGGCAGCGTCCCCAGAGTCCGGCCCCTCGTGCCGTGGCCCCCCAGCCGGCTCAGCCCCCCCCCCCCCGCCCCCCCCCCCCGGAGGCTCCTTCCCTTCTCCCCTGGCTCAGGAGACGCTTCCTCCAGCACTTCTCAGCCATGTGACTGGGGCTGGAAGGGGGCCCTGTCTCGCCTCAGTTTCCTGCTCTGTAGAAGGGGCTGGGGCTGCCACTTGTGCCCCGGGTCGGGGGAGGCGCGGCTCTGGCCCCCTCCGACCCTGCCCTCCCTCCCCTCCTCAGCCTGGCCCTGAAGCCCCCGGAGCTGGAGGAGGACGAGGGTTTCAGCGACTGGTCCCAGAAGCCGGAGCAGAGGAAGCCCAGGTGGGGCGGGGGCGACGGCGGCTTGGACGAGGGGGAGGCACCCCCGGAGGACAGCCCGGCCAGCGAGGACAGGACCGAGGGGTGAGAGCAGCTCCCTCCCGGGGGCTCCTGGGCCATTTCCCCCCCCCCCCCCCCCCCCCCCCCCAGTGCTGAGGGCCCTCCTGCCTTCAGGTCGACCTCCCCGGCTGGGGGCAGAGACAGGGCGGGGGCCGTTCCTCGGGGGAGTCAGTGGGCCAGGGAGGGGGCATGTGTCAGGGCCGGGCAGGAGCTCTGGCCAGTCTGGTCCCCTCTGGGCCTGTGGCCTGCCGTCCCCGCCCCCGCCCCCTTGCTGGGCCTCCAGGGTATTTCCTTGGCTTCGGGGGTCCAGCAGGTTTGAGCTGTAATCCCCTCCCCCCCAGCTCAGGAGGTGCTCCCCTGCCTCAGTTTACCCTTTTGTAGCATGGGGGTGGAGGAGGGGAATGGCTGCCCTGGGGCTCATGGGGGGGGCACCAGTTCCGGCCCCACCCTCGGAGCCCTCGTCCCCACTTGCCGGTCGCCCAAATGGTGGGTCTGGGCTCTGTGCCCTCCGGTCGGGACCAGGCCTGTTCCTGCCCTGGGGCACAGAGCAGTGGACATTCACCGTCCTCCCCCCCAGCTCCTCACACCGCTCCTATGAGGAGGAGGAGGAGGAAGAGGAGGAGCCGCACCTGAGCCGGACCCAAGCCGGCCTGAGCCAGCTCTGTGTGGACCCGGCATCGGGTCCCGAGGAGGCCGAGACCACGAGGGACGTCCCAGAGGAAGAGATGGGCCTCCTGGAGGCCGGAGACCGCCTGCCGGGGCGGCTGGAGACCGAGGTACAGAGGGAGGAGGGCCAGGGGCCTCCCCTTGGATCCCGGTCCTGGTCGGGCTCTCCGGTGGTCACTGCCTTAGGGTGCGGGGCATTTTCAGAATAGACACGGCAGTGGCCTTTCTTCCTGCACCCGTGCCCCCGGCTGCCACACCCTGGCCAAGCTCCTCTGCTTCCCGCAGCGCTGGTGGAGCCCCCTGGGAGGGGAACCTGGGGCCGGGGCCCGGCTGTTTGTCCCCAGGAGAATTTGTCTTTCAGGGGCCGGGCCCTCCCCATCCTGGGCGCCGAGGGGCTAATTCTGGCCACCCTGGTTTCGGGCCCGGGAGAGGCCAGGTCCGACTCGGGGCTGGCGGAGCCTGAGGCCTCCTAGGGCTGGACATTGCCGCCCTCCTGCGGACTGGCTCTGGCCCCTGCCCCATTCTGGGCCCCAGCTTCCCTGCCTGTTAGAGAAGTTTAGTGATGGGATGTGGCGGAGCCATCCAGCCCCAAGATGCTGTGATCTTTGACCTCTGAGATGGGCCCAGAATCACCCAGAGCTGGCCCAGGACCTGGGGGCCCGAGGGGTGGGGCTGGGGGCCCAAGGGGCAGGGCTAAGGGCCCAAGGGGTGGGGCTGGGGGTCTGCCTGCAGCTGCGGAGCCCCCCCCCCACCCCCCCCCCCCCCCGTCCGGGACCCCACAGGCCCTGGGTGTGGGGGAAGGACCCACCCCAACCCTGCCTCTGCCCCCAGGACAGGAAGGTGTCCCCTGACTCAGAGGAGACGGAGCCGCCCCTCACCCCCACCCCCAAGGTAGGCCTGTGAGTAGGCGCTGGGAGTCCCCTTTGCCTGCCGCAGCTGGGGGCGTGGCCAGGCCCTCCGGCCGCTCTGCCTCTGTTTGCTCATTTCTGCCCAGAAAGCGCTTCCCAGGGTGCCTGGGACGTCCCCAGAGCCGCGCTCTGCAACGTTCCTGCCCCAGAACCCCTCTGAGGGCCCGAGGCTGCTGCCCTCGGGGCTGCTGGGGAGGGCCGGCTGGTCAGCGGGAAGGCTCTCCCTGCCCTGGCAGCGGTGGCCACTTCTGGAGCAGCCTCTGGGGAGGGTCAGCCAGCATTTATTAAGCGCCTGCTGGATACCAGCTCCTCTGGGAGCTTGGGACACTTACTGCATGCCGGCCACACCTGGGGAGCCAAAGGAAAGCGGAACTAGGTCCCTGGCCCTGAGGAGCTCCCAGATTTGTCCATACTCGCAGTGCGGGGGGGAGTGAGGGCCTGGGCGGGCGCGGCGGGGGGGGGGCGGGGGGAGAAGGGGCAGCATTGGGCAGGGGCTGCAGAGGGCACCCCCGGCAGATGGCAAAAATTCCTTCATTTGGCCCCCAGCCTTGGGAGGGCGGGACTGTGACCGTCCCTGTTTGACAGATGAGGAGACTGAGGGAGCCAGAGGCAATGACCGGTCCAGGACCTCCTGGCCTGGACTTGGGGTCCAGCTGCCGGCCCGGCTCTGCCAGCCCGGGCCCGCTGGGATTCGGGGGGGCCTCGGGCGCCAAAGGGCTCCCGGACCGGAGGGCCTGTTCCCGAGGGGGGGGCTGTTGGGGAAGCGGGCCAGGCCCGGGCTGTCCACGGGTTGGTGGAGGGGGCTGGGGGGCGGAGGGTGGCCCTGCAGGGGACTCCGTCCACAGCTCGCCCCTGATGTCGCCGGGAAGCCGGGGTCCCTTTCCCCAACCCTCTGGGGGCCCCTGGGGCCCGGCATGCCTCTGGGTCCTCCCCACCCAGCTCACCGCCGGCGGAGTCCTTGAACCTTCCATAAAGAAGAGGTAACCTCGGGGGGTCGGGGCTTTGGGGAAGCGGCGGCCCGGCCCGCCGGGCTCGCCCGCCTTGTCCCTCAGCAAAGCGTGAAGAAGTGACCCGCTGCCCGTGTCCAAGATGGGCGACCGGCTGGGCGTACCGCAGGCCATCGAGTGCGGAGGGCGCCCTCCGTGTACAAAGGGGAAAGGGAGGCCCCTGAGCACTCATTTGAAAGCGGCCTGGAGGACTGCTTTCAGGACTCCCTGGTGGGTCCCTCCCCTGTCCGTGGGCACCGGGAGGAGCGGCCAGAGCTCCGGCCTCGCAGGCAGCCCAGGGCAGGGCAGCTCCCTTGGGGGCTGGGCCTTCCCCTGGGGCGCTCTCCCCCCTCCTCCTTCCTGATGCCAGCCCTGCTGGGCCCCCTGCTCAGCGTCTGACTCTGCTGACTGAGTCTGGGGGCATTGCACATGGAGGGGGGTTTGTAAACTGGGGGGGCGGGCGTGTTCACCCGGCCAGGCACCCGTGTGTGTGTGTGTGTGTCTGCCCCGTGGCGTGTTCGGATGCCGCTGGGCAGTGCCCAGGCATCCCTGGCCGCCCGGGCCTGCCCCGTTCCCTCCCAAGGGGCCCCGGGGACCCCGAAGCTGGCCGGCCTCCCCTGGAGATCCGCCATGACCGTGGCCAGCTCCAAGACCTCTGGGAGACCGGGGAGCTTCTGGGCCAGTCCCCCGCCAAGACCACTCCTTGCAAGGTGGGCTCGGCCCCTCCCCCAGGCCTCCCTCCCTCCCCCCCCCCGGCCCTTCCCCCCCCATCTCCCCCCCAGAATGTGTCACCCCCCGGGGAGCTGAGCTTTCCCAGCTGGATCATGGTCCCGGGGGGCTGGCTGGGGGGGGGGCTCAGGTTTGGCTGGGCCTGCCCAGGGGACCCATCGAGCCTCGAATGCAAGCCTGGGGTCTATAGAATTTGGGAGGCAGCAGCTTGGGCCGAGGCCTACGAGGCCGGGCCCTGAAAACGTGTGTGCAGCTTGGGGAGGAGGGGGGCGGCCTGGGGGGGCCCCGGGGGGGGGGGCCTGGGGGCAGGGAGGTGGGGGGCTCACAGCCCCTCCTCAGGATATTGGCTGGGGACAGAGGCGGGTTTCTGGGGCACCAGGGGCAGCAAGCTTCCTCCACCATCAAGGTACTTCTTGGGGGGTTGTTCGAGGCTCAAGGGGTCGGAGGCCAGCCCGGGCCAAAGGGGCTGTGGAGGAAGGTGAAGGCGGTCTGGGCGGGCGGGGGGGGTTCTGGAGGCGGGGATTGGGGCTTGGGGGGGAGGGAGGGGCACCGTCAATCGTTTCCTCCCCTCCGTCCTTAATGGGGCCCGGTCTGGTGTGGGACCTCGGCCTTGACCCACGAGGGAGGAGGAAGAAACGGGCGGGGGAGGCCCCTGGACCCCCTCCCTGGCTCCATGAAACCGCCCCGGGAAGGGCAATTTTTGCCAGGGCACGGAATCGGAAGGTGCTGATGAGGACCCCGGGGTCTGGGCAAACTGGGCCCGGAGTGCGGGGCGGGCCAATCCGAGGGGGCGGGGGCCGGAGGGGCCAAGCGGGCGGGGCCAATCCGAGAGGGAGGGGCCAGCCCGGGGGCAAATCACTTAGAAAGGCCGCCCATCGGGCTTCTTCCCATCCTCCTTGGCAGATGTTGGGCTACTGTGGTCCAAGGGACCCGGCGAGCGCTCCCCCTGCTCCTTGTGTACCGCCTCCCTTGGCGAGGCTCACTGTGGGAGGGCCCGAGGGGGCCTGTTTGGGGGCGGCTCAGCCATTGGGAGGGCCGAGGGGCAAGGGCAGGGATGGGGGAAGCCAGGCGCTTCTTGGGGCAGAGACCCTCCCGGGGGGGGCAGGGGGAGGCGAGGAAAGAAAGGGCCCAATGAATCAAAAGTATGGGGAACCCGTGGTCTGGGCAGGGGGTAGCTGGGAGGTGAGGGTGAGGGCCAAGGCGGAAAGGGGGCCTGCTGGCTTTGTGAGGGGTGACCAGGGCAGGATGTGTGGTCATGGGATGCCCCAGGGCCTCCCCCCCACCCCGGCCAGCCCTGGGCCCCCGGGGAAAATGGGGCCCAGAATCAGGGTGGGTTCAGGAGGAGGCAAGGACTGGGGAAGGCACCTCCCCAGTGGGGCAATTCAGTGCCCTCCTGGGCATCTCACACACACACCGCCTCACTCCACCTCACCTCCCCCCGGACCCATCCACCACACTCCCAAACAGGGACCCGTGGGAGGACTGACTGGGCACTGCAGACATTTTTCGGTTCCTCCCCTCCCCAGCAGGCCCCCCTCCCAAGCCTGAGACCCCTCCCATGCCGGTCCTCCCGGGCTGCCCACCATGGCTCAGGGCTCCTCCTCCGCCCCGTGCCCTTTGGGCTCCTGGTCTGGCTCGGCCGGCCCTTCCTGGTTGCTGGCACCCATGGGGTTCAGGGCAGCCTCCTGGCTCCCAGTGGCAGCTCACCTCCCTTCACCCCAAGGACTTCTTGTCCAGCCTTGGGCGGCCCAATGGGCTCCTTGGGAGGCTTTTCAGGGCCCGTTGGGATTGTTGCCTCTTGTGGCCCCCCACGGTGGCCTTCGGATGGTCCAGTCGGGTGCCCTGTTCCCCCCCAAGCCCCTCCTCCTTCCAGCGCTCTCTGCCCTCAGGGTGGCCTCCCTCTCCCCTCTTTCCCTTCCTGTTGCCTTCTCCTTCCTCCTCTCCCTCCTACCTTCTCCCCTCCTCCTGCCTCCTCTTCCCTCATTTCTCCTCTTCCCTCCTCCTGCCTCTTCTTTCTTTCACCTCCTCTCTCCCTCCTGCCTCTTCCCCCCTCATTTCCCTCTTCCTCTTCTTCCTCCTTCGCCTCCTCATAGCTCTTTCTCCTCTCCCCCCTCCTCATCTCTCCTCTTCCTGCCTCCGCTTTCCTCTTAGCCTCCCCTCCCTCCCTAAGTCTTCCCGATGACTCACCCCATTACCCCTCACCCTGTCTCAGACCGGCCCTGGCTTTCCCCTTAGGGCAACTCCTCCCCTTTGTCCCGTGCCCCACAGTCTCCCCAATTCCTGTCCCCTTTCTCCATCTGGACTTCCCCTTGCTCTGGCAAAATGCCCAGGACCCTCTTCTCCCTGTGGACCTCTCCATTCGTCCTCCCTGCCTCCCCATAGACAGCCCAGCTCAGGGGAGACTCTTAGCTGAGGCCAGGAGGATCCCTGAGGGGCCCCCTCCAACCCGGCCACCGGGGTCTGCAGGGCCAGGGAGAGCACCGGACCTTCTCAGGGGGTGGGGGCACTGGCCTGGGGCATCCGTCCGGAGGGCCTTGGGGCCCTGCCTCCCGTTGCCAGGTGGGGTTGGGAAAACCACCTGGGCCGCCGTTTGAGGTTGATGGGAGTGGTGCTCATGGAGGGTCCTGATGTCTTCCCCAGTCCAGCCTTGAGGTTCTCCTGGACTCGGAAGGAGGGTGGACCCTGATTTGGTGGTGCCCGGGGCATGGGCTTCCCTAGGCTGGCGGTTTCCAGGCTTTGGCCTTGGTGGGGAAGCAGTCCTGGGACTGCCTGGACCTGGGACGTTGGGGTCCTGGTCCTGGGACTGCCTGGTCCCTCGGACTGCCTGGTCCTCGGACTGTCGGTCCTGGGACTGCCCAGTCCAGCTCCGGGTGATTTTGTCGGGGAGAGGAGGGGCCTGGGGGGGCCCTTGGCCCCTGGTCGGCTAGACCCCGGGGGGGGCTGGTGGCAGGGAGGGGAGGTGTCTGGTGCAGGCTGGGGTGGGGCCTCCCACCATCCCAGGCCTGCCCAGGGCATGGCCCAGGGGCCTCAGTTGGGCTGCCGCGGCGCTTCCGTTAAAGTTCTTGGGTGCCCGGGTGGGCCAGGCTACCCCAGGAATGGGGCCCCGGGGGGCTGGGCGTAACTCCCGGGAGTTCGGGCGTCAAAGTGGGGGACGAACAAGGGGCAGGAAGGCCCCGGCCCCCCCTCCCGGCCGGGCTCCTTGGGTGCCCTGGCTGGGCCCTTGGCCCCTGGTGGGATGGCATCCCATCTTTGCCGGGAGACTGGGGCGCGGGGCTGAGGTGGGTGGGGGGCCCGCTGCCTTAGGGGCCCCTGGCCAGCCCTCAGGGCCCTTGGGCCCGGGAAGGGGCTTGGGGCCCAAATAATTTTTCTTGAGGCGGGTCCAACTGAGGGGGTTCTTGGAATGGGGTTGGGGAGCTTTGGGCCCTTCCCCCGGACAGGGGCTCAAGGGGAAGCAGGGGGCCTGGGGGGGTCTGGGGGTTCCTGGGATCAAGTGGCCACAAGCGGGGCCAGGGTGTTGGGGCAAGGGGGCCGGGGTGGCTGGCTTTTGCCAAGGGGGCTGGGGGGGGACTGTGCTGGGATGGTCCGGAGCCCATGGTAGGGACAAATGGGGCCCGATCTTAGTGATTGACTGTCTGGGGCTGCAGCCTCCACACGGGGAGCCTGGTGGTCGGCGGTGGTTCTGGCCGGGGCCCCGGGCTGGCATTTGGGGGATCAGAGGTGGATGGCCTGGGCTCGGGGGTGGGGGGGCTGGGGGATCCGCCACCTGCTCATGGGCACCGGGCTCTTCCCGCTTCTGGCTCGGCCCTCCTGTCTCCCTTCCCCAGCTGCCAGTCTGGGTTGGGGGCAGGGGCCGGAGAGCAGGGAGGGGCGGCCCCAGGGGACCCCGGCTGGGCCCCCCGGGGCCGCGGACAAAACAGCCTGGGGGTGGGGGCTCTGGGCGGGCCCCGAGCTGGGGAGGTCATTCTGGGGTGTAGGCTCCTCTCTGTCTGGGTGGGGATTTTTGGGGGAAAGGTGAAGGGGCTTTGTGGGGGGGGGGGTTGGGAAGGGACCCGGTGGGTGGGGAGCCAGGGGGGCGGTCCAGGGGGGTTCGGGGCCCATGGCGGTGGGGTTAGGCGGGTGGGGGCCCATGGGCGCAGCCCTGGGGGGGCTCCACGAGGCTGGGGCCCCGCCCTGGTGGGCGGCCCCCACGGGGGACAGGGAGGGCCCGGAAGGGCTGCTCTGGAGGGAGGTCAAGCCCGCCTTCTTCTTGGCCCGCCTTCCTGAGGGTTCGGACGGGTTTCCTTGGCCGGGGGGCGGGAGGGGGGGGCAGGGAAAGGGGGCCGGGGCCTGGGCTCATGGGGCATGGGACAGTGATGAGCATTTCTGTGCCCTCGGGACGGGAGGTCCTGGGAGGTTCAGGCCCGGGCCCCGGGGGCGGGCCTGGGCTGGGGGGTTCAAGGGGAAAAGGGGATGGGGGGCAGCCGGAAGCGGGGGGGCTTCCTGGAAAGGTGACCCTTGAGATGCAAGGGCCCGAGGCAGAGGGTGGACAGGGCCGGAGGCGGGACCCCTTCGGGCCCCTGATGAACTCTTGGGCCTCCTGTCCCCATGGGGGGGAATAAACCAGCCTACACACCCAAGGGGCCATGAACAGGGGCCCTCCCCCCCCTCTGGCCTTTGTCATTTCTCCAGGGTCTGCCCCTCCCCTAACCCTCTCCTCCTGTCTTTCCGCTGACCCTGAGACCCCAGATGCCTTCATCCTGGCCGAGCCCTTCTGCTGTGGGGGGGAACCCCCCCTCTTCCCCGATTCCCCGCCGGGCCGGCCCCCCCACTTCCCATGTTTCCCCGGCTTTGCGGCCCCCGGCTCCCCAGCCCCAATTCCCTTGCCCGTGGCCTCCCCAATCCCGGGCCCCGGGGCCCCCTTCGCTCTTCTAGAAATTTCTTCCCCGATTTTTAAAATCCGTTTTCTACTTGACTGCCGTGTGTCTGGCCCATTTATGCCACTCTCCCCTCGGGTTCCTGGGAAGGGGGTGGGCGGCAGGGGGGCAGCTCCAGAGCCCCGGACTGCCTGGGAGGGCCCCCCAACGGAAGGCCAAGGCCCGTCCCTATCCCCATGGGCCCGGTGCCCCTGGGGGCGGGACCCGGACCCCTTCCAGAAAGGCCTTGGGTGGGGGACATGGGCCCCCTACCCGCTGTCCCTGTCCTGAAATTCTGGGTGTTTTTTAGTTTGATCAGGGCTGATCCTTGCTGGCCCTGGGGGCTCCCACGCCCCCCACCCGTTCCAGCCAGGTCTGGGGCCTCAAGGGAAGGATTGCGATGCCCCGAAACTCTGGGGGGGGACAGGGGGGCGGGTGGTGTCTGAAAAGGAATGGGCCCCCCGGCCCTCGGCACCAAATTCGCCGTGTGCCCCCACACAAGTGGGGGCCCCAAACATCATCCCACACCCAGCACCAGGGGTGCCTCGCCATGTGGGGGTGCCCAACCTAAGGAGATGAAAGCGGGCCTGTGCCCTTGTTGTCCCGGCCCCCAGTTGGGGCCCAGGTGCCCCGCATCTCCTGCCAGCAGCCAAGGACTTGGTCGGTCCCCGGGCCCCCCACCCCAGAAATCTGCCCCTTAGATATTGTAAATTGGGGGCCCCCCCAGCCCTTAATCCCCCTTCTCAGTCAGGGTGACGGTGGATCCTGGGGCGGGGGAAGGGGTATGGGAAAGGGGGTCAGCCTTCATCTTGGATGGGGGGAAGGGCAAACCGGCTGTATGGGGGCTCTTCCAGTTTCTGGGCATCTTAGGTCAGGCTTGGCAGTGCCCCAGGGCAAGGATCCTGGCAGGGGCCTGGTGCTGGAGTCCCTGCCCCGGCCCCAGGCCGTCTCTTGGGACCCAGAGGCCCTGTGCTGGGGAACCTGGGGGGCCTGGGGACATGGTTCTATGGGATGCCTGGGGGACACCTGAGGGGCTTGTGGGACATGGTTCTATGGGAACCTGGGGGGCCTGGGGGAACCAGAGGTTGGGACATTGGGGGGCCTGGGGGACACCTGGGGCCTATGGGGCCCTGGGGTTTATTTGCAAACCCGGGGTTTGGGGATCCTGGGGGCCTGTGGGGCCCTAGGAACCTTTGGAACATGGGGTCGGGGACACCTGGGGGTTTGTGGGATACCAACAAACAACCTTTGGGATACCGGGGTGTGGGACACCTGGGGGCCCTGGCAGAGGGATGGGACGGAGGCCAAGGGACCCTGCCCCTCTGCCTGTGGGAGCTTAGCTCCTGGAAGGGCCCATGCAGATCAGGAGGCAGCTTTCCTCTGAACGGGGGCTCTGCCGGGAAGCCCTCCCCACACCTGGGACCCTCTGGAAGCCCGGCTGGGCACTCTGCCCACCCACAGCCCCAGGCACCGGTGAATGCTCTCCTTTCCCTCCCTGCCCCCCAAGTGGGATTTTCGCCCTGGGCACCCTGGGGGGCATTGACAGAGCCCCGCCCTCCCGTGACCTCGCACCCCCAGTTGGGGCGGACCCCCGGTCCTGGCCTGCGGGTGGGGGGGCCCGTGCTGCGCTCTCCTTCCCCTGACTCGGCTGCCCTCTCCCCAGGCTGTGGGTGCCCAAAATAACCTGGCCTCCATCCCTCCTGACCCGGGCTGGCCGGCTCTCCCGGGCGCCCGCCCAGGCCCCGGGCCGGGTTTCAGGGCTCCAGCTGCAGCCAGCGCCAGCCTGGAGGGCGAGCCTCCCCTGCTGGCTGACGGGCCCGGCGGGGCCCGTGGGGGCTCCTCCCCCCCAGGGGGCAGGGCGGGCCCACGGCCTCTTGGTGCCCACGGGGGGGCGATTCTCGGGACTGGACGACGTGTGGCTGCAGCTTCTGGGACTGGGGGCCCCACGCCCAGGGAAGGGCCCAGGGGGGGCGTCCAAAGGCAAGTTCATGATTTCCTCGGCTGAGGGTCCCGGGGGACCGGGCCCCCTTTTGGTTCCCTGGGCTCTCCTCCCATGGTTCCCAAGCCAGCCAGGGCCCTTCCCAGCATTACAGCCTCCCCCTCCAGCCCCGGTCAGAACCTTCTGGTCGTGGTGCCCCTTAACTTCAGGGGCCCCCCCTCCCTAAGATGGGCCTCACCCCCTCCGGCATCTGGGGCTCTGCCTGCCCTTGGGGCCCCTCGGCCCTCCCCTGCTCCCGGGCTCTGGGGGGCTCGGCTCCGGCGGCCCCTGCCCCCAGTAGTGTTCCTTTGGACCACCCAGAGGCCTCTCTGATCCTCAGTCTCCCCATCTGCAGATGAGGGGTCGGACCAGCTGATCCCGGGCCCGGCGTGTGGGGGAGGGGGCGCCCCCACCCCTGGGGTCCCCTGCCTTCTGCTCCCATGGGAGGGCCGCCCCAAAGGGAGGGGCCTGGACCCTTCCCGGTAAAATTAAAACAAACACCTGGAGAACACAGGGCACAGAAAAGCAGGCAGGACACAAAAGAGACAAGAGAGACACAAAGAGAGAGACAGAGACAGAGGGACGGACCCTGGAGGTGGCAAGCTTGGGCGGGAGCTGGCCTCCCGCCCTCCCCTGCCTTGCCTTCCCCTCTGGAGGGCTATCTCAGCTTGCAGGGGGTTGCCCGGCCCCCTGGGAGGGCTACCTGGTGCCCACCACTTTTCCAAACCTCCGGGTCCCTGACCAGGCGAGCCGGCGAGAGGCTTCTGGCCCCCAACCCAAATTCCCCTCCCCATTTTCCTTGTCCAGGCGGGGGCAGGGCTGTCGCTTCTGTTTGGGGGCTGAGGTCCCCTGGAAGCCCCCGGAGTCTGGCCCCGCCCCAGTTTGTGAACATTGCCGTCCTGCTCTCCTGTCAACGGCCGGCCGCAGCCCATCCACACGGGGGAGCCAAGTGGATGAAGGCGCACTTGGTGGGCCAGTCCCTCCCTCAACCATCCCGTCCCTCAGCCAGGCGTCTGGTCCTTCAGATGGCCAGTGCCTCAGTCGGCCGGTCCCTCAGTTATCCGTCCAGCCCCTCAGTTGTCCATCCGGTCCCTTGGTTGTCCGTCCAGCTCCTCAGTTGTTCGTCTGGCCCCTCAGTTGGCCGGTCCCTCAGTTGTCCATCTGGTCCCTCGGTTGTCCGTCCAGCTCCTCAGTTGTCCGTCCAGCCCCTCAGTTGTCCGTCTGGTCCCTCAGTTGTCTGTCTGGTCCCTCAGTTGTCTGTCCGGCCCCTCAGTTGTCCATCTGGTCCCTCGGTTGTCTGTCCAGCTCCTCAGTTGTCCGTCCGGTCCCTCAGTTGTCCGTCTGGTCCCTCAGTTGTCTGTCTGGTCCCTCAGTTGTCCATCCGGCCCCTCAGCCGGCTGGTCCCTCAGTTGTCCATCTGGTCCCTCGGTTGTCTGTCCAGCTCCTCAGTTGTCCGTCCGGTCCCTCAGTTGTCCGTCCAGCCCCTCAGTCGGCTGGTCCCTCAGTTGTCCATCTGGTCCCTCGGTTGTCTGTCCAGCTCCTCAGTTGTCCGTCCAGCCCCTCAGTTGTCTGTCTGGTCCCTCAGTTGTCTGTCCGGTCCCTCAGGTGTCCATCCGGCCCCTCAGCCGGCTGGTCCCTCAGTTGTCCATCTGGTCCCTCGGTTGTCCGTCCAGCTCCTCAGTTGTCCGTCCGGTCCATCAATTATCCGTCTGGTCCCTCAGTTGTCTGTCCAGTCCCTTGGTTGTCCGTCCAGCTCCTCAGTTGTCCGTCCGGCCCCTCAGTCGGCTGGTCCCTCAGTTGTCCATCTGGTCCCTCGGTTGTCTGTCCAGCTCCTCAGTTGTCCGTCTGGTCCCTCAGTTGTCTGTCCGGTCCCTCAGCCGGCTCTCCAGTATGGTTCATCCCACAGATCTGCTCTGTAGTCAGGAGCTTGCGACAGCGGAGGTTACTGGGCCCAAACCCCCCTCATTTGCACCGGCGTTCCCCATGTGCTGCAGGAGGGGCCTGCAGGTCTCCGGACAACGCTGTCCCACCTCTGGGAGGTCTCCACGACCTGAAGCAGAGTGAAGGCGCAGACCGGGCGCCAGGGCCCGCTGGTGGTCGGCACCTGCTGTCCGGAGAGATGCCCTCTGACCATGAGCGGGGCGAGGATGGGTCAGTCACGGGCCGAGGGGCTGGCCCAACCGCAGCCAGTGGGGATGTGGCTGCATGAAGGTCAGGGTTCCCCCTGGGGTCCAAAACATCGCCCTCCAGGAGACGCTCGGCGGGGGCAGCGCGGGGAGGGAAAGCTCTGGCTCCCAGTTCTCCAGGAGGGCCATGGCCCCGGTCTCCGGGCAGGGATGACTCTTTCCCCCTCTCTTGGGTGGCTCAGGACCAGACCTCAGCTCTGGGGTTGCAGTTTGGGACGGACGTTGCCCGGGCGAAGTGTTGGGGGAGGCTCAGTGGGAGGAACTGGGGGTGCTTGGCCAGGGCCCAGCGGCCCCCGAGGGCTGCCAGGGGTCCGGCCCAGGGTACTGGAAGCCTGGGAAGGAGGGACTCCAGGCGGGAGGGCCAGGAGCCGCCATGGGCCTGATAGCAGGGAGATCTCACTGACAGAGAACCCAGAGTCACAGGGCAGGCCTGGGGAGCCGGGGAGGGGCTTGGGGGGGATTTTGCTTCAGTTATTGCTTGGACTGGACGGCCACTGGGGTCTCTGGCATCATGGGATTCCATGCAGAGTGGAACCTGGGGGAGAGGGCTTGAATAGTACAGTTCTGACAGTTGGGGAAACTGAGTCCCGGAGCTCTGTGGAGGCATTTCTGTATGGCTCCTCTCTCCCCCCTGTCCCTTGAGCTCAGTCCAGCCCAGCGGATCAGTGAATCCAGGCCCCATTGCTGGAGGGACTCCTAGAAACGCTGAGCCCGAGCCCCCATGCTGAAGTCCCCCCGTGAAGGCCGTGACATGCTTAGGGCCGCCCGTGGGTGGCTGGCGGGGGCTCAGAGGTGACTCGGCCAGGGGCGCCGAGGAGCTGCAGCCCCAGCGGGAACCCGGGTTTGGGGGAGATGCCCCCGGGGCCGGGCCCTGAGCAACACTAGGCAGGGGTCGGAGGGAAGGCGACACCGGGCCTGGGGCCGCCGCCGCTCACTCCCTGCTGAAGGCTCGGGGCAGGTGGCAAGGACAGGGGGGGCTCCCTGGGACGTGGGAGCAGCTTAGGGGGAACAGGACAGCCCAGCAGGGTCTCCGGGACACAATGTCCCATCAGCCCCATTGGCCGGGGTGTAAATTTAGCACACAGCCTTTCCTGGCCGGGGGTGGGGGCAAGGCCGGGGGTCCTCTCTCCTTCTCCAAACATGTCCCTTCCTTCTCAGCCTCCAGAGACAGCTGTGTCTATACTTGGTATGGCCCCCAAGACTGGGAGGGTCCTTCCCCCCCTCGCCTTGCTCCTTGGCTACCCAGTAGGCTCTGGGGCAAGATCAGATGTCACTATAATTGGGGGCAGGAGGGCTCTGGCTGGTGACATTGCCAGCAGCCAGCCTTGCTCCTCGGGGCTCCCCTTCTCCGCAGACTTAGCGCACAGGTCAGTGGGATGGGGCGGCTGGGGAGACGCCGGAGAAGCTTGAGTTAGGGTCCCAGGGGTAAGGGAGGCAGGGCTGCCCAAGGCAGGGTGGGAGAGGGGCTGGGACACATCGGGCAGAAGCGGGCTCCCCAGAGGGCAGGGCCGGCTCCCAGAGGGCCAGAGGGCCAGGGGCCGGCCTCCTGAGGGCCTTCCTGCTCCCTAACTGTCTGGGATGCTCCCTTTCTCAGACGCTGCCAGCCCGTGACCTCCAAGCTCAGGGAGGGCCTAGGAGGAAGGGGGGCACCAGCCTGGGCTTGGCCCCTTTCCCTTCAGGGTTAAGGGCTGCTGGGGAAGGGCTGGCTCGGGATGGGGCCTCCCCACACAGACCTGGAGGGAAGGTCAGAGGTCCAGCCAGGCCGAGAGGAAGGGGTCCAGGGCAGCCCTCCCCACCCCTCACGAAGGAAGTCTGGGGGCGGGAGGGGCCTCATTCCAGGGCAGGGGCTGGCAGGGAGCATGGCTCCGCCCTCAGCCAAGGGAGAGCTGGGGGTCCTCCCAGGCTCCGGCCCCCGGCCCTCCTGAGCTTGGTGGCCCCCTGCAGAGGGGAGATACCTGTACCTCCCTTCAGGGTGGTACAGCTGCCCCAGGCCCAGCCTAGCAGCGGCTTAGGACCCCGAACCCCTGCCTGCCATCTTTGGGACTCTTGCGTGCCGGGCGGGCTGCAGACGGGAGATGGAGGCGCCGGCCCTGGATGCCTTGGAGGGGGACACATGACCCAGGGCCTTCTGCTGCCCTCTCTGGGAGGCTCCTCCCCTCCTCTCTTCCCCTTAGGGCCCCATGTAAGGAAGGGGCGTCTGTTCCAGCAGGGGCACGGGGGGGAGCATCCAGGCTGATCTCCACTCCTGGGAGGCGGTGAGTGCATTCCAGCTGTTAGGGGTGTCCAGGCTGGTGCCATTTTCGCTGCCCTTCCCAGGACATGTGACTGATGGGGGTAGGGGGGAGGCAAAGAGTCAACACCCAGAGGCCTTCAGAGGCTGGTCCCCAAGCTCCCCGGGACCCCTCCTGAAGGGGAAAGGAGTGGGACTAGAGGACCAGGGACAGAGACCAGAGAGAAGAGAGAATGGAGAGATCAGATGAGAGACACACACAGAGACAGAGACAGAGAGTGAAGAGAGAGAGAGCAGACAGAGAGAGACACACACAGAGAAGAGATGGACAGAGAGCAAAAGAGAGAGACAGAGACAGAGAGATCAGACACAGAGGAAAGAAACATCAGAGAGAGAGATAGAAGAGAGAGAGACATAGAGAGACATACAGAGAGAGAGAGAGAGTGGACAGAGAGCGAAGAGAGAGACAAACAGAGAGACACACACAGAGACGAGAAGAGAGATGTAGCAGAGAGAGACAGAGACAGACAGGAGACACACAGAGACAGAGAAAGAGATGTAAGAGAGAGATACGAAGAGACACACAGAGACAGAGAGATGGACAGAGAGTGAAAGAGAGACAGAGACAGAGAGAGAGACACAGAGGAAAGAACAGCGAGAGAGAGACAGAGAGAGAGAAAGAGAGAATACAAGAGAGACAGAGAAGATGGACAGAGAGCGAAAGAGAGAGACAAACAGAGAGACACACACAGAGACAGAGACAGAGAGATGTACAGAGAGAGAGAGAGACAGACAGAGAGAGACACACACAGAAACAGAGCGAAAGAGAGAGACAGACAGAGAGACAGAGACACAGAGTAAAAGAAACAGCGAGAGAGAGACACACAGAGAGAGACACACACAGAGACAGAGATGGACAGAGAGCGAAAGAGAGAGACAGAGACAGAGAGACAGAGACACAGAGTGAAAGAAACAGCGAGAGAGAGATAGACAGAGAGAGAGAGACAGAGAGAGAGCAGACGTGAAAACTTCTCCATAGCCCGACTATGGAAGGATCGTCACCACAAGTAGGGAGCCCCTCGTCGCCGCAGCAGAGATGGGGGGCTGCTTTTCAGGGGTTCTTGACTTGATTGTATTTAATTTGGTGGCTTAGTCATTCCCACCTTGCAGGGAACAACACGCAGGGGGTCAGTCCCGGGAGCGCCTCCTCCCGTTCCTGGCACACGGTCCCTGAGTCAGCCGGCAGGGCACATGGGAGGCAGCCCCCCCCGTTAGCCTTTGCAAGGGGACCCACCCCCTCCCTCCGAACAAAGGGGTGCCCTTCGTCTTCTCGGGCCTGGCTGGAAGGCCCGGGGCCACTCCTGCATTTCCGAGGAGGACGTGGGCTGGCGGGTCCCAGGCGCCGCCATGTTCTCTCCCGCCCCGACTCCCAGAGTCTGGGCCCCCGGGGGGGGGCCTTAGAACCCGGCCCCGGGGTGTCAGAAGCTGGCATTCGGGCACACTGGGAGGGAGCTTAGAGGCCGCCTGGATGGAGGGCTTGCTTGTTTCCCCCAATCTGCAGGTCTATGGGCCACAGGAGCAGAGCTGGGCCGCTAGTTTGGCCTTCAAGGCCTGCTGGAGCTGCCCTTGAGCCTGCAGCCCGGGCTTCCAGGGAGGGTCTCAGAAGTGGGGCGGGTGCCCTAGAGGCCGGGGCAGCAGCGCTTAGGCCCTTATAGGGCATGGCCAGGGCCAGAGGGTTATTCTTAGCCGCAGCATGGGGGGCCGCCCCTCTGGGGCCCCCACCCCTCTGGAGCCCCCGCCCCTCTGGGGCCCCGCCCCTCTAGAGCCCCCACCCTCTGGGGCCCCGCCCAGATGCCTGAGGAGGACACAGGGACTTCTTGAGTTTCAGGCAGAGAACCTTCCTTGGCTAATTTTGGCAGCGGCCACAATCCTGGAGGAAGCGCGGGGCTCCTTGGGTATAAATAGCCACTGCCCCGCTGCCAGGGCGTCGGGGCCGAGAAGGCCCCTGGGCACAAGGGGGGCCCAGCTGTCTGGCCCACACCCCACCAAGGAGGGAGCATTTTTTCCCCCTGAGGCAGTCGGGCTTTCGTGACTGACCCAGGGTCCCACAGCCAGGGAGTGTTTGGTGTCTGAGGGCATAAACTCTGCCAGTCCCCAGGCCTAGCATGGGGACCCACAAACAGTGGGCATTTAATAGTTGTTTATAGAAAGAAAGAAGACGGGTCCATGTGGAGGCTCTGGGCTGGCAGTCAGAGGTCGGGGAGCCTAGAGGCAGCATGGGCAGGAGCAGCAGAGGCGGCTCAGTCTTTTTGCCTCTATTTCTTTCTTCTGTTTTTACATCAACTACATCCCCCCCCCCCCCAAGAACCATCCCATGTTGCAAAGAATTTTTTAAAGGGAAAGAAAGATGGGAGAAAAGTGTCTGGCTCAGAGCCCAGTCTCCTCTCCAACTCTGAGAACTCCAGAGGCTGCCCCAGGCGGCCTCCACCCCCTCCTGGACTCCCCTTCCCGGCCCCCATTCGGTCGGAGACATCGCCTTCTCCCACCGAGGACGCAGCTCAGGGGAGGAAAGTGGGTCCAGGAGGCAGGATGCTGCCCCTGGCACCGACGCCCCTTCCCAAGTGGGAGCTTTCCTGAGCAGCCAGGGAAGCCTTTGCCCCACCATCCTGCAAGGAAAACAGTAGCAGCCCCACTGTACAGATGAGTAAAATGAGGTTCTGCCCTCTCAAGGGGACTGGGTTGCCTCCGGACCAGCCGGGGTCTCTCTCCTTAGGGGCCTGCAGAAGGTCTGAGCTCGAAGTTGGAGGCTGAAAGGGCCTTTAGAGCACAGAGATTATGGGGCCGAGTCCTGCAGCTAGAAGGGGCTCCATGGGCAGTGGCTCCCCCCCCACCTGTGCACCCCCGGCTCTTTCTCCTCATTCCCTCTCGGCATGGGGGGGGGGTGTCAATAAGCCACAAATGCTGTCATGGAGGGGCTTCCCTGAGCCCACCAGCTGCCCCCTTCTCAGCAAGAGTCGGTCCAGGCTGGGGGAGGTGGGGGACCTCACCAAGTGTCTAGGAGTGAACCAATCAGGCCACTGCCAGGTGAGCAGTGTCTCCAGGGAGGGAAGGCTGGGGATCCCGGGGAATCCCCCAGTGCACAGAGACTGAGGCCAGGGGGCTAAAGAAGGAGTGGGCTCCCTCCGGGCAGGGCCCGGGCCATCCGGCCGCTGCCACCCTGCTCCTCCTGCGGCGCCCACCCTGGGAACGATGCTCCCAGGAGGCTGGCTGGGGCTAAGCTGTTCCCCTCTCCCCCCTGCCCTCTTTCTCTTCCCCCTTCCTGCCCCTCTCCTCTCCCCCTTTCCATCTCTTTCCCTCTCCAGAAGCGAAGCCCACCGCCACCATGTCTGACGAGGAAGTGTGAGTACAAAGCCCACCCTGCTCAATCCTGCCCTGGGCCTGGGACCCCCGGGATTGGGACCCCCGGGATTGGGACCCCTGGGCCTGCAGCTGCTTCCCGCCCCTCAGACAAGTCTTCCCAGGGACCTACTCCTTTTCAGTGAGGAGACCAGGAGAGCTCGGATGGGAGCCAAGCCTGTGGGGGAGAGGGGACGGGGGGCAGGGCTGAGCCATGCTTGTGGCTGGTGATCGCCTTCATGACCTCCCACTGACCGGCTCTCCCTCTTCTTCTCTCCACAGTGAACAGGGCGAAGGTAAGTCTTTAATCATCTCCCTGGGCTGGGACGTTGGACACTACCCTGACTTATGGCCAAACCTTGGGGAAAGTGACCCCCCCACTTTGTGCTCTACCTCCATCTCCCGGGGCCCCTGATGGGGACGTGGGCAGCGGGCGAGCTCCTTAGCCCAAGGCCGGAGGCATCTGGCCCCCCACAGGACGCTCACCACGTGCCCAGACCCTTGGCGGGTCCCGGCCGATGGACCCCGAGGCAGAGGGAGCTAGCTAAGGCAGGGGCCACCCGCCGGGTGAGCCTGGCCCCGCCATTCTGCTGCTACAGGCCCACATGTCCCTCTTCCACCCTTTAGAATTGAGGAGGGGGATGGAGGGCAGTCTGGGGTTAGTCTCAGCCTTGTGTCCCCTCCGGCTCAGTCCCTGGGGAGCCCAGCAAGGCTTCTCACCTTTCTTCCCTCTGCTGAGGGCCAGTGGCTCCAGCCCTCCCTGCCCAAGGCGGGTCAGACCCTCCCCAGCTAACGCGACCCTCTCTTGTGTTTTTGTTCCAAAGCAGAAGAATACGAAGAGGAAGGTAACTAGGAAGCCCTCCCCCTCTTGGGGTCTTGGGCTTTCTCTCCTCACTTCCTTTTCCTCCTGCCTGCAGTTCTTCCTCCTCCTCCTCTTCCATGAATATTTCATCATTGTGATGAAATGTCATCACTACTAACCCCTCCTGCTCCTGATTAATATCAATTAATGTCACTTAATGGATGCTGAAACTTCATTAGTGTTTCCTAATTAAGCCTCCATCACGTGTAATTAATATCCATTAATGGAACCTTCCCATGATTAATATCTTCACCCTAATGAATTAACAGTGACTCGGGGCGCCCAGCTGCTTTCCCTGAGCACCTTCGGGCAAGAACTCAAGGTTCGTCTGTGTGGGGGAATCTCCTTTTTCAGCCTGGCTCTCTGGGTCCAGGTGCCCTGTGGGCCCGGCCCTCACTCTGACAGGAAGTGCAGGCCAGTCAGAGTGCCTTCAAGGTGCTGGTGGAGCTCGGCGGTGCTGGTGGAGCTCGGTAGTGCTCCCGGGGCTCCCACGGTGCTCCCTGGGGTGCTCCCATGGGCCAAGCCCCTAAAATGAGTTGGAAATCTTCCCTGAGCACTCAGCTCTTCAGCCCCCAAAGGAAGCTCTTTCCCTCCCGAGATGAAAGGATCAAGAGGAGATTTGAGCTGGAGAAGCTGCCTTGGAGCAGGAGCTCCTCATTTCCAAAGCCCCCAGAGACTCATTTCAAAGCCCCCCAAGATTCGTTCCAAAGTGTTCCCCGTGAAGGTGACTGGACGCAAAGGCCCTGCTAAATATGGCCTCCTGCAGTCCCAAGTGGAGAGCTGAGTGGAGGCCCCCCCCAGATCCATTTTTGGGGCCCCCTCCCCAGACTCTCCCCCAAATCCATTCTCAGAGTCTCTGAAGCGACTTTCTGGGAGCTGCAGCCTTGGCACAGTGGGGGCCTGCGGACCTCAGGCTGCTGGGGGGCTCCCCCGGGATGCCCGGATCATTCAGGGTCCCTGGCAATCTCTGGCAATGGAAGGAACACTGAGCTGGGAGTGAAGCCCCTCCCTCAGGGCTATGGTCACCCGCCGTCCCTCCTAACCTCCCCAGGATGGAGGCTCCTCCAGGGGCCAGGAGGAGGGCTCCCAGCTGGGAGAGCTGCTGTTGCAGGAAACGCCGGCAAGGTGGGGAGGCCGGACTCCACGGCCTGCAAGGCTCTTTCCGGCTCTAGAGCTGGGACTTGAGGACCCGTGACGGGGACAGGCTGCATTAGCTTCTGCGTGCCTCAATTTCCCCATTTTAGCATGGGCACACTAATTTCTGTGACACCCTCCATCTTTCAGAGGTTTCCAGTGACCCTGGCAAGCCCCTCCCTTCCTCAGAGCCTGGAGACCAGGGCTGCTGTTCCCTCCTGGGCTCCGGGGCTTCCGGGTAGGGGAACAGGCCCCAAAGGTCTAAGGCTTTCCTAGTGGGGCAAGGTCTCCAGGTCCCCTCTGTCCCCCACCCGTCTGGACTCTCCCTGCCCAGCACCCAGGGGATTACCAGCTACCCAGAGAGCCCGCCCTCTCGTGCCAATAGAGGCCAGGCCGGCAAGTCCACCGCCCCCAGCCAGGCCCACTCAGACCCCTGGACGGGACCAGCCCCAGGGCCCCTCTTGCTGCCTGACTCTTTCCCCTTCCTCCGGTGCCTGAATGTCTTTTCCTCCTAACTGCCTGACACCCCCCAATCTCCAAGGCCTTCACTTCTAACACTTCCTTTTCTTTGCCTCCCCCTGCGACCTCTGACTTCTCCCCGGAGCAGAAGCCCAGGAAGAAGGTAAGTCGCCCACCCGGCCCCCAGCAGGAGGAGAGCCGGCCTGGCCTTGGTCT
This sequence comes from Sarcophilus harrisii, assembly GCF_902635505.1. Classification (NCBI taxonomy): domain Eukaryota; kingdom Metazoa; phylum Chordata; class Mammalia; order Dasyuromorphia; family Dasyuridae; genus Sarcophilus; species Sarcophilus harrisii. Next base: position 235,461,143 of record NC_045431.1, read on the forward strand.
CGGCTTGTGGCTCCCGGGCCCTGCCGGCCCTCCCTCTAACCCTCCCACCGCCAGCGACCCCCCCTCACTCCCCTGCCCAGGACTTGGCTCTGTGGCTCCCACTAATGCTCTCTCTCTCCTCATGGCGGCCCCGCCCGGCTCCCTGGCGCTTCCCACCTGCAGAAGTCCATGAGGAAGGTATGACCCCATGACTCTGGAATCCCATGCGTGGGGCCCCAAGCATGACTGGGGATTCCAAGGGGGGGCAGGGCCCCCCAGCCACATGGGTGGCGCCCACGGCATGTGGCCCGTGTGGATGACTAATGCTTGGTGCTGCATGGCCATGGGGAGCCCAGGGTGGGGGGCAGAGGTGCCCGGGGGGCCTGGGCACAGAGATGCCAGTTTCGTGGACTTGGAGACAGGCTCTGCCACTTGCAGCATAGCCTTGCCAGGCCATTTCCCATCTGGGAACCTCGGTTTCTCCATCTGTAAAAAGGAGGACCGTGGGGGCCGCTTCCAGCAGAAGCCTCAGGCCCTGACGGCCTCCAGTTATCGGGCCCATCCTGAGGTGGGCGCTCGCAGGGGGTCAGAGAGACCCTCCGAGGAAGGACGAGGCCCTGGGTCCTGGCTCTGCTGGCCCCTTCCCTGCCCGTTGCCTCCTTGTAAAAATGAGGCTGCTGGGCACTCACCAGGCTGAGAGGGGCTCCCCGAGAACCCCGGCCCAGAGACGCAGCCCACAGTGGGCCTTGGCCCAGGCGCCCAACAAGTCCGGGCTACCCCAGCGGCCCGGCCCGTCAGTTCTGGGGGGCGGCTGATGGGGCTGGGCAGGGCGGCAGGACTCTCACCTGCTTCTCTGCCCGCCTCTCCTCAGCCTCCCTCCCTGTGGCTCTGCCCCTGCGGGCCCCACCGGCTCCAGCCCCTCTGGGCTCCTCCCCCGCCCCAGAAGTGCTCCGCCCGGGCAGCTGAGGAAAAGGAACAGGGGCCAGAGCCCTTGCCCCTCCCCCCAGCAAGCTCCCAGGCCTGCCTACCAGCTGGCGCTTGTGGACTAACTCCATAACTTAGAGCACAGGAGACCCCTCCCCCCTCGGGGCTACAAGCTGGGCTCCCAGAGCCCATGGGGAATAGGAGGCCACAGCCCGGCCCTGACCCTTCTCCCCAGGCCAGAGCTTCTGGAAGCCCGGGGCTGGCCCTTGGGGCCTCAGGGGGCATCCCAGGGCCTCAGGGGCATTCGCTCCTGGTCCTTGATGTTCCTCAGGCCACCGCAGGGTCTCCGTCCCTGCCTTAATCTGGGCAGCAGCTGTCAAAGGCCCGTGGGAAGAGAAGGGCCGGGAGAGGCCTGTGGTGGTAGTCTTGTCCACCTCCCTGGGGGGCTGCTGTGTGACCCCGACTGCTGTGACTCAATTATCCTTCTCCATTAACCAGCTGTTTTCTCGTTTGAACCCCTCCTCCTCTTCCTCCCTTCCCTCCCCCTTCACGGTGGGTGTCGCCTCTTGTTCTGGGACTCTTCTCACCCATGAAGTCCATGAACCAGGTATGAGACATGACTTCAGGCTCCCGTGGCCTGCGTGAGTGTGTGTCCTGTGTGAGCGAGCGTGCGCAGGGAGCTCTGGGTGACCCAAGAGGAGGAACAAGAGGGGCCCAGGACCCACGGCCCAGACAGGGCGCCGTGTCCTCCTCCCTCCCTGCCTCCCCGCCTGTCTCTGTCTCTCTGCCTGTCTCTCTCTGTCTCTGTCTCTCTATCTCTTTGTCTCTGTCTCTCTCTTTCTGTCTCTGCCTCTCTCTGTCTCACTCTGTCTCTCTCTCTCTCTCTCTCTCTCTCTCTTTCTGTCTCTGCCTTTCTCTGTCTCTCTCTGTCTCACTCTCTGTCTCTCTGTCTCTGTGTCTCACTCTCTCTGTCTCTGTCTCTCTCTCTCTGTCTCACTCTCTGTCTCACTCTGTCTCTCTCTTTCTGTCTCTGTCTCTGTCTCTGTCTCTCTGTCTCTGTCTCTCTCTCTCTCACTCTCTCTGTCTCTCTGTCTCTGTCTCTCTCTCTCTGTCTCCTCTCTGTCTCCTCTGTCTCTCTCTTTCTGTCTCTGTCTCTCTCTCTCTCTGTCTCTGTCTCTCTGTCTCTCTCTCCTCTCTCTGTCTCTCTCTCTCTGTCTCTGTCTCTCTCTCTCTCTCTCTCTCTCTCTCTCTCTCTCTCTCTCTCTGTCTCTCTCTCTCTTCTCTCTGTCTCTCTCTCTCTGTCTCTCTCTCTCTCCCCTCTCTCTGTCTCTCTCTGTCTCTGTCTCTCTCACTCTGTCTCTGTCTCTCCCCCTCTGTCTCTCTCCCCTGGGATTTTCACCACTACTCTTTTTTCTTTCCCTCTGCCTGACCTGTCTCCGTGATGACCCCCCCACAGAGGAAGTCCAAGAAGGTACGTATGTGTTGGCCGCTGCCTTCCCGATTTTGCTCCCTCCCTTTTTCCACTCGGGTCTGTCTGGGGGTGAGGGTGGGGGCTCCCTGAGGAGATGCTTCCAGGGCATCCGTGTGGGCCCCGAGCTGATGGGGCTTGGGGCAGGATGCCTGGGGGAGGGTCCAGGAAGAAAAGAGGGAGGGCGGGGTGAACAGGGTCCCTGTGGGACCGAGGTGGGAGTGCAGAGAAGGGAAAAGCCGAAGCGGCTCCCTCAGGCAGAGGGCCAGACTGGGGCAAAGGGGAGGAGGTGGGAACCAGGGAAAGAGACCCAGCCCCCCCCCCCCCACATACACAGCAGGGGACCTTTGCTCGGGGCCAAGGAGAACGGGACGAGGGTGTGCGGGTACAGAGACGCCTTCCTCGCTGAGGGGAGTTTGGGGACTTGATTGTTTCCCGCCCACTTCTCTTGCCTTTGGGGGATGCAGAGACTTCCCCAGCCTTAGCCCGGGGCCCAGGCCCTGGGGGGAGGCAGAGAGGGCTGGCCCCAGCTTCCCGAGCCTCTGGCGGGTGCTGCCTGACAAGCAGCCCCGCACTGAGGTGTCCGGCACATGGCCATGGGATGTGCGGAGCCCGCTTAGAACCCAGTCAAACCCAGCTCCAGGAGACGTGGGGGCCGGTGGGGGCCTCTGTGGGAGGGGCCGGTGGGGGCCTCTGTGGGAGGGGCCGGTGGGGGTCTCTGTGGGAGGGGCCGGTGGGGGCCTCTGTGGGAGGGGCCGGTGGGGGCCTCTGTGGGAGGGGCCGGTGGGGGTCTCTGTGGGAGGGGCCGGTGGGGGTCTCTGTGGGAGGGGCCGGTGGGGGCCTTTCTTAGGGCCGCTCTAGCTGAGGCATTTTCCCAGAGGGCGATGCTTCCCTGAGAAGGATGAATGGGCAGAGCGTGTGGTTGGCAGGTGGAGGCAGGAGCGCCTGCTCTGGCAGAGAAGCGGGCACCGGGAGCTGTCCAGGGGCAGGACGCCCTGCCCCGAGTGCTCACGTGCTACGCCCTTGCGCTGTGCTGCCGCAACGCTGCCCTGGGCCGGGCCGGCTGAGCCACGCTTGTGCATGGGGTGGACCTCCCCGGGCCGGGCCCTCCCCCAAAAGGCTCCATTCGCCCCCCCCCCCGCGCTAAGCAAGCGCGCAGGGATAGCCCCCGGCCCCTGTGGGGGCCGACGGCTGGGAGCGGCCCTCAGCTGTGGACCCCCCCACGTGTGCCCTCTGACGGCCGGTGCTCCCCACTCCTGAGGATGAGGGCCTCCCTCCCTGCCCCCTCCCCATTATGCAGTCGGGCAGTTTAGAATTTCCCGGTCCTCCCCCTCACCTCCCCCGCCCCCTCCCCCTCGGTTCTCTCTCCCTTGGAACCAGGGGCTGCGCGGGAGCCTCGCTTCCAGCTAACTCAGGCCGGGAGTTCCAAACTCTGCCCCCCCGGCGGCCATTGGGCAGCTCGAGGCCTCAGCCCGAAAGCGCCGGAGCCCACTCCCTGTGGGACGTGGGCAGGGCCGGCGGGGGGGGGCAGGGGCTCCCCTCCCGCGCTCTCCGGGCTGTATGTGACTGGGCAGCAGCTCCCCCCACACTCACGGTGGCCCCGCCCGCTGCGGGCCCTGGGGACACTTTCTCTGAGTGGAGGCAAAGGCTCCTTGTGAAAGTCCCGGTCCCGGGATCTCAGGAGGAGCAGCCGGGAGGGCCCGGAGGCTTGCGGGGGCCCTGGAGCTTCCAGACCCGGCTCCGGCGCAGGCTCCGGGCTGGCTCCCCGGGAGGCGGGGGGGGGGGGCTCGGTGTCCCCCCTGGGGCCGTCCCAGGCCCGGGCCCTCCCTTCCTTGCCCGGGGCAGTCCGGCCTCCGGGGGGCCTGCGCTTGGCCGCCCTTCAGTCCGAGGCAGGAGGCGGGGAAGGCTCGGGCCCCTCCCGGCCCGGACCCGGCGTTCGTCCTTCCCTGGCAGGAAGCCGGGCTCAGCCTCGGGAGGCTCGGCCTCTGGGGGCCCGGTCACGCCGGCGTTGCCCCCTGGAGACAGAGAGCTCCCGGGCCAGGGCCTCCCAGTGGGTCCGAGGGTCGCCCACCGCCGGTCCGTGAGGGAATCTACCCTCTCGCCTGCAGGGGAGGATGGGGCTGGAGTCAGGCCAGTCAGCCTTGCCCACGCCCGGGGGAGGTGGGGGGGCTCCTTGCCTCCTCAGCCACCCCCCCCCCTCATCCCCTACAGCTGCCCCCGCCCCGCCCCTCACGCCGGCTTGTCAGGAGGCTCTGGGAGGGACGCGGAGGGAGGGGCCCAGCCCCGGGGACGCGGGACCGGCGCGCTGCCCGGCCTCGTGCCCGTCCCGGCGCCCGTGCCCTGCGTGCCCTGCGTGCCCGGCGTGCCCAGCCTCTGCGCCTCTAACGGCTCTGGCGCTCCTGCGTCTCGCTCTTCTCTTGCATGTGCTTGCCTTTGCGAAGATGTGGCGGAGGACGAGCAAGAGGATTACGAGGAAGGTAAGGGCCCGGCCCCGCGCCGCTGTCCAAGGTCTGCCCTCCCCGCCCGCCCGCCCGCAGCCTCCCCGCTTCCTTTTCAGAACGATGGGGCGGACAGAGCGCACGGCGGCCTCCTGGGGTCCAGGACCCGCTTCCGGCTCCGCGGCTCCTCTCCTCCGCCGCCCCCTCCCCATCCTCCTCATCTTTGTCTCCTTCCTGTCCTTCTTCTTCCTCCTCCTCCTCCCCTCTGTCCTCTTCCTCCTCCCCATCCTTCCTCTTCCTCCTCCTCTTTCTCTTCCATTCTCTTCCTCCTCCTTCTCCCAGTTCTTTTTCTCTTCCCCATCCTCTTGCTCCCATCTCTCCCTTCATTCCTCCCCCTTCCGTCTCTCCTTCTTTGTTTCTGTCTCTCTGTGTCTCTTTCTGTCTTTCTGTTCTCTCTCCCCTTTCTCTTTCTCTCTCTCTCCCTCCCTCCCACTTCTCTCTGTGTCCATCTGTCTCCCTCTCTGTCTCTCTCCATATCTATACCTCTCTGTCTCTCCACCTGTCTCTGTCTCTGTCTCCCCTCCCCCCCTCTCTTCTTCCCCTTCTCCTGTTTTTTCTGTCTGTCTCCCCCCCCCCCATCCTTCCTTTCTTTCTCCAGCTCACTCAGCCTCAGGCCCCAGCCTGCTCTGTTTCTGTCCTGTCCACGTTCCTCTTTTCACTTTCTCACCATTTTCCCCCAGGCCTCGGTGGGTCCGGGCTCCTGTGTGGCCCTTTCCCTCCTGCCCCTTTTCCGTGTGTTTCTAACTTGACTTTCTCAGTCCTGATGTGGAGATGCTCGGGCCTCTTTCTCTGCGCCCCCTGGACCCTGGAGCTTTGGTGGCTGTGCCGCCTGGCTCTCGGAGGCCTCTCTCTGTCCTCTGTGGATCCTTCCTCTCCCTCTTTCTGTTCCCTCGGGTCTTCCGGGGCCCGGGAGGCTTCTGGTTGCCGCCTGCCTTGTTTGGCCTGCAGGGCGGGCCTTGAGCCGCCCACTGCGCTCACTGAGAGCCTGTCGCCAGCATCCCTTCAGCCCCCTCAGGGCAGTGAGTCTGTTGGTACCAGGTGGGAGATGCAGCGGTAGGGGGCGAGGCGGGGCAGAGGGAGGGGCTGCTGGTGCTGGGGGCCAGAGAAGGCTCCTGAATCCTGGAGAGTGATGATGGCCTTAAGAGCAGTTCAGAGATGGGGACCAGGGCCTCCCTCTCTCCCTCCTTCCCTTCCCTTCCTTCCTTCCTTCCTTTTTTCCCTCCTCCTCCTCCCTTTGTCCTCTTCCTCCCCCTTCTCCCCGTCCCTCCCCCTCCTCCTTCCTCTCCTGTATCCCGACCCCTGTAGGAAAGATTAGACTCCCAGAAGTCTCAGGAGCAGAGCGGTGTCCTTCTAAGTCTCTCCCTGTTCCTGCTTCTTCTCGGTTGTTTGTGGAGCGAGATCCCCCTTCTTGCTACCTCTGCCTTGTTCATGAATCCTGCCGTGTGTGTGTGTGTGTCTGCAAAAATTCCCTTGGAAAAATGACTGAGCCCGGGAGGGCTGGACGTGGTCCGGGCTGGCTCCTGCCCAGCGTCAATCACAAACCCCATGGGCAGCGGGGGAGGGGGTCAGGTTGCATTGTCACTTCAATGGGGGTGGCCCAAGCTCCAGGATGATGGGCTCCAAGCTGCCCCAACTCCTCCCCAGCTCCCCTGTTCTCAATCTCACGTCTGCTCTCTCTCTGTCTCTCTCTCTCTCTGTCTGTCTCTCTCTCTGTCTCTCTCTCTCTGTCTCTGTCTCTGTCTCTCTCTGTCTCTCTCTCTGTCTCTGTCTCTGTCTCTGTCTCTCTCCTTGCTCTTGCACCGGCGGCTTGGTCGTGTTCTGGAAACAGAAGAGAAGCCTCGGCCAAAGTGAGTAGCCCTTCCCCGGGGGGAGGAGGGAGGGGCACCTCTCAGATTCCCCCAGAGGAGAAGCGCGATTCCTGGAGCATCTCATACAATGCTTCCCACGCCTTCTTGAGCCGCCGGGCAGCCCTGAGGGGCGGACCCTAAGAGCGCCTCTGTTGCCATTTTACACATGAGCAGACTGAGGCTCAGAGAGGCTCTGGGTCCTGTAGCTGCCCTTACAATGAAAACGTCGCATTTTGTACTTGGTTTTCAAGGCTGTAAGCTCAAGGGCCTTCCCGACACAGGAGAAGGCGCTCCCCCCGGGGCTCCCTCCATAATCACAGATCTGACTTTATATTTGGGCGCAAAGAAACAGCTTCCCAACGGAGAGCCAGAAAGTCTGGGGTGAACGAGAGCCCGTCTAGGAAAGATCTGGGGGTTCCAGTGGGCCCCAAGCTTAGCAGCAGCCAACGGGGGACGGGCAGCCCAGGCGGCGCGGGCATCTCAGAGCCGCGCGTGAGGGTGACGGGGCTTCAGCCGCTCCCGGCGCCCCGGACTCTGCAGTCCCCGGGAGCTCCCTGGCGGAGACCGGCGCCGCCGCCCATTTCCTTCTCCTACCCATTTCACAGAAGAGCCAACTGAGGCACCCGGGGGCCCAGGGTCCCCGCCACGGAAGCCTGAGGCCGGGTTTGGACCCGGGCTTTTCCTTTGCTTATTTTCTGCGTGTCCTGGGCCCTTCCTCACTCTCTGGCCTCGGGCCTTTTGGACTCCGGAGCAGCTCCCGGGTCACCCCTGCTTAGGGCCGTTTGGTGACCGGCGTTCCCTGGGGGGCGGCGTGGGAGGGACCGGGAGCCGCTGGGAGGCGGGACAGGGGGCGGGGCGGACAAGGCCCTGGAAGGGCGCCCCGCCCCTCCCCGTTCTAATACGCTAAGTTCTGTGATTCCGAATGGGCCGCGGGCGGGCCGGGCTCGTGGCGGTCTCTGGCGCCCTCTGCCGGACGTGGTCAGAGGTGCCGCGAGAGGGGGGGGGAGGGACGCTGTGGGAGGCGGGGACGCTGTGGGAGGCAGGGACGCTGTGGGAGGCGGGGACGCTGTGGAGGCGGGGACGCTGCGGCTCCCGAGGTCACGGCGGCTCCTCCCGCTCTGCTCCCCACAGACTCACCGCGCCCAAGATCCCGGAAGGAGAGAAAGTCGATTTTGACGTAAGTTTCTCTCGATGCGCGTATTTGTACCTTCTTTCTGAGTCCGGTCTTTGCTGGGTAGTGGGAGCGGGGCCTGTGGGGGGCAGGGGGCGGGGCAGCCTTGGGGGCGGGGCCTTCTGCGGGGGCGGGGCCTGCCCAGGACTCCCGCCCCCGGGACGAGGCCCAGAAAGAGCAGCCTGCCTGACCTCGGGCCCCACCTTGTGGCCTGCAGGACATCCAGAAGAAGCGGCAGAATAAAGACCTCATCGAGCTCCAGGCCCTGATTGACGTCACTTGAAGCCCGGAAGAGGAGGAGGAGGGCTCATCGCCCTCAAGGAGAATTGTGAGTCTGGGGTCCGGGGGGGAGGGGCGGGCGGCCGGAGCGTCGGGTGCATCTGTGCCTGTCCCTGCAGGAGAAGCGGAGAGCGGAGCGGGCCGACCAGCAGCGCATCCGGGCCGAGAAGGAGAGAGAGCGGCAGAACCGGCTGGCCGTGAGTGTCCCCAGACGCCCCTCCCCCTGCTCTCCCCCCCCCTGCCCCTGCCGCCCCTCCCCCCGCTGCCCCTCCCCCTGCCGCCCCTCCCCCTGCTCTCCCCTCCCCCTGCCGCCCCTTCCCCTGCCCTCCCCTCCCCCTGCTGCCCCTCCCCCTGCTCTCCCCTCCCCCGCCCCTCCCCCGCCGCCCCTCCCCGCTCTCCCTCCCCCGCCGCCCCTCCCCTGCTCTCCCCCCGCCGCCCCTCCCCCCGCTGCCCCTCCCCCCGCTCTCCCCTCCCCCCGCCGCCCCCTCCCCCGTCTCCCGCGCCCTCCCCAGAGCCGGAGCTGAGGGAGCCTCTTCCCGAGGCCCCGCCCAGAGCGCCCCCGCCCAGCGCCAGCGCGCGCCTCCGGGGGCTCCGGGAGAGAGGCGCATTCAGGGGTCTCGGCGAGGGGGGGAGGGGCGCTCACTGCCCCGGGACCAGAGTCCCCGGCGAGGGCTCTTGTGCTTCCTTATTCCGGTTCGCCAAAGCTGCGAGACTTTTGGGGGGGCAGGGAGGGGGGCCCTCCCTCTGGGGGAAGGGCGCCAGCACGGGAGCATTTTACCGGAGAAGGCCGCGGGCGGCACCTGGCCGGGCGGTGACTGGGCGGGAGGCGGGCGGAGCCGCGGGCGCTGTCCACGGTGCTGACCGAGGGCTCCCTCCCTCTGGCCCCGCAGGAGGAGAAGGCCCGGCGGGAGGAGGAAGACGCCAAGCGACGGGCCGAGGATGACCTGAAGAAGAAGAAGGCCCTCTCCTCCATGGGGGCCTCGTACAGCTCGTACCTGGCGAAGGTGAGCGGGGCTCGCGGCCCCCTTCTGCCCCGCCCCCCTTCCCCTCCCCGCCCCCCTCCCCCCCACCTAGGGGGCTGCCACTCAGCCTCCCCTCCCCCCAGGCCGACCAGAAGAGAGGCAAGAAGCAGACGGCCCGCGAGATGAAGAAGAAGGTCCTGGCCGAGAGGCGCAAGCCCCTGAACATCGACCACCTGGGCGACGACAAGCTGAGGTGGGTGGGGGGGTCGCCCGCGGAGGGGCCCGGCCTTGCAGGGGGGTCTTCCCGGGGAAGGAGGAAAGAGGAAGCTGCTTTAGGGGGGTCCCGGGGGGCCAGCCTGGGGCATTTGGGCGTGGGGGGGTCGCGGGGGGGGGCTGGCTCTGCCCCGTGCCCACCAGGGCCGTCTGCTGCCCTCTGGGCCCGTCTGGTCCCCCCGCGTCTCCGCGCCCCCCCCTGCTCAGCCCCGCCTGCGAGCGGTCGGAGGCCGGGCGTGGTGCCCCTCTCCCCCGCGCACGGCCGCCCTCGGGACCCCCCGCCCGCAGCCTGGCCGAGCGCGGGGGCTCCCGTCCCTGAGGCTTTGGGGTGTCTCCTCCTTCCAGGGACAAGGCTAAGGAGCTGTGGGACACCCTGTACCAGCTGGAGACGGACAAGTACGACTTTGGGGAGAAGCTGAAGAGGCAGAAGTACGAGGTGAGCCCCGGGCAGTCCTCAGGTGCCCCCAAGCTACCAGGGAGCTGGGGGCCGGCGCTGCCTGCTGCCAGGTTGCCCTCTGACCTCTGCCCCTCGGCCCTCGGGGGGCCTGTGGGGGCTTCCAGACAGCCCCCTCCCCGGCTCCCGCCATGAGCCCGGACAAAGAGTTCCCCCTCCTCCCCTCCCAGGAGTCCTCAGCTGCCTGCATTTCCAGACCCCAAGGCCATGAGGGACCCTGGGTCCAGCCTCGTCTCCTCCCAGGCCCTTGCAGGGAGCCCGGCCTGGGCGGCACTCCGGGAGGCCCTCCCTGCCCTCCCAGGCCGCCTGCCCCTGCCCCAGGGAGCTCTGCCCCTGCCCCCACAGCACAGCCCTTCCCATAGGGAGGTCTCCCCTCCTCGTCCCACATTCCCATCCAGTGGGAGACCCTTTCTGGAACTTTCCCAACCCCCCTTGGGCCCTGCAGCTTCTCCCCAGGCAGCGTGTCTGCCATTTCTGGCCGGCTCCCCACTGCCCTCCAGAGCTGTCCGGCGCGGCCCTTCCTCCCTGTGCCAGTCTGAGAACGACTTGGGCAACGGGGCAAGACCAGCTAAGCCCTGGCATCCACACCTTCCTCTCTAGGAAGACTGAGGCCAGAACCTCACTGGCTCCCGGGGACCCCGGCTCGCCCCCTCCCTCCTAGAAGCCTCAGGCTCAGCCCCTGTGCCCCGCTCCGACATCGCCCAGACCGAGGCTGGTGTTCGGGCCGGCCGGGGCCCGAGAGGGCTGGGATGGGGGCCCGGCCCCACTGCCCTGCCCAGGTGTCCGGCCTCCGCTCGGGCCCCTGGAGCAGCCCCTGGAGACAGTGTCAGGAAAGAGCGAGCCAGAGGCTGCTCGGACCACCCCCCCCCCCGCCCCCCGCCTCTCCCCGTTCCTGGCTCTAGCTCTGGGGCAAGGAGGGCTGAGGAGAGCCCCCCCCCCCATACCCCGGCCCCCGGCCTTGGGAGAGGCCGGAGTCCGGGAAGGGAAGGAGGTCTGGCCCAGGGCCTTGTTTGCTGCCCCGATAAGGATCGGCCGCATCAGCAGATTCCCGCCGCGGGAAACAGCAGCTAACCGTTGCCCGCTGGCCCAACGCCTTGTTGACAGGGTCCGTTTGCTCAGCATAGCCTGGCAGCTTCAGGCGGGCCGGAGGCCGGGGGGGCATCCTCTGTCCGGCTTTGGGGGCCCCCGGCGCCACCTTGCGCGTGAAGCCCCCCCCCTCCGTGCTGGCCTCTGGGGCGGAGCTCTCTCTGCTCTTGTAGACCCCCAACCACTGCCCCCCAAGCCAGAACCTCCCATAACTGGCTCCCGTTCATCCCCACAAGCTTCACGTGACCATGCCAGGCCCACAGAGAGCCCTGCGTGTGACGCGGGCGGCGGCCTGAGGCTCGGGCGCCTTCTGGCAGCTCGGTGGGGTCCGACACCCCCCCCGAGCCCAGGGCCCTCCCTGCCGTCCAAAGGGGGTCTGACCCCCGCCCGAGCCCCAGCCCTTGGGCTCCGGGCCCCCCGAGCCCACGCCCAGGCCCCTCTTGACGTAACACTCTCCATCTTCCTAGATCATGACTGTCCGAGCCAGGGTGGAGATGCTGGCCAAGTTGTAAGTACCGAGAGTCTGCCATGGGCTAGGCTGCTGGCCATTTCATGCATGGTGAGATTCTGGGTCCTTGCCGAGGCTGGCAGGCAGCGGGCACAAGGCGGGCAGAAGGGCCAGAGGCGGGCTGAGGCCATTGGGGGCCTCCCCTCCCACCCTTCCCCCCGCCCAGGCGGGCGCCCCCGAGCTCTGGCGGAGCGGGGGCAGGGCCGCCGAATGAGTCCTACAGCCGTGGCGCGGGCGAGGGCCCGGGAGCCCCCTGCCAGGTTTGCGGCCGGAGGGCGTGGGGGGTCAGGGCCGAGAGCGAGCCCGGGGAGAGGGAAGGAAGGCCAGCCCCAGCCGGGCTGTAGGACTGATTTAGCGCCGTGCCCTGGGCCCGCTGCCCCCCGGCCTCCCGTGCCAGCTGGGAAGAGGTAAGTGCCGTGCTCCCGGGCAGCCCGGGCCAGCCACAGGTGACTCAAGTTTACTGAAGCAGGGGCTGACTCTGGACACCTCCCCCCCCGGGGCACCAGCCCCCCCCTCAGCGGCGTCCTTCCTGCTGTTCCTCTTCTAGCCACAGGGCGGAGGGAGCACAGCTTTGCTGGTCAGCTCCCCCAGGCCAGGCGGGAGCCTGGGGGGCATGGGCCGTGCCCACAGAACGATGCCCTGGGCTGTGCCCACCAGTATTCCCCTCCTCCTGCCCCCATGCTGCCCAATCCATGGGGGGCAACTTAGCTCAGCAGGGGACAGCTGTCGGTTCAGAAGGCTTCCCTTTGTGTGCTTGGGCAGGACTGAGGGACCAGAAGGAGTGACTGCCCAGCCTGTCAGCAACCCCCCTCCCCTGGAGGAGGGTATCCCTTGGCCCGCTTGGGGCGCCCGCCCCGCTGGCCATCCCACTGGCAGCCCGGGGCCAGATTGCCCCCCCCCCCGCCCATTCCGACCTTCTGCCTCATGCCGCTGCCCCGGCCGGGACGTGAGGGGAAGTACCTGGGCCGGCCTCGGGCTCTGGCCTCTGCCCCCCCGAGTTCCCTCACGCCTCCTGGCCGAGCTGCGCCTCGGGACCGCCCTCCGGGGCCTCGGGAGAGTCCGGTGCAGGCTGGGCAGGAGGGCACGACTGGCAGGGGAGGGGCCCTTGGTGCTCGATCCTGGCTCCTGCGGCGGGTCTCCACGGCCCTTAAGGCCTTTCTGGGCTGGAGCCGCTACAGTGGTCCCAGGGGCAGAACGCCCCCTCTTCCCAGACGGCGCCCTCCTTTCCGGCCTGGCTGGGCCCGCGGTGGCCTCAGGCACAGCTGGGGGCCGAGTCAGACCCCCAGACTGAGCTGGTGCTGGCGTGCGGACTAAAGATCCACGGGCGTAGGGGGGCCCTTCTCCATGGAACCCCTTGGCTCCTTCCCCTTGGGGGGCATTGATAGGGATCAGTGTCGTCCCAGGGGCGATGGGGCTCTGGGTCTGGGAAGGCTGCTCAGGGCCTCGCCCCTCGGCTAGGGGACGGGGCGGGGGCAGGGCCCTCGGGCCCGCCTGCCTCCCCTCCCCCTCCGGCTTCCCGGGACAGGGGGCCATCGTCCAGTCCGCCCTCCCTCCCTCTGTGCCTTGGAAGGCTGTTGCTCTCAGGCCTCGTTTCCGTCTCCGTGGGCCGGTGGAAGGCCTTGGGTGGGGTTGTTTGGTTCCTGCGGTTCCTGCCCGGACTCGGGCCCCCTTGAAGCATCCCCTGGCAGAAGGACCCCGGGCCCCAGGCCCCTCCCAACTCCCCCCCCGTGACAGCCCGGCCTTGTGTTTTGCAGTTACTACTCTCAGGAACCCGGTTGACCAGGCCCAGAAGCAGTGGTGCCCAGCCCTGCTCTGGCCCCTGTGCCCGGGCCGGCCCGGACCAGAGGCGGGCGGGGAGGCCGGACTTGGTGGGGCAGCGCCCCCCAGCCCAGCCCTGGCGGGGCAGGAGCCACCGGGGGTGGGGAGGGTCAGTCATCTCTGAGGGCCCAAGTGAGGGGCCTGGTGGGGGTCCAGTGGGGGGCCTGGTGGGGGGTCCAGTGAGGGCCTGGTTGGGGTCCAGTGGGGCCCCAAGGCCCAACTGGAAAGCTCAGGCCCCCCCGTTCCCCGGACAGGCCCCGCCCAGGCCCGGTTGGCGGTGGCTGCGCCCAGCCCCAAGGGCGTTTAACCCCGTGTGTTCCTGCCGGACCATCAGAAAAGCGGCCCGGGGGACGAGGAGGCGGGGCGCGGGGCAGGGCCGACCTTCCTGGGGGCTGACCTGTCCCCGTGTGTAAGAGGCCCTGGATCTGGGGGCACGGGCAAGTCCAAAGCGCTTTGTCACCTCCTGCCCCGCTGCCATCAGGGCCCGGGGCCCCCTCCCCACCCCGAGATCCTGGGCCAGCCCGGGGCGCCCAGGGGAACCAGAGCCCAGTCCCCGGGGGGCCTCCGGGGCCCTATCCTCCCCCTCCAGCCGGGGTCCCCATGCTCCCTCAGCAGCGCCTGGGGGTGATTCTGCCCGAGCTTTGAAGGGCCCCCACAGACCCCCCGGGGGCAGGAGCACCAAAAGCTTCAGTAAGGATTTGGGGGAGGGTCTGTGCTCAACCCTTCCAGCCCAGACGGCCCCTCCCAAGCAGCCTCCCCTCCTCCCCGCCTCCCCTCAGCTCCCAGGCCGGAGGAAGCAGTTCTGGGGGGGCAGCTCAAACCCTGGTGGGGAGGGGGCGGGTCAACTCTCCCCAGGTGGGCAGGCCCCTTGTCCCGATTAAGGTCAGGGTGGCACAGACCCTCGGTGACCGGCTGCTGGCGAGGGGTGTGTGTGTGTGGGGGCGTGTGCTGGGTGGGCGCTCCCTGGGCCCCGGCCCTCTGCCAGGGAAGCTCTCCTCCGCCGCGGCAGAGACGCCTGAGAAACCTCGCAGGCCCCTTGGGCGGCCGAGTCTGCCTCCGTCTCCCCGATGCTCGCCCCCCCTCGAATCTCCCTGCGGGGGGCGGGGCCAGGGCAGCCAGTCCCAGCCTCCAGTTTGCCCATCTGTACAGTTTGGGGCCGGGCTGGGTGATCTCGAGGTCCCCTCAGGACTGAGATCCATGACCGGAGGCAGGAGCTGGACACCCTGCGGGAGGAAGGGGCGGCAGGAGGCGCGGGGGTCCCGAGCTCCCGGGCCCCTCCCCCTCAGAGCCCTAACCTCAGACTAACCCGCTGGGCAAGGGACAAACTCAGCCCTGAGCAGGGCGGCCCGTGCGCAGGTAAGTGGCGGCCGCTTGCGGGGCTGCGCTTGGAGGGGGATGGGCGGGGCCCTTCCCAGGTGCCCTTGGAGCCTCCTGCAGGGGCGGTTCAGGACCAGGGACAGGGGCCGGGCCTGACAGGCAGGGTGGGAAGGGCCCCGCCCCCCGCGGCCGCTCAGGCCCCGCCCCCCGCGGCCGGTCAGGCTCCGGACCGGCCCACGGCCCCGCCCCCCGCCGCCGGCTGACTCGGTTTCCCTTTCTCTATTGCAGCAGCAAGAAGGCCGGAGCCAAGGGCAAGGTCGGCGGGCGCTGGAAGTAAAGCGGGAAGCAGCGCGCCTCGCGGGCACAGAGCCGCCCCTCCTCCCCCCGCGTCCGGCCGGGCCCCCCCCCGGACGCGAAGCCCCCCTGCCCCCCGGCCCCTCACCTCCTGCCCGCAGCCCCCCGCGCGGGGGCCCTCCCCGGCGGGGCGTGTAAATAAAGCTCGAGCGACCCCCTTCTCCATGAGTTCCGTGTGTTTCTGTGGGGAGGGGTGGCCGGGGGAGGGGGGCACAAGCTACGCACCGAGGGCGGCTCGGGGGCGCACGCTGTGAGGGGCGGGTGCTCCCCCTCCCCCACCGGCCCCGCCCTCTCCGTGGGGGGCCTGACCGCGGCCCCCGCCCCCGCGGGTCCCCCGCCGGCTCAGGCTGCTGCAGCCCGGGAGGGGGGGGGCGGCGTCGGTCAGCAGCGCAGCTCTGGAGGGGGCAGAAACCGGAGCACAGGGGGGGCTTGTGGGGCTGAGAGGGAAGGGCGGGGCCCCCCCGCCCTCTCCTCGCGCCCAGGGGCGGGCCCCGGGGGCCGCCCCGCCGTTCCTGGGGGGAGGGGGAGACACTCGGGGGCCGCTGCCCCTCCCCCCACAGCTTTGGGAGTCAATCGATCACTGCACATTTATTAGGCACCTAGGGTGTCCCAGCCCTCGTTCGCAGGGGGGAGCAGAGACGCGAGGAGGGAGGGGCCGCTTCCGGGGGTTGAGGGAGGGGCTACCCGGGAGGGAGGGGCTGGCCTGGGGGGGGGGGCCTGAGCTGGCGGGGGGGAGGGGCACCCTCGGCCCCCGCGCTGCCCCGCTCTTCTCGGTATCGGGGGAAGCCGGCGAGGACCCACTTCGGCTCAGACAGGCGGCTGTCTCCGCCCTTTCCTGATCCCGGCCTCAGTTTCCCCCTTGGCGTGAACATCTGAGGCGCCGCCTCCGGGAAGCTCTCCCGGACTGCTCCCAGCCCCCCCGCGCCCGGGCCCTGGGACTCTCTCGTGTCCCTGTAGGAGAAGGGGGGCCTGGCGTCCGTCCCAGATGCGGAAGCGGGCCCGGGAGAGGGCGGCAGCAGACAAAGGCGCGGAGGAAGGAAGCGAACTGCGAGAGCGGGCCGCGGCCTCCGGCCGCCAGGCGGCGATGCAGAAGCGGCCCCGGCGCGGGCAGGAAGCCCCGCCTCGTCTACTCCATTTCCGCCGCCGACAGGAAGTTCCTGGAGCCGCTGTCAGAGCGAACGCGCGTCATGGCCCGCAACGTCCTGTGAGTACGCGGCGGCCTCAGACCCGAGCTGGGGTCACCGGGGGGAAACCGGGGCTCAGCGCGCCCCTGTGACCCCGACTTCCGGAGCGGGGCAGGCTCCCAGTCACCCTTCAGGGTCGCCGCGCCGGGCCCCTTCCCTGGTGACAGCCTTCCCCCCGCCCCAGCCGGGACGTGGCCCACGCCCTCCGCGCCCGGCCCCTGGTGACAGCCCCGCCCCCAGCCGGGCGGCCCCGCCCTCCGCCCCCGGCCCCGGGACGCCCCCCCCCCCCAGCCGGGAGGCCCGCCCTCCCGCCCCGGCCCCGGTGACGGCCCCCGCCCCAGCCGGGGGGCCCGCCCTCCGCCCCGGCCCTGGTGCCCCCCCGCCCGCCGCCCCCGGCCCTGGTGCGCCCCGCCCCAGCCGGGACGTGGCCACGCCCTCCCGCCCGGCCCTGGTGCGCCCCCGCCCCGCCGGGGTGGCCCGCCCTCCGCCC
This sequence comes from Sarcophilus harrisii, assembly GCF_902635505.1. Lineage (NCBI taxonomy): Eukaryota > Metazoa > Chordata > Mammalia > Dasyuromorphia > Dasyuridae > Sarcophilus > Sarcophilus harrisii. The sequence goes on from NC_045431.1 coordinate 235,477,755, forward strand.
CCCGGCCCCTGGGGACGGCCCCGCCCGCCGCCCCCCCTGGTGGCCCCGCCCCAGCCGGGGTGGCCCGCCCCCCGCCCCGGCCCCTGGGTGGCCCCCCGCCCCAGCCGGGACGGCCACGCCCTCCGCGCCCGGCCCCTGGTGGGCCCCGCCCCCAGCCGGGGGTTTGGCCCGCCCTCCCGCGCCCCGGCCCCTGGTGACCCCCGCCCGCCGCGCCCCGGCCCCTGGGGGCCCCCCCGCCCCGGCCCCCCCGCCTTTCCCCCCCTCCTGGTGCCTTCATTGGGCCCCGCGGTCCCTCCCCGGTCCTTCAGCTCCTGCTTCCTTAGCCGTCTTTATCCCGGAATTCCTTGTTCCCTCGCCCCTTCCCCGCCCCGTGTTCCTGCGCTTCACACGTTCCCGCCCTCGCGGTCCCTTGTGCGTCTTCGGCCATTCACTGACTTCTTCACTCGCTCGGTTGTTTCGGGTCGTTTTTCTCGCACTTGTTCACGGGCTAATTCAGCCGTCGACCTTCCCTCCTCCTGCTCCCCCATTGATTCCCTCGCGCGTTTGCTCTTTGGGTCCTTCCTTACTTCGTTCGCTTAGTCGTTCCCTCCCTCCTTCCGCCCACAGCCAGGCCGGCCCCCCGCCCCGGCCCCCCTCCCCGGTCCCTCCCCGGGTCCCCGCCCCGGCCCCCCCCCAGGCCCCCCCGGTCCCGGGGCCCCCCCCCCAGGTCCCCTCCCGGGTCCCCCCAGGGCCCCCGGCCCGCCCCGCCCGGTCCCGCCCCACCCCGGCCCCCCGGTCCCCCCCCACCCCGGGGCCCTGCGCCCTCCTGGCAGGCCCAGGCTTGCCCGGGCGAGGCCCCCCGCCTCCCTCTGGGCCCGCGCCTGCTCGGGTTCAGCGCGGGGTTCTGGGTGCAGCGTGGGCCTTCAGTCCCCCTTCCCATCCTAACATGGTGACGGGCCCTGGCTCTTTCTCCGGGGCCCGGGTCCCCGGGGGCCCCCTTGCCCGAGGGCCCGGCCCCGCCCCCAGGGGCCCCTCCCTCCTGCCGGGCTCCGGGGGGGCTGGCCCCCCCTCCCCCTCTCGGGGCCCTTCTCCCTGGGGGCTCTTTTGCGCCCCCCATCTGCCCCAGCGGGGTCCCTGTCCGTTGGCCCTTTCTTCTTGAATCCTCCGCCTTCCATCCATTTGGGGTCCCCGCTCCCGGCTCCCCTTGGCCCCTGGACCGCCTTTCCTGGGCGGGCGGGAGGCCGGCTGGTCCCCCTCCCACGGGCCCTTTATTAGACTCCCCAGACCCTGCCCAGTTCCGGAGATGTCCGAAGTGCCGCACCCGGCGGGGGCGGGGCTGGCGTGTGGGGCGCCCCTCCGCCCAGCCGCCTGCGGCGTCCGTGGTCATCTGCGGGGTCCGTCTGTCTGCCATCGGGCCCGGACTGAAACTCCGTCCCTATTCCTGCCTGCCTGTTTATCTTTCCTAATGTGCATTTATCTAGCTGTCTTTTTTATCTACCTCTCTTTTGTCCGTTTGTCTGGTTTTTTGTCTCTCTTTATCTATCTTAATTTTTTATTTATCTTTCTGTCTTCTTTTGTCCGTCTTTCTTTCTGTTTTATCTTCTATCTTTCTGTCTGTCTATTTTATCTGTCTGTTTATCCGTCTTTCTGTCTTTTTTTCCTGTCTTTTATCTTTTCTCTCTCTTCTGTCTGTTTTCTATCTATCAGTCTTTTATTTTCTATTTTTCTCTGTTTATCTTTTATTTTTTTTGTCTATCTTTCTATTTTATCTATCTATTTATCTTTTTATTTTATCTGTTTATCCTCTTTCTGTCTGTTTTCTATCAGTCTGTTTTTTTCTGTCTATTTTCTCTTTTATCTTTCTATTTTTGTATCTTTTGGTCTCTTTATCTGTTTATTTTCTATTTATCTTTTTGTCTATCTTTTTCTATCTTTTTGTCTATCTTTCTATTTTATCTATCTATTTATCTTTCTGTCTTCTTTTGTTTCTCTTTGTCTGTTTTCTATCTACCTGTCTGTTTATCTTTCTATCTTTCTGTCTATTTTTCTACCTGTTTATCTTTCTATTTATCTGTCTAACTTTTTGTCTCTATGTCTGTCTATCTATTTATCTACCTGTCTGTCCATCCATCTTTCTGCCCATCTCCTGTTCTATCTGTCTGTCCGTCTGTATGAGATGCTGTGTGCCAGAACCAGGGCTAAGCCTGGGGTGGGGAGGTGCACAGATGGTTAACCCTCAGTCCAGTGGGGAACCCCACTCTTTTGTGTAATTGCTTGGTGACATCGGGTCAGAGCCTGGTGATTTCATCAAGGATTCTGGGGGTCACTCATGGCAGAGGCCTCTGGTGTGGGGTTGGATTCTGAGAACTTGTTTTTAACATTTTTTTCTCACAATTGGTTCCTCATAATCCCGTCTAGTTTCCATGCAGGGGCATGATTGGCCCAGAGGGGCTGAGGTGCCCCAAAGAATGAGGGGCCCAGCTGTCATTCAGCCCATGGCGCAGGGGGTCCGAGACCCCACGCCCTGCGGTTCAGAGCCTCGCTTTGGGCTCCCCTGTGTAAAGTTCTCTTCTCTAAATATAATGTTCCCTGGGAGCAGTTTCGTGGGGAACTTCTGGAGGCAGCCTTACTTTCAATTCAGGTCAATAATCACCTCAAATACATCCAGCTGTTCAAAGTTCAAATGCTTTATTTTCTCCTTCCAAGTCTTGCCTCTTTCCTTGGGCCCATTAGCTTTCTTAAAGGCCCGTCTCCCTCCTTGATTCCGAGAGCTCCCCCCGGATGTCTCGAATCCTCGAGTTCTCTCGGCATCCAGGGCCTCCAGCCGGCACAAAGGAGGAATTTGGAATGAGTCTGTCTCCTCCCCTGAGGGCTTCTTTGTCTGCCCCGAGAGCTTCTCGTGTATCTGCCCCGCACTGAGCACACACCAATCACTGTATCCCTGGGAAACCATTATTTGCTGTAGGATTAAAGCAACGCTAAACTAGATTTAACCATTGTCTCCTCAGTTCCACTTAGTGCCTTGTCTCAAGTTCTGGCCCATAAAGTCTCCTTGCGGCATCAGCTCAGTTCTACTGTCTTAGTGCCTTGTAAGAACCCTAACACCCCTCCATTATGCTTGAATCCCCGGCCCCTTCCTCCCCCCAGGAAGGCCGGGCTCCAGGCCCCAGAGACACTGGGCTCTCCTCCCCTTCGTTCCCAGGCCACCAGCACCCCCTCTACAGAGGGACCCTTGGAGGCCCAGGATGGGCACATGCCCTGCTGACAAGCCCTGCTCCCAGTTGCTTGGGTGCAGACCCGGGGCATTGTCCACCAGGGGGAACATGGGAGGCCCTTCCCACCTGCCTGCATCAACACGAATGGCCACTGGAGGGCCTTGGGGGAGCAGAGTCCCAGCGAGGTCTGGCGCTGCCCTTGCAGGCCGCCAGAGGTCTCTCTCCTGCCAAGCTCCCCTGCCCCAGCCCTGGGAGTCCCCAGGATAGAGCCCTCATGCAGTCGGGAATGCTGGAACTGGGGGCAGCCCCCAGGGTCACCCGGAGGTTCCCCACGCTTTAGAGAGGAGAAGTCGAGCCGTTTCCCCCCATGTGCCCCTAAATCCTGCCCACGGTGCTTTGGGAGGACTGAAGGGCTGAGGGAGCTGACCCCCGCAGAGTTTGCCCGGGGAGGGGGGTCTGCCCGCTGCTGCCAGAGCCCTTGGCCTTGTAGGTTCTGGTTTTGGGGTGCTCACCGCTGAGGTGACCGAGGGCTTTCTGGCAGGTACCCCCTGTACCAGGCAGGAAACCCCCAGCTGCGAATCTTCCGGACCAACTTCTTCATCCAGCTGGTGAGGCCAGGCACAGTCCAGCCAGAGGACACCGTGCAGTTCCGGATCCCAATGGAGTGAGTGCTCCCTGGGCAAAGGGGGAACCTAGATGTGGGACTTCTTCCTTGGGCAGTGAATCTATCCAAGGGCGGCCTCAGGAAAGGTTCTGGGGTGGGCCCTGGTGAGACTCTGAGGGCCTGCCCCTGGGCTCGGCCCCTCGGCCCCAGGAGGAGACGGCCACAGTTTGGAGTACAATGGAGACAAGAAATCCCTGAAGGACAGTTTTTTCTGTCTGAAGCTAGATGGAACTCCTCGGCTTTATTCAGGGTGGTCGCGGGAGGGCTATGGGGAGGGGGGGTCATAGGGGGTCTGGGCAGGCTCTGCAGGCCGCCATCTGCACGGCACATTGAGCCAGCCAGACCAGACCAGCCAGCAGGAGAGAAGGGGGTGCGGGTTCTGGCTCTTTGGTTGGGCCGGCCTGGTCAGTCTGCCCCCGGCCTGCACTCGCGTGCCATCGCTGGGGCCAGGCCACGCTGGTGACCCGCCCGGAGGTCGATGCCCAGGGGCCGTATGGACTTCCGCAGAGGGGCCCACTGGAGCAGGGCCACACCCACCGGCACCTGGCCACAGGGGGTACGGGGGGACACGGCTGCTGCGTCTGCGACTCTGGCTTCAGGCCGGGCCTCCTTGTTGCGACTGGGGTTCCAAAGGCCACCTCTTCCCTCTTGTCTGGTCCGCAGGATGACCAGGGTCGACCTCAAGAATTATCTGCAGAGCATCTATAATGTGCCCGTGGCTGCCGTGAGAACCAGGGTACAGCACGGTGAGTGTGTGTGTGGGGGGGTGAGAACCAGGATACAGCACAATAAAGAGGGGAAGAGGGGGGGACCAGACCACAGCATGGTGAATGGAGGCCCTCTTTCTCTTGCTTTGCTCTCCCCAGCTCTGCCACTAGTGACCAGGTGGTGGCGCTTCAGGATCAGAAGTACAATGGTCAGTGGGGCTGGGCAGCCTCTAGCTTGGTGGGCTCTCTCCCTCTTGGCTATTGCCTTTGTCACCAGCTCTGCTGCCAGCTGCCCCCCCCCCATGCAGGTTCCCAGCCCCCACCAAGGGATGCCAATGATGGGGCTCCCTCGGAGGGTTGGGGCTTCAGGAGCAGGTTGGGGTGGCTGAACTTCTGGGCCCGGAATAATTGGAGCAGAACTCGGGAGGGGGAAACTAAGGAAGGTCTCTTCCAACAGGGTCCAACAAGAAGCGGGATCACAGGAACGTGCGCATCAAGCAGCCGGATTACAAGGTCGCCTATGTCCAGCTGGTGAGTCAAACCTGGCGCTCGGAGCTGCGGGCACGGGGCTGCTGGGGGGTGGCTCGGGGGAAAAGGGGGCGAAGGGGTTTCCCTACGACCTCCCCCTCCCGTCACCGCCCAGTGTCCAAGAGGGCTGGAAAGTCCCTGCAGGCCTTGGGGGGGGGTTCCTCTGGGCATCTCTCTGGGGCTGCCCTGGTCCACCTGGAGATTGTGGGCGTGGGGGGAGACTTCAGAAATCTGCACAGCTGAGGCCATTTGGGTGTGAGTGTGAGTGTGTGGGTGTGTGTGTGTGTGAGAGAGAGAGAGAGACACCTTGGGGAGCGCGGCTGGCCCTCGTTAGCAGTTGGGCCCCAGGGTTTCGGAGTGTCTTAACACTGGCTGTTGCTGGTCAGTAAGGCTGGGGCTGGGCGCAGCTCCTCAGGCCCCTCGCTAAGCAGGCTCCCTCCAGGGGTCTGATGGGAAGTTCTGGCTTCTGCTGGGGTCACGGAGGGCTGGGGCCTCTGGGCCGACGCCGACCTTTGCTCAGCCCGGCTGCTCCCTTCACCTCAATCTCTGTTGGGATCTTGGCCGTGAGCGTCCCCCCAAAGTATCACTTATGCTCCCCCGGCTCTCCCCCTCCTCTCGCAGCATGGAGTAAGGAGGGGTGACCTTGGCCTTAGCCCCCCCCAGGGCAGGTCCTGGGTCTTTTTTGTCTCTGTAGCCCCCATTGGGCCTCTCCTTGGCCGGCAAATAGCTGGGATTGCTCAACCGTCAGATAAAGGGCCATGGAAACAAAGGGCTGTTTGCCTGGGGAGGGGGGTCACAGCAGTGCCCCGGGGTCTCCCCTTCAGAGGCCTCTGGACCCCTGGCCTTGGGATGACCTGGGAGGAGGTGGGAGGAGGGGGAAGGCCCAGGGCCCCTGCCCTTTGAAGCCCCCTCCCCACCTGGGCATCTTTGAGCCCTCTCCCCTCCAGTCCTGCACATGGGCCGCCCTTGTCCATCATCTGTCCCAGATCTCCCTCCACAGCTGAGTCGGGGCCGGGAGGGGGCCCTCCACAGGGCCCTGGGAACCCCATTTGTTCCCAGCTGTGCTTCCTCCAATTTCACTTTAAACAGCCGGAACGGAGGAGGCGGCGGCGGCCGGGGGGCGGGAGCCCGCCGCCAGATGGCAGTGGTGCTCTTGGGGAGAGCGCGGGCCGGGGGCGCTTTGTGCGAGCTGGGGTCAGGCCGCCTCCCTCAGACGACCACTGCCTCCTTTCTCCGGCCGGCAGCCCACGTGCGCAGCCGGCTCTGTGGCAGCCCAGCCCGGGAGGAAGCCCCTGGGCAGAAAGCCCCCTGTAGGGGGGGGGCGCCCCGGGGCCCCGGCCCCTTCCCGGGAGGCTACGGTTACAGTGGCTTTTGAGTCATCCGAGCCGGCCCCCAGCCCCCAGTCGTGAAAATTGAACTCTAGCACGGAGATCTCGTATCAACAGCTGCCCGGAGGCTTAGCGTGGAACAGTGTGTCTAATGTCCCCGCTCCGAGGCTCCTTGATCATAATTTGTAACGGCCGCTCCCCCGCCCCGACTTGACTGACTCCGGCAGGACGTGGGGGAGGGGGGCGAGTGACGGGAACAGCCTGGGTGTCGCTTGAAAGGGGGGAGGCTTTGGGGGGCTGGTTTGGCCTTTCCCTGACAGTCGCTGCCGTGAAACGGCTGGAGGGGCTTCGGGCGGCAATGAGCCCGTTAGAAAATGTATCTCGCACCCCCTTGTCAGGCGCGGGAGTCCAACCCCAGAAACGCGGCTCTGCCCTAATTGCGGACAGCTAGAAAGGCCCCAAAGGGTCCGGCCTTCGTGGTTCCGGAGGCTCGGCCCACACAGAGGGGTCCCGGGAAAAAGCGGGAGCACCGTTCCCTTTGCCCTGGGCTTGGGGGCGTTGTTTTTTTATCTCGGGTTTCCCCTCCCAGTTCTTTGCCCGGGGCAGCTTTTCCTTTCTCTTTGTAAGGACGAGGGGCTTCCTTTCTCCCCTTTTCCTTTTTGAGGGAAAGCTCACGTTCTCTAGGTGGGGGAAGCGGCCGGCGCCCCAGCGCCCACCGAGCCTGCGGAGGAAGCGCCCCCGATTGGAGCCCGAGCCTCCCTCCCCGGCTGGGCTGAACTCTGTAAATCGCACACTCCTCCGCATTTGCGTTTGAAAATGTCATTTTGCCTCCTTCTCCTGGGGGAAAGCGGCGACTCCCCGCGATCTAGTGCCATCAACCCCCGTTCTGGGCAATCAGCCCTGCGTGTAAACTATTGCCCTCTGGTATTTTAAAAAAGAAAAAAGCCCTCGGAGATGTGTAAGCTAAGCCCCCCGCGCGCGGGCTACCGAGCTCGCGGCCCTGCTTTTCATCACTCCCCGCTCTGACACCCCGCTCCATCTGATCAGAATTTATCAGCCTTCAATTCTCAGGGTGTCCCGTGCTGGCCGACAGCCCGCGCTCCGGCTTCTTGACAGAGCGCGGGCTCTGGGGAGCCGCCCGCCCCCGCCTCGTTTTATTTATTAAAACGTCCCGGAGCCAGACGGGCCCTTTGTGTCCCCTGACCTATCCCGGAACGGCGGAAGGGCTCGATATTTAATATCGCGTGTATTACTGCAGCCGCGTTGATTAAATATGAATCGGCGGCGATACTTTAGAAACGGAGGCCCGAGGGGGGACCGCCCGGCCTGGCGGCGGCGATGCCCCGGGCGGGTTGGGGTGGCCCCCCCCCGCACCCCGAATCACGCCCGGCGCGGGCCTTTGTTGATACCGATCGCCGCTGAATTTCCTAAGACCAGTTAATTTGCAAAGCCTTCCTGATTTATAGAGCGGGGGGCCGGGGCGGCCGTATTTCTCCGCCGCTCTGGGCCGGGAGGAGGGGGAAGGGCTTGCGGGACTCGGGGTCTGCAGGGCTCCCCCCTCCCCCCCCCGGAATGGACACCGTTAATGAGGCCACAAGCGGGGCAAATGCGGCTCAATGAAGAGATAATGTCAGTGAAAAGATCATTGTCCCAGAGTGATGGTTTCCTGCTGCTAGATGAAAGCCGAGGCCGGGGCGGAGGCAGAGACGCCGCTGCTCCGGACACGCTCCGGCTGCCGGGGCGCGGAGTCCATCACGGCCAGCAGCGGGGGGTGGGGGGGTAAAGGGGGGCGGGGGCATTAATCACTGCTCCGGGCTGGGGGGGGGGCCGCCGCGCGGGGATCGGGCCCTCGGGCCCAGGGGCCCCGTGCCTAGGCCCGTGGCTGCTTCCTCCCCAGGCTTACGGACAGACCTTCACGTTCCCGGACCTGTTTCCTGAGAAAGAAACAAGCCCCGACACCGTCTCCTTTGAAGGCATCCAAAATGAGTTTATGGATAAAGAGAGAGAGAGGCAGAAAGGAGACCCGCGGCGCGGGGGTGTCCCCGACTGGTTCGGCTTGTGATGGGGAGGCCCGCGCTGCCCCCCGGCCCGTCTGGGGGGGGGGAACTCTTCAACAAGGCGGAATTAAAGCTTGCTTTATGGAAAAGGAAAAATGGATTCCTTGCCTTTTTTTTTTTTCCCTTGTGTCTTTTTTTTCCCTGGAGGTCTTGGGGGAGGCAGCAGCCATTTGTGCCGGGTGGCAGGAGGGCCCCTGCCCCCGACCCCTGCACAAGTGGGGTCAGGGGGACCTCAGCAGGTCCAGGGCCCGTGCGGGGAGGGGAGCTGGGCCTGCGAACCAAGATGGGCGCCTCCACCCGCGGGGACCACCCAGGCGAGGAAGCACCGAGGGGCCTGGCCAGAGACAGGCGCGCTAGCGGGCTCCCGAGTCCCGGCAGAGGCCGGGGCCCCAGGGAAGGCTGGGTCAGGGAGGCCTGGGGACGGCCCCGCAGAGCCAGCATGAAGGGGTTTGCAGGGGACATGGCCGGCAGTGGGGAGCAGTTTTGTGTTCCGGAGCGAGGGAGCGAAGTGTTTGGCAGTGGCTGGAGTGTGGTCTGTAGGGCCGAGAGGCCGGGCGGGCAGCAGGGCTGCCGGCATGGCCACAGGAAAGGGGAGGGGGCCCGGGCTACTGGGGAGCGGAGTGGAGTGGGCCCCCGGGCTCTCCTCCTGCTCAGGAACGGAGCTAGTAAGGAGCGGAGCCGAACCGGGCTCGCCCCCACCGGAGGGGCCGAGGAGGATGGCCCAGGAAGGACGGGTCGAGTCCTCCAGCCCCACCCCAGGCCCCGGGCTCTCCTTGTGTGCAGGGCTCTAGGTGTCTGGAGGGGCCAGGCAGGGGCTGTGTGGGTTCCTAAGCCGCCCTTGTAAATAAGTGCCGACTGTTTACCAGCCCGCCTTCCCTGGGGGCCCGACAGTAAAAGCGGGAGGGGCGGGTAATTAAGAGCGCACAGGCCCATGGCCCCGGGCTGCCGCAACCGGCCTCCTTTCCCCTTTTACGAGTCCTGCTGAGTCTCGGGAGCTGGGCTCTTCTGCCCTCCTCTCTGCAACAAAGGGTGAGCTGCCGGCTGGGGGCAAGGCCGCAGACCGGAGCGGGGCTGCCCACCGCCGCCCGGGGAGTCGGGGGTCCCGGCCCAGTGCCCGGAGCGCCGGCCTCAGTTTCCCTCTGGGAGAGGAGAGGTCGTCTTCTTCCCGTCCTCCCTGTGACGGGGCTTCGCTGACCAGGGGGCTCTTGTGGAAGACCTGAGCAGAGCCTTCTCTCAGCTTCTGTTTCCCGTGTCCCCGTGGGGATGCGGGGGGCGGGGGCTGCAGGAGCCTTCGGTCGTCCCTGACGCGCCCCCTGGCCCCAGCCCAGACCTTCCCAGAGCCCCCAGAGAAAGAACAGGCGGAGGCACAGGGGCCGCGCAGCGATGGTTTATTAAAGCAGCTTTGTCCTGTGGGGCCGCAGCCCTGCCCGTTCCCCGCTGGCTCTGAGGCCAGGGAGCTCGCCCCAGAACTCGGGGCCCCGGGGCCCGGCCAGGCCCGAGGAGGCCCCGCTCCTGCCCGTGAGGCTTCCCAGGGACTGGAGGCAAGAGCGCCTGGTCTTCGAGGAGCCCCTCCCGGCCACGGCCAAAAGAAGGGAGCTTATGGGCCGTGGGAGCTGTGGGGGCCGGGAAGACTGGCGGCCCTTGTGGGCATCTGCAACTTGGGGGCCTAGAAGCCACAAGGGGCTGCGCTCCCAGAGGCCTTCAGGGCGCCCTCAGCCTGGTTGGGGGCTGCTCTGGATCTACTTTCCCAGCTCCCAGGCCTTCAGGGTCGAGGGTCTCCCAGGGAGAAGCAAGGAGCGGGGCCTGGGGGGCCAGTGAGGGCACAGCCCGCGCTGGGGTCTCCCTTCGGGGTCCCCTTTTCCTTCTCCCACGGAGGCCCCTCCAGGCGTTAGACGGAAGCCTTCCCCACTTGGCTCTGTTCCCCCCTCCCCCCATCAGATGGTCCGGATGCAGGACTTCTCTAGGCCCCGGCCGGGAAGCAGCACCTGTTGCCAAGGCTACGAGCATCCGAGAACCGGGTCTCGGCCCTTCCCTCTGGATCCGTTTCTGCTTCTGTGAATATATCCAGACCATGTCATTGCTGGAAAAGGAGATAGTCCCCGAGGGAGACTCAGCCCCTCCTCACCTCATCTCCCGAGCCCGGCCTCCTCGCACAGCTGGCGAAGGCCGGCCTCCCTCGCCAGGCCTCCAAACATCCTGTTTATTCCTACACCGGGAACAGTTGATTGAAAGATAAATAGCAGAAGGTTGATTAGAAACACATCCCCCTTTGCCTGGACATCAACAAGAATGACAGGCGGGGGTGGGGAGAAAAGGGGGGGCCTACAGAGCTGAGGGGGGCCATAGAGGGGGTGGTGAGGGTGGGGTGAGAGGAGGGGAACAGAACCACCAGGGGTAGGCAGAGGGGCCCTGGCACTGCTCTGGCTCTCCAGGCCTGGGGCCGAGGCCTCCCCCCACCCCCCAAGCCCTTCCCAGCTCTTGCCAGGGAAGCCCTTGGAGTCCGGGCTCGCTGGGGGCCCCGGGGGAGTCTGGGGCACAGGGAGGGATGGGCGCCCCCGCCCAGTCGGTGCCCACAGACCCTCCGCGAGAGGCAAGGTGGGCCCGGCCCCCGGGGCAAGACCAGGGCTCTCCATTCAGCCAAGCAGCCCAAGCAAGACCAAGTGTAGAGGCTGGTCAGAGGCTGGTGAGAGGAGTCCGGGGGGAGGCGCTCAGCGCCCCCCACCTCGTCCCCCTGAGAGAACCTCCAGGGTAGGGGCCGGTCAGGGGGCCGGGGAGCGGCAGGAGCCTCTGACTGAGGCGAAATCACAGGGACTCCCCCGGGGCCCCCACTGTCCTCGGGAGGCACCCGGAACCCTCCCTCCCCCTTCTGGGTAAGCACGGGAGGCTCCCTGATCTGGGGCCAGAGGGGCCAGAGGAGGAAACTGAGGCCGGCAGAGGGACGCCCAGGGAGGAGCCGAGGGGGCTGTCTTGGAGCTTGCTCCCCCCCCCCCCCCCCCCCCCACCGCCGAGCTTCCGGGCTCTCCCAGAGCCCTCAAGGACTGTTTCCCTCTCCTAATTAGTCCCTGGGCCGCGCTGAGGGGGCCCAATTGTTCCCCGTGTGTGGCTTTGGATGGTCTGTCTCCCCAATTATTTCAGGACCTGGGAATCTCTCCCGCCCTTTGACCTCCCAGCTCCTCCTCCTCAGCAGCCGGACAAAGCCAGAGCGGGGATGGCCGAGGGCCTTCCCCCGGGGAGCCAGGGCTCGGGGTCTCAGTTTCCTCCCCAGCAGAATGGGTCGGCGGCCCAGGGTCTTCCTGGGTCCCGGTGGGCCGGGCTGGGGCAGCCCTAGGAAGGGGCGTGTCCATCTGCAGGAACGGACCCCAAGGGGAGTGTGTGAGAAAAGGGCCAGCCCCCCCTCCCAGCCCCTTCCCCCCCCCCCCCGGCAGGGGCCCAGCCTGCTGGGAACTGCTCCTTCTGACGGGGCCAGGCCTCGGTGGCCGGGCCTCTGCCCCCCAAGCCTCCCCTGCCTCGGGGTTTCTTTGTAAATAGGTCTTTTCCTAGACAAATAACCAGCATTTGGGGGCTGCTCCCACATCTGGCTTAGACTGGCTCCAGTCTCTGCACAGGCCTTGAAGTTATGGCTGGAGGAATAAAGGGCCCCCCGGGGCCTTGCTTCAGGCTCCCCGCGCACCCCTGGGGGCCACCCCTGTTCAGGGACACCCCGAGGGCCCCGCAGGGCCCACGGGCATCTCGCTGCTCCCCGAGTCTCTGGGAAAGGGGGCGCTGCCTTCCCCGGCCCCCTTCCTTCTCTGGCTTTGAGGCGCTCGGGCAGAGGAGCCCCGGGGAAGCCCCCAGACCCCTGGGCCGGGGGGGGGGGCTCGGCTCGGGCTTTGTTCGCTGGGAGTGAATGGGCGGGTGTGTGGTCCGGCCGGGGCGCGGGGAAGGGTGCCCTGGGGGAGGGGAGGCTCCACGCTTGGCCGGAGCCGGAGAAACGCTCTCCTGAGCCTTTTTCATCCTTTGACCCGCTCTCCCCTCCCCCAGCCCCACGCAGCCTTTCAGGGTCCAGCTGGCCGGAGAGTCGGGTCAGGCCCCCGAGGCTCCCTCAAGACGTCGGTGACCCACCAGACGCCCTCCAGGATCATAAAGAGCCCTCGGCTCTGCTCTCAGGGCCCCGGGAGTGAGTGTGCCCAGCCGTGCCAGCCGGGCCAGCTCCTGGGCCCGGGGCTTCCCCACCCTCCCGCCCACCGTGGGCCCCCCGCTTTTCCCGGGATGGGGGAGGAGAGCTCCGCTGGGGGGGGGGTCTCTGACGAGTCCCCAGAAGGCCTGAGACGGAGGCGGCCTCGGGGAGCGGGCGAGGAGCGGCCCCGGCCGTGCGCCCCCCCCTTCCTGAATGGGCCCAGCTGCAGCCGCAGCCCCCGGAGGGGGGAGGGGCCCTCGACAGGTCCGGGGCACGGAGGTGAAGGGTCCTCTTAAACAGAACAAGGTGCGCGCCTTTCATGCCTTTTCTTTACGAAGTGTTTGGAATCCCAGCCGGCAGCTGGACGCTGCTCCCGCCGCCCCGCTCTTAAATGCGCTTATAAAATCCGTGTCAGCCCCAGCCCCGCGGCACCTGATTTGTGGCCCTCATAAAGCCCTCACCTCCTGCCGGGGAGGGGGGGGTCCCTGCAGAAGCCGGCCTGGGCCGGGCCCCCACCCAGCCCCACTCCCTATCTCCAGGAAGAGCTGGGAAGGCAGATGCCCCGTGGCTGCGGGGGTGCCAGGCTCTGCCCGGGGGTGCCCGTGGCTGCGGGGGTGCCAGGCTCTGCCCGGGGGTGCCCGTGGCTGCTGGGGTGCCAGACTCTGCCCGGGGGGTGCCCTGGGGCACCCTGAGTGCTTGCAGAGCCCGCGGCCCGGCCCAGGTGCACCTGATGGGCAAAGGAGACCACCAGAGCAGGGTGGGGCCTGGCCGCAGAGAGCCAGCCCGCCGCCCACCCCCACTCCCTGGGTCCCCTCCTCCAGGCTGGCACATCTGGGGCGGGCCAGCAGGGCACACGGGGGCTGGGCCCGCCCTCAGCCCCTTGGGGGTCCCCACAGTGAGTCCAGGGCTGCCCAGCCGTCGCAGTGACCATTGTTTGTGGTCCGCAGGAGGGGGGAGAGCGGGGCCCTTTGGGAGGGGGCAGCAGCCCCTCGGGCCCGTTTCCCGGCTGGGCACGGAGGGCAGGGAGGGGCCGGGCAGCAGCCTGGGCGGCCCCCTCCTCTGCTCTCTCGGGAGCGCCATCGAGCCCCCCAGCGTTCGGGGCACCCCCGGGGTCCCTGCCTCCAGGCTTGGCCGGGCCGATGCCCGGACGGACGCCCCCCTCCTCTCCCTGGCAGGACCCCCGCAGCGAGTGCCCCCTGACCTGGGCAGGCCGAGGACCTGGTACAGCAAGAGCTGTGAGAATAAGCACCAAATGTGAGGCAGGAACGAGCACCGGGAGGGGGGCCGCCCTGAAAGACCCGGATCAAAGGGAGACCCACGAAACGGCGGCTCATTAGCGCAGGCGGCCAGGCCCGGGGGGGGGGGGTGCCTCCCGGATTAAGAAATCAGCCCCCCCCGCTGGGAAACACACACTCAGGTCAGTCAGCAGCTCTGGCCGGGGGGGGGGGGCGGGGGCGCAGGCCCTGCTCCCCTGCCCGGCCTCTGCCCGGGCCCATCCACCGGGTGCCCCCCACGAGGCCCCGGACCCGGCTCTCTCTGCCCGAACCTGACCAGCCCCCTCCTCCCCAGGAGCTCCGAGCTGAAGGAGCCTCCTCTCCCTGCAGGCCCAGGGAAGTGCCAGGGGAGCTTCCCCCCGGGGCGACGCCACAGGCCCCCCACGAATGGCGGCCAGCAGGGAGGCGCAGCCCCCCCCCCATTGTGGCCCCGCCCCCACGGCCCGGGGTCTCTGAGGTTTCCCTGTGGGGGTCTTCTGAGCCCCCAAGCTTTGGCCAGAGAGCAGGGGGAGGGCGGCGAGGGCTCGGCGGGCTTTCGGTCAGCGGCATTTCAGGGCGGTTCCCTCCGGCAGAGCAGTGGGTGGTGGGTGCCGGGGAGCCCCGCGGGGATCCCAGAACAGGGCCCCGGAAGGGGGGTCTGCTCCCTGTCTCAAGTTCCCTGGGGGCCCAATGGGGCCCAAGTGCTTCGGGATCTCGGGGTCCACCTCCTTGCTCCCCCAGGGGCCCCAAACCAGGCGGAGCCCCGAGGAGGGGGAGGGCTCCAGTCAGGAATGTCAGCAGCTGCTCCCGCCCTGTCCACGCCCGACCCGGCCAGCGCCCCCCCAAGCATGTTCCGCCCCCCCTAGCATGTGCCCCCCCCCCCGCCCAAGTATGTCCCCCCACAGTGCGCGAATGTTCTCTATGCTGAGCTCCTGTTAGCAGGGCCCAGGCCTTCTCAGCTGTCCGGCAATGGCCTTATGGAGACAGCCCAGGCCCCAGGCACCCCCCCCCACCCAGAATAGACCCCCCACCCCAAGCATCCCCCCCAAAATAGCCCCCTGCCAGCCTCCAGCTGAAACCCTGGTTCCTCCGAGCTCAGCCAGATCTCTGTGAAACACAAAAGCAGCACCTTACGAGGGGCTTGGGCTGGGGGGGGGGGCTTTTCAGCAGGAGACCCTCCGGGAGTGGGGGCGGGGGTCTGGGACCCGCTCACCCCTCCTGGCACTGGCGGGTGCGGGACCCCCCCCCCCCGGATGGGCAGGAAGGCCTGCAGCCCTCCCAGATCGCCTCGAGCGGGTCCCTATGGGGCCCCAGGGCCCGGGGTCACTCCCTCTGGACTCTGGCCCCTGGGGGTCCCCGGGACTTTCAGATCCAAGCCCCCTGTTGGGCATCGGAGCCCTTCCCCACTGGGCACCTTTCTGATCCCCAGCCTGGCCACTCCCCTTCCTCCCCGGCCTTCCTGGCCCTGCCCCCTCCCTCCACAGCCTTTCCTAATGCCCCCAGCTGGAAGGTCCCTCCGCACTGGAAGGTCCCCCCCTCACACTGGAAGGTCCCCCTCACACTGGAAGGTCCCCCCTCACACTGGAAGGTCCCCCCTCACACTGGAAGGTCCCCCTCACACTGGAAGGTCCCCCCTCACACTGGAAGGTCCCCCTCACACTGGAAGGTCCCCTCACACTGGAAGGTCCCCCCTCACACTGGAAGGTCCCCCTCACACTGGAAGGTCCCCCTCACACTGGAAGGTTCCCCCCTCACACTGGAAGGTCCCTCACACTGGAAGGTCCCCCTCACACTGGAAGGTCCCCCCTCACACTGGAAGGTCCCTCACACTGGAAGGTCCCCTCACACTGGAAGGTCCCCCCTCACACTGGAAGGTCCCCCCTCACACTGGAAGTCCCCCCCCCACTGGAAGGTCCCTTGCACTGGAAGGTCCCCCCTCACACTGGAAGGCCCCCCGCCCTGCCCTTGTTGTGGGGGCTCTCTCTGAATGTCCCCCCTGCCCAGAATGGGGGCCTGGGGAGGACAGAGCGCGGACTTCCTAGGGAACTGAAGCTTCCTCCAGCCTGATGTCAGTCAGAGCTGGGGGCCCGAGGCCGGGGCACCCCGAGGACAGGGACCCCCGCTGGGCCCCTCGCCCCCCAGCTGTAGGGGAAGGGGGTCCCCCAGGGCTGAGGCCCCAGGGCAGGCCGGAAGGGGGCCCGAGGCCTCGGGGGGGGGGGGGGGGGCGGTGGAAAGTTCAGGTCGGAGTCAGGCCGAAAGCCGCCGCGTCTGCACTTTTGGGGGCCACGAGGCCGGACATGTGCGGGGCTGCCCGGAACCGGGTTAAGTTTAGCCAGGTATGCGGTCAGCTGAGGCCGCCGAGGCTCCAGGAGGGACGTCAGGGCGGCCGCGGGGCTATAACGGGCAAGGTCTTCACCCCGGGGCCGCTCTCGGGTGTCATCGCCATGGCAACCCCAAGAGGGGCGTCGGGAAAACAAACAGGAGAAAGGTCGGCATGGGGGGGTCGGGGAGCGGAGCTGGGGGTGGGGCCGGCCAGCAGCTGTCTCCGGCGCGCCCGCACCCAATTCCTGAGCTGGGACGGGCAGCCCCGGGGAGCCGGAGGCCGGGGGCGGGGCCGGGGGCTCGGGCAGCAAACGGCCCTGCCAGACTCAGTTTCCTTTGCTGCAAAATGAAGAGTCTCTCGCTGCTTCTCCCCTCCCCACACCCCTGCCCCCCTAAACAAACACCCCGAACTCCGGGTGCCGTGAGGGCCCAGTCAGCCCCGGCGGAGAAACCCCTGGAAACATTCACTGCCAGAAGAAAGGGCTCCTTGTTCTGGCTGCCGGTGACATGCCTCCGGACAACTGCTGGGGGCGACAGCGGGCCGCGCTGCCCGGGGAGGGGGCCCTCTGGGGGGGAGATGGAGCCTGGTGCTGCCCCACCCCCGACCTGGTGCTGCCCCCCCACCCCCACCCCCGGGCAGGGACCACACCTTTCCCCAGGACGCCCTCATGGGGAGGGTCCTGGGTGGGGGACAAGTGGCTGTGGGCTCTGGGGGAGGGCATCCGCTCAGGCTGATTGTGCGTCCGGGCCAGGGGTGCAGCGGCCCCCGCCTCGGCCCGGTCTGGGCTCCGTCCCTGCCTCCGCTCGTCCCTGGGAAAAGGATTATCGGGGTTTGATGCCGAATCCTCATCCTGCAGTTTCCACTTTGCAAAGTATTTATTAAAGAGAGTGGAGGGAAATGAGTTGAGCAGATCTTGACCCTTTCCCGCTTCAGAAAGCAGAGACCCCCCCCAGGGAGCCAGCCTCCGCCTCCGGCCCCCCAGCCCCCTCCCCACAGCTTGTCCCCCCCCGGCCTCTGCCTGGGCCGTCCCCCATCTCAGCCCTAGCAGCTGCTCTCTCCGGGACCCCCCCCCCGAGTCCCCACCACTCTCCGCTCCCCCTCCTGACCCTCGGAGCCCACTGTCTGCAGCCACTCTGGGCTCCCTCGCGTCCGAGTCAGCCCCGTCCCACACGGTTCCGAGCTGTTCTTTGTTCCCTGCGCCGGCCTGGGCCCACGGAAGGCCGGGCAGCTGCCTCCCGAGCCTCGGCCAAGGGCGGGGGGCGAGCGGGGGCAACAGCCCTGCTCCCCAGGGGGTGTCAGCCCCCTCGTCTTCCCTGGGCCGGGCGGCGCGTGCTGGGGGAGGGTCCCCCACAAAGGGGATCGTGAGCTCTCCTCTCGAGGGCTGAATGGGGCGCCCTCCGAGCTGTGCACCGACTCCTAGGGCAGAAAGGCCCCCCCAGGAGGCGCTCCCCATGTCCCGGCCCCGGAGCTGGGAGACCCGATGAGACCCAGAGGCCCCGCGAAAGGGAGCCGGGCTCGAGGTGTGGGGCCCCCAGAACCAGAATGTCCAAATCGCTCTCAGCCCGGGGCTCCCAAAGCTGTGCCCGGGCCGGGGCCCCGGCAAAGCCCCAGAGCCGTCCCCTGCCCCCCTGGAGCTTCTGCCTTGCCCTCTGCTCGCCGCAGAGCCCCCGTCTGCCTCAACGTGGCTCCCTCCCCTGTGAGCCCCCCGTTTTCTTCTCGGTTCCCCCCAGCACCCACTCAGCTTGATGCTCTACAATCATCCCCTCCCCCATTATCGAATATCCCCCCGCCGGGGGGGGTCCCCAGAGCGGGGGTCCGGAACTAAGGCTGTTCGACCCTCGGGGCTTGGCGTTTGTCAAAAGGCCCATTGTGCGGCCCCCTCCCCAAAAAGGCATCTGGCCGCACCATCCCCACGGCGGGGGTTCTGGGGCCTTGGGTCCCAGCCCGGCAGCTGTCCCGGAGCCTGGGAAGCCAGCGCCTCTAAGCCCCCCGGCCTCTCCCGTGGCCTCCCTAAGCCCCCCGGCTGTTGGCAGCCACTGTTCCGGGGAACTTTCTCCTGGGCCAGAGGTGCCCGGCTGTCCAGCTGGCGGTGGGGACTTTCACTTGGGGAAAGTTCACTTTTCAGCTTCAGCCCGCGCCCCCTCCCCCTCCTCCCTCCTTCCAGCCGCCACTGGTGTTTTTCTTGGGGGGGGGGCTCTGCTTGCATGACCCCCGAGACCCTTCCCCGCGCCCCGGCTCCGCCACCTTCTGGCTGGCGGCTGACTCGGGGCCCGCCGGTGACTCAGCCCCCGACGGTCCCGGTGCGGGGACAAACACAAACGCGGCTGGAATAAGTGTCGGGGGCCGGGCCGAGGGCGGGGGGCGCCCGCGGGAGGATGACATAGGTGTCGGGGGCACCCGCCAGGGCGGGGGGCGCGGGCTTCTGGGGGCGCCTCGCCAGGGAGTGACTTCATTTATTTCCATAAGATTGCCGCCTCCCCCTCCCTGCTTTCTTGGCCCCGAGCTCGCTGTCTGAGCTCGCCTCCTCGGAGCGGGAAGCGAGAACCACAAGGGAAACGGGCTGGAAAATGTACATTGGGGCGGGAAAAACATTTTGGAATCTGCCTTTGGCTTCCCAGGCTCCGGGACAGCTGCCGGGCTGGGACCCAAGGCCCCAGAACCCCCGCCGTGGCTCCCCTCAGCGTCAGAGGCGGGAAAGAGCTTCTAGGCTCCCTTTGGGAGACTCTTTTCAGTGTCAGAGGTGTGTTCTTTGGGGGGGCTCCCCTCGGTGTCAGAGGTGTGTTCTTTGGGGGGGCTCCCCTCGGTGTCAGAGGCGGGTTCTCTCTGGGGGGGGCCTCCCCTGGGTGTCAGAGGTGGGTTCTCTGGGGGGGCTCCCCTCGGTGTCAGAGGTGTGTTCTTTGGGGGGGGCTCCCCTCGGTGTCAGAGGTGGGTTCTCTGGGGGGGGCTCCCCTCGGTGTCAGAGGCGGGGAGGAGCTTTTGAGCTCCCACAGAGGCACTCCCTCTCCCCAAGAAAGCCCCCGGCCTCCCTCCACCCTGGCCCCCCCTCTCCTCCACCTTGCGCCTACTGCATCCCGCTGGTAGCATGGGGGCTCGGACGCTAAGGCTGAGGCAAATGGGGGCTGGGGCTGGGGCTCCCCACAGCAGGAAGAGGAGGCTGTTGGGGATGCCGTGGGCGAGACCCCCGTGTCCGCCTGGGAGAGGAGGCAGCCGGCCCCAAGGCTGGGCCGCGCCCGTGCTCGGGGGACCCCAACTTCCCCCTCGGGCCGCAGCAGCAGCTGGCATCCTGGTAGCCCCAGGGCGGGGGCAGGGCCGGGGCTCGGGCCAACATCGCTTGTGTAAATGGGGTCAAGGAGTCATTGTGTAAGCCTCCCCCAGCATGGCCCTGGCTGCCCGGGGCCCCGGGGCCCCAGAGCAAACAGGCCTCCCGGCGCCCGGACTGGGGGCAGGAGCCCCGCCAATGAGCCCTTCCCCAGCTCAGGGGGCGGCCCTCGGGGGCGAGGAGGGGGGCCTGGTGCCCCTCCCTTTGGGAACGTTTGGGGGGGGGGCTGGCTGTGCCCAGCTACTTTCTCTTCCCGGCTGCTCTTGGACCCCAAGACCAGGGACCCGGGGCGAGTGGGGGGGCAGGCGGGCCTGTCGGAGCTCCGTGGGCAGCAGAGACGAGGAAAGACTTCCGCTTCCCCGGCCGCTTTTCCCAGAGCTGGCGAGCCGGGGCTGTGGGGTTCAGGGCCCCCCACCAGCCCCCCTCCCCCCGCCCTCCCCACACCTGTGGCCCTCTGGGGTTTCTGAGATGACAGCTCAGTGAAAGCTGAGCCGGGGGAGCTAATGCCACAAACTCTCCGTGTTAACATGGTCCGTGACCTTCCCTCTCGCCCTCTGCGCTGGTGCCGTGGGGGGAAGCGGCGGAGACAGAGGGGGAGGGGCGAGGGGCTGGGGGGCAGACGAGGGCTTAATCAGAGGGTCCGGAACCAGCCCGAGGAGACTGGGGGGGGGGCAGAGCCGGGGACGCAGGGCAAGTGGGAAACAAAGCGGGGGCGCCGAGGAGCAAGGGGGAGTGGGGAGGGGGCGAGAGCGGGCGGGAAACGGGGACAAACGGGGGGAAAGGGGAGCCCCGGAAAAAGGCGAGGGTCTGGGCGCCGCAGAAATTCGGGGAGAGCGCGGGAAACGGGGAAGGGAGCGCGCGGGGGTGCCGCGGGGGGCGGGCGGGCGGGGGCGCAGGAAGCGCAGCAGGCAGCAGCCCCAGAGCTCTGGGGAGGGAGGGGCCCGCGCCGGGAACTCATATTGTCTCCGGCCCGAAATAGCCCGTTTTCCACCGGCCCCTTCGCGGAGGGGAGGAATCGCACAAAACCCCGTCTGTTTCCCCCGACTCCCGGCCCCGGGGGCGGGGGAGAGGAAAGGGGGGCCCTGCGGGCCACAGCCGCCCCCCAGACAAGAAGCGCCGTGTCCCCGACGCCCGGCAAGGCGGAGGGGCCTGGGGGGGGGGGCCGCGGCCAGAGCAGCCCCCGCCCCCCAGCTTGTTGCGGGCTTGGGAAGCACGAGCTCCGGTATTCGCACAAAGCACCGGCTTATGGCTGTGTCCCGAGCCCCGCCTGGGCGGCCCCGGCAGATCTGGAGGGGCAGCCTCGGGGGCCGGGCAGCTCCCGAGTCCCGCCGGCCCGAAGGCCGGCCCGGGGCAAAGCTGCCTCCCCCCTCCCTCCCTCCCCCTTCTGAGGTGGCCGGTGGGCTGCAAAGTCGGGCCATGGGGCGTCCGCTCCACAGGGCACCGCGGGCCCGCTCCCGCTCACACACGGGCTCAGCCTTACACACGCACACTTCCGCTCACACACGGGCTCAGTCTTACACACGCACACTCAGACACACACGGGCTCAGCCTTACACGCACACTCAGACACACACGGCTCAGCCTTACCCTCCACACTCCCGCTCACACACGGGCTCAGCCTTACACACGCACACTCACGCTCAGACACGGGCTCAGCCTTACACACGCACACTCAGACACACACGGGCTCAGCCTTACACACCCACTCCCGCTCACACACGGGCTCAGCCTTACACACGCACACAGACTCACACACGGGCTCAGCCTTACACACGCACACTCCCGCTCACACACGGGCTCAGCCTTACACACTCACATTCACACTCAGACTCCCACACGGGCTCAGCCTTACACACGCACACTCAGACTCCCACACGGGCTCAGCCTTACACACGCACACTCAGACTCCCACACGGGCTCAGCCTTACACACGCACACTCAGACACACACGGGCTCAGCCTTACACACTCACACTCCCGCTCAGACACGGGCTCAGCCTTACACACGCACACTCAGACACACACGGGCTCAGCCTTACACACACACTCCCGCTCACACACGGGCTCAGCCTTACACACGCACACTCACGCTCAGACACGGGCTCAGCCTTACACACGCACACTCAGACACACACGGGCTCAGCCTTACACACTCACACTCCCGCTCACACACGGGCTCAGCCTTACACACGCACACAGACTCACACACGGGCTCAGCCTTACACACGCACACTCAGACACACACGGGCTCAGCCTTACACACTCACATTCACACTCAGACTCACAGGGCTCAGCCTTACACGCACACTCAGACACACACGGGCTCAGCCTTACCGCACCTCAGACTCCCACACGGCTCAGCCACACCGCACACTCAGCACACACAGGCTCCAGCCTTCACACTCACCTCCCGCTCAGACACGAGGCTCAGCCTTACCACGCACCTCAGAACACACAGGCTCAGCCACACCACCTCCCGCTCCACAGGCTCAGCCTTCACACACCTCCCGCTCACACACGGGCTCAGCCTTACACACGCACACAGACTCACACACGGGCTCCAGCCCCACCTCAGACTCCCCACCCAGGCTCAGCCCCACTCCACATTCCACCTCAGACTCACACGGCTCCAGCCTTACCACTCAGACCCCACAGGCTCAGCCTTACACCGCCCTCACGCTCCAGACACACAGGCTCAGCCACCCTCAATTCACCTCAGACTCACACACCAGCCTTCCCCTCCCACCTCCGCTCAGACACACAGGGCTCACCTTCCACCTCACTTACCTCAGACTCACACAAGGGCTCAGCCTTACACACTCACACTCCCACTCACACACGGGCTCAGCCTTACACACTCACACTCCTGCTCACACACGGGCTCAGCCTTACACACTCACACTCCCGCTCACACACATTCAGACACAACTGAGAGCTCCCGCGCTCCCACGTAGTCAGGGGTTTCGGGGCCTCGGCGCCAGCATTTTAGCCAGGCCGCAATCAAGAAGTTCTGCAGAGAATCCGAGGCCTCAAACCCGGCCTGTGTGACCCCAAGCTTCTTCTGTACAATGAGAATTTGCGTTTGCCGCTGCCCTGAGCCTAGGCTCCTGTCAGTTGAAAAAGAATAACAATAAACAGAACCCCTTGGTGGTCTGTGCCCCCCAGGGGTAGGGTCTGTGCCCCCCAGGGGTAGGGTCTGTGCCCCCCAGGGATAGGGTCTGTGCCCTCAGATATAAGGTCTGTGCCCCCCAGATAGAGGGTCTGTGCCCCCCCCGGGGGTGGACCCTGGCCTCCCGTAGCTGTCCAACAACTAGAAGGGCTTGGCTCAGCCTCTGCGGACTCTGAGAGCCTCCTTGGAGGCCCCTGCGTGGGATGCCAGGCCCCTCCAGCCCCTCCGGCCCCTCTGGCCTAGGTTAAAGCTTCCCTCCTGGGCCCAGTTGTGCAGCTCCCGGCCAAGCTGGGAACGTGGAGGCCGCCGGTGAGGAGGCCGGGCCCGGGCGGAGTCCTGGGAGGCCGCAGGGGAGGGGGCGAGGGCCGGCTGCTCCGCAGGGACCCTGGGGGGAGGCCCCACTTAAACAAACAGCTTCTTTGCGGGACTTGGGGTGAGTGTTTGCCCTGATAGGAATCAGGCCTGGGGTGGAGGGAGCCGTGTTTATTTAATCAGGAGAGAAGTGAAGGTAACTTAACACCCGCCTGGACCAAAGGGCCCTGCCCAGAGGGGGGCGACCCACTGGTCCCCGTCTCAGCCAAAGGCAGAAATGGAGGAAACAGCTTTCAGTTGCCGTGGGAAGCAATTAGAGGAGAGCAGAGAGAGGATGGAGGCCTGAGGAGCCTGGGAAGGCCAGGGGGCGGGTGAGGGAGCAGCCCCAGCTGGGAAGCCGCGGCCCCTTGGGCAGCCCCCGGGGGCATTTCCTTCCCAACAGGAGGCGGAAGGGGCCGGCCTGGGAGCTGGGGAGCTGCCTCCACACTCGGCAGCAGGCCCCGGGGGATGGCCCGACCGTTCCAAACACACAAATATTGACCGGGTTGCCTAGCCGGGGCACGTCAGCCCTGGGGTCCCGGGGGGGAGGGGGGGGCAGGACGGGACAACGGAGGATTTTCCAGAGGAAGTCCCTCTCTTTCCCTGACCCCCCCCAGCCCCCTTTCCCAGCCTCCGCCCGCCTTCGAACTGACCTGTCCTGAGATGCCAGCCCTGGGCGGCCCAGGCCACCAAGCCCCCGCGGGTCCCCGAGGCTGCTGCCGAGGCCTGGAAGCGAGGCAGAGGATGGCTGGTCACCCTGGCGCGCGCCGGGGAGAAGGTCCGGTCCGGAAAGCCGGCCCCGGCCCTCTCCCCTCCACGCCGGGCGCTGCTGCCCGTCTCACCAGAAACCGGGACCCAAGTGGGCCGCCCTCCGGCAGGGTCAGGTGGCCTCTCCCCACGGCGGGCTGGGCAGATGCCCATCGTGCAGGCGCCGGGCACAGTGGCTGGGGATTGGTCATTGCCTGAATGTCCTCGGGCACATGCCCATGTGCCTCGGGCAGCGTTCCCCTCTCACACTCTGCCCAGCCGAGTGGGTGAAAACCAAAGCCAAAGGATTAGAAAGAAGCGGCGAGCTGAGCCCACAGCCTGGCGCCCGCGCCCCGTGTGTCTCGTTGGGTATATTTGTCCGGGGCCCATCAGCCCAGAGCCCGGTGCCCGGGAGGCTCTCGGGCGAGCCCCACCTTATTTCCTGGCTGCGGCCCTCGGGCTGAGCCCCGGCCAGCGAGGGAGAAGCGGGCCCCGCCCGGCCCCAGACCCCGGAGGCCCAGTCGGCCACGCCGCCCGCTCCTGCCAACGGCCATTCGGGAGGGCGAGGGCTGGCTGTGCAGGGCCCGGGGCTGGGGCTGGTGGGCCACCGTGGAGGCAGGGCCCGGGGCCTGCCCTCCCTGCTCTCCATCACGCCCCTCATGGGCGCTTCTGCGGGCTGTGGGAGAGCCTCCTTCCCCCGGCCACGCCCTGATCCTCCAAACCGGGCCAGGCGGGCGGCCGGGCCTGGGGGCCAGGGAGTCTGGGCCGGCGGCGGGGCCTGGGGGCCAGGGAGTCTGGGCCGGCGGCGGGGCCCGGGCAGATTTCTTTCTTTTTTATTTTACTTGCATGAAATTTTATTTTCTTTTTTGACATTTTTAAAATTAGAACTTTTTATTTACAAAACGTGTGTCGGGGCAATTTCTCCACACTGACCCTTGCAAAAACTTCTGTTTCAACTTTTCCCCTCCTTCCCCCACCCTCTCCCCTAGATGGCAGGTAGTAGTCTGGGCAGATTTCTGACAGGCGGGCACGGGGCCTGGGGCGCGGGGGCCTGGGCAGCCTCGGCTCTGGCTTGGGGGGCAGCTGGAGTCCTACTCAGCTTCCTCCTGTAGGTGGTGACCGTCCTTGCTGAGGACTCCAGGGCCCAAAGGGGAGGCTCCTTGAGCTGCCCTCCCTCCGCACTCCTCCTCCACCTCTTGTTGGGGCCTCGTGCCTCCTGTGGGATGGAAGTGGGGGGCAGCCGTGTGGGGGAGGTCTCGGGGAAAGGGGCGGGGAGCCGGGCTGTGGGAAGGCGGCCGGGTTTTGGCCGTGTCCCCGGGTGTCCTCCGGTGTCCCCCGGGCGCCTCAGCTTCCCCACGCTCGGTGGGCTTATTTGGAGGGCCCTTCCCAAAGACCAGAGCTGGGCAGTGGGGTGGGGGTGGGGGAGTCCCTGACTTTAAGTCCCCCTCCCCCAGGAGCCCTCATCTGTCCCCGGGCTGGCCCGGCCTGGGAGCCCCGGGACCCCAAGTCCCGCCGGCCGCTCCCCTCCCCCGCGGCCGCCCAGCCAGCCAGGCGGGCGGTCACCTGAGACAAAGATGCTTTTAAGCAGACCCGCCGGCGGCGGCCTCGCTCTGGTTTTTCCATCCCGCTCCGAGGCCTGCTCATTAAGGCCTCTATAGACACAGCTGGCCACACAGCACACAGACGCTCATTGATCCCCACACGTTCGCACGCGGCCTCCGCCCAGCCTCTGGCCGGGACCCCGGTCGGGGGAGCTGCCACCCGCCGCGGCCAGACCCGCTGCCTCCTCTGCGGCCTCGGCCCCCACGCCGGCCGGCCCACTTAAAAATAATGAGGGCCAGGAAGCCTCGCTGACCTCCCCTTGTCGCGGCCCCCGGCGCTCCCTCCCCCGCGGCCACGGTAATGACAACCAGAGGCCGGAGGGTGAGACTCGCCTGGCCGTGACAAGGCTTTGGTGAGCCGGCGGCCCCCGCCCCGCCCCCGCCCGACAGCTCCCAACGCTGATTTGGAGCAGACCCTGCCCTCCCGGCGCCGGCGCTGCCCCGGCTTCCCCGGGGTGATTTCGGCCGGAAGCTCGGGAGCCCCGAGAACAAGCCCGGGCGGGGCCGCGAGCCCCTTACTCTGCCTGCCTCGGTTTCCCTAAGTGAAAAACGGGTCCTCCCACTCCTGGCCCCTGGAAGTGTGAGCGCGCAAGGAGACCTCTCCGCGCCCCGGGGCGAGCCTGTCCCCGGCGGGCCCTTTGCTTCGAGGTTTCCTGGATCCAGCTTGGCGGAGGGATCCCCCAAGGCTGAGCCCGGGGCGGCCCCGTGGGCTTGGGGAGCCGCTGGGCCCGGACTGAGGGCGGGCCAGGGAGGGAGGCAGGAAGAGCCGAGAGGCTGGGCAGCCCGGTGGGCAGTAGGCGCAGGCTCGGAGAACGGAGGGGTGGCCAAGGGCAGGGGCGGCCGGGCCCAGGAGGCTGAGGATCGTGGCAGAGCCCCCGCCCTTCCCGGCGGCCCGGAGCTCTCCGCCTGCGGCCACTGGGGCCTCGGGCGTGGACCAGCCGAGGGCGGCCCCGAAGGGAAAGGCCCTGGCCGGGCCGCCTCCCCTTGGGCCCACACGTGGGGGACGAGGGCAGAAGTTCCCCAGCCTCCGGACTGCCGGGAGCCCTCCCTCCTTGGCACCCCTACCCAGATTTCTGCCGGCACCCGCCTCCCCTCCGCAGTATAGGACCCACAGAGCACCCTCTGGCCCTTTGGGCTGAGTGCCAGCCTCTGCCCGCTGCTGCCCGGTACTTTGGGCCCGGGGCTGCAAACTGTCCAGCCAGGAGCCAGAGGTCAGCCTTTTCCCGTCCCTGTCCTCACTGGGGCCGTCCCGGGCCCCCGTTGCCAAACCCTTCTGTGGCCATTTTAGCCGGGGGTTCATTTGGGCCTGCCCTTTGCCCCCCGGCTGTCCCGACCTCTGCCTCAGTGGCGCTTTCTTGCTTTACGGGTTGGGGTGTGGGACCGTGGGAGCCGCTTTGGGCCCGCTTGCAGCCAGAGGAGGGACGGACATTCCTGTGGAGCGAGATTTGGCTTGGGGGCCGTTGGCCGGGAGGGGCTGCCAGCGGGGGAGTGGGGGGGGCTGTCAGCGGGGGCCGGGAGGGGGGGCTGCCAGCGGGGGGCTGGGGGCTCACATTCCCCCACCGCGTTCCCGTGACGGCCCTAATCCCCCCCGGCCTCCCTCTGGCACCCTGTCCCTCGCAGCTGCTCTTTGGGGATCCGGTCAGCTGCTCCGCCAGCGGCTCCACAAGTGGGGAGAGGGGCCCCGGGCATGTGTCTGGGGGAACCTGCCCCGTCAGCTCATTCCCACGGAGGGGGGGGCGCCAACAGCTGGGGCTCAAGCCCCCCGCCCAGCGGCCTGGGAACAGGCTGTTTGGGCTTAGGGAGGGGGCAGCCGGTGGGAGGGGGGGAGGGGGTGCAGGGCATGAATCAACAGCACCAGGCTGGGCCGGGCTGTCGGGGCAGCTCGAGTGTCCGAGAACGGTAAAAGGCCCCCTTGTCTGAGAGAAGCCCGAGCGCAGCTGTCGCCGGCGGTCACCGGCTTGTCTGGCCGTCGCCCCCCACCCCCACCCCCGCCTTCCCTCCCCGCTCTGACCAGCTCCGAAAGAAGCCGGGAAACGGGGCAGGCCCGGGCTGGGCCTCGGTTCCCCATCTGCAAAATGGGGGTGAATAATCCCTGCCTCTCCGGGGCGTCACGAAGCAACAGTGAGATCATGGCTGGGACAGCGCTTTGGAAGGCCGGGCTGCTGAGAGAGCAGAGGCAGATCGGCCGCGCCTCGGGCCCGGCCTCCCCGCTCCCGGCCTCCCCGGGCTCCCGGCCTCACCTGGGCCGGACCCTCGGCGCTGCCCCTGGGCCGGCTGAACTCTTGCCCTCGGGGCGGGCGGGAGGGGGGGAGGCCGGGGTCTCCTGCCCCCACCCTCCCCCTCCCCAAGCAGCTGTCCCAGCAGCCTGGAGCCATCTGACAGGTTCCGCGGGTCCCCCCGCGAGGGCTATTTGTGATTTATTACGCTGGATATTCACACCAAGCAGGGTGGGTCAGATAAGCCAAGGCAGCTGCGAGGTGGGGAGCGGGGGTCCTCGGGCGCCTCCTCGGCTCCCCCTCCCACCCTCTGCCTCCTGCCAGGCCGGACTCGCCCCGCCTAGACAGATGGCCCAGCCGGGCCTCCGGAGGGGGGCAGTGTGCTCCGCAGAACGGAGCGGCTCAGCCTGGGACGGGAGAGCTCGGGCAGTGAGGAGCCCACCGGGGTCCAGGAGCACGTGGGCAGTGAGGAGCCCGGGCCCAGGAGCACGTGGCGCGTGCCCCCACTGCGCCGTTGGCCGGAGGGGAAGTGGGGCAAAGGCCCCAGCCCAGAGAGGGACGCTCAGGCCCGTTTTCAGAGGCAGCCCCCCCCCACCTCCCCCAAGCCTGTCCGTGTGCTCTGCCCCCCTCCCCCCCGGCCGCTGACCCGCCTTATGGGCTGCCCAGCAGGAGCTGACCCTTCACCGGGCTTGCCTCATCTCCTGCCCCCCCAGTCCCCCAGCATCCGGCCGTCTCCCCCTGCCTCTTCCAAGCGGCTGCTCCTGCAGCGGGGCTCGGTCCCCTCCGAAACACTCTCTTCCATCATGTGGACAGCTCCTGGCAAGCCCTCCTCCTCCCGGGAGCCTTCCTGGACTCCTGGAAGGGCTTCCCAACCACCCCCTCCCTTCTTCCCAGCCTGCAGGCTGAAGAAGGACAGCCTGAGGAGCCCATGTGCTTAGGCAGCAATCTCATCCCTTATTTTATTTGTCCAGAGCCACATCAGGCTGCAAGAGATCACAGAGCCTCACTCAGCTCTCCAACCCCCAAACGCCCAGAGAATGGAGAAAACCCGCACCCCAAGCAACCCAAACCCAATCTTACAGAAACAGACTCAGGCCCCTCACCGCCCCTCCCCCTCCTCCCTTGAGCCTTCAAGGCCAGTACCTAATTGCCCAAAGTAGAGGCTCAAGGGAAAGCACAGGGCAGGAGGCTCAGGAAGCACAGGGCAGAATGTGAGAGCTCACTGAGAAACACAGGAAGCCAGAATGTAGAGAACTCAGAGAAAGCTTACAGGCCAGAATGTAGAAACTCAGGGAAGCCTGGGCAGAATGCCAGGAAGCTCAAGGGAAAACACAGAACCCAGAATGTAGAGAGCTCAGAAAGCACAGGGCAAGAGAATACAGAAGTCCCTGCCCAATGAAATAACCCCTCCCAAGTGACAAGAAAACTGCAGCCAAAGAGAGACAATAGCAAATCAGAAAGGTAAACTTCCCAAAGCTTGAAACGCTCCCATCTCTACAGAAACTCACTTTTTATGCAAACCCCCTTCCCCCCCCACCCCTGCCCCCCCAGCAGTAGCCTCAGGCACTAGTAGGAAATGTATCCTAGAGAGAGGCCTTGCCTTCCTTGCTAGGCCCTCCCCCTCACTCTCCCGAGCACTGAAGCAGCAATGCAAACAAATACCAAACCAAAATACTCTCCCCAACTACATAGCTAATCTCAACTCTCTCCTCCCAGAACCTTTTTAATGTCCAAGAAAAGACCCCTTTAAACTCTAAAGAACTAGAAAAAACAAGAAAACGAAAGTCTATGAAAACAAAACACCATAACCCCTTCCCACACATCCTCCAAGCTTCAAACCCCACCCCCACCCAGCAACCCCTAACCCCAAACACCTGAAAATTAACCTGCAAATAAACCCTTCCCAACCCTCACTCCCAACACCTGCCAAACTCAGAAACTCCAAGCAGAAACCATGCCCAGCTCAAACTGCAAGAAACAGCAAAAACCCACCAAACAAAACCAAAACAACCCCTCAAAAACTTAACCCAAACCCCTCCCTCCAATACCCAAACCCCGCCCCACCCAAACCCAAATGCAAAAACTCATGCCTAGAAACTGAAAACAACCACATACCAGGCTTACCAGAAACGCAAACTTTACCAACCAACTCAAGCCAACCTAGAAACCAAGCAAAGGCAAAACCAGCGCAGCGTAGTACATGCCAGCAAAACAAGTCTCCAGAACCCCTACCTTCAACCCCTCTCCTAAAATAAACCAACTCCCACTTACCCGCATACCCCTCCCAGAACGCCTAAATTAAACAGCAACCACAGGCAAGAAACTGCAAACCAGTCCCACAACAGCAACCCTGAGAAACCTCTATTCTCCACAACATTCACTCCCAAGCTCAACAGAAACCTACACTTTTAAAAGTCATTTAAAAAATAAACAGTGGAAACTAGCACTACTGTAAATTAACCAAAACCCCTCCCACCTCAGTAGAAACAAGAGAGAACCAACCCTAAACTATCCAAATGCCCAAAACTTCCAGGCAAACCCCAACCCCTCTGACAAAAGCAGCAACAACACTAGCACAAACGAAACCCTCCCACACACCATAGATAGCCCCTGAAGAAACAGGCAGAACCCCTTTACACCACCCCATCCTGCCTAAACGCTTAGAGACCCAGAAGCAAGAGAAAAACTCCTGCAACCCCCCCCTCAGCTGGCCTCAAGCAACCTCCTCGGGCAGGCAGACACAACCCTGCCCAACGAAACCCACTTTAGAGAGTGGCAGAGCCCCACAATGTGATCATAGGCAATGCAGGAGGCCACTGCCCCCAACCTCTCCCCCCTCAGGCCCCAGCTCTGAAACCCTACTCAGAGCTAGGCAGAGCAGAGGCACCAACCTCCCTCACTTGAATAGGCCTTTCAGAGCTTTAAAGAGAACAGAGAGAGAGCTTTTGCCAAGTGAAAGTACTCCTTAGGCTCAGAGGAAGTAATTTGAGAGTGATGAGAGCAGGCCCAAGAAGTACTCCACAGCAGAACCCCACCCTCCCACACTACCACTCACAGCTGGCAGAAAACGAAGTCCCACTCCTAGAAACCCGAAACACATGAGAAAAACTAAGCACAACCCCACAGCCCAGGAAAGGCGCCCATAACCCACCCCAAACACTCAAACGAAACGAGGCAACACCAAACACTCCCACACACAAATACCCTCTCTGACCCCACCCTCCCCAGCAGGCATGTAAACCCAGCAAACATCACACTTCCCTCTAAATCCAATGACCTTCTCTGTTTCCTTTCACTGAGCTTCCCTGCCTAGAAAACCCAAGAGATAAAATCCCATCTAATGCCACCCCCCTAATCCCCACTCCCACCGAAACACTAGAAAACCAGTACTAAACTCCAGAAATCCTTCCCTCAGCCCGGCTCACTTCTCCCTACCCCGGCCCACTCACTTCCTATCCTCTCCCCACCCAACTCAACTGCCCCTGTCCTCACCCCACCCCTCCCTTCCAACTCCAACAAAACTCCCCATCCCCAAACTCCCTAACAAACGTCACCTCCCAGAAAACCTAGATAGAAAAACCTAAACATCAGAAACTAAAAACTCCTAGGAGAAAGTAGCAGAAGAAGGTCCAGAAACTTACAACTAAAATCACAAAGCTCTACGGCTCCGAAAAACCTCATAACATGCCCAGAGCAGCACATAGAAACGTGAGGCTGAAACCCAAACCCATGCTAGAGAGCAAGGCAAAGTCTACATGCCCATGTATGCAGAAACTCCAAGTACTCAAGTAAATGTCTACGGCAACAAACATGAAATACCTACTCTGTACCTACCCAAGCAACAGAAAAAACAAGGCAACCTACCCTCAAAATTTAATCCTGGCAGCTAGGGCAGGTATGTCCCCATCCAGAAACACAACAATAATGTGTGTGTATGTAACATATGTGAAGTATACATATACATACACCTTAGTAGTAAAAATTACGATCTCTGGGGTGGGGGACTCTGGGCCAGCCCAGTGATGCTTCCCAGTAAATACCGAGAACAGCCCAGAGGCCCCTGTGGAGGTGGGGCCTCTGGACACCTGATGGGGCCCGGAGCCCATCACAAATGCAGCCCGGCCGGAGGGAGTCAGGGCTCCCAGCCTTGGGCTCCCTAATGGGGGCGTCGTAATTGTGCAGCGGCAGGGGGAATGTGAGTGGGCGGGGTGGTAGATGGCTCCCTTACCCCCTTCCAGGCTCAGGCAGGCACCAGTCCCATGTCAGGGAGCCCGGGAAAGCCGGCCTCGGAGCCAGACCAGGATGGTGGCCAGGGCTCTCCCTTCCTCCCGGGCAATGGCCACAGCCTTGTGCCCCCTGAAGGGAAGCTCCTCAGTACTCATGTCTGCCACTGGAGACCAGGCTCTCTGGCTCTTAGTCTCTCTCCTGTCCTGCCCCGTCCTGCCCCGTCCCGTCCCATCTTGTCCTGCCCCGTCCTGCCCTCTCCCGTCCCGTCCTGCCCCATCTCGTCTCAGCCTGCCCGTCCCGTCACCTTCCCATCCTGCCCGTCCCGTCCTACCCCGTCTGTTCTGCCCCGTCACCTGCCCGTCTGCCCCAAATTCTCCCCTGTCCTGCCCTGTCCTGCCTGTCCTGCTCTTATCCTGCCCATCCCATCCTGCCCTGTCCTGCCCTGTCCTGCCCCGTCCCGTCACCACCATCTCCCCGTCTGCCCCATCCTGCCCCATCCTGCCCTGTCACCATTCTCCCATCTCCTGCCCCATCTGCCTGTCCCTGTCCTGTCCTGCCTGTCCTGTCTCCACCCGTCCCAATCTCCTGTCCTGCCCCGTCCTGCCCACCATCCACCCCGTCTGCCCTATCCTCCTCCTGCCCTGTCCTCCCATCCTATCTATCTCTCTGCCTATCCTCTCTACCTGTAGTCCTGCTGTCCTGCCCTATCCCTGTCCTGCTCTCATCCTGCCCCGTCCGTCACCCCGTCCTGCCCTGTCCTGCTCATCCTGCTCTCTTCTGTCCTCTGTCCTGCCGTCCGTCCTGCTCTATCCTTAGGTCCCATCTCCTAATATACCGTCAAATCCTGCCCCAATCTCTCGTCCTCCCTAATCTTTAATCCCCGTCCTGCCTCTCCTCTCTATCTCTGTCTGCTCTATCCTGCCTATCTCCTCTCCCTGTCCTCTCTGTCCTCTCTATCCTCTTCTCTCCTCCTCCTGTCCTGCTCTGTCCTGCTCTATCCTGCCCGTCCATTCCTGCCCCGTCCTGCCCGTCTGCCGTCTGCCCTGTCTGCCCTATCCTGCTCTGTCTCTACTCTCCTCATCCACTCCACAACCTTGAGAAAACAAACAGTATCAGGCAGAGAAAGAATAATGACACTGAGAGGCTAACTCCTCTAGCCAGTCTTTCCATTAGAAACATCTCTCCATTCTCCTCCTTTCTGTCCCCAGGCCAAACCGTCACTATCTTTTACCTCGGCCCCATGAGCTTCCCAAGTCTGCCCTGAAGACAGAGGCTCCCAAACCTTGGGAATGTAGAGCAGAGAGCTTGCCCCAGAATAGAGCCCTCAGAAAGGATTTCTCTCCTAAACAGCCCATTCTGAGAGAGGCTCCAGCTGCTACAGGAGAGAGACACCAAGGCTCACCACAGAACTAGGCAGGTCACAAGCATTTCTTTCTTTTTATTAGCCACATGTCTCTTCAGCAAATACAGAAACCATACAAGAGTCATAATAGGTTCTAAGTCTTTTTGTTCTTTTTGTAAAATTTTAAAGCTTTTAATTTTCAAACCATCTGCACAGATAATTTTTCAACACTGACTCTTGCACAGCCTCATGTTTCAGATCTTCCCTCCCTCCCCCACCCCCTCCCCTAGATGGCAAGCAATCCCATATATGTTAAACATGTTAGAATAGATGTTAAATCTATTTACCATGTATGGGACTGCCCGCCATCTAGGGGAGGGGGTGGAGGAAGGAGGGGAAACGTTGGAACAGAAGGTTTTGCTGGGTCAATGTTGAAAAATTACCCGGGCATGTGTTTTGTATATAAAAAGCCATAATAAAAAAATATATGTTAAATCCAATATGTGTAAACATATTTATACAGTCTCTCGTTGCACAAGAAAAATCAACTCAAAAATGAAAATGAGAAAACAAAATGCAGCGAACAATGTCAGAGAGCGCGAGCCGCGCCTCCAGCCCCACTGGCCCCCCAGCCTCCCCGGGTGCAGACGGCTCTCTCCATCAGGAGCCCGCAACAATCATCTCATTGTTGGCAGAACTGCCGGTCGTGCGTCTTGCTGCCGGCCCACGATCCCCTGCTCGTTTCCCTCGGCACCAGCTCCTGCAGGTCCCCGCGGCCTCGGGAGATGGTCCCCCGATCCTTTCTCACAGAACGATCGGGTCCCGTTCATCCGTGCCCCCGCCACGGCCCACGTCTCCAGGGAGGGACAAACGATGGGTGACTCTTGCCCTTCCTCCCGCTGTTGCATCTGCAATGGCTCCCCTGGGCCTGCCCGGGTGCCCCCTGTGTCTCTGTCCCCTCCTGCGCCCCGTTCTGGCCCCGAGCTGGGGAGTCACCTATTTCTGAGGAGAGGAGGGAGAAGGCTGGGGCGAGGGGCTGGGCCGAGGGGCCGGCCTCGGGAGGGATGGAGACGGCCGGCCCAGCAGATGAGACTATGAACCTGACCCTCGTGGGGAGGCGGGCAGCCTCCAGGGAAAAATATGGCGGGACGGGACTGGTGGCGAGAGGGCAGGGAGGCAGAGGGAAGAAAAGGAGAGCAGGGAGAAACGGGGTTTGCCTCCAAATAGGGCAAAGGTGATTGGATCCAGTCTAATGACACAAATGCTTTTTGCGCCCCCCTCCCCCCGGATGCCTCCGGGTCCCAGAGGCCACCCCCTCCCCGGGGCTGCGCATGCACATCTGCTCCGGGGATGGTTCCGGGGTCAGCTCCGGGGTCCCGGGCAGGGAGGACGTTCTGCTCTGCTTCCCTGTGGCCTGAGCAGGGACGGTGGCTCCGGGGCAACTGTGCCGCCATTTTGACAGAAGATGCTTGTGGACTTTAGCAGCGGATGCTGATAATGGGTTCTCTGCCGCCCAGCCCCCAACACCCTCTTGGGTGGGAGGCAGGCCACAGGAGCTCTGCCAAGGCTCCCCCCGGGCTTGTGAACCGGAGCAACCCCCCCCAGAGGTGTCTCGGGGGACAGAAAGAACCCGGCCTAAGTCCCGAGCAGGAACCGGCAGCTGGCCCGGCCTGAGAGGCCCCAGGAAGTGCCCCGAAGCCCCCGGGGCTGGGGGACTGGCGACGGGATTTCGTGTTTGGGGGGGCGGGGGAGAACTCCCAGGCTATTCCCAGGGCTGGGCCAAGTCCTCGTGTTCCCTCCCCAGGACTGACCTTGCCTGGGTGAGGAGGATATGTTACTGTCCTGGAATGGGACCTTAGAGCCCCCCTTCCCCCCTGAGCACTCAGGGCCGAGGAGAGACAGCAGGAGGCCTGGGGGAGGCCAGGAAGCTGGCCGGGGGGAGTCCCCGCCTTACTCTGGACCTCAGTTTCCTCCTCTGGATCTTGGGGGACCCCTCTTTGGGCTCCCCAGTTCTTGGGATTTCCATTGAGAAACCCAGGAGAGAAGGGGTGCCAGGCCTTGCTCTCCCACCCCCGCCCCAGAACTGGGGGCCCCTCACAGAAGGAGGGGAGCTCCAGCCCAGACCAAATCGAAAGAAGCGGGAATGAGCTTATGGATCTGGTTAGCGGGAGAGGACGCCGGGAAAGTAGAAACAGGCTCCAGAGAGGCTTAGGCGAATTCTTGGATGACAGATCCATGACGGGCGGGTTATTAAGGGGGTTAGGGATGTCTGGGGCACATCCCTCACCTGCCAAGAGGACATGGGGAGGGGGGCGGCGAGGAGGAGCGCCATGGGCGGGAGGGGGCAGGAGCACCCCCCCCAAGGAGCACGCCCCCCCCAGGAGTGGCATGGGCAGGCCCA
Organism: Sarcophilus harrisii; assembly: GCF_902635505.1. NCBI lineage: Eukaryota > Metazoa > Chordata > Mammalia > Dasyuromorphia > Dasyuridae > Sarcophilus > Sarcophilus harrisii. The sequence continues at coordinate 235,513,337 of NC_045431.1, forward strand.
GGGGCCCCCAGATGGGGAGGGGGGGGTCCTGCTGCTGAGGAATGCCATGGGGAAAGCCTTCCGGGAAGTCTTCCCAGAACGTTCCTTCCCAGAATCCTGGGACTCCCAGGCCCCCCCTGCAGTTGCCCACCACTGCACTTACCCTGAGTAAATCCCTTAATCCCTATTGTTTCTCTCTCCTCCATTGTCTCCGAGCCCTTTTCCCAGACACCTCTTTGGGGTCTCTCTTAGGTTTCAGGCCCCCGGGGCCCTGGGCCCACAGCCGCCCCCACTCCTCCCAAGCCGGTCCCCAGCCCGCTCTGAGAACTTCGGCCCCAGAATGCTCTCCGGCTGCCCGGCCCAAGCCCAGCGGGGCGCAGGCAGAAGGGGAGCGCCCCACCCCCAGCCCACCTCTGGGAGCCACTTTTGGGGGTCTGGGCTCTGTGCCCTCAGGCAGATTTCCCCGGGAAGTTCTAGAACCCCGGCCCTTTGGTGTCCAGATGAGAACAAGCCAGTTCCACGGGAAACGGGCGGGTCGGGGGCGGGAGAAGCCGGTCCGGGTGGGGAGGGGCCGGGGTCCCAGTTTGCCCCGCCGCCCACCGGCCCTTCTAGATACGGGGGGCAGGTGGGGGCCAGCCCGGAGCGGGGCGCCCCCCAGTCCCGGCGGGCGGGTCCTGGCCGGATGTGGGAGTGATGGAGCCGCGGATGAGGAGACCCAGCCAGCGGCACCTCGGTCTCCTGGGGGGCAGAGCCCTGAGGGAAGGGGCCGCGGGGGGGGGGTCTGGGGGGCAGCCAGTGGGCCAGTGTGTGGGGCATGGGGGGGCCCGGAGGCCGGGGACTTGTTGCGGCTCCGGGAGATTCCCAGCTGGCCCCGCCGGCCGAGGTTCATGCCCCGGGCTGAGGGGTGGTGGCCCTCCCCGGGGGCCCCGGCTGGGGGCGGGGGCCGGAAAAGGCGCCCCTCTGCCCCCGTTCTCTCCCCACTGTCACGGGGTCCCCAGGACCCCCCCTTTTGGGGGGGGTTTTCCGCCCCAGTGTTTTGTGCCCCCCGCTGCCCCAATTCAAATAATTGTTTAACCCCTGCTTTGCGTTTCCCCCGAACCCGCGTTTTTCGGGCTTAAGGGAGCCCCCCGGGCCTCCTAAGGCCTCCTAATTGGCCTCTGCTCTTGGGGGTGGCCGCCCCCCCCTGGGAACCCCGTGGGCCCCTCCCCACCGCCCCCTCAGGCCTCGCCCCCCCCCCCGGCCCGGGACCGCCTGTTTAATCACACCCCCCGGGTCCCGGCTCTTTGTCTCCTCAATTCCCGGCTGCCCCCCGCCCCCTTTGCCCCCCCCGGGCTCAAGGAAAGCGGGGCTGATTTTTCCCAGGGAAGGGCCCAAACTGCACGGCCACCTTTTTTGGGTTTATTTGGGTTCTGGGAAGGGTGTTGCATGGTCCCTTTGGCCCCCCCGAACGTGCGGGTGTTGTGATGGAAAAATCCCAGCGGGCAGGGATGGGGCCGGCTGATGGGCCTGCGGGCTGAAGGACCAAACATTGCCGGGGGCTTCCAGCAGATGGGAGGGGCCGCCCTTCCCGGGCTTCCGGGCTTGGGGGGGCTGACCTCCTGGCCCCAGGCCTGGGGGCCTCAGGCTCGCCTCCGCCTCCTCCGGGCCGCTCCCCCAGCCCCCTGCCCGGCTGTTGGGGGCCCCCCATGCAGCCTCGCCGGCCTCTCAGCCGGGCCCCGGCTTCCAGCCTGATGGGAGAGGAGCCGACCCCACGCTGATCAGTGGAGGAGGCCCTTGCAGGTCCCCTTGGTTCCGGGAGGGGGGGGGCTTTGTTCTCATGGGGAAGAAACCCCTGGAACCTACCTTTTCATTCTCCACCTAGGATTCGAACCCAGAACCCCAGACCCCAAATCATGGTTCTTTGTTCCCCTTCCCCCAATGAAGAGCCATGTAAAGAAACGAATGGTGCTGTGTGACTGACTGGGGGGCTGGGTGCCCGAGGCTCTGCTTGGAGCCCCCGGCTCCCCAGGAATGGGGGTAACTGGAGCCACTCCGGGGCCCCGCAGGAACGCTGACCCAGGAGGGTCCCGGGGGCGGGGGGGGGCGCAGCACCCCCGGGGCGGCCTCTGTCCTGTCTGGGCCGGAGGCCGAGAGCAGGGCAGCTCCCCATTGTTTCCCGCCTCCTCTCGGGTTTCCTCTCTATTGTTGGGGGCTTGTTTTGAAGTTCTGGCCCCCACAGCAGTGGAACAAACCTCCTTCCCTCCACACCCATCCCCAGGGGGCCGCGGCCGCACTGAACAATGTCAGTCCAGGCTGAGGAGCGGCACAGACAGACCCCTCGGACCCAGCCAGGGCGCCTCCCCTTGGCCAGCAGAGCCGGGCCCTCAGGGGCCGAAGACCCCCGCGCGTTAGCCCCGCACCTGGGAGACCCGCTTGCGGGCTTGGCCTCGACCTGCCCAGAACTCTCCGGGCCGGGGGGAGAGTGCAGGCCCAGGGGCCCCCTCGGGGTCACGGGCTCCAGACCTCAGCTCTTCCAGGTCATTCTGGGATGGTCCCTCCTGCCCCCCAGGCCAGAGGGGGAACTGCAAATGCGTCGGTTTGGGGGACACTCCCTGAGTTTGGGGAACCGAGGAACGGCCCCACGGGGGGAACAGTTGAGAAGGGCGGTGGCCGCTCCCTAAAAATCCTGCCAGAGCCTAGTTCTTAGAAACAGCGAGTCAGCGTGGACCCACAGGAAGCTGTTCCCTCCTGGTGCTTTTCAAGTCTGGGTCCCAGGGGATTCCTCTGGACTAAGGACTGGGCTTCTGCCCCCCCATCCCCATCCCCCTAACAATCGCTGACTGAGGCCGTGGCCCCCGGAGAGCACGTGCCCCCCCAATCTGCCCGGGGCCCGGGCAGCGAGCGGTCGGTCACTGGGCATTCTAGGTACCCGCTGGGGCACAAAGGGAGGCTTAGGCCATGTGCAGGAGAGGCTGGGGTGGGGCTGTGCCTTTCGGGAGGCCCCCGAACCCCAACTGGCCCAGCACAAAAACCCTACGTGTGCCCGCCTCGAGATCTCTGAACTGGAAACTCCAGAAGGGAGGAAAGTGCAAAGAAACCCCATGAAACCCGTGGGCGCGCACCGGCGGACCGGCTCGAGGGCGTGCGTGGACAGGAGTGGTCTGTGTGCTCGCACATGTGGGAGCTCGTGCAAATGGCTGCAGCAGCCTCCTCTCTGGCCCGGCCCATCTCCCGGAGCCCAAAGCACCACCCAAACGGGAGGAAGCCCCTGGCGGGGAGAGCCGAGGCTGGCCGCTCTCGCCCGGTGGGTCCCCCGATTCCCAACCCACAACCCAGCCCAGGGATTTCCAGGAAAACGAAGCCGGGTGAAACCCAGAGATGAGTGCGAGCCAACAGATCTGGAGGCCCATTCTCGCCTCCCCCTCCTCAGCCAGCCCCCTCCATGCCCCTCTCCCCCTGCGTGGCCCCCTCCCCCCTCACCACGGCCCTCTCCCCCTGGCCCGGAGCTGCCGGCAGCTGCCCCCAAGGCCACCATCTTCCCAGCCAGGCTTCCCGCAAGCTGCCCGACAGGGCTTGTGTGGATCATAAAGGTTTATAGAGCTAATCACTTAACACGGATCGGAGGCCAGCGCCTTCTGCCCGGCCTCACCAGGGCTGTCCAACTCAATTGAGCTGAGTCCCGCTGCCCGGCGGCTTTCACTCCCAGAGCGGGCCACAGAGGGGATGTTAAGTGCTCGTAACCTCTCCTGGCCCCGCTAATGGATCCCCTAAGGAGAGGCCGTCCTCCGGCTCTTGGCTAAGCCTCCCGGGAGAGGGCGGCTGCTCTGAGGATGGCGAAAGCCGCCCGCCCTGGAGGGACCGGACTCGGGCACAAGAAAGGATCGTGGGGGCAGTTAGAGCACTGCTCTCCCGGGGGGAGGGGCAGGGCTGCACCGGCTGTGGGGTCTTTATAGCTTGTGGTGTCCAGGGCTGGGGCTCAGTCTCTCCCTTGTCAAACAAGGGGCCTCGGATGGGTCGACTTTTCCAGGTCCCTTCCCACTCAAAAGTCCCCGAGTCCCTGTTCAGACCTAAGGGAGCTGGGTTCTGGGCTCTTAGGGTCCTCATTATCCAGAAAGGTTCCAAGGCCTCGGGGAAATGCTAGCCTGACTATTGTTCCTTGTAATATCAGCAGGATTTGGATGGGGGAAGGGGTAGAAAAAAAGCAGATCGGGAGGGGGAGAAGCAAGGGAGAAAGAACAGAACGGAGAATGGGAGAGAAAGAACGGGGAGAAATGGAGCAGAAGGGATGGAAAAAACAGGAGAGAGGCTGGAGGAAGAAAGAACAGGGAGAAAATGGGGGGAGAGTGGGGGAGAAAGAACAAGGGGGAATGGGGGGGGAAAGAACAGGGGGAAGAATGTGGGAGAAAAGAACCGGGGAAAGGGGGGAGGGATGGAAAAAAAGAACAGGAGAGAACGAGGGGAGAAAGGACAGCGGGGAAGGGGGAGCTCATTTTGGAGTGATTGGTGGTTGTTTTTGAGCCTCTTTCCCTGTCTGGACTTTGTCATTGGGTTAGCTGGGTTCGTGCGTGAGTGAGCTGCTCAGGCCCGAGGAAGGGGGAGTGGGAGAGGGGCCAAGGAGCCCGATCCCATTTTCCAAGCGCTCTTCCCATGGAGCTGCAAACATCTGGGCTGCTCGGGGAGTTGGAGCCCCGGGAAGCTGATTGCCTCAAGCCCCGCAGGCCAGATGCAGGCCAGGGGTCGCCCCCTCCCGGCCTGGGACCCTTGTGGGGCGCGGCAAGCCAAGCTTCAGACCCTCCCGGGTTGTAGGGGAGCAGCGGCTCCTCCCTTTCCCACGCCAGGGTCTAGGCTGGGCCCCCTCCTCAGGCCCCCTCCCCCCAGCACCCGAACCTCGCCTGCCCCGTCCCTCATGGGGCGCCTTTGCAGACAACGCATGGGAGATGGGCATGTGGGAGCCACGGAGGAAGCGGAGGCACGGGAGGGGCCCTAGCCGGTCGCCCTGCTGATGGGGGGATATGCAATCAAAGGGGGGCTGCCACCTGTAGTGGGGGCCCCGGGCTCCGTGCCAGCAGCTCTGGCTAAGGCCTGAGGAGGGAGCGGGGCCTGCCCCGAGCTCCCTAGCCTGTGGGAGCTGGCTCCAAGAGGCGACCCCAGCTGGGGGCCCCTCCCAGCTAGACCCCCATTTATGATAGAAAGTAGCTTAATGAGCCAAGGAGCGGCCAGACACGGGAAACTTGCTCTAGATTCTGGTGGGGCGGACTCGGGTTTCACCCCCCCCACCCCCCCTCCACCCCCCTTTTCAGGACTGGCCACATAATCCCTACAAAATGAGAACCAGTTTGGGCCTTGCCGAGCTGGGGGCCGGGAGCGGGAGGAGCGCAGGGTGCTCCTTGTGACTTGGAAACGTGGAGCGGGCCGGGATGGCCGGGGTTGGGGTGCAGGGGTGCGGTCCATGAGGAAGCCCCCTTTGGGTCTTGTCCCCTGCCTCCCCATCCTGGACTCGAGTCCTTATTCCTGGAGGAGGCCCCCTCCTGCCCTCCTTCCCTTTTCCTTCCTTCCTCCCTCCCTCCCTCGCCCCTGCACATGGGGACCCTCCCAGCCCCCCCTTCCCCCTGGCAGCCCCCCTCCCCCCGGGCCCATTTTCCGCCGCCTCATTCAGGTCAATGATTGTGACTCCAATCCTGAGAAACCCTGCTGTCTGTCAACAGTGTTTATTTTGAGTGTGTGCAGAGCCAGCCCTGGCGGGGGCTCTGGGGGAGGGGAACAGGGGAGAAACTGTCAGAGGTGCAAGTGGAGGACTGGCCTGAGCTCTGGGGGAGCCGGCCGGCCGAGACGGGACCGACACACACACGCACACGCACACGCACTCGCACACTCGCGGGGACCACGCGCCCATCAGTGCAAACGAACTAGTTAGTGCAATTGGAATCTGTAAGGGCTTCAGGGGCCAGAACCGAGGGACATGACACGAGGGAGGGTGGGAGGGGGGCTGGAGGGAGGGGGGGCGGAAAAGCCAGGGTCAAGGGAGGGGGGAGTGGGGGGGAGGGGATCTCTCATCATGGAAGGCTTCCAGGAGGTGATGGCTTTCTTTTTTTTGGGGGGGGAGAAAGCAGAGGCTGGGTCGTTGGTGAAACATGGGAGAGAAGGGGGGCTGGGTGCTGGGGAGCGTCTCAGTTGGGAGGCTCTTCTTGTCTGGGTGAGGGTCTCTGCTGGGGAAGGGGATTCAGCAGCCCATAATGAGGCAGCAGTCTTCTCTCTACCGCCAGCACTACGGGGTGGGAATCCCGACCCGGGCCTGTGGAAGCAAGGATAAACGCAGTCAGCCCCGTGGGGGTTCAGGCAGGAGGGCCGGGGGGGGGGGGCCGGGGCAGCGCGAGGGAGGACCAGGGCCACAGGGTAGCACCAGGGAGGACCACAGGGCAGCGCGAGGGAGGACCACAGGGCAGCACCAGGGAGGACTAGGGCCACAGGGCAGCATGAGGGAGGACCACAGGGCAGCATGAGGGAGGACCACAGGGCAGCGCGAGGGAGGATCACAGGGCAGCACAGGGAGAGCCTGCTCACCTTTCGGGCCGCGCTGTCTGACTCACGTGGCATCTTCCTGGTGGTCGGCTGGCAGACGGGAAGGGTCCTGCCCTGAGCAGGGCCAGGACCTTGGCCAGGGTGTAAATCTGGGGGAAGGAGGGCGGGTCAGCCTCGGGCTCGGCTCTCGGCCCTCCACCCCCAGTCCCAGGCCCCGGGCAGGGACTCACCCTTTCTGCACGCCCAATGCGCTTATGCCTGGGGGGAGCTGGCTGGGTGAGAAAGGCTTCTTCATGACTGCTGCTAGATCAATGAAGGATCCGGGGACCTGGTTAAGAGGGAGAAAGGGAGATTAGAAAGGTAGACTTAGGGCCAGGCTGTGTGTGTGTGCCAGTGTGAGTGAGTGTGCGTGATTGTGAGTGTGTGTGTGTGTGTGTGTGAGTGGAGGGGCGGGGGGGGGGAATGGGGGGCTCATTGTATAGCAGGCTACAGGATGTTGGCCCCCTGCCCTGGCCGGAGTCCCACGCCTCTGCGTCCTGGGGTTCCTGCTGTTCCGGACTTTTAGCTAATGCCGGGGAAGTCGGGAGGCACATGGCAGGTGGGGGAGACAGCTAGAGGCACGGTGGGGCAGTGGAAGGAACGCTGGCTCTGCCTTTACTTCTGGCACAGCTCTCTACGTGACATTAGGCGAGACCCCCCAGAGCCTCAGTTTCCCCAGATGTCTTCCGGCGCCCGGGAAGCCCGCGCCACCTTCAGAGCCCGGCCCGCCTCTCTCCGGCCCATTCCTCCTGGCTGATTAGGTACCGAGTCTGGGGGCAGGGTTTTTGACGGTCCCCGCTTTTCCTCGACAAACCAGGGTCCATGGGGGTTCCAGAGTGGGGAGCACCGCCCTTGCCCCCAGACCTGGCCGGCGGACTGGGCAGTGTGCCCCGGGGGGCCTCCCCAAGCCGACCGCCCCGCCCCCCCCGCCCACCTCCAACCCTTCGGGGAACCCCCCCCCCACTCACCACTGTTGGTCTTCATGGCCCTGACTTCCCCTCCTTCGGTCGCCGGGCCGGCCCACCAGGCTGCCCACCCGCCAGCTCTGACGGGCGGACTTTGAGCGCCTCAACCGCCCCTCCCCCCGTCCCGAGGGTCGCCTGGGCCCTTGCTCCCCAAGAGTGGCCTCCCCTGGGACCTCCGACGCCGCCCTCCCCGCCCCCGCCTCACGTCCCGACCCGACCCCGCCTCCCCCTGAGCCTTCTGCGCCCCTGACTAGCACTGGCCCCCGGGATCCTTGGCCACCCCGGGGTCCTCGGCCTTCCGCGGGGTTTTTGGGCAGCCCAGGAGGGAGCGGATAAAGCAGACATGCTTGAGCCCCACTGTTTGTTTTCCCCCCGGCCCCCGGGTGAAAGAGCCTGGAGAAGGTGGCGGAGCGTGCCCGGGGCCTAGCTAGCCTCAGCTTGCCTGCCTGCCTCCCCGGGGCAGCCCGCTCCTTCGCAGCGGCTCTCTGCAGACGCCCTCGCCTCTCTCGGGAGGGGCCGGGGACTCCCCGGCTCCTCCCTGGCTCAGCCCGAGGACCCGGCTCCCTGGTCCTCCGGCACCCCCTCAGCCCCGCTCAACTGGTCTCCTCCCAGCGCTGCCCGGTTCGAGCCTCTCCTCGGGAGTGCTTGAAACCCCGATGGTGTACTGGCTGCCTGGCCCCTTCCTCTCCCGAGGAGCTGCTCTCCGAGGCCGCTGGCGTCGGCGGGCGGCTCTGCTGCTGTTCCTCACCTCCTCTTCCTGACGGTTCCCCCCTGCCCTCCATGAAGCTACATTTCCTGGGTCTCTTTCCTTCTTTCTGTTACTCCTCGATCTCCGCTGGTACATTCCCACCTCCTGCTCTCTAGCTTGGGGCTCCCCCTGAGGCTCTGCCTTCAGTCCTGATCTCGTCCTTCCGCTGCCCTCTCCTGATCTCGTCCCTCCTCCAGGCCTCGAAGGGGAAGCGAGCCCCTTCCCCTCTCTGTCCCTCAGCTCCTCTACCTCTGAGAAGAGAGGGCTGCGGGGGGGGGGGGGAATCCTCTCGGTCTCCACCAGCTCTGACAATCGGGGATTCTCTGGGGCGCGCGCGCGCTCGCCCGGCTCTAAGGCTATAATGTTGCCCACTCCCGATGTTCCCCTCGCCTAAAAGTCCCCAGAGAATCTCAGAAGGTCAGAGCTGGGGGGAGCCTCGGAGAGCCCCCGGCTCGGCGCCCCCATCGAAGGATGAGGAAGCCAGCCACAGAGAGGGCCGAGGGCGCTCAGCGCCAGCGCGCGCAGGAGCCGCCCCGAAGGGCTGAGCTCTCCGCGCTCACCTGCGCCGCCGAGCCCGCCTCAGCGACCTTCCTGCCCGAGCGGCTGCCTCCCTGCCTCCGTCTGAGTGGCGGCCAGCCCTGGCGCCCGGCAGGCACAAAGGCCTCCCGCCTTTCCTCCGCTCCGGCCCGGCGCTGCCCTGCCATGGTCCAGGCCCCCTCGCGCCGGCCTCCAACCCGGGCGATGGCAGGAAGCAGCCCAATGACCAACACCAACAGATTCAAAGTCCGGATGCTCCTCTCCTGCTCCAACCCATCTCCCGTGGCTGCCACGGGCTGGCTGGGCTAGCCAGCCGCCACCCAAGCTGGTTCCCCGCTACATGCTCCGAGCTCCCGCTCCGGAGCGAGACCGGACCGGCCGTGTCCTAGTCCCACCCCCCACCCGCCTTTCTGCCCCGGCCCCAGGCCCTTTTCAAGAGGGGGATGGCTCCGCCTGGAATGCCCTCCCCATCTCGCTCAGCCAATCCCCGGCTTGCCCATTCTTCAGGGCGCACAGAGCCCCACCCTCCTCTGGGGGCCATTCCAGCCCGCGGCCACCCCTCCCCTCCCCGCCCTGCCCCCAATTCCCCAAACTTTCCTTGTCAAGTCGCCAACCCTTGGCACTTACCCACTTCCTCCCGGGACATCCATCGTGCCCTTGCCCACGTCTGTCCATCTTCTCACTGACCCCAGCTAGAGTGGAAGCCCCCGGAGGGGAGGGACCGTCCTTGAGTCCCCCCCCCCCATCAGTCAAGCCCGGGGCGAGGTGCAGGAGTGTACTCTCGGTGGGACTCAGAGCTGGCTCCCCCAAGCTTAGGGCCCCGGGTCTCCCCGAAAGTGGGGCCTCGTAGGCCCTGAGCCCTCAGCCTGGGAGGGGATTGGAGGGGGAGAAAGTGGGGTTTGCTCTGGTCTCCATTTGACACTTGGGTTGGGAGAGAGAAGCAGAGAAGAGGGAAGGCCGGGCCAGGGTCCTAGGAAGTCAGGCCCTAGTAGAGTGGGGACACAGAAATAGGAGCTCCGGCGTCCTGCTCCAGATCTCGGGGTCCCTTTGGGCTGGGATCCCCCATTTCCCGGCTTCCCCGCCTGGGAACAATGAGACTTCGGGCTCACGCTTGGCGGGCTGGCGAGCGGCTATGGCAGCTCTTGGGCGCACCCTGGTGGCTCCAAAGAGGCAAGAGCCCGCGAACCCCGCGGGGTGGCGGGAGCGCCAGACCCTCTGGTCCGCCAGCCAGGCGGTAGAGCCTGTGCCGGGCGCTCTGCTGGAAGGCCTGCCCAGAAAGGCAGAGGACCGAGCAGCGGCCACGGCGGCGCGTGCTTGGCGTCCCAGACCCAGCCTCTCCAAGCTCCCACTCTGTCAGGCTTTACCGCGGGTTGAAAAGCCTGGGGATCCAGGGGCTTGGCCGGGCCCCCCCCATGTCCCCGCGGCCCAAACTGAAACGGCCTTCCCGGGGCCAAGGTCCCGACTGGGGCCCCGGATTGGGGGCTCCCCGGGGCTCTGGAACTGGAACTTAAGCACAAGGATCCCTTCTTTGGGTACCCTGGTCCTGCCCGCGCATCCAGGCGGACCGCGAGACCCGCCGGCCTTTGCTGCCCCCGCCTGGCCTGCCCTGAGCATGACTGGCCTACGTGGACCGTGCAGAAAGCCTGCCGGGTCGCACCGCCACGTAGGCAGGCTGGGAAGGGGTGGCCCTTGGGAGGGAGCGGGCTCTGCCTGTACCCCGAGGCCTTGGTAAGGGCCCCCAGATCCGCGCTGACCCAACATGGGGGACCCACCGACACAAGGGAGCCCCAGGGAGGCAGAGAAACATCTCTCCTGAGAGCCTGGAGCCTGGGTTAGACCCCGAGCCTGGGTTAGACCCCGGAGCCTGGGTTAGACCCCGGAGCCTGGTTAGACCCCCAGCTCGAGCGAGTCTACCGCGGAGGGTCCGACGCTGCAGCTTCCGAGGCCGGGCTCTATCTTGGCTATGGAGAACTTAAGGACCCCAGAGGCCCCATTTTCCCCTCTCCTCCCTCCCACCAATCTCCGAAGTACCCCCAGGCCCCTCTCTATTCAAATTCAGGCTGCTTATCTTTAGACCCCCCCCTCCCACTCAGCTACCCCAGGAGCTCACCCAGGGCAGGGCTGGGCAGGCCCTCCCCTCCAATTTTCCCTTTGCCCTCAGCAGAGCTCAGCTCGTGAGCCTCCAGAAATGGGGGCTGGCCCAAAGGCGGAACTCAAAGCGCCTTTGCTTGGGCGGGCTGAGAAGTGGGGTCCCCCAGAGTCCCACTTGGACCACTTCGGTTGAGGCTGATAAGCGGAAACGAGGGAAGGAGAGACCAGGCCCGGGGAGGGGGGAGGGGGGCGAAGAGGGAGGGGGGACAGAGGCCCAGAGTGGGGTCCTTTCCAGCCCAGCGGACCCAGGGGGTTTGGGAGGGCAGAGCCCCTTCACGCTAAGCCCAGGCCGGGTGGCTCGAGGTAGCCCAACCTCACCCCGGGGGGCAGGCCCAGCCTCCCCGGGGGGGGCTTTGAAATAGCACTCCAAAGGGCCCTGAGACATGCCCCCCCACCTGCTGCCCCGCCCCCAAGGCGAGCTGGCGCCGACAGTTCTGGCCTTGGGCCCAAGCGCGCACCCGTGCCACTGGGACCCCACGGACCCAACCGAGGGCCCAAATGGGTCGGGCCCGGGCAACCCCTCCCAGCTCCCCTCCCATTCCCCTGGCCCCCCGGCAGACTTGTGATTTTGCTCCACCGTCTGGCCCATCCTGAGCATGACCATCCCGCCGCGCCCGCCACCACGCCGCCACCCCACACCCGGCTTCCTTTGACTGTGCCCGGGCGGCAAGGTAGGCAGGGCCGGAAATGGGGCACCGAGTGGGTGGCCTGGGCCCTGGGCCTGGCCCTGGGTGGAGCCCCACCTTGGGGCCATCCCCTGGCAAGCCGGGAGAGGTGGCCCCAAGGAGGAACCGGCCAGAGGGGTCCCTGCCCCCGAACAGAACTGGGGGTCCCATAAACCTGTTTCCATACGGGTTTCCCTGACGGGCCCAACCACCCTTGCCGGCAGGTCAAAGGGAGTGCGGCCCCTGGGACCCCCCCGCCGATCTGGAGGCCGGCCACTGTCTGTCCCACGGGCAGGGCCCAGGGGCCCGGGGCCCCAGCTGAGGGCCCGGAGCCCTTTGACTCGGGGTTGTGAGGTTTAAACCCAGCACCCCAATGGGTTTCTTCTTGGGTCGGCCACCAAGCCCTAAGTAGGCTTTGAGGGCCACCTGGGGCCCCAGGGGCCTGGGGATTTGCAGGAGGCGGGGTTCCCTTTTGAGCACCCCGCAACCCACCCGCATCCCAGGGGCCCACGCCGCGATCCGTGTGCCCCTGCCCCCCATCCTGAGAAGACAGGACAGGGTACCCGTCTTGCACTTCAAGGGGGGAAGTGGGATCGAGTTCGCTGGTGCTGGGGGGGCGAAGGCCAGGTCCAGGCCCACCATCCAGAGCCTTAACCCCACTCCCCAGCGCTGATCTGAACCTCCCAGCTGGGAAGCCTGTCAGCAGCGGGCAAATGAACCCCTTTCCTAGCTCCCAACTCAGCCTTTCAAAAACCCAAGCCCCTCCCCCACGGCTCCCCACTTCTGTTTCCCCAAGTTAAATCTTTCTTTTGTGATCTCTGGGCCCCTTCCTCCCTCTTGTTCTCTTGGAAGATTGGATTGACCAAACAGTGATTTTCCTTGAAACGGGTCACTTAATGACCAGCCTTCTGTAATTGTCCCAGGCCGGGCCCCTTCTCCCTGATTGCCCAGACCTGACCTGCCCCTCCCTGTCGTCCCAGGCTCCGGCCCTTTCCCCTCTGTCCGGCTGACCAGCCCCCCTGTTGTCCCAGGCCGCCGGCTTTTCTCCCTTCCTCTGTCCTGGCTGACCAGCCCTTCTCCCTGTCTGTCCCAGCTGACCAGCCCCTTTTCGTCTGTCCCAGGCCCGGCGCCCTTTCTCTCTCTGTCCTGGCTGACCAGCCCTTTCTCCCTGTCTGTCCCAGCTGACCAGCCCCTTTCTCCCTGTCTGCCCTTTCTCCCTATGTGTCCCTGGCTGACCAGCCCTTTCTCCCTGTCTGTCCCAGCTGACTGGCCCTTTCTCCCTATGTGTCCCGGCTGACCAGCCCTTTCTCCCTGTCTGTCCCAGCTGACCAGCCCTTTCTCCCTCTCTGTCCCGGCTGACTGGCCCTTTCTCCCTCTCTGTCCCGGCTGACCGGCCCTTTCTCCCTGTGTGTCCCGGCTGACCGGCCCTTTCTCCCTGTGTGTCCCGGCTGACCAGCCCTTTCTCCCTGTCTGTCCCGGCTGACCGGCCCTTTCTCCCTGTGTGTCCCGGCTGACTGGCCCTTTTTCTCTATCTGTCCCGGGCCTGACTGGCCCTTTCTCCCTCTCTGTCCCGGCTGACCAGCCCTTTCTCCCTGTCTGTCCCAGGCCTGGCCGGCCCTTTCTCCCTGTCTGTCCTGGGGCTGGCCCTTTCTCCCTGTGTGTCCCGGCTGACCGGCCCTTTCTCCTGTCTGTCCCAGCTGACCGGCCCTTTCTCCCTGTGTGTCCGGGCTGGCCTTTCTCTATCTGTCCCGGGCCTGACTGGCCCTTTCTCCCTGTGTGTCCCAGCTGACCGGCCCTTTCTCCCTCTCTGTCCCGGCTGACCGGCCCTTTCTCCCTACGTGTCCCGGCTGACCGGCCCTTTCTCCCTGTCTGTCCCGGCTGACCAGCCCTTTCTCCCTGTCTGTCCCGGCTGATCGGCCCTTTCTCCCTGTCTGTCCCGGCTGACTGGCCCTTTCTCCTCTCTGTCCCGGCTGACCAGCCCTTTTCTCCTCTGTCCGGCTGACCAGCCCTTTCTCCCTGTCTGTCCCGGCTGATCGGCCCTTTCTCCCTGTCTGTCCCGGCTGACTGGCCCTTTTTCTCTATCTGTCCCGGGCCTGACTGGCCCTTTCTCCCTCTCTGTCCCGGCTGACCAGCCCTTTCTCCCTGTCTGTCCCAGGCCTGGCCGGCCCTTTCTCCCTGTCTGCCCTTTCTCCCTCTCTGTCCCGGCTGACCAGCCCTTTCTCCCTGTCTGTCCCAGGCCTGGCCGGCCCTTTCTCCCTCTCTGTCCCGGCTGACCAGCCCTTTCTCCCTATGTGTCCCAGCTGACCAGCCCTTTCTCCCTGTGTGTCCCAGCTGACCAGCCCTTTCTCCCTGTCTGTCCCAGCTGACCAGCCCTTTCTCCCTCTCTGTCCTGGCTGACCGGCCCTTTCTCCCTCTCTGTCCCGGCTGACCGGCCCTTTCTCCCTACGTGTCCCGGCTGACCGGCCTTTCTCCCTGTGTGTCCCGGCTGACCAGCCCTTTCTCCCTGTCTGTCCCAGCTGACCAGCCCTTTCTCCCTCTCTGTCCCGGCTGACCGGCCCTTTCTCCCTCTCTGTCCCGGCTGACCAGCCCTTTCTCCCTGTCTGTCCCGGCTGACCGGCCCTTTCTCCCTCTCTGTCCCGGCTGACCAGCCCTTTCTCCCTGTCTGTCCCGGCTGATCGGCCCTTTCTCCCTGTCTGTCCCGGCTGACTGGCCCTTTTTCTCTATCTGTCCCGGGCCTGACTGGCCCTTTCTCCCTGTCTGTCCCGGCTGATCGGCCCTTCTCCCTGTCTGTCCCAGGCCTGGCGGCCCTTTCTCCCTCTCTGTCCCGGCTGACCAGCCCTTTCTCCCCCCTGTCCCAGGCCTGGCCGGCCCTTTCCCCTCTCTGTCCCGGCTGACCAGCCCTTCTCCCTATTGTCCCAGCTGACCAGCCCCTTTCTCCCTTGTGTCCCAGCTGACCAGCCCTTCTCCTGTCCCAGCTGACCAGCCCTTTCTCCCTCTCTGTCCTGGCTGACCGGCCCTTTCTCCCTCCTCTGTCCCGGGCTGACCCCCCTTCTCCCTACCGTGTCCTGCATCCTCCCCTTAGTCCCTGACCAGCCCTTTCTCCTGTCTCCTGTAGCTGACCAGCCCTTTCCCTCTCTGCCTCGGCTGACCCCCTTTCTCCCTGTCTGTCCCCTATCGGCCTTTCTCCTTGTGTCCCATGACTGGCCCTTTTTCTATCTTCCCTGGCCTGACTGTTTTCCCTGTCTGTCCCGTGCCACGCCCTTTCTCCCTGTTGTCCCAGCCTGGCCCCTTCTCCCTCTCGTCCCTGACCAGCCCTTTCCCTGTGTGTCCCAGCTGACGGCCCTTTTCTTCTGTCCTGGGCCTGGACTGGCTTTCTCCCTGTCTGTCCCAGGCCTGTCTGGCCCTTTCTCCTCTCTGTCCTGGCTGACCAGCTCTTTCTCCCTGTCTTCCCAGCTGACCGCCCTTTCTCCCTTCTTCTGGCACGGCCCTTTCTCCCTGTCTGCCCTTTCTCCCTCCTGTCCCGGCTGACAGCCTTTTCTCCTGTCTGTCCCAGCTGACTGGCCCTTTTCTTTCTGTCCTGGGCCTGGCCCGCCCTTTCTCCCTGTGTGTCCCGGCCTGACCAGCCCTTTCTCCCTTGTCTGCTGATGGCCCTTTTCTCTATCTGTCCGGCCTGTGGCTTTCTCCTCTCTGTCCCGAGCCCTTTCCTATTGTCCCAGCTGACCAGCCCTTTCTCCCTGTCTGTCCCAGCTGACCAGCCCTTTCTCCCTTCCTGCCCGCTGACTGCCTTCTCCCTCTCTGTCCTGGCTGACCGGCCCTCCTCTCTGTCCTCTACCGCCCTCCTACGTGTCCCGGCTGACCGGCCCTTTCTCCCTGTCTGTCCCGGCTGACCAGCCCTTTCTCCCTGTCTGTCCCGGCTGATCGGCCCTTTCTCCCTGTCTGTCCCGGCTGACTGGCCCTTTCTCCCTCTCTGTCCCGGCTGACCAGCCCTTTCTCCCTCTCTGTCCCGGCTGACCAGCCCTTTCTCCCTGTCTGTCCCGGCTGATCGGCCCTTTCTCCCTGTCTGTCCCGGCTGACTGGCCCTTTTTCTCTATCTGTCCCGGGCCTGACTGGCCCTTTCTCCCTCTCTGTCCCCGCTGACCAGCCCTTTCTCCCTGTCTGTCCCAGGCCTGGCCGGCCCTTTCTCCCTGTCTGCGCTTTCTCCCTCTCTGTCCCAGCTGACCAGCCCTTTCTCCCTGTGTGTCCCGGCTGACCGGCCCTTTCTCCCTGTCTGTCCCGGCTGATTGGCCCTTTCCCCCTGTCTGTCCCGGCTGACTGGCCCTTTTTCTCTCTCTGTCCCAGGCCTGACTGGCCCTTTCTCCCTGTCTGTCCCAGGCCTGGCTGGCCCTTTCTCCCTGTCTGTCCTGGGGCTGGCCCTTTCTCCCTGTCTGTCCCAGCTGACCGGCCCTTTCTCCCTGTGTGTCCCGGCTGATCGGCCCTTTCTCCCTCTCTGTCCCGGCTGACCAGCCCTTTCTCCCTCTCTGTCCCGGCTGACCAGCCCTTTCTCCCTGTGTGTCCCAGCTGACCAGCCCTTTCTCCCTCTCTGTCCCGGCTGACCGGCCCTTTCTCCCTGTCTGCCCTTTCTCCCTCTCTGTCCCGGCTGACCAGCTCTTTCTCCCTGTCTGTCCCAGCTGACTGGCCCTTTTTCTCTATCTGTCCTGGGCCTGGCCGGCCCTTTCTCCCTGTGTGTCCCAGGCCTGACCAGCCCTTTCTCCCTGTGTATCCCGGCTGACTGGCCCTTTTTCTCTATCTGTCCCGGGCCTGACTGGCCCTTTCTCCCTCTCTGTCCCGGCTGACCAGCCCTTTCTCCCTGTCTGTCCCAGGCCTGGCCGGCCCTTTCTCCCTGTCTGCCCTTTCTCCCTCTCTGTCCCGGCTGACCAGCCCTTTCTCCCTGTCTGTCCCAGGCCTGGCGGCCCTTTCTCCCTCTCTGTCCCGGCTGACCAGCCCTTTCTCCCTATGTGTCCCAGCTGACCAGCCCTTTCTCCCTGTGTGTCCCAGCTGACCAGCCCTTTCTCCCTACGTGTCCCGGCTGACCGGCCCTTTCTCCCTGTCTGTCCCGGCTGACCAGCCCTTTCTCCCTCTCTGTCCCGGCTGACCGGCCCTTTCTCCCTCTCTGTCCCGCTGACCGCCCTTTCTCCCTCATGTGTCCCGCTGACTGCCCTTTCTCCTCCTCTGTCCTGGCTGACCAGCCCTTCCCCTCTCTGTCCCGGCTGACCAGCCCTTTCTCCCTGTCTGTCCCGGCTGATCGGCCCTTTCTCCCTGTCTGTCCCAGCTGACTGGCCCTTTTTCTCTATCTGTCCTGGGCCTGGCCGGCCCTTTCTCCCTGTGTGTCCCAGGCCTGACCAGCCCTTTCTCCCTGTGTGTCCCGGCTGACTGGCCCTTTTCTTTCTGTCCTAGCCTGATGGCCTTTCCCCCTCTCTGTCCCCTGCTGACCAGCCCTTTCTCCCTGTCTGTCCCAGGCCTGGCCGGCCCTTTCTCCCTGTCTGCGCTTTCTCCCTCTCTGTCCCAGCTGACCAGCCCTTTCTCCCTCTCTGTCCCGGCTGACCAGCCCTTTCTCCCTATGTGTCCCAGCTGACCAGCCCTTTCTCCCTGTGTGTCCCAGCTGACCAGCCCTTTCTCCCTGTCTGTCCCAGCTGACCAGCCCTTTCTCCCTCCTGTCCGTGACGGCCCTTTCTCCCCTCTGTCCTGACGCCCTTTCTCCCCTGTCCCTTTGACCCCTTTCTCCCTTGTGTCCCGGGTGACCGCCCTTTCCCCTGTCGTCCCAGCTGACCAGTTTCTTCCCTGCCCGGGACCGGCCCTTTCCCTGTCTGTCCGGCTGTCGGCCCTTTCTCCTTTGTCCCAGCCCTTTGGCCCTTTTCTATCTGCCCTCCGTTTTTTCTCCCTTCGTCCCAGGCCGGCCGGCCTTCCCCCTTCTGCGCTTTTCCCTCTGTCCGGCTGACCAGCTCTTTCTCCTTTTCCCAGCTGACCAGCCCTTTCTCCCTCTCTTCCCCTGTGGCCCTTTTCTATCTGTCCTGGGCCCCGGCCCCTTTCTCCCTTTTGTCCCAGGCCCACCAGCCCTTTCTCCTGGATCCCATGGCCCTTTTTCTCTTTCTGTCCGGCCTGACTGGCCTTTTTCCCTCTGTCCCGGCTGACCAGCCCTCCCCTTCGCCCAGGCCTGGCCGGGCCCTTTCTCCCTTCTGCCCTTTCTCCTCTCTGTCCGGCTGACCAGCCCTTTCTCCCTGTCTGTCCCAGCCGGCCCCCTCTCTTCCCCTGACCAGCCCTTTCTCCCTTTGTGTCCCAGCTGCCACCCTTTCCCCGGGCCCAGTGCCCCCTTTCTCCCTGTCCCTTCCCCGCCCCCCTTTTCCCTTTGGGGGGGCCCCCCCCCCTTTTTTGGTTTGGGGCCCCCCCTTTCTTCCCTTCCCCCTGGCCCCCTTTTCTTCCCCTGGTTGCCCGGCCCTTTTCCCTTTTCTTCCCTTTTGGGGGGGTTTTCCCCTTTTCCCCCCCCCCCCCCCCTTTTCCCGGGTTTCCCCCGGGCCCCCCCCCCCTGCCCGGCCCCCCCCTTTTCCCTGGCTGCCCCCCTTTCCCCCTTTTCCCGGGCCTGGCCCCCCTTTTCCCGGGCCCCCCCCCCCCCCTTTTTTTTTCCTCCCTGGGCCCCTTTCCCCCCCTTTTTCCCCCTTTTTTTCCCACCCCCCTTTTTTTTCCCCCCTTCCTTCCCTTTTTCCCCCCCCCCTTTCCTTTTCCCCTCCCTTCCCTTTTGGGCCCCTTCCTTTTTTTTTTCCCCGGCTCCAAATTTTCCCTGGCCCCCCCCTTTTTTTTTTGGGGGGAAATTTTTTTTTCCCTTTTTTGGGAAAAACCCCCCCTCTTCCCCCCCCTTTTTTTTCCCCCCCCCCCCCTTTTCCCCCCCTTTCCCCCCCCAAAAAAATTTTTTTTCCCAAATTCCCCTTTTTTTTTTAACCCCCCTTTTTGGGCCCCGGGGCCCCCCCGGGAAAAAAAGGGGGGTTTCCCTTAAGGGCCTTTTAATCTTCCCGGGCCTTTCCCCTTTTTTGGGGTTCCCCTTACCCCCTTTTTTTGGGGGGCCCCCCTTTTCCCCGGGCCCCCCTTTTCTTTTTTTTTTTTTCCCCTGGCCCCCTTTTCCCCCCCTTCCTTTTGGTTTCCCCGGCCCTTCCTGGCCCTTTTTTTTCCCCCCAAAAAATTTTTTCCCCCCCCCAACCCGGCCCCTTTCTCCTTTTTGGGGCCCCCTTTTGGGCCCCAAAAACCATTCTTTCCCTTGGGGTTTCCCCCCCCCTTTTTTTTTGGCCCCAAAACCCCCCGGGGGCCCCGGGTTTTTTTCCCGTTCCCCTTCCCTTTTTCCTTTTTCCCCCCCTTTAAATTTCCCCCCCTTCCCTCCTTGCCCCTTTTTCCCCCCCCGGGGGAAATTTTTCTCCCCGGGCCCCGGGCCCCCTTTCCCCCTTTTGCCCCCGGCCCAACCCCCCCCCTTTCCTGGCCCAACCCCCCCCTTTTTCCGGGGGACCCCCTTTTGGGGGTTCCCAAGGCCCTTTTTTTCCTCCTGGTTTGCCCTTTTTTAAATTTCCTTGTTTTTTCCTTTCCCTCTTTCCCCCTTGGGCCTTTTCCCCTTTTTTCTTTTTAAATTTTTTTTTCCCCCCCTTTTTTTTTAAAAAAAATTGGGGCCCCCAAAAAAAAAAAGGGGGGGGGAAAAAAATTTTTTTCCGGGGTTTAATTTTTTCCCCCCCCTTTTTCCCTTTCCCCCTTCCCCCAACCTCCGGGCCCGGTTCCCCCCCCCCAAAAAAAAAAAAAAAAAAAAAACCGGATTTGTGGGCCCCAAAAAGGGGTTAAAAAAAAAGGGGGGGCCCCAAAAAGGGGGAAAAAAATTTTTGGGCCCAAATTTTTGCAATTTTTTCTTCCCGGGAATTAACCCCCTTTTGGGGGTTTTTTTTCCCCCCGGGGTGGGAATTTAAAATGGGAAAAAGGTTTGGGCCCTTTTCCCCCGGGGCCTTGGGGTTTAAAACCTTTTTTTCCCGGGGCCCCCTTTTGGGGGGAAAAAAAAAATTTAAATTTTCCCCCCCAAACCCCCCGAACCCATTTTTTTTTCCCCCCCCCCAAAACCCTTTTCCAAGGGGGCCCCCCTTTTTTTCCCCCTTTGGGGCCCCCAGGAAACCCCGGGTTTTGGGGGGAAACAGGGCCCCTTTTTTTTTTTTCCCCCCTTTTCCCAGAAAATTTTTGGGTTTTTTTTTTTTTAAAAGGGTCCCCTTAACCCTTTTTTTTCCCCCCCAAAACCCCCCCCCCGGGGGGAAAGGTGCCCCCAAATTCCCCCCTTTTCCCCCCGGGGAACCCCCGCCAACCTTTTAAAGGGGCCCCCGGGGAATTCCGGGGCCCCCCCCAAAAAAAATTTTTTTAAAAAGGGTTTTAACCCCCGGGCCCCGGGGGGGGGTTTTTTTTTTTAAAAAAAAATTTTGGGGAAAAAAAAAGGGGGGGGGGAAAATTTGGGGGAGGGCCCGGGGGTTTTTTGGGGGTTTTTCCCGGGGGGGGGGGAAACCCTTTCCCCCGGGGGGCCCCCCCCCCCCCCCTTCCCCCCCCCTTTCCCCAAAAATCCAAAAAAAAAAACCCCCCAAGGGCCCCCCCGGGGGGGGCCCCCCCTTTTTAAAAAGGAAAGGGGAAAAATTTTCCCCCCGGGGGGGGAATTTTTCCTTTTTTGGGAGGGGTTTGGGGAAAAGGGGGGAAAGGGGCCCCCAAAGGGGGGTTTTTCCCCCAAAGGGGGGGGAAAAAAAAGGGGGCCTTTGGGGGGGGGCCCCGGGCCCTGGAAAAATTTTTGGGAAATTTCCCCGGGGGGAAAAAAAGGGGGGGTTTGGGGGGGGCCCCCCCCCTCCCCTTTCCCCTTCGGGGCCCCCCGGCCCCCCGGGGAAACCCTTCGGGAAAGGAAGGGGCCCTTTCCCCCCCCACCCCCCTTTTCCCTGGGGGCCCCCCCCGGGCCCCCCCCCCCCTTTTTTTTTTTGGGGGGGGCTTTTCCCCCCCCCCCCTTGGGGCCCCCCCCCCCCTTTCCCCCCCAAAAAACCCCCGGGGAACCCCCCCCCAAAGGGGCCCGGGTTTTTTCGGGGGAACCGGGGGGGGGGTTGGGGGCCCCCCTGGCC
This sequence comes from Sarcophilus harrisii, assembly GCF_902635505.1. Classification (NCBI taxonomy): domain Eukaryota; kingdom Metazoa; phylum Chordata; class Mammalia; order Dasyuromorphia; family Dasyuridae; genus Sarcophilus; species Sarcophilus harrisii. The sequence goes on from NC_045431.1 coordinate 235,534,059, forward strand.
CCCCCAATTTTTGGGGTCCTGAGGGACCCCCCACCCCCCCCCCCGGGGGCCCCGGGCCCGGAAAGGGGAGGGGGGGCCCCCTTTTTTTGGGCCCCCGGTTTTAAAAGGGGGGAAGGGCCCCCCTTTTCCCCCCAAACCTTTTTTGGGGGGGAAACCGGGAAGGGGGAACCCCTTTTTTTCCCCCCCCCCCAAAAACCCCGGGGCCCAAAATTTCCCCTTTTGGGAGGGGTTTTTTTCCCCCCTTTCCCAACCCCAAAATTTTTTTTTTTTGGGGGGGGGGGTTTAACCCCCCCCCCCTTTTTTTAAACCCCTTTCCCTTTTGGGGTTTCCCCAAAGGGGACCCTTGGGAAGGGGGAAAAGGGGGGCCGGGGCCCGGGGGGTGGGGGCCCCCAAGTTCCGGGAAATTTGGGGGTTTCCGGGGGGGGGCCCTTCCCCCCCCCCCCCCCCCTGGGCCCCTTGGCCCTTTAACGGGCCCTTTCCCCCCGGCCCCCCCCCCCGCCCCCCCGCCGGGTTTTTCCCCCCCCCCCCCCCCCGGCCCCGGGTCTGGGGGGGGGGCCCCGGTTTCCCCCCCCCGGCCAACCCCCCCGGGGGGGAAAGGGACCCCCGGGGGGCCCCAAGCGGAAAAGGGGGAAAAAGGGGGGGGGGGTTTTAAATTTGGCCCCCCGGGGGCCCCCCGGGCCGGAACCAAAAGGGGGCCCCCCCCGGGGGGGAAAAACCCCGGGTTTCTTCCCCCCCCCAAAAGGGGGCCAAGGTTTTGGGGGGCCCCCCCCCCCGGGGAGTTTGGGGGGCCCGGGGAAATTGGGGCCCGGGGGGGCAGGGCCCGGAAGGGGCCCCCCCCCCCGGGGGGGGCCCCGGGGAAAAAAGGGTCTTTTCCCCCGGCCCGGGGGGGGGAAGGGCCCCCCCCCCCTTTGGGGGGCGGGGAAAGGGCCCCGGGGCCCAAAAAAAGGGGGGGGTTGGGGGGGTTCCGGCCGGGCCCCACCCGGGGCCCCCGGGGGGAAACCCCCCCCCCGGGGGGGGAAAAGGGGGCTTTCCCCCGGGGGGGGGGGGGGCCCGGCCCGGCCCCCCCCGGGGGGGTGGGGCCCCGGGGCCCCGGGGGCCCCGGGGGTTTCCCCCAAGGGGAGCCCGGGGCGGGGCCCCCGGGGGGGCCCCCCAGGGGCCCCCAAAAAAACCCCCTTAAAATTTGGGAAAAATTTCCCCCAAAGGAAAAGGAAAGCCGCGCCCGGGGGCCCCCCCCGGCGGCCCGGGGGCCCCCCAAAGGGGAAAGGGCCCGGGGGCCCAAACCCCCCCTCCCCAAGGGGGGTCCCTCCGGGGAAGGGGGCCCCCCCCGGGGCCGGGCCGGGGGGAAAGGGGGGGGGGGGCCCCCGAATGGGTTTGGGTTTCCCGGGGGCCCCCGGGGGGCCCTTCCGGGCCCCCCCCCCCCCCCGGGCCCCCCCCCGGGGGCCCGGGCCCCGGGGGCCCCGGGCCTTTTGGGCCCAGGGGCCTTGGGAAAACCCCTTTTTTTCCCTGGGGGGGGAGCCCCCCGCCCTTTGGGGGGGGGGCCGGGCCGGGCCCGGGGCCCCGGGGGCCCCGGGGTTTTTCCAGGGCTCCGGGCCCCCCAAGGGGGGGCCCCCCCGGGGGGCCCCCCCCCCCCAAAACCTTTAAAGGGGGGGCCCCCCCTTTTTGGGCCCTGGCCCCCGGGGCCCCCGGGAAACCCCCCAACCCCCCCCCAAAAAAACCCGGGGGGCCCCCCCCCCCGGGGGCCCCCCCGGGGGGCCCCCGGGGGGGGGGCCCCCCCCGGGGGGGGGGAAAGGGGGTTTTCCCCCCCCCAAGGGGGGGGAAGGCCGGAGGGGGGCGCCGGGGAAAGGGGGGGTTTTTGGGGGGCCCCCGGGGGGGGCCCCCCCCCTGGGGAAAAACCCGGGGGCCAAACCCAAAAGGGGGGGCCCCCGCCAACCGGCCCGGGTCCCCCCCCCCCGGGGGGGCCCCCCTGGGGTCCCCCCCCGGGCCCCAAGGGGGGAAAACCCCCCCCCCGGGCCGGAAAAAACCCCCCGGGGCCTTCCCCCCGGGGGGGGCCCCCCCCCCCCGGGGGGGGGAAAAAAGGGGGGTTTTTCCGGGGAAATGGGGGGGGGGCCCCCCCCGGCCCTTTCCCTTTTCCCCCCCGGGGGGGCCCCGGGGGGGGGCCTGGGCCCTTTTGGGGGGGCCCCCCGGGGTCCCCCCCTGCGGGTCCCCGGGGCCCGGGCCCCGGGTTTTCCGGGGGGCCCCCAAAGGGTTTAATTTGGGGTTTTAAAAGGGGGGCCCCCGGGGGGGGGGCCTTGGGTTCCTTAAAAACCCAAAGGGGGGCCCCCCGGCCCCCGGGAAGGGGTTGGGGGGGTTCCCCCAAAAACCCACCCAAAAGGGGGGCCCGGCCCAAAAGGGGGCCCCCCCAAAAATTTTTTTCCCGGGCCCCCCCGGGGAAGGCCCCCTTTTTTGGGGGGGGGAAATTAGGCCCCCCTTGGGGGGGCCCCCGCCCTTTTGGGGGGGGGGAAAACCCCCGGGCCCCGGGGGGAACCCCCGGGGGTCCCCCGGGCCCCCCTTTCCCTTTCCAAATTTGGGGGGGCCCCTTCCAAGGTTGGGGGAAAAAAGGGGGGGAAAACCCCCTTTTTGGGGGGAAATTTCCGGGTTTTTCCCGGGGGCCCCGGGCCCCAAAGGGAAAAGGGGGTTTTGGGGCCCCCGGGGGGGAAACCCCCCCGGGGGCTTAAAGGGGGAAAGGGGGGGGGGGCCGGGGGGAAAAGGGGGGGGGTTGCCGGGAAACCCCCCCCCCTTTTGGGCCCTTTTTCCCCCCCCCTTTTCCCGGGGGGGGCCCCCCTTTTGGGGGGGGGCCCCCCCGGGGGGGGTTTTCCAAAATTTGGCCCCCCCAACCCCCGCCCCCTTTCCCGGGCCCAAAACCCCCCCCCGGGGGGGGCCCCCGGGGCCCCATTGGCCTTGGGGGGGAAGGGCCTTGCCCCAACCCCCCCCCCGGCCCCCGGGGGGGCCCTGGCCGGCCCCCCCGGAAAAACCACCCCCCCAAACCCCCCCCCCCGGCCTCCGGGGGCCCCCCAACCCCCCCCCGGGCCGTTCCCCCCCCCCAAAACCCCCCCCCGGCCCCGGGGGCCCCCCCCCTTTTTCCCCTGCCCCCTTCCCCCCGGGGGGCCCATTTGGTTTAAACCCCGGCCCCCGGCCCGGGGCCCTGGGTGGCCGAACCCGTTAAAAAACCCCCGGGGGCCAAGGGGGGGGGCCCCTTGGGGCCCCCCCAAACCCAGGGGGAAAAAGGGGGGGAAAGGGGGGGGGGGGCCCCCCCGGGGGTCCGGGGACCCCTTGCAAGGGGGGAAAAAGGGCCCCCCAGGGGAATTGGGGGGGAATTCTTTGGGGGGGGAAACCCCCCAAAAAACCCCCCAAAGGGCCCGGCCCCGGCGAAGGGGGAAAAAGGGGGGGGGGTTTTGGGGCCCCCAAAGGGGGCCTTTAAAAAAGGGGGAAATTCCGGGGCCGGCCCGGGGGGGGGGGGTCCCCCGGGTTGGCCCCCCCAACCCGGCCGGAAATTTTTGGGGGGGGGGCCCCGGGGCCTTTGGAACGGTTCGGGGAAACCCCCGGGGGGGGAAAATTCCGGGGCCTTGGGGGCCCGCCCCGGGCCCAAACCCTTTTTTGGGGGGGGGGGCCCCCCCCAAAAAGGGGGTCCCCGGGGGCTGGGAAAAACCCCCCTTTGGGGTTTCCCGGGGGGGGCCCCCCCCTTTTGGGGTTGGCCCCCCGGGGGGCCCCCCCTTTTTGGGGAAAAATTTTTTTGGGGGGGGGGGGCCCCCCCTTTTCCCCCCGGGGGGGCCCCTTCCCCCTTTCCCCCCCCAAAAAGGGGTTTCCCCCCAAAATTGGGCCATGCCTTGGGCCCCCGGCCCCAAATTTGAAATTTTGGGGCCCGGCCCCCCCCCCCCTTTTTCAAAACCCCCCTTTCCCCCCCCCCCTTTTTTGGGGGGCCCCCCCGGGGGGGCCCCCCCCTTTTTTTCCCGGGGGGGTTTTTTTTGTTTTGTTTGGGGGCCCCCCCAAAACCCCCTTTCCTTTCCCCCCCTTTTCCCCCCCCCCCCCCTTTCCCCCCCAGCCCCCCCCCCTTTTCCCCCTTTCCCCTTTCCCCCCCCTTTTTCCCCAGTTCCCCTTCCCCCCTTCCCCTTTCCCCCCCTTTTCCCTTGGGCCCCCTTTCCCCCCCTTTGGCCCCCCCCCCCCCCCCCCCCCCCCTTCTTTCCCCCCTTTGTTCCCCCCCCCCCCCCTTGGCCCGGGTTTCCTTCCCCCCCCCCCCCCCCAGCCCCCCCCCCCCCCGGGCCCCCCCCCTTTTTTCCCCCTTTTTCCCCCTCCCAATTCCCCCCCCCTTTTGGGCCCCCTTTTCCACCCCCCCTTCCCCCCAACCCCCCCCCCTTTTTGGGCCCCTTCCCCTTTTCCCCCTTTTGCCCCCCCCCCCCCCCCCTTTCCCTTTCTGGGCCCCCCCCCATCTGCCCCTGCTTGCCCCTTGGCCCCCCTTCCTCCTCCCCCCCCGGGAGCTCCGGGGGGGGGGGCCCCCCCCCCCCCCGGCCCCCCCCCGGGGGCCCCTTTGGGGTTTCCCCTTTTGGGGGGGGGTTTGGGGGGAAAAAAAGGAAAAAATTTTTTGGCCCCCCCTTCCCCCCCAAAAAAAAATTTTTTCCCCCCCGGGGGAAACAATTCCCCGCCCCCTCCTAAGGGGCCGGCTTTATTTTGGTCCTGGCTGGGAGGAGGGAGGGCTGGGGGGCCGTTTGTTTCTGATGCTTTTCCAAAAAGGGGGTGGGAGGGAAGAAGTCCAAGGACGGCCCAAGGCACAGGATTACATTGTGGTCATAAGGATTAACATTGTTCCTTTCCCGGCGGGAACAAGAGCAAGGCAAGAAGTGATTAGATTTAGGGCTAGGGGGCAGGAAAAGGCAAGGAAGTGTTTTTCTTCCTTCCCTCCCCTTTCCAATTCCCTTTCCCTTTGGGGGCTGAGGGAAAGAGGAGGCCAGACCATGCCCCTGACCCCGGCCTCTGACCCTTGAAAAAGGCAAGCCTTAAGTCTCAGATGCCCACCCCCTCCCCGTCCCAGCCCCTCCCTCCTCCTGATTGGAGTTGGAGCTGGAAGGGAGAATGATGTCTCCATATTTGGGGAGCTCCGGCTCAGGCTGGGGCAGCCCCCAGGGGGGGGCCGGATCCCCCCCCCACCCCACCTCAAAGAGGCAATCAGGCAAATAAATCAGGAGCCGGAGCCCGGGAGATGGGGATTGTCTCAGCCCCCCCACCTGGGCCTGACCTGCTAAACCTCCTCCCTCCCTCCCCTGCCCCTTGGCCAGGCCCCCAGCCCGCCTCCTGCTCCCACGGGCCACAGGGACCGCCCCACCCCCACCCCCGGGCACCCGGCCGGCCCCTCGACCGCGCCCCCATCCCGGAAAGGCCCGGGATGGAGGTTCCCCAGTGCCCCGGGCCCAACCTCCAATGCCCCGGGGCCCGGCAGCTGCTTGTCTTGGGGGGTCCCACGGCCACTTCCCCACGAGCTTTGCCTGTTCCCCAAGTACAGGGCAAGCTGGGAAGGAAGAGGGGCCACTCCGGCCCTCCCCAAGCACCTTTTGGGCTCCCCAATTTGAAATTGGGACACTTCCTCACAGGCTTTTCCCCACGGAAGGGGGGCGGGCCACCAAAGCAGCCAGCACGGGCAGAATACGAGGGTGGGGCCAGGGAGATGCCTGATCTCCACCCCCTGGGAGGCTTTTTCCTGGGGTCCAGGCGGGCTACTGGGCCCGGGCCCCTTTGTTCCTTCCTGGTTCAGGACAAGTCCCAGAGGGACCCCCTGACGTGCCGGGGGCTGATCGTGGTGGGGAGATCCGGGGGACCCAGCCTCTGGCAGACCCAGGGCTCCCCTGAGAAGGGCTGGTGGGGCTGCTCCAGTGAGCTGTTCCCCGGGAGACCCAGAGAAGGGACAGGGATTCCTGGGGAAGGGACGGGGAGACCCGGGGAAGGGACGGGGAGACCCGGAGAAGGGACGGCGCCTCCAAGTTGGGCTTGGCCATCAGAGTGGGGTGACCCGGCAGGGCAGATAGAGAGCAGATCTGCTGCCAAATGGATGCCGCTCTCTTTGAAAGCGGGAGGCCAGGAATGGCCCCCCTAGAACAGCTGCCCTCGGCCGCTCCTCCCCACCACGTCCTATCACAACACACACGCCCGGCTTTGTACTGTGCATGGAGCCGGGCAGATGGATGCTGGGATAAAAGCCAGGCATCCCGCCTTCCTTGCATGTCCTGTTGCCCCCCCCAACTGGAGAGCGGGGGGCTCCTGCGGGGCCCTGGGGCCTCGGGAATGTGGAGGCCTTCCCCACAGCAGCCGTCAGAACGTGGGCTCGGCTTGTTCAGGCCCATCCGTCAGCCTTGATCTAGGCACCCCTGAGGGCCTGGCCGGTGGTCACAGGAACTGGCAGAGCCACCGGGCTCGCGGGAGAGGGGCCCCATTCTCCAAAGACCCTCTGGCCGGGATCTAGCTCTCTGTGAGAGAAGGGGGCTCCAAGGCTCTCCCAGGCCGAGCCCTTCATTGTTTCGGGGGTTAGACAGGAAGAATGTCCGGCCGGCAGCCCCCAGGGTGGGCCCGGAGGCAGAGCTCAAATTTGCCCCGATCCCTGGCTCCTCAAGACCCCTCCCTCCCCCAGCTCCACCAGAAGACCCCTGGGAGGTCAGGAGGTCCACAGTGTCACACCCCCACAGGTCCAGGTGAGCGGCTCTCCCAGCCGTCCCCCGGGGAGATGCGGCCTTCCTGCCGGGCCCCTTGGGGGGCCAGCCCTGGCCACCCTCTGGCCCGGAGCGGGCGTCTGCTCCTTCTGCGGGGCCCGAGGCTTGGTCTGGGGACAGAGTCGGGGTGAGGCTTGCTGTGGGACAGAGTGGCAGCGGCCAGAGGCGGGCCAAGGGAGGAGGGGGCCAGCATCCAGAAGAATGCAGAGCAGGCCTCGGGCCCGGGCTTCCATCTCCCGTGCCCTCATTTTACATTTGAGGAACCTGAGGCGGGACCCTCTGTCCACATCCTCAGGGTAAGGTGGGAGAGGCTTCCCGTGGTCTCCCTGCGTCCCCCAACTCGGCTGCCCGTGGCCTGGGCTGGGCCACGATGAATCACGGGCCGAGTAACTGTGGAGCTGGCAGTCCCACTGATGTGGGTGACATCCGGACCGGGGCCAGTCACGGAGAACAGACTAATAAGCAGGAGAGACACGTTGCTTCCCTTCCCCCGCCCCGGTGGGGTCGTTGAGGGGAATTTTCCCCCTGCCTTCCTCTCCTGCTTTTAGGAGCTACTGAGCCAAGGGGGGAGTCTGGGGGTTCCCCAAAGACAAGATCCTGAACCCTCCTTGATTCTCGGGGCTCCCCAAGGAGGGCCCTGCTGCTGTGCCCACTTCACCCACCCCCAGGGAAGGGGCTGATACCAATCTCCACCCCACCCCTGGTGGGCGATTTCTTTCAGACCTCCAGGGCCAGGGAGCTCATTCCTTGCTTGGGCCCTTCTCTCCTCCTCCGTCTCCAGTAACCGTCCCAAGCCCCCCCCTCCCCCCGGGGGAGGTGACCCCCCCAGACGTCACAGGCCTCACACCGGCCTGTGGGAACCCAGAGAGCTCTGCCTTCTGCAGAGCTGGGGAGGGAGGCGGGGCTGGGACCGCCAGCGCCGCTCTGGGACCGGGGGCTGGCCCAGCGTGCCGAGGGTCGGGGGGGGGGGGGGACTCCAGAAAGGGCCGCATGGAGGCTTTCCAGAGTGAAGTCTGTGCCCCGAAGGAAGGGCCCATGAGCAGCCAGCTCCCCCAGCCTGACGTGGAGGGCAGGAGGTGCCGGCTGCCATCCTCCCCAGGGCCAGAGCTTCCCCTTCCACGGCCCTTCACCCCTCTCTGTGACTCTCCCACTGACACAGCTTTTACTCTCTCTGGGGGTGAGCCCTCCTCGGAGGCCGTTTGTGGGTCCATGGGCCCCGTGGCCTGGCTCTGGGGGCCGCGGCTTCCATCTCCTAGAGAAGGGTTCCAGGCCAGAATGACGCAGAGCTGCTGAGTTTGGGGCCAGGGAGCCCAGGGAAAGGGGGGGCTGTGCTCTACAGGGCCCCGGGGAGAAGGGCGGCCAGGGAAACAACCTCAGCACGTGGCATCCCCACAAACGCCCCTCTGCCCGCCCGGCCACGGCCCCGGCTCCCACGCGGGAGAGGGGAGACCGTCTGCGGGCCTGGGCCTCGGCCAACCCAACGGGCTTCGGCTTCTCCCCAGGGCGGGCCTGACTCGGGCCGGGGAGATGGGGGGTTGTTGGGAATGAGATGGGGGTCACTGGGAATGGGAAGGGGGTCATTGGGAATGGGAGGGGGGTCGTTGGGAATGAGATTAAATATTGGGAAATGAGAGGGGGCCTTGGGAATGGGGTTGGAAGGGGTCATTGGGAAGTTTGGGGGTTGGGAACGGATTGTGTTTTGGGGGTCGGGGTTTGAGGGAGGGGTTTTGGAGGACTTGGGAAGAAGGCCAGGGAGGAAGGGTCCGCCCGGCCCGGGCTTTGGGGGGGGGAAAAGCCCACCCTGGCCCTGGCCATGGGGGGCTGCGGAAGTCCCAGGGCCGGCCTGAGATGGAGGGGAGGCCGCGGCCCCAACAATTCCAGGAAGAAGCGGAATGGCTGGAGAGCTGGGGGCCTTGGGCCCAGCCCGGGCTGGAGGCCTAGGGAACCCAGGCCCGGCCCTGGCTCCTGGGGGGTGGGGAGCTGGGGGCGGACGGAAAGAGCTGAACAGGATGGATTGGGGGCCAGGGCTGGGGAACAGAGTGGGGCCTCATCTCTCTTCCAGATGTGCAATCAGAGTCCAGATGTGGACCTGCCGGCGCGCACTCCCCCCGGGGCCGCAAGAGGATGGGGGGAGGGGGGCCGGGAGTTCAAAGGTGCTGCTGGGGAGGGGGAGGCTGGGAGAGGTGCTCGCAGGCAGAAATCACCCAATAAAAAGGGGGAGGGGCCCGGGGTCTGGGGTCTGGGGTGGGACAGGTGGCCCTGGGCAGGGCAGCCTGTGTCTGCCCGCGCGTGTGTGGGGTACATGAGTGTGTGCGGGCGTGAGCGTGAATGCAGAGAGGACAAATGGCAGCAAATGTGCCCCCCCCCCCAGGCAATGAGTGCTGTGTGCCCGGTCCCAGGCCTCCCACTTTGGCCTCCCATTTCCTTGTCTCTGAGGAGACCTGAAGGGGGAGGCCTGGCCTTGGTCAGTTTCTGGCCCCCAGGCTGGTTTTGGGTGCCAGACATGCTCAGCACCCCTTCCCTCCTCTCCCCCGGGGCCTCGCTCTCTCTGCCTGCAGCCCCTGTCCCCCGGCACTCCGTCCCGAGCCCCTGTCCCCGGGCCCCCGTCCCTAGCCCCCGTCCCCAGGCCTCCGTTCCCAGTCCCCCATCCCTGGGCCTCCGTTCCCCCCCCTCCCGGAGGCCGGGGCAGACTGAGGTAGAGCCTCCCCCAGGCCCCAGGAGGCGGCCGGCTCCCGAGGCACGCGCCCTCCCGCTTGGAGGCTTCACGATGCTGTTCCAACATTACTGAGGAATTTCTTTTATGACTAATAAAAGGGGCCGTAAAGCCCGTGTGTGGACAGAGCGCGCCCGTAAATGTCTCCCGCTAATAATGACACGGACCAGGCGCTCGCCCAGCGCACGTCCAGGGAGCGGCCAAGGGGGCGAAGCTGCGTGCCGGCCAAGCCTCGGCCAGACTGGGAAGCCTAGGAGTTAGGTCTGGGGGTGGACGTCCGGCCCCTCCGCTTGTCAGGTAAGGAAACAGCCGGAGAGGGACGGGGCAGGAGAGACCAGAGGCCGCCTTATCCCCGCCTCCATCCCGCTCCTGAGTCCGAACCGAATAAAGCCTTGGTCCCGTGCCTCGGCGGCCGCCTGGTTAGTTCTGGGGGGGCATCTCTGGGGGGGCATCTCTGGGGGGCCCACCCCTTCCTGCCTTCTCCCCGATCTTGTGGGCCAGAGCTCGACTTTGTCAAGGCGGCCAGGCCAGCGAGACCCCAGTGGCCGGGACGGAGAGCGGGGGCCGGGGAATGGGGCCCGGGGGCCGACCCTCTAGTTGCCCACGTCAGGCTTGGGCCCGGCCGTGCCACAAGGATCAGGACCCTGCTCCATCAGGTCCGCGGGGCTGCTGAGGAGAGTTGCCGGGGAGGGGAACAGCCGTGGCGGGGGGCACCTCCTCCAAACTCCGGGGCCAGGCACAGGAGGCTTCCGACTGGGAACCCTGACGGGGGCCACCCTGCCACGTGTGGGGCCGATGCCCTGCCCTCGGCTCCGGTGTCCCGGCTGCTCTGCTCTCCCACCCGCGCCCTCCACCAGGCAGTACCACGGCCTTCCCAAGGCCACGGGCTGCCTGTTTGAGCCAGGGGCAATTCGGTCTTTTCCCCCAGCTGATTTTCAGTGAAAGCCGCTGTTGCGGGTGCAAGCTGGGGGCTGGGCAGCAGACCGTGGCTTTCCCCAGTCCTTTTATGGCGTGTCTGGGGCTCCGTGCTCCCCAAAGGCCGAGGAAGGCCCGGCCCTGCTGACCCGGCCTGGGCTTTGAACAGAAGAGAATTTCCCCCATAAAAGTCCCCTGCTCGGCTGCCAGCTTTTGTATTTCAGGAAAATCCACTTTTATGGCGGGCCCTTGGGGCCCAGCCATTCCATAAAGCAGCTTCTCCTTCCTAAGCCTTGGAAGTGACCCCAGGGAGTGGCCAAGCAGTAGCAGAACCCGGGCCGCCTCCCTCGCCACCCTCCTGAGCCACCTCCCTCACCTCCATCACCGCCCTCCCGGGACGCCTCCCTGCTAGCACTAGCCGCTGGGAATGACCAAAGGCTGGCACTGTCCCCCTGCCCCCCACCATCACCCCCTCTGGGATCGGGGATCTCCAGCCTCCAGCTGGGCTACCCCTCCCCCAAAGCGGTCCAGGCCACAGGGGAACGCCCGGGAAGCCCCCCCCCCCCGTTCTGCTTTGGCCGGCAGTGCCCCGGGAGCCAGTGCCCGCAGCTCTGTTTGTTCTAAGGGAACGCTGCCCGGCTACGCCAGGGCCCCCACACTGGAGCAGGGCTGCGGGTTGAGGCAGGAGAGGGGGCAGCCTCCCCTGTCTCCTCTGCAGATGGATGGGGCTGGCTTGGGGATGTTTGAGGCCTTAAGCAGATGCCTGGCTTCCTCATTAGGAACCAGAGAACAAAAACGTCTCCCCCACCCAAGGCGAGGGGGGAGCTGGGAAAGTGGCTCGTCTGTCTGTCTTTCCATCTGCCCGTCTGCCCCGGCCAGCCCCTGAGCGCCCATCTGGCCGCTCATCTGCTTAGCCTTCCGTCCCCTCCCTGCCTGCTCTCTTGGCGAGGGCACAGGCCCGTCAGAGCCCAGAAGGAAGCAGGGGGAGCTGAAGGTGGACGAGGTGGCCAGTGGCACACGAGGCCCGTGGTCCGGCACGCCTTCGCCTCCCTTTGTGGGCTTCTCGCCGCCGGAGCTGGGAGCCAGGCTGGTCCACGGGCCTCCAAGAGCCTCCCTGAGAGGGGCCGGGCCTGGGCCCTTGGGGGCCCGTTCCAGCCTCCCGGAGACTAGAGGGAGATGCCTTTTGGGTAGGATGAGATGCCCTATGGATGCCCAGGACATGGGCGGCTTTGGCTACCGAAGAAAGGGCTGGAGCCCTTCGGGCCAAGGACTGTGCTGAGTTCCTTTTGCAAATGCTTTCTCACTGGATCGAGGCTGGGCCAGAGGCTGGGACTCCTGAACGAATGGGGGGGGGCTCCATTTTCTGAGGTGGGGCTCAGAGCTGAGCTCAGTCTTCCTGGGAGCCACCACTCGAACCCGCTCCCTTGGTGGAGCTTTGTTCTTGGGGGTGATCACTGAGACTTAGAGGGGAGGTGGAGCCGAACTTGGAGGGGCCCCCAAAGAGCCACGGCCGGGAGAGAGGGGCTGAGCCTGGGATGCCCGGGGAGAGGGAGGGAGCTCATGGAGCTGCAGCCCAGCAAGGGCCCTTCAAGGCCGCGAGGAGCCAAGCCCCGCCAGCCGAAGGCGCGGGAAACCGTGGGATCAGCCCCAGGCAGGGGAGGGCAGCGGACCCAGGCGTGAGGTCTGCATTGCATGGCTGGCCGGTCCCAGCCGGGGTCCTTAAAGTAAGGCTCACGGCCTTGGCGCCCAGTGGGGCCCTGACCAGGTGAGATGAGAGCCGGGAGAGTGAGCCTCCTGAGGGGGGGAGGCGACTGTGATCTGCACTGGCCTCCCAGGCAAAGCACCTTGGGAGTGAAGGAAGCACAAGCCCCCGGGCCGCTGGCCACTCTTCCCTGGGGCAGAGGGAGAGAACTGGGCTCGCAGGCCCCGTCCTGACGCAGGACGGTCAGAGGGACTGGGGTTAGCTCTGTATGTGTGTGTGAGAGAGAGAGACAGACAGAGACAGAGAGACAGAGAGACAGAGAGACAGAGACACACACATACAGAATCAGTGAGAGAGACAGAGAGAAAGAGACAGAGACAGTCAGTGAGAGAGAGAGACAGAGAGAGGCAGAGACAGAGACAGAGAGAGACAAAGAGACAGAGAGACAGAGACACACACACACAGAATCAGTGAGAGAGACAGAGAGAAAGAGACAGAGACAGTCAGTGAGAGAGAGAGAGACAGAGAGAGGCAGAGACAGAGACAGAGAGAGACAAAGAGACAGAGAGACAGAGACACACACACACAGAATCAGTGAGAGAGACAGAAAGAGACAGAGACAGTCAGTGAGAGAGAGAGACAGAGAGAGGCAGAGACAGAGACAGAGAGAGACAAAGAGACAGAGAGAGACAGAGAGAGAGAGAGAGAGAGAGAGAGAGAGAGAGAGAGAGAGAAAGAGAGAGAGAGAGAGCCCCAGGGTCTCCCTCCCAGCAGACAGATGTCTGTGGAAAGCTCTCATCCATGTGAGATTCCCATGAACAATGGGGGAAAGCTTTGCCCTGGAGCCTGGGCAGGGCCCTCAGGGGAGGCTCCGGTGGGAAGTGGGAGCGGGGTCTGGGAGGGCTGCCTAAGTCCTGAGGTGCTGGTACTGTCCCCAGGCCCGCCCCCACCCAGGCCCGGTCTGAGGCCCTGCTTCCCGGTGTCCCGGGGCCGCGGGGCCTGTTCCCTGTCTCCCACCGCCTGTCGGAGCCACTCTGAAGGATGAAAGGGAAGGACAAAGTGGGGGGGGGGGTCTCTATTGCAGAAACTCTATTTATTTCTTCCAACTCTCCCTTTCCAAGTCGCAGCCGTCTGGAGGGTCCCGCACGGGGCCGTCCCAGTAGCTCAGGAAGGGGGAGAGCCTCAAAGTCAGCGCTGTGGGAGACTTGGCCCCCGTCACGGAAACTGGGCGAGGGCCCGGGAGAGCCAGGCCGGGCCCGAGCCTGCCCTGTCCCCCCAGCAGAGTGACAAGGTCAGGCCTGAAACTGCGCTGGCTCGGGTGCGGGGCCTCTGGGAAAGAGCGGGGGTGGCAGAGTCACCCTCACAGCCGAGCCCAGGGTGTGGCACTCTCAGCCCCCACCCCATTTCTTGGGTTTTTCCCATTAGAGCTTGGCAGGTTTGGGCCAGCCTCAATTTCCCTCATTTTAAAACAGGAGGTTGGAGCCAATTCTAATGCCCCCCTCAGCCAGGCTGGGCAGTTTGTGTGTTTGGGGCCCATGACCTTTCCCCCCAACTTGTGCTACCCCGAGCATAGGGGGGCTTCTTAGCTGGCTTCCTTCAGGAAAGGAGGGTGCCCTTGGCCAACTCCGTCGGGAACCTGAGGAGGAGCGTCTCGGGGGGGAGTGGACAGGGTAGAAGGACACCCGCGGCTTTGGAAGCGGAGCCTTCCCGGCCCCCACAAAGCCTCTTCTCCCTTAGCTCATCCCCGAGATCCAGAACAGCCCATTAGAAATGGGGGGCAGCTTCCCCAGGAGGCGGGAGCCCAGGCCCAGGCCCTCCTGGAGACCTGCCAAGAGCCCCGGAGCTGAGCCCCAGGGCCCCCAGAGGGCCCTTGGGCCGACCCACCCAGGCCGAGGCAGCCCTGGCTCCCCCTGCCCGCAGCGCCGCTTCCAGCTGTTTCTAAGAAAACCCGCAGGCTCTGGGCAGAGGTTGCATCCCTTCACCTTCATCCCAAACACATTTTTCCAGGTCTGGGGCCAGGTCTGGCCTTTTCGTCGGAGCTGGAGCCAAGCCGGGGCTGCTGGGGCCCCAGAGGTGGGAAAGGTGATCCAGGCAGGGAGCCGAAGGCAGAGCCCCGGGTGCAGGGCCCGGAAGGGGAGCGGGAGAAGCAGAATATTGGAGAACAGGAGAAGGCAGAGTATTGGGGGTGCAGGGCTAGAATGGGGAATGGGTGCAAAACATTGAGGAACAGAAGGCAGACTGTTGGGGTGCAGGGCCAGGATGGGGAACAGGAGAGGGCAGAGCTTGGGGTGCAGGGCCAGGATGGGGAGTGGGAGAAGGAAGAGCATTAATGGTGCACGGTCAGGATGAGGAACAGGAGATGACAATGTTGGATGCAGGGCCAGGATGGGGAGCGGGATCAGTGGGGCAGGTCCATTAAGCCTCCTTTGCCTTCTCGGCTTGCGCTCGCTGGCTTTGGGCTCCCTGCCTCTGCTAAGGGCTGACCTGCGGGGGCTTGGAGGGTCTGGGCTCCGTGGCTGGGGTGCGAGGGTACATGGGCCGGCTCAGATCAGCCACACCAAGCCCCGCCCCACAGACTTCCCCCACTGCGGGGCAGCCTGGGGGGCACAGCTGCCGTGGCCCCCCAAACGGCCCCGCCTTGAGTGTCTGAAATAGGGGTTAATGGGTACTCCCGGGACCCGTCCGGCTCTCCTGCTTCTCCATCTTTCCCTTGTCCTCCTTGCCTGAGAAGGGGGTGGTTAGAGTGGCCAGATGTGGCCTGGGACACTTCCCAGCAAGCTACAGGACTGCTGCCCGCCTCAGTTTCCTCAGCCGTAAGAAGGGGAGTGATCACCACGCCCCGTCCCAGGGTCCCATGAGAAGCCACCGGATGCCCTTTGCCGCACTCTTAGCCGGGCGCCAGGCTGCTAGAGCAGGGCCCGCCCACCTGCTGCCGCCCAGCTCACTGTGAGGGTCCCCGGGAGGCCCGGGAGCTCCTGGTCCGCCTGCTCGGGTTGCTTGGCTCCCCGCCTGCCCACCTCTCCCAACACCTCCTGACATTTGGGCTCTGGGGCACCCCCCCGCCCCGGCCCCCAGTCCGGCCCCCGCCCCGGCCCCGGCCCCGGCCCCAGCCCGGCTGCTTGGCTGGGCCAGGAGCAGTCTGTCTGCTCCTAGGGGTGGGGGGTGGGCGGGTCCCTGTCTCTCCCTCTGAAAGGCCCCCTGTGATTTCCAAATGCAGATGCTGTTTGCATGTATTTAATAGAGGGAGAGGAGAATTTTCCCCGAAACCGCGCGCTGGCTCGGCACCCAGTGTGGAGAGGCAAGAACGCGAAGCTTGCCTCTGAAAACACCATTTTTTTCCTCAAAAAATTCCGTCCTCCCAGCCCGCCTCCAGCCCTGCCAGAAAAGGCCCCTTGTGTCCCGGCCAGCGGGAAGGGGCCGGGGTCTCGCTCCTGAGCCCCTGTCTGTCTGGGCCCCCCTTGCCCAGAGCTCGGGCTGGCTCTGTGCCACCGCTCCCCGGGGAGGCTGGCCGTGCCTGGCCAGCGGGGCTGCCCGGGGGGAGAGCCTCCCTCGGCTCGGGGGAGCAGACGGCTGCCCGGGACCCAAGCGGGGTCTGCTCCCTTGCCCGGTGACCAGGCGGGGGGTATCAGGTGGGGGGCTGCTCTTCCCACCTGCAAGCAACACCCACCCACCCTCCTTCAGGTTTCTGGGCAGGGCCACTGGGGTGTCAGGGAGACTCCCCCGGACCCAGAGCCCTTCCTTCCCCTCGAGTGGTCGGGGATTCTGGGGGCTCTCGTGCCCCTCTCTTGTGACCTTGGCCCTGCTTCTGTGCCAGCCTCATACCCTCCCCCAGGCTCCAAAAGGCTCTCAGGTTTCTCAGACTCCGGTGATTGCTATAAACAACCTTAAAGGTCACATTGCACTCCCCAGCCCCAGCCCCAGCCCCCAGAGGCCAGAAAAAGACTCCTCTCCAATGACCCCGGCTCCCATGGGGGCTCCTCGGGCCCGGACTTGCCAGTGCTCAGCAGCAGGGGGACCCGGGAGGGAGTCCCCGGAGCTGGCTCTCCTTTTGCCTCCTCTGGGCTGCCCCCAGCCCCATCCCCTGGGGGGCTAGCTCCTGCACCCCCTCTCCCTCTGGCTCTCTGGGGCAGGAGGCAGGGAGGCCAGAGCTAGCTCCAGCAGTGGGGGGGGGGCATGCAGACCTGGCCTTGCCCCCCAAGGAACCATGGGGACAAGACCAGCAGACTGTGGGGGGAGGTGATGTGACCTCGGGTCTTATCTTCTTACACTTGTTTGAAAGAAGGGGAAGGGCCCTGGAGACTAGTGGCAGAGTGTGCCCCCAGGGTGCAGGGAAGGCAGCCCCTCGGCCCTGGGCTTGGAGCCCCGCTGTCCCCCTTGAAGGGCCTCTGGCCGGACTAGGCTGCTACCCGATCCTCCTCCTGGGGCCCCGGGGAAGCTGGGAACAGGTGGCCGCGCGGGCACGCCAAATGCCTTGCCATTTTAGGCAGCAGCATGGGCGCTCGCCTCTTAGAGTCGGGTGGAGACATTTGTCACCAGGGGCTTAGGGGCCGACCAAAAGTATCCCTCGAGAAGGTCACGCCAAGCAGGGCCGGGAAAGTCCCCTGGGCAGCTGACCATCCCCTCCCCTCTCCACCGGCCCTGTCCGCGGGGCCCTGCCCTCGACCCCTGAGCTCCAGGCGGAGGTCAGCTTCTGGCCATCAGCGTTGGTCCCCTCGCCCCTTCAGCAACTCTAGGTTTTATGGGCCATGGTCGTCTAAAGGGGACCCTGTGAGACAGTAGAAGGCTGGGTTGTGGGAAGAGGGGTGTTGCTGAGCCCCTAAAATCTTGGAACTTAAAGGAGCCTCCCAGACTACTGAGCCCCAACCTCTCATTTGCTACATGGGGAAATGGAGGCCAGAGCAGGGAAGGGACTGTTTCAGGAGAACATGGCTAGTGATTCTAACGGAGGCCACTGATCCATCCCTTGCGCCATGTCTCCGTTCGTGGGGTGCGGCAGGTCTTTCTCCCAGCAAGCTTTGAGGTTGCTGTCCCCTCACTCTTTCATTGTTGACCCCCAGTTCTCTGTCCCTCTGCCCATTTCCCAAGGTCCCCAGCTGCCAGAGGGGCCGAGCAGTACGCCGGAAGCGCTCGGCGGGGCTTCGCGAGCCCGTCTCTGAGAAGGGGGGCTTCTCGGCTGGTGGCCGTGGGGGTGGGGGTGCTCCTGGAGGAAGGCAGCCGCTTGAGCTGGGAGCCCCGGAGAGCGGCCTTTGGGCCCACTGCCGACCAGAGCAGCAGAGGGAACGGCGGAAGGAAGGTCTTAGGGGATGAATGGCTATGGTGGCGAACCACGAGATCGGGCAGAGTTTGTATTTTCTCTGCTCCCCAACTGGCAGATGAGGAGCTCAGCAAAGAGAGGGTCGTGTCAAGTCGCCAGCCATAGACTGAGCCTCCCACTGTGGGGGTGCCCCTCCCGGCAGAGGGGGCGGTGGCAGGGGGGCGGCCGTGCGTTCTCCCCGAGCCGCAAGCATCCACCCAGACTTGGGAGGGCACAGGCGAGGGGTCGGGGGCGGGGCTCCCTTCTGAAGGGAGAAGCTGGGCTGGCCAGGGGGCCGGGGTGGAGAAGCTGAATTGGGTTCTAGGGCTCACGGTGGAAATGCAGGGGGGATGGTGCCTTTCTGGGACACTTCCTGTGGCAAGGCGTGGCCATGGGAACGTGGGTGCCCCGGCCCAAGCACCTATGGCCTCAAATAGCAGATCTAGGAGGGACCCAAATGCCCACAATGCCGGAGTTGGCAGGGACGACCTTGGGATGCTGGAACGGACCCACTTAGAACGCCGAATCCCAGAGCTAGGCGGGGACAGGGAACGTAAGACTCCAAATGTCAGTGTTTATCAAGATCTGCAAACATAGGAGAGACCTGAGGACCCAGACCCTAGAACTTCTGTACAGAGGACTTTAGAGCCTACAGTCTGGAAAGTCAGAGCTGAAGGAGACCTTAGGACTCTGAAAGTCAGTGTTTAATGAAGGTCTACAATAGGACACAATGTATCAGGGCTGAGAGAGACCTTAGGACTCTGAATGTCAGTGTCTAATCAAAGTCTACAACAGGATACGATGCATCAGAGCCGAAGGAGACTTTAGGACTCAGACCCTAGAACTTTCAAGCTGGGAGAGACGTTAGGACTCAGCCCCAGGACTGCAGAATAGAGAAGGACTTTAGAATCTAGAATCTGGAAGATGAGAAGGGACCTGGGCCCAACACGGGCTGCAGAACACAGAGCGTCAGAGCCGGGAGGTGCCTCGGAGCCCGTCCCATCCCAGTGCTCCATCTCATAGATGGGAAACAGGGGGGTCTCGGGGCCTTACGGGGAGATGGTGGCTGAGCTCGGATAGGGGCACACCTTTGCCCTGGCCCACTGCTCCTCTGCCCTTCTGGGGGCCCTGGCAGGAGACAGGGAAAGGGCAGGACTGAGGAACCCCATTCCTGCCACCAAGCTGCCGTTCCCCTCTTCCCCCGTCCCTTCCAGAGCCTCTCTGGGGACTCCTGGGGAAACTGAGGCTCCCCAAGGTCGAGCGGCGTGGTGGGGGAGGGCTCCTGGGGGCGGCGGCCCCCCTGCCCGTGCTGGTCAGAGGCACGCAGCAGAACCTTCTGAAATCCGAGGCGTGCCAAGCTTTCCAGGAAGCGTCTCCCCGAGTGCCAGACGGTGGACAGAGAGCGTTCCTTGTGCGCTGCTGGCCGCCTCCTCGGCGGCGGCTCCCGGACCAAGGAAAGCAAACAGGGGAAGCCGGGAATCGGGGCAGGGGAGAGGAAATCTTAGCAAGTGAGAGCTCCCGGGCCAGGGCCTCCCGAGCAGACACAGGAATGGCCTCAGGCCTGTTCTTTCCATTAACCTGCGGTTGGTTTTGCGGCTTGGGGCCCCTTGGCTCGGAGGGCCTGCCCCCCCAATCTGTGCAGAACTTGGCTGCCTTCAGGCTGGGCTGGGGCTCCCAGCCAGCCCTGCTGCCTCCCGGCTCAGGGGGAGAGTTTGCTGGCACCCGGGAAGGCCCCGTGGAGTGGGCCTGTGCTCCTCCCAGGGCCCGGGCCCACAGGCTGCCCTGCCTCCTCCACCTGGGGCCTGGGCCCTGAGGAGTTTCACGGAGGGGAGGCTTGGGAGACACGGCAAAGACCCCCAGCCCGGGCCCGTGTGGAGAAGGGGCCAAGAGGCACCGCCCCGTCTGGCTTCAGGCTCTCCCGGCTTGTGCCCCGTGGGAGGCGGATGCTTCGGATCTCCGGGGCCGGCACGGGCGGGGCGCTCCGATGCCCAGGGCCAGGTGCCCAGGGCTGAGCACAGGAGGCTCAGGTGGAGGCTGGGTGGCTCCCCACGGCCGGGGAGAAGCTCCCTCTCCCCCTCCCCCAAAGCGGGCAGTGGGCCGTGGAGGCCGAGGGCTCGATTCGGGGCACGGCCTGCTTCAGAATCCTGCCAAATCGGACCCACTTTTCCTGTCTGTTCCTCCACACCCTGCATTCTGGGTGCTGGATGAAAGGAAAGACAGGAATAGGGATGGGGGGGTGGGGAGAGGGGTCCTGAGGCCTGTGGGGGGACAGGACAGCCCATGGGGGGCAGAAAGCAGTAGGGTGGGGGGGACAGGACAGTCCATGGGGGGGGGGGGCAGAGAGCCGTGGGAGCCGGGGTGGGGCTGCCGACCTCTCAGAGGAGTCTGGGGGAGGCAGAGGCTGGCCAGGCTCAGTTGTTCCAGTTGGGCCCGGCCGGCTGCTTCCAGCTGGGCCCCCAAAGCTCCCTTGCCCCCCTAACACTTGAGGCTGAGATCATCTCCTGCCTGGCCAAGACCAATGGCCGCATTGTCTCCTGCTGGACCACCTGTCCTGTCCCGTCCAGGCCGTTCGGAGCCGAGGCGGCACCTCCAGCTGTCCGGCCCCTTCATCCGGCGGACCGGGCTCAGGCCTACCCATCCATCACTTGCTGTGGCAGCGGGAGCCCCAGGGCCGGGGGCGGAAAGGCCGGGGATTGGCCAGGGAAGCCGGAGACCTCCTTTTTTGGTTTTCGCTCCCCTGGGCTGCTTGGCCCCGTGAGGGTTGGGGGGGCAGTCCTCCCCCCCCCCCCGCCAAGGGCCGGCTTGGCCCTGTCCGGGAAGGGTAGGGCGGCTGAGCAGTGGCCTCTCCCCGGTTATTTTGGGCCTTGACATTCTGTTCTCTGGTCAGCTTCCCAAAGAGGAAGGGAATGTGGAGACCCCAGGACAGCTGACTCTGCTGTCCCCGACCCAGGCCCCCAAAGGGCCAACCCCTGAGCTGCCCAGCCATTGGCCCAGGAGCACGCCCAGCTCAGCGGCCTAAGGAAGGAGGCCACAGGGAGTGCCCGGCCACCTTTCGGGGGCTTTCTGGGTCTTTGGCCTCCCGGCTGGTCCATACCACCCATGCTCTGCAAGGAGCCAGTCTGGGCTCCTGCTCCATCCCATCAGTGTAGACGCTGAGAGGAAGGCCCATAAGGGAGTCCGGAGGGCTGGCTCCTCTTCTGGGCTCCCTCTCTGCCTCTGGGGATGCGGCCAAGGGGGTCCCAGCCAGTCGTTGCCTGTAACACTTGGGCTGCAGACTGCCCCTGGGGCTGTGCTCCTCCCAGGTCCCTTTGGGGGCCAGCCTCCTGCTGCTCTCGGGCCCGATACCCAAGCAGGAACTTCCCCAGCTGCAGACCTGCTGGGGAGGGTCTCCTGGGAGGAGGATCTCCAGGGGAGGAGGGTCTCCTGGGGAGGAGGGTCTCCCAGACAGGAGGGTCTCTGCGGAGGAGGGTCTCCCGGGAGGAGGCCCTGGGATGCACTGTTGGTGCCCAGTGCTGCGGGCCGGGCTGAACGAGGGGGCACCCCCTCCTGCCGTGGGCCGCCCACTGACTGGGACGGGCCATTCAGGAGCCGAGCCAGCCCTTCCCGGGCACATGAAGACCAGGCCATTGCCCGCTTCCTCTCCTACAGGCTGAGGAGCGTGGGCTCCTCAGGACTCCCCGGGCTGGCTTGGAACTGTCCTCCAGGGCCCCAGGAAGGCCCCGAGGCACAGCCCCCATTGCCGGCCGTACCAGCGGCTGAAACGTTCCCATTTGAGCCCAGGCCACTCGCCCTACGGGAAGCCTCCGAAGGCTCTATGAACTCCCCTTTTCCTAGAAAGCACCAGGCTGGACAGGGAGGCTGAGAAAGGCCCTGGAAGGATGGTGGGAAGGCCCCAGACCGCCTCTGCCTCTGGGCCCCGGGAGAGCCTCGCAGCCCTCTGGGAGAAGAGGCAGCCTTCACAGTGTTTCCAGGAGCAGAAAATGCTAGAAACCTCACCGCACAGCCCATTTGAGAGTGTTTTGTTTTTCTTGCAGGCTCCTGGGACTTCCAGAAATCGGCACTGGCTTTGGCAATAGAGCCAAACCGCGCGGGTCCCCCAGGGCGTCTGGGGTTGGCCTGGTTACACAGGAGCCAGCTGGGACAAGAAACTGAGAGAACTCACACGCCAGCCAGCCTTGGCCCCTGAAGCCACAGGCAGGCAGGCAGGCAGGTCGCCACCACTGGGCTAGCCTTGGCCCCTGAAGCCACAGGCAGGCAGGCAGGCAGGTCGCCACCACTGGGCTAGCCTTGGCCCCTGAAGCCACAGGCAGGCAGCAGGAAAGCAGGTCACCGCCATCGGGCTAGCCTTGGCTCCCGAAGCCACAGGCAGGCAGGCAGGTCACCGCCACCGGGCTAGCCTTGGCCCCTGAAGCCACAGGCAGGCAGCAGGAAAGCAGGTCACCGCCACCGGGCTAGCCTTGGCTCCCGAAGCCAAAGGCAGGCAGGCAGGTCACCGCCACCGGGCTAGCCTTGGCCCCTGAAGCCACAGGCAGGCAGGCAGGTCACCGCCACCGGCTAGCCTTGGCCCCTGAAGCCACAGGCAGGCAGGCAGGCAGGTCGCCACCACTGGGCTAGCCTTGGCCCCTGAAGCCACAGGCAGGCAGGCAGGCAGGTCGCCACCACCGGGCTAGCCTTGGCCCCTGAAGCCACAGGCAGGCAGCAGGAAAGCAGGTCACCGCCACCGGGCTAGCCTTGGCTCCCGAAGCCACAGGCAGGCAGGCAGGTCACCGCCACCGGGCTAGCCTTGGCCCCTGAAGCCACAGGCAGGCAGCAGGAAAGCAGGTCACCGCCACCGGGCTAGCCTTGGCTCCCGAAGCCACAGGCAGGCAGGCAGGTCACCGCCACCGGGCTAGCCTTGGCCCCTGAAGACACAGGCAGGCAGGTAAGTCATTGCTATTGGGCAGGGCTGACCAGACCAGGAAGCCCACATCCCCATTCAGGTCGGCCTAATCCCCATCCTCCCAAAGAGCAGCCAAGAGCGGGGATGAACTCCTTGCCTCACTCTGGGGGTTGGGGGAGGGCTCGGCTGAACACAATGGTCAGGCACAGCCTCTGTGAAGGGACCCCTGGACCCAGGGCCAGCAAGGTAGAAAAAAGGCCCCTTTCCGGGCAGGGTCCAGGGATCTGAGGGGGGAAGGCCATCTGGAGGGGGGAAATGAGGCTTGTTAGCAAAGGGATCCCCCTGTCGAGGCTGGACTCCAGTCCTCTGGAGTCTTCTGCACCCTGTCAGACTTAGGGAAAGAGCCGGCCCCGCAGGGCCCCGCCCCGAGTGCTCACCTTTTAGGAGGGGTCCCCTCCACCTTTCCAAAATCTGGAGGACACAAGGAGGCGAGCTCAGGGACAGCATTGCCAGGACACGTGGCCGGGGCAGAAGGCCGGCCTCAGCCCCTGCCCGGAGGAGCTTTCTGTGGCCCATCACTTCCCCTGCCTGGGGCCTCCATCTCCCCTGCCTCAGACCTCCATCTTCCCTGCCTCGGGGCTCCATTTCCTCTGCGGGCCCCATAGGCTCCAAGGTCTTTCCCAGGGATGGTCTGAACTCCGCAGGGGGCTGCCTTGGGTTTCCTTTGGTCGGGAGCCAGCCATGGCTGCCTCTGAGATTCCCTGCCCGGACCCTGTTCCCATGGCCTCCAGCAGGGTGAGAGGGGAAGGTCAGGGGAAGGGGATCCTGGGAACAGAAGCACTGGCAGATGCTGCTTTGTGGAAGGGCCGTGCCCGCCAGACCACTTCCCACGGGCACCCAGAGGGTGCCAGGCTGCCAGGGCCCCTTGGGGTGCCGCCTCCGCGGAGAGGCTGGGCCCTCCGGTGAGGACGCGGGTGGGAGGCCCCGGTGTTTCCTGCTGCTTGTCCCCTGTGGCCCGGGACGAACCCGGTGCACAGAACAATAAATGTGGCTGAACTGGATGGGACGTTGCTGTGTGACTCGGGCCGGGGCGTAGGAGCCTCTCAGCTCCCTGTCTGGAGGCTGGCTCTGCTCTTCCCGCCTCTCACGCCCTCCCCCCCAAGGCCCACAGAGCGACTCGCGGGGCCCTCAGGGCCCCCAGCACGTGGGGGGCAAACGGGGAGAGGCCGGGGTGGAAGGAGGCTGGCTTTCTGGGGCCCCGGGGAGACTTTAGGGCGCGTGGGCCTGGCTCGTGGCTCAGTGGGGCTACCTCGGGGAGCTCTCGGGTGCAGGGGGCACCCGCAGGGAAAGTCTATGGGGAGACCGCAGGCCTGGCCTCAGATGGGGTTTGGGGGCCCCATTTTGGATAGCTCAGGGGCAAAGGGTAAGCGACAAGGGCTGATGGCTGAAAACCAGCTGTGGAGAAGGGGAGGACCCTGAGGTGCTCCCAGGACGCCCTTTGGCCATTACACCTGGCCTGGTGGCCCGGCCCCCTCCCAGCTGTGGTCTAGAGCCAGAGCTTGTGGGGCCAGCCGGCTCTGTCCAGACAGAATACGTGGCCACCCACATGGTGGGATTCCAGGGGTCCCTACCCAAGAGGGGTCCCTCCTCCCCCCCACCAGCTGGTTCCTGAAAATCCCCGATTAGGCCTTCATCCCCTCGGTTTAAGACTTTAATCTCTGTGAAAATGCCCAGAATAGGAGCCTTCTGGGAATGCTGCTGAAGAGCCAAGTGAGGAGGACTGGATGTGGCCCCTGATGGGCCAGAACAGGAGGCCTCTGACGGGGGAGGGGCCAGGGCTCGGCTCCCCGTCTGGGCTGACTTAGGCTGGGCCGCGACAGTGGATCGGGGGTTCCCGGGGTCCCCGGGGCCGAGGCTCCCCGACTTCCACGGCCTTTCGGGCCTCTGGGTTGCTCCATTCTCTCCTAAAAGGGGGATCTGCCGAGTGTGACCGGGCGGGGGGAGCCTGGAGCTGCCCCCAGACCTACGCGTCGAGCGCGGGTCCAGGTCCCGGCCTAGGAGGCCGGGGGCACTGTCTGGGGGGGGAGGGAGGGATGAGAAGGAGCAGAGAAGGCCCGTTCCCCCCACTCTCCCTGGACGGCCAGCAGCCCCTGGGGCCAGACGTCCCTGCCCGGCTTGGCCCCGCGGAACCCCTGGGACTCCCAGAAGCCCCTGCGGTCTGCGACACTGGGGGCGAGGGTGCGGGCCGGACTCAGGAGCAGAGAGGGGTGCGTGGCCCCTCCTGGTCGGTCTCTCCCCTAACATCTTTCAAAGAACCCTCAAAACCCCGGGCAAGGCGAGCCGGCCCCTAGAGCAAGGGGGCTGAGGGTGCAGGCTGCGAGGGGAGCCCCCATTCCAGCCGGGCCGGCCCTGAGGGCCCCGTGTGGGTCTCGTGCCACCCCCCGGTTTTCTCCCGGCTTCTCAGGGTGCCCGGGCCTGGTGCCAGCTGGCCGGGCCACGCGGAGGTGGGAGGGGAGGAGGGGGAGGGAAGGGTGGGAGCCTCTGGGGCCTCCCTGCCTCCCCAGCCCAGACAGAGGCTCTGTGTGCTCGCTTGCTGCGAGCTCTGGAACGTGCGCCCTGAGCCGTCTGTTTACCCGCGCGTGGGCTGCCTCGCCTCCGGTGCAAACCGTTAGTCTGGGGCTCCCCCCGCCCCACACCGTGTGCAGGGCCTGAGCCAGGCTGGCCTCCTCTGGGCCTCCCCCGGGCCGGCTGCCTCCGTAAGGTGTCTCTGGGCACAGAGCTGGGGGGGGGGCTTGCTGGGATGGCGCTGGGGCCAGAGCCCTGCTCCGAGCCAGGAGTCTCCCCGAGGAACGACGCCCCCCTCCTCCCCACCAGCCTCTTGCCTCGGGGCCGGATTTCGGGGGACAGTGACCTTGGGCCGTCCCCTGGACCCCGCCCTGTAGCAGGGCCGCCCGAGACTTAGCTGAGCCACTGAGCTGGGTGGGGTCAGGCCGAGGGCCCCGGGCCTTGCCCGCTTCCCCCAGAGCCCCCCAGCCTGAGAGCACGGGGCCGGCAGAGGGAGGGCCAGGGCGGGAGCTGACGCGGGCTTTGGGGACTCGCCCAAGTGGGAGCTTCTGGGGCCCCAGCCCAGCCCCTTCTTCTCAAGACCCAGGGAGAGAGCCCCGAGAGCCAGAGACCTCGGCAGAGCTGACCCGAGCTTGGGCGACCGAGGGCAAACCTGGGGCTGGAGGCCACCTCGGAGCCGTGTCCCCAATCCTGGGACAACGGGGGGCACTAGGAGGCCGCAGGGGCGCAGGCGGGATGGAGGGACAGCCCTGGCCCGTGGGATCCTGGGTAGCTCCCCTCCCTGAAGGGGACCCCAGGACTGGATTTCCCATAAAGAGTTTTCTGCAAAATGTAAGCGATTCCCGCACTGACCTCTTGGGGGCGACGAGATACAACACATGCGGTGAGAAGCTGGCTCGGGCCCCAAGTTCGGCGCCAAGCCCCCCGCACCGCAGCGCCCCCTCCCCGCGCCGAACTCCTCTCTTGCTTTTTCCCCTTTTTTCCTTCTCCCCTTCTCTCCTTTTTTAGTGTCCTCTCCCTTTTTGCACCTTATTTTTTCTCCCTCTTCCCTTCTTCTTTCCCTCCATTTTCTTTTTCCCTTTTTCTATTCTCATTTCCCCTTCTCTTAGCTTTTCCTCTTCTCTCTCCTTCTCTCTCTTCCTTTTCTCCTCTATTTCCTGCTTCTCTTCACTACATTTTCTCTTCTCTTCTCCTTTTCTTTGCTCCTTTTGTCCCCTATTTCCCCTTTCTCTTCCCTGCTTTTCCTCCTTCCTTCCCCCCCTTGTCTCTCTTCTTTTTCTCCTCTATTTCCCCTTTCTCTTCCTTACTTTTCTCTCCCTGTCCTCCTTTTATTTTTCTATCTCCCCTTTCTTTTCCCTGCTTTTTCTCCTCCCTTGCCCTCCTCTTCTTTCTTCTTTTCTCCATTTCCCCTTTTCTCTTCCCTGCTTTTCTCCTTCCCTCTCCTCCTTTTCTTTGATTTGTCCTCTAGTTTCCCTTTTCTCTTCCTTACTTTTTCACCTTTCCTCTCTTTTTCTCTCTTCTTTCTTCTTTTTCTCTGCTATTTCCCCTTTCCTTCTCTGCTTTTTCTTCTTTGCACTCCTTTCCCCTCCTTCCTTTTTTATTCTTTTGTCATTTCCCTCTTCTCTTTCTTCTTTTTGTTATCTCCTCTCCTCCCTTTCTTCCCTCTCCTTTTTTCTCCCTCTTTCCTGCCTTTCCCTTACACTCTCTTCTCCCACTTTTCTCTTCTGAACATACCTCTCTTTCCTGCTCTCCTCCCTTTCTTTCTTTCTTTCTTTCTTTCTTTCTTTCTTTCTTTCTTTCTTTCTTTCTTTTTCTTTCTTTCCCCTTCTCCCGTCTTTCCCTTTTCTGGCTGCTTCCCCTCATCTCATTTTCTTCTTCCTTTCTTAAAACTCTCTTTTTTCTCCCTTCTTTTCCATTTTCTCATCTCTTCTTTCCCTAATCTCCTCTTCCTTTTTCCTACTTCATTTTTCTCCTTCCCTCTTTTCCTTTTCTCCATTTTTCTTCTCTCTATTCCCTTCGTTTTCTTTCTATGTTTTCCTCCTTTTGTCTCTTTCTCCTTTTCTCTTTCCCTTCCCTTCTATTCTTCCTCTCCTTTCTTTTCTTTCTTTTTTTCTCTCCTCTATTTCTCCTTCTCTTTCCTCCTTTCCCTCATTTTCTCTCCTTTTCTTCCCCCTTTTTCTTTCTTGTCCCTCTTTCTCTTTCCTTCTCTTGCTCCTCCTCTTCCTCCTTCCCCTTTCCCTTTCTTTCCCACAGTCCCCCCCACCCCTCCCGGGATTCCTGTCCAACACACCCGAGCAGCGCTGGGGAAAGGCGATCCTGGATGGGCCCCTCCATGGTCCCAAGCCTTGGCAGGCCGAGTCTGCAGCGCTGCCCACCACTCCCCCTCCGGGAGTTGTCTCCCCAGCCGGGACGCCTTGGAGGGCTGTGACCTCAGAGCTGGAGCACACCAGGGCCTTAATAAAGCGACCAAGACAGACAGAGATGGCAGAGAGACAGAGACAGAAATGACAGAGACAGAGACAGAGATGACAGAGACAGAGATGCCAGAGACAGAGATGCCAGAGACAGAGACAGAGATGCCAGAGAGACAGAGATAGAGATGCCAGAGAGACAGAGACAGACAGAGATGGCAGATATAGAGATAGTGAGACAGGACAGAACAAAGAGCAAGAGAGCCCTTTCCTCTTGCTCCTACTTTTCCAGTAGTCTCCCCTCCCCCAAATAAGGGCCACTTCTCAGCCTTTCATTTGGCCCTCAGGGCAGGGGTTCCGTCCGGGCCAGGGCTCAGGGCCCCCACTGACACCTCCGACACAGACCCAGGCTCCAGAGCCCATGGATTGGTCTTTCACAGCTCCTGTGCCGGAGGCTTTCCTCAGCCTGCCTCGTCAGCCTCCCTCCGGCCTCCCCCCTCGGCCTCCTGCTTTCCAAGCCGCCTCCCGAGCTCAGGGCGCGCTGCCTCCTGCTCCGCTCGGCCCCAGACCCCCCCCCCCCGAGAGCTGGGGGCCAGGACCTCCTGCTGAGGGGTTTTTCTCAGAGCCCCTTTCTCCTCCCCCCGGGCCCCCCAAAGCCCCCAGCCAGCCTGGGCTGCCTCCGAAGGGGCCAGTCTTGGGGTTTGGCCCCCACCCACCTGCAGCATCTCCCCGATAACCCCTCTGGGCTCTGGGGCCGCTCATCTCCTCCAAGGCCTTTCACACCGGCCCCCGGGAGGGGGCACTACCATCCCCATGTAATAATTGTGGAAACTGAGGCTCAGAGAAGGCAAAGGCTCCCCCTGGGAGTCCACCTCAGGCTGGCCCCCGATTCCAAGGCTCGGGCCACATGGGGATTGAGCCCCAGGCTGGCTCCCAGTGATTGGGAGAGAGGGGGGGCTCCCTGGGGCGGGGGGGGACTCAGACAAGGTCCCCTAGGAACCTTCATGGAAGAGAAACAGGCCACGGCTGCTCGGCCCTGGGGAGGGCTTGGCCAGAGGGGTTCTGGGGCCGGGGCGGGATGGGGGCGGGATGGAGGCCCGGGACCAGGGCCAGGTGGGGGGGCCCAGGGACTCACTTCTCAGGTGGCAAGCGGGGGCTGGAGGCGCTTCTGGCTCTCAGGGAGCTCTGAGGTTGTTGACCTCCAGCCTGGCCTCTGTCCCTCCCTCCCTGGAAAAGCCAGTGAGCCTCGTGGTTCTGGGGGGAGGGGCGTGGCTGTTCATAGAAAAACGGGTCACGTGACGCCTTATCGGCTGCGCCGTGCCAAGCCCCGACCTTTGCTTTCCTTGTGCAAGCGCCCCCTGCCCCTTCCAGCCAGGCCCGGCCCCCGGCCTTGGGGGGCAGCGGCCCACAGCCCCCCTCCCTGGCCTTCACCTTTGCGGAGCGGGGCCTGGCTCGGGCATGTGGGCTCAGCCAAAGGAAGAGGGCCGGGGGATGCTCCTCGCCAGGCGGAGGCCCTGGTTCCGAAGGCCCTGGTTCCCAAGGTCCTGGTTCCTGAGGTCCTGGTTCCAGAGGCCTGGTTCTGGAGGCCTGTTTCCGGAGGCCTGGTTCCCGAGGTCCTGGTTCCTGAGGCCTGGTTCTGAAGGCCCTGGTTCTTAGGCCTGGTTCCAGAGGCCTGGTTCTGAAGGCCCTGGTTCTATAGGCCCTGGTTCTGGAGGCCCTGGTTCCAGAGGTCCTGGTTCCCGAGGTCCTGGTTCCCGAGGTCCTGGTTCCAGAGGCCTGATTCCGGAGGCCTGGTTCCCGAGGTCCTGGTTCCAGAGGCCTGGTTCCGGAGGCCTGGTTCCCGAGGTCCTGGTTCCTGAGGCCTGGTTCTGGAGGCCTGTTTCCGGAGGTGGTTCTATAGGCCCTGGTTCCCGAGGTCCTGGTTCCAGAGGCCTGGTTCTGAAGGCCCTGGTTCCGAAGGCCCTGGTTCCCGAGGTCCTGGTTCCCGAGGTCCTGGTTCCAGAGGCCTGGTTCTGGAGGCCTGGTTCCGGAGGCCTGGTTCTGAAGGCCCTAGTTCTATAGGCCTGGTTCCAGAGGCCTGGTTCTGAAGGCCTTGGTTCTATAGGCCCTGGTTCCAGAGGCCTGGTTCCGGAGGCCTGGTTCTGAAGGCCCTGGTTCTATAGGCCTGGTTCTGGAGGCCCAGGTTCTATAGGCCCTGGTTCTGGAGGCCCTGGTTCCGAAGGCCCTGGTTCCCGAGGTCCTGGTTCCCGAGGTCCTGGTTCCAGAGGCCTGGTTCTGGAGGCCTGTTTCCGGAGGCCTGGTTCCCGAGGTCCTGGTTCCTGAGGCCTGGTTCTGAAGGCCCTGGTTCTTAGGCCTGGTTCCAGAGGCCTGGTTCTGAAGGCCCTGGTTCTATAGGCCCTGGTTCTGGAGGCCCTGGTTCCAGAGGTCCTGGTTCCCGAGGTCCTGGTTCCCGAGGTCCTGGTTCCAGAGGCCTGATTCCGGAGGCCTGGTTCCCGAGGTCCTGGTTCCAGAGGCCTGGTTCCGGAGGCCTGGTTCCCGAGGTCCTGGTTCCCGAGGCCTGGTTCTGGAGGCCTGTTTCCGGAGGCCTGGTTCTGAAGGCCCTGGTTCTTAGGCCTGGTTCCAGAGGCCTGGTTCTGAAGGCCCTGGTTCTATAGGCCCTGGTTCTGGAGGCCCTGGTTCCAGAGGTCCTGGTTCCCGAGGTCCTGGTTCCCAAGGTCCTGGTTCCAGAGGCCTGGTTCCAGAGGCCTGGTTCCCGAGGTCCTGGTTCCTGAGGCCTGGTTCTGAAGGCCTGGTTCTATAGGCCCTGGTTCCTGAGGCCTGGTTCCCGAGGCCTGGTTCTGAAGGCCCTGGTTCTATAGGCCCTGGTTCCCGAGGTCCTGGTTCCAGAGGCCTGGTTCTGAAGGCCCTGGTTCCGAAGGCCCTGGTTCCCGAGGTCCTGGTTCCCGAGGTCCTGGTTCCAGAGGCCTGGTTCTGGAGGCCTGGTTCCGGAGGCCTGGTTCTGAAGGCCCTAGTTCTATAGGCCTGGTTCCAGAGGCCTGGTTCTGAAGGCCTTGGTTCTATAGGCCCTGGTTCCAGAGGCCTGGTTCCGGAGGCCTGGTTCTGAAGGCCCTGGTTCTATAGGCCTGGTTCTGGAGGCCCAGGTTCTATAGGCCCTGGTTCTGGAGGCCCTGGTTCCGGAGGTCCTGGTTCCCAGAACCGGATAGTGGTCCAAAGACCTTGCTGAGCCCTTAGCCATGAGCACTGTCTCCCAAAGCCCCCCCCCCCCCCAGGCTCTCTGGGCTGGGCAGGGGGCGAGCTGCTGAGGCCCCATGGAGTGGGGGCAGGGTCGGGCACCCGGGCAGGAGCAGCTTCCGGGGCTCGCGCCCGGTCCTGGGTAAAGCCTTGTGTTTATTTACCCAGCGATGGCAGAGGGCAGTGGTGCAGGAGCCCGGGGGGAGGGGGAAGGCCGGGCCCAGCTGTGGGTCAGGGAGGAGGCCCGCCAGCCCCAGGCGGCCTCCAAAAGCCCAGAGGGCAGTGCCCAGGGGAGGGAAAGGCCCAGCCTCCCTGGGCCTTGGCCAGCCTCTTCTGGGCCTCCTTGAGACCCACATGGTCAGCTGGGCAAGAGCAGAGTCTCTGGGAGTTTTAAAAATTCTTTTAAAAACTGGAGAGTGACCTTGGCAGGAGGGA
Organism: Sarcophilus harrisii; assembly: GCF_902635505.1. Lineage (NCBI taxonomy): Eukaryota > Metazoa > Chordata > Mammalia > Dasyuromorphia > Dasyuridae > Sarcophilus > Sarcophilus harrisii. Next base: position 235,564,931 of record NC_045431.1, read on the forward strand.
GCTGCCAGACACAGAGCGCAGAGGCCGGTGGCCTGGGGGGAGGCTGGAGAGGCCAGTGGTCCTTGGAGGGAGCCGGTGGTCAGGGTGGGGGGAGCCGGTGGTCTGAAGGGAAGGCAGTGCCCTGGGGTGGTCGGGGAGGCTGGTGGTTAGGGGGAGGCTGGTGGCTCAGGGGGAGGCCGGTGGTCTGTGGTTAGGGGGGCTTGGAAGGCCCAAGGGCAAAGAGTTGGCTGCCTGTGCTGAGGGACGTCGGGCTGGTCGTCTGCACCCTTGGGTCTTCCTCAGTTTCCCTGGCTGTGACACAATGGGCGTCCCGGGAACTCAGTTGTTCTGCGCAAGGGGCCCTTCCGCACAAGGGGTCTGTGTGTGGGGAGCACTCCCGGTCTTCGAGGCCCCGGGCCCGGCTTCGCCCCTTGCCATTGGGCCCCGCGCCTGCATTCCCTGCCCCCTCAGCCTCGGCCGCCCCCTGGAGTTTCCCGCCGCGTCCCCCTCCCTCGGGCCTCCCCCTCGTTCAGTCTAAATCCCCAAACCTCAGCCCGCCGAGCAGGGCCCTGGGCCCCGAGGAGGCCACGTGGACAGACCGGGCAGTGGAGGCGCCGCCTCCTGCAAGCAGGGTCCGCCCTCCCGAGGGCACCCAGGACCCCCAGCCTTCGCCCCGGGCTCTGCCTCTTTCCCAGAGGTCGGGCTGGGGAAGTCTCCCTCTGTGGCGGGGCCAGGGCCGGCTTTTGGAGGGGGGTTGGCCTGGGGGGGGCTCACGGCATGTGCAGTGGGGGGGGCAAGGCCTGGCGTGGTCCAGAGCCCCCTTTGCAGGTAGGAAAGGGTCCCATCAGGCTGGGCCGGACTGGGGGAGGGGCGGCCCGGCCGGAGGAGAGCTGCCCAGCTGAGAGGGGATTCTGGCTTCAACAAATATTGTCCTAAGTCACTCTGAGCCTCGCGCGAGCCCCGAGGGACGGGGGCGGCCTGAGGGGGATTTGCTTTCTCTGGGAGGCCCCCGAGACTGTGGCAGGAGGCCAGTGAATGTGGAGCCCGGGGCCGGGCAGCAGGTGGCCTCCCAGGACCAGGGTCAGCTGGGGCACGGGGGGGGGGCCCGCCTCTTTCCCCACATTCTCGCCCACATCTGGTTCTGATTCAGCATCTGGCTGCATGTTTCTTTGGGGTCCTGCTGGCAGGGCCGAGGGCGGGGCCCCTCTGAGGTAGAGGGGGGCAGGGAGGGTCCGTCACCTGCTCCCCTTCCCCGTGGGAGGCAGAGATTGTGCTCACGCGGCAAGTTTTCCCAAGGCCACCGGTGGGGGCTCACGGAGCAATTCTGGGTCCTGGGAGCCCCTGTGAACCCAAAGGGGCTTCACAGGGAGCCGGGGACGTCCTGTTCATCCCGGGGCCAAATGATGGAAAGCCCAGGCCGGGAAGGGGCCCGAGGGCCGGAGCCCGGGGTCTGGGACCCTGCTCCGACCTCAGAGGACGACCCCAGCTCTCCTAGCCTGGCCTCGGGGACCAAGATTTAAGGCTGGGAAGTCCTGGGGTGCACTCGGGAGGACGGGCCCGGGAGGGCCATGGCCCGAGTCCCTGCCTGTACCTCAGTCAGCAGGACGGATGGACAGAGAGGCCCCGAGCTCGCCCCAAGCTTCCCCAGGTCCCAGGCAGCAGGCAGACCAAGGCAGTCCTCTCTGGGGGGAGGGGGGCATGGCCACAGAGACAGGCCCACAGGGCAATTAATTGGGGTGGGGGACGATGCCGGGATGTCCCACGACCCAGGAGGCCAATCTGGACACAGGCATTGGCTTCCAGGCCCGTCACCTTCCACCCCCATGATACCAGGGAATGCCCTCCCGGGGCCTCATCGCCCCTTCCGGGCCCCCGCCCCCCTCTCCGGAGGGGCTCTCCAAGTGGGAAGTGAGGAGGGGGCGGGTTCCAGGAATGGGGGCACTGCAGGTGGAAACCCGAGGCTGCTCTGGTCGGCGCCCGCTATCAGAAGCAACAAGTCTGGAAAGGGGGCTCAGCCAGAGGGGCTGGCGAAGGGCCGGGAAGGCCAGAGGAAGGGCCGTTTGATTCCAGAGCCCTCCTGGGAGGAGACAGACTGAAGGCAGGTGACTCACCTGGACCTCGAGCCCCTACCTGTGTGGGGAAGGGCCACGGGGGCTCCCTACCACTGATGCTGCCATCTTGATCACCCGCCTGAGCCAGGAGCCCCTGGAAGAGCAGTCACCCCTTCAGAGCCCTTCGGACGAGGCCCAGGGAACAACCCCGTGAGAGCCGGCCTGGGGACTGTTCCTGAAGGGACTTCTGCTGACACGGCCACTGGAGACCAGCCGAGAAAGCTCCTGGCCCTACTCTCATTGACGTGACTCAGCTCATCAACACCGATTAAGTGCCTACTGTGTGTGAGCACAGTGAGAGCACCAGAGAGACATAAAGAGGCCGAGGCAGCAGCGACATGGCAGAAGGGGCGCCCTTACTTTTACCTGCGTCTAGAGGAGTTTCCATCTGATGCTGAAGCGGCTGAAATGTCCCGGGCATCTGGGCTGTCTGTGAACGGGAACTTCTTGAAAACAGAGACTCTCTCAGCTCAGTGTCTATTTTTCTACCTAGCACAGCCCATAGTAAGCACTTACTATGTTTTTTATTCATTCATCCATCCATCCACCTACTTACCCAACTATCCATCTTCCTACTCATCCATCTATCCATTTACTCATCCATTTATCCATCCTCTTACCCAAGCATATCCATCCATCCATCCACCCACCCATTCTATTACCCATCCATCCACTCATCCATCTAGACATCCTTCTCTCTATCCAACTACCTATTTATTCACTCCATCCATCCATCCGTCCGTCCGTCCGTCCACTCACCTGCTCACTCAGATATCTAGCCTCAGTCCAGGGACTCATGGAAGTGGAAAACGGAGGCCCTCACTCAAAATGAGTGTCTCTGTTGGTGAAGATTAATTACTGAACCAAGAGAGTCGCAAAGAAGAAACTTTGGACGTGGGTTTTAGGGAAAGCTTTCTAACGGTGGGGGTTAGCTATCCCAAACTGCACTGGGCTCCCAAGGCCGCCTGCGACCCGAGGATCAAGGCCCCGGGGCAAGGAGTCCCAGAGCCACTCGCATGGAGCTAATCCAGACGAGAACCTCCGGGTCCTCCCCCATAAAGCATCTGACCCAGGACGGAGACTCGGCAACGCAACACAGAGTGACCAAGCCTGGCTTTGGAGGCTGGACCTCTGACCCAGGACTTTGGGGTCTTGGAGACCTGATGAGCCCTTGCTGGGCTCCTCAGAATGAGGATTTCTTGAAGAAGGGGCTGGACAAAATGACGCCGGGAGCCTCGCCCAAGTTGAAAGCGCTGGGGCTCCGAGCTCGGCTGTGTGACTTGGTCGAAGGCAGGAGCTCCCGGAGACGAGATGTGGGGGCAGAGGGGAGACACCCAAGGGCTGCCTTCGAGGCTCCGGAGGGCCAGACCCGGAGGAGAGACCACAGGGTGTGCATGGGGGGTCCTCCTGGAGCCGGGGCCAGGGTCTGGGCTAGGTGGCCTGGCCTGGCCCTGTCTTCTCAGAGACCGGAGGCCCAGGATGTTGCCCCTCGGGAGATCCGGAGACGGGGGCTCCGAGGGGTGGGGGCCAAGCCTTTCGGGAATTTTTTCCTCCTGACAGGGCGACGGGGCCCGGGGTCTGAGAGATGGGAGGCCCCTTTGTCTTGACTTTGTTGGTACCTCATGGTCATCCTGAAAAAGAGCAAGGGAAAGTGCCAATGGTTGAGAACGGAAAGACTTTTCTCTCTTCTCCCCCCAGCTTTTTAAGACCCCTCCTCAGCCCCGCTCTTCAGGAAGCCCTCCCTAAGCACAGACCATGCCCTTTGCCGAGGGGAAAATTGGGTTGGGTGGCTTCCCCTTGGACACTAGGGAGTCAGGAGATCTACCCCTGGGCGGCCGGCCCTTCCCATGCCTGCCCCTCCCTGGCCCAGGGGGTGGACCCAGAACACAAGTCCCGGTCCCGCTTCCACCTCCTGGCCCTTAGGGATGGAAGGGCTCAACTCGGGTTCAGGGAGCGGGGGTCCTCCCTGGTTCCCCTTCCGTGCCCTTGCACCCAGGGCCCACCATGCCTTGCACCCCAGGGTCTCCCCTACTGTGCCTTGCACACCCAGGATCTCCTACCGCCTTGCCACCCAGGGTCTCCTACCGCCCTTGCACCCAGGGTCTCCTACCGCCCCACCCAGGGTCCCTCCGTGCCCTTGCCACCCAGGGTCTCCTAAGTGCCCTTCACCCAGGGCTCCACAGTGCTTTTTAATTTTTTTTTTTTTTGGCTGAGGAATTGGGGTTTGTTCTTGCCCAGGGTCCACAGCCAGGAAGTGTTAAGTGGGGCCGATTTGGCTCAGGTCCTCCTGACTTCAGGGCTGGTGCCTGTCCACCCTTAACCTCATCCTTTAGGCTTCCCTCAAGCCCTGCCAGAGGCTGAGTAAATCAGTCGCCACCCCTGGCTCAGCATGTCCCTCTTGGAGGGGCCCAAGTTCTTTGAAGTGGCCCCGATGCCCAGCCTCCCTGCCCCTGGGGCAGTCCCCGGCTCCTTGGGGCTGGCCGTCCCCCCCTCTGGTGCTTGGGGACCGTTGCTAAGTCCTCAGGCCTTTTCCAGGCCAAATGCTCCATTTCAGCAGATTTTCACGGTAAACCTGGAACAGGCCTGGGGGGCTCCCAGCCAGCCCATCTTCCTCCATGGGCACCTGGTGGGTGACCGGCTTGGGCGGGCAGGTTTTTCAGGTTTCCCTGCTTTTCTTGTCCAAGATGATTGGGGTAGCTGCCTTCTGTGACCTGAAGGACCCCACACAGCCTCCCCACATCCCAGAAAACCACCTGCCGCTGGACGGGAAACTCCCATTAGAGCTTCTGCTCTGAGATCCTGGACATATTTAGGCTCTGATTGGTCAGTCTCAGCTGTGCAAAGCTCTGGCTTGCTCAGAGACTGCCCAAGCAGGGACCGAGGAAGGCTCTCCCCCTCGAGCTAGGGACGAAGAAATCTAGACTTGCCCGGGGTCACAACATGTTGGAGTCAGGATCAGAACCCAGATCGCCCCAAAGCCAAACCCTCAGCGTGGCACCGTCTGGCCTTCTACGGCCTAGGGTTAAAATAAAGTCTGTCCTTGCAGTCCCAGGCTAGGCCTCTGAGCACCGCCGTGGGATTCGGGGCACCTATTCATCATCTATCCATTCATGCCCTTCTCCACTCGTTCGCCCCCTCTGCTGACCTAGAGCTTCCCGGCGCCGCAGGGCAGGGGCACACGGTCGGCGCCGCAGCCCCAACAGGCAGAGAGTCAAGTGGCTGGGGCTGAGGCAGACGTGGTCAGAAGCAAACCTTTCTCCCGGAGCGTCCGTGGCCGGAGGAGGGATCAGGGATGGCGTGATCCCGGCGAGTCCGAGGAGGCAGGTGCAGGACACCTGGGCAAAGCAAATGCAGATGCAGAGCAAAGCTCAGGGCCAGCCCCTTCCGGCTGTTTGGGTCAGGACACTAGTTGATGGAACAAAATGTCCCCGAGCACGTGGGGGACGTGGGCGTCCAGGCCGCCCAGAGCTCGCCCGGCCCTGCCAGGCCACAGTGCTCCCCGGAGGCTCGGCAATAGGGACTCCCCTGCATCCCCAGGGCAAAGCACCCCCTGTTGGTCAGCACGGCCAGGCCCGAGTCCACCTGTCTGCCCGAGGCTGCCTTCCCAGGGACAGTATTTGGGCAGCTGGGCTGAAGGGTCATAGATCCCCTCTGTGCCGGTCACCCGCCGCCTCCTGTGGCCCTGGCAGATCGGAGACCGTGGGAAACCGCCTTCGGCCAAAGCCACTGGGGAAACCGAGACCCAGAGAGGGACATTTAGGGTTCGTCTCTCTCCGAGGAGGCGGGAGCCTGGGTGGGTCACAGAGAAGTGAGTGACAGAACCGGACCAGCACCAGGCCTTTGGACTTCCGGGCCATTGTGCCCGCTCAGGGTTACCCAACCCTTCGGCGAGGGGGGCTCTGACCGGGGCTGCACAGCCCCCGGGCCAGCACAATCCCGGCCCGCCCGGCTCCCACCAGGCCCAGCGGGCCCTCGGACCCTCCATGGCTTCCAGGCCGAAGGTGAGGCCCTCGTTCCAGACTGGGGAGCCTGTGGGGGACCCTTCCCCCTCTGGCCTTTCCCGGCATCCGCCAGCTAGAAGCCATGACGGGGACACTTTGCCTTTGTCCAAACAGAGATAAGATGGGCAGGCCCGAGGCGGCGGCCGCCAAGCTCCACCTCCTGCCTGGCACAGGCCCGGGAGACAGAGGACGGCCTTTTCCTAGAACTATTCGGGGAACCGGGCCAGGCTGCCCGCGAGCACATGACCCAGCTCTCCCAGCCTCCGTGGGGTCATCTGTCAAATGGGCTGAGACACCGGGACGGGGGCGTTGTCCGGGGATACTCCTGCTGGAGCACGGGATCCTCCACACGGGCAGAGTCGGCCCCAAAGCGGGGAAGCCGTCCGTGTGCTGTCCCAGATCTGCCGGGGCCGAGAGGAGAGAACCTGGGCCTGGGGGGGGGGCAGGTGGGGGTCGGTGTCTGTGCTCTCCTCCCCTATCCCCTCCCCTCTGCTGTCCCTGGTCAGAGTGGACCCCAGGGGGCTGGCCCCGGGCCAGGACATCCCCACTCTGGGCCTGGGTCCATGGTCCCTTATGCGGTGCCTCTGGGGGCACGGGCCGGCCATAGGGGGGGGTGGAGCCGTGTGCCAGCCCCCGGCCCCGAGGCGGGAGAGCCAAGGAGTGCCGGCCCCTGCAGAGCGGCCCCCGGGAGTCTGGCCCCGGCCTGTGGGGAGCCAGCCCGGCCCGGCGCGGAGGCAGGCACTGCACGGAGTTGCAATTACAAGGGCCTGCCCCCGCCTGACGCACGGGCTCTAACCCCGGCCCAAATTACAGAGCGCACCTGGGACCCCGGCTAATGCTTGTTTACCCGGGACCTCTGCCCGGACAGGCCGGGGCGCGGAGCTGGGCCGGCCAGGGGGACCCTCTGGTGGGGCACTGGGCAGGGGCCTCAAGACAGCAGCCGTCTGCCTGGGCCGCTTCCCCGCTGCTCCCCACTGCCCTGGCCGCAGGGACCTGCCGGCCTCTGGCAGCCACTGTTGGGTGCCCCCATCCCGGGCCCGGTCTTTGCCCACCCCGGGGCCTCTCAAAGCAGGATCCAAACCATCTCCTCCTCCCCCCTACCTTCTTTGCCTCTCTCTGCTGCTCCCACTCCTGCTCCTTTCCTTCCTCCGTCTACTGCTCTTCCTCTTCCTTTCTCCTCCTCCTCCTCCCCTTTTCCTCCTTTTCTCATCCTTTTTCTCTCTCCTCTTCCTCCCTTTTCTCTTCTTCCTCTTCCTCTTTTTTCCCCTCTTGCTCCTCCTCTTCCTCCTCCTCCCATCCTCTTTCTCTTTCTTCTCATCCTCCTCTTCTTCCTCCTCCTCCTCCTCTTCCTCCTCCTCCTCCCTCTTCCTCCTCCTCCTCCTCCCCTCCTCATCCTATTCTTCCTCCTCCTCCTCCTCTTCCTCCTCCTCCTCCTCCCCTCCTCTTTCTCTTCCTCCTCCTCCTCCCCTCCTTCTCATCCTCCTATTCTTCCTCTTCCTCCTCCTCCCCTCCTCTTTTTCTTCCTCCTCCTCCTCCTCCTCTTCTTCCTCCTCCTCCCCTCCTCTTTCTCTTCCTCCTCATCCTCCTTCTCTTCTTCCTCTTCCTTCTTTTCCTCCTCCTCCTCCTCCTCGACAGTTAGCATTCCCATCATTCAGCCCACCAAAGCCAATGGGTTTATTGTCATGAAGGTCAACTCAGCCCCCAGGCTGCATCAGGCACTGACTATGTGCCAGGAACCACTAAGCCCTAACCCCCCTTACAGCAAAGAGGGCCAAACCCCTCCCAGAGGTCTAACTTCTCAAGGCTCGCCCTCCCCGCCCTGCCCCCCGCCTGACCGAGGAGTTCCTCAGAGGCTGTTGGAAGGGTCTCCCTCCTGCCCCCCCCAGTCCTGCCGACACCCCCCGCCCCCGGTCTCCCAGAGCCTTTGCCGCCACTAGCCGGGTCAGAGAGGATGCGGCCGCAGGATTTGGAAATCCCTTTGAAAATGCTTCTTTGTTTTGTTTTATTTAAAAATTTCCCAAATTTTTACCGAGTTAAGGAGCCGACCACAAGAATGTGCAGCTCGGGTGGACAACTGGCATAAACAGCCCCAACCCCTAAACCGCTGCCCCCTCCCCCAGCCAGCAACAAAACCTGGTCCCTATGGGGAGTGAGGGGCTAGACCAAGAGACTGAGAGACTGAGGGACTGAGATGGACCGAGGGGTTGAGATGGACCGAGGGGCTGAGATGGACCAATGAGCTGAGGTAGACCTAGAGGCTGAGATGGACCCAAGAGCTGAGATAGACCAATGAGCTGAAATAGACTAAGGAGCTTAGGTAGACCAAGGGGCCGAGATGGACCGAGGGGCTGAGATGGATCAAGGAGCTAAAATAGCTCAAAGGGCTAAGATAGACCAAAGGGCTGATGAGCATCTTCAGGGAGATGCTCCCCCCTGGCCCCAGGGGAAACTCTGGCACAGAAGGCCACCTGCCCAAGCTGGCCCAGGGGAAAGAGCCCTGGGACCCCTCCTCCATCTTTGGGGCCTGAGGGTGGGAATGCCACCGGCCCTCTCAGATAGCCCAGCCGCCCCCCGGTCTCTCCAGGGACCATAGGAGAGGCCGGCTTAGGACTCGCAGCAGCCCAGAGCCCTGCAGAGGACGGTTTATCCAGGCTCTAGGGAGCCCCTCAAAGGCCTCCTTGTCATCTCAGAGCATCCCCTCCCCACCTCCCTCAGAATGGCACGGAAGCTCTGCCCGCCCCCTCCAGGGAGATGGTGCCGCCTTTCTGGCAGTCATGGAATCCTCCTTGCTTGGCCACGGACTCTGGGCCAGCCCTTCCCCTTTTGGGTCTCAGTCTTCTCTTCTGTGGAATGGGAAGGTCCTAGAAGGTCAAAATGGAAATCTAGTGGGAAGCCCCTTCTTGCTGACAGGGAAACCGAGGCCCAGAGGCAGGCGGGGGGTGCTGGGGACCTGCCCTCCATGAGCGACGTCTCCCATCGGTTCTTTCTCTTTCTGTGTCTCTTAATGATCTCTGGGTTCCCGCTCTGACATTCTCTGAAATGCTTTGGATAAACACGCTCACCCTGATGTGTTGGAGACTTAATCCATTCCACATGGGTCTGTGTGGGAGGGGGGGGTGACTTTTATTTTGCAGGGGAGGCCAGAGGACACACTGTTTTCTCCCAAATGTCCTTGGCGCTGGGAGGCCAGCCCCGGGTCACCTGAGGGGCTGCGAGGGGCCGGGGCCACCACAGTCTCCCTCCTCCCCTCCTTGGAGCGGCGGCCCCGGGGGAGGTGGGGGGGGGGAATCGGATCCCGGCCTTCCCGAAATGTTTACTACATCAGGAAATTAATTCACTCTGCACGGGATAGGATGAATAAGAACACCCGGCACAGCCACCCACACTTGGCCGCCGGGCCAGGGAGCCGCCGGGGCGACTGGGATTGGGCCGCCCGTCCCCGCCCCCCGCGGGCCCCCCTGGGAGCCGGGCCGGGGGCTCGGGCCGCTGTCCGGCGGCCGGGGGGCCGCGAGCTGTCATCGTTCCACGATGTTAATGGGCCGCGGGGCCCAGAACAATGAGCCCATGTCTCAGGAATGTGTGTTTACAGAGCGGCGGCTCCGCGGCCAGGGCGAGGGGCTGCCGGGTTCCCCGGCCGGGAAGCGGGTGGTGGCCCCGCGCTGGCCCGCAGCCTGGCCCTCCCGCCGCCGGCCCCGGGGCCGTGCCAAGGAGAAGGAGGGCAGCGCCGGGCCGGGTCCCTCAGAAGGCCCAGGGCCGGGAGGGCCAGCCCGGCCTGCTGCTCTGCCCCCATCCTGCGCACCCTGCTCCCGTTCCCCACGGCTCCGGCCTTCAGGGCCCCCTCCCTGCACCCCCCCCCGGCCTCCGGGCCGCCCTCGCTCAGGCTTCGGCTCACTGGTCCCGCCGAGCGCTCAGAGGCCTTAGGTTGACAGAGGTCCTCCCTACCGGGAGAAGGAGCCGGGGCACCTCGGCTCCCCAAGACTCAGTTTGCTTCTGTGTAAGACGAGAGGGGTCGTGTCTGGGCTCCTCCCTCCCAGGGGGTCTGGACAGCCCAGGTTAGCCCCGAGTCGGGGTCCTGAGCCCTCCCGTGACAGCCTCTGAGCCCGCTTGCCGGCGGCTGCAGTGCCCAGGGACGCTAAGCCGGGCAACAGGAGGCTCCGGCCTCTGGGCTCCTGCTTCTGTCTTTGACCCGTCCGATCTCCCGTGGCCCAGCCCGTCCTTGGGGGGGGGTGGCAGAGGGATGCCAGGTCTTCTCAGGAAGCCCCGTGGACCATCTGGATCCTCCGAGACTTGTTTTCAAGTGAAAACCAAAAGGAATCATGTGTTTCTGAAACGTCCACGTGCCCCAGACCCAGCCCGGACCCCGGTCACATGTAGGATCACAAACAAACTGAGGACTTTTCTACAAGTCAATATGGCGGGAAGGGGTCATTCTGGCGGGGATGGGAGTCCTAGAGGCCCTGTTCTGGAGGGCGGATGCAGAGTCCGGGGCTCGCGATCGCTCCAAACCGGGAGAGGCTCCGGGGCCGCTGGCCCTCCCACAGAAGTGCCGGCTCATTCCCCACCCTTTGCAATCTTTGGCTGGGAATCTTGGCTCTGGAAGGGACCCCACGTTCTGTTTAGTCGAACCCAGGCTTGGGTAGGAATGCCCTCAACCCCCCCCTCGGCCTCTCCTCAAATCCCCCCTGTGCCAGGGAGCTCACCCCCTCCATCTTAGGGCAGTTGCTCTTCCTGATGTCACCCTTACACCTGCTCTTCCCCATAGCTTCTGACTTTGTCCTCCGGGATCAAGCGGGGAGGGCCAGTTCCTGGTCCACCCTCCCTGCCCCCACCTCTGGTGCTCTCTTTTCCAGGCAAGCCCGCCATCCCCTTCCGCTGATTCTTTCGGGGCCGACCTCCTCCGGCAAGGCTCCCCCTCCTCACCCGGGACCCCCCGCAAGAGCCGAGCCAGCCGAGGTGGCCTGCGCAGGTGGAGCTTTGCCCCCTCCCGGTGCACCTCTCCCATGGCACAGTGCTCTTCTTTGCTTTCTTTAAATTAAAGCTTTTTACCCTCAAAACAAATGCATGGCTAAGTTTTCAACATTAATCCCTGCAAAACCTTGTGCCCCAATTCCCCCCTCCCCCGCAGGGCAAGTGGTCCAATATAGGTGAAACCCCACATACATGTACATATTTCCACAATTCTGGCGCCACACAAGAAAAATCAGATCAAAAAGGGAAAAACGTGAGAAAGAAAACAAAATGCAGCGAAGAGCGGCAAGAAAGCGGAAACCTCTGTTGGGATCCCCGCCCGCCCGGTGCTCCCAGCCCCTCTCTCCGTCTCTCTCAGAACCGGCCCCTCGTGGAACAGAGCCCGCCCGCCAGGACTGATCGGGGAGCCTCGTCGTTGCCGGATCCGTGATCTCCTGGTTCTGCTCACTTCCCTCAGCAGCAGTCCATGTGACGGCTCTTTTTTTTTTTCTAATAAACTCTATTTATCCTGTGAAATACTTCCCAACCTACAAATTTGTAGCTCCCCTTTTAGGGCGATTTATGGCTATTCAGAACTAAAAATCTGAATTCTCCTCTGTTCCATCCCCCTCTTACCTCTTGAGAAGGCAAGCGATGTATTCTCTTTTAATTTTATTTTTAATAATAGCTTTGAATTTTCAATATACACGCAGAGCTAGTTTTCAGCATTCACCCTGGGAAATCCTGCTCAAATTTTTCTTCCGCCTTCCTCCTAGACAGCATTCTTTTATACAGAGTCCCACATAGATCATTTATTTACTCTTTTTTAATTTCTTTTTAGCCGAGAGTCTAATTTATTTATCTTTAATACACTTTGCTTTGTGAGTCATGTTGGGAGAGAAAAACCAGAGCAAAAGTGAAAAATCATAAAAGAGGGAAAAAACAGAAAAGAGAAGTGACCATAGCGGCGCTGGTGGTGTTCAGTCTCCTCGGCGCTTTTTCTGGAGGCAGACGGCAGTTTCCTTCCAAAGCCTCCGGATTGCTTCGGACGGCCGACCGACCCGCCGAGGAGAACCGAGCCTTTGCTAGTGGATCAGCGCCCATTCCGGCTGTTACTGTCTGCGATGCATTCCTGGTTCTGCTTGTTCCGCTCAGCATCGGTTCGTGAGACTCTTTCCGGGTCTTCCTAAAATCGGCTTCTTCGGCTTTTTTATGAAAAATAACGTTCCCGAGCCCCACGTGCCACAGCTCGTCCGGCCGCCCTCCCGCTGATGGGCGTCCCCGGTTCCGGCTCCTGGCCCCCCCTCCCCAGAGCGGCTGCAAACACCTCCGCGCGGGGGTCCTTTTCCGCTTTATGGTTTCCTTGGGATGCGGCCCCGGCCCCGCCGGCTCCAAGGGTCTGTGGTCCCGGAGCCCTCCGGGCGGAGTTCCAGATTAAAGCCACTGCTCTTGGTGCTGCCGTTGGCCGCGATGCACAGGAGCGCAGCCAGAGCCGAAAACCTGAGCGGGTGGGAAAACCGGAGCGGGTGGGAAAAGCGGAGCGGGTGGGAAAAGCGGAGCGGGCGGGAAAAGCGGAGCGGGTGGATGACTTTGGTCCACCGGCTCTCCGAGCCTTGACCCGGCCCTTGGGAGTCTTTGGTCAGATCCCGATGGGGAGAGCGACTCCTCCTCAGGTGACCATGGCTGCCCTTGCAGTGCCCTCCCGTGCCCTCTGTGCCCTCCTGTGCCCTCTGTGCCCTCCCGAGCCCTCCCGGCTCTGCTCATTTTGCTTTACATGACTGGGAAAATCCCTAAACCAAGGTCATCTATGAAATAGAGCTAATAAGACCCCCCCCCAGTTCCAGGGAGGGTCCGGGGAGCTGAGATACCCAGAGGGCCGCACAAATGCTCCTCTAGGTAGCGCCGCAGCCCGGTGACATCCCCAGGGGGCTCCCAGAGGAAGGCCCCGCTCACGCAGCCCAAAGGGAGCCTGGGGCCCATCGAGGACCTTCCCGCTGAGGAAGTCCCGGGAGCCCAGAGAGCAAGGGGTGCCCGGGGTCCTGGGCAGGTCCTGGATCCGACCCGGAGGTCGGCCAAAGTTCAGCGCGCCCTTCGGTGTCACTCAGCCAGATCCTCTGGGAGAAATTCCCGTGATTCAAGGGGGAAGGGGCTGTCTTTTGCCTCCTTTTGAATTCCCAGCACACAGTAGGGGCTCAACAAATGCTTACTGAATTGAAATGGGTTTTCAAGGGCTCTCAGTCCGTGCACAAGAGCTTGTTTAGGTGCTCTGGGTACAAACAGCTACGCGGATACAAAGTGGGGGGGGGGGCTGGCGGTTTGTGGGTCATTCACGGGCCCTGGCATTGGCGGGTCCCCATTCACGGGGCAGGCGGTTTGCGGACCACACCGGGGCCTGGCACGGATGCGGCAGCCCCTGATCCCAGAGGAGAGTCTGACCCAGCGCCCGAAGACATTCCTCTGGCTGGGCCCTGGAGCTGGGGAGGGGGTGTAGGCAGCCTCCCTCCCCTCCCCCCTTTCCCCAGCCTGCTCCAGGCCCTCCAAGTCCCCCCCCCCCCAGGGCTTCTCTCTTCAGGGCGCCTTGGGGCAGAGGCCTGGAGGCCACTGGGACAATGGGATCCTTTTTCCCCCCAGGCTTTTTCTTCATTATCTTTGGCTTAGGCGGCCATTAAAGGGAGCTCACATTCCCTGAGCCCCGGCCAGCCCCGGATTAGCCCCCCCTCCCCCCAGGTACCCTAGGGGCTGGCGAGGCGGGGGCAGACTCAAGGCCTCCGGAGGCCCCAAGGACCTGTGCCCAGCCTGGGGGGGCCCTCTGCAGGCAGCCCCCAGACTGTGCAATGGGGTTCAGAGTATCCCCCGGGCTCCCCCCTTTCCAAACAGCCCTGGGGGGGTCGGGGCTGAGATTCGGACTGATTCTGGGAGTCCTGCGGGGGAAGAGAGATTCGCTCTCAATGTGCCTGCCCGCCTCTGGGGGCCCAAGGAGGGAGAGGAACACAGTCCTGCTCCCGAGGAGCTCGTGGACAAGTCCTGGGGGAGCAGTGGGCCTGGGTCTGACCGCAGGCCCCAGGAGCCGTTGGAGGGAAGGGCAAGGGCCAGGGGGCAAGGGTGGGGGGCAAGGGCGGGGGGGGGGCAAGGGGGGAAGGGCAGAACCGGCTGCTCTGTCTCCTGCCCAGCCTTCCCAGGTCAGAGGAGGACAAGGCGGTGATAGCCATTCACAGCCGAGCCAGAAGGGAGAGCTCAGCCTAGAGCGCAGAACAAAACCTGAAGGCCAGGAGAGCCACGGGCTGGGGAAGGCACAGATGCCCATCCCACCACGGGGTGCCAGGTCCAGGTGGCAGCTGCTGCCTCCCTGGGGACCAGCTCCATGCCCGGGGGACCAGCTCCGTGCCCGGGGGACCAGCTCCATGCCCGGGAGACCAGCTCCGTACCCGGGGGACCAGCTCCGTGCCTGGGAAACCAGCTCCGTACCCGGGGGACCAGCTCCGTGCCTGGGAAACCAGCTCCGTGCCTAGGGGACCAGCTCCATGCCTGAGGGACCAGCTCCGTGCCAGGGGGACCAGCTCCGTGCCCAGGGGACCAGCTCTGTTCCAGGGGGACCAGCTCTGTGCCCGGGGCCGCAGGAGCCTCCGTCAGTTTCTCTGGGAGCTCAGAGCCTGGGCCAGCCCCACGGCTCCCCGAGGACTGTCCACAAGCGGAAGACTTTCCGGCCGCCTCATTCTCCAGCCCAGGGAGGGCAGGACGCTTCCCCAGCGGGGCCGGTCGGTAGCCCAGGACTCTGGTCCCTCTGGAGCCCCAGGGACCCCCTCTGTGGCCGTCGGGTGCAGTGACGGCCAGGGGACCCTCCAGCCCGAGGCAGAAGCCGAGAGGGGCCCAGCCCTGGTGCTAATGACCAGGTAGGAAATTACAGGCCTCCCGGGCCTGGGCCCAGAGCTGGGGGAAGGGACTCCCAGCTCCCCGGGCTGAAGGGGAGGCCCTTGGGACTGAGAGCAGAGCTGAGGGGGGTCCCCTTTCCAGCCTTGGCCGTTGGGGCTGCAGCGCGTCCTTCCTGCCCGGCTTGCCTCGGTTTCCCCCATCGCACAGTGCAGCGGGTGGACAAGACGCCCGGCGCTAGAGTTCTCGGGCCGAGCCCCTTTCCCAGGTCCCCGGCTCTCCGTCTCGGCCCTTCTTTCCCAGAGCAGCCTCTGCCAGACTCTCAGTGCCCCCCTCCCCGAGGGCTCGGGCACTTGCCACCACTGGGTCCACAAGCACTGGCTGGCACCGATCTTGGCTCAGAGGGCAGAGCCAGGGGCAGAGAGGCCTTTGGGCCGGGAAGTGAGGGTCCCCTAGGGGGAATGGAGGCCCCCTGACGCAGGAGCCTATGGGCAGGGGCCTTACGGCAGCCAGAGCCTCAGAACCATGTCCCGGCCCAGCTTAGGGAGGCTTCTTATGGCTGAGGCCCGGGCCCTCGGGGGGGGGGGGGGGCGGGGGGGGGAGGCCCAGGAGGCCCTGGAGCTGGCCCGGGTGCCTGGCCCAGACAGGAGGAAGGGGCTTCCAGAGCCCTCCCCCCAACGGGGCAGGGGGACGTGGGGTTCCGGAGCCCCGGTCACTTAGAACACAACGGGGAACGATCCCAGAGCTCTGGGGCCATTCCTTGTCCTGGGTTCTGAGCCCCCCCACCCTGACCCCACGTCCTGTGTTCCCCCCGCGCTCACATTCCCTGTTCCATATCCTATTTTCTCAGCCCTCCCCTGAGCCTCCCGCTCTGCCATGCTCCTGGTGCCCGCTCCTGCCCGGCCCCCTCTGTTCCTTGGGCCCTCCTGCCCCCATGGGGGAGACTCCGAGGTGGCGCCCGCCTGTGTGCCTGTGCCCGGGGGGCCCTCGCAGTGTGACCCCGGGCGGGGGCTCAGCCCTCCCAGGGAATCCCAAAGGAAGTATCAGAGAGGGCGGCCCTCAGAGCCGGGGCTGGGACCGGCCCCAGCCACACTGTCAGAGCCCCCGAGCACCCACGGGGTGGGGGTGGGGGGCCCTCTGCCAGGACCGGGCCGGGAGCCTCAGGTTCCGGAGCCTCGGGGCCAGGAGCCTCGGTCTGAGCCGGAGGCCACAAAGGCCCCAAGCGGGTCTCGGGAGGTGAGACCCGGGGTTCTTCCGCTTTGGGAGCCAGGCTCTCCCCACCCTTCCCTGTTCCCAGCCCCCCTTCCCCCCTCCCCCGCAGCAGCCTTTTCCTCCTCGGACTCAGCAGCCCCGGGCCTGGAGCAAACCCAGAGAAGCCGGGCCGGGCCCTGCTGGTCCAGCAGACGGTGAGGTCACCCCTGTCTGCCCGGGGGCACTGCCAGGGCGGGGACAGGAAGCCCAGCCGGGCACCTCTGAAGAGCCGCCTGGGGCCCCAGACAGACAGACCCTCACTCACACACACCCCACCCCCGCCCCCGCCCCTGTCCTGCAGAGACCCCTGGGCCCCCCCACTGGTCAGTCCTGCTCTCAGAGAGCAGGGAGGGAGCAGGGGAGGGGCCCCTCAGGCCCTGCGGGGATTATCCCCGAGGCTGCCCCAGGGTTCGGGGCCCAGCAGTGGCAGAGTTGGGGGTCCCAGGCTTGTCCCCTCCCCCACCCTCCAGGGTGCCCTCCAGGGCAGCGGGAGGAGCCGCCCCTTTCTCCCCAGGCCCCCCCCCCCCCCAGAGGCCCCAGAACCACAGACCGGGACAGCTCGGGGGGTCACCTGGTCTAAGCCAGAGACCAAAGGAAGTGAACGAAGGACGGAAGGAAGGAGTGAGCGCATGGGAGCGCGGCCCCTGGCCCGCGGGGAGGCCGCCTTCTGGGGGCAGATGGGGGCTTTGGAAGGTTGCCGGGCTCAGGATGGGGGGCTCCAGGCCTAGGGGGAAGAGCTTGATCCGCCCTGTCCAGAAACAGTGGCAGAGCGGATTTCCTCCGGGTTCCTGGCTCAAGGCTGCAGAGGGCCCAGGGGCTTGGGGGCTTCCCGAGCTGGGGGAGGGAGGGGAGGCCCCAGGGCCCTGAAGACCCGGACGAGGGTTCCAGCACTGGCCGAGGAGGCCGCTGCCCTCCGGGGCCCCTCTCCCGCGGGGCGATGGGACGCTCCCGGCCCCCCCCTCCCGCCACCCCGATATTAATCCAGCAAGACCACCTTGGGTCCGAGCAGCCCCAGGCCCGTCCCATTGCCCCCAGACCCGAGGGCCGCCGCCTCTCGGGCAGAGGTCCTTAGACATCCTCAGTCTAGCCCCAAAGTTACAGATGGGTAAACTGAGGCTGGGAGGGGACAGGTCTGGTCTCCTCAGCCCCTCCCGGAGCCTCCCCTCCCAGAGGCTCCTTTGTCTGGGTTATCTCCCAGATAAGACAGGAAGTCCTGCCGCCTGAGATCAAGTTCCAATTCTTTGCCCAGAGGTAGTTGCCTGAATAAATGAATGATTGACTCAGACCGGGAGGGCTTCCTGGCTGCGACTCCCAAGCCCCCAGAGTTCTGGGCGTCAGGGCTGGTGGGAGCGGCCCCTCCCGGGGCTGGGGGGCGGGGGGCGTGCTCACCGCAGAATCCCACGCCCCAGCCAGGAGCCCAGAGCCCAGATGCAGCCGTGGTCCCAGCGGGGTCGTCCAGCCCGCCTCGGTTTCTCTACCTGTAAGACGGGGAGATGATGGCACCCCTGCTGCCGCTGGGAGCTGGGAGGACCTACTGTGTTTCAAGCCTTGGGCTCCTTCCCCGGGCCCCCTGCAGGCCTTGTACTTCAGCTGGAGATGAGGGGGTCTCTCTATGGGTCAGGGCCGAGTCGATACAATGGCACCCACTGTGTGCCAGGCAGGGCGGAGAGCCCGCGGCGCAGGGCACCGAGCCCCTGGCCGTGGGGCCGAGCTCCGGGGAGCGCCCTGGCTCCTCTCCAGAGCCCCCGCCCGAGCAGGAAACCCGGGGTGGGGCGCCTCCTCCCCGGCTGAAGTCAGTTCCTCCTCTCCCAAACAATGGGGCCCCCTGGCACCCCCCGGCACCCAGGGTGTTGGGGGCCATCAGATCCCATGCCAGGACACAGCAGCTTGTGGGGGGGGGGAGACAGGAAAGGCAAGGAATGCACTGCAGCCCAGGCCGGCTTCCTCTGGGCCAGGGCAGCCAGGATGGGCACAGGGGCAGGGCAACAGGATGGGCACAGGGGCAGGGCAACAGGACGGGCACAGGGGCAGAGGGCAGGGTGGCTAGGATGGGTACAGGGGCAGGGGCCAAGGCAGCCAGGACGGGCATAGGGGCAGGGGGCAGGGCAACAGGACGGGCACAGGGGCAGGGGCAGGGCAACAGGACCAAGGGGAGTCCAGGATGATTTGTACCGTCCCTTAACAAACACCTGAGGGCAGAGCCAGAAGCTGGGGAGGTGAACTCAGAGGGTGAGAGAGCAGGACCCTGAAAAGGTAGAAAGGGGGACAGAGCTGGGAGGGCCCTAGAACAAGGAACATCAGAACCAGGGCCCTTAGAATGTGAGGTATCAGAGGGGGGATGATCTTAGAAGTTCCCTGAGCCAACCTCTTCTTATGGAAGAAATTTCTCCAGCAGGAAACTGTGACCATGGTCACAAATAATTCTTTTGGGGGGGGGGGCTGGGTGCCATTTTCCAGGTGAGAATTTGGGAGTGTCCTGGGAGCTCTCCTTGTCCAGCCTCCGTCCTGACGGTAATAGGGAGCCACAGGAAGTTATTGAGTGGGGGTGCCGTGCCCCGGGGAGGATGGCTGGGGCGGGGGACCCCTCTGCAGCCATTGCCGCAGCCCGGGGAGGAGTCAGGGGAGGCCCGGGGGTGTCGGGCTTGTGGGAGAGCCGCTTACAAGGCAGCAGTGGCAAGATTTGGCCAAGGGCTGGACTGTTGGGAAGGCCAGAGCCAGGACCCCCACCTCCGCCCTCGCCGCCCTCTCCCCAGCCCCTGCTCTGGCTCTCATTGGCTTTCCTTGGGAGGGGAAGTGGGCAGAGGGGCCTGCGGGGGCAGGAGCAGGAGCGCATGGCCTGGGCGGGGTCTTGGCCAGAGGCCCGAGGGTCCTCTGGAGGCTAGCCCACTTTGGGAGGCAGCGGAGAGGCCTGGGGCGTGAGCCACAAAAGCCGAGTTCTCAGGGACTTTGTCTCCATGGGATTCTGGGCAAGCCACCTGATCTCCGCTTGCCTCCACTTCCTCCACTGTGAAATGGGGAGAGCTAAAATACCAGGTATTGAGGGTGTGGCCACTGCCTGACCCAAAGCGGGCACCCCGAGCCGGGCTGATTCTCCAGGCTCCGGGGGAAGCAAATCGGAGCCCAGGGACTCATGGTCTCAGAAAATCCTGTCTCCCTCCCCTCCTTCACCATCTCTTAAGTATCCCCACGGTGTCCAGCCCTCATCCCTGTGGGTCCCAGTACCCAGGGTGGCCCAGCCCTCATCCCTCTGGGTCCTTTGGTGCCTGAGGTCCCACAGGTCCCACAGGACCTCAATCTCAGGAAGGCCACCAGGGGCTCCCCTCCCCTCTCTGGCGATGGCGACTTCTCCTTCCCCGTCTCTCCCTCCATGAAAGTCCTTCCAATTCAGGCCCCGAGGCCTGCCCAGGACAGGGCAGGGGCCTCCCAAGCACGCCTGTCCAGGGGCTGGGACCACAGCATGCTGGGAGATCACCAGAGCCAGATGCCCGGAGAATCAGCCCATCACTGGCCCATGGGGCTCACAGATGTCTCGGCTTCCACCAAACGCATGAGTCTCCAAGGGCCGGCTGATGTGGCCCGGCCATGGGCCGTCCCTCGTGGCGCTGACCAGCCCATCATCCCTCCCCCTCTTGGGGGCTCTAGTTCCAAAGAGCAGGCACCCAAGCAGGCGGCCTCACGAAGCCCCAGATGGCTCAGGAGGGAGCGGGGTGGGCCGGGGCAGAGGCAGGCTCCCCAGAAGGCCTGTGGGAAAGAGGAGCAAGGAAAGTCTGGCCCTTAACTTGGGGCGGATGGGACGAGGAAAGCCGGGAGAAGCGGGGGAGCAACACCAGTTGTCCCCTTGTTTGCTCTGCCAAGGATGATGTCTGTAGGGGTGGGACAGGCCAGGAGGGAAATGAGTGACTGGGAACCAATCCTCAAGGCAAGTCGGGAGAGAGTCAGAGGGGGCAGAGACTCCCAGAGGGGGCAGAGACGCCCTGGGCGGGCAGTGCCCCTGGCACGCGCGGGCAGCAGCCTTGGGTCCCCAGAGACCCGGTGGCCACTGGCCGTGGCTTCTCTGAAAGGCCGTGGGAAACCAGAGCTACTGCCACGAGAGCAAAGAGGGGCAGACGTTGTCCGGAGCTCAGAGGGAAGAGAAACTCCCGGGTCGGCTAAAGGCCGGGGCGCGCCACCTCAGACTCCGGCAGGATGCCCTAAGGAGGACCAATGATCGGATAAGCGATTGCTGAAAGCCACCGTGGCTCCTTTCCGTGGGCTGGCGAGGCTGGCAGACCACCCGACGCCAGGAGGGATGCGAGGGGAGGTCCTTGAAGGCCGCCAGCCCGCCGCCCGTCCAGAAGGTCCCGAGGGAGTGGATGACGGCAGTGTTTGCTCGTCGAGCCAGGCCGGGCCCATCCCTGCCCGCAGGGAGCCTGCCCTCTGACGGGGATCGGCCCCACGCGGAGGAGAGCCGGGGAGGGGTGAGGGGGCCGCGGGCCCTGGCAAGGAAGACCCGGTGGGGGCCGAGCTCTCGGGGCGGAGTCCGAGAGAAGCGTCCCAGGAATCTGGGCCGAGACACTGTTTAACCCTTTTTATCAGGGCCTTCGATAAGGAGTAGGAGCCTTCTGAGGGCAGGGCCCCGGCCCCCGCCCCGCAAGCCCCTTCCTCACTGGCCAGGGAGGGAGCTCTGGGCTCTCTCTGGCCACTGGGGGCCCGGCCTGTCTCAGGTGGGAGTGGGGGGGGCTGATGTTCTGGAAACTCTGAGCACTCCCCGGCTCTGGGGACTCAGGCTCACACAATGGGGACTTTGGCTGGGAGCCTATTGCTAATTAGGGGCGGCCATGGAGGCCTATTTTTAAGGGCACTTCCTCTTCATCCCAGATGACCTCTTCCTTCCCTCCTTCCCCTGGGGAGGCTTCAGGGCCAGGGATTATCCCGGCCCGGCTTCCCCGGCCCAGCTTCCCTGGCCCAGCTTCCCCTGCTTGGCTTTCCCAGCCCAGCTTCCCCAGCCCCGGCCCAGTTTTCCCAGCCCAGCTTCCCCAGCCCCGGCCCAGTTTTCCCAGCCCAGCTTCCCCAGCCCCGGCCCAGTTTTCCCGGCCCAGCTTCCCCGGCCCGGCTCTCCTGGTGCAGCCCCATGAAGCAGAGGCCCGATCCGGGCCAGGAGCCCACAGGTCACATTCCAGGATGTAGCCAGTTCTAGAGGGGGTCTCGTGGCCTCTCGAGGGATTTCATGATTCCCCAGCCCCGCCCTCCATGACCCTCACAATCCGTCCTGGTCCCCCCACCCCCCTCCTTCCTTTCCAATAATCCTCCAGGACTACAACGGGGCTGGGGCGAAACCCTTCCCTCCTCCTGCCTCTCTCTCCCTACCCCGCAGCCTCCGTGGCGCCCTGACCTCAGGTTCATTGGCCCCAAGCCCTCCCTTCTCCTCGAGCCCCCCAGAATCTAGGGAGGCCGGTGGGTGGGCAAGTCTGTTGCTGCCCCTTCCCCGCCACCTCTCCCTGCGCCCACAGCTCGGCCTGGCACAGCGCCCACTGGCTGTCGCTCTCGGCCCCTCCTGCGGGCCTCCCGGCTGCTCAGCGGCACCTCACAGGTCAGTGAAGCTGGCTTTGAGTCACCTTTTGGGTGACCGTGGGTCAGCCATTCTTCCCCAAGACTCAGTTTCCTCACCTGTAAAATGGGGTCGGTGTCCTTGTGTCTTCAGGATTATGGAGAGAACGCTTTCCAAACACCTCAGAAGGGAGCATGACTCTCATCCTGTCCCTGACCTGGGGTGAGCCCGGGGTCCCTGCTGCCCACCTGTGGTCTGGGAGCGGCGTGCCCATTGCCCCTCCCCCCATGGCCCTTTCCCTGAGACTGCAGAGGCCTCGGCCTCCAGGAAGCTCCCCTGGCCTCCCTGACCTTCGTTGGTCCTTTGGGCCACTCTGACCAGGGAGGCTGGTCCTCTCAGGCCCGAGGCCCCCCCCGCCATCCTTCGAGGCCCAGGAGGAGCCCCCACTTAGACAAAAGGACCCCCTGTCTTCTGGGCCTCTAGTCATCTCCACCTCCCTGCGCTGGCCCGGGTTGTGCCTCCTACCTGGCATGTCCTACGTCCTCCCCTCCAGCTTGAACCCCGGGGTTTTGGCTGCTCCTCCTGCAGCCTCCCTCTGTGCCCCCCAGCCAGTTCCTCCCGGGGCTTCTATTTTGGAGAGGGGTCCAGGCCAGTGCCCCTGAGGTGTGGTGCCCCCAGATCTCACACCATTCTCTCTGCCCTCCCCCTTTTCACAAAAGAAGCCGCTGGAGGGCAGGCGTCAGCTCTGCCTCCGTCCCCAGAGCCTAGAATAGTGCCTGCACATAGTAGGTGCTTTGTGAATGCTTGTTCCTCCCCTCCCATCCTCTTCCTCTGAGGCCCAACTCTGGGGACCCTCTTTATCAGCCTGGGTGAGCGGGCCAGCCCGTCAGCTGCACCCCCGTGTTCCTGGGGCTGTCCTTTGCCTCCCCCCATTATGCGTCAGTATGCTGGGTGGGTCCTGGCCCTCCTGCAGGGACAGAGTCCTCAGGCCGGGGCTTCTGCCTCCTTGGACACAGAACCGGGATCTCACAGGATCCAGGCGGCAGAGACTGGAACTCAGGCCCTCTGCCTGCCAAGCGAGGTGCCTTTGACCGGACGTGATGAAAGCTCTGACCCTTTCGCCACAAATTGCGGCGGGCGCCCGGGATGCCCTGGAGAGGAGCTCGGTGGTGGCCCCCTTGGGGTCTGTTGCTGATCTGGGAGATTAGCCCCCACTTGTGGGGCCCGAGATTCAGGATCCCCAGCGCCCATGGCCACTCCGCGGGGGGGCCCCTCACTGCTCAGGAGGAATCCCGAAGCTCGTGAGTCTCTCCCCAGATGGGGCCGCTCTCAACTCCCCAGCGCCCAGAGGCAGCGGCAAAGTGCCCGCAGTGGGCACTGCCCATTACACAGACTCCGTCTCTGTCCTGCGCCCTTCTTTCTGTCAGGAGGGAGGCAACCCTGCTTTGTCCCAAGGCTTCTGGGGGAGGAGGCGGCGCCGGTGCGGAGGGAGCCCCCGACTCCCCAAACATGGAAAGGAGAGAGTGCTGGCAGCGGGCACCTGTGCCCACAAACACACGTGTAACATGTGCACACAGTGTGTGTGTGAGTGTGTGAGTGAGCGTGTGTGAGCGAGCATATGTGTGTATGTGAGTGTGTGAGTGTATGTGAGCATGTATGTGTGTGTGAGCGTGTGTGTGTGTGTGAGCGTGTGTGTGTGAGTGAGTGTGAGTGTGTGAGCATGTGAGTGAGTGTGTGAATGTGTGTGTGAGTGAGTGTGTGAGTGTGAATGTGTGTGTGAGCATGTGAGCCTGCGTGTGCACGGGCTGGTGGCACAGACCACCCTGGCCCCCTGGAGATGTGGTGGCCCTGGAGGAACCCGGGTACACTGGAGAGCAGGGCCCGACATCCTGGACAGGTGAGGGGAGAGGGAGCTTGGGCAAGCCTGAGGAGGAGCAGAAGGCCCCGGGCTAAGGCTGCAGGAGCTGCTGGAGTTCTCCCGAGTCCCAGGCCTGAGCGGCCACAGGGAGGCTCCAGACAGGAGGAGGTTATAGGTGAAGGCCGCCTGGCCTCCCAAACCAAAAGGAGAGACCCAGAGCCGGGAGGCAGAGCCGGGAGGCAGAGCCGGGCCTTCCCCAGGCCCGTCCCCGGGCCTCCTCCTGCCTCAGCAGAGAGAGCTGGGGCCCGCAGTGGCCGGGCCGGGCCCAGGGGCAGGGGATTGGGGCTACCAACGTGGGGCGGGCCGAATTCTGGGACCTGCAGGCTCTGGGCCTCCCTCTGGCTGTCTCCGCTTCTGCCCCCATTTTCCTCTCTCCCGGCTCTCGGTCTCCCCGCCCGAAGAATGGAGGGAGAGGCCAGCTCCAGTTCCATCCCGGCTCGTCCATTCCAAGCTCAGGGCGCAGGCGGGGGGTGGGGGGGGGCTGGTTCCAGGCCGCGCGTCCGGCCTGTGGGGGGGCCAGGGGCAGCCTTTGTTTCCAAGAGGACGGGCTCCCGCGGCTCTCGGCCCTCGCCCTGCGCCAAAACAAGGCCCTCATGAGCTTTCGCGTCCAGGAACCAGAAACATGTGGATTAAATTTCCCTCTGACACAAACATGAGTTTGGTGGAAACCGGAGTCGGGGGGAGAACGGAGGCCGAAGCCAGAGCCGAGTCCAGCCCGCGGGAGGCGAGGACCCTGAGGCTCCCTAGCAGGGAGTGGAGCCGGGGGCTTCAATCCGAGCTCATAGGCCCCCCACCCTCACCCCAGCACAGGGCCCAGAGCTGCCATCTCGGCCCCACGGATACCCCCGAGACCTGTGGAAGTCAGACAGACAAGGAGGGAGCCCGGCCCAAGCAGGCCCTGCCGAGCTTTCAGTAGGAGCAGTGCTCTGGGAGAATGGCGGGGTGGGGGCCCTAGAACATGGGGCATCAGGTCTGGGGGGCCGAGAACGCGGGCGTCAGGGCCTTCTCGGCTCCTCCACGGCTCCTAGGGCAGCCGCCTCTCCTGGACACTTGGTTCTTCGGCTCTCCTCCCTCTCCGACCTCGGCCTCCTTTGCCGGATGGAGGTCGCAGCCTCTGGCCCTGGGCGTCCCTCAGGCTCCATCCTGGGCCCTTCCCTGTGTCACCTGCTGGGCCCCCATCCCCCCTGAGGATGATCCCCAGCCCTTATCTCTCTCGGGCCCCCTGGCCTCCCTAACCAAGGCGCTCATTGGACATCCAGAACTGGAGGTTCCTTCAACGCCTTTGTCTCTATATCCCCCAAACCGAAGTCCTCCTCTTCCCCCAGAATCCTCCTCCATTGCTGAGCTCCCTCCTTACTTTTGGAGTCTCCTCCGCCAAGTCCCCCAGAGGTTCCCGGATGTCCCCCTCAAAGCCTCCCTTTCTCTTCCTCCTTCCACCTTCTCCGGCTTTTGTCTCTGCTCCCTTCCCTCCTTCGACCCTGCCCCCACCCCGGGGCAGACCCTGTGCCCTCACCCCCGGATCTCTGCCCTGGAGGGGTCTCCCAGCCCTGCTCCAACTTCCTTTCACTCACCAAAGGAATCTTCCAAAAGTGCCTGTCAGACTGTGCCCCCCTCACTCACTAAACTTGGGTGGCCCCTTATGACCCTAAAATCTCTTTCTTTCCCTAAGCCTCACTTTACCCATCTGTAAAATGGGGAGATTGAAGTTTTTTTCCTAGCTCCAATCTCCGACGGACCCTGTGCGCTCCTGACCCGGCCTCCGCCCGGGCCAAGTGGGCATCCCACGTGGGCCGTCCCCAGCCCCTTCTTTGTCCCTGCCTGAAGGCAGGGGCCGGCCCTGCAAGGGGAGGGGGTGTGGTTGCGCCCAGCTCAGTCGCTCCTGCTTCCTGTCCCCGGCGCTGCCCCCGCTGCCCCTTAGTCTCAGCCTTGGCAGAACAAAGTGGTCCCTGATTCTGGGAATCCTCTTGTCCCCATGGCGACGCCGGCCCGGGAACAGCCCGGCCTGAAGGTGGCACGTAGGGGCTCCTGGCGCCCAGGCCTTTGGAATGAGCTTCCTGGAATTGCACAGGGTATTAGAGCCCGCTCCCTGCCTGGCCGGCCGGGTTTCCATGGGATCGGAGATTTGTGTGCTCCGCCAGGATTACCTGGTGGCCCACGGGAGAGGGGGCTGGGCCAAACGTTGGCCGGGGAAGAAGGAACGGGGGAATCTGGTGCATCTGAACCAGACTGAGGCCTCTCTCTGGGCACCTCTGCCCCTGCCCCTGCCCCTTCCCTTAGCTCTGCCCCTGCCTCTGCCCCTGCCCCTTCCCTTAGCTCTGCTCTTGCCTCCTCTGTCCCCTTCTCCCATATTAATCTTAGGGCCTCCACCTCCCCCAGCCTCTCTCCCTAACTAGGGCCTGAGGGAATAGATGTGGCCCCAGCTTTGCCCCTTCCTGGCCCTGTGACCCTCCCCGAGGGTCTTCCACCCTTCCTGGGCCTCCCGGGGGTCTCCAGGCCTGGGATCTGCTCTTCAGTCCGGTTCTATACAAGACAGTCATGATGAGATTTTACACGCTCACTTTGGGCCAGGAAGGGCAAATGCAATTCCTCAAGATAGAAGTGGAAACTGAGGCAGAGATGGAGAGGCCCAGGGTGTCATCAGACCTCAGACTCCAGGAGCTGAAGGAGATCTAGCCCCACTCTGAAATCCACAGGCCCTGCCCCTCCCCCCCTCCCCCCCCCCCATGGATGGCCAGCTTCTTCTTGGAGACCTTAAGTGACCTCCTCCAGGCTCTTTCCTTTCCCTTCCCCCCACCTGGAGTGGAGCACCCACTGCTTCTGCTTCCCTCCCTGTCCCAGGCCTTTGACCACGGGTCCTTCCCCTTGTGTGTGTGCTGGAGCTCCCAGTCTGGGGTCCCCTAGGACCCTTCTCAGTAAGGGCACAGTAACAGCAATATTGTTGGAAGAATGACATCGATACCATGGTCACTTTCACCCTTTTTCTTCTGCTTTGGTCCTCTCATTTTTCCCAGTTCTGCTTTTTTCCTTGTTTCCCCCCCCCCCACCTTCTGCTTTTTCCCTTTTATTTGCCCCCCTATTTTTTCCTCTCGTTTCCCCCATTCTGCTTTTTTCCTCTCATTTCCCCCGTTCTGCTTTTTTCTCTCGTTTTTCCCCCATTCTGCTTTTTTCCCGTTCTGCTTTTTTTTTCTTCTCACTCCCCCCCGTTCTGCTTTTTTCCTCTCATTTTTTCCCCTGTTGGGCTTTTTTCTCTCCCAACATGACTCACAAAGAAATGTGTATTTTAAAAAATCCGTGTAGAACCAGGAAAAGAAAACAGTTTTTAAAAAGAATTGAGTGAATATTTGTATAAAGTAAAAATACAACCACGGAATCCTGACACTCAGAGAACTTCTGAAATCCATAGCACTGACCCTAGTGGCGCCCCAAGGACCCACGCAGATGGGCTGCGGACAAAGGGCCGGGTCCGACTGGGTCTGCTCTGCGGGCCAAAGGCCCGAGTTGTGCAACCGAGAAGACGGAGAGTGAGCTCATTCCCTCCCCATGACCAGCCACATGTTGGCAGAAAGCTCCTGGAGGAGGTAGCCAGGGCGTAGGGGAGCCAGAGAGGGCTCAGGGGAAGGAGGTTCTCGGGTGAGGAGTCAGGAAGGTCACGATCCGGGGGGCACCAGCCTCCCAAGGAGTCCCGGAGGTGCTGGGGCTGGGAGGCTCCCCCAGGGCACACGAGGAGATGGACAGACTGCTGCGAGGGCCCGAGGGCTTTCCAGTGGAGGCCCCCGGGCCTCCCCAGCCTCTTCTCTAGAGCAGAAGTCTGTGTCCCCAGTGGGGGAAGCTCCCCACAGTCACCCAAGCTCTCCTCCTCCCCATCTGACCCTTCCTCCTCAGCTCCGAGTGGATCTCCGTTGGCGACGCCTCAGTCTGGGGGAGTCCCCGAGGTTCTGTCCTGGCTCCTCATCCCAGGGACTCTCTCACTCCAGGGGCTCGTCAGCACCCCCGGGGGCAGGACCGTTGCCTGACCCCACCCTTCCCATTGCCTCTTGGCCATCCTGACCTCAGCCTGTCCCAGAGCGGGCAGACTCTGCAGCCCCACGGCCCTGGCTCTTCCCACCCTCCAAGGCCATTGGGGCCCTTCAGGCTTAAGTCCAAGCTGTCATCCTTGACTCTACCCTTCCTCGCCCCCCACCCCAAATCCAATTTATGTCCATCAGTGGTCCTTCTGTTGCAGCTACCGTGAGATCCAAGGCAGGGGCTGCTGGGGGTTCCTCCCTGTCTGGTCTTCTCCACTTAACTGGCCTCCGTGCTTCCAGGCCTCCATGCTCCCCGGCCTCCATGCTCCCTGGCCTCTGTGCTCCCCGGCCTCCTGGCTGCTGCTTGCATGGTCCCTCCATGCCCTGCACTGGGAGATCCCTCTCGGCCTCCCGCGCTGTCCTGGCAAAGCCGCCCCACCTCCCGATGCCACGAAATACTGGTTTGTGGTGTTGCCCGAGAGGGGACTCTCTGGGGTCCTTCGCCTCTTGTTGTCCGACCGCCCAAAAGGCCGACAAACTGTGATTCAGATGATCGGTCATTTTGCATTAAAGGAAACTGAGTCCAGAGAGTCTTGTTTCACCGTAGTCCTCAGGGAGGCGGAGATGGCTGCTTTGCCCCTGCCTCGGTTATGGGCCTGATCGGCTCGTGGCTGCCGGGGCCTGTCCTGAGGCCTCTGGCCTTGGAGGCGCTTCTGTCATGGATCCTGGGGCTCCCAGGGAGAGCCCTGAAGAGCATGGGGATAGGACCGATAATTAGTTATTGTTTGCCCTTTGAGGGAACCCACCCCTGCACCCCAGACTCCCTAGAGCCTGGGAAGCAGTGCAAGGCCTGCTGGGAAAGCAGGATGGGGCTTCAGTGCTCCCCCTCCTCCTCCCCGGCACCTTCCCTCAGGTGCCGACCTGACTTCCGAGCAGGCTCCGACTTGTCTGCGCACGGCCCGCACAGGGGGAGCACGGCCGGCCGAGCCCCAGGAAGGCGCCCCTGCGCACGGGCTGCCGGCACCCCACTGCCCCCCAGGACCGTTGTCGATGGGCAACGTGCCTCGGCGGCTGACAGTGCTGCCAGATGGTCAGACACGGCGGGAGCCCGGACCCCGCGGGCAGGTTCCCCCGCTGACCTTTGGACAACGGGAAGGTGCCCACGTGGACACGGGGACGTGATTGGGTGGGGCCGGCGCGGTTCAGATGAGCTGCCCCAGATTCTGGGATGTGACCGCAGACCCACGGGAGGGAGTTTCAGCTTCCCACAGGGGGGCTGCCCAGTGCTGAGCCAACCCCCCCTAACAGGGAGCGAGCTCCCCGTCCCTGGAGGGATGTCCTCCTTTCCGGGGGTGCTGCTTCCTGTAAGGGGCGCTTCTCCAGCTTTTTCTGGACCATCTTTCTCAAGCCCATGAGGAGCTTCACCGCTCGTAAACTCGTGGAAGCGCTTTCTGTCTGTTGACCGGCACAGTCTTTAGCCCCCTTTACAGATGAGAACACTGAGGTTAGCCGGCTCACACAAGCAGCCCGCTGATGTCTGAGGCAGGACTTCGGTCCGACTCTAAGGCCTCCTGTGTGGGCCTGTGGCCCGAGCAGGAGGCCCCCCTGGCCACACCTGCCCCCCTCGCCCCCCCAGCCCCCCAGGCCCCCTGGCCCCCCCAGCTCCCTCATCCCCCCAGCCCCTCTGCCCCCCAAGTCCCCCCTGGCCCCACCTACCCCCATTGGCCCCCCTAGCTCCCCTGGCCCCTCTGCCCCCCTCAGGCCCCCCCCTCAGGCCCCCCCTGGCCCCGCCTGCCCAGCATGGGGGAGAGCGCAGATATTCTTATCAGCGGGGCCGCGGGCTTGGGCCCGGGCCACGAAATAGCTCGAATTCCTGCTCTGGGCCACATCTGGTACTGATGGAGGTGAGGGCCCGGATCGCCAGAATCTCGCCGACCTCGGCCCGGCCTCTGGGGCTCGGCTGCCGGGGAGTGGGAGGGGCCTTCAGTGGGGTCGTGTTGGGAGTGCGGGGAGTGCCCCCCCGTCCCACTCGTGCCGCCCCCCGGTCCCCGCGGTTCCCAGCCTCAGTCTCCTCCTGGCGGCCCCTGAAGCCGCGCCGGCCCCCGCCCCCCCCGGTCCGGCCAGAGGCCTAGTGCCGGCCCTCCAGCGAGGGGCTTCCTCTCCCCCTCCCCGAGTCACTGCAGAACCCTCCTCCCCGGCACACACCAGGTCCCGTACCTGGGCCTGAGCCGGCGCGCCCGGCCCCAGGAACTGTGGGAAGGAGGCGGGGAGGGCTGAGCCTGGGCCCCCTTCCCTCTGGCCCTTCCAGGTGGCTCAAATTCTGGGGACCCACCTCCCGGGAAGGTAACAGGGGTGGACGAGGCAAGGCAGACAGGCTTCCTGGTGGCCCCTGGGACCATGGTACTGGGCTGGAAGCCAGGGCCTGTGGGGAGGGTGAGGAGGGGATAGGGGCCGTCCCCAGCGTTGCAGCATCGAGCGAGAAGGGGGGTGGGGAAGGAGGAGGGAGGGGGGTCTCAGATTCCCCAAGAGGAAGGGTTCTAGGGAGAGAAGAGAATCCACTCATTTTCAGGTGGGGAAATTGAGGCCCCTGGGAACAACCGGGAAACGGCAAAGCCAGGATTGGAACCCAGGGCCTCCCAATCCAAACGTGGGCAGGCAGGAAACTGGCCAGGGACGGGCCCAGGTGGCCACAAGCGAAGGGCTGACTCTCCCTTTGTCCCCAAACCCGCCCGAGGTGTTAGACAAGCCTTCTGTGCCCTCCCGGCCGCCCAGAGGGGCATCTGGGCATCGGGACGGGCCCCCGGCCTGAGCATAGGGTCCCTCACGCCCCCTCCCAGGGCCTGAAACCCCCCAGCTACCCACATGGGCCCCAGCCCCGGCTGGCTTCCTCGGAGCCCTCGAGGAGAAGCTAGCTGTGGGAGGGAAGGAGGAAGAGGGGAGGGCAAGGAGGGAGGAAGAGGGAGGAGGAGGGCTGGTGCTCGCTTGCCAGTGTAAACAGATTGTTTCTGTCTGCGAGGGTGGGATGGGGGGGGGTGGGGCTCCCTTGTCTTTGGCTTTTGTTCTGCTCAGAAAAAAGGCCCAAATGTGGGTCACAAGCGCACAAACAGGCCCTCACTGGCTGCCCGGATGGAGCTGGGCCACCGGGGCCCAGCCCCGAACAGAGGGAGGCTGCTCCCGAAGTTCTCCTGCCCTCGGCCTGCCAGGGGCTGGCTGGGACCCCATCGGACGGGGTTCAAGACCTCCCTGGGGACTTTGGGAGAAGGCAGGAGTGCAGACGGCAGGCTGGGAGTGAGGGGCATGAGATGGGCAGCCTGCCTCGGGCTGCTGGGGGGGGCTGACCTGGAGAACAAAGGGGCGGGCGGGGGCTGCAGTGATCCAGGCGCGGGTGACAGGGTCTGCAGCAGGGGCTGAACTAGGGAGAAAGCACAGAGCGGGCCCGGCCTGGGTTTAAAATACGAGTGGGGCTGACCGGCTGGGGACGGGGAGGGTGGCGAGCCTTCTGAGGGTAGAGGGGCCTGGGAAGGAGAGAAGCCCCAGGGGAGAGGGAAGGGAGGGAGACAGGAGGCGACGGCCCCATTTTGGACATGTCAGGGGTCTAAGGGACACGCAGTCAGGCACGGCCCCCCGCAAGGGCGATCAGAGCTGCTCCCCAGTGCCCCTGGCTCTGCCCCCCGGAGGCTTCCCCGGGCCCCGGAGCCCCTCTCCTTCAGGCCCAGCTTGGACCCGAGGCCTCCGTGGTTCCTCCTCGTCCACAGACTCGGAAGCCTACTTGCTCCTCGGTAGCCTCCTGTACGCCCCTGCTTCCTTTCTCATGCCCTGGGCCCAGCCTCCTCTCCGGGCCGGCCGAGGCCTGACTGCAAGGGGTGACTGCCTTCCAGCTGGGATTCTAGTTAGGGAGGGGCGGGTGGTCACCAGGGTCTGAGGGGGGAGGCGGCTCTGAGAAGTTTGGGGAGACATTGGCCGGGGACACGGCGGCCCCGAAGCCACTTCAGTCTTGGACTGCAGCGAGAGAGCGCCTCAGCCCGGGTCACATCTCAGCAGGAGGAAGAGGTCCAGTTCTGGGCCCAAGTGCGGAAGGACACTGCGGGGGATCCGGAGGAGGGGCAGGAAGGGGCTCAGCCCTGTAGTCGGTCGGTCAGTCAGTCAGTTGGTCAGTCAGTCGGTCAGTGTCAGTCGGTCAGTGTCGGTCTGGCAGTTGGTCAGGGGGTCAACAAGTCAGTGGGGGGGGGCGGTGGTTGGTCCCATGTTTATCCCAGAGGTGGTCCCAGAACAACCGGAAGTGAAGGAGGTGAGTGGAGGGGGATCCGGGACTGGGGCTCAGCAGGATGCCAAGGAATAGATGCGGGAGATGGCGGCTCTCCAGAGGTGAGAGAGGGAAGGGAGGGGACAATAGCGGGTCAGGGGAGATGGGGCCCTGGTGACCAAGAGGAAAAGAGTTAACAGTGAACCCAGGTGATGGAGACGAAGACTGAAAGGCTTATCACGAGCAGGGAGGCGGCCAAGGCACAGGACCGGGGCTTCTGCAGCTGAGACGAGCTGCAAGGGCACCTCCTTCGGGAGCGGCTGGGCTGGGAAGCCTAGGCTGGACACCCCGGCTTTGGGGCGCTGCAAGAACCCTCAGGCTGCACTCTGCATGAACTCGGGCTGCCCCCCGCTGCCCCCTCGCCCCCTCGGCCCAGGCCGGAGCGGCCACTTTCTGGGCTCTGCCCTCAGGTCCCTGCTGTTATTTGGGCCTTGGGGAGGCTGAGCTGGGGGGAGGGCAGAGGGAGAAGCCGGGATCTTTGGCCCTTGCCCCCATAGACAGCCGGCATTTAGGACTGCTCCTAACGTGGACCTGCTCCCGCCATGTCCCTCAAGAGCCTCCCGTGGCTCCCCGCTCAAATTCCCAGCCATCCGTCAGGCCTTGAGCGCCCCCGCCATCTGGACCCCCCAAAGAGCTGGGCACTCCCGGGCCCCGGCTGCCCCCCACCATCTGTCTCGCCTCCAGCGCTGTCAATAGTTTGCGACTAACTGTCAGCCCAGTCCTCCCCTGAGTGCGCCCTGGCCCTTCCTTCCTTGGGCGGCAGCTGGGCCGCCATTTTCTTTCTTTCCAGACTGCCTAAATGGCGCCCGGCCTCCTGCCTGCTCAGGTCCTGGCCCTTCTGGGCCTCTGGGGGGCCCAGAGCCGGGCCCGAGGCCGTGTGTGCTCAGGGAGTGAGTGGCCCTGGGCCCTTCCGCCCTCTTGGGTCCTTTTCCAGGTGGGTTTGCAGCTGGGGCAGTGTTAATCTGGGGGGGGTGGAACGGGCTTTTGGGGAGCTCTGGCAGAAAGAGCTGCTGGCCTAGAAGGCGACTGGTAAAGGCCAGCGGAGCTGCCCCCCCTTGGGATTGCCAAGCACCTGCCGGCCCCTCACTCAGGGTCCCCCTGGCTTCCAGCCCAGCAAAGGCTCAGAACACTGCAAGGATGTGTCTGGGCAGGAGCATGGTGGGACGCCCCCTTCCCACTGAGGGGTCTCACCCTGCCCCCGTGGCCCTTTCCCACCAAGGGGGTCTCACCCTGCTCCTGGTGCCCCCTTCCCGCTGAGGGGGTCTCACCCCGCCCCCCCACACCTCCCCTTGCCATTCCCTGCCTCCCCGCAAGGATCCCAGGAGGAAAAAGGGGAGCCAGGCCCGAGGGTAAGAGTAACTGGTAGCTTTATTGATAATGCAAAGTATAACATTTTGCAAAACTTGAGAAGAGAAAGTTTTATGACACTGCTTCTAGCAACATAGCTGAACCCAACAGCTCCTGATACATATATCTCCTCCTACCCCTGTTGTACAAAACAGAAGCCAGTAGCAAGCTTTGAACCCCCAAGTTCAGTGGTCTTCGAGCGACGGTGGCAGAACCAGGAGAGGAAGGGTCCTCCCTGCGGGTCTTCCAGCAGCCTCGGACCCAAGACCAGGGAGGAGACGGGGGATCAGCCAGGAAGGTTCTGCCGCGGGGGACCCGGGAGCGTGTGACTGGGCGCCAGCACGGCCGGAAGCTGCCCAAGGCCCGCTGCTGGCGAAGGGTGGTGAGCGCGCGGCGAGGGCTGCCCGGGCTCTCAGTGGAGGGGATGCTGAATCGTGAGCGCCGCCCTGGCCCCTGGAGAGACCCCAAGGGCAGAGGGGGAGCCAGTGGGCGCCGGAGCTCTCCGGGTCGCTGCTCCCTCAGCCGAGTTTGGGTGGTTGGTTTTTTAATGGATTTTCTCGGGTTTCAGAAGCCAATTGATAACCCAAAGGTGCCCAATTGAAGTTCAAATGTTCCAGATTTGGAGGGACGCGGAAGCCGCCCCGGCAGATGGCTGATTTACTAGTCGCCTTGTAAGCAGCCAATTGCGCTCCAATTAATGCCCAGGTTTTGCTGAGACAATTTCGACTTGGATCATTCCACCGTTCCTGCGGTCCGGGCTGTGTCTGCCGTGTGTCCGGGCAGCCCCTCCCGGCGCCTCCGAGGGACCCCCAGGCTGGCGCAGGAGGGAGGCGCCCCGCGGGGCGGCTGACCCGGAGACCAACCGGGCCAGAAAAAGCTTCGGGTCAGCGGCCCGTCCTCCGCCTCGGGGCCGGCGGCTCGACCACTAGAGCCCCCGAGAGGGGTCCGAGGCGACCCACCGACGGAACAGGTCAGTGTGGCGAGCGGCTTTCTGGGACGGGACTCTCCCACCCGCGGGCGCTTCTGCCGGAGACCGAGCAGCCTCCCCAGGGTGGGCACGGGCCTTCCGGGCAGCGGAAACCTTCCCGTCCCTTCTGGCCGCAGGCCGCGGGGGAGCCCCCTCACAGCCCCCAGGAGCTCAGCTCTGCTCCCTGGCTCCTGGCTCGGGGGGACCTCCCAGGACGGGCCCCCCACTCTCCCTGTCCGCACCCCGCACAACAGCAGGACGGTGACAGTGTTCCACAGACAGTCACACACATGGCTCCCAGCGGGCTCCCGGCCCAGAGCGCTGGAGAAAGCGACAAAGGAAAAGAAAAGAAACAGAAGGAAGGACTTCCAGCAGATCTCTGGGGGCCTCTGCTCCACAAGCGCGATGGAGGAGGCCTGGGCTGGCCCTGTGGGAGACGTCCCCTTCCTGGGACCTTGGGGGGCGCGCCCCCCTCCAGCACTGGCTCTCAGCTTAATTAGGGATAACAAGAAAAAAAATGATTATATGCAAATATATGAGGAGGCAGCAAGAGGGATACTCTGGAAGGGGCCAGGCCACCCTCGAGATGACAATTGAGTATCTGGAGGTTAGTTTAAGCCTCCCCTTTTTTTGGGATTTTTATTGTTTTAATTTTTTTAACTTTTATTTTTGTTTTTATTATTTTTGAAACTAAAGCAAAAACTATCCAAGCTGTTTGGTGCTTGCCTTAAAGCAAAACTACGTTGCCTTAAAAAAAAAAAAAAAAAACACCAACACACAACAAACAACAAAACGAAACGAAACGAAACAAAAAACAAAAACCAAAAAGAGAAGGAAAAAATACCCCAGTGAGAAAAAAGTTAATAAAATTTGAAAATTTGCTCCCTGGGTTTCAGACCTGCAATCTGCAATTCAGTCATGACTCTCTCCGACTTCCGCTCTCCCAAAAATAAAAATAAAAACGTCCCCCTCCCCACCCACACCCCATTCTTTCCCCCCCTGGCTTCTTGGCCTCCTGCCCTGTTCTCTGCACGTGCCCTCACCGGGCGGTTGTGAGCGGGAGCTTCCTTTGGGAAGGAGCTGAAGGGCTCGGGGAGGAAGCATCAAGTGTTGGGTGGCCGGGAGGGCCCTCGTCCGGGTCCAGGGTTCTCCTGGGGCTCAGCTGCCTCCACCTCCACTTTGGACCAATCTCATTCCTTGCGGGCTTCCACATCCCTCGGTTAGGAAATAAATAAGAGGACATGCCCTGTTGGCGGGTTGTTGTACGGTTCAGTTTCTGAGAGGCTGCCTGTTCCGGGGCATGGCTGGCTCAATGGCAGGGGGACTGAGAGGCTGAGGCTGCTGGCCTGCCCTCGGCCAAAGGCGGGCCTGAGGTCATGACTGGCTGGCCTTTGGGGGACGGAGGCCCAGGCGAGGGCAGTTTTGCTCTCGCCTGCCTGCACTCTACGGGGGGTCGGAGCGCACCCCCAGGAGGTAAAGCCTCCTCAGCCTGGGCCCGCGGACCCGGAGGCCCGCAGCCAAAAGGTCCGAATCAAAATGGTGGAATGCCACCCCAGCCTGGCTTTGTGGTTGTTCTTAAAGAGGAGGAACTTGCCCAAGAAAAGGGGCTTAGCAGGATTCCTCCGGCCCACTGGCTCTGGCCACCCACAGCCTCGAGAAGGGCAGGCCAGGGAGGGTGGGAGGGACGAGGCGCTGGGGGTGGGGGCGGGGGGGGAAATTGGAGGCGAGAGACCGGTTTTTGTGGGTGCAAGAAGATACAGAGCGGCACCGGAGAAAGCTATGGAAAAGCTACCTGCATGAGAGGCGGGGCTGTGGAGCCCGAGGGGAGGAAGCAGGGCTGCCAGGCGGTTCAGTGATGGCAGGCCTTGGCTCCCTGGTCCTGAGGGCACGCTCGGTGTCTGCCGGCTTCGGGGGCTCTTCCTGGAGGTGTGTGAGCGAGTGTGACAGAGGGTGTGTGACTGAGCGTATGTGATCGTGTGTGACTGAGTGTGTGTGATCGCACTGAGTGAGTGTGGCAAGGAGGTGGATTGTGTGTGTGATTGTGACCGAGTCTGAGTGTGTGTGATTGTGACTGAGTGTGAGTGTATGAGTGTGATTGTGTGTGTGTGATTGTGACTGAGTGTGAGTGTGTGTGATTGTGACTGAGTGCGTGTGAGTATGAGTGTGATTGAGGAGAGTATGGAAAGGAGTGTGACCAGAGTGTGTGTGACTGACTGAGCGAGTGTGTGATTGTGAGAGTGTGACTGAGTACGAGTGTGTGACTGAGTGTGAGGAGTGGAAGAGCTGTCACAGAGCCCCAGAGCAGGGAGCTGAGGCTGCGCTTGGCGCTAGTCTCCGAGGGAGAAGCCGCCCGGGCAGGGCCCACGCTGGGCCTGGGACTGAGGCGTCCTCCCTCTGGCCGGGCCAGCCTAGCCTCTTTAGCACTAGGAACGCTGTTGAGGGAGCACGGGGTCCTGGGGATCATGCCTGCCATTGGAGATGACTGAGGCTCCTGGGGCCTCCACGGCCTCCGGCCCGCTGCCCCTCTGCCTCCTCACTGTGGGCTGGGTGCCAGCAGGAAACCTGCACCTGCACTGAGGCTCCTCCTCAGGGATGGAAGATGGGAAAGCAGCGGGAGCATGAGGTTATCCAAAGGCCCGCATGGTTGGAGTTTGAGAACGCCAATCGGGGGTCCCTCACGTCGGGGGGGAACCTGGGCTCCGGCCACTGTGTATGCCTGCCGCAGTCCAAAATAATCTGACTGAGGCCCAGGGGCCCGCCGAGCTGGGACGCCCGCTGAGCCCAGGGGCTGGGGTTTGGCTCAAAGACATCCTCCAGATGCACAAGGGCACTGCCAGGGTGGGAGTTGCCTGGTGTCTCCAGGGGCAGCCCCTCAAAGCCCCTTGGCGTGGGGGGAGGGGGCGGCGAGTGGCGGGGAATACAAAGAAAGCTTTGGAACGATAGAGGCCGAATTTGGAGAAGGAGAGAGCGATGAAGAAGTCCAGGGGCAGAGTGGCGTCAGTTACATCAAGCGTATGCTACCGCTTTGTGGAGGAGGCGTCCGAGCGCAGGGGGTCTTCGCTGGGCAGGCTGATCAGGGCACGGTGACGCTGGGCCTCTCTGATCGCTTCCAGCGCCTGGGCTCTGAGGCGGTCCCTGCGGGCACGGAGGAGGGCAGGCAGGCCCCTCCGGAGACGGTGGGCGGACTTCTGCCAGGTGTCAAGCTTGAAGAACTTGCCCACAGGGTATCTAGGGAAGTTTTCCTGAGGCGGGAGGGGAGGGAGGGAGGAAGAGAGCAGAGTTGGCGTGAAGAGCCGTGCCGGGCCGGGGCCAGCCAGGAGCGGTGGTCAGGACCGGCGGGTCTTCCTGAGTGCCAGCCTCGGGAGCTACTGGGGACGGACGAGGGGCACAGGGCTCGGAGCACCCGGACCCAAGCTCGGGGCTTCCTAGCTCGGAGGGGGCTGCACAGGGACACAGGATGAGCGGCGGAGACCCAGGGCCTGCCCTCCTGGCGCCCGCCCACCCCAGAGACCCTGCCTCCCAACAATTATAAGAACAAGCGGGGAGAACTGTAAGGGCCAAAGATGGCTCTGTGGCTGGCCTGGCGGCTGCCCGCAGCTCCCAGAAAGCCTCAGAGAGCGGGAAATCAGCAGATCCGCCATCTTCCTCCCTGCTGGTCAGTGGACAGATGTCCCCGCTCTGCTCCGGGCTGGCCCTGAGGGGGCCGGACCTCTCCATTGGGCCAGGGCCCATCGGGTGGTTCTGGGGCCCCGCCCGTCCACCCATTACTCAGTCACATCTCTGCCTGCCTGTTCTCACAACCATCCCCCAAGGCTGGGACACCCTGTGCCCACTGGCAAGAGGAAAGTGGGATTCAGAGGAGGA
The DNA here is from genome assembly GCF_902635505.1 of Sarcophilus harrisii. Classification (NCBI taxonomy): domain Eukaryota; kingdom Metazoa; phylum Chordata; class Mammalia; order Dasyuromorphia; family Dasyuridae; genus Sarcophilus; species Sarcophilus harrisii. The sequence continues at coordinate 235,603,017 of NC_045431.1, forward strand.
ACGTGGCTGGCAAAGGCCACGGCGGGCACCCACAGGGCACCCGGGAGCTCCCTGGGCGTGGTGCGGGCTCAGGCCATCGCTGAAGGAATCGGCTGGGGCTGGGAAGGTGAAAGCCTTGGGCAAGGACAGTTTGGAAGGGAGGGAGGGTGGGGAAGGGGGGCAGACCCCCGGGAGGCCTGAGCCGCCTCCTGGGCTTCCCACTTGGGGCCTCATGGCTCAGGCGTGGACCCCGGCTAGGCCATGCCCTCCGGCAAGGAGGAGGCGGGCCGCTCCGGCCTGTGGGCTGGCAGCCCATTTGAGACTGAGCTGAGATCTCTGCCCCCTCTGCGCCTGGGTCATGGTGAGGAGTCTCCGGGCACTTACCGGGAGCACCATCATGGAGGCTGACAGGTCCTGCCTGGACTCATGGGTGGCGAGGCAGGGTCCTGTAAGGCCAGATCGCAACTGCGGAAGCAACATTCTTCCACGATGCCGCGGTTCAGGCGGCGGCTCACGCGGCTCAGAGGCCTGCCGGGAAGACCTGCGGGGAGGAGGGGGAGCCCGTCAGCCAAGGTGCAGGTGGGGAAACTGAGGCCGGAGGCCCGGAGAGGGGCAGAGCCAGGGGAGACAGCCCCACTGCTGGCTGCCACCAGCCAAACTCTTCAGTCACCGGGGCTGGCATGCATATGACTCGCTAGTACAGTCCTGGGCCAAGCTCTCTGGAAGCTCTGAGAGAGAGGAGGAAGAGGAGGAGGAAAAAGAGGAGGAAGAGAAGGAGGAGGAGAAGGAGGAGGAGTCACCCACAGATGAGAGCTGCACGGAGGTTCCCAAAGGATGTACCCCCCAGCCCGGGGGACAGGCTGCCCCCCATTTTCCAGTGGAAGCCACTGGTCTGGCCTCTGCCTTAGGAAGATTAAACCGATCAGTGACTTGCTCAGGATCACACAGGACAACTGGAGGTGAATCCCCCAGGGCCCCCATCCTAGGGAGTGTCCTGTGGGGGAAACCGAGGCCCTGACCAAGGCACAGGAGGAAGGCAAAACTTGGGGAGAGTCTAGGCCACGAGGAACCGCATCCTCTAGAATCATAGTGTCCTGGGCGCTCAAGCCCTGGCAGCCTCACGGGCTTGGGCCACCTGCTTCCCCAATCTGTAGAGCCCAAGTGCCCCCCAGCCACCGAACCCTGAGGCAAGCCCGGGGGCTGCACGAAGGGGCACCCCCCCCACTCCCGCCCGCCCACACCCCCTGGGGTCTAGCTGGCCCTGCCACAGAGAGCCAAGTGCCGCCAAGGAGGCTGAGGGAAGAAGACGGGAGGGGAGGAGTGAGTCGCCTTAAACAATCCCCAATCCATCTCTCCCCCCATCCTCTCCCTCACCCTCGTGGGTCCCGGCTCCTCTCCCTCCATCTGACCCTGGCTGGCTCCTTCCCTCCCTGCCCAGCCCCCACCCCCAAGGCCTGTGTGTCGTCCTTCTTAAGGAGATGGGAAAGTGGGAAGCGCCCCCCCCACCCCCTGGCCAGCAGGCCCAAGCTGCCTGAGGCCTGGAGAGGGGCTGGCCTCACTAACACTGACCAGAGCCCGGCTGCCTTTCTCACAAGTGGGAGGGGGGAGGAAGCGGGCTGGGGAGCCCCCGGGGGAAGCCTTGGACTCTATCGCGCAATAGCGAGCCTGGCCCAGTGCTGTGCACACAGCAGGCGCTAAATCACTCGATCCAACCCCGCAGCCTTTATTAAGCTGCCCACTGTGGCAGAGCAGCAACGTGCTAAGCACTGGGGAGACGTCTGGGAGGATGACAAGAAGCGTATTGAGGTTTGGGGTAGAGGGATCAGTGTGTGGGGAGGGTGGGAGGAACTCTGCCTATGGGGGTCCCTTGGCAGCAAGGCCGAGGCCCGTCCTGCTCACACTTGCCCAGGAGCCCCCGCTCACACACACAGATCCTGATGGATGGAGCAAGAGAAACCCTCCCTCCTCCGCCCCGCCCCCTCCCCACGCTGCCCTGTTTACAAGACCCCAGCATCCGTGGCTTTGGCCCCGCCCTGCCCCCAGGGCCTGCCTGTTCTGTATTATTGTGTGCGACCGCGGAACCCAAGACGTAGCCCTGTCAGCACCCAAGTGAGCGCAATTTCATCAGCTGCTGGGAGGAGGAAACGGGAGCTGCTGTTGCCCTAGCTCTCCGGCCCCACCCTCCCAGGTGCTGCCTTCCTCCTGCCTCCTGAGAGCCTTGGCCGGGCCGGTAAGGCTGGTGAGAGCGGCTCTGCTCCCTGGGAGGAGGCTAAGCTGCCCAACGTGTTCCTGGAGATGCAGCAGGACCCGATTCATTAGGGCAGGCAGCCGGAAGGGTCTATGCCGGCTAGCAACCCAGCTCCCATCTGGCCCCTCAGAAATCCTTCCCAAGGCTCGTGGTCCTTTCATTTTACAAAGAAGGAAACTGAGTCCCAAGAAAGGGAGGGATTTGCCCCAAGTCTCATCAGTAAAAAGCGGCCAGGCTCCCTCACTATTCTCTGACTGAGGCTCTGAGACACAGAGACCGAAATAGAGAGACACCGAGAGAGAGAGGCAGAGAGAGACAGAAAGAGAGAGACACAGAGAGGACAGAGACACAGAGAGAAACAGAGAGACAGAGAGAAAGACAGAAAGAGAGACAGAGACAGAGAGAGAGGCAGGGGGGGGGAGGGAGAGGGAGAGGGAGAGAGACAGAGACAGAGACAGAGAGAAACAGAGAGAGAAACAAACGGAGAGGAAGAGAGAGACAGAGAGAGAGAGAGACACCGAGAGAGAGGCAGAGAGGGGGAGGGAGAGACAGAGAGGCAGAGAGACAGAGAGAGACAGACAGAGACAGAGAGAGACAGAGACAGACAGACAGACAGACAGAGCGTCAGAGACAGGGAAAGACAACTAGAGATTGAGAGAGACATAAACAGAAATAGAGACTATATGTGTGACAGAAAGATACACAAAGACAGAGAGAGGGAGAAAGGGAAAGTCAGCTAGAGATTGGGAGAGAGAGAAACAGAGGCAGACTGTGTGTATGTGAAAAGGAGAGACAGAGAGAAACAGACAGAGAGGAAGAGAGACAGAGACACACAGAGAGAGGCAGAGAGAGACAGAGACAGAGAGAGAGAGAGAGAGAGACAGAGACAGAGACAGAGACAGAGAGACAAAGAGAGGGAGAGACAGAGAGGAAAAGACAGCTAGAGATTGGGAGAGAGAGAAATAGAGGGAGATTGAGTGTGAAAGAAAGAGAAACAGAGAGACGGAGACAGAAAAAGAGAGACAGAGAGAGTAGCAATTGGCATTCCGTAGGAGATGATCGCTTCCCTTTCCAGAGCAGCCAGGGAGCACAAGGAAGGAGAGACAGAGACAGGGACCAAGACCAAGGAAGGAGAGTGCCCTTGAGAGGCGTTTGAGCAAAAGGCTCGGGGACAGCAGGCGATGGGGAGCCAGGGAAGCAGAGCTCCGGAAAGCGGGAGATAGAAGCACATTCAGAGAGAAGGGGAGGAGAGAGGCAGAGACAGGCAGACCGGGAAATGGAGACAGGACAGAGACCGGCAAAGAGAGGGCGATGGAGAGACTGAGACAGAGGGAGCAGACGGAGACAGGGACAGAAGAAGGAACTGGGCACCGGAGGCGGCGCTCGCTGGGGACCGGAGGCGGCGGCGCGGGAGGACAAAGAGCGGGAGAGGGACAGAGTGATAGGGAGCCCGAGATAGAGACAGGCGGAGCTCAGGGGAGAGGGAGCGCCCCTCCCGAGCCCAGGTCCGCCGGCCTCGCCTTCTCCTGACGGGAACCTCCCCGGCCTCTCCCCATTCCTGCATCTCTATGCCAGCTCTGCGGGGCGCCAGGAGCGCAGACAAGAAGGTGCCTCCGCCGCGAGTTTCTCGCAGGGGTTTGATTCGGCGTCTCAGCGGCTTACGGCCGCGGACTGGGGTCCGAATAAGGCCCCTCGTTTGGGGGAATCGGGTTTGAGGAAGCCGGGAGAGGGACGAGGACTTGGCCAGCCACGCCCTCAAGAAGCGCCGCTTCTCCATCCGCAGCGGGATCTGCTCCAGCGCTTCAATTCGCTCTAAATGGACGTAGCAGAGCCTCCCTGCCCCGGACTCCCCCGCCCCAGGAAGGTCTCCGCTTTCCTTCACATTCGCTTCACAAGCGGAGCTTCCCCGCCTACAGGTAAGCCATCGCCCCGCACTCAGCCATCCCGCAGCTTGCCCCAACCCCATTTTCCTGGGACTAACTTTCCCCTAGCCGAGGGCTGGACCGATCTGGCCAGGAGGGAGCCCCCGCGGGCTCGGTGGGGGGCGTCCCCCACGCCCACAGAGTCCCCGGCTTCCCAGAGCCATAGCCCAGGGCCCGGCGCTCATCTAAATACAATTCGCATTTCATTTACAAAAGCACTCACCTCGTAGGCCGAGTGCCGGAGCTAGTTCCTAGTCGGCTGATGGGAAAGGTCACCTACCTGAAGTCCATCCTCCCCATCGAGCTCCCAGAGAGAGACCGACCCCATCTACGGGCGGCCTCCCCATCCAAAAGCAGGGCCCACTCTCGGTGCGCGCGCATCCCTCTCTGCACCAGAGGCGGAAGCCCCCAGGAAGAACGCCCTTTCTCTCTGCCCCCCACACCGTGCTTGGGGTTTGGTCAACGGGGCGCTCGCTAGAGCTGGCTAAGGAGCGAGGCAGGAAGCCAGCCCCCATCTCAGGGAAGACCGGCTCTTTCCCAGCCGTAGCCAGCAGCGAACCCACGTGGATGGAGTACCCCGAGCAGAGGGCAGCCTCTGGGGGAGTCGTTGGGCCCCCGGCCCTCCAGCCTAGCTCCACAACACTTCACCAGCCTGGCCCGGGCCCTCCCCCCCATCTCCGGAGAGCCACTTACTGAAGTAGAAGCCGCGGTCGCCACACACAAACTGGAGGGTGTCTACCAGCTCCCCGCCGCAAAGGGTCTCACTGGGGCGGTAAGCAGCGTTGCAGCAGCCTCTCTCCCTAATCTGGGGCCTGAGGGAATAGATGGCCTCAGCCACCCCTTCCTGGCCCTGTGACCTCCCTGAGGGGTCTTCCACCCTTCCTGCCTCCTGGGGTCTCCATGCCTGGGATCTGCTCTTCAGTCCGGTTCTATACAAGACAGTCAAGGATGAGGAGTTCTTGACGCCACTTGGGGCCAGGCGGGCAACGCAATCTCAAGATAGAAGTGGAAACTGGAGGCAGAGATGGAGAGGCCCCAAGTGTCATCAGACTCAGACTCCAGGAGCTGAAGGATCTAGCCCACTCTGAAATCCACAGGCCCTGCCCTCTCCCATGGATGGCCAGCTTCTTCTGAGACCTTAAGGACCTCCCCCAGGCTCTTTTCCTTTCCTCTCTCACCTGAGGAGCACCCACTGCTTCTGCTTCCTCCCTGTCCCAGGCCTTGACCACGGGTCCTTCCCTTGTGTGTGTGTGTGCTGGAGTTCCCAGTTCAGTCCTTGTGACCCTTCCCCAGTAAGGGCACAGTAACAGAAAGCAATATTGTTAAAGAATGACATCAAGGGCCTTCAGGTCACTTCTCATCTTTTTTCTTTCTGCTTTGGTCCTCTCATTTTTCCTGTAGTTCTGCTTTTTCCTTGTTTCCCCCACCTTTCTGCTTTTTCCCTTTTATTTGCCCCCTATTTTTCCTCTCGTTTCTATTCTGCTTTTTTCCTCTCATTTCTGTTCTATTTTTTTCTCTCTCGTTTTCCCCATTCTGCTTTTTCCTTGTTCTGCTTTTTTTTTTTCTTCACTCCCCCTGCCTGCTTTTTCCTCTCATTTTTTCCCCTGTTGGGCTTTTTTCTCTCCCAACATGACTCACAAAGAAATGTGTATTTTAAAAAATCCGTGTAGAACCAGGAAAAGAAAACAGTTTTTAAAAAGAATTGAGTGAATATTTGTATAAAGTAAAAATACAACCACGGAATCCTGACACTCAGAGAACTTCTGAAATCCATAGCACTGACCCTAGTGGCGTTCTGACACCCACGGCATGGCTGGGTGGACAAAGGGCCGGGTCCGACTGGGTCTGCTCTGCGGGCCAAAGGCCCGAGTTGTGCAACCGAGAAGACGGAGAGTGAGCTCATTCCCTCCCCATGACCAGCCACATGTTGGCAGAAAGCTCCTGGAGGAGGTAGCCAGGGCGTAGGGGAGCCAGAGAGGGCTCAGGGGAAGGAGGTTCTCGGGTGAGGAGTCAGGAAGGTCACGATCCGGGGGGCACCAGCCTCCCAAGGAGTCCCGGAGGTGCTGGGGCTGGGAGGCTCCCCCAGGGCACACGAGGAGATGGACAGACTGCTGCGAGGGCCCGAGGGCTTTCCAGTGGAGGCCCCCGGGCCTCCCCAGCCTCTTCTCTAGAGCAGAAGTCTGTGTCCCCAGTGGGGGAAGCTCCCCACAGTCACCCAAGCTCTCCTCCTCCCCATCTGACCCTTCCTCCTCAGCCTCCGAGTGGATCTCCGTTGGCGACGCCTCAGTCTGGGGGAGTCCCCGAGGTTCTGTCCTGGCTCCTCATCCCAGGGACTCTCTCACTCCAGGGGCTCGTCAGCACCCCCGGGGGCAGGACCGTTGCCTGACCCCACCCTTCCCATTGCCTCTTGGCCATCCTGACCTCAGCCTGTCCCAGAGCGGGCAGACTCTGCAGCCCCACGGCCCTGGCTCTTCCCACCCTCCAAGGCCATTGGGGCCCTTCAGGCTTAAGTCCAAGCTGTCATCCTTGACTCTACCCTTCCTCGCCCCCCACCCCAAATCCAATTTATGTCCATCAAAGGGACCTTTCTGCCCCTGCTGCAGCGCGCCCTGTGAGATCCAAGGCAGGGGCTGCTGGGGGTTCCTCCCTGTCTGGTCTTCTCCACTTAACTGGCCTCCGTGCTTCCAGGCCTCCATGCTCCCCGGCCTCCATGCTCCCTGGCCTCTGTGCTCCCCGGCCTCCTGGCTGCTGCTTGCATGGTCCCTCCATGCCCTGCACTGGGAGACCCTCCCTTCCGGCCTCTGCGCTGTCCTGGCAGCCGCTCCCACCCTCCCGATGCCACGAAATACTGGTTTGTGGTGTTGCCCGAGAGGGGACTCTCTGGGGTCCTTCGCCTCTTGTTGTCCGACCGCCCAAAAGGCCGACAAACTGTGATTCAGATGATCGGTCATTTTGCATTAAAGGAAACTGAGTCCAGAGAGTCTTGTTTCACCGTAGTCCTCAGGGAGGCCGGAGTATGGGCTGCTTGGCTCCCGTCCTCGGGTTAAGGGCTCGATCGGCCTGTGAGCTGCCGGGGGCCTGTCCTGGAGGCCCCCGGGGCCTTGGAGGCGCTTCTGTCATGGATCCTGGGGCTCCCAGGGAGAGCCCTGAAGAGCATAGGGATAGGACCGATAATTAGTTATTGTTTGCCCTTTGAGGGAACCCACCCCTGCACCCCAGACTCCCTAGAGCCTGGGAAGCAGTGCAAGGCCTGCTGGGAAAGCAGGATGGGTCAAAGTTCTCCTCCTCCCCGGCACCTTCCCTCAGGTGCCGACCTGACTTCCGAGCAGGCTCATCACTTGTCTTATCGCCCAAGCATAGGGAGCACGCCCAGGAAGGCGCCTGGCAAGACGGGCTGCCGGCACCCCACTGCCCCCCAGGACCGTTGTCGATGGGCAACGTGCCTCGGCGGCTGACAGTGCTGCCAGATGGTCAGACACGGCGGGAGCCCGGACCGCTGGCAGGTCTCTCACACCTTTTGGACAACGGGAAGGTGCCCACGTGGACACGGGGACGTGATTGCAATGTTCAGATGAGCTGCCCCAGATTCTGGGATGTGACCGCAGACCCACGGGAGGGAGTTTCAGCTTCCCACAGGGGGGCTGCCCAGTGCTGTATTAACCCCCTAACAGGGAGCGAGCTCCCCGTCCCTGGAGGGATGTCCTCCTTTCCAAAGCGTTTCCCTGTAAGGGGCCCAGCTTTTCTGGACCATCTTTCTCAAGCCCATGAGGAGCTTCACCGCTCGTAAACTCGTGGAAGCGCTTTCTGTCTGTTGACCGGCACAGTCTTTAGCCCCCTTTACAGATGAGAACACTGAGGTTAGCCGGCTCACACAAGCAGCCCGCTGATGTCTGAGGCAGGACTTCGGTCCGACTCTAAGGCCTCCTGTGTGGGCCTGTGGCCCGAGCAGGAGGCCCCCCTGGCCACACCTGCCCCCCTCGCCCCCCCAGCCCCCCAGGCCCCCTGGCCCCCCCAGCTCCCTCATCCCCCAGCCCTCTGCCCTGTCTCCCCGCCCCACCCACCCCCATTGGCCCCCAGTCTCTGGCCTCTGCCCCCCTCAGGCCCCCCCCTCAGGCCCCCCCTGGCCCCGCCTGCCCAGCATGGGGGAGAGCGCAGATATTCTTATCATGTCGCGGGCTTGGGGCCCAGCCATGAAATGCCTCAACCCTGCCTGGGCCACATCTGGTACTGATGGAGGTGAGGGCCCGGATCGCCAGAATCTCGCCGACCTCGGCCCGGCCTCTGGGGCTCGGCTGCCGGGGAGTGGGAGGGGCCTTCAGTGGGGTCGTGTTGGGAGTGCGGGAGTGCCCCCTGTCCCACTTCAGTGCCCTGGTCCCCGCGGGGTTCCCAGCCCAGTCTCTCCTGCGGCCCCTAGCTGGCTGCCCCCGCCCCTGTCCGGCCAGAGGCCTAGTGCCGGCCCTCCAGCGAGGGGCTTCCTCTCCCCCTCCCCGAGTCACTGCAGAACCCTCCTCCCCGGCACACACCAGGTCCCGTACCTGGGCCTGAGCCGGCGCGCCCGGCCCCAGGAACTGTGGGAAGGAGGCGGGGAGGGCTGAGCCTGGGCCCCCTTCCCTCTGGCCCTTCCTTCTCCAGGTGGGCTCGGGGGCTCCTGGGGACCCACCTCCCGGGAAGGTAACAGGGTGGACGGAGGCAAAGGCAGACAAGGGGCTTCCCGGGTGGCCCCGGGACCTGCGAGAGCCCGCCGGGGGCCAGGCCTGTGGGGGAGGGCAGAGGAGGGGAGCAGGGGCGCTCGTCCCCCAGTTACAGCATCGGAGCGAGAAGGGGGGGTGGGGGAAGGGAAGGGAGGGAGGGGGCTCAGATTCCCAAGAGGGAAGGGAAGCCCCTAGGGAGAGAAGAGAATCCACTCATTTTCAGGTGGGGAAATTGAGGCCCCTGGGAACAACCGGGAAACGGCAAAGCCAGGATTGGAACCCAGGGCCTCCCAATCCAAACGTGGGCAGGCAGGAAACTGGCCAGGGACGGGCCCAGGTGGCCACAAGCGAAGGGCTGACTCTCCCTTTGTCCCCAAACCCGCCCGAGGTGTTAGACAAGCCTTCTGTGCCCTCCCGGCCGCCCAGAGGGGCATCTGGGCATCGGGACGGGCCCCCGGCCTGAGCATAGGGTCCCTCACGCCCCCTCCCAGGGCCTGAAACCCCCCAGCTACCCACATGGGCCCCGGGGCCCCCGGCCAGCTTCTCGGAGCCTCGAGGAGAAGCTGGGGCCAGTGGGAGGAAGGAGGGAAGAGGGAGGAAGGGAGGAGGGAGGAAGGAGGGAGGGAGGAGGGAGCCGGTGCTTCGCTTTGCCAGTGTAAACAGATTGTTTCTGTCTGCGAGGGTGGGATGGGGTGGGGGTGGGGCTCCCTTGTCTTTGGCTTTGTTCTGCTCAGAAAAAAGGCCCAAATGTGGGTCACAAGCGCACAAACAGGCCCTCACTGGCTGCCCGGATGGAGCTGGGCCACCGGGGCCCAGCCCTAATGAGGGAGGCCGTGCTCCCCGAAGCCCTCCTCGCCCCCGGGGCCCTGCCAGGGCCGGGCTGGGACCCTCATCGGGACGGGGCTCCGAAGACCCTCCCTGGGGACTTTGGGAGACAAGGGTGGGAGGCAGACGGGCAGGGGCCGGGAGTGAGGGGCAGGGCGAGAGCGGGGGCAGCCCAAGCTCGGGCTGCTGGGGGGGGCTGACCTGGAGAACAAAGGGGCGGGCGGGGGCTGCAGTGATCCAGGCGCGGGTGACAGGGTCTGCAGCAGGGGCTGAACTAGGGAGAAAGCACAGAGCGGGCCCGGCCTGGGTTTGGGGGGAACACGAGAGTGGGGGGTCGAGGCTGACCCTCGGCTGGGGACGGGGAGGGTGGCGAGCCTTCTGAGGGTAGAGGGGCCTGGGAAGGAGAGAAGCCCCAGGGGAGAGGGAAGGGAGGGAGACAGGAGGCGACGGCCCCATTTTGGACATGTCAGGGGTCTAAGGGACACGCAGTCAGGCACGGCCCCCCGCAAGGGCGATCAGAGCTGCTCCCCAGTGCCCCTGGCTCTGCCCCCCGGAGGCTTCCCCGGGCCCCGGAGCCCCTCTCCTTCAGGCCCAGCTTGGACCCGAGGCCTCCGTGGTTCCTCCTCGTCCACAGACTCGGAAGCTCGGCATTTAAGCCCTCCTCGGTAGCCTCGTACGCCCCCGGGCTCTTTCCTTGCTGCCCCCGGGCCCAGCCTCCTCTCCGGGCCGGCCGAGGCCTGACTGCAAGGGGTGACTGCCTTCCAGCTGGGATTCTAGTTAGGGAGGGGCGGGTGGTCACCAGGGTCTGAGGGGGGAGGCGGCTCTGAGAAGTTTGGGGAGACATTGGCCGGGGACACGGCGGCCCCGAAGCCACTTCAGTCTTGGACTGCAGCGAGAGAGCGCCTCAGCCCGGGTCACATCTCAGCAGGAGGAAGAGGTCCAGTTCTGGGCCCAAGTGCGGAAGGACACTGCGGGGGATCCGGAGGAGGGGCAGGAAGGGGCTCAGCCCTGTAGTCGGTCGGTCAGTCAGTCAGTTGGTCAGTCAGTCGGTCAGTGTCAGTCGGTCAGTGTCGGTCTGGCAGTTGGTCAGGGGGTCAACAAGTCAGTGGGGGTGGGCGGTGGTTGGTCCCATGTTTATCCCAGAGGTGGTCCCAGAACAACCGGAAGTGAAGGAGGTGAGTGGAGGGGGATCCGGGACTGGGGCTCAGCAGGATGCCAAGGAATAGAAGCGGGAGATGGCGGCTCTCCAGAGGTGAGAGAGGGAAGGGAGGGGACAATAGCGGGTCAGGGGAGATGGGGCCCTGGTGACCAAGAGGAAAAGAGTTAACAGTGAACCCAGGAAAAGATGGAGAATGAAGACCGGGAAAGGCCACGGAGCAGGGAGGCGGCCGGCGTGGCTGTGACCGTCTCTGCAGCTGAGACGAGCCGTGGGGGCACCTCCCCGGGGAGCGGCTGGGCCGGGGTGAAGTTCGGGGCTGGACACCCCGGCTTTGGGGCGCTGCAAGAACCCTCAGGCTGCACTCTGCATGAACTCGGGCTGCCCCCCGCTGCCCCCTCGCCCCCTCGGCCCAGGCCGGAGCGGCCACTTTCTGGGCTCTGCCCTCAGGTCCCTGCTGTTATTTGGGCCTTGGGGAGGCTGAGCTGGGGGGAGGGCAGAGGGAGAAGCCGGGATCTTTGGCCCTTGCCCCCATAGACAGCCGGCATTTAGGACTGCTCCTAACGTGGACCTGCTCCCGCCATGTCCCTCAAGAGCCTCCCGTGGCTCCCCGCTCAAATTCCCAGCCATCCGTCAGGCCTTGAGCGCCCCCGCCATCTGGACCCCCCCAAAGAGCTGGGCACTCCCGGGCCCCGGCTGCCCCCCACCATCTGTCTCGCCTCCAGCGCTGTCAATAGTTTGCGACTAACTGCGGGGGGCTCAGTCCTCCCCCCGGAGGCCCCGGGCCCTCTCCTTCCTGCGAGCCAGGGCCGCCATTTTCTTTCTTCCAGACCGGCCTAAAATGGCGTCCCTCGCCTCCCGCCCGCCTGGGTGGGTCCCGGGCCCTCTTCTCTTGGGCCTCGGGGGGCCCAGAGCCGGGCCCGAGGCCGTGTGTGCTCAGGGAGTGAGTGGCCCTGGGCCCTTCCGCCCTCTTGGGTCCTTTTCCAGGTGGGTTTGCAGCTGGGGCAGTGTTAATCTGGGGGGGATGGAACGGGCTTTTGGGGAGCTCTGGCAGAAAGAGCCGCTGGCCTAGAAGGCGACTGGTAAAGGCCAGCGGAGCTGCCCCCCCTCGGCATTGCCAAGCACCTGCCGGCCCCTCACTCAGGGTCCCCCTGGCTTCCAGCCCAGCAAAGGCTCAGAACACTGCAAGGATGTGTCTGGGCAGGAGCATGGTGGGACGCCCCCTTCCCACTGAGGGGTCTCACCCTGCTCCCCGTGGCCCTTTCCCACCAAGGGGGTCTCACCCTGCTCCTGGTGCCCCCTTCCCGCTGAGGGGGTCTCACCCCGCCCCCCCACACCTCCCCTTGCCATTCCCTGCCTCCCCGCAAGGATCCCAGGAGGAAAAAGGGGAGCCAGGCCCGAGGGTAAGAGTAACTGGTAGCTTTATTGATAATGCAAAGTATAACATTTTGCAAAACTTGAGAAGAGAAAGTTTTGCGTATTAATCAAGCCGAGCAAACATAAATGAACCCACCAGCCCCGATACATATCTCCCTCCCACCCCCTGTTGTACAAAACAGAAGCCAGTAGCAAGCTTTGAACCCCCAAGTTCAGTGGTCTTCGAGCGACGGTGGCAGAACCAGGAGAGGAAGGGTCCTCCCTGCGGGTCTTCCAGCAGCCTCGGACCCAAGACCAGGGAGGAGACGGGGGATCAGCCAGGAAGGTTCTGCCGCGGGGACCCGGGAGCGTGTGACTGGGGCGCTGCGACGGCCGGAAGCGTCTCGGGGCGTCCTCGCTGCTGGCGAAGGGTGGTGAGCGCGCGGCGAGGGCTGCCCGGGCTCTCAGTGGAGGATGCTGGGAATCGGTGGAGCTGCCGCCCTGGCCCCGGAGACCGCCCAAGGGCAGAGGGGGAGCCAGTGGGCGCCGGAGCTCTCCGGGTCGCTGCTCCCTCAGCCGAGTTTGGGTGGTTGGTTTTTTAATGGATTTTCTCGGGTTTCAGAAGCCAATTGATAACCCAAAGGTGCCTAATTGAAGTTCAAATGTTCCAGATTTGGAGGGACGCGGAAGCCGCCCCGGCAGAGATGGTCAGATTGTTACTTTAGTCGGGTTTTAGAAGCAGCCAATTGGTGCCCAATTAATGCCCAGGTTTTGCTGAGACAATTTCGACTTGGATCATTCCACCGTTCCTGCGGTCCGGGCTGTGTCTGCCGTGTGTCCGGGGCAGCCCCTCCCGAAGGCGCTCCCTCCGAGGGACCCCCAGGCTGGCGCAGGAGGGAGGCGCCCCGCGGGGCGGCTGACCCGGAGACCAATGCGGGCCAGAAAAAGCTTCGGGTCAGCGGCCCGTCCTCCGCCTCGGGGCCGGCGGCTTGACCACTAGAGCCCCCGAGAGGGGTCCGAGGCGACCCACCGACGGAACAGGTCAGTGTGGCGAGCGGCTTTCTGGGACGGGATCTCTCCCACCCGCGGGCGCTTCTGCCGGAGACCGAGCAGCCTCCCCAGGGTGGGCACGGGCCTTCCGGGCAGCGGAAACCTTCCCGTCCCTTCTGGCCGCAGGCCGCGGGGGAGCCCCCTCACAGCCCCCAGGAGCTCAGCTCTGCTCCCTGGCTCCTGGCTCGGGGGGACCTCCCAGGACGGGCCCCCCACTCTCCCTGTCCGCACCCCGCACAACAGCAGGACGGTGACAGTGTTCCACAGACAGTCACACACATGGCTCCCAGCGGGCTCCCGGCCCAGAGCGCTGGAGAAAGCGACAAAGGAAAAGAAAAGAAACAGAAGGAAGGACTTCCAGCAGATCTCTGGGGGCCTCTGCTCCACAAGCGCGATGGAGGAGGCCTGGGCTGGCCCTGTGGGAGACGTCCCCTTCCTGGGACCTTGGGGGGCGCGCCCCCCTCCAGCACTGGCTCTCAGCTTAATTAGGGATAACAAGAAAAAAAATGATTATATGCAAATATATGAGGAGGCAGCAAGAGGGATACTCTGGAAGGGGCCAGGCCACCCTCGAGATGACAATTGAGTATCTGGAGGTTAGTTTAAGCCTCCCCTTTTTTTGGGATTTTTATTGTTTTAAATTTTTTTTAACTTTTATTTTTGTTTTTATTATTTTTTTGTTCAAAGCAAAAACTATCCAAGCTGTTTGGTGCTTGCCTTAAAGCAAAACTACGTTGCCTTAAAAAAAAAAAAAAAAAACACCAACACACAACAAACAACAAAACGAAACGAAACGAAACAAAAAACAAAAACCAAAAAGAGAAGGAAAAAATACCCCAGTGAGAAAAAAGTTAATAAAATTTGAAAATTTGCTCCCTGGGTTTCAGACCTGCAATCTGCAATTCAGTCATGACTCTCTCCGACTTCCCGCTCTCCCAAAAATAAAAATAAAAACGTCCCCCTCCCCACCCACACCCCATTCTTTCCCTCCCCCCTGGCTTCGGCCCTGCCCTGCTCCTGCACGTGCTCCCGCCGGCGGTTGTGAGCGGGAGCTTCCTTTGGGAAGGAGCTGAAGGGCTCGGGGAGGAAGCATCGGGCGGCCGGGGGCGGCCGGAGGGCCCTGGTCCGGGGGTCCAGGGCCCTCCGGGGGCCTGGGCCGCCTCTCCCACCTCCACTTTGGACCAATCTCATTCCTTGCGGGCTTCCACATCCCTCGGTTAGGAAATAAATAAGAGGACATGCCCTGTTGGCGGGTTGTTGTACGGTTCAGTTTCTGAGAGGCTGCCTGTTCCGGGGCATGGCTGGCTCAATGGCAGGGGGACTGAGAGGCTGAGGCTGCTGGCCTGCCCTCGGCCAAAGGCGGGCCTGAGGTCATGACTGGCTGGCCTTTGGGGGACGGAGGCCCAGGCGAGGGCAGTTTTGCTCTCGCCTGCCTGCACTCTACGGGGGGTCGGAGCGCACCCCCAGGAGGTAAAGCCTCCTCAGCCTGGGCCCGCGGACCCGGAGGCCCGCAGCCAAAAGGTCCGAATCAAAATGGTGGAATGCCACCCCAGCCTGGCTTTGTGGTTGTTCTTAAAGAGGAGGAACTTGCCCAAGAAAAGGGGCTTAGCAGGATTCCTCCGGCCCACTGGCTCTGGCCACCCACAGCCTCGAGAAGGGCAGGCCAGGGAGGGTGGGAGGGACGAGGCGCTGGGGTGGGGGGCGGGGGGAAATTGAGTGAGAGACCGGTTTTTGTGGGTGCAAGAAGATACAGAGCGGCACCGGAGAAAGCTATGGAAAAGCTACCTGCATGAGAGGCGGGGCTGTGGAGCCCGAGGGGAGGAAGCAGGGCTGCCAGGCGGTTCAGTGATGGCAGGCCTTGGCTCCCTGGTCCTGAGGGCATTGCCTGTGTCTGGCCGGCTTGGGGCTCTTCCTGAGGTGTGTGAGCGAGTGTGACAGAGGTGTGTGACTGAGCGATGTGATCGTGGGTGTGACGAGTGTGTGTGATCGCACTGAGTGAGTGTGGCAAGGAGGTGGATTGTGTGTGTGATTGTGACCGAGTCTGAGTGTGTGTGATTGTGACTGAGTGTGAGTGTATGAGTGTGATTGTGTGTGTGTGATTGTGACTGAGTGTGAGTGTGTGTGATTGTGACTGAGTGCGTGTGAGTATGAGTGTGATTGAGGAGAGTATGGAAAGGAGTGTGACCAGAGTGTGTGTGACTGACTGAGCTATGTGTGATTGTGAGAGGGACTGAGCACGAGTGTGTGACTGAGTGTGAGGAGTGGAAGAGCTGTCACAGAGCCCCAGAGCAGGGAGCTGAGGCTGCGCTTGGCGCTAGTCTCCGAGGGAGAAGCCGCCCGGGCAGGGCCCACGCTGGGCCTGGGACTGAGGCGTCCTCCCTCTGGCCGGGCCAGCCTAGCCTCTTTAGCACTAGGAACGCTGTTGAGGGAGCACGGGGTCCTGGGGATCATGCCTGCCATTGGAGATGACTGAGGCTCCTGGGGCCTCCACGGCCTCCGGCCCGCTGCCCCTCTGCCTCCTCACTGTGGGCTGGGTGCCAGCAGGAAACCTGCACCTGCACTGAGGCTCCTCCTCAGGGATGGAAGATGGGAAAGCAGCGGGAGCATGAGGTTGGTCCAAAGGCCCGCATGGTTGGGAGTTTGAGAACGCCAATCGGGGGGTCCCTCACGTCGGGGGGGAACCTGGGCTCCGGCCACTGTGTATGCCTGCCGCAGTCCAAAATAATCTGACTGAGGCCCAGGGGCCCGCCGAGCTGGGACGCCCGCTGAGCCCAGGGGCTGGGGTTTGGCTCAAAGACATCCTCCAGATGCACAAGGGCACTGCCAGGGTGGGAGTTGCCTGGTGTCTCCAGGGGCAGCCCCTCAAAGCCCCTTGGCGTGGGGGGAGGGGGCGGCGAGTGGCGGGGAATACAAAGAAAGCTTTGGAACGATAGAGGCCGAATTTGGAGAAGGAGAGAGCGCGTGAAGAGAAGTCATCCCAGGGGCAGAGCGGCGCCGCGTTACTGCTGGCGCGCCGCCTTTGTGGAGGAGGCGTCCGAGCGCAGGGGGTCTTCGCTGGGCAGGCTGATCAGGGCACGGTGACGCTGGGCCTCTCTGATCGCTTCCAGCGCCTGGGCTCTGAGGCGGTCCCTGCGGGCACGGAGGAGGGCAGGCAGGCCCCTCCGGAGACGGTGGGCGGACTTCTGCCAGGTGTCAAGCTTGAAGAACTTGCCCACAGGGTATCTAGGGAAGTTTTCCTGAGGCGGGAGGGGAGGGAGGGAGGAAGAGAGCAGAGTTGGCGTGAAGAGCCGTGCCGGGCCGGGGCCAGCCAGGAGCGGTGGTCAGGACCGGCGGGTCTTCCTGAGTGCCAGCCTCGGGAGCTACTGGGGACGGACGAGGGGCACGGGGCTCGGAGCACCCGGACCCAGCTCGGGGCTTCCTAGCTCGGAGGGGGCTGCACAGGGACACAGGATGAGCGGCGGAGACCCAGGGCCTGCCCTCCTGGCGCCCGCCCACCCCAGAGACCCTGCCTCCCAACAATTATAAGAACAAGCGGGGAGAACTGTAAGGGCCAAAGATGGCTCTGTGGCTGGCCTGGCGGCTGCCCGCAGCTCCCAGAAAGCCTCAGAGAGCGGGAAATCAGCAGATCCGCCATCTTCCTCCCTGCTGGTCAGTGGACAGATGTCCCCGCTCTGCTCCGGGCTGGCCCTGAGGGGGCCGGACCTCTCCATTGGGCCAGGGCCCATCGGGTGGTTCTGGGGCCCCGCCCGTCCACCCACACTAGTCACATCTCTGCTCATTCTTGTTCTCACAACCATCCCCCAAGGCTGGGACACCCTGTGCCCACTGGCAAGAGGAAAGTGGGATTCAGAGGAGGAACGTGGCTGGCAAAGGCCACGGCGGGCACCCACAGGGCACCCGGGAGCTCCCTGGGCGTGGTGCGGGCTCAGGCCATCGCTGAAGGAATCGGCTGGGGCTGGGAAGGTGAAAGCCTTGGGCAAGGACAGTTTGGAAGGGAGGGAGGGTGGGGAAGGGGGGCAGACCCCCGGGAGGCCTGAGCCGCCTCCTGGGCTTCCCACTTGGGGCCTCATGGCTCAGGCGTGGACCCCGGCTAGGCCATGCCCTCCGGCAAGGAGGAGGCGGGCCGCTCCGGCCTGTGGGCTGGCAGCCCATTTGAGACTGAGCTGAGATCTCTGCCCTCTCTGCGCCTGGCTTCTGGCCATGGTGAGGAGTCTCCGGGCACTTACCGGGAGCACCATCATGGAGGCTGACAGGTCTCGCTCGGACTTGGCGGGGGTGGCGCAGTAGGTCTCCAGTAAGGCCAGATCGCAACTGCGGAAGCAACATTCTTCCACGATGCCGCGGTTCAGGCGGCGGCTCACGCGGCTCAGAGGCCTGCCGGGAAGACCTGCGGGGAGGAGGGGGAGCCCGTCAGCCAAGGTGCAGGTGGGGAAACTGAGGCCGGAGGCCCGGAGAGGGGCAGAGCCAGGGGAGACAGCCCCACTGCTGGCTGCCACCAGCCAAACTCTTCAGTCACCGGGGCTGGCATGCATATGACTCGCTAGTACAGTCCTGGGCCAAGCTCTCTGGAAGCTCTGAGAGAGAGGAGGAAGAGGAGGAGGAAAAAGAGGAGGAAGAGAAGGAGGAGGAGAAGGAGGAGGAGTCACCCACAGATGAGAGCTGCACGGAGGTTCCCAAAGGATGTACCCCCCAGCCCGGGGGACAGGCTGCCCCCCATTTTCCAGTGGAAGCCACTGGTCTGGCCTCTGCCTTAGGAAGATTAAACCGATCAGTGACTTGCTCAGGATCACACAGGACAACTGAGGTGAATCCCCCAGGGCTCCCATCCTAGGGAGTGTCCTGTGGGGGAAACCGAGGCCCTGACCAAGGCACAGGAGGAAGGCAAAACTTGGGGAGAGTCTAGGCCACGAGGAACCGCATCCTCTAGAATCATAGTGTCCTGGGCGCTCAAGCCCTGGCAGCCTCACGGGCTTGGGCCACCTGCTTCCCCAATCTGTAGAGCCCAAGTGCCCCCCAGCCACCGAACCCTGAGGCAAGCCTGGGGCCACTGAGGCACCCCCACCTCCTTCCCCTTCTGGTCTTGGGTCCCAGAACAGCTTTCCTTTGTTCTCTAGTGCTCTCCAGCCCTCCTCTGGCCCTTTCCCTCTTTCCCATCCTTCTTGCCTCGACACTTAGCGGGTTCCTGGCACACGATGGGCATTTCTGTTCGCGCTTCATCCGACGCTCTCAAAGCTCTTTCTTCCTTCCAGCCCCCCATTCTGACCTCCTGCCCCTTTCTTTTTTCCCGGATTGTCCTCCGCCTCCCAGAGGCTCTGGTCTCCACACTTTCCTGAATTCTCCCGCTAGGAAAGAGCTATGAGCCCTGCCCTGCCCCCCACAGGAAGGTTCCTTCCACCGCAGAGGTTCCATTCTCAGTTGTACCACATTTGCCTTCACCTAGACAGTGGTGAGCTGGGGCCCCCAGAAGCCCCCAGAACGCACTCCGAGGCGCTGCCGGAACTGCTACAGACTAAAAGCAAAGCTGAAGGAAGAGGGCTTCAGGTGTGGGAGAGGGGCGGGTGGCTGCGCCGCTTCCTTTCCCAGAGGCCCTGCTCACCTCCAAGCCTCCCCAAGTCCCTCCAGGACCCAAGTCCTTCGCGCGGTGTCCGAGGGCCTCCCTGTAGCTGGGACTCCAGACCCTCCCTGCTTTTATCTGGCAACCTGAGCTCCCTTCCAGATGGGCTTAAAATAAAAAGGAGGGCAGAGGGAGGGTCACCAGTAATCCCCAGACTCCAGGGCATCTCCTTCCACTCTCCAGGGCCAATAATTTTTCTTTTCTCCAAAACAAAGAGTGGCAGGAAGTAAATACTTCCCCTGCTCTGGACTAGGGGGGTTCGCTGGGCGGGAGGGGTGGAGATCTGTGCCCCCCCCCAGGGTCCCAGGCTGTGGGGCGAGGGGGGAGGGAACTCCCTGTCTGCTGCTTTGGCTGTATCTTACCCTGGTCAGTAGCTGGGGGAGGGGGAAGGGACTTTTCTGATTAAAACCCAGACCAAGTGGAACCAGGGCCCCTCCCCAGGCTCCCGTTCCCCACCCTGGGAGCGCTGGGGAATCACGGGTGTGGCCACGGCAGCTCCGATAGCAACTTTGCAATCTCGGTTCCCCTGATTAGGAGAAGCCCCTCCTTCCATCCCCCTCCGCCCACAGCGGGAAGACCCCAATGCCCCGCGGGGGCCCAAAGTGACGATTAAAGTCTCTCTCGCAGGAACAACTTGCCCACTGTCATTCCTTGGTTGGACTTTCCCACATGTGTCCCCCCTCCCCAACCTGGCACCAAATCACACCCTTCATCGGGGGTCCCTGTGGGGTTGGACAGGTCGCTAGGGGGCGCCCTGGTGCGCAGCGAGTCTCCCGAGTTCAAATCCAGCCTCAGACACTTTCTAGCTGAGTGACCCTGCACAAGTCACTTCGTCCTTTCCCCTTAGTTTTCTCCTCTGTAAATCGACCTTCAAAAGGAAACGGCAAACCCTCTGACGAGGCTGGAAAATGACTGACCACAGATGAGCTTGGTCGGAGGCTTGAGGATGGGGATTTTCTGCAAAAAGACAAAAGGAACCACGACTCCCAAAGCGCCTCTGAGGGCCCCGGTCCCTGGTTCGACAACGTGTGTGTGGGCGGAGGGCTGGGCTAAGGCCACCGGGCTAATGCTGACCTCCCAGATGCCTGGAGTGGCTGGGCACCGCACACTCCCCAGGGCTGAGGCGACAAGGGTTGGGCTAGCCCGCCAGGGGTTGGGCTAGCCTGCCAAGGGTTGGGGCTAGCCCACCAAGGGTTGGGGCTAGCCCACTAGGGGTTGGGCTAGCCCACCAAGGGCACCAGAAGGACAGCCTAGAGCCCCCTTCCAGAGCTTTCCCCCAAGCCCCGGAATCTCGTTCTTAGGGGACCCCTGCTGTTTTTCAGGCATAGTCAGCTCTCCATGTGGCCCCATGGGCTGTTCCTGGCAGAGATACTGGAGAATTTGCTATTTCCTTCTCCAGCTCATTTCACAGAAGAGAAAACTGAGGCAGGTGGGGTGAGGGACTTGCCACTTAGTGAGGTGGTTGTGAGACTCCAGTGAAGTCACTTGTGTAAAGAGCGAGACAAACTTTAGTCAGGCTGCAACCCAGAACGTGGGAGTGGGAGTGGGAGTGTGTGGGTGAGTGGGTGTGTGAGTGTGTGTGTGAGTGGGTGTGTGAGTGTAGTGTGTAAAGCTAGTTAGTCTTGAGTCCTGTTCATTTCCCACATCTGTGTCTGCACAAGTTCCATGCAATGGATGATGACTATCAGGTGTCTCTGGGTCTGATTCAGGATCTCACGGGGGAGGGAAAACCTCATTTGGAAATTCGCTGGCCCCCGTGGGGGCGCAATGTGCTCATGCCTGAGGCTGGCACCGGGGCCTTCGGCGGCGACCCGCCCCCTCTCTGTCCATCCCCCCCCGCCCCCCCCGCCGCTGCCATATATAGTGGTCAGTGTCTCTCCACTCTTCATTGGGATCTGTCCATATCCATCCATCTGCCTGCCTGTCTCCCTATCTGTGTCTATGTGCCCACCCAACCACCCGTCCGTCTGTCCGTCCGTCTGTCCATCAGTTATCTGTATATCCCATGAGCCCTCTCAGCGAGGGCCAGGAGCACCAGGGTTCAGCAACTTGCCCGCACACACGGAGGGCTTGGAGCCGGTGCTCCAGGCTGGGCCTTGAGCCGTCTCCCCGCTGCTGAGCCCTGCCTGCCGTCGCCCCTTGCCGGCGTCATGCTCAGTGTGGCCCAGGTTCTCCCAGCAGAGGGGCTGACCCACTCCCAGGGGGCAGCGTGGCCCACCCCACATCCTTCAGGGTGGCTGGACTCGCACCAGGTCCCGGCCCGGTTGCACTTGGCTTTTGGCCAGCACCGAGTACTTTCCTCCCGAGAGCCATGGAGGCCCATAAGGAAATGGGGCTTCAGGGAGGGGCTCTACCAAGAGCCCTGAGCCAGGAAGGCTCGTCCTCGGGCCCAGCTCTTCCACTTCCCACCCAGCTCTGTCTATCCCAGGAGGGCCTGGAGCCCCAGGCTACACCGACCTCCAGGCCGGTACCTTCCCAGCTGGGCCCGGCCGGCTCTCTGAGGTCTGGGGATCAAAGATGGCAGAGGGAGCCAAGGGACCGCCTGGTCCAGCTGCCTTATTGGACCATTGGGGAAACTGAGGCCCGGTGAGGGCACGAAGCCACTGGACCCTAGATCTTCACTTGGCATTCAGGGGCCTGGAGGGAGGTTGTGTGGATGTGGGGAGCCACGTGACCTGGAAGAAGGCCTTCTCCTCCTGCTTCCCCCCTGGCAATGGCCGGGGATGGGATGCCCAGGTGGCCGGAGGACTTCCAGGGACAAGGGGTGGGGCTTGGGCCAGGAAGGGGCCGGGTCCGCCTCCTGCTTGTTCGGGTTCCTGTGATCTGGATCGAATCTCACCCCCCACACCCCGAGCTGTAAGAGGAGAGCCCCTTCTCTGCCCCAGATCTGGGGGCTGTTAGGCAGCAGAGCCGGGTGCTCCCCGATGCAGGGGACGAGCCCCCCACTTCTCCTCATCTCTCCTGGCTCCAAGTCCGCTTTAGTGAGCACGCTCCGACTCTGCCCAGACCCAGGAAATCTGCCATCCTGGGGTTTGTGGCAAGGCTGGCAAGCAGTTTGCACCACGTGGCTCCCGGCCCCCTCCCCGTGGCTCCCAAATGGTGCTTCCTTATTGGAAATCTGAGGCTGGAAGCAAAGAAATAAGGGCCTGGTCCTGCCCTCCGGCCCCACCCCGGCTGAGACCAGCCCGGGGTTCCGATGCTCCGACGCCTGGCTGAGGAGGAGAGGAGGGGGTGAACCTCCCTGAATGTGCAAGAGGGCCCCCGGTCTCCCTTAGAGGGGAAGGGTCTCGGGAGTGAAGAGAGCAGAGGCCTTTGGCCCAGCCCTTCATTCAGCGCATGAGGACGGGGGTCAGCGCCGGGGCTCTGGGCAGGAGGGACCCGGGGCTGAGAGCCGGGTCATTGCGCTGAGACGGAATCAAGCGGCAGCTCGGGAGGGGCCCGGGGTGGGGAGCTCCCCAAGCCGGGCTCAGGACCCATGCAGCCAGGTGGGGAGGAAGCATGACCATGGCCTGCCCCCTGGTGGCGGCTCCGCGAGGGTCTCCCGGGCGGGCTGGGCCGGAGGGCAGCTTCCATGAGGGCCAGGGCAGGTGGGGGGGTTCCCTGCCCTCTCCAGAGAGGCCCCGCTGGCGCGGAGCCTGTGCCCTCGGGCCCGGGTGCGGGCCTCCATTCTGCCAGGGCCGCCAGGAAATCCCTGCCCACCGGTCTCCACCAGGCAGCAAGGGGCTGTGGGGGCACCTTCCTTTGGGGAGCCCTGAGCTTGGCGGGGGCCCCGGAACCCGGGCAGAGCCCCCCCAAACAAGCCGCCCGGGGGGCATCCAGCAGCCCTGTCCCAAGGAGCAGCTGCTTCCGGCGATGATGGGAGAAATCTGCTCCCGCCCTCCGGCCTCGCCCTCCCTCTCTGCCCCAGAACCCCCGTGGCCCTGGTCCTGTGTCCTGTGGCCAAACAGAGCCAGGCTGCCCTCCCTCACGGGTCAGAACCGGCCACCCCTCCGCTGTGGATCAGAACCAGCCGCCCCTCCCCCACGGGGCAGAACCGGACCTGGAGGCTTGTTTTTCTTTGAGTTCAGCCCCGCTTTTTCGGGCTGAGTTAGCAAGTTCTTCCCCTGTCCCCCACCGTCCTGTTGTTCACCATGCGCAGGCCCGAGCCCAGGTCCTGAGCACCAGCCCTGTCCCGAGGGGAAGGACTCGGGCCAGGCCCAGCTTGGGGTGGGGAGGAGAGATGTCCCACTGCCCCACCCGACCCTTCCTTTCCCTCCCCAGCCCCCAGGGCCTGAGGCCTGCCTCAGGTGTCTCAGGGAGGCAGGGCCAGCTCCCTCAGGGCCCGGGCCGGCTCAGAGAAAGGGGCGCGCTGGGCTGGCGAGGCCCAGGGCCCGGTTTCTCCTCTGCCTTATTCCCCGTGAGGACGGAGGAGAGCAGGGGTGTCTCTGGGGCACTCCTGGAGGCGGCTCGCCAGGGGGCCCCTTGAGTTCCAAGGCCCAGGACCAGGCTTTCCCAGCACCGGCCACCACCGTGTTACTGTGGTTGGAGACTGCCCCCTGGTGGTGATCCCTGTGTTTTGAGGTCCTGGCCCCCAACTCCCCCACAAGTCAGCCTCGGGCCAGCTCGCAGCAGAGTCTCGCCCAGGGGCCTCAGGCGAGAGGCCCCACGACAGCGGCTCAGAAGGGGAAACTGAGGCCAGGAGCCAGATCCCAGGCTCCCCCGAGGGACCCCGGGTCACAGCAGCCCCAGCAAGGGAAGAGGCTGCAGCCTGGGCCTGCCTGGAGACCGAGTCTGGGAGGAACGTCACAGAGCCAGGACCGGGCCTCACGCCGGGGCCCCAGCTGCCGCCTGCCCCAGCGGCCCCTGGGCAGGTTAGACTCACTGCTGCGCCTGGTCTGACCACGGGAGAGGAAGGGACACGGGTTGGCCTGAGTCCGGCCGCCGGGGGTCTGGGGGTAAATACAGGCTCCCCCCTCACACCTCCCCCTTGGAAGGGGCTCCCATTCTGGAGGGAGCTTTGCCCCTCCCAGTAGCAGTGCCTCCCCAGTTTCCTAAGTTGGCCAGAGCCCTAACCTGTGGTGAGGAAGCCCTGAGTGCTGGGTCTGCAGCCCCTCCCAGTCAGCTTTCGCTCCGAGAGGAGGGTCTCAGGGCAGGACGTCTCTGGGGAAGGCGAGACCTTGAAGGGCCCAGTGGGCGCCTGCAAAGGTAAACCCAGAGGACTGCCCAGGAGGCGGCCGTGGCAGGGGAGGCAACAGTAGGGGCAGAACCGTGGAAGGATGGGCAGGAGCAGCCCCCTCCTTAGCCACAGGGGACACCTGGCACACGGGGGGGAGGGGGGCTCCTTTGGTGCCAGGCTGGAGACTGAGGCCGGAGCATTCCAGCTCTGAGGGTGTGGTCGGAACTGGGGAGCCGCCTCCTCCCCACAGCCTCCCCCTCCAGCTCCCAGCAGGATGATATGCAAATGTAGGCCCAGGTTAATGATTCTGGGGCTGGTGATTAGGCCCAGGAGCCCTTTATCTGCATCTTGGGCTTCCGGCCCCTCCCTCCAGCCATTCTACCCCCCCCCCCCCATCCTGACGGATAGTTCTGGGCACTCTGAGGGAGAGGAGCTTAACGGGCGTGAGTGCCCGGACCCGGGGAGGGCAGAACAGGGCAAACGCCAGCCCCTCCTGGCCTCGTCCTACTGGGGCACGGGGTGTGTGAGGGGCACTGTGAGGGGGCAGTGTGCAAGGGACAGTGTGAGAGGGGCAGTGTGCAAGGGACAGTGTGCAAGGGACAGTGTGTGAGGGACACTGTGAGGGGGGCACTGTGAGAGGGGCACTGTGAGAGGGGCACTGTGAGAGGGGCAGTGTGCAAGGGACACTGTGAGAGGGGCAGTGTGCGAGGGGCACTGTGGGAGGGGCAGTGTGTGAGGGACAGTGTGTGAGGGACAGTGTGCGAGGGGCACTGGAAGAGGGGCAGTGTGCAAGGGACAGTGTGCGAGGGACAGTGTGAGAGGGGCAGTGTGCAAGGGACAGTGTGCAAGGGACAGTGTGCGATGGGCACTGTGAGAGGGGCAGTGTGAGAGGGGCAGTGTGCAAGGGACACTGTGAGAGGGGCAGTGTGCGAGGGACAGTGTGTGAGGGACAGTGTGCGAGGGACAGTGTGCGAGGGACAGTGTGTGAGGGACAGTGTGCAAGGGATGGCTGTGTGGGCAAAGGTGCAAAGGAGAACGTATAAAAGTGTAAATAAATGAGTCTAAGGAGAGAGTGTGTAAAGGGGGACTTGTAAGGAGTGAGTGTGCAAAGGACAAAGACATACAAGGTGAGTCGTGGTGAGTGGCCGTGGGGGGGGATTTGTGCCTTACCCTGACGGGGGCCACTCTGAAGGCCGGGAGCAGCCCCCCTGCCCCGCCCACACCTGTGCCCCCCAGACCCCTTGGGAGGGCTGCCCTGGCCTCCCCCTCTGTGCCCAGGCAGGGCCCCGGCTGCCTCCCCCCCAGGTGGCCTCCATGTCCCTCCCAGGAAGGACAGAAGGGTTTGACCGAGGTGGGAAACTGAGGGGCAGGGAGGGCCCCCCAAAGGCAAGGCTGGTGGGGGGAGGGGAGCGGGCCTTTCCCAGGGCTAAGCCCCACGACCTCAGGAACTCCCCGCCTGCTCCCTAGACCTGCTCTGCCCAGAAATTTCCTAATAGGCATTTTACGAGGTGCTAAGACACACAGATCCTAACTGGTTCCCGTGTAAACGCGGGCCCGGGGCCTCGGGCGCCCCAGATGGGGCCGGGCTGATTTAGAAGCTTCAAGAGAAATTCACTCTTGTTTTTAATTAAAAAACACCCTTTCTTCCTTTTCCTGGAGAGACCTGTTAAATTGGGGCCGGGGCCGGGGGAGGACCACCTCCGGCTCCGACGGGGGCGGGCTGGCCCGGCAGCTCCTGCGGTGGGGAGCCCTCGGCCGCAGAGCGGGAAATGGGGACCCCGAGTCAGGCGGCCCTGCAGGGTCTGAGCCCCGACCTCAACCGCGTGAGCCGAACTCTCTGGGCTGGGGGGAGGCTGTGGGGGCTGTTTTAAAAAAAAATGGTGGAAGGAGGAGCGGGCGGCTCTTCTCATCACAAACAATAGTTTGCATGTGTCAGGCCCGGAGGAGGGAGAGTGCCCGGGACGACCGGGGTCCCGTCAGGGGGCCGGGGACCTGGGAGAAGAGGAGGCCCGGGGCCTGAGGCTGGCATCTGGCCCCAGAGCTTGGTGCTGATCCCTTGCAGGGCGAGCGGACACATGGCAGGCGTTCCCAGGGCCTGGCGCCTCAGGCGAGCGCGTGCCTCTCCTCCCTTCCAGCCCCCCTGCTGTGGGACACCAAAGGTTCATGGCTAATGACGCTGCCCCCAAACCCCCTCCTCTCGCTGGGCCTCAGTTTCCCCATTTGTAAAACAGAGCATGGGCTGGAGGTCTGTCTCCTTCTGCACCAGGTGCGGTGCCCGAGCCGTCAGGCACTGCCCTCCCTCCCCTTGTTCTCCAGGAAGGCAGCCAGAAGTGCCAGAGACAGAGGGCAGGAAGCACGGCCCGTGCCCCAGGCGCCCAGAACTGGGGAATCTGGCCGTGGGCCCCGAGGGCTCCGTGGGCCCAGCTCCTCTTGGAGGACCCTGGGAGGGGCCTCCCCCTCAGACCCGGGGGTGAGACCTGTGAGAGAATCTTAGAGGGCGGGAGGACCAACCTGGCGCTCCCAGGGACAAGGCCAGGACCCCTTGGTCCAAACTGGAGTGAAGGAGGGAAAGGGGAGGCTGGAAGGGCCCCAGTCTGAGGGCCCGGGGGGCAGAGGGGGTGACCACCTCCCGGAGATGCCCCAGCTCCCCAGATCCAGGCAGCCTGGCACAGCTCACAGGGCAGTGCCAGCCCAAAGAAAGGAAGCTCAGGCCAGTGCCAGCGTCTGGGGCAGGGTCCTCGGGCGGGCAGCGGGCCATCCTCCTGCGTTATCGCCCTGGGCCCCTCCTGGTGGCCGGCCCAGTCTGGCTGCGCTCTAGGACCGGGCCCGGCCCCCAACTCACGGGAAACCCTGACCTCTGGCCTCTGGCCTCTGGCCTCTGGCACACAAAATACGCCATCCGTGACCTCAAAGGCTCCATGAGGAAACCCGGGAGGGAGCCCGGTCTGAGGAGAAGAACCCACAAACCTAGAACGCGGCACGCCCCGGCCCGGAGAAAGCTCGGAACCTAGAACTTCTCTCAGGAAGGGAGTCCGGACAGATCTGGGAAGGAAGCCCCAGGAAAGTCCTCGGGACGGGGAATGTCAGGGCCCAGAGAGGCCTCGAGGGCCAAATTCAGGCCCAAGAGGAAACGAGAGCTGAAGCGGGGGGAGGTCGGAGCTGGGCTCCGGCTCCAGGTCCCGGGGGGGCTTCCCAGAACAGCCCCGCTGCCCCCCCCAGGCTGAGAAATATGGGAAGTATGGGAAGGGGCCCAGCAGGGGCAGACCCCGAGGGCCTTATATAACAGCCCCAGCATGCCTTGGGAGAGGGAGGGCGGCCAGGGAAAGAGCGGCAGGAAGCCGCCTGTTTGTTTGCTCGGCAAGCCCACATACCCGGCCCGGCAGGGGGAGCCCAGGAGGCCGGCCCCTCTCTCCCAGCCGCGGGGGGCGGGGCCGGGCCCCCCAGACACACTTTCGAAGGAATCCGCAGGACTGTTCCTTCTCCGGGGCCAGAAACAATAACGCTGGGGGGGGGGGGAGGCCGGCCTGGGGGGGTCCGCTCCCCTGTTTGTTATCCTTGCTCATCCTTTCCCCGCCCGCAGGCTCCGGGGCTGACCTCTCCCTGGCAAGAGGCTGCTCTTTGTCGAGGGGCCCAGAGGGAGGGGCCTTTGAAAGAGGCTCCGGGGGTCCTGGGATTGTGCTGACCCACGTCCGGTCTCAGTTTCTCCAGCTGTCCGAGGAATGCCTCCCCGGCTGCCCATTCTGGGCCCTCTGGCCGATTAGATTCGTTCTAGAGGCTTCACTGAGGGACTGCACAGGGCTGGGCCCCCCACCCGCTCTCCCCTGGGGGCTCTCCCTTCTGGGGTCTAGGGGGGGCCGATCATCGAACCCTAACTGGGCGCCTGCTGGATGCGGCAACGGCCCCAACAATCCTCGTCCTCAAAGGGCTCCCGGGCTGGGGCCGGGCCTGGAGCGTGAGTCCTCCCAGCCTCGGCGCCCCCACCCACAGCCTCCGAGACCCTCCCACCCAGAGGCCTCCCTGGGGCCCCAGGCCACGGGAAGGCCAAATGGGGGCCTTTTGCCGGGCGGCCAGGGCAGGGCTGCTTTAAGCCAAATTTCCCCCTGGGTTTCAAGCCCCGCCCTTTTCGGTTCCCCGGGGCCTTGGGGGGCCCACTGGACCCAGGGAATTCCCCCCAGGCCCCATTTCTTAAAGCCGAGGGAGGGGCCAGGGGGGGGTGGGAAGGAAGGGGGGCCTGGGACTGGGGTTAATGGGGGCTTGGGGCCCCCGGGTCCCAGAAGCCGCCAAGGCGATTTGCCTCCCACCCCAAACCCAGGCCCCGCCCGGGGCCCGGGGGCAAATAATCCTGGGCCTCGTGGCCCCCCGGGGTGAGCAGGTTACAAGGTAACCCTCCCCCCGGGGACCCCATCCGGGTTCCCTCCAGGGTCAACCTCCCACCCCCAACCCTGCCCGAAGGGGGCCTTAGGAGCCAAGGGAAGGGCCCTCCTGGGGGGTGGAAGAGGGGCCCTTTGGGGAGGACTCTACAAGGCCTCAAGGGCCCCTCCCCCAAGGCAACCCCACCCCAATTGGTAAACCCTAGAAAGCCCTAAATAACGGTGGGCCTGGGGGGCCCCCTGGGCCCGGGGTCCCGAGGGAGAGGGGCTGCCGGGCCCCAGGAAGGAGCCCAGTTTGGGGACAGAAATGCTGTTCCCACTCCAGAGGCCCCCCTTCACTTATCAAGGAGTTTCCCTCCTTCCTTCAGAGGGGGACGGGTAGGGGGCCCGCCCTCCCACCCCGTGCAGGGGCTGCCCCCTGGGCCTTAGAGAAAACGGGGTGGGATGGGGGCTGGTTGCCCAAAGGGTTGGGTCTTTGCAAGATTTCTTGGAGCTTGGAGGCCCACCTTTAAGGTCCCTTCTGGGGCTTCCCTTTACCGGGAGATACCCAAGAGAAGGGGGGGAAATTTCCCTGGGAGGCCAAACCCACCTTGGGTCCCCTGGAAAGGGGCCCAACCCAAACTGGGGGCCCCTGTGGTGAAGCCAAGATGGCCCGATTTTCGCCTTTTCCCGGGCCCCCCTTCTCCGGCCCCTTGGGCCTCCTCCCCTGTCTCTCTGTCCCATGCCTTTTTGGGCCCCTCTCCCCTGCCCCGGTCCGCCTCCCCTCCCCTCTGGTTTCCCCTTCTCCGCCTGGCCCCCTCCTGGCGGGCCAGCTTCCCCTGGCTCCCTGGGGTTTAAACTGGGCCCCTTCTTTTGCCCTTCCCCCCGCCCCCCTCCCCACCCCCCCCTTGGTTCCTTTCCTCCGGGCCCTCCTGGGGTTCACGGGGGCCTCCCTCCTGTTCCTTCACTGGGTCCCCTCCTTCGGGCTTCTCCCTTCCTTCGGGTTTCTCCTTCCCTCCCGCCTCCCTTCCCCCCTCCCTCCCCGGCTCAATGGGCCTCCCTGGCCCCCTCCTTGGGTCTTTTTCTGGCTCACCCTTCCTTCCCTTCTTCCTCCTTTCTGGTCTCCTTCCCCTGCCTAAACCCCCTGTCCCCCTCTGGGGCCCTGGCCCCTGGGGCCTGTTTTTTGCCTTTGGTCCCCTCTCTTCTTTCTCTGTCTCTTCCCTCTCTGTCCTCCTTCCTTCTCCCCCTCTCTCTGTCTCTTTTGTCCTCCTGTCCTCTGCCCTTCTCCTCCTTCTCCGTCTCTGTCCTCCCTTCCCCTCTCTCTTGTCCTCTCTCTCGTCTTCCTCCTCTGTCTTCTTCCTTCCTCCCCTCTCTCTCCTCTCTGTCCTTCTCTTCCTTTCTCCCGTCTCCTCTTCTCCTCTCTCTCTCCCTGTCTCCCCTCCTTTCCTCCTTCTCCTTTCCTCTGTCCTCTCTGTCTCCACGGGTTCCTCCCTCTCTCTCTTCTCTCTTCTTGTCTCTCCTGTCTCCTCCTCCTGTCTCTCTCTCTTCTCTGTCTCTCTCTTCTCTCTCCCTTCTCAACTTCTCCTCTCTCTGTCTCTTCTCTCTCCTCTGTCTTCCCTCTCCCTCTCCTGTCTCTCTCTCCTTCCTCTCTTCTCTCTCTGTCCTCCTGTCCTCCTTTCTCTTCCTCTTCTCTGTCCTCCTCTCTCTCTTCTCCTGTCCTCTCTTCTCCTCTCCTCTTTCTCCTGTCTGTCCCCTTCTCCTTCTCTCTCTGTCCTCTCTCTCTTCCTCTTCTCCTCTGTCTCCTCTCTCTCTCCGTCTCCCTCTCTCTCTGTCTCTCTCTCTCTTCTCTCTCTTCTCTGTCTCCGGTCTCCTCCTGCCCTCTCGTCCCCCTCTTCTCCGTCTCTTTCTTTTCCTCTCTCTGTCTCTCCCTCTCTTCTCTCTCTCCTGTCCTGGTCCTTCTCTTCTCTCTTCTCCTCCCTCTCTCTGTCCTTTTCTCTTCTTCTGTCTCTCTCTCTTCTCTCCTGTCTCTCTCTCTGTCTCTCCTGTCCTCCTTCTCCTCTCTCTGTCCTCTCTCTCTGTCTCTCTCTGTCCTCCCTCCCTTCTCCTGTCTCCTTCTCTCTGTCTCTCTCTCTCTCTCTCTCTCTGTCTCTCTCTCCTCTGTCTCCCTTCCCTCTCTCTCTTTTCTCCTTCTCCTCTTCTTCTCTCTCTCTCTCTCTCTCTCTCTGTCTCTCTCTTCTCTCTCTCTCTGTCTCTCTCTCTCTCTCTCTGTCTTCTCTCTCTCTCTCTTGTCTCTCCTTCCCCTCTCTTGTCTTGTCTCTCTCTTTGTCTCCTCCCCGTCTCCTCTTCTCTCTCTCTCTCTGTCTCTCTTCTCTCTCTCTCTCTCTCTCTCTTCTCTCCACACACACACACACACACACACACACACACACACACACACACACACACACCCTCCAGCCCCCACCCAGGACTGGCTCAGGAGGCAGAGAGGCTGGGGGGACTGAGCTGCTACTGCCAGCCTGGCCCGCTCTGCCCATCACCCCCACTGCCCACAGATGCCAGGACGTCCCCTATTTCCTGGGCCCCCGGCAGACTCACTCAGAGAAGGGACAGCAGAGAGACGAGGCTGGGGCTCTGTGGTCCGAGGCTGCTGCCTGCCTCTGGGTGCTCACAGCTTTTAAATGGTTCTGGGTCCCCCTGTCCGGGAGGGGCTGGGGGCTGACTCCCCCCCCCCCACTGGGCCAGTGGCCCAACTTCTGCTAACTGGGCTCATTAGGGCTCCGGAGCGGCCGCGGTGGGGGGGCCGCCAGATGGTTCCAGGCCCGCTTCGGCGTTTCCGGCTCATTTCCCGGCTCTCACCGACAAGGGCACTGGACCTGGCCGAGCGGGGACCCAGGGAAGCAGGGGAAGCGGCTGCTAATGAGCAGGTTAATGAGGGGCTGGCCCTCCTGACAATGCTTGATGGAGCCCTAAAATTAGGGCCCCCCCACCCCCGAATGGTCCATTTCCCTGATGTTGCTGACCAGGTAAAGAGTCAGTGAACTGAAACACAAGGGAGGGGGCGGGGCTGGACCTCAGGAGCTGTCCAAGTTCCAAGGGGCTTCATTGTCAGGGTGTCGGAGGCAGGTGGGAGGTGATTCTCCCCCCCTCCAGGGCAGCCCCCACCTCCTCCAGGGGATCAGAGCCCAAGCTTATTGCTTCTGGCCCTTTCAGGGGAGGGGCGGCATTGCCCTGAGCCCCTTTCAGCGTCCCCTGGGGCCTCATCCGGCTCCTTCCAGATTGTCACCCCCCCCCCCCAGCAATGGGAGGAGGACAGGGCAGCTGGGGGATCACCCCCCTGGGCCTCTGATGCATAGGAGGAAGGAGAGACCACCCCCCTGGAGGATCTTGGGAGAGGGTCAGTGTCATCATGGGCCACTCTCACAAGCTGCCTGCGGCCCCCTCTGCTGGCCCACTAGGAAAGCTGGGGGGCCGGCAGCCCTCCAGGCCCCCTTCCTTCCTGTCCCTGTGCCCTGGGCCCAGGCTCCTCGGCCGCCGTCTGAGCCCTCCCCAGAGGCTCCCCCGGACAACTGGGACCAGCAAGGGGTGCGATGGAGGCCGGGGCTCTGCTCCCCTCTCCACAGTAAGGTCCCCGGCGCATTTCCACAGCGCTTTACCCGCGCCGTCTCCTCGGGCTGGGTTCTCCCAGTGACCCCAGGAGGTGCCTGCGAAGCCTGTGCCCATCTGAGAGATGGGCAAACTGAGGCTGGCTCCCTTCCAGCCCCTGCCCCTGGAAGCTTTCCCCAGTTTTCCGGAGCAGCTTCTGCTGTGCCCTGTGTGACTCCCCCTGCCCCTACTGCACACGTGTCACCTCTCCAACTGCCCAGAGAGCCCAGGAGGGCGGGGGCCGGGGCTTGCCCTTTGCCTCCCTGGCACCTCCGGGCATCAGCAGCCGCCCCTTGACTACACGGCGGTCAGAGAGGGGCAGGGCCACAAAGCCAGCCTGGCAGCCTCCCGCCGTGCCCCCTGCCGTGCCCGCTGCAGTTTCCCCTCGGAGAAGGACGAGGCGGCCCACGGGACCCTGGGAAACCCAGTTCTGAGAGGCAGCCTTAGGCTGCCTGGGAGGCAGGGAGGCCCCGGCCTTGGGAACCCCCTCCACAGAAAAGGAACCCGGGGCCTGGATTCATGGCTTCCATTAAAGGAAAGGCAACCGCGCAGGGTGGCGGGAGGCGCTGGGGAAAGTTGGGACGGACGCCAGCAGGAGGCGCTGGCCCTGTGGCCTCCGGGGTCTCCGGCCCCTTCCCACCCTCCTGGGGCCGGCCCAGAAAGGGCCCTGGGCAACAAGGAGCCCGGCCTGTCCCCGGGGAGTTGGAGGGGCCTTCCTGGGGAAGTTGGGAGGGGCTCTGTCCTGGGGAGTTTTAAAGGGGTCCCGGGGGAGTTGGGGGCTCGGTCCTGGGGAGTTGGGAGGGGGCCTGGTCCTGGGGAGTTGGGAGGGGCTCTGTCCTGGGGGAGTTGGGGGGGCCCGCCCGGGGGTTGGGGGGGCCTGGTCCCGGGGAAGTTGGGGGGGCCTCTGTCCGGGGGGCTGGGAGGCCTGCCCGGGGCAGGGGGGGCCCTGCCCCCAGTTGGGAGGGGCCCCTGGGGGGAATTGGGGGCCGCGGGGGAAGGCCCGGGCTGGGGCCTTAAGGTCGGGGTTGCCATTGGGGCCCCCACCCCGTGGCAAAGCGGCCCCCGAAGAAAGGAAGCTGGGGGAAAGCGCGGTAACCGGGAAACAAACCAGCGGGGGGATCAGGGGCCCCCCACCCGTGGCCAGGAACCCGGGCGGGCCTAGGAGAACCAAAGGGGGGGCCCAAGGGAAAGGCCCCAAGCTTGGCCGGGACAACACACACGGGCCAAATGGGCCCCCCCCGGGCCCTTGGGCCCTGGGGCGGGGACCGGGGAGCCAAAGGGGAGGGCCCCGGAGGGGGCCTCCCCCGGCTGGTTCCGGGAACGTTGGCGGGGGCCCTTTGAAAGGCGGGGCCCAAAAGGGGAGGGTCTGCACCCCGGGCCGGGAACCCCTTCCCGGGGCCCCTGGGGGGGCAGGATGGGCCAGCCGCTTGGGGGCGGCCCAGGGAAGGTCGGGGCCCTCACGGGGCCCCCTGGGGCCTTCCAATCGAACCCAGCCCGGCCCAGTGCGGGGGCTATTTCCGGTGGCGAAACCCGGGCCCAGGAAAGGTGCCCGGTCCAGGCCCGGAGGGCGGGCGGGGGAGCCTGGGGTGGGCGGGGAGGCCGGGGGGAAAGACCCTAAAGGCCGTTTGGCTCATTTGGCCTTTTGGAAGGGGCCAAGCAGGTGAACCTTGTCCGGGACCGCCCCTTGCAAGGGGCCTCCTCCGGAAGGGGTTTCCGGGACCCTTGGGCCCAGGGGAAGGGGGCGAACCTTTCCAGGGAAGGGCCCCGGACGGCGGCGGCCTTCCGTGCGGGGGAAGGGGCGGCCCCCTCGCCCCCGGGGAGGTTCCGATTGCCGGGGCCCCTTGCCCCTCAGGCCCCGGCCTGGAGTTGGCCCCAAGGTTGGGCGGGTGGCCGGTTGGCCGGCCCCGCCCGGCCCTGGCTCCTCCTCCCCCGGGGCCCCGGGCCCCGGCCCTTTCCCCCGCCCCCGGCCCCCCGGCTCCTTGGGCCCCGGCCCCGGGGCCCCCGGGCCCTCCCCCGGGGCCTCCCGCCCCCCGGCTCCTGGCTCCCCCCCGGCCCCTGGCTCCTGGCTCCCGGCCCTCCCCGGCCCTGGCTCCCCCCGCCCCGGGCCCTCCCCCTGCCCCGGCTCCCCCCCCCCGGCTCCCCCCGCCCCGGTCCCCCGGCCCTGTCCCGGGGCCCGGGCCCTTGCGGGCCCCCGCCTCGGCCTTTCCCACCGGAGCTTTGTCTTGCTAAAGCCCGGACACGAAGTAAACACGGACTTTGGTAGGGTCTTGGTCCTGCACAGGCACGGGGTGGCGGGTTCGGGCCTAAACCTGGGGAACCCGGGCTCCTCCGACAGCGAGTGCTAAAGAGGACCCGCGGCCGTCAGGCAGCCCCGCCCCCACTGGCGGAGGGCACGGGCGGGGAGGGCAGCCCGGGGCGCAGCTGGGGGGGGGCAGGGCGCTCTGCCCTCCGCTTGGGGCAGCTCCGGGGGGGGGGTTCTAAGCCCCCGGAGTTTGTGTGCAGCGGCTGAGCTGGCTGGGGGACTCCTGGGGGCTCCGCTTCCCAACCTGGGAAGGGGGATTCCACTTACAGACACTCCATGAGCAGAGGCCCTTGGGCTCCAGAGAGGGAGGGAGGGAGGTGGGCCGGGGGAGGTGGGCAGGGGGAGGACGTGCCAAGGGATCCCATCCTCCTGGTGGGCCACGGCTCAGGGGCCGGCAGGGAAAGCAGCGGGCACGGTGCCCCCAGGAGGGACGCGGAGGCAGCCGGCCCAGTGCCCCCTCCTCAGCCCTCTGCCTCAGCGCCATCGCCCCAGGAAGGCGAAAGCCCCCGAGGACCGGGCAGGTCGAGGAGGGCTCGGAATAAGGGGGGAGCCCATAGGCAGAGGGGCTGGGAGGGGCAGGCTTACAATGAGCTCCCCGTAGGAGGACAGGAGGCCGGCCCCGTACGCCTTGATGGCTCCGTTCTGTTTGCAGAGCCCGAACTCCACCGTGAACCAGTAGAGCTGGAAAGGAGATCGCCCAGATGCTGCTGGGAGCCCGCTCTATGGCCCTCGGGACCCCTGGACGCTGCTGGACACTCACTCTCCGGCCCCTCTCGTCCCCCCGGCCACCACTGGGCGCCGTTCTCTGGCTCACAGGACCCCCTCATTCCCCTGGACACCACTGGGTGCCCGTTCTCTGGCCCGCGGGACCCCCTCCCTGCTCCTGTGCCCTCCAGCTCAGGGCTCTCCGTAGGTCAGGTCCCACTGCCCCTGCCTCCCAAAGTAAAGCAGGAAGAAATCCTTCCAGGTACATCCTGTGCACCCCACGCTCAACTGCGTATGCTAGAGAAGCAGGGCCGGAGCCGCCCTGAGCCCGGCCCTCGAGGGGCCGCCAGGCTGGGACAGACAGGGCCACCTCCCTCCCTCTGGGAGCCTTAACGGTTAACTTTTCTGTCCTAAAGTCTGCAAAGTCAGACTCTGGCTGAAGTGACCCCCCAACCCTAACCCTAACCCCCCACCCCCAGAACCCCAGCCCGAAGCCAGATCCTCCCCTCTCCGCCGCAGCAGCCTCCGTGAACCCCGGCCTTTGGCCCTGGCCAGGCGGACCTACCGTGGCCAGCTTCTCGATCTCCTCGTCCGTGGCTCCAAGGGAGGCAAGGCCGATGTCCTGGGAGGGGGCGAGGGTGACATGGGGCCAAGCTGGACTCTGCCTGCTTCTCCCCTCACCCCTGCCTGCCCCTCCCTCCACACACCCCTGCCCTTGGAAGTATCCCCAGGCACTTTTCTGGGCAACTGCCCTTGGAAGTATCCCGGGCACTTTTCTGGGCACCTGCCCTTGGAAGTATCCCAGGCACTTTTCTGGGCACCTTCCCTTGGAAGTATCCCCTGGCACTTTTCTGGGCACCTGCCCTTGCAAGTATCCCGGGCACTTTTCTGGGCACCTGCCCTTGCAAGTATCCCCCGGCACTTTTCTGGGCACCTGCCCTTGCAAGTATCCCGGGCAATTTTCTGGGCACCTGCCCTTGGAAGTATCTCCTGGCACTTTTCTGGGCACCTGCCCTTGGAAGTGCCCAGGGGTCAGTCTAAATGCCAGGCAGCAGTGCTGGGGCTGTGAAAGCCAAGATGGCAGGACTTACCTGGGAGAACTGGGCAAAAGTCCTATCTGCCAGCATGGGCACATGCCCCAGCAGCTCATGGCAGCAGTCCCTGTGCCCGGTGCCCACGGGTGTCCAGAAGGCAGGATAAAGGAACAGATGGTGTTGGTGAGAGGCTGTGGGGACTGCCAGTCCGCCCCGGGACACACCGGACCCCCGCCGCCCACCCTCTGGCCCTAGCGATGGCTGCTCCCGAAATCTTAACCCCACCTCCCACCACCTGACCCCTTCTTCAGCCCTGCTGTTGCCCACGGCCTTCTGCCTTGCCTTCCTCCCTGGGCCCAGAACACTCGTCTCCCTAACCAGTGGCTGGCCACAGAAGTCCAACTGGTGGCCACTTCCTCCAGGAAGCCTTCCTTGGTCTGTGACGGGGTCCCCCCTTTCCTGCCTCCCGGAGGCACTTACTAGGGGAGCTGGTTATCAGTTACTGGGGGGAGGGTCGATGGAAGGGACCCTGGCTTCCCCTCCACATTCTCCCTCCCCAGCGCCAAGTTCTGTGGTGTGGCCAACGCTTAAACAATGTTTGTTGGACAAAACTGCATTGAACGTGGAATCGCCCCCCCCCCCCAGCCCTAGACCAAGAAAAAGCATTCACTGGGTGAATGTGAAAGATGGGCAAGCTCTCTGGGACTCAGTTTCCCCATCTGTCAGCCTGTAAAGAGCGGCGGTTTGGGTGGGAAGTGGCGCACCCCAACACCAGGGGATGCTGGTCCCTCCCTGGGCTTTGAGGCACTCCCGGAGAACGGGGCCCCTGGGCCAGAGAGTCAGGGTCAGGGCGGAGGCCCACGGGCTAGTCCTTGAGGCCAGACAGAGATGGACAGACTTCTGAGCGGGGGGCAGCAGTCTGGGGGGGCCTGCGGCAGTCGGGGGCCATGGTCATCGCCAGGCCCGCCATACTCACGGCTCCGGGGAATGCATGGGCGAGGAGGCGTGCCGGATATACTGGGTACACTGGAACACCCTGAAGGCCAGGCTGGACAGGAAGTCTCGGGCCGAGAGCAGGCCGGCCACCGGCCGCAGCTGGAAGCCCGTCCTCTCTGAAACAGCCGGGAGGGATGGGTGCAGGCTCAGACAAAGCTGGCGCGGCCCCAGGGACGCTGGAGCCCCCAAGGCTTGCACCGGGCCCGAGGCCTTGGAGGGGCATCCCTGAGGCCCGACCAATGAGAAAGCTGCCCTCCACGCAGTCAGGCTGCTCTCCTCACTGTCCTCCCCTCCGGTGGCCCCTTCCTTCCCCCTCAGGCTGCCTCACTGCCTCCATCTCCGAGCCCCCCCTTCCCCCAAAGCCCTCCTCAGGCCCCGCCCATCTCCCCACGAGCCGCCTTCCTTGCTCATCCCTCGAAGGGGGGACTGGGCCGACCGCCGCCCCCGGAGAGGCCTCCCTCCCCTCCCCTCCATCTGCCCCCCAGAGACACAGGTGGTCCCACCCTTCAGAAAGCGGGACACGTCCTCGAGCTGGGGGATGCTGTTCTCGCTGTAGCCGCTGAACCTTTCCAGCAGCTGGAAGGCTTCCAGGTGCTCCCGGCAAGCGTGGGTGGGGTACAGGCTCTTCAGGGTGGTGTAGACCTCTCTCCTAGGAGGGTGAGGGTGGGGGGCGTGAGCTCCCGAGGTCCCGTCTCATCTACGCCTCGGCCCCGCCCCGGCCCCAGAGCTGGTGCCCAAGAAGCCCCGGTGGATGCTGACACCTCGCTGTCTCCCCCATTTCCCCCAAAGCTCCCCATGAGGGGCCGACCGGCTGCTCCCAACCCCCGTTTCCGAGGCGCGCCCGAGGCCCCTCCTGGCTGCGCCCTTTTCTCCAGGCCGCTCCCTGCCCCCCACCCCGGACCTCCCCGGCCCGGCCCCTCCCACCCAGGGTGGCATCTCCCGGGTTACTCCACTTGGGGATGGGCTCCATTGAAAGAGCCCCCAGGGGGCTTCCTTCCTCCCAAGGTTTCCCAAGCCAGGCCCCCTCCCTTTTAGGGGTGGGGACCAAATGGGTTGGGCCCTTCCTCCCGGGCCCCGGGTGGGTGCCCAAGGGGCAGGGGCCAAGGACTGGGGCCTTTTGGGGGCCAGGGGGCCTTGTAACCCAAATTCCCCAAATGGGATTCCGTCAGCGGGAAAGGGGCCTCTCCCCGGGCTGGGATGGCCCAAAACCTGGGAGGGGAGAGGCGCCGGGTGGCCCAGGGCCCGGGCCCGGCCCGGAGCCCCTTCAAGGGGGCCCCCGGACTGGGCCGACCACTGGGTGGGGCCAGGTCCCAGGGGAGGGCCCGGAATTTGGGGTACCATGGTTTGCAATTGGGCCATTCGGATCTTTCCCTGGGCCGAATTTAAAGGGCCTTGGCAAATTTGCCAGGAGGGAAAAGGCCTGAAACGGGCCCCTCCCTGGGCCTCAGGTTTCCCCTGGGCGCCCTCCTGGAACTAAGGGAGGAAAACCCCGGGGCCTTGGTAAGGTGGGGTTGGTAATTAGGGTTTACGTCCTTCTGAACCTGGGCCCCCAGGAACTTTGGGGAAAAGAAAGGCGCCCAAGGAAAGCCAAAAAGGTCATTGGGAAAACCTCTGGGTCTCCCTGAGCAAGTTTCCTAATTGCCCTGGGATCCCCCCCGGCCTGGGAGGAAAGTAGGCCCTCCTGAAAGGGGAAGGGGGGGTTTGGGGGGCCCGAACGGTCCCCCCGGCAAGGGCGGTTGCAACAAAGCCCAAAATGTTTAAATAGGCAAACCGGGGGTAGGCCGGGGCCTGAGGGGAGACCCGGCCTCCTTGGGGCAGACCCCGCCCCATCTTTCTGGCGGTCCCGAAAGGAAGGGGGGGGAAGAAGGAAGGGGAGGAGGGGAAGAAGGAGTGGGAAAGGGGAGGAGGGAGGAAGGGAAGGAAGGGGGGGGGGAGAGATTGGGGAGGGAAGAAAGGAGGAAAAAGGGAAGGGAGGAGGGAAAGGAAAGGAGGAGGGAGGAAAAGGAAAGGAGGAGGGAGGAGGAAGAGGAGGAGGGAGAAGGAGGGAGGGAAGGGAAGGAGAGAAAGGAGGGAAGAAGGAGGAGGGAGGAAGAAGGGAGGGAGAGAAGGAGGGAGGAAGGAAGGAGGGAGGGAAAAAGGAAGGGAGGGAGGGAAAGAGGAGGAGGGAAGGGAAAGGGAGGAGGTGGAGGGAGGGAGGAGGGGAGGGAAGGAAGGAGGGGAGGAAAAAAGGAGGGAGGGAAAGAGGAGGAGGGAGGGAGGGGAGAGAGGAGGGAGGGAGTTGGGAGGGAGAGAGGAAGAGGAGGGAGAGAGGAGGGGGAGGGAGAGAGGAGGGAGGGAGGGAGGGGAAGGAGGGAGGGAGGAAGGAAGGAGGGAGAGAAGGAAGGGCGGGCGCGCGGGGTACTTCCAGCTTGGAGCGCGGTGCGGGGCAGAGCGGGACTCACGCTTGTCCTCCTTGGCGCTGCGCACTTCGTCACACACCCTCCGGACGGAGCTGACCAAGGTGCCCAGGTCGCTGCTGTGGGACCCCGAGCACGAAGAATTTATTTCACGCGCCTCCTGGGCCTTCCTGTTGGTCCTCGTCTCCAGGTGGTGGATCTTGGCTTCGAACGTCTGGGGGGGACAGAGGAAGGTGGGAGCCGCTTCCCGCCACTTTGCTCCTCTGGGCGGCCCGGAGTGGGGCCGGCACCGCTCGCGGGGAAGGCGGCGCTGGCGCAGACCGGGCCCGCCTTCCAAAGGCACAGCGGCCTGCGCCCCGCTCTTTCTCTGTCAGGGCAGTTGGGCCAGAGGGAAAAGCGAGCGGTTCATCCTGCCCCCCGCCCCCAAGAAAAGACCTGCCTAGTGTTCCGAGGCGCTTCCCCAGACCCCCCTGTTCCCTGGGCGCAGCCGGAGGCAGGTCATGGGTGAAAGGGCTGCGGCCTGAGGGGGGAAGGCAGGGGGCCCGTGCGGTCTGAGTCCCAGGTCCCTGCGCCACCAGCCCCAAGCCGGAGGAAGGGGGGAGGGAGGGGGTGAGCCTGTGGGGGGAGCGGGGTCTGGCCCGGGTTTGAGTCCTGCCATCTGTGGGTCTTTGCCACCCCTCCCCCCCTCCCCCGGCCCTAGTTTCCTTCCTGTTGGCGGGGTCGGGACTGTCTCCGGGCTTCCAGGACCCGCCCTTGGGCCGCTGGGCAGCTGATCGAGAGCCTCCTTTGTGGCAGCCGAAGGGCGGGCGCTGTCCCGGGTGGGGCGGAGAGAGCCCGGAGCCCCGCGCGCCCTCCCCGCCCCCACCCATGCAGGCGGCGGCCCTCCCCCCGCCTGCCCGCGCTCATCGCATAACCGGCCATCGTGACAGCCACTTCCCATTAGCGGCTGGTCCCCGGCGGACCGAAACTTAGGGGGGGGAGGGGGGGTCCAACCTGGCACCTGCGCGGCCCCAGGCAGCGGCCGTTCCCACGCGGGGCCGGGCGGACTCTGGCACTCACAGCAGACACACTCCCTGCTGCACAAAGGGCACAATCCCCCCCAGACATGTGCAGACACATGTACCTAACACAGACACCGGCACCTGTTCTTCTCTGTCTTGTCTCTGTTTCTCTGTCTCTTCCTCTCCCTCTGGCCTCTGTCTCTCTTCTCTCTCTGTTCTCTGTCTCTGTCTCTCCTCTTCTTCTGTCTCTCCTCTTTCCTTCTCCTCTCCTTCCTCTCTTTCCGTCCCCTTCTCCGTTCCTCTGTCCTCTGTCCTCTCTCTCTTCTGTCCTCTGTCTCTTCTGTCTTCCTGTTCCTCTTCCTCCTCCTCTCCCCCTGTCTCCCCTCTCTGTCTCCTGTCTCCTTCCCTTCCTCTGTCTCCTGTCCCCTGCCTTCCTGTCCCCCTCCGTCCTTCCTGTCTCCTTCCGTCCCCCTGTCCCGCCTCTTGCCTCCTGTGTCCTCTGTTCCTTCCTCTCCTTCCTCCTCTTCTCCTCCTCTCCTTCCTTTCCTTCCTTTCTCTGTCCTCCCTGTCCTCCCCCTTCCTCTTGTCTTCTCTGTCTCTGTTCCTCCCACCTTGCCCTCCCTCTGTTCTGTTCTCCTCTGTTTGTCCTTCTCCTCCCGTTCTGTCCTCCCTTCCTCCTTCTCTCCACACACACACACACACACACACACACACACACACACACATACTCTTCCCTTCCCAGCTTGCCCCTCAGCCCTGCAGTCCCCACCACGTGACATCATGTCCCCCCACCTCGTCACAGGAGGACTGGCTGTCTCCCCAGGGCAGGGGGCAGGGCGACAGAGGGACAGTGGCCAGGGCCTTCCTCCGCTTCCCACAAAGCCTTTTCTTCCCAGGCAAATCCCACCCTTCCAGGGAGGCGTCTCAGCCAAGGGGACCCAAGCACAGAGGAGCCGAGTTCGAATCCCAGATCTGCCTGTTTATGGGCTGTGTGACCTTTGTCACATCGACTTTCCCTTCTCGAGCCTTAAGTGCCTGAGAGGAGGGGGCTCCTCCCACAACCTGCCAAGTCCCTCCCGTGTCTACGCTGGCCATCTTTCAGTCTGATAGCCTTCCGTTAGGGAGGTCAGTCACCGGCCCCGGCCTGACCCGCCCCGGCCCCTCCCGGACCTGTCCGAGCTCGCCCCAGAACCGCACAGGGGCCTGTGCCCCCGGGGCCGGGAGAGCCCCGCTGTCTCACCTCGAACACCTTCAGGGCCCGGGACAGCGGCGTGGACTTGGCCGTCTTCAGGGTGAAGAAGAGGTTGAGGAGGGCCTTCCCGTCCTTCTCCTCAAAGACAATGGCGTCCAGCGGGTCCCCGGAGGCTTCGGCCGCCGCCGCCGCCACAGCCGCCTCTCTCTCCTTGCGAGCGTCTTCGATGAGGCTCTGCCGCCTGCCGATGAACCTCGGGGACTGCACCGGGGGCGGGGGGGTCACACAGTGGGCCAGGCCCCCGCCAGCCCCCTCTGGCTCGGGGCCCGGGGAGGGGGAGAGACTCCCAGGTGGGGATGGGCGGGGCCAAGGCCGAGTGGGGAAGGGGGGGCTACCCGGCCCGCCCTGGGTAACCGGGGAGTGCCCACCGGCCTTCCCACCTCTACCCACCACATTCAGGCCGAGCCAGGAGCCGGCATCGTGGGGGACCCGACCGGGTGTCTCAGGCAAACCCAAAGCCAGTGTGGGGGCCACATGGTCCAGCTACGCTGGCTAAGCCAACTGCCTGTCTGGCTCCTCGCTCATTTGGGGCTTCCCAGACTCTGCTCTCGGGGTCTCGGGGAACCAGAGGGTTGGGGGTACGAGCTGTGGTCCCTCCTCCATCACCCCCCCGCTCCTACCCACTGAGCCATTCGGCACCTCTTCCCTGAGGCTCTCTGGGGCATGAGGGGCCTAAAGGGGGCGCCCCCCACCAGACAAGGGAGGGTCCCAGGGGGTCTGCCAACTGTTTCATGGGATAAAGGGGCCAAAGAGCAGGAAGGACCTCCGTGGTCCCATCTGCCAAGTGAGGGGGCCCGGGCTCGGGGGGTCACCCCCGGGGGCAGCAGGAGAGCTCACCGCCCATCCCCCCAACCTGCAGCCACCTTGGGAGCCTCCCTACACCCCACGGGGCCGAGCTTGGGGGGCCGAGGCAGCCGACAAGCGCCCACTGCAGCCGGGGCAGCCCCGCGCCGGGGCAGAGAGTGGCCAAGCACTGCCCGGTCCCCAGCCCCTCCAAGGCTCTCCTCTCCGCCCCCATCTTCTCTCCCGCATGGAAGGGCTCTTCTTGGCCAAGTCTTCCTCCCCTGGCCCTGGACCCTGGAAGTCTGTGGCCAGGCCCCGGGGGAGCGGGGGACTGGCGGCCCCCCCATTCCCGCTTGGAGGATGGTTTGCCGTGGGCTTGTCTGAGGGGCCCGATCCCCCCCTGTGACTGCAGCAGGAACACGGAGCGTTCCCCCCCCCCCAACCCAAGAGAAACACTATCTGGGCCCTCTCACTGCCTTGGGAGGGAGCCAGCCAGAGGAGGAGCTGCGGCCCCCCAGGCTCCCAGACTGGCAGGAGAAGCACAGCTGGCGCCAGGCAGGTGGTGCCCCCTCCCCCAGGGAGCCCTGGGACTGCGGTGGGGGGGGAGGGAGAGCTCGGCCTCCCAGCCCCCCCCCCAGCTTCAGAAGGGAGGTTCAGAAAGGCCTCCGGCGGCGCCCACCCAGGGGCTCACGTGCCTGAGGGCGCTGCCTCTGCCCGCTCTGGGTCCCCTCAGAAGTGTCCCCAGCTCAGGGCGCCTCCCTCCCCCGGGGGCCTGACCCTGGGGCCGGGCTTGGCTGAGGCTGCGGAAGGGCCCGAGCTCGGTTTCCCCTGCCGGGTCTGGACCTGCACTGCCCCCCCCCCATCTCAGAGGGGACCCTTCAGGTGGGCAGTTGGGAGCAGGAAAGGGGCGGCTGGTCCCCACCCCTGTGTCTGCAGGAGCAGGAGAAGGTGGCAGGGGCTTCTCTAGCCCCAGCTCAGGGCTCTCAGCGGGGGGGGGGGGACTAAGCAGCTTCTTCATGTCCCCCCTGCACCCGCTCCTGGTGGGGACCTCCCTGTTCTCTGAGACTCAGTTTCCCCAGGTATGAGATGGGAGGCAGACGAGCCCCATTCACTTCTGTGACCCAGATGTGGGGCTGAAGCCAAAGGTGAGGACAGAGCTGGGGGACATGGGGGCTCTCTGGTCAGCGCCGGGACCAGGGGCCGACACGCCAGGAGCCCAGTGCAGACTGGGCCAGTCGGTGCCCGAGGACGGCCGGGCAGCTCCCCCTTCCCCAGCCTCCGGGCCCCCCCCCCATTTCCAGGAAGGTTCCCCGGCGGGCTTCCTCCCCCACCCAATGGAGGCCCCGGGCCCCATCCGGCCCCCCGGGCCCAAGGTTTTAGGGTTGGGGGGCCCCCCGGGGAGGGAAACGCCCGTCCCCCCCGGGCCCCCCGGGCCCCCCCCGGGGGGCCCCGGGAACTGCCCCCCAAGCCCCCCGGGGGGGGGGGGGGTGGGCCCTCCAGGGCCCTACGGGGGGGGGGATCCCCCCCCCCCCCTCAAAGGAGGGGGGCCTCCCCCC
The DNA here is from genome assembly GCF_902635505.1 of Sarcophilus harrisii. Classification (NCBI taxonomy): domain Eukaryota; kingdom Metazoa; phylum Chordata; class Mammalia; order Dasyuromorphia; family Dasyuridae; genus Sarcophilus; species Sarcophilus harrisii. The sequence goes on from NC_045431.1 coordinate 235,647,029, forward strand.
CCCACCTCCCCCCCGGCCTCCCGGCCCTCGGGCCCCGGGGAGGGGAAGGGAGGGGGGCCCGGGGGAGGCTTTCTTTCCAGGGCCCCGGCGCCAGTGCCCCACCTCCCCGAATCTCCCGCCAGGGGGGGGGGGGGGCGGCGGTACCCCCCCCCGGACCCCAGGCCCCCCACGCCTGGCCTTTGGGGAACCCCCGGGCCCCCCCGGGGGGGGGGCCCCCGCCCTGGGGGGGTCCCCAAATGAGGGGCCTCCCCCCCCTGCCCAGAGGGCTTTCCAGTTGCCCCCCGGGGGCCCCTGGAAAACCCCCGGGCGCCCCCCCGGGCCGGGGCGGCCTTGGGCCCCCAGGGGCGGGGCTTCCCGGGCCCACAGAGTTTGGGGCCCCGAGGGCAGGGGCCCGCCGGGGCGAACCCCCTTCCCCCGCCCCACCTGAAAACCGCTCCCAAAGGCCCACTCCCCCCCCCCCGGTCCCGGGCGGCCCCCATCAAGGGGCCCCATCCCCCCCCCTACCCCGGGGCCCCAAACCTGGGGCCCCCCCCCCCGCCCAAGGGGCCTGGGGGCTTCTCGGCCTTAGGGGTTCTTTTCCCCCGGGACAAAAGGGGGCTTTGGGCCCAAAAGGAGAAATGGGGGGGGGGAGGGGGGCCCTCTTTTTCCCTTAAAACCCCCCCTCCCCCATCCCCACCCAAGGGGGCAAAACAAGGGGGGACGGGCGAAAGGCCCCTGGCCCCCCCCGGGCCCCCAACATTTGGACCCCGGGTGGGCCCCGGAATTCTGGACCCGGGGCCCCCCTTTGGTTTGCCCCGGGTTTTCCCGGCCTTGGGCCCCAGGAACCCTGGGCCCCCGGTTGGCCCCGGGCACTTGCCCCCGGCACTCTGCCCCCCCTCGCCCCTCGGGGGGGGGGGGGGGCCCGGGGGTGGGTTCCTTATCTAGCCTGGGGTTTCAGCCCCCCGGGGTCACCCCCCCTTCCCCCCCCCCGGGAAGCGGGACCCGGCGGGCGGTGCCAAATGAAACCCCCCCCCAAAAGGGGGGCGGGGGGCGGGCGGGCCCCGGGGGAAAGGGGCCTTCCCCCCGGGGCGGGCGGGGCTAGCCCTCCCCCCCCTCTCAGCCTTAAAGGGGTTCGGGCCCGGAAAGTTCCTCCCGGCTCCCGTCGGGGTCCTTAACCGGGTTGGGGGAGCTGGTTTGTAACCCAGGGGGTTTGTTGGGGTGGGGCTGGGGGGGCCCCCCCTAACCCCCCGGGGGGGCCCCCCCCCTTCCCGGCTCCGGGGGCCACCAAGCGGGGGCCCCCCCTCCCCCCCCCCCCCGAGCCCCAGGTCCGGCCCCATCCCGGGCGCCCGGGGGTTTAAAACCCGGGGGCGGGGCGGGGGGTTAACCCCCAAAGCCCCCGGGAGACAAATTTTTGGCCTTTGGGAGGGGGGCGGGGGGCCCCAGCCCTAAGGGCCCCCCCTTTCCCCCCCGGGCGGGGTAAACCACCCCGGGGGAAAACCCCGGGGGAGGCCCCTGGGGAAGGCCCCCGGGGCCCGGGGGGGACCTGGCCCCGGACCCCCCCCCGCCCCCGGGCCCCGGGCCCTTCCAGGTTGGACCCGGAAAATCTTCCCCCGCCCTTTCCCATCCCTTTAAGAATTCCCCAGGGGCGGGGCCAGACATTTTGGGGCCTTGCCCCCAGGGTTTAAAACGAACTTTCCCCCCGGTGGGGGAGGCCCCCGGTTGGGCCGGCTCCCCCCGGTCCGGGCCCTAAAGGGCCTTCCCCCCCCCCGGGGAAAAAGGGGGGCCCCACTTTCCCCCAGACCCCCCAAGGGGAAGGGCCCAACCCCCAAAAAAGGGGGGGAAACCCCGGGGGAAGGGGGGAAAAGGGAGGAAAAAGGGAAAGGGAAAAGGGAAAAGGGGGGGAGGCCGGGGGGGGGGGAAAAGGGGGAGGAAGAAAAAGGGGAAAAGGGAAAAGGGGAAAAGAAAAAAAAGGGAAAGGGAAAAAGGGGGGGGGAAAAGGGGAAAAAGGGGAAAGGAAAAGGGGGAAAAAAGGGGGGGGGGAAAAAAAAGGGAAAGGGGGGAAAAAAAAAAGGGGGGGGAGGGAAAAAGGGGGGGGAAAAAGCAAAAGGGGGAAAAAGGGGGGGAAAAAAAAAGGGAAAAAGAGGGGGAAAGGGAAAAAGGAAAGGGGGGAAAAAAAAAAAGGGGAAAGAAAGGGGGGGGGGGAAAAGGGGGGGGGAAGAGGGGGGGAAAGGGAGGGGGAAAAGGGAAAGGGAAAAGAAAGGGAAGGAAAAAAAAGGGGGGGGAAAAGGGGAAAAAGGGGAAAAAAAGGAAAAAAAAAAAAGGGAAAGGAAAAAAGGGGGGACAGGAAAAAGGGGGGGAAAAAAAAAAAAAAAAGGGGGGGAAAGGGAGGGGAGAAAGGGGAAAGGAAAAGAAAAAAAAAGGGGGGAAAAAAAGGGAAAGGGAAAAAAGGGGAGGGGGAAAAGGGGGGGAAAAGGGGGGGGGGAAGGGGAAGGGGAAAGGAAAAAAAAAAAGGAAAAAAAAAAAAAGGGAAAGGGGGGAAAAAGGAAAAAAAAGGAAGGAAGGAAGGAAAAGGGAAGGAAGGAAGGAAGGAAGGAAGGGGAAGGGGAGGGGGAAAAGGGGAGGGAAGGGAAGGAAAAAAAGGGGGGAAAGGGAAGGAAGGAGGAAGGGAAGGAAGGGGGAAGAAGGAAGGAAAGAAGGAGGGGGGGGGGGAGGGGGAAAAAGGAAGGAAGGAGGAGGGGAGAAAGAAAGGGAAGGAAGGAAGAAGGAAGGGAAGGAAGGAAGGAAGGAAAGGAAGAAGGAAAGAAAGAAGAAGAAAGAAAGAAAGAAAGAAAAAGAAAAAAAAGAAAAAGAAAGGAAAAAAGAAGAAAAAGGGAAAAAAAAGGAAAAAAAGGGAAAAAAGGGGAAGGGGGGGGGGAAGAAGGGGGGGAGGGAGGAAAAGAAGGAAGGAAAAAAAAGGGAGGAGGAGGAAAGGAAGGAGGGGAGGGAGGGGGAGGAAGAAAGGAGGGGAAGAAGGAGGGAAGGAAGGAAAGGAAGGAGGAAAGAAAGAAGAAAGGGGGAAGAAGGAAAGGAAAAGGGAGGAGGAAGAGAAAAGGAAGGGAAAAAGGAGGAGGGAGGGAAAAAAGGAAGGAATTTGGAAGGGTTATGTAAAGTAAAAATTAAGAATTTTGGGGATGTGGTTTAAGGGGAAACCTTTTAAAATTAAAAAAAAAATTAAAGCCCCTTAAAGGAGGCTCCCGGGGGCCAGGAAAACCCCAAACATTTTTCAGATAACTAAGGATTGGAAGCAAAGGAGAGGAGTTGGGCGAGGGCTAAGCAAGTTGTGGCACCTGAATGTGGTGGGATAATAGTCAATCAAGAATCAGTGTATTAAGCACCTACTCTGGGCCAGGAACTGGGCTAAGTGCCCAGGATACAAAGAGGAAAAAGGCAGTTTTCGAGAAGCTTCCGATCGAATGGGGGACAACGTGCAAACAGGCTTACAGAGCAAGCTCTGGACAGGAGATGGAAGCCAGAGGGCGGGCGGGGCTTGGGAGCGGGGAGGGGGGGGGCAACCAGATCTGTAAGAAACAACATGTACAACGAAGGCAGAGATTCGTGGAAAGAGCCATGTTCGCCCATGCAGAACGGAGCCAGGGAAACAATTGCTTCGAAGCCACAAGGGACAAAAGATCCAACAGGACTCAGACCAGATGGAAGGAGGTGGGGGAATCCAAGGCCCAGGCCAAGGGGCTCACCTGGGCTGCCATTCTGAGGGCGGAGCTGTCATGGGAGGGGCTTTTTTGCTTTGGGAGGGGTTGGCCCGTCCCAAAAGTTAACAGAACCAGCAAAAACTCGTCCTTCAAGGGAGAGAATGGGCGGGAAAGACAGAGAAAACAAAAGAGAAGAGGGAGAAGAGACAGAAATGAGAGGAGAGACAGAGAAATAGAGGCAGAGACAGAGAGAGAGAAAGAAGAAAGAAAGAAAAGAGAAGAGGAGAGAAAAAAGAAGGAGAGACGGAAAAGGAGAGCAGAGAGAGAGAAATGAGGACGGAGAAAGAGGAGAGCAGAGACAAAAGAGAGGAGACGAGAAATGAGGCGAGACAGAGAGGAAATGGAGACAGAGAAAGAAAAAGAGGGGAGAGAAGGACAGAAAAGAGGAGGAAGAGAAAAGGGGAGACAAGGAGGAAGGGGGACAGAGAAAAAAGAGGAGATGAGGGAGAGACAAAATGGAGGAGGAAAAGACAGAGAAGGAAGAGAAAGAGAGACAAAGAGAGAGAGGCAGAGACAGAGACAAAAATGAGAGGAGAGACAGAGAAATAGAGGCAGAGACAGAGAGAGAGAAATGAGAGACAGAGAAAGACAAAGAGAGAGATAGAGGCAGAGACAGAGACAAAAATGAGAGGAGAGACAGAGAAATAGAGGCAGCAGAGAGAGAAATGAGAGACAGAGAAAGACAAAGAGAAGAAAGGGAGAAAAAGGAGGAGACAGAGAAATGAGGAGAGAAGGAAGTGAGAGAAGGAGAGAGGAGAGACAGGACAGAAATGGGGGAGACAGAAAAGAGGCAGAGACAAGAAGGAAAGGAGACAGAGAAAGACAAAGGGAGGGGAGCAGGAAAAATGAGGAGGAGGTGGAGAAGAAGGGGAAATGAGAGACAGAGAAAGAAAGGGAGAGAAGGAAAAAATGAGAGGAGAGACAGAGAAATGAGGCGAGAGAAGAAAGAGAGAAGAGGAAGAGAAGGAGGCGAGACAGAGACGAAATGAGAGGAGAAGAAAATGAGGAAGGAGAGAGAAATGAGAGACAGAGAAAGACAAAGAGAGAGATAGAGGCAGAGACAGAGACAGAAATGAGAGGAGAGACAGAGAGAGAAAAGAGAAGAGAAAAAAAGAGAGATGAGGCAAGAAAAAAATGAGAGGAGAGAAAGAAATGAGGAAGAAAGAGAGAGAAATGAGAGACGGAGAAAAAGGAGAGAAGAGACAAAATGGAGGGGCAGAGAAATGAGGCAGAGACAAAGAGAGAAATGGGAAGGAAAGAAAAAGGGAGATGAGGGAGAAAGACAGAAAGAGGAGAGACAGGAAATAGAGGAAAAGAGAGAGAAATGAGAACAGAGAAAAAAAGAGAAGGAGGCAGAGAAGAGACAAAATGAGAGGGAGACAGAAATGAGGGAGACAGAGAGAGAAATGAGGGAAAGAAAGACAAAGGAGAGATGAGGCAAGACAAGAAGAAATGGGAGAGGAAGAGAAATAGAAGAGCAGAGAGAAGAAATGGGCAAAAGCAGGAAAAGGAGGGAGAAGAAGGGAGGGAGACAAATAGGCGGGAAAGGAGGAGAAAAGAGCAGGAAAGAAGAGAAAAGGCGAGCGGACAAAATGGGGAGAGAAGAGAAATGAGGGAAGGATAGGGAAAGGGCGGGCAAGGGAGTGAGGCGGCGGAAGAAATGGGGGGGGGAAAATGGGGGCGAGCGGAAGTGAGGACAGAGGAAAGGCGGGATGGGGCCAAACGAGTGGGGGAAAATGGGGGACAAGAAAGAAAGGGGGGAGGAGGCAGGAGAAAGGGGAGGAGGCGAGAAAAGGGAACAAAAAGAAATGAGAGACAGGCAGAGGATGAGGCGGACGGTAAGGGAAGTGGGCAAAAAACAAGAGGATGGGGGACGGGGACAGAAATGGGGGAGGCGGCGGGGGGAAAAGGAAAGCAAGGGTATTTGGGGGCAGAGAAAAAATGGGGAGACAGGAAAAGAGGGGGAAGGGAAAGGGAGGCGGGAGGGCGACGGCGAAATGGGGGAGGGCGAGAGAAAGGGTAGGGAAAGGCGGGGTGTGGGGGAACGGACTAAGGACGAAATGGGCGAGACGGTGGGGAAATGGGACGGAAAAGCAAAGGAGGGAAACGGACAAAAATGGAGGAGAAGAGGAGGCGAAGAGAGAAGTGGGCGGAGATGGGCAGAGAAGAACAGAAATGAGAGGGAACGAAGAAGGGAGCAAGGGGAAAGAACACAAAAGAAAAAAATGGGGAAAGAGACAAAATAGGGGCAAAAAGGGCGAACAAAAGGGGGAGGAAGGAAAACCCAAAAAGACAGGGGGCAAAATCAGAGGAGGCCTGTGGGACCGGAGGGAGAGGACTTGGCCAGAGTCATGCAGCTACAAATACCAGACCCTGAGATCTTCTGACACCCCCCCCCCCGTGTCCAGAGCTGTCCCCACTCCTCCTGAGGACCGGCAGCCTTTGCTGTTCTCCTCCCACCAGCCCCCACCCCCAGCCCGTCTTGCAAAACCTCAGAGCACCTTCTGGCCCTGGAGCCCGGAGATTCTAGGAAATGCCCTTCCTGGGAGCTGCCCTTGTTGGCTGGGACCAGGAACTAGCTCAAGGGTGATCTTGGGCCGTGTGCAGAGAAAAGTGGAGGAAGAGTCAGGTGGGGCCGAAGGGGGGGACACGTGGAGGGGGAGGCTTTGGGGATCTGTGGGCCTGCATATCTGTTTGCATCTTTGTGGGAGCATCTCTGAAGCACTGAATAGGCCCATGGGGAGGCCTTGGGGGCCTCTGGCGTGGGGAACCCCGACCCCTTCCAAGGCACCTGGGAGTGCTTTCATTAGAAAGTCCTCCACCTGCCTCCCTGCCGCTTCCCCGGCACTCTGGCACCGAGCAAAGGAGCTCCCCTCCTCCACACGGGGCACCCACCCTTTGGGCTCATTGCCAGGCTCCTCAGCTTCTCCTCACATGCAACGGAGGCTCTCGGACCCTGGACGTCCCAGCTTTCTAACACTTCCTATGGGCTGCTTGCCAGCCATTGCTTCTGCTTGCAGAGACACTAAGACCCTCTGAGATGTGAGCCTCCAACGAGCACTTATTAGTCACCTACTGTGTGCCTCATGCCAAGGGTGCAAAGACTTTTCTACCTTCCCACCCCCCCATCCCCCAAAGAAAATTCTATAATGGTCTGCTTTTAAAGCCCTTCTTTGGGACTAACCCTCTTTAGTTTCTGCTTTCTATCTGGTGCTGACCCAAACCAGCCTGTCTCTGTGACTGCCTCAGTCTCTTTCTTTCTCTCCATCCCCCTCCACATACCATACACGTACTCTTCCCCCTCTCTTTCTCCATCCTCTTCTCTCTGTCTGTCTCTCTCTGTCATCTCTATCATCTTTTTCTTGTCTGTCTCTGTCTCTGTCATCTCTCTCTTTCTTTCTCTCTTTCTCTCTCTCTCTCTCTCTGTCATCTCTCTCTCTCTGTCTCTCTTCTCTCTGTCTCTGTCTCTGTCATCTCTCTCTGTCTCTGTCTCTCTCTGTCTCTCTGTCTCTCTCTATCTCTCTCTCTGTCTCTCTCTCTGTCTCTCTCTCTCTCTATCTCTTTGTCTCTCTCTGTTTGGCTGGGTCTCTTCTCCCTGCCTTCCTCTCCTTTGTCTCTCTCCCCTCCTCCATTCTCGCCTCCCCTACCTCTGCCTCATCTGTCACTCTTGTCGCCTCCCTCTCCCCTTTCTCCTTCCTCCTCTTCCTGTGTTTGGGAGTAATTGCAGAGCGCCAGTCGGGGGTAATTAGCCCCAGCTTAGACAGCTCAATCTCAAGGTGGTTTTCTCTCTCTTAACAGCCTCATTCAGCACCCAAGAGCTGCCACAAAGGGCTTAATAGCCTATAATGACAGGCCACCCACCCCTCGGGATCCGCCAGCTTCCTGCCCTGAGTGGGCCCCCCCCCCCCAGCCAGAGAAATGTCAGCGGGCTGTGGTCAGTCAGCTCTGCCCCCTCCGCTGCCAGCTTGGCTCGTGGCAGCGCTGACGTCCCGGGCTCCTGGCCGCGAGCTTGGGAAGGGCCGCAGCCTCATTCGGTGAGATGCGCCCTCACCTTAGCCTCCCCCTTCTCATCTCTCACCCTGCCCCGTCCCCTCTCCATGATCCCCTCCCACCCTCTCTGTTCCCTCATTCCTTCTGCTGCCGGAGCCCCGGGGTGGGCTCCAGGGCCCACCCCAACGACGTCCATCCCTCCCCCCGGGCGGCTCTCACCCAGGTTCCTCCCAATATGTGACTGTCCAGGCTTGATTTTGCCTCCTAGACGGGTTCCTCCTAGATGGGACCGGCTGGGAGCCGCCAAAGGGGATGCAGAGCTTAGGGACTCATAGTTGGAACGGCTTTTCCCGGAAGGGCTGGGCCAGTTCCCGGCAGTGAGCCTGGGTTCCTCGTGGCCCATCTTCCCCTTTGGCCAACTTTGGGTCTGATGGGAGGAGGGGGCGCTTCAGAGTTGTTTGAATTTGCCTTTTTTAAGCAGTAAGTTATTTGAAGCATTTTATATGCTGCTCGATAACTGGAACCGCTTCCTGTGTAATTCCCTGTTTCTGTGGCGTGGCCGCTTCTCGGGGAGGGAAGGAACGGCTCCTCTTCTCGTCACTTTGAATTTGTTCCTCGGGTGTCTTGGATGCGAGCAGAAAAAAAGGACTTCAAGGGTTCTCCCCGGGGCGGGGAGATAATGAACCCTATTTGGGACCTTCCGAGTTTGAGGCGGCCAGCGGGTGAAAGGGCCAGCAGGAAGCCAGCCCTTGGGCTCAGAGCCCGTCCGGGTCTTCAGGATAATAACATTCAGATCTGTGGGAGGAGCTGAGATCAGAGCCTGGCACACAGTAGGCACTTGTTAAATGTTTATTGACTGACTACTGAGCTCACCAGGATGGGGGGCAGGAGGTGCCCAATTTATGCTTCATGAACGAATGAATGAATGAGGTCCTAGCCTCCCTCGATGTTTAGTACCTGCATCTCCTTCAGTCACAGGGTCTAACCTAGTTCAGGGTCATTATAACCGTTCCCCACTGGTCCCGGCCTTGTCTCTCCCCTCCTTAATCCGTCTCCATAGGTGACTCCCGGAGGCCTCTCAAGTAGAACATGGAGTCCTCAGCCTGGCATTCAAAGCCCCCTCGGCCTGGCTCTGACCCTCCTCGGTAATTACTTCCTGCACCTTCTCTCCTGTGCTAAGCTCTGAAGTCTCAGATCAGGGCCCTGGAAACCACCTTGTTTCTGATCATAGGATGGGACCAGGGGGAGGGGGGGTTGGTCACAGGATGGGACCCAGAGGGGGGGGGCCCTTGGGCACAGGATGGGACCCAGAGGGGGGGGCCCTTGAGCACAGGATGGGACCCAGAGGGGGGGCCCTTGGGCACAGGATGGGACCCAGAGGGGGGGCCCTTGGGCACAGGATGGGACTGGGGCGGGGGGCCTTGCCCGAGATGGCTTAGCCAGTTGGTGACTCAGCAGAGGCTCCTGCTGCCAGACCCTGCCTCTGGTGGGAGCTTCCACCCCCACCATGGAGGATTGTGGTCAGGTCCCCGTTAGCCAGGCTAGAGCTTTCTCTGGACCAGATTTCATTCCCAGGAGCGGTCCGGCCGTCCTGGGGCCCCCTGCTCCCTCCGCAAAAGGGCCCAGGCAGGCGGCTAGTGCCATGGAAGCTCCGAAAGGGGCGGGAAGGTTCCCACCCACAGGGCCCGGCCGCAACCCCTGACCCAGGGCAAGGGGAAAAATGCCGCTTCCAGCTTCTGACGGAGCAAAGGCTGCCGAAGATGAAGCGTCCGCCTGCTTCCGGCCCCCACCGCCGTCAGCCCCGGCGCGAGAAGAAAGGTCAGTGCAATTACCGCTAACCAGGGCTGGAGGCGCTCGGGCCAGGAGGCCGGGGACAGTATTGACAAACCCGGGGACAGCGGCCACTCCAAGGGGCTGATTTCCTCTGCATCGATTGGAACCCACTTACCTCTAATTCAGCATTTAGGAGTTCGAACAGACACAGCCAGAAGGTGGCCAGACAGCGCCCAGGGAATGAGGGGGGGCACAACCAGACAGCGCCCGGGGGCCTAAGGGGGGGCGGCCAGAGGCAGGCGGCCCCACAGCACCCAGAGAATGAGGGGGGGCACAACCAGACAGCACCCAGGGGCCTGGGGGGGCAAAGGGGACCTGAGGCAGGGTCACCGAGACCTGCAGGGGTCTCTGCTGCCTCCAGGACTAAGGCCGGGCTTTTCTCTCTGACACTCAATACCCTCTGGGTTTGTTCTGTCTCCTCCACCATCTGGTCCAGTGAGTCCAGAACCCTCCTCTGTCCTCTGCCCGCATCCTGGCTGCTTCCCCTTGTGTACCTGCCTCCCTACCTGGGAACCCTCCAGCCTTCTGACTGCCTGTCCTGGGCTTCTCCCATTCTAGAGAAGCTCCAAATCTGCCTCCTCCGGGAAGCCTTCCCGGGTGCCCCTGCCCTCCCTTCCATCCACACGAAGCTCTTTCCTTCCCAGCCTCTGACACCGCCCAGCCTGGCAGGACTGCAAGGACCCCAGACCATTTCCTCCAACTTCATTCCACAACAACGGAAAAGCAGAGACCCAGAGAGGGGTAACATTCGTTTTCCTCTGGTTGTTTGGGGGGCCTTAGTGTTGTTACTAGAGAGACTTCTCAGAGGCAGAGATCATGTCCTCCATAGTGTCCAGCACAGTAGGTATTCCATAGAGATGAAAGGAAGGATGCAGCAAACGAGAGGAGAAAAGAGGGAGGAAGAATAGAAGGAAGGAAGGAAGGAAGGAAGGAAGGAAGGAAGGAAGTAAGGAAGGAAGGAAGGAAGGAAGGAAGGAAGGAAGGAAGGAAGGAAGGAAGGAAGGAAGGAAGGAGGGAGGGAGGGAGGGAGGGAGGGAGGGAAGGAGGGAGGAAGGAAAGAAAGAAGGGAGAGAGGAAAGAAGAGAAGGAGAAAGGAAAGAAGGAAAGAAGGAGGAAGGAACCGAAATTGCTTTAGAAATGGGAGGTAATATGTCAAAGGATTGCCTACACGCACTCCCCATTCTGCTGCTTTTCCTCTACGTGTGGGGCTTTCCTTGTTTTGCTGCCTTGTTATGTTTGAATTGATCATTTTGTGGTTAGACTTTTTTCCTCCCAGGAGAAATATCTGTGGATGGCAAAGGGGGGACCAGAAATAAAGGCTTCTGTGGGTGGAAGGGGAGAGCATGCCAGCCTCCTCCCACTCTGGCCTGGGAATGAGTTCTCGGGTCCCCCAGCGCCTCCAAGAGCTTTTCTCTGGCCCACCTTGCTCCGGTCTTGGCCCCTGTCGCCTCTCCCTGACCCTCCCCTTCGATGGGGTAACAGGCGAGGGGTCGGGCATGCTTAGGCATCTTCAGGCAGAGTTCGGACGGCCACATGGGAGGGTGCAAGTGTTCGGGCTTGAGGCCCCTGAGTCCCCTCCCAGATCGGGCTTTTGGGGGTGTTGGGCTGGGATCCATGCAGCCTGACAGTTATTACCATATTACATACGTAATTATAATCACCTGTGATGCTGCCGAGCCTTGGGCAGGCCCACACACTAACCCTCCCCCTCCCCTGCCCCCTGCCCCCTGCAGGAGCTCTCCCCGTGCCAGGAGGAGTGCCATGCTGGGCAGAGCGTTAGCAGTCCTTGCTGCTTCAGGGAGAGAGCACGGCCGCGTTTCTGCCTGGGATTCGCCTTCCTCCCGCTCCTCACTTGTTCGCCCTTGAAACCTGGCAGCGGATGCAGCGGCTCTGCCCTCCTGCTCCGAGGGCCAGCCCTGGATCTTCTCTCAGTCCGCACCCCCCTGAGCTCTGCGCTCCAGGACTGTTGGACCAGCCTTTTCTCTCCTCAGCTGCCCTTTTCACTGGTTTTCCCTCCTAATTTTCCTGCTACCTCTCTGACCAGCCTTGCCCTTGGGACTGCCCGGGATCTCCTCAGTCCCAGTCCCTGGGACTGCCCAGGCTCTCAGTCTCGGCCCCTGGGACTGCCTGGGCCTTGCCCTCATGCAGGGGTTTCCCCCAAGGACCTGCAGGGGCCCTCTTCCCTAGGGTCTCAGTGACCTCCTCAGTTCTCAAGCGCGCATCCATTTGGTTATCAGTTTCACGTTGGTAATTCCCTGTTCTAGATCCACAGCCATGTCCTGAGCTCCGGTCCCACGTCCTCCAAGGGGTCGGACGGCTCCACTTGGGCGTCCCATGGCTACAATATGTCCAACCCTGATCTGTCCGAAGCATTTTGCCCAATCGCCCCCCCCCCCACAGATTCCCTATCCCTGGTGGGGGTGTCACAGGGCTGTCACCGCCTGCCCAGCCCCCGAGCTTTGTAGGCTCAGAGTTACCCTGGGTTCCTCTCACTCGCTCCCTCACCCAGACAGTCCCAAGTGCTCTGTTCCCTCTCCACATCTCCTATGGTCCCTCTTTCCTGCCAACAGGGACACCTGACTAATTCAGGGCCACATTATTGTCGGGGATAATAGGGTCCCAGCTGGTCTCTTGCATCAGTCTCCCCTCCCATCTCTCTTCCCTGCAGCCGGACCTGCCTAAAGCCCGGGGGGGTGTGGGGGGGAGTAACCCTGGGGCCAGCTCCCCATCGCCTCTGGGATGAAAAGCCAGCCGTGATGGCCCTTAAAGGCCGTGGTGATCTGGCTCCACGCTGGGGAGTGGGCTCCCCCTCTGCCAGGGGCTGTTCCAGCCAAATCCGCTTATTGGCCACGGGACGAGGACTGGGCCGGAAAGTGTGCAGGTGAGTGTGTCACTGTGGGCTCGGCTGTGATGAGGTCAGAGCGGCGGTGATGTCTGCAAGAAGGAAGTGGAGGGGCTGGGGGCTGGGGGGTGGACACCCCCGGAACCGGCTGTGGGGCCTAGGGTCGCCCATGGGGACGTCAGGTTTGTGCATCGCAGACATGGACAGTTAGGGGCAAGGAAGGAACGGCCACCCGAGGCTTCGATAATGCTGTGGAAAGCATCGTGGGGGGGGGGGGGGGGGGGAGTCCTGGAGTTCCAACCCCTCGAGCAAGTTCTTTGGGCCTCAGTTTCCTCATCTGTAAGATGGGGCACTGAGGAGGACCAGCTCCTGGGCGGCTGCACCAGGGCTGTGGGATTTGGGGTCAGCGCCCCGGGCTCTGGCAGTGGGAGGGGTCGGGACGTCAGAAAGCGGCTTCTTGGACATCCTGGCAAAGTCCTGCGGGCTCTGACCCTCTGTGCTGGGGGGGGGGGGGGGGGAGTACAGACAGCCTCCACCTCAGAGAGAGGGGAGGCTGAGGGAGGCGCATCCACATAAGCTCCTTATGTTGGGAGCCAGTGGGCGGCTGCTGACATTTCCAGAGCGAAGCCGGCAGCCCCGGGCGGCCTCTGATATTTAGACAGAGATTAGCGGCTCTGGGATCTCTGGCTGGCTCACTTTGCGCTCCCCTCTGGCCCGCTTTGATGTGGAACTTTTTAATAAGTCATCCCCCCCTCCCGCCTCCCCCTGCCAGCTCACCACTTGGCTAAAGCCCCGGGGGCTCCTCTGGCTCTCCCGCCCAGTGCCCGCCCCCCACGCCCAGCCCCCTCTGCCTGCTCCCCGCTTCGGCCTCTCCAGCCCTGGGCTTCTGGGAGACGAGCTCTTGGGCCCGGCTCGCGCACCCCTTCCCCCACCTGGCGGCCCTGCCGCCTCTGAAGCTGGCCCTCGGGCCCGGGCCGCTCCTGGACTCGGTTCCGGCTTTAGTTTGGGCCCCGGCCCTCCCTGTGTCCAAACTCCGGCGCGAGCCGGCTGGACCCCAGGTTCTGTGGAAGGCCCCGCTCTGGCCCTGCAGCCAGCGACCCCCAGCTCTGCTCTGAGCCCGGCCGGCGATACTGCGCCTCTCCCTCTTACAGCCTCAGTTTCCTTATCCGGAAAATCGGTCCTGACGCTTTTTATCCCCCCCCCCTTCTGGGGGTTATGAGGCCGACCCTAAGTCTCAGCCAAGAACAAAAGAAATCTCGGAACACCCGGAACGGTAGCGGAAGGGGAGGGTCAGGGCCCCCCTGCCCCTGCTGTCTCCCCTCCCCGGGCCTCCCTCAGCCTTGGGTCCCAGTCTGCAAAATAAGAACCCGAAGCCCCTTCCCCTCTCCCAGGGACACCCGGGCTCAGAGAACGAGGAGATCGGCAAAGAGCGGTTCAGGCCGGGAGACCCTGGGGAGGGGCCCCGAGACCCCTGGGAACGGCCCCAGACCCCGGGGAGGGGCCTGAGACCCCGGGGAGGGGCCCGAGACCCCAGAGAGCGGAGACCCCAGGGAGGGGCCCTGAGACCCCGGGGAGGGGCCTGAGACCCCGGGGAGGGGCCCGAGACCCCGGAGAGTGGAGACCCCGGGGAGGGGCCCCAAGAGTGTCAATGGGTGAGTAAGCACCAAGGCCAGCTCCCGGGCTGCTTGCTGTGCCCCGCCCCCCAGGGGAGGGCCCTCAGCCCCTCACCCGGCCGAGAAAACTGAGGCTTAGAAGGGAGAAAGGGACTCCCTGGTTCCTCGGTCCCAGCCGGCCTCACCCCCGCTTTGCCGCCCCTCCCGCCCTCGGCTCTCCCCGCTCCGCTCGGACCCCGAGCCGCGGCCTCCTGGCAGCCCCACGGACAGTGTCCCCCCATTTATTATCCCCTGTTCGCCCCGGACCCGCTTCTGCTCTCGGCGGGTTCCCACCGCGCGGGGGGTCCCGGGGCCGCCCGCAGAGTCTGGCGCGGGCCCCGCCGCAGCAGGCGCCTAATAACTGCGCGGGCGCCCGGATCCGGAGGTGTCGGGGGCGGGACCGCCCGCGCCGGGGCCCGCCGGGATCCGGCCTCCTGGAGGGTGCGGACGGGCCCCGTTGGTGCCTCGGGCGCGGGCGCTGTCGCGTGTGTCCGAAGCCTTGGCGCGGGGGAGGGGGGCTGCCTTGCCAGACCGGGGGGGGCAGTTTCCGTCCCGCCACGCGGCCCGCCCCGAGGGGCTGCCGGGCATCTGGCTTCTCCCCGGCAGCCGCAGAGGGAAGGGGGCCCCTGGCCGGGCCTGGAACCGCCCCGGCGCCCCGCTCCGCGCCGCCATTAGAGGGGAGCAACCAAATGGAGATGAAATGGCTGACTGATTGCCTGGGGGGACGGGCAAAGGCCGGAGCCTGACCGAGGGGTTGAGACCCCCCTTCCGTTGGGGCCACGTCGGCCTGGTCCTTCGCGGACAAAGGGGAAATTGACCTGCCCGGCTGCCATCTCAGGGGGGGAAGGGGGGGGGAGAACGGGGGGGGGGGAGGGGGGAACTGGGGGGGAGAACGGGGGAGGGGAAAAACTGGGGGAGAGGGGGAGGGAGAACTGGGGGGGGGGGGGGAGAACTGGGGGGGAGAACGGGGGGGAGAGCGGGGGAGGGGGAGAACTGGGGGGAGAGCGGGGGAGGGGAGAACTGGGGGAGAGCGGGGGAGGGGAGAACTGGGGGGGCGGGGGAGGGGGAGAACTGGGGGGAGAACGGGGGGGGAGAGCGGAGGAGGGGGAGAACTGGGGGGGAGAACGGGGAGGGGGGGGGGAGAACTGGGGGAGCGGGAGGGGAAACTGGGGAAGAACGGGGGGAGAGGACGGGGGATTCCCCCCCCAGGGCCCGCGGGAGGGGCCCACCCAGCCCCGGCCCCCTGCCCCAGGGCACGCTGACATTTATGTGGCGCCGGGGCTCAGAAAGGTCAGTACTGGATTTGCCTGAGCTCCCACAGCTGATGTCGGAAGCTGGAGAGGACACTCACGAACTGCCGGAAAAGGAGGGCCTGAGCGCCCCAGGGAACGCGGCCCCCGCTGGCAAAGACAGGGGGGTTTCCGCCCCGGAGCAGGGGCCGCCCGTCCCCGGGCCCTGAGGCCAGAAGTGACCCCTGTGTGACCGTCCCTTCCCTCCCAACTGCCCTCCCGTCAGGGAGCCCTGTTCTGACCCTCCTCCGCACCCCGGTGGCCCCCCCCCTCCCCACCCCCCCAGGGCCCCACCCGGCCCCAAGTCCCCAGAGCCTGGCCCGAGTCAAAGCGTCCCTCCCAGTTGCCTCCGAGCCTCCTGTCCCTGGGCCCCCCCCCGGCCCCCACCCCTTGGTCCCATTTTCCAAAGCTGGTCCCTCCCCCAAGGGCCCCATTGTTCTGAAAAGCTGAGCCACAACCGAGGGGCCTCCGCCCCCTCCCCGAACCCAGGTGTTCCCCGGGCAGGGGAGGGGGCTTAGCTGAGGCCTGCCTGGGGCTGCTGGCAGTGCCCTCGCCCAGCCGGCGGGCCGCTTCCTCCACTATCCTGACTAATCCTGGCCTGCGCAACGGAGCCCTCAAAGCAATTGCCTCTCTCCCTAGTTCTGCCTCCGCTGGGGTCTCGCCACAGCTGGCCAGCGGCGGCTCTGGACAGGGGACCCGCTTCCCAGGCAGACGGAGGGCAGCTCCGGAGCCCCCGGTGTCCAGAGAGTCTTGATGTTCAGAGAGGCCCCGGTGTCCAGGCAGAGAAGCATCCCTCCTCTCCGGAGTCCCGGGAAGCTCCTGCGACCCCGGGGCCCGCCGGTAGCCAGGTGTTTGCAGAGCAGGCTGGGCGGGAGTATCCTGACTCCATCTTCCGGCCCCACGCTCAAAGCAAACAGCCTCCTGTAAAGCCTGCCTCCCCAGAGTCTCCCAGCCCCAGCCGATGCACGTCCTTCTGTCATCCAGCCCGCCTCCTCGCCTGCCTGCGGCAATGTGAGCCCAGCTGCAGCTAACATCCGAGCGGCCGGCTGGCCCTCAAATAGCTTTTGGGGGAGGGGCCCTGCTTCCCACTCCCACCTTCTCCCGGCAGCCCTCCTAAAGCTGCTGAGCTGGCCGGAAGCGCCCCCTCTGGCTGCCGCGACCCTGTGGTCGGGACCCTGCCTGTCAGCTGCTGGGAGAGTCTGCCAGGTGCTGGCCTCAGGCCGCTTTCGCCAAATGAGAAACTGAGGCTTGCAGGCTGAGCCCGTCCTGGCCCTGGAGCCCCGCTTTCTGTCCCCTGCCCAGAGCCTCGGGACAGACCTACAGCTGGAGCCCCAGGCCCGAGTCTGACCTGTTCGCCCACGCTCCTGACCGAGCTAATGAAGCTCCCACCCCTTACTTCCGGGCTGGTCTCCAGGAGACGGTGGGAGCTGGGGAGGGGGCAGGCCGGCGCTGGCTCCCTTCTTGGGGCTCCTGCAACAGCTGGAGCCGGTCTCTGGTGTAAGAGGGACAATCCCGGAGGGCCCCAGAGGAGGCGGCAGGCTACTGGCCCGTGGGCGGGGAGCGAGAGGGAGAACTTGAGGCCCTGGAGAGGCGGCGACACACTGGCCCGTAAAGTGGGGGGGCTCCGGATCAGACCCGAGGAAGGACGCGCTGGGGGGGAGGGGGAGGGAGAATTCTGGAGTGGGGCCCTGAGGAGGGTGGCAGCTTGGCCTCGGGCTTGGGGGTTCGAGTGGGCGCTGCGCAAGTGAATGGGGCCTGGGACATTTGGTGGACGGTTCACAAGATTCTGCCCATTAGTGAGATGAGGGCCTCGCGCGCCCGTCAGAGTCGGCAGGCCTGGATGCCGCCCCGCCTCTCAGACAAGGAGGCGATGACGACGTCCCTGCCCCGAGATCCGACCTTCCCGGGCCAGTGCGCGGCGAGGGCAGAAAGCAGCGCCCCTCCCATGGGAGACGGAGAGGCCGGGCCGGGGCTGTGTGGGGGAGGCGCCTGCTGAGTCGGGGAGGCTGGCGCTGCCCCCAGGAGCACTGACAAGATGCCCCCGGCGAGCCGGGCTTGTTCGGGCCGGGCCGGTCACTGAGGCGGAAAGCCCGGGGCCGGGGCGCGGCCGGGCCCCCGCTGGTGGGCCAGCGCCCAGCCCGCGGCCCCTCTGAGCCCGGCGGCCTCCCCGGGGCCTGCCAGGGAGGCGGCAACCCCGGCCCCTCATAGGCTCCCCGGCCTCGGAGAGGTCTGCGAGCCCGGCGTTGCCCGCGGGTCCCCTGCCCGGATTGGGGTGGCGGCGGGGCAGGAGGAGGGAGGGATCATGCGAGCTGAGGGCCACATCTTGCAGAAAAGGGAAGGGTTCCAGGGGAGCCGGGGTCGGGAGAGCGGCGGGGCTGGGGGGAGCTGGGCTGCCCTGCCCAGGGTGGGGAGGTGCTAGCCCAGGCTGCTCCCGCCCTGCGCCGCGCTCCCAAACCAGACTGTGGGGGCATTGCCTGTCAGAGCGGGGAGGGGCCGCCTGTCAGAGTGGGGGGCAGGGCTGCCTGTCAGAGCGGGGGAGGGGCGGGCCGCCCAGAGCGGGGAGGCCTGTCAGGAGCGGGGGAGGCCGCCTGTCAGAGCGGGGAGGGGCGGGCCGCCTGTCAGAGCGGGGGCGCCGCCTGTCAGAGTGGGGACGTGCAATGCCTGTCAGAGCGGGGAGGGGGTGGCCGCCCATTAGGAGCGGGGGAGGGGAGCAAATAGCCTGTCAGGAGCGGGGAGGGGCCGCCTGTCAGAGCGGGGGAGTGGGAGGGGCGGGGCCACCTGTCGAGCGGGGAGGGGAGGGGTGGGGCTGCCCGCCGAGCGGGCACCTGCACGGGGACCCTGCCCAGCCCCTGGAGGCCGCTTTTCTTGCTCTGCCAGACCCCATCTCACTGAGGGGCGCCTGCTCGCTCTGGCTCCCCGTCCCGCTTAAAAGGCTCCCGCGGAGGAGGGAGGAGGCCGCGGGCCCTGCCGCCTGTCCCCGTCCGTGAAGAAGAGTCTGCAGGCCCGGCGCTGTATATGGGGCACCAGGCGGGCCTTCCTGGGGAGGCGGCACCTGAGCCCGACGGCCCCGAGTGGGCTGGGGGAGGGGCGGCTCCCAAGGGCTGTCCTTCTGCTTGCCCCTCCTGGAGTCCCGGGCGGCCCTGTTGTAGATGGGGGAGACTGAGCAGCTGACGGGGCCCGCCCCGGGATCCAAAAGTGAGGGCGACGGGGACTCGGCTCTCCCCAAGTCTGGCCCAGAGCGCCCTGAGCGGGAGCAGCCTGCCTGCCCTCGGGAGCGGGAGAAGCGGGAACGGGCCCGCACCCCGGGCACCCTGGGCACTCTGGGCACTGGGCACCCCGGGCACTGGGCACTCTGGGCATCCTGGGCACCCTGGCACCGGGCACACTGGGCACTGGGCTCTCTGGCACTGGGCACCCCGGGCACTGGGCATCCTGGCACCGGGCACTCTGGAACCCTGGGCACTGGGCACTCTGGGCACTCTGGCCATTCTGGGCACCCTGGCACTGGGCACCCCGGGCACTGGGCACTCTGGGCTCTCTGGGGGGTGGCCCAGAGGAGTCTCCCAAGAAGGGAGCGGGCTCAGACGGAGGGGAGGGCAGAGGTTTGCGGAGAGCGGGCCCTGGGAGATCTCAAAGCACGCCTCGGGCTCGGAGCCCCTTGTGGCGCCGGCAGGAGGGGGTTGGGGGGGCAGCCGCCCTTCCCGGGAGCCCGGCCCTCCCAGTCTGATCCCGCGCCCTCGCGCCCCCTCCGCCTGCCCGCCTGGGGCTCCGGGGAGCCGTCTCCCCAAGGCAAGGAAAGGGGGGCTGGCTCGAGCCGGGCCGGACAACTCTGCCCCATCATTGGCCCCGCCCACCTCCCCCCCCCTTGGAGAAGGCAGCGACGCCCCGCGAGGAGGGACCCCCCCATCAGCGGCCTCCCCCAGAGCTCCTTAGTTCCCGGCATACAGCAGGCGCTTAATCAGTGTTCACTGACTGACCTGATCTTCCTGAGTCCCGAAGGGGCCCCGCCCACCTCGCCAATGGAGGCGGCAAACCCGGGGAGGGTCTCGGCCTCCTGGGCCCTGGAGCCCATCCCGAGCTCTGGGAGCCGGCGCACTCACCTTGGTCACCGGGTCTCTCAGGGAAGATTTACCCGCCACCTTGTGGTTGGGTTCGGTTGTGGCCCCTTTGGGGCTTTCCCGGCAAAGGTACTGACAGCGCTCACCCCTTCCTTCCCCGCCCATTCTACAGCTGAGGAAACTGAGGCACGGAGAGCTAAAGCGATTGGCCCAGGTTTGCAGCCAGTGGCTAGATCTGAACTCAGGTCTTTCTGACTCCCAGCCCAGTCCTCTGGGCAGCGGCCACTTCTGTGGCACCTACTGTGCGCCAGCCGCGGGCCAAGGAGAGCCCGGGAGGGTCCCTGGCCCCCAGGAGGAGTTATTCTAACCGGGAAACAACCGAAGGTCAATTCAAAGGGGATGGAAGCACTTCCTCTCCCAGCCCTGGTGACCCCCGGGGGGGGGGGCTGGGAGGGAGCCAACTTCCTCATTCCTCCAGAGGCTCCCAGGCTCAGCTTCCCTGAAGCTCCTCAAGCCCCGGACCTAAGCAGGGAGAAAGAGACAGAGACAGAGACAGAAAGAGAGAGACAGAGAGAGAGACAGAGACAGAGAGAGACAGAGACACAAGAGACAGAGAGAGACAGAGACAGAAAGAGAGAGACAGAGAGAGACAGAGACACAAGAGACAGAGAGAGACAGAGGGAGAGACAGAGAGAGACAGAGACAGAGAGAGACAGAGACACAAGAGACAGAGAGAGACAGACACAAGAGACAGAGAGAGACAGAGACAGAAAGAGAGAGACAGAGAGAGACAGAGACACAAGAGACAGAGAGAGACAGAGAGAGAGACAGAGACAGAGAGAGACAGAGACAGAGAGACAGAGACACAAGAGACAGAGAGAGACAGAGACAGAGACAGAAAGAGAGAGACAGAGACAGAGAGAGACAGAGACACAAGAGACAGAGAGAGACAGAGACAGAGAGATAGAGACAGAGGGAGAGAGGGAGAGACAGAGATGAAGAGAGACAGAAGAAAAGACAGAGACAGGGAGAGAGAGAGACAGAGACACAAGAGACAGAGGCAAAGACAGAGAAAGAGACAGAGGGGGAAAGAGAGACAGAGACAGGGAGAGACAGAGACAGAGGGAGAGGAAGAGACAGACACAGAGACAGAGGCAGAGGCAGAGACAGGCAAAAATACAGAGAGAGACACAGACAGAGACCTGCATTGGGGGAGACTCCAAAACAAGGAGAGTGACCCTAATCCTGCCCCCTGCAGGGGCCAGGCCTATAAATGTAAGGCGTGGGTGGGTATGAAGACTGACTCTGGACAACACCATGTGGGCCAGACGTCCCAACGTTGGCTCCCCCCAATTCTAAGCTCGTGCCCCGAGTTCAAATCCAGACACTAGCAGGGTCACCCTCCGTTTGCCCCTCCCAGGCTTTGCGCGCACGGGTCCCACTATTTTTCCCACCCTGCACACAGTGTGTCTGCTCTTGCGCCCGGCTCCTGGAGCCCTTGGGGATTTCCTCTGCAGATTCCGGAGGGGTTTATCGTTTCCTTCTCCCGCTTATTTGACAGCTGAGGAACAGGGGCGAAGGGGTCGGGATCACACAGCGGGAGGAGTCTCAGGCTGGATTCGAACTGAGTCCTCCTGGGGGGGGCCCTCCCCAGCTGCCCGATGACATTGTCTATTCGTTTCCGGGTGTTGCCCCATGGCTGAGCCCGTGGTTTTCCCTCCAGACCCTCCCAGCCCTTCCTGGGGCTCCTCCAAGGGGTGAGTCCCTGGCCCGGTGGCCCCTGGGTGAGGCCGGGGCTTTCCGCGTGGGAGCGGTGGGGGCTCCCAAGGGCACCAGCCGGCTCGCCAGGCTTCCAGGGTGGGGGGGCCGCAGAGGGGAGGCCTGGGTCCCAGGGAGAAGGGAGGGCCCGCGGTCATCCAACACCAGCAGCTTCTGGGTGCTAAGGAAGGGGCAAAGGTCACCTAGCTCCTGTCCCTGCCCTCAGGGGGCTCACAGTCTGGGGGGTGGGGGCTGCTTGGGGGGGAGGGGAGGCAGCCAGCCGGAGGGGGCAGGGGGGCCGGCCTGGGGGTGGGGGGGAGTTCCTCTCCTCTGGCCACCCCTGGCCTGAATTCACTCCCAGGTGGATGTGTGGAGGTGGGAAGCCCTGGGGAGCTGGGGGCCAGGGGGGGGGGCCCAGGGGGAGCTGGGGGGCCCAGGAGCTCCAAGCCAGCAGAGCCTCGGCCTCCGCAAAGGAACAGCTCCGCGTGGCCTTGGGGGGAGAATGCCCAGGGCCGCTTCCGTCTGGACTCCACCCTGAAGGGCAGATCTGGGGTAGGAAAGGCAAGGGAAGGGACTGGAGGGGAGTCAAGGTCTCTGGAGCCCCAGGTCAAAGAGGCAGAAAAGCCCCCGCCCCTCCCCAGTGAGGGAGGGGGCCTCCGCCCCCGCCCCCGCCCCCGCCCCCGCCCCCGCCCCCCGGCAGTTACGGGGAGGGGGCCGAACCTGTTTGGGAGGGGCTGGGGAGGCCCCCCTCACACTGACGCGCGCACGCGCCGCTCCCGCTGGCTTCGGCTCCCGGGGCCCTTGCTGCGGGCTCCGGGCGGGGAGCTGGGTTCCAGTCCCGGCCCGCGGACCTTGGGCGCGCCCGCACCTGTCCCGGAGCTCCCTGATCTCTGCCCCCCCGGGGGGGAGGGGGCTGCCAGCGCCCCCCAGCCCCCCCCCCGCGCTCGGCCTGCCCCTTGGCCCGGAGGCTCACCCCGGAAATCGGGGCGGTCGTTGGACCATAAATGCGCGCTCGCCCTTGAGATTTCGTGGTTTTATAGCAAAGTTAAAAAGATAAGTGGCGGCGCCCGGGGCTGGCGGCCTCCCCATTGTTCTCTCGGGAGCCCCCCCCCCCGGCCAGGAGGCGAGCTCTGATAAGGGCGGGGATGGGGGACCCCTCCCGCCCCCCTGCGGCTCCCACGCCCCGACTCCTGCTCCGGGGGGGCCGCAAAGCCCTGGAAGGAGCCCCCCTGCGGGGAGACGGGGGGGAGGGGCTGCGGGGACCCGCCAGGGATGGGAGGCCGCACCCCGCCCTCTGCTGTGGGGAGGGGGCGCCTCGGGCCCCCTTCAGGCAGCTTCCCTGAGGGCTCGGGGGCTGCCCGCTGGAGCTTCCCAGAACGCACCGGGCTGACTCCAGCTCCGGGCTCTTGACTCAGTGAGTCAGTCTTTTGAGATGCTGGGGAAGGAGAGACGGGCTCAAAGCCGCTCCCTGCCCTCGGGGAGCCCCCACGGCCCTCAGGGAGCCCCTCCCTGCCCTCAGGTCCAGAAGAGAGGAGGGGAAGGCGGGGGAGGGGGGGGGGAGGGGGCCCTGGGGCGGACGCGGGGCCGAGCTTTGGGCTTGGGGGGAGGGGCGGGGGTCCTCCAGGCCCCCCGGGGTGGAGGGGGGGGTGAAGGAAACAATTGTGACTGTTATATAGAATATATAAATGAGCATTGGGACAGGAGATATAACAGCCCCATTTCACAGAGAAAGAAACTGATTCTTTTGCCTCCAGTCAGCTAGTGGGTGTCAGGAGGAGAATTGGAGCTTGGGGTCCCCTTCCTGCTTGGCCCTGTCTCTCTCTTCTCGCTCTCTCTCTTTTCTCTCTCTCTCTCTGTCTCTCTCTCTCTGTCTCTCTCTCTACACCCGTTTCCTCTGTCTGTCTCTCTGTCTCGTCTGTTTCTTTTGTCTCTCTGTCTCTCTCTCTCTCTCTTTGTCTGTCTCTGTCTCTGTCTGTCTCTCTCTCTGTCTCTCTGTTTCTCTCTGTCTGTCTCTCTGTCTCTGTCTGTTTCTTTGTCTCTCTGTCTCTCTCTCTCTCTCTTTGTCTGTCTCTCTGTCTCTGTCTGTCTCTTTGTCTGTCTCTCTGTCTCTGTCTGTCTCTTTGTCTGTCTCTCTCTCTCTCTGTCTCTGTCTCTGTCTCTGTCTCTCTCTGTCTCTGTCTCTCTGTCTCTGTCTCTCTGTCTGTCTCTGTCTGTCTCTCTCTCTCTCTCTCTGTCTCTCTGTCTCTGTCTCTCTCTCTATCTCTGTCTCTGTCTTTGTCTCTGTCTGTCTCTGTCTCTCTCTCTCTCTGTTTCTGTCTCTCTCTCTCTCTGTCTCTCTGTCTCTCTCTCTGTCTGTCTCTGTCTCTGTCTGTCTGTCTCTGTCTCTCTGTCTCTGTCTCTATCTCTGTCTCTGTCTTTGTCTCTGTCTCTCTCTGTCTTTCTGTCTCTCTCTCTGTCTCTCTCTGTCTCTCTGTCTGTCTGTCTCTGTCTCTTTTCTCTCTCTCTGTCTCTCTCTCTCTGTCTCTGTCTCTCTCTCTGTCTCTCTCTCTGTCTCTGTCTCTCTCTCTCTGTCTGTCTCTCTGGCAGCCCTTGGGACTTTCTTGATGGCCCCAGACTCTGCCCTCCCTCTTACTGAGCTTGTGGTCTGCTCTAACCCCCAGCTCCTTCTCTGCGAACTGCTGCTTGGCCACTCCTGCCACTCCTGCCGCTTCTTATTCTGGACAAAGAAAGGACAAAGATTCAGTCGCTAAGAAGCGGAGCCTTTGCCAGCCTTGAGGCCTTTGCTCGCTCGACATCAGGACTAGTACGAACGACGACATCAGGCTCACTTTGCTCCAGTTTAAGCACCTCTCCGCTCGGCTGCCCGGGTGCCGCTAACCCGCGGCCGCCCCAGCGAGGGCTCTCTTGGTTGGCTTCGCCGGCTCCTGCTCGTTTGACACATGAGGAAACTGAGGCAGGCAGGGCCAAGCGGCCCGAGTCCCACAGCTAGGAAGGGTCTGCGTCACTCGGGCAGCGGGACCCCCAGGCGGCCCAGCTGCTGCGCTTGCCCAGGACGGCCTGCGCTGAGGGTGATGGGAAAGTCACCTCCCGAAGGCAGGGGCCCGGGGTGGCCTTGAAGCAGCGCCTGGAGGGGGCCCCTGGGTCGGGGAAGGGTCCAGACCCGGCCCTTCCCGAGGAGATCAGCCTGTGCTCCCTGGGCCGCTTCCCCAACCGCCTCCCGCCCCCGCAGCTCCCACCAGGCCCCCCCCCAAGAGAGGAGATCAGGGATGGGGGGGCACGCTCCCAGGGGCGGGGGCGGGGCAACCGGGGAGAGGGTCCCCACCCCCAGGAGCCCGACCAGAAGCGGGCCCACCGGGGGACCGGGACTGGCCAGGGCTGCGGGGGCTGACCCGGGGAAGGGACGTGATGGAACCTGCCTGGGCCACAGGAAGCTGACTCAGAGCTGGGGGGGGGCAGGCCCCCCATCTCCTGTGTCAGAGGCAGGAGCCCCAAGGCTGGGCCAGGGGCCGCCGGACAATTAAGCAATTCTTTCTTCCAGGAAATCGGGAGGGGCGGGAGGCAGGTACATTCCCCCTGGCTGTGGGGGAGGGGAAGGGCCCCCCCCATCGCTCCTGCCAAGGTCAGCTGCCCCAGACCGGGGGCTCCGGGGGCTTGGAAGCGGGCCAACAAGTCGGAGGGCTCAGACTCCGAGCGGGTCAGCTCCCCTCCCCCATGATGTCATCCTCCTTCCTGAAGAACCCCGTAATCCCAGACCTCCGGCCCTTGCAGGTCCAGACCCGCCTCCCCTCGGCTGCCCTCCCTGCCCCCGGCCTCACCCGCCCAAAGCTGCAGCCGCGGGCTCCCTGGCCCATCCCCCCTGAGGGAGGGGGGGAGAGGAGCACGGGGGGTGTTTCCTCCACTTGGGATGCAGGGGGGGAGGGGGGAGGTGCGGGCTGCAGGTGAGAGGCTCCCTGAGCAGGACACCGCAGGCCCCGCCCTGCCCCTTCCTCCTGCTGTCCTCAGTTTCCCCCTCCTTAAAATGGGGGGACGGAAGGAGAGTGAAAAGGCAATTGTCCCGTCCTGCCTTCCATGGGCTTGTGCCTCCGGCACCTGGGAATGAGCAGCTGGGGGCGGGGGGCTGGCCCTTCTCAGGCCAGTCTAGCCCCTGGTGCCCGGTCGGGCTCCCGCTGCCAGGGACGCTTAAGGAGATTCGGTGAATGTTGCCAGCAACAGTGACTGAGAAACGGAGGGGCCCCGTACCGGGGTCCAGGCTGGCCCGCTCCCCTTCCCCCAGTGGGATCATATCCCTGGACGCCATTCAGGCCCCCCACACACACACAGCTCCCCCATTCCCAGAGCTCCAACGGCTTCAGCGTCCCACTACAGGATAGACCCAGCAGGTCTCCATACCCCCATCCTGCAGATGAGAATACTGAGGTCTGCAAGACACCTGCTCTGGTCCCGTGGTGGGGCAGTGTCCGAGCCATGGGAAACAGTGTCCTGTGCCCCGGTGGAGACCGAGGGCTGGGGTGAGGAGCCATGGGCTCAGGGGGGCTCAGGACTCCAGGACTCCAACCACCAAGTGCTCCCAAGCCTCTACAGAGTGGGTAAAGGGGGGGGGAGAAGGGGGGCTGCTGGGGAGGGAGGGGAAGATGAGGGGTGAGCTTGCAAACAAAGGTGTGGGTGGGAGTGCATGCGGCCTGTGCAAGGATGCTGGTGAGCCCCGCAGGAACGGGGAGAGGCTGGAGATAACTGGGCAGAGGTCAAGGGGAGAGGCCCCGGTGGAATCCCCCATGAAAGACCCGGGTGTGGTTTGTGTTGCAGGGTGTGGCCTCCTGAGGAGCCTGGCCGGCCAGCCCTCCCCCTCCTCTCCCCCCCCCCCCGCGGCGCCCCCAGCTCCCCCTCCCCCTTTTCCCGGCTTCCCCTGAGCAGAACTGGAGTCTGGCACATGGCGGTCCGGTCTGGCCACTGACTTTGTGGGTCACATCCAACATCAGACTTATTTCTTTGGTGAAATCGCTTCTCTTTGATTTTCCCATCATTCCCCCTTCCTTCCAAAGAGCATCCTTTGGAGCAAAGAAACCGGCCCCTGATGCTCCCCTTCCCTAACCTTGGGTTTCCTAAGTTTTCAGTGAGCTTTCCTGACCCCCCCATTCAGTAGAAACGGAAATGCACCGAGAGCTGGCTCTGCACGGCCCTTCCTCCTGTCCCGAGCGCTCTGTGCATGGGGGGGCACCCAGACCGCCCCCCCCCCGGAAATCACACGCTCCCTGAGCGCAGGGCCTGCCTTTTGCCTGGCACAGGTGCCTCCCGTCCCAGGGGGCTCAGGGAGAGCCGCCGAGTTTTAGAGAACTTGACAACAGCCACTTCCTTCTGGGGTCACTGAAGGACAAATGAGATCTTCAGAGTAAACTAGAAAGTCATTCGTGGGACCACCACCATTGGTGGGGGGGGGGCAGAGAGACAGAGACAGAGACAGAGAATGAGAGACAGAAAGAAACAGAGAGACAGAGAAAGAGAGACAGAGACAGAGAGACAGAAAGAGACTCAGAGACAGAGAGACACAGAGAGAGACAGAGAGAGAGACAGAGTGAGACAGAGACAGAGAGACACACAGAGAGACAGAAAGAGACTCAGAGACAGAGAGACAGAGAGACACAGAGAGAGAGAGCAGTACTTGTCGAATGGACTGGCTTTTCAGGGTGATGCGTTTTTCTCCAATAGGAGTCTCCAAGCAGAGTCCGTATGCAAACCTTGTTCTGACACTGGGCTGGGGGAATATCTGGGCCCGGCTAGAACGGACGGCCCGGAGACTGTTCTAGCTCTAGGTGTCTCTCAGAGGTGGGTGTTGGTACGGGTCCCCACTAGCTAAGAGCTCAAAGGCCGGGTCTCCTCCGTACCTTATATCTCTGTATCTCTCTCTGCCTCAGTGTTTTGGTCTCTCTCCTCAACTTGTATCTTTGTCTCTGTCTCTGATGTCACTCACTCACACAGTGGTTGTGCTCTGCGCACAGTGTGCTCTTTATAAAGGTATTTGGAGCGAGGGCTCCCTCTCGGACCCCTCAGCACCACTGGCCGCGGGCGGGACCCTCTGAGATGTTCTCGGCCAGAGAGATTTCTGCAGCGTTGCTCTCGTTGGGGAAGTTGCTCTCCGGGGCGCTCTGGGGCGCTTCTGACGCTTCCCCGGGTCTGTGGGCCGGTGCCTCCCACCATTTTGCAGCCCCAGCGGACCCTCACCTTCCAACCCCACAACTTTCGGGCCTTTCCCTGCCACGTGATGGGCAGCCCCTCTTGCCAGTGCTTGGCCCCAATAAAAGGCGCTGCTACAAAGACTCTGTGGGCCTTTTCCCTCCTTTGATCTTCTCCGGCTTCTGAGCCGTATCTCTGGGTTCAAAGGGTGCGACGCCCATAATTTGTTGACTTTGGAGCAGGTTCCTCGTTGTTTTTCTGAATGGCCGATTCACCACCCGGCCCGGAGCTCGTCCGCGCGCCCATTCTCCCCCATCTCTACCCATTCACCTCTTTGTCAACGGTCCGATGGGATGTGCTGGGGGCGGAGCCTCGGAGCCTCGCTGCTGGGGGCGGAGCCTGGGAGCCTCGGTGCTGGGGGCGGAGCCTGGGAGCCTCGGTGCTGGGGGCGGAGCCTGGGGTCCGAGGTGCTGGGGGCGGAGCCTGGGGTCCGAGGTGCTGGGGGCGGAGCCTGGGAGCCTCGGTGCTGGGGGCGGAGCCTGGGAGCCTCGCTGCTGGGGGCGGAGCCTGGGAGCCTCGCTGCTGGGGGCGGAGCCTGGGAGCCTCGGTGCTGGGGGCGGAGCCTGGGAGCCTCGGTGCTGGGGGCGGAGCCTGGGGTCCGAGGTGCTGGGGGCGGAGCCTGGGAGCCGAGGTGCTGGGGGCGGAGCCTCGGTCTGGCTTTAATTGCACTTCTGTGATCATTACTGATTCTGAATATTCTAAAAACCAACCCACTACGAGCTTGCACATAGTATGCACATAGTAATATGTGCCCTGGGGGCACAAAAAGAAGCGAAGGACCCCAAGAACAGCAAGACAGCTCCCCAACAGATCTGTGCAAAGGACTCTACACAGCATGAGGGAAATGATGGAGGGGGAGGAGGGGGGTTGTAGTTGGGACTGAAAGGAAGCCAGAGAGGTCAGGGGTCAGAGAGGCGTCTAGGGGTCTGGAAGTCAGGGGTCAGAGGAGTCTGGGAGGGTCCCCCACGACCTTGCTCTGCTCCCCTTCGCTAGACTAAGCTGCTCCCTTCTGGTCCAGCTTCCATCGGCTCCACCTGTGCACCCCTCTCCTGGCGGTCCCCTCCCCCGCTTGTCTCTTGTAGACTCCCCGGAGCAGCCCCCACAGTAACACGGGCGCAGACCCCCCCCAAAGGACAATCTAGTTCACAGCTACCAGCCGATGACCAACCCTTGGTAAGGAAAGGGCCGGGAACCAGCCCATCCCTATTTGCACGTGGGCAGTGAGGGAGCCCCGGGACCATGGACAGCGGAAAACCGCCGGGGTCCCGCTCTCTCCCCCAGCCCCGGGGTCCCCCGCTAGGGAGCACCATGGCGGACAAGGCACAGGGTCCCTACGGAAGGGGGCATGAAGGAGGCAAACCAAGGCTCCCCAAACAGAGGCCTCGCTGGGTCTGACACTGAGCCCAGAGTGAGTCCAAGCCGGGCCTGGGGAGGGATGGGGAGGGCCCGGAGGGCCCAGGCACGGGGCACAGCCCAGGGAAAGAGCAGAGGTGGGAAATGAGATGTTGTGCAGGGGCTGGGATGGGGCTACTCTGGGGCGGGAGGGTTCGAGGAGCGCGGGGAAGGAAGGATAGACCCGAAGGGCTCTGAATGCCAGAGGGCTTTGTGTTTGGTCTTTGGGGAACTCCGTGAAGTTTCCTGGTCTGGGGGCAGAATCTCGCTGTTCACCGGCTGCTTGGAAGATAGATTAGGAAATGAGCCCCTAGGAAATTGGGGGGCAAACAGAGCTCCTGCAGTCGGTGGTTCGGACTTGGGGTGTCCCAAAGTGGGACTGGGGGCAAGCGGAGAGGGGTGCAGCCGAGTCCGGGGAGATGGGAGATGGGAGGGAGGGAGAGAAAACAGGGCAACTGCGAGTGTCATGGCAAGGCAGCAGCATTTATTAGGCACCTACTGTGTGCAAGGCCCTGGGCTAAGCCCTGGGATACAAAGAAAGCTGAAATCTGTTCCTGCCCCCAAGAAATATATACATTCTCACCCAGAGGCTTTCTGGGATCAGCTGTTACAAACAAGCTGGATTCAGGAGAAACTGGGGAAAGCCTGAAAGGAAAGAAAAAGACCAGGGATGTCCAGGAAAAGCTGCTTGGGGAAAGCGGGCCGGGAGCCCGAGGCCCAGCCCGGAGGAGGGACTGGCCCAGGGCACCCAAAAGCCGTTGACCTCTGTGCCCCGGGCAGGGAGAGGCTGCAGGCACGGGGCGGGTCAAGCCCTGAAGAGGGTCAAAGCCAAGACCACAACCCCCCCCCCCCGCCCCCTCCATCCCCCGGAGTGTTCTCCTTCCAGCAGCTTTATTGGTCTGCCCCCCAGCGCCAGCTGGGCAGCCCGGCGCACCTGTCCTTCTGTTGACACAAATCCCTCCTCGAATGGAGCTAATCGGGAGCTTTGATAAATCTGCCAGGGCCCCGAGGCGGCCCTTTTCTAGCCCGGGGAGCTGAACAAACACGGCTTTGTCCTCCCGGGGCGGCCAGCCTGTTAATAGTTAAACTGGGGGGGGGGGGCAGCCAGGGGCGAGAGACCACGAGACAGGAGGCTGGGGGGGGCCTCTCTGGAACCTCTGCCAGGCTCTGGATGGCCCAGATGCCCAGACCCGGGAGCCTCGGGGCTCGCTCCCCCACTCAGACCCTCCCCGCGCCTTGGTTCTCTGGCTTAGTCCCGCCTCCGCTCATTCATGCTTTTCCCATTCCCTCATTCGATCGCCATTGATTCATTGGCTATTCGTTCATTCACTTCTTCATCCAGTCCCCACCCCCCCTTTCATTCATTGTGCCCAGATTCATTCAGTCACTCAGTGAATTCCCCGTCCTTTCACTCAGGGACATTGAGTCATTCATTCATTCACCGCCTCATTCATTAATTCAGGAAGTCCCTCCGCTCTTGGGAGCAGAGGAAACACACACTCACCCAGACACAGACTCACACACAAAACACTCACACACTCACACTCACACACACACTCACACACACACTCACCCAGACACAGACACACACTCACACAGACACACAGACACACTCACACACACTCACCCAGACAGACTCACACACAAAACACACTCACTCACACTCACACACACACTCACCCAGACACAGACTCACACACTCACACAGACACACTCACACACACTCACCCAGACACAGACTCACACACAAAACACTCACACTCACTCACACACACACTCACCCAGACACAGACTCACCCAGACACAGACACACTCACACACAGACACACTCACACACACACTCACCCAGACACAGACTCACACACTCACACAGACACACAGACACACACAGACACACTCACACACACTCACCCAGACACAGACTCACACACAAAACACACTCACTCACACTCACACACACACTCACCCAGACACAGACTCACACACTCACACAGACACACAGACACACTCACACACACTCACCCAGACACAGACTCACACACAAAACACTCACACACACTCACCCAGACACAGACTCACCCAGACACAGACACACTCACACACACACTCACCCAGACAGACTCACACACTCACACACACACAGACACACTCACACACACACTCACCCAGACACAGACTCACAGACACACACAGAGACACACTCACACACACACTCACCCAGACACAGACTCACACACTCACACAGACACACAGACACACACAGACACACTCACACACACTCACCCAGACACAGACTCACACACAAAACACACTCCTCACACTCCACACACCACCCCAGACACAGACTCACACCTCCACAGACACACCACACTCACCCAGACACAGACTCACACAAAACACTCCACACTCACTCCACACACCTCACCCAGAAGACTCACCCAGAACACAGACACACTCCACACAGAACACTCCACACACACTCACCAGACAGACTCCACCTCACACACACAACACACTCACCACACACTCACCCAGACACAGACTCACAGACACACACAGACACACTCACACACACACTCACCCAGACACAGACTCACACACTCACACTCACACACAGACACACACTTAGCAGCCTCTGCTTATAAACATTTTGGCTTCGAAGTCCCCGGCATCTTCCCCATCTCCTTCAAGCTTGGGGCTTGTCTCCCAGGGGAGCTGCAGAGAAGAGTGCTCTCCTCTTCCTCCTCCTCTTCCTCCCTCAGCACTCCCCGTCTCTGAGCCCCAGTCCTGCTGCTCCTGGGCCGAGAGGTGCCCTCTGGGTCTTTCTCCATTTGCCCCCCCCCCCAGCAAAGTTGTGAGCACCGTGGTCCAGAGGCAGCTGAAGCTCCGTGGCCTTGACTTCCCCCCCCCCTCCTCCTTTCTCGCCTGAAGAGGACAGTGGGAGATAATGGCGGGGAGGAGGGTCGGGAGCTCCTGGTGAGAAACTGGGGAATCTGCAGGGCTGCAGCGGAAAGAGAGCCGGCCGGATTCAGAAGAGGCCTGGCCTCCAATCCTGGCCTCCACTCTCAGCCTCACCTTCCTCATCTGTCAGTGGGTGGATCGGCCCTCCCAGCTGCCCCGGGGGCTCTTGGGCTGCACAAAAGAGAACAAGCGGAAAGCTTCCAGCCCAGGCACGTGGGCTCAGAGGGACCGGGGCCTGAGTCCGGGACACTAAGGCCGGGGAAGGCCCCACTGAGCCGGATCTGCGGGGCGGGGGCACCCCGGGAGCCCCCAGTCCCCTCCCGCTCCCAGCCTCCCCTGCCCCTCCCGAAGCCAGATGCTGCTCATCCATCCCCAGGGCGTCCCTAGGGGCTTCCCTCCCCCCGCCGGAGGCTACCAGCCTTTGCCCCGACTGGGAGGGGGCCTCACAGACTGCTCTTCTATCGGGGCCAGGCAAAGGCCCGACGCCTCCCGCGTGGCCGGTCACCGGACCCAAGAAGCGCCCGACCCGCCTTCTCTTCTCTGAGCGACACAGAAGCCCGTTATCCAGCTCCCACCATGTGCCAGACACCCAGAAGCCACGATCCCTGGGCAGGGACTCCAGGCCCCCTCCCGCCGCCGCCCTGGCCCCTCCCTCACTCCCGCAGCCTGACTCCCCTCTCAGTCTCCTCCGCCCGAGAAGCGCGGCTCATCCTCACAAAGCCCTAAACGCCTGCAAAGTGCTCCATCCCCACAACAGCCCTGGGAACACGGGGGGGGCGGTAGAGGGGGTTATTCCCATTTGACAGATGAGCAAAGTGAGGCCCGGGCCGGCAAAGTGCGTTGCCCGGAATCACAGTCTGAAGCGGGATTGGAACTTGGGCTTTCCCGGCGCCCCCTCCTCCCCTCCCTCCCTCCCCGAGGCAAGAGCAAAGGAAGGTTGGGAGACTGGGGGGGGGGGGGGGCGCACGCACGCTCACGGATGTGCCTGGGAACACGCACACACGGGACAGCCCGAAGGCTCGCGGTGCAGGCAGAGGCTGAGCCCGGACAAGCCTCCAGCCGAGGGAGGGAGGGAGGAGCGGCCCGGGGCGCAGCCTCCTCCCGGGAGCACTTCAAAGGCCGCCGAGGCTGCGGATTAAAGCGTGAGGACCCGAGCCAGCGGCCGGCTGACTCACCCCGCGGGGCGGGGCTCTGCGCTCCCCTCCCCCCAGACGCGGAGCGCCCCCCCCCCCCGGGATGGCTGGGCCCCAGAGCCCCCACTAGGCGACCCGGGCTAGCAGAGGGCCCAGCAGCTGGGGGGGGGGCTCCCCTGCTCCATCCGCCCCTCAAAGACCAGGGGCAAGGGCTGGGCAGGGAGGGGGGAGGAGGAAGCCCGGCAGCGGGGCCGGGGGCAGCGCCGGGACTGGGAGGGGGACCCCCCTCGCCCGGGAGACCCCAGAGCAAGGACGGGAGGCTGGGGGAGCTCTGAGCTCCGGCTTTCCTCCAGGACAGAGGGGCCCAGGGAGGGGCAATCTCAGGGCCCAAGGGGGCCCTGCCCAGCCCTCAGATTTCCTGGGGATTTACCAGGTGCGAGGAGGAGGAGGAAGAAAAGGAGAAGGGAGGAGGAGGAGGAGGAGGAGGAGGAGGAGGAAGAAAAGTGGAAGAGGAGGAAGAAGAGGCGGGAGGAGAAGGAGGAAGGGGGAGGAAGAGGAAGAAAAGGAGGAAGAGGAAAAGTGGAAGAGGAGGAAGAAGAAGAGGAGGAGGAGGGAAAGTGGGGAGGAAGGGATGGAAGGAGGGGGGAGGGGGTGAGAGGAGGAAGGCTACAAAGCCAAGTCCCAGGTGTCTCAGGCCCACTTGTGTCCCAGCCCCCCAGCCAGACCATGCAATGTAAGACGCCGAAGCCGGAAGGAACCTGGGGATCACTGAGTCCAGCTCCCCGCCCCCAAGGTGCCTCCCCAGGGACACACGGGGAGCTGGAGCAGAGCTAGAGGGGTCAGCGGGCACTGCCCCCCACCCAGGGAGGGCCGGGGTCCAGGAGGGTGGATGCTAAAAAGGCGGGTGTTCAGCTTGGTCTCTGGCCCGGGTTCCGGTCGGCTGAAGGGGAGGCAGAAGGAAGCGCTCTGCCCAGTCCGGTGCCCCCCCCCACTCCCGGGGATGTTGGGGCTCTGCAGCTAACTGTCTAATTTTAGCGGAGCGATTTGCCATCTCTGGGTCTCAGTTTCCTCGTCTGTATGATGGACACAAATCCTCACTGAACAGAGGGAGGCATCTCAGGCTGTATGAGACTAGATTTTGGACTCTGGTCAGGAAGAGCTGCTGGCTGTCGGGCCGGGCTATTTCCCCACCTCAGTTTCCCCTTTTGTAGAAAAGAGAGTTGGTTTAGCGAGTCCCTGCGGACCCTCTGAGCCCTACATCTGAGATCTACGGTCCCTGGGCGCGGGGGGGCGGGGGGGAGCCATGTCCTGCCGCAGCGTGGGGTCCGACTGTAGGACCTCCCTGCCCCCAACCTCCCCGGGCCTGTGGGCTGTTCTCGGGCTCCGATTGGACTGGGCAGAGGCAGCCCCTCCCTCCCTCCCCCCACCCTCCCCAGGGATTCTGGAGTGACATTCAAGGCCTCCCAAGACCCAGCCACCACCTGCCTTCTGACTCCTGCGTGCACCGCGGCAGAGCCCAGCAAGTCATTCCGTATTCAGTAAGCACCTACTGTGTGCAGGCTCTCTCCGTGTAAAGCAGGCCAGGGCAGCGTCCGCAGGGAACCGTGGAAGTCCCCGAGGGGCGGGGCCTGGAGAAGGTGGGGGTCAGAGGACCTGGACACAGGCAGGGACGCGCCCAATGGTCCCCGGGTGTCCCAGGGAAGAGGGGGGAGCCGGAGCAGGGTTTTGTCCACTCTGGGGGCCATGGTGGGGGCGGCTCCTTAGCGGCTCCCCGGCCCCAGGGCGAGGGGCTGACGGCGGCTGTTTAGAGTGACCCCCCCCCCCAGTAGCCCCTGGGCTGGCTTTGCCCCAGCCTCCCCCTGCCCCTTCCCTGCCCCCGCCGCAGGGGTGTGCGCACGTGTGGGGCCCTCTGCTGCTCCGGAGCCCGCGCCCCCCCTCCCTCTGCCTCCCCCCTCCCTCTGCCTCCCCCTCCCTCTCCTTCCCCCTCTCTCTCCCACTCCCTCCCTCTCCCTCCCCCCCTCTCCCTCCCCCCTCCCCTGGGGCCGAAGGAGGGAGGATGCGCAGTGAAGCAGAAGCTCAGACCACTGGGACCCGGGCCGGGCGGCTCCTAAACGTGTCCAACCGGATCCTGCCCGGCAGAGGGAGGGAGGGGCGGGAGCATGGCCAGCCCGGGAGCCCCCTGGGAGGGGGGAGACACAAGAGAGACCGACAGGAGCAGAGACCACGCTGGGAGGGGGGGGGGGAAGAGGTGGGGAGGGGGAGGTCAACTGCCGGAGGAGGATCTCCCCGGGAAGTAGCCAAGCCCGGGCTTGGACCAGAACTTGGGAGGGAGGGGCCTCAGAGCCAGGGCAGCAGAGCTGGACCAAACCCTTTTCTTTTACAGATGGGTAAACTGAGGCACTCGGCATCTCAAAGGGGAGGTTTGAACTGGGAGGTGCCTTAGAACACGGCATTTAGCCCCATTTTATGGATGGGGAAGGAGAGACTGGGCCATCAGACTCAATGAAGGGAGACAAAGGCAGGTTCTTCCTCTCTTCATGGAAAACCACCCCCTGTGCCGCCCCTGGAGCGGTAGAGAAAGGGCCTGTATCTCCCCAAATCAGGGTCATAGCCCACCCCCCGCCGGTCCCTCCCTCTGCCTCCTGAAGACCCCTGGCCTGGGAGGGGCCCCCTGACAGCCCCCAGAAGGGGGGCGGCTTGCTCCCCTCCGGCCCCCTTCCTTCCTCAGAGCCCGGGCCTCCCCTCCCCTGCTCCCGGCCCGAGGAGCTGTGGGTGCTTTGCTAAATCGGCTTTTGCCTTCAGCACGATGCCCCCCCCCCCCTTCCAGACAGAACTTTTCACGGAAAGTTCATAATAAAAACGAGTTAAAAAAACGAATCCAGACTTGTTGGCGGTTTCACAACCTTCACGTTTGGCTGCACTTCCCGCCCGGCCCGGATCCCCCTTTGGGGGCCCCCCTCGGCTGCCGGAGGCCCCCTCCGCCCCCCCATGATGGGGGGCAAGCCCCCCCGGGGATGGCACCGGGGGGCTTTCCCGGACCCAAATCCACCCCGCCTCCCCCGTCCCTGTCACTGGTCTGGCTAAGGGGTGAAGGGCTCGGATAAAGGGGCGCCCTGTTAGGGTGACGGAGGCTGGAATCTGCGGGA
Organism: Sarcophilus harrisii; assembly: GCF_902635505.1. Taxonomy (NCBI): domain Eukaryota; kingdom Metazoa; phylum Chordata; class Mammalia; order Dasyuromorphia; family Dasyuridae; genus Sarcophilus; species Sarcophilus harrisii. Next base: position 235,683,039 of record NC_045431.1, read on the forward strand.
AACAAGGCGCTCCTGACCCCTTTTCCCATTTTCCAAGTGTGACTAAAACTCCCCATCAGATCCCTGGCCCACCCTGCTCCAGAACAGCTGCCCCCCGGGCCCCCCACCCCCCCCAGCCCCCCCTCTCCAGCAGACTCCAGGACAAAGGTCCCTGTGTCAAGCCCCAACTCCATCCTGGTCCCAATGAGGTCACCCCCCCCAATCCATTCCCCACCCTTGATCTTGCAGGCAGGGGGAGGAGAGGGAGGACCCGCTGGGCACAAATCCCCTCAAGCCCAACTTCCCCACCCATGGTGAGGTCTTGTAATCTTTATGAGGGCTTAAATATGGGGGAGGGGGACTGCCCAGGCTCCCAAGGCTCCGCCCCCTCAGCTGCCCCTCGTCGCCCCCAGGGACCCTGGCCCATGGGGCTCCTGGCTCTGAAACACCCCCCCCCCATCCTCAGGCCCTTGCAGAGCAGAATTCTGGGAGCTGCTTCAGGAGAACCCCCGCCCCTGTGCAGAGGCAGCCGGGCCGGGCCGGGGAGCTTGCACCCCCCCCCCCAGGAGGCCGGTCGGCCGCGGGGCTGCCGGGACACGGTGCTCACGTTCCTGGCCCGTTGGGACCCGTGGGCCCTGGGATCCTCTCTAGGCGAGCTCAGCACCAAGCAGAGCCAAGCCCCAGCGGCCCCAGGCAAACTCGGGCTGCCCCGACCCCTCATCCTTCCCTGCCCAAGCAGAGGCCTCCTCCTGCCCATCACAGTGGCCCCCAAATGCAGGGAGAGGTGCAGCTTCTTGCCTCCAGGCCACATGTGCCTGGAGTCCTCCTCAGTCCTCCCCAATCCTCCCCAGTCCTCCCCAGTCCTCCTCAGTCCTCCCTGGGGCCCTCTTCATGCTCCTCAGAGAAGGGTGGTGCTCTAGCAGCAAAGCAGAACGAATCATCCCCAAAGAAACTGAGATGGGCGGTTAGAGAAGCCCCTCAAGTGTTCCCAGGGATTTTGAGTGTCTGATCAGAGCCCCCCGTGCTCAGCTGGGTCTGATGAACCAGGAACCCCCCGCGATGGGCCAGGAACCCCCCACAAAGGGCCAGGAACCCCCTGCAATGGCCGTCGTGACCTGACTCTCCCTGGCTGGTCCTCTGGGAGAACAAAGGACCCCAACCAGCAGCTGCTCGGGGCCTCTCCAGTCCCTGACTGACGGCCACGGTCCTTCCAGCTGGGCCGGGCTGAGGCAGAAAAGGCTGGACTCAACCTCCCGCATCCTTCCTTGGCCGCCCAACATCCCGTGGGACTCTCTGGTCTCGGTGTCGCTGGGTGGGCTCAAAGAGGAGTCCCCTGAGATCCCCGGATCCTTTTCTCAGAAAGTGCTTTGGAGATGAGTTTCTCCAGAATGTGGGACATGGTTTGTCTCACTCCAGGCCCAGGCTCTGATCATGGGCTCACATTGCCAAGGCCTTAATGATCCCCAGCTCACTCCCATGTCCCCCCTCGCTTCTCCACTGCCTTTGGGGCCCTCTGTGGGGTCCCTTAATGAGCAGCCGCGTAAGGGGCGGGTCTGGCTGCCAGAGGTCGCCGAGGCCCCCGGCCCGACGCCACCTCCCCCCTCGCTGCTCCCTCTGGGCCGGGCCCATCTCTGGGCACAGAGTCTGGGCAAAGGGGGCGAGCGCGGCCCCCGGTTGTGAGGGCCGCCCGCGCACCTGTGGGACACTCCCCCCCCCCATGGAGATTCCGGGAGACTCACAAGAGCTCCCTGAGGGTGGGGGCAGAGGCCTGGGGGGGGCGTCTCCCCGGGCTTGTCAGGCTGCCTGAGAGCCCCCCACCCAGGCTGCTTCCGGCCCAGGCCGAGTGAAGAGCAGAGAGGGGATGTAGGTCTCTCCCCCCACCCCGTTTCCCCTCCTCCTTAGCCCCCCTCCCCTCCCCCTTCCCCCCTTCTTCCTTCCCCACCCTCTCATTTGCCTAAACTGCTGGTAGCTTTGGGCACACCCAGGGCCTCCCCCTCCCCCCCTCGCTGCTGGCCCTTCATTGATAAGCATGCAAATTCCCAAACGGAATCCAATTAATATCCAAATGGGGGGGGGGAGCCGGCCTCTGCACCTCAAATATTTGTCTCTGCTTTGAATGCCCTTTGTGCCCAAGGTTTAAGCCCCGCCCCCTCCCCCCTCCCCAGCACTGGGTCTGTCTGACCCCCCTCCCCCCTCCCTGGCACCGGGTCTAAGCTCTGGCCCAGAGCCCCTCCCCCAGCCTGGCAGGGACCCCCTGAATGGGCTGGTTCTTCCCAGGAGGCCTCGCAGCAGGGGGCCCGAGGGTGGGGCCAGGTTTGGATCGGTCCCAAGGGCCCTGATTCATTCGGGGCCCGGGGGCTGATTGATGGGCCCCATTAATCACTGGCCAAGGGGGGGCAACAGGGCCCCTCAGAGGGGGAACGCCAAGGGGCTCTGCAGGGCCTGGGGACCTTGGGGGGAGGAGGGGAACGGGCAGAAGGGCACCTGGCTGTGGGCCCTGCACCTGCTGGGGGAGGCCACTGTCCCCGCTGTGGGCCTGAGTGTGTGCCGTTCTTGGGTCTGCTCGGAGCCCTCCCCTGTGAGATGCCTGCGCTGGGCCAGGGGTCCCCTTGTCCTGCAGGGGGCGGATTCGGGAGCGCCCGGTGCCCCACAGCCCTCTGTCCGCTCCGTTCTTGGGGCTGAGCTGGAGGAAGATGCCCCAGCACGGTGGTCACCCAGAGCCCCGCAGAAAGGGCCTTCAGCAAGGCCGGCCCCAGCTCCAGCCCAGAAGGGGGGCAGTCACTGCTGAGATCTCCCCCCCCCCGGGTCCCACTGTGGGACAGGCGCCCCCGGGCAGAGCTCAGGACCCCTCCTCTTCCCCCTTTCCCCCCTTCCCCCTGGCTGTGGCCCCTGGGCACCCTCCTGATCAAATCCTGGCTCCAGGACCCCAGACAAGGCCCCCATCCTCGGTCATGACCCAGGAGCCTGAGGCGGGAGGAAGCAGGGGTGTCGGGTGGGTGGCAGACATGGGGCCGTTCCTGTGAGCAGTGCCCGGGACCCGAGCCGCCTGGAGCAGGGGGGACCCAAGAGCCCACTCCAAGCTCCGCCTGCTCAGGGGCCTCCCCACCGGGACCCTTGGCCCACAGGCTGCGCTCCCTCGAGGACAGGTGGCAGAGCCACACCTGGCCCAGACTGGCCCCCCTTCCGTGGCCTTGTCCCCAAGGTGCCTCCCTGTGCCCAAGGAAAACTCTAGTTCCGCCACTCCTCTCGGTCCGTGGGGCAGCCCCCCCACACACACACCCTCTCAGTCTGAGCTCCCAACCTCTGGGAAGGGAACTAGAGTTGGGGTCAGGTGGGAACGGATTCAGGACAGGATGTGAGGAGGAGAGGGGATCCCAAACACAGACAGCGCCCACTTTCCAAGGCTGTCACTTCCAGAAACCCCGGGGCTTTCCTCCCCTCCTTGGGAAAGTTCAGAGCATCTGATGCTGTTGGGAGGGACTCCCCACCCACCTGTGGGTGCCTGCCCCCCAGATTGGCACCCGGGCACATGGACATCTGCCCCGGTCACATGCACATCTGCCCCCAGACTGGTACCTGGGCACATGCACATCTGCCCCCTCAGACTGGCACCTGGGCAATGCACAGCTGCCTCCCTGCTCACTGGCCTGACAGGGCTTTCTCCCATTGGCCCACTCCATCAGAGCCCCCCCCCACCTCCCTCCCCATCAGAGACCTAGGGTCCCTCACTGAAAGAAGGAACGAGCGTGACTGGCAGGAAACAGGCCCAGAGCGGGCGTGCTTGCCCACAACGCAGAGGGGTGGGGACCAGGATCTGACTCAGTCCGGCACGGCCGACGTCCTTTCCGCCAGGGCAGGCTGGACCTTCTCAGGTGGGAAGATGGGAGAAGAGAAGCCGAGGGGAGTCCTGGGCCCCTTTTGTCACGTCCTGCCCAAGCAGGGCAAATCCCCCCCGAAACCCCACGTGTGTCTGTGTGTGAGATTGTGTGTGAGTGTGAGTGTGTGGGCATGTGTGTGTGAGAGAGAGTGTGTGAGTGCGTGTGATGTGTGTGTGAGTGTGTGTGTGTGAATGCGTGTGTGTGTGAGTGTGTGTCTGTGTGAGTGTGTGAGAGTGAGTGTGTGTCTGTGTGTGAGTGTGAGTGTGTGTCTGTGTGAGTGTGTGAGAGTGAGTGTGTGTCTGTGTGTGAGTGTGAGTGTGTGTCTGTGTGAGTGTGTGAGAGTGAGTGTGTGTCTGTGTGTGAGTGTGAGTGTGTGTCTGTGTGAGTGTGTGAGGTGAGTGTGTGTCTGTGTGTGAGTGTGAGTGTGTGTCTGTGTGAGTGTGTGTGAGTGTGTGTGTGTTTGTTTCTGACTTTATCTTGACAAGTCGACTTAAAAGTAGTTTATAGTGTCCAGTTATCTTCCATGGAATTTGCCTTTGTGTCTCTGGCTCTTAGACTTTCTTGATGACAGAAATGCTGGGGATTTCTGAGGAGATATTTTGTACCTGAAACCTTGCGAGAGTTGTGAATTCCGGCTCCATTTAGCGGCCAGGATTCTGTAAAGCACAGCGTGACCTCGTCACTCCCCTCCTCAGCAACTGCCCATGGCTGACCATGACCTCCAAGCTAAGAGAGGAGTGCTCCCTCTGCTTCGTGAAGATGTCCTCCCTCTGCGGGCTTCCGGTTCCCAGCACCCTGTGGTCTGCTCGTCTCAGGCCCCCCCCTTCCAGCCTGTCCCATACTCAGCTTCTAGGGAGTTTCCTTAATGTAATTGTCCCTAAACTGCTCTAGAAACTTTCCTGGCTCCCTATTACTGATAAGAGTTTTTTTTTTTTTTTAATTTAATTTCTCTGTATAAGCTTTTAAATTCCTTACAACCCATTTCCAACCCAGATCTTCAGCTTGTTATAAAACCCCCAATGGCCGATGAGGAGGCGGCCCATTCCTTACCAAGACCAGCCCCTCTCCATGGACTCTTGTCCCCTCCTGTCTTAATCATATTCTCTCTCTCTCTCTCTCTCTCTCTCTCTCTCTCTCTCTCTCTCTCTCGATAGAAAGATAAATAGATAGAGACAACATCTCTCTCTCTGGTCTCTCTCCTCTCTCTTTTCTCTCTTTCTCTGTCTCTGAGCATCCCTGGTGTCCTTCAGAGCTCACTCTCCTTATCTCCTCCTCCAGGAAGCCGCCCCCCCCCATTTTGCGTGTGCACATTTTCTTGCCCCCAAGAAAGAATTCCTTGGAAGAAGAGACAGCTTCACTTCCACCCTCAGCCCTTACCGAGTACACAGCACATAGTAGGTACTTCACAAAGCCTTGCGGCTTGGCTAGCTGATCTTTGGAATCACTTATTTTTCTAATGAATTGTTTGTTTTCAGCGTAACTGAAACTCTGGCTTCCAAATCCTCTCCTTTTCCTAGCCTTTCCCCAACCATTGGGAAGGTGAGCGGCAGGATATAGATTATGCCCGCGAATACATGCTGGGAAATGCAAAAAGAAAAAGCAGGAAAACTAGCAAGTGAAAAATGGCACTGGGAGGTGGCCGCTCCGTCTCGGAAGGTAAAGGGCGCTTTCCATCCGGGTCCTTGGGAACTGTCCGCGTGGATCAGAGCAGCTCAGTCCTTGTCGTGTGGTCATTGTTACAAGGTTGCTCTCACCATAAACGATGTTCTGGTCGCTTCTTTTTTTTTTTCTTTTCTTTTTTTTGATATGTTACTTTCTCTCTCTCTTTTTTTTATTATTTTATAGCTTTTTATTTACAAGTTATATACAGGGGTAATTTTTCAGCACTGACCATTGCCAAACCTTTTGTTCCAATTTTTCCCTTCCTTCCCCCCACCCCCTCCCCCAGGTGGCAGGATGACCAATACATGTTAAATATGTTAAAGTATAGATTAAATACAATATAAGTACACATGTCCTAATAGTTATTCTGCTGCACAAGAAGAATCAGACTTTGAAATAGTGCACAATGAGCCTGCGAAGGAAATCCAAAATGCAGGCGGACAAAAATAGAGGGACTGGGAATTCTATGCAGTGGTTCCTAGTCACCTCCCAGAGTTCTTTCCCTGGGTGTCGCTGGTTCAGTTCGTTCCTGCTCTATTGGAGCTGATTTGGTTCCCGATGGCTTCTTGTTGCCTCAGTTGTTCAGATGTTCCCGGGCCTCCCTGAAGCCATTTCATCCCCTGCAGACACTTGTCCCGCCATTCCCCAGCTCATGGGCGGCCTGGCCAGGACGGGAATATCCGTTAAACAGCCGGGCTGCCCCAGACCCCGTTCTCTGCTCCCAGAGACAAGAATCACAGAGGTCCCGGCCTCAAGCCTCCCTGTTACTAGGTAACAGAACATGCAAAATGCAAAGTAATATTCAAGTAAACCTGAGCCGTCGGGTGAGGAGAGAGAGGCCACTAGTCCCCGAGAAGGCCGGAAGGGGACAGCTGAGGGAGCCCCACCAGAAGCCCCCAAAGCTGCGGGGAAAATCCTAGGGAGGGGGCAGGGGAGGGACTGCGGAACTCAGGAAGAAAACGTGGCTTAGTTTGGCTGGAAATTAGAGTATGTGAAGGCAACAAGAAGACTCGAAAGGGAGGAAGATCCCAGATTGGGGGGACTTTAAGTGACAAACGTTATCTTCAGTCCAGCACTAGGGAGCTCTTATGGACACTTGAACAAAGTTGTGATATGGTCAGACTTTCACTTTTAAAAGATGATTAATTCTTAATTGACAATCTAAAGAAAAATGATAGATGGAATAAATTGGTCACTACCCAGACTATTTCTCCTTTGAGTTTTAGAGGGAACTCAACTGAAAGAATGGTGATATTTAACCTGCAGAAGTGGGATGCCAAGGGCTCGTGACCGGCAGCTGCCCTCCAGTGTTCGAAAGACTCTTCTGAAGGAGAGATTAGCCTTGTTCTCCTTGGTCCCAGAGAGCAGAACCAGGATCTGGGGGCGGGGTGCAAAGAGACAGAATGGGCCAGGTGGTCAGTGGTGTCCCAGTGTGGAGGGGCCTGCCCCAGGAGCAGAAAGCTTCTCCGCAGCTGAGGGAATGCTGAGTGTGCCGAGCTGGGCTCTTGCTTGGGTCGGGGCCCCTCTGAGCTCTGAGACTCGGATTCTCTGCAGACCAGAAGGCCGCCCTGTTAACGTGAGCTAGCCCAGAGCTGCGCCGGTAGCTGGGTCCCTGCGGGTCCTTGGGCCGTGGTGCTGCGGGTGCTGGAGCTGGGCACAAGTTCTTCCAGTCCTCTCTCTGTCCCCAGCAAGACCCCCACTGGTCTGGCTGAGAAACAGTTCCTGTGAATTCAGCTGCAGGGCCACCCTCCCCCTTCCAAATTAGGCAGAGCCTTGGGGGATGTGGCTCTTGAGGACCCCAGGCTGGTGTTCCAGAGGAGAGCCCTGGGGCAGCTCCGAGAAGGGGCAGGACTCTCCCAGAAGCCCCCGGGGCCGGGTAACTCAGCCCAATTCCGTTCTGGGGAGATGCTGCTCAGGGTTTCTAGGTCACTCCGGGGCTCCTGGAGCTCACGTGGCTCTCACCTTTTCCTTTGGGTGGCAATGCGCCGGCTTCTCTCCCTGCTGGCTCAGGGACAGTTGTCAGGGCATGTTGCCCTGCTTTATGTAATTTGAGTTTATTTATATTTTGTCAAGGCACCCAGGGGCCCCCGGGGCGAGGGTGTCGCGCGCCTGTCCTAATGGTAGCTCCAAGCTTCACCAGGACCTGGGTGGGAGCAGGAGCCGACAGGAGCCGTCACATTATGTGGGGTTTCCAGGATGCCAGGGGCTACTGGGAAGGGCTCTGGCCAAGGCTTTCCCTGCCTCTCTCAGGAGGAGGAAGGGGAACTCGGCCTCCCGCTTCGAAGTCTGACAGCTGAAAAAGGCAGCTGACCCATTCACACCCCCCGGAGCCCCCGCTCACACCCCCCAGAGTCCCGCTCCCCCCCCCCCCCGGAGTCCCGCTCACACCCCTCAGAGCCCCGCTCACACCCCCCGGAGTCCCTGCTCACAGGTGGGCAGCAGCCTTCCTTCAGAGGCTGCCAGTGATCAGGTGCTCTCCGCCTGCCCCCGCAGCCACTTTTTGGAAGCTCAAAGTCTCAGAAGTTTTCTTTTCTCTTTCTTTTAATTAAAGTTCTTTATTTTCCAGACAAATGCATGGCTGGTTTTCCACACTCACCCTGGCCAAACCTAGGTTCCAAATTCCCCCCTTCCCCCACCCCTCCCCCGATGGCGAGTAATCCAGTATACATTAAACGCTTCTATAGCCGTGTCCCTAATTCTCCTGCTGCACCAGAGAAATCAGATCAAAAAGGGGGGAAATGAGAAAGGAAACGCGAGGCAGCGAACACAGAGAGTGGAGCGCCGCGCTGTGCTCCCCGCTCAGCTCCCACAGTCCTCTCTGGCTGCAGGCGGCTCTCTCCATCCCAAGACCACCGCAATGGCCTGGATCAGCTCGCTGTTGAGAACCCCGTCAGTCAGGATCGATCATCGTTATCCTCTTGTTTCCTTGCACTATGATCTCCTGCTTCTGCTCACTTCCCTCAGCATCAGTGCACGTAGGTCTCTCCAGCCTCTCTGACATCATCCTCAGGAAGTTTCCTTGCCCCCCCCCCCACACACACACACGCTGCTCCAAGCAAAGCTGACCCCCCTTTTCCACTCCCTCTCTGCGGGTAGAGAACAGGGGCTTCCCCTGCAGCCCCCGAGGCTTCTCCATGTTCCCACTGCACTCAAACTTGCTGGAGCCCAGCCTTTCCCTCCCTCAGTGCCCTCCTGCAGACCCTCTCCAGCTCCTTCCCTGAGCAACCTGCAGTCATGGTCTGAGCAGAGGATTGTGGATCATCGTGTCCCCGGCCCAGGAGGCGTCCGGCACTTAGCTCTTCCGGCCTCCGCCTCCCATCTTGGGCTCGTGCTGGGTCCATCCTGCAAGGAGAGTGCTGGACCCCAAAGCCCTCAGGTCTTTATTGCCTCAAGCCTGCGGAGAAGATTTTTCATTTAAACCTCACAACTCTGCAGCCCTCATGACCCTTTTACAGAAAGGAAACACGAGGCTGGAAGAGGGTAAATGATTTGTGCAGGACCGTGGGGCCAGTAAATATCTGGAACAGGATCTGAATTCAGGTCTTCCTGACTCCAGAGCCAGCACTCTCTCCTTCCAGCACTCCCCATGGGTGTCTTCTAACCAATGTCGGGGAGCAGCAAATAGGAATGAAGGACAGCCTGGGAGTCTTGGATAATTCTGAAAACCCACAACTTCTCAGCACCTCTAAGTGGCCGTGAGCCTGACAAAATGGCGTCTTTAAAGGATCTGCTTTTAAAAATAGAGATGATACCTCAATTTAACAACCCCACTGACTGGGTGCTTCTAAAGCGTCCGGCAGGCCTGGATGTACTTTGTTTCCTGCAGCAGTTTAAACATCCCCCCTGCAATCTTATCCACAGGGTCCAGTTAACAAACTTTCTGCATAGTGCAAATATCCGGCTCAGTTCCCCTCTATCAGCAGCTCTAAATCACTTCCATCCACACGGGCCGGGCCCTCACCGTGGCCAGGGTTTCACCCACCACCTCCTGTTCAGCAGAGCCTGGCACAGCGGGCGCCCCCTTAGCAGAATTCTGGAAGTGACAGGTGAGAGGAATCCTTAGAGATGGCCAGTCCCAATTCTTACAGCCGAGGAAACTGAGCCCCACACAAAGAACTGACATCGTCCGAGGCTGCTTGTGACTTCCCCCATGTATCACCGGCCCAACTTTCCAGATGTGGGAACTGAGGCTTGAGGAGCAGCCATCTCTGAAACCAGGTCCAATCCCAAAGACCTTGGGATCCTTTGGTGATGCTTTTCCAGGGCCAGGCAGTTCATTCCCGCCTTCCCTCCTCTCTCTGTCTCTGTCTCTGTCTCTGTCTCTGTCTCTGTGTGTGTGTGTGTGTCTCTCTCTTTGTCTCTCTGTCTCTGTCTCTCTGTGTCTCTGTCCCTCCCTCCCTCCCTCCCTCTTTTTCTCTCTCCCCTTCCTTCTCTCCACTCCCCCTTTCTCCCAAGATTGTTTTCCAGACACTGCTCGGTGCTGAGGACAGTCCCTGCCCTGGAAGACCTTACAAGTGGATGGGAAAGGCCCCAAGCAGACAAATATGGGCAATGAGCTCTGGACAGGCTAAGGAGGAGTCCCTGGAGAGAAGGGAGGCCCTGGGCCGGAGAGGTGGGATTCCTTGGGGGAGCAGGGAAGTTGGGGTGCAGAGCCGGCAGGGGGAACCAGGCCCGGCAGCCAGAGAAAGGCAGAGGAGCTGGGGCTGGAGGCTCCCGTTGGAGGAACAGCAGGGACAGGCCGAGATCACCGACCTGGAGAAGATGCGGGAGCCGGCAAGGCCCGAGGCACTTGGGCAGCCCCCGAGGGCTCGGAGGGGGGAGAAGGCAGAGTGGGGGAGGAAGCCCCAGGGCTGGGAGCCGGCTCCTGGGAGGATAGCGACTCCCTCTCCAGTCTCAGGGAAAGGAGAAGAGAGGAGGTGGGGGTTTCTTCCTGGGGGGGGGGGGGGAGAAAACGAATTCTGCCTGGGATGTTTCCTGTCTGGGACGTCCCCGAGCCCTCCAGGTGGGGTGCGGGCAGCTGGGGCTGCCTGATCGGCGGGGAGCTTGACCCTCGAGAAGGGGGGGGAGAACCACCCGCATAGACGCGGGAACTGAGTTCCGGGAGCGGCCGGAGGCGCTGGCCAGCTCCGCACGTGGAGAACCTGGGCGCCGGGCAATCGGAAGGCGGCTCCCTCTGCTCGCCCCCATCGGGGTCCAGGCCAAGGCTGCGGGTGAGTCGGGGCGGAGGGAGGTCCGGGCTTGGGGAGCTCCGGGCGGAGGGAGGTCGGGGCGGAGGGAGGCCCGGCCTTGGGGAGGTCCGGGCTTGGGGAGCTCCGGGCGGAGGGAGGCCCGGCCTTGGGGAGGTCGGGCAGCGCCTCCTCCGCCGAGCTTGGGGAGGTCCGGGCAGCGCCTCCTCCTCCGGGCTGCGGGCCCCGCCCTCCTCCAGCTTGCCGGGGCTCTTCCCCACGCCGCCCCGGGCCAGGATTCCTGGGCGCTCCTTGCTAATGGTTATGCGGGGAACACCCCGACTCAGCCTTAATTGCAGCCGCTTTGTTTGCGGGCGGGGGGGGTGCTGAACTGCCCTTGAAGGCCCCTGGCTGAGCCCCAAGCTCCTCCGCCAGACCGGGTCGGGGGGGGGCGCGCGCCTCCTCCGGGCTCAGCAGCCCGGGGGCTCCGGTAGCAGCTGCCCTGCCCCTTCCCACAGGAGCCGCTCCGGGAGAGTCAGAGGCGGCCTAGTTTCTCAGCTTACTCATCGGGCCAGAGGGAAGGGAAGGGGTTGGCCGGGCCAGGCAGGGAGAGGGGGAGGGCGGGCTCCCTCCCGGGTCCCCTCTCCCCCTTGCACCGAGGGGCTGCGAGCCCGGAGGGCCATTCTTCCGGCCTGGACTCGGCACTGTGCCATCTGCCCACGGTGCCAGGTGCCCGCGCCCGTCCCCCTGCAGAGCCCGAGGCCCCGGGGCGAGGACCGGGCGGCCGCCGCCAGGAGCTAGGGCTCACCTCCCGTCAGACCCCGCCGAGGGCCCCGGGACCCACTCGGCACCTCAGTCTCCCCAGCCGTCTAATGGTCACGGAAGGGAGGCCGCCTGCCCCTTCTCCCCCCGAACAAGTTTCCCCTCCCTCAGAGCCAAGCACTGAGCTTTCCGATCACGGGCATAAATAGATTCTGTTTTATTTATAAAATCCACTTTCCATAAAATAGGGTATTCTTATGTACAGGACAGACCGCGCGCGCCAGGCCGCCTGCCCGGTGCCTTCAATCGTTCAGCCGCCGCAGCCGGGGCCAGGCCAGTGGGCTGCCAGGAGCCGGGGGAGAGGGCCGCCGAGGGCGCCGTCACGTGATCGGTTCCGAAGCTCCAGCTCCCCAAACCCCCCTCCTGCTGAGTGGTCGCCACGTCCTCGGAAGCCCCGGGCCCCGCCGAGAAGCAGGGGGAGCGCGCTCAAAATAGTAACAAAAGTCAGGGCGGAGAGAAGGAAGCGAGGTTCCCGGTGGAAGGGAGGCTCCCGGTGGAAGGGAGGCTCCCGGTGGAAGGGAGGCTCCCGGTGGAAGCGAGGCTCCCGGTGGAAGGGAGGCTCCCGGTGGAAGCGAGGCTCCCGGTGGAAGCGAGAGGCTCCCGGTGGAAGGGAGGCTCCCGGTGGAAGGGAGGCTCCCGGTGGAAGCGAGGCTCCCGGTGGAAGGGAGGCTCCCGGTGGAAGGGAAGCTCCCGGTGGAAGCGAGGCCGGAGCTTCCGGACTGGCTCCCGGGCGCGAGCTTGCTCTAGCCCCTGGCCTGCCCCCGCTCCCCGCCCCCCAAGTCTGTACAGCCGGCTCCAGGCAGTGCTCAAAGTAGAGGCTTCCTGGGTCCCTCGCCGCCCAGCAGCCAGGCAGGTGGCAAGGTCAGGCTCCGCGGCTTCTCCTCGGGAAGGCGCCGAGGTACGCCTGGGTCCTCTCGGCGTTCAGTCGAGCTGCGGGGGGGCGGGGAGGGGGAGACAGGAAAGGAGAATGAATCCCAGCTCCATAAAGCGCAGCCGGCAGAACCAGTTGTTCTCCCCGGAACGGCCTCGGCTCCACCCCGGGGCCCCCGGGAAGCGAGCGCCTCTCCCTCCCCCTCGTCCCGCAGGGCACCGGGACGCGGCGGGCGCAGCCCGCGCCCGGCCGCCCCCTCCCTGCCCGCTCCCCGACGACTAGCCAGGCGGTTTCACAGGCCCTGTTGACTCGGCGTTTCGCGGCCCGGGCCCCGAGCCGGAGGCGGGGGCTTCAAAGCCAACGTGGGGCGCAGTTTTTCCTCTGCCGCGCCTTCCCCGCCCGGCCTCCCTCCGCAGGCCCATTTGCATTGCAAAGTCGCCCGCCGCCGGCGCTCTCGGCCGAAGGGCTGCGAGGGGGGGCGCCCGCTCCCCGGGGCCCAGCAGCGCCAAAAGGAAGTTTGGCAATCAGCAGCGCAACAAAGGGCAGCGGCTGGAGCCCGCCGGGGGAGCGGCTGCGCCCCACTCGCGGCCGCTGGGAGGCCCTCCGTGCCCCGGGCCCGAGGATGAGCGGCCGAGAGTGTATGTGTGAGGGGGAAGGGATGGGGCGGCGGCGGCCCCGGCTCGGCCTGTCCACAGGTCCTAGTTACCTCGGGGGGCAGCGCACGCGCCCTCTTAGTAGCCCCCGAACCAACTGGTGAAATCCAGCAGCTCCCGCTCCTCGGGGCTCAGCACCCCCTCGTAGCCGCTCTCGTCTGACGAGTAAGGCGAGTGGGGGGAGCCGGGTACCGAGCTGCCCTCTCGGCCTGGGGACGGCGAGTCGAAGCAGGACGAGCCCGACGCATAGGCGCTGGGGTAGGGGCAGGGGCCCCCAGTGCCCCCGCACGGGGCCCCGTGGGGCTGGGGGGACCCCGCGGGTCCCGTGGGGCCCGCGCCCAGCAGCCCGGCGGGGAAGGCGGCGCCCGCGGCGTCTTGCTGCGCTAGCAGCTGCTGCAGCGCCCGGATGTACTCGACGGCCGAGCGCAAGGTCTCCACCTTGCTCATCTTCTTGCTCGCCGCGCCGTTGGGTACGTGCTGCCGCAGCGTCTGGAAGCCCAGGTTCACCAGCTTGACGCGGTTGCGCTCGCGCTCGTTGCGCCGGGCCACGGCGGCCGCTCCCACCCCGGGGCTCGGGTCGGGCCGGGGCTGCGGGGCCGGAGGCTGCAGCTGCAGGCCCAGAGGGCTCGGAGCCCCGGGTGCCGGAGCGGCTCGCCGCTTGCAGCGCAGCAGCTCCGGGGACGCGGGCCGCCGCCGCCGGGCAACCCTCGGGGACGCGTGGGGAGGCACCGGGCCGGGCGGAGAGTAGGCGCCGGGGGCCACGCGGGGTGGCGACCTCTGACCGTCCGAGCCCAGCGAGCAGCCCCGGGCCAGAGGTCGCGAGGGGGGCACCATCTGGCGCAGCGCTCTTCCACAACCGTCCATGTCCCGTGCGGCCCGTCCACGCAGCGGCCCCGGCCAGGGCCGCCGAGGCCGCCTCCTCCGTGGGCAATGCTTCCCCGCCGCGGTCGGAAGGACGGAGCTGCCGAGCCCAGCCGGGGCCCGCGGGGAGCGGACGGGCAGGACGGCCAGGTCGGGCGATCGCTGGGGCGCGCAGGTGGCCGCGGCGGTCGGGCAGCGCGTGGGGCTCTCGCGTCCCGCGCGTGCGGCGGCGGCCGGCGGGCGCTCGCTCGTGGCTGCGCTTTTCCGGGCCGCGGCCCCGGTGTCTTGTTTTTAAATGCACATGGAGCCCCAACGCCCTCCCTCCCGGGAGCCAAACGTGCCGAGCCCCACTGGGGCGGGCGCTCCCGCCCTGCTCCCCCCTCCTTTCTCCCCTCCCTTTAGTCTTGGGCGCTGGCCAGGCGCCCTCCTCCCGGGCCCCTTTCTCATCCCCACGCGCTGGGCGCGCGCGGGGCGGGGCGGGGGCCGGGGTGGCAGGCGGGGAGGAAGAAGGGGGGGGCGGCTGTCGGGGCGGTGGCGCCGGAGGCTGCGGCCGCCTCCGCCGCACGAGTCCCCGGCAGTGCTGGGGGTGGGTCGCACGCGCCTCGCCGCCGGCCCACCCCACACAGCCCCACTTCCCCGCCTCGGCTCGTTCCTCCTCTCCTGCAATTGGCCTCCCCAATCGTGCCCCGCCTGGAGAGTTGGCAGCGTCCACCGCCCCCTCCCCCCCGCAGCTCAACCCCCCCGAGACCCGGCCCCGGCGCGTGGCTGCCGGCCCAGCTTCCCCAAACAATACCTGGCCCCGGGGTCTGGGGTCTGGCCCGGGCGGGGGGGGAGGGGCGCGGGAGGGGGGGGGGAAGCGGAACTCGAGGCTCACCTGGGGAGGAGGCGGGGTCGGCGCCTGCCCTCCGCCCACCTGGCGCCCGCCCCTCCCCCCCTTCCTTCTCCTGGTCCGTGCCACGGCGGGGGGGGCTGGGGCAAGTGCGGGGCTCCGCCGCCGGCGCAGGGGCCCGGAGGGGCAGGTGCCGCTCCCCTCCCCCTCCCTCTCCGCGCGCCCGCTGGCCCTCCCTCCTCTTGGTTCTCCCCGCCACCTCCTCCCTTTTCCTTCTTTTCCTGTCATCCCTGCCTCTGTCTCCTTCTCCGGATCCCCCTCCTCCTGTCCCCTTCCCTCTCTCCCTCCTCCCCACAAGTTTCTCTGGGTTCTCCCCTGTCCTCTTCCTTTAGGTTTATCTGTCTCTGTCTCTCTGTCTCTATCTCTTTCCTGTCTTATCTCTTATCTGTCTCTATCTCTTCTCTCATCTCTTCTTCTCTGTCTTATCTCTATCTCTCTTGTCTATCTTCTCTCCCTAGTTTCTGTCTCTATTCTTTCCTTCTCCCTTCCTATCTCATTCTCTTTCTATGGTTCTCTCTCATCCTTTCTTTATCTCTTCTCCATCTTTTCTGTCTCTGTCTTCTTTCTCTATGTCTTCTTCCTCTCGTTCTCTTCTCTATCTCTTTCCTTATCTTCCTTCCTGTCTTCCATTTCTCTTTATCTGTCCTTTATTCTCTCCGTCTCTTTTCTGTCTCTGTCTCTCTCTCTTCTCTTTGTCTTCCTATCCTTCTCCTTTCTTTCTCTTCTTCCAATTTCTGTGCTCTTTTGCCCTTCCGCCTCCCTGCCTCCTGTCCCATTTCTCTTCCCTCCAGTTCACCCCCAAACCCTGGGCCTCCCCTTCCCGAGGCCCTTTCTACCGGCCCTCCTGCCACCAGGTTGTCAGAAATAGGAGTCGGCAAATCCCTCGCTCATTCGGGAAGTGCAGGATTGGCCTCTCTACTAGCGGTCCCGTGAAAGGGCCCTTTCCCTCCTCGTCAACCGAGTGCCCCGACGGAGCCCCATAAGCCAAGGACTCTCCTTCCCAAGGGTTGGGGCAGAGAGCCGGCGCGGCCTTACCCCTCCACCCTCCGCCCTTCCCCAAGGCACGGCAATGGAAAGGATCCTGACCAGAAGAACAGTTAATGCGTTCTGCATGGGCAGGCGGCACTTTACATCTTCTGTTTGGACCCTCCTGCCCCAGGAGGTCAGCGCTCCCACCTCCAGATGAGGAAACTGAGGCCAGCAGGATGAGGTGACTGGCCCAGAGTCCCGCCGCTAGTGTGTCTGGGGCTGGATTTGAGCTCTGGTCTCCCTGACCCAAGGCCTGTGCTCTGTCCCCTGGGGGATTCAGGAAGCCTGGCTCTGCTCCATTCTCTGTGCCTCAGTTTCCTCCTTTCTCGGACTATTGAGGAAGCTGAATGACATGCTCTCTAACGTCCCTAGGTGGGAATCCCCGGGCTCTCCAGGGGGGCCGTGACTCTGTCCTTCTCACGTCTCGCTGTGGCCGGGCCCAGGAGCTCCCAGTCTGGAAAGCGCTTGGCAGTCCCCCTTCCCAAAGGAAGGGGAGACTTGGCTTTTGGTTGTAGGGGGACGTTGCCAGCCCGGAGCCCCCGGGGACCTGCTTCCTCCGCGTGCTTGCCCCGGCGAGATGTGGCCCAGCCTCACGGGGAAGGGGAAGGTTTGCAAACTGTGGAGAGCTGGAAGGGGACTCCAGGAGCCTTGGGCCGACCCCCTGACTTTGTAGGCGGAAGTGTATCGGGAAAGGGATGGCGCCTTTGCCCAGGTCACTGAGCCTCGGTAAAGGGCAGCCCCGGGGTCGGAGTCCACGTCCAGGATGCCACACGCAGGGCTTTGCCCGTGGCCTCTGCCTCTCGGGGGCCCGGGGGCCACCAGGGAACGAGGAAGGGCCGGGAGCGGAACCAGGCGCCCGCCCTCCCAGCTCAGGGCCCTGAGTCTGTAAGCACTGAGGAGCCCTTCAGGGATTGCCCTAGCGCTCCAAGCTCCATGAGCGCCATTCCCCAGCCTCTTGGCCTTGCTCCTGCCAGACACGCAGCCCGGGAGGGGGAAGCTGGCGTTTGGTTTGGAATGACTTGGATCCAAATCCCATTCTTCACCAGCGACTTTAGCCTCTTCCAGCCTCAGTCCTTTCATCTGTACAATGGGGATGATGCTCTCACCTTACGGGGAATATGGTAAATCCAGGGCAGCGAGGGGGCCAGTGGAGAGCGCACCAGCCCTGAAGGCAGGAGGACTCCAGTTCAAATGTGGTTTCAGACACTTCACACTTCCTGACTTGTGACCCTGGGCAAGTCATTTAATCCCAACTGTCTCAGGGGAAAAAAAGGAAAATCCACCAGGAAGCCCGTTCTGTGCCCCACAAATGCTGCTTCCCTTTCTCCCCACCCACCTCCTGCTTTTGCATCCATTTAACAAACATGGATTGAAGTCCTACTATGCACCTAGATTTCCAGTGCAAAGTAATACCAGTCTGTCCTCTGTAAACTGGGCTCAAGGATACCTCTCGCCGTTCACTCGCTATGTCTGTGGAGCTTCAGGGCCTCAGACTTAGGTAGGACTCACTCCTGTCCCTTGCCTCCCCCCCCCCGCATCCCCCCCCCGGTAGCCCTGGCCCCAGTCACCCCCCTCCCACCCAAGCCTGTGGATGAGTACTTCAGCCTCCAGTCCCCCCCCCCCAATCCTCTGGGGGAAGCGCTGGCAGCTGGGGCAGGTCGGTGGGACTGTGAGCTCATCACAATAGCCAGTATCTGGCCCCCTGCGGCCCCCACAGCCCGGTCTTCACTCCGGGTCTCAGACAAGGCCCTCGGCTCTCCCACTGCCTCTGCAACAGCCCGCTTGCCATGACTGCGGTGCACCCACTTCTCCCCCCGTGGAGGGGGCTCCCCACTTCTGCCCAAGTCCTCCCTGATCCCCCCCCGCTGCCAGTGTGGCTTCCCCCTCTCCCTCTGCTCCCAGGTCACATCGCCTGGATCTTCTCAGTTTCTCCTTATGCTCCCTATGTATCTGAGAGAGTGTGTGTGTGTGAGTGTGCGTGTGAGAGTGTGAGTGTGTGTGTGTGTGTGAGTGTGAATGTGTGTGTGTGTGTGTATGTACACTCATATCTAGGCTATATATATTTATGCTAGATCAATATACGTTCTATTAGGTTCTTGTCTCGCCTGATAGAAAGGTAAACTTGTTGAGATTGTTTCATTCTTTGTACTTGAAACCCTAGGACCCAGCACAGTAGCTAGCATGCAGTAGGTGTTTAATAAATGCTCATTGATTGATTGATTGTTTGAAATTGATTCCTTTGAGCAGGAATAAGGGAAGGGTGGAAACTTATACTGAGCCTTGCATGCAAAGTTCTGATTTAACCTTGACAACACCCCCTATTAATCTATCGACAAGCATTTATTAAGCACCTACCAGGCACTGAGAAAAGATATAAACCCATTTCTTGGCAGAGATCCTGGAGTCGTTGGCCAGTTCCTTCTCCAGTTCATTTTACAAATGAGGAAACTGAGGCAAACAGGGTTAAGTGACTTGCCCAAGTCATGCAGCAAGAAGTGTCTGGGCCTGGATTTGAACTCGGATCTTCCTGACCCCAGGCTCAAGGCTCTATCCATGGTCCCATCTAGCTGCCCTTGGGCAAAGGAATAAAGTTCACCAAGGCTGGAAACACGGCTTGGAGCCAGTTGTGAAGGGCTTTACTTTTTGTCCTGGAGATAATTGGAAGCCACTGGTGTTGCTGGAAGAGTCACGTGGTCAGACCCGAGCTTAAGGAAAAGGAGCCTCAGCCCAGCTGAGAGGAGGATGGCCTCCAGAGAGAAGGGAGCCAGGGAGACCCCGGCCCCCAAATGACGGAGGCATGGGAGGAGACAAGGGGCTGGGGGCGAAAGCCCAGACACAAAAGAGGAGGTTAAACCTACAAAACTCGGGAAGCTCAAAAAGGGGGAAAACGTGGGCAAAAGGCGGAGGCTGCGGTTCCAGAGAGCTCTGGGGCTTTGAGTTTGAAATGTCCAGCAGGGCCTCCGGAGGGTCCGGAGTCAGGCTTCTGCATAGAGAAGGTAATTAAACCCACAGGACCTGATGGGGACCCAAGGGAGAGACCATGGAAGGAGAAGAGGACCCAGGAGTGGGCAGGGAGCGGTCAGGGAGGGGGCCGGGGCCCGGAGCCAGCGAAGGAGAGCCACTGTCCGAACCGGGAGCAGATGGCATTTATTAAGCACTTACTGTGTACGAACACAGTGCTAAGTGAAAGGTATACCAAGAAAGGTAAAAGCCCTTCCTTGTCCTCAGAAAGCTCACACTTTAATGGGGGAAACGACCTACAGGCTGGCTGGGACAGGGAAGATGGGAAATAATCAACAGAGAGTCCACAGCTTCATTCAGAAAGATAGCCAGAGGCTCCCTGTCCAAAGTGGGATTTTCTCTGGGATTTAGTGGGTGACACCAGAGGAAATGCTTGGAGACGCGGAGGGTACCTGGTGCCAGAACATCACCACGATGGGGAAAAATCGGTGAGAAGGGGCACAAGGACATAGGCTAGCGGCTGGGGAGACTGAGAGGGTCTTTAAGAAGGGGAGAGACTTGGGGGGTACATCCCCTTCTTTCCCCCTCTCAGAGCCATATCCCATGTGATAAAATGTATTCTTAGAGAGAAAAAATCAGTACCTGGTCAATACATTTAAAGAGGAAAACCTGTGCAGAGTGTAAGGCCCGGGGACCTCCCTCCCCTACAAAGGGCTAGCTGGGGCTGCCTTCTCATCTTTCCATTTAATTTCTGCATAAGCTGTTCATGTTCTTTGACCATTTCTCTACAGGGGAGTGGCTATTAGACAGATGGATAGATAGCCAGGTAGGTAGCTTACAGAATCTATATAAATGATGCAAACCCTTATCAGACCAATCCGATACCAAGGTTTTTTCCCCATTTGACCACTTCCTTTCTTAACCTAAGTGCATTAATGTCTGTGCAGAAGCTTTTCTAGTTTAAGTAATCAGATCGACCAATTTTGGTTTTGTGTAATTGTTTCTATCTGTTGTTTGGTTAAAAATACATCTACCCATAGCTATAAGAGCTTTATGACATTTCTCATCTGTTTTTTTCTACTTGACCTTTAATATTAAGTTAAATTGACATCATTTAGAATATACTGAAGAGTGTGGTTTAAGGTGCTTGGTATGAGCCTAATTTCTGCCCGATAACTTTTCAGTTTTCCCAATAGATTTTATCAAGTAAAGAGTTTTTGCTGGACAATTTCTGTTTTTCTTTTGATCAGACATTGGAGGTTTTACCTGCCATGAGGGAATCCTTTGTGGAGGGGTATGGGGTTCCCCTACTGAGCCTTGCTTTCTACAGCCGAGCTCACAGCACCAAATTCTCTGTGTGTAGGTGTGGCTTTCATCAGGCTAAATCTTTGACCAGGTACCCCTTTAATGTCCCATGAGAAGTCCATGGGCCGTCCAGAGACTTTGAGGAAAACAGCCCCTTAACGAGTTCGGATGCTGAGAATCGCAGGTAAAACAATGGGAATGCGTTCAGTACAAAGCTTTATTGCAAACTGTGGGGACGAGGGGCAAGGAGAGACAGGGAAAGGAAATCTGACAGTCAGGTCCCCATATTTACATGGGCTAGAATTCACAGGAGGGCCGCACCACACTGGGGAGCAGGAAGGAAGTGTTCCAGCGGGAAGATGTGCTCCCACTGGAGGGGAGACTGTGCTCCAAAGTGCCCTTGGGGGAGGGGGGAGAGTTCTTTCGTGCCCCCCACCCCTGAGAGTGGGCCAATTTACATATCGGAGATCGGGGCAAAATGTTATCTGGGAGCGTTGTTATCAAGGGATGAACTCTCTAACTGCTGGAGGGAAAGTCTCCCTCTGGACATTCCAAGGGAGAGATCTAGCTAATTCCAGAGTCTAGATTGCTTTAAATTAAAATCACCGGAGGCTGATCAAACCTCCTCCTTAAGTGGGTTTATCAGTTTAGCACCTGTGAATAAACTGGGTTAAAATAAGGCGAAGGCACTTAAATGGGTGGGGATGGTGTCTACGCGCTCCAGATAGGCAGACCCTGCGGTATCCAGCCAATAGGGAAACGGAGGGAAAAGAATTGGGAATGAAGGGCTATTTGTCTTAGTGAAGCGCTCATTTTTTTCTGAACGCCAGCTCTTGCGAGAAACTTAATAAAGATCCTTCCTGATTCATCAGCAGCTTCGCGGAGTTCTTGATAAGATGCTTGTTTCTTACATTAGTAAAAAGTCTCTTTTTATAACTGTATTTCATAGTTATTAGCATAAGAGTGTTGTACTTTGTTAAAGGCTTTTTTTTTTTTTTTTTGCATTATAAGCTGATCATGTAGTTATGGATATTTTGTTTTTTAATATGATTAATTATGTCGATTGTTTCCTTAAACTTAAATCATCTTTGCATCATTGGTTATGGCCATGATGAATGACTTTTTATATAAATGTTTCTCTGTAGTCTGTTGGACATGATTTTTGTTTAAGATTTTTGAGTGAACATTCATGAATGATATTCACCTATAGTTTTCTTTCTGTGTTTTATCCTTCCCTGGTTTTAGGACCATATTTGTCTCATAGAAAATTCTGGTAGAGTGCTTTCTTTCCCAAGTTTTGAGAATAATTTGCTAAGTATAGATTGGTTTTTCCGGTGAACACATCAGGATCAGGACTCCCCTCCTGCTTAGTAGTATACTCCACCCAGCTCCACCTTGGTACTTCCTTTACAATTATGGCTGTTTCCTTTTTTGAAATTGGGCTATTTGATATCTCTCTGTGTTCTTTGGATAGTTTTATATTTTTTCAAGATATTCTTTGGCATTCTCAATTGTATTAGCATGAAATAACGTATAATGTTTTATTGTTATTTTGATTTTTCCTAGTTTTATTATGTTTTATTTTCTTGTTTACTTTTTTGTTGATTTGATTTCCTGTTTTCTTTTTAATTAGATTAGCTTAAAGTTTATCAATTTTATTAGTCTTTTCAAAGAAACAGCTTTAAGCTTTGCTACATATATCATTTCTATGATTTTTCTTTTGAATTTTCCTATTTCCCCTCTAATTTTTAATATCTTTTCTTTTAAGCTCATTTTAGGTTTAATTGTTGGCTTTCCAGTTTTACAAATATATACTATTTATGTATATATGTGCAGTTCATTTATTTTTTTTCTATTTTGTTAATGTATGTTTTTAGGAATGTCATTTTTTTTCTCCTGAGGCGCCATAAAAAATACAGATATAGATAGAAATTAAACATGAAATACTAAATAATGAGTGTGTCAACAAATTATGTAAACAATAACCATGTAAAATAAAATGATGATGAAGCAATATACTAACATTTCTATTTCTCTATTAGACTTATCCAAAATTGAGAAAGGTGTATTGAACTATCCTGTTATTATTGTGTTACTATTGTGTCTTTTTGTAGATCAACTATTTCCTTTAAGAATCTGGATGATAAAGTATTTAGAGTATATAGTTTATAGCTGATATTATTTTATTGTCTAAGGTTCCTTTCGGCATAATAGTTTCTTTGTTTATTTTTTTGTTTGTTTTTGCTTTGTCATATGGCATGATTATAATTCCTTATTTTTTGGCTTCATAGGATGGGATAATAATTTTTTTTCCATTCTCTCGGGTTTATTTTGTGTATTTTTTAAAATGTGCTTCTTATAAGGAAAGGAATTATAGATTTTTTTTTTCAAATCAATCTGTTGTGATGACCGTGTATTTTAAAATGAGCCGGAGTCAGGAATTCAGGTTAAGGGAAAATCTTCAATCTTTATTCTTTTTGAGGTGAAGGGGGATTGCGATAGCAACATGGGCAGCTGTGACAGGACCCACTCAGCAGAGGTGAAGGGGGATTGCGATAGCAATGTGAGCCAGCCAGCTGTCTCTTTCCACTCCTCTTTCTACTCCTCTTTCCGCTCCTCTGCCTCCCCCCACCAAAATCGTCATTTCCTATACAACACATCAGGACTTGCACAAAGAGTGGGCGGGGGCCATTCTTTCTCCAAGCATATATTAATAGAGTATAGCCCAATTACTATTTAGCCTCATGTGCTTGGGACTTCAGTGCATCAACTTAAGCTTCAGCCCATCACATCGCCCACTTTCTTTTGTTTTAGAACACAGGTGATCATGACATCCCTGACTCCTCAGGAAGGTCAGAGCCCCCAAGGGGAGGTGATCACAACTCCCTGACATCTCAGGAAGGGAGATGAAAAGCACCAAAGGGAAGTGGGGGTTGCTAGCGGTTTTCTGGGCTGAAGGGTCTTATTATGCACAAACCCATCAGCATGGGAGGTATTACACAAGCACATAGCAATAACGCAGAGCCTATTAGTGATGACCTTCCCCTCAGTCAGTGCAGGCTCGATGTGGTGTAACAAACATGAATTGTACACGCAAGTAGCGGAATAGCAAACAATATAAATCAACATGGTGTTGTAAAAGATTGCCAGAAGTCCTAGAAGGAGGGTATGTAAACAACAGTCACACATACACCTTCTTCAGCAGCCAAGAGATAATCCAAAACCAACCTATTGTCCATTGCTTCACATGTCAGGGAATCCAATGATCCCCCCAAGTTTTTGAAGTCCTGCAAAAGTCTTTTTATGTGTTAGGGAATCCAATGATTCCAGTAGATTTTGAAGTCCTACAACAGTCTTATCATTTCTCAGAGAATCCAATGATTCCTGAGGGTTTTCAAGTCCTATGTCTCAGAGGATCCAATGATTCCTGAGGGTTTTCAGGTCCTACAACAATCTTATGTTCATCATGTCTCAGAGAATCCAATGATTCCAGTAGATTTTGAAGTCCTACAACAGTCTTATCATTTCTCAGAGAATCCAATGATTCCTGAGGGTTTTCAAGTCCTATGTCTCAGAGAATCCAATGATTCCTGAGGGTTTTCAGGTCCTACAACAATCTTATGTTCATCATGTCTCAGAGAATCCAATGATTCCTGAGGATCTGTCATAATCCTCCCCCAAATCTTTTCCCCTCCTCCTTACCTATTCCCCTACAAGCTCTTCTCTTTTTGAGAAACCACATGTTTTATCTTTATCTCATGCTAGCTCTCAATCTAGGTCAAGTACATCACATGTTCCCCTCTATTCCCCTAATTTTTCTTCCTCTCATGCACCTTTCCATTTTGTGATGGAGTCCCACTATGGGGAGGAGGGGGAGAGAGAAACCCTAACACTGATTCATTTAGAGGCAGGGTGTTGGTAGATTCTGTCTAATATATCCCAAGCCTACTTTTAACTATTACCTCTATCTGACTTTGCCTTTACCTCTGTCTCCTCGAGTACTTTTAGAATGATTTTTTTTTTTAATTGTTCTCTCTGCTATCACTTTCTGACTGTTGCTGTCTTTGGCTTTTGCTTTTGTTCACGGCTTTTGAATTTCTGTTATCTAAGGAGCTCAAGAAACAATTATCTTCAGATCTGGTTTTTTTTCCCCCTAAGAATGTTTCAATGCTTCTTAATTATTGAATGAGCAATTAACATTTTCCCCAACTGATTAGATCTGATTTTCTTTGTATGAAAAGTGTATTGTAATTGTATTCATATAGTTCCTGGGTTTGTCTTGGCAGGTAGATTCCCAAGTATTTTATAATGCCCACAGTTACTTTAAATGGGATTTCTCTATCTCTTAGTACTGGGCTTTGTTGGCATGCTGTAGAAATGCTGGTGACTTTGCTAAAGTTGCTAATTATTTCAACTAGTTTTTTAGTTGATTTTCTAAGACTTTTCTATGTTTATCATCATATCATCTGCAAACAATGATAATTTCATTTCCTTGTTTCTTATTTTAATTCCTTCAATTCTTTTTCTTTTCTTCTTGTCATAAGTAGCATTTCTAACACAATATTGAATAATAATGGTAATAATGGACATCCTTAGTTCTCTCCTGATCTTATTGGAAAAGCTTGTAGCTTATCTCCATTACAAATAATATTTACTGATTATTTTAGAGGGATACTATTTATCATTTTAAGGGAAGCTCCATTTTAAATCAAATTAATCAATATTTTATATTATTTTCCCATAAAACCAACTCATAGTTTTCTTTATTAATTTAGGGGTTTTCTTACTTTCAATTGAATTAATCCCTCCTTTGATTTTTTAGGAGTTTTAATTCAGTATTTAAATTTTTTTAATTTTCTTTTTTCTAGTGTTTTTAGGTGCATACCCGGTTTATTGATCAAGAACAGTCTTTTTCTATTGTTGTAAGCATTTAGAAGTATAAAAGTTTCCCCAAGTACGTATGATTTTTAATCCACTCTGCTATCTACTTCTGTATTATGGATGAGTTCATCCCACTTATATTTAGAGTTATGTTTATTATTTTTTTTATTTCCTTCCATTCTTTTTTCCACCTGTCTCTGGCTTTTTGTCTCTCTCTGACTCTCTGTCTCTCTATGTCTCTGGCTATCTATTTTTTTCTGTCTCTGTCTCTCGCTCCTTCTCTCTGTCTCTTGCTCCTTCTCTCTATCTCTCCTACCCTCTCTCTGTCTTTCCCTCCCTCTCCCTCTCTGTGTCTCTCACTCCCTCTCTCTGTTTCTCCCTCACTCTGTCTCTGTCTCTCTCTGTTTCCCCGGCTTTCTCTGTCTCTGCCCCAGCCTCCCTATAACGCCCTCCCCTTTGTTCTTTCACATCCATTTGAAGATGCCCCCACTCTCTGTGTGCCTTGGGCTGGGGGTCTCCAAGGAGCCGGGGGTTCAGGGGAGAAGGCCCAGGGAAGCAGCAGGCAGAGCTCTGAGCATCTTCCCTCCTTTTAGTTTGGGGGACAAACACTGTCCTCGTGGGACCCTCCTCCACAACCCCGCCTCTTGCTCGCTGCTGCCCGGCCTTCCTGAAAAGGGATGGGGGGGCTGCCGGGAGAAGGGGGCTGCATATTAATGTGCGGCAGGAGCACAATGGGGCCTTGTGCTGGACAGAGAATGGAGGGTCTGGGCCAGCGGCCTGGGGGTGGGGGAGGAGCTGGGACAGTTCCCTTTTATCTGATGGAGGAGGAGGAGGGGAAGGGGAAGGGGAGCACTGCCCTGGCTGGGCCGGCTGACTTACCCAGGTCAGCCTTGGAGGGAGAAGGATTCTAAGCCCTGACCCTACTGAGCCACCCTGTGGGGGCTTAGGATGAAATGGGGCTCAGAGGAGGAGGGAGAACATGAGGGGGAGGGGGAGAGGGAGAGAGTAGTGGCTGAATGGCCCTCATCCCACAATGGACTTAGTGGCCATTGGGCTTGTGGGGATCTCGGGAGCCTCCAGCAGTGGCCATTGGCTGTGGGGGGAACTTGGCAAGGGCTCGAGCCCCTCGGGATTGGCTGGACTCTGAAGCCGGAGGAAAGCTGGGCCTTTTGAGGGTGGGATGGCAGTGGGAGGGCAGAGTTCTGTGCGGTCCCCCACCTGCTCCCTCCATCCTTGTCACAGGCCTTTGATCTTCCCCAATCTCTTTGGCCTGAACCTGGAAGAATGGACCTTGGGCCATGGGTACAGGTTAGTCCTCTCACCCAACAGCTGCAGGTTAGCCCCCACCACCCTCCTCCTTGGCCAGTCTGTGGGTTAGCCCCAGCCCAGGGAGCAGAGCCAGGATGGAGGACTGGCTTGTCCAGCCCTTGGAGGACTCCAGATCCAGCCACGTGCCGAGCCCCTCGCTCTCTCCTCCCTTTTGGAGCTGTCCTGGAGCCTGTACGGGCTGCGCACCCAAGGAGACGATGGTGCTGGGGGGGGGCTCTTTGGTGTAAGGGAGCTGGAGACAAAGGTGCCCTCGGGTGGGGGCCGCTGCTCCCCTTCTGCTTTGGGACTGGGACGGGCTATAGCTGCCCCCTAGGAAAGGGGGGAAAGCTGGGCTTGCGGCCGTCCCCGAGCATTTGGGTAAACTGAGGAAGAGGGACAGGATCGGCCGCAGTGTGAGCTCCTGGAGGGTGGATGGCGAACTTCGGGGGAAGAAAAAAGACCCAAAGCGGCTTCAGTGGGAAATGAAAAGGTCGCTGGGGGGAGGGGGAAGGGGGGGCAGCTTGGCAGGTTCCGTAAAAAATTCAGATTTTCACACAGCGAGTTTTCCAGCCCCCGTTGCTGGCTCCAGACAGAGCTGACTCCATTTGGCCCCCAAACCGACCCTGGGAGACAAGGGCTGGGGTCCCCATTTTCCAGTCGAGCCGCTGAGGTAGACGGGTAATGGGACTTGCCCAGGGTCATAGTGCGTCGGTGAACTCGGGGTCCAGGACCACCCAGCGCGCTGGGTGCCACCTTTCTCCTGTAGTGCAGGACATCGAAACGGGAGTCACTGTGGGCACGGAAATAATTTACTCAAAAAACTGAGCCCAGGCTCCTGTGTCTAAGCCTGCAGGGCTCTGTGTGTGTGTGTGTGTGTGTGTGTGTGTGTCTCTCTCTCTGTCTCTGTCTGTCTCTGTCTCTCTTCTTCTCTCTTCTCTCTGTCTCTCATCTCTCTGTCTCCCTCTGTCTCTCTCTGTCTCTCTCTCTCTGTCTCTATTCTCTGTCTCTCTTTTCTCTCTGTGTCTCTGTCTTCTCTCTGTCTCTCTCTCTTCTCTCTCTCTCTCTCTCTCTCTGTCTTCTCTGTCTCTCTCTTCTGTTTCTCTCTCTTGTCTCTCTGTCTCTCTCTCTGCCTCTCTCTCTGTCTCTCTCTCTCTTTTTGTCCTTCTCTGTCTCTCTCTCTCTCTCTGTCTCTCTCTCTCTCTCTGTCTCTGTCTCTCTCTCTGTCTCTCTCTGTCTCTGTCTCTCTGTCTGTCTCCCCCTCTGACTGGAGGCTGCCCTCAGGGCAAGCACCTCCTTCCACGGACTCCCCAGGACCCCACCCTAACTACATCTCCCACCGTGCCCTGCGGCCGAGGACGTTGTGGTCGCGGGTCCGGCTCTGCTGGAAACCACAGCCCGGGGCCGGCGGTCGCTGGAGTCCTGGGGAGAGGGCCTCATACCCCGCCGCCGCCAAGTGCCACTCTGGCCCCGCTTCTTTGTCTGTAACTTCCGGGCTCGGTCAGGGCCCGTGGCCAGGTGCTGAGGGCAGGATGAGCCAACCTGGCAACCAAGCTCCTAAGTCAGGGCAGGAACTGGGAAGCCTCACCTATCTCCACAGGTCTTATCAGGCCACCGAAACCCATATCACGTGCCGGGCTGGCCCTGGAGGCAGGAAGGAGGCTGAGGCCGGGGCGAGATGGACCAGGGCAGGAGCCGGGGCAGAACCAGGAGAGACCGGCCAAGAAGGACCAGCAACAGGGCAGCAACCAGATCTCCCCAAAGGCCTGAGCCTGTGACTTATTTGGCAGTCTGGCCCACCTCCTTCCCCCTCCTCTTCCCCCCCTGCTCCTCGGGCTCCCTAGGAGCAGACCGCCGAAGAATTTCAGGGGCCCAGGCTCTGACAACACCGGGCTCAAGTCGGCATACCTGTGCAAATCATCGGAGAAATACCTCCGGGCTGAAGGCCCAGGTTCTAGTCGACTTTCTAAGGATGACCCCCTCCCCCCCGTGGTTTTGGGTTTGGGCTAACGTGGCTTTCCCGGGGCCCCTCACACCTGCATCTTGCCCCCCTGAGCCCGGTTCTGGGTCCCTGCCCCCCAGCCCCAAACCAAACTGGTCCCATTAAGCCCGTTGGGGAAGCTGCCCCCCCCCATTACTCATCTGCCTTGTTCCTTTATTTCTATGGCAAACCTCATGTTCTGCCTCTGTTCCTGCCATGGTTCAGAAAGGGAAACTGAGGCTTCTGTGGTTTTCTCGAGGTCCCAACAGTGGCTCTAGAAGGAGGCTTCTTCCCTCCCCCTGGCGGGGCCCCAGAGCACCCTGGGAGCCTCTCTCACTTGGGGCCGAGGCGGCCCCCAGGGCCCAGAGCGTTCTCCCCAGCCCCTCCCCAGCCGCCCCAGCCCCCCTCCAGCCCCCCCAGCCCCTCCTTTCTCATGGCCTCCCTGCAGCTGCTGAGCCTCAGCATGGGTGCCCTGACCGCCCTGGGCCGGTTCGGGGACCGTTTTGTCGTCCTGCTCGCCGTCTCCCCGGAGAAGGACCCGTACGGGCCCATGCACCACTTGGGTGAGTCCTCCGGGGCCCCCGAGCTTCCCCTCCAGTCTCAAAGCTTCGGACTCGTTTCCCCCGGCGACCTCTGAACTTTTGGGGTTCTGAGGTTTCAGGGAAACTGAGGCACGGAGCAAAGACAAGGCTTGGAAGATGAGTGGGGGTTTGCAAAGCGGTAACTGCTGCTTTGTGTGGCCGTGGGAAAGTCTGGGACTCCGGCTCTTGTCTGGGAAATGAGGGGGATGAGCTGGACGTCCAGTTCTGACACTGAGCTCGCTCCTAGACCCCAGCTCCTGGGCCTCCCCTGGCTGCCCTCTGGGAAGAGTCAGCCCCAGGGCAGACTGAGGGGGAGGGGCCAGCTGTCCCCGGCCAGCCCCTCCCTCTCCGAGGGGTCAGGGGCTCTGCCCGGCCAGAGGGGCTGGAAGTGGGGACCAAGGGCCAGGCTGGGGGAGAGGAGCCACGGCCCACGCCGGGCACTGAGGGGTCTCCGGGAGGGGGGCTCTCGGAGGAAAGGAGCTGACCCTGGGGCCCAGGACCTGCCCAGCCTCCGGTTCCTGTACAAGGGGACAGTCCCTTGGGCTTGTTGTGAGGAAGGCATTCTGGGGGCTGAAAGGGGAATGAAGATGGCAGCTGGAGCCAGACAGATGGTGAGACTGAGCCGGGGTTTGCCAAGGGGCCAGGGGAGATCTCTGTCCCCCAGGACTCCCGTCCCCTGACGGCGACCCCCCCTCCCAGCCCCTGACTATCCCTCCCTCCCCACAGCTTTCTCTCTGGGCATCTTCCTGACCTTGCTGCTGACCCTCGGGGTTGTTCTGAGCATCCTGGCCGTGGTTCGGGAAGCCAAGGGCCTCATGGCTGGGGTGAGTAGCCAGGGATCGGGCCCCTTCCCACGAGCATCCAGGCAGCAGCGGGGCCGAGACGGGCGCGGACGGGCCCTGGGCTCAGAGAGAGGAGCCCGAGCTGTGGATCCGGCTCGGCCTTCCCGCTCCCGCCTTGGTTTCCTCGTCTTGAAAATGGGAGTGGCTGGCTCCCCCCCCCCCGCCCCCCGCAGAAGTCCCAAACCCCAAGAACAGCGGGATGGGGCAAAGGCTTAGAGGCAGAACAGAGCTGGGCTGCCCCCACCCTGGGCGCCTCGGGCCCTCCCTGATCCTCCTCTGGGAGTGGAGGAGACCCTGGAGAGCAGCCAGGCAGGGAGGCAGGTCCCCAGAGCTCTCTGCTCCCCTCTGGGATCACTGGGACT
Organism: Sarcophilus harrisii; assembly: GCF_902635505.1. Classification (NCBI taxonomy): domain Eukaryota; kingdom Metazoa; phylum Chordata; class Mammalia; order Dasyuromorphia; family Dasyuridae; genus Sarcophilus; species Sarcophilus harrisii. The sequence goes on from NC_045431.1 coordinate 235,713,066, forward strand.
CCAAGGCTGTGACCTCCTGCCCGGGGCCTGGGCCCGACGAAGCAGGTGCCTCCCCTTCTCCGCTGCCCCCGCGGTCCTGGTCACTTTGCCCAGGCCCTTCCGTAACCAGAACCAAGGCCAGATGTGGGCCGGGCTGGGCCGGGACCCCCGCCAGCTGCAGCCCCCCCCCCCCGGGGGTGGGCACGTGCTGGTTCAGACTGAGGGGAAGGGCTTTGTAGCCAGTCTCACTGGGGGCTGAGCGTTGGAACCCAGACATGAAACTTTGTCCCTCGGGAAGAGCGTCCTTTCCCAGGGGCTCCAGCCCCCCCTCCCACCACCCCCCGGCAGTGGGTGCCCTGCCCCGGACGGCCCGAGACTGAAGGCCTGAGACTGGCCTTGAGCCTGTTAAAAGGCTGCTGGGAAACGCTCACCAGACCAGTGAGTCCAGTCCAGGGAGGGTCACGCTTAAAGCTGGTCGGGGGGTGCAGGAGAGCCGGGCTCTGGCCCTAACCCTGCATCCCCCTGGGCAGTACCGTCTGCAGCTTTGGTGAGAGAGCTGGGAGAGGACCCCCCCCCTTCTGCCACCCTTTGGGGCAATAGATGGGGACCAGATAAGCAGCCAGGGCCTCCCTGCTCAAGTGCTCTAGGCGGCCTGGGGCCGTTCCCCCCCCCCCAGGGGCAGCAGCTGAGCTGGGGGCCTTCCCCCCCCCCAGCCCTCGGGCCTGGGTCATTTACCTGCCAGGGGCTTCACTGGCAACCCCGGGACCATAAGCCACCCCTGCCCCCGGGGAAGCCGGCTCAGGCAGCAGCGCTGTCAGAAAGTAGCTGGGGGTCTCTTCCCTGGATCCCCACAGCCTCGGGCTCTGCAGGCCCTGCTGGTCTCCCTTTTATTGCACCAGGGCCGCCATCCTTCCTCTTTGCCCCGGGCTCCCCCCCACCCCCGCAGTGCCCTCAGGGAGCACTCGCTGGGCTCCCCAGGGTCAGCAGGTCTCATATACCCCGGAGGCAGGGGGGGTGGTGGTTAGAACCCTTCAGGGACAGCTCCCTGCTAACTGTCCGAGCCTTCCTGGGAGCTGGTCAGGGCCTTCCCCCTCGTGCCTCCCCTACCCCCTGTTGTCCTTCCCGTCCAGCCCCAGGCCTGGCTCTCTCCGGATGAGACCCTTCCAGCCGGTCCTCGGCGCTCCTGCCCCACCCCCTTCTGGGCTCTGCTAGAGCCTGAGGAGGTCCCCGAATTCAGCCTGAGCAACGCTCCCTTCAGGACGCTCCCCCTTCTCGCATCTTCAGGGTTTCGTGCTTGGGACCTTCCCCATTCTCCTGGGAACAACTTCAGCGGCCCCGCTGATTTATGGGCCCCATCTCTGCTCCCCCTGAAGTGTGGGGGGCTGGGCTTGATGGAGCCAGCCTGGCCTCTGCCCGCCTCTGGACTCCAGCCCCTCCAAACCCAGCCTTCTCTGGCCTCCGGCCTGGGGTGGAGGCTGAGTTGTGTCCCTGTGTCCCCCAGGTGGAGGCTGAGCTGTGTCCCTGTGTCCCTCTGGCCTGGCACAAGCCCAGGCTACGTGGGCTCACTCGCCCTCAGAGCTACTGGGGCTTCTGCAGCGGCTACGTCCTCCCGGCTGATCCCAAGTGGGGGCAGAGCAGAAGGGTCCCTCTCGTGCTAACTCCCCCCCCCCAAGGATGACAAAGGATTTAGGGCGAGCCACACATGTATCTCACTGACTGTTCTACTCTGGAAGATGGAGAGGGGAGAGCGCGAAAGACAGGAGGGAAAAAGAGGGAGGGAAGAAAGAGAGATGGAAAAACAGAGACAGAAGCAGGGAGAGAGACAGAGGCAGAGAGACAGAGAAACAGAGAGAGAGAGACAGAGAGACACAGGCGGAGAGACAGAGGCGCACAGACAGAGGCAGAGAGACAGAGAGAGAGAAAGTGAGGGGATGGAAGGGTCAAGTGGCATTTTGCAGCTTGGGGAAGACTTGTTTGTTGGCCTGAGGAAAGGAGACAGAGGATAAAGTGCTGAATGAGACGGTGGGAGGTGAGGCGGGATGCACTTTGTTAGGGGGAGAGGCGAGGTGCTCCAGCTCCCTGCTATAGCATTTTCCTTTCTGCTCCTTCCTCCATGGGTATGAGCGTCGCTCAAATGCTTCTCGCCATGTTTTACTTCACAGCTGCGCTGCCCATTGGCCCTGACCCTCTTCCTGTCCCTTTTATCGATTAGGCGGGTGGTCCTTGATCAAAAGGAAACTAGAGCCACATTCCAGGACTGAGCCCCCTCCCACATCTCCCTGATATCGGGGAGATCAGCTTGTTCTCTCTGCACTGAATTCTCTTGCTCATCCAGTTTGTTGCCCATATCTTTTGTAACATTAATTTTTTTTTTCTTTTTCTCTTTTTTTTCCTGAGGCAATTGGGGTTAAGTGACTTGCTCAGGGTCAACAGCCAGGAAATTTTAAGTGCCTGAGACTAGATTTGAACTCAGGTCCTCCTGACTTCACTGCGCCACCTAGCTGCCCTCAACATTCATTTTTAATAAAATTTTGAGTTGTTTTTCCCTTCCCTCCCAAAAACAGTAAGCAATATATATACAGTCATAGAAAGCAGATTTCCACATTAGTCATGCTGTGAAAAAAGAAAAGGAGCAAAAGGAAAAAGGCCATAAAAAGTTAAGAAAGTGAAAATAGTCTGTCTGCTTCAATCTGGATTCAAACTCCATAGATCTTTCTTTGGAAGAGGATCGCATTTTGCATGGTCTGGAATGGTTTGGGTTCACTGTGTTGCTGAGAAGAGCCAAGTTATTCATAGTTGATCACTGTATGAGTTACTATTTACAATATTCTCTTGGTTCTGCTCATTTCACTTTGCATCAGTTCATGTAAGTCTTCTCAGGCTTTTCTGAAATTCACCTGCTCAACATTGCTTATAGAACAAGAGTATTCCATTACATTCCTATGCCGCAGCTTGTTCAGCCGTCCCCCAGTTGAAGGGTATCCCCTCAATTTCCAATGTTTTGCCACCACAAAAAGAGTTGCTATAAACATTTTTTGTCTGTGTGGGTCCTTTTTCATTTTAATTTTTCATGCCCATTTATTATTATTATTATTTTTATGTCATATGCGTACATTAATTTTTTTACATATTTCCATGTGAGTCATATTGGGAGAAAAAAGTCAGAACAGAAAAAAAAATCACGAGGGGGAAAAAAGGCAAAAATAGGATACATTGATCCACATTTAGTCTCCATAGTTTTCTCTCTCTGGATGGTGTTTTCCATCCAAAGTTTAGTTGCCTTCGATCACTGAACTGCTGAGAAGAACCGAGTCTATCATTTTTGATCATCACACAGTCTTGTTGCTGTATACGGTGTTTTCCTGGTTCTGCTTCCTTCGGTCAGCAGCAGTTCATGTAAATATTTCCAGGCTTTTCTAAAATCTGCTAGTTTATCTTTTTTTTTTTTTTTTTTTTTAGTAGAACAATACTATTCCTTTACTTTCATATACCATAATTTATTCATCCATTGCCTAATTGATAGGCATCCACTTACTTTCCAATTCTTTGCCACCACAGAGAGCTACTAAAGACATTTTTGCACATGTGAGTCCTTTTCCGTCTTTTATGATTTCTTTGGAATACAGACCCAGTAGTGGCCCTTGCTATATCAGAAGTTATACACAGTTTTACAGCATTGGGGCATAGTTCCAAATTGTTTTCCAGAAGAGTTGGATCAATTAGTGACTCAATTTTCCCACATTCCCACCAGCCAACATTTATTATTTTTCTTTTCTGTCGTGTTAATCGATCTGGTAGAGGTGAGGTGGTACCACAGAGATGTTTTAATTTGCATTTCTCTAAAGTATAGTATGATTTAGATAATTTTTTCATGTGACTATAACTAGCCTGCTCATATCCTTTGATCATTTGCCAATTGGGGAATGATTCACATTCTTGTGAATTTGACTCAGTTCTTTATATATTTGAGAGGTAGGACCTTTATCAGAGAAACTTGCTGTGAAAGAATTCCTGCTTTCATTCTAACCTTGGCTACATCGGTTTTGTTTGTATAAAAACTTTTTTAATACAATCAACTCTTGTTTGGTCAAAATTCTTCCCTTCCTCATAGATCCGGTAGGTAAACTATTCCTTTTTTGCTTATGGTATCATCTTTAATGTCTAAATCATGTATCCAATTTGACTGATAGTGATCTATGTGAATGTTGGTCTAGACCCAGTTTCTGCCATGGTGTTTTCTGCTTTCCCCAGCAGTTTTGTGTCAAATAATGCATTCTTATCTCAGAAGGTGGGCTCTACTGGATAGATGAATTATCATGCTCATTGACTACTGTTTCTTGTGTACCATGTCTTCCCACTGATCTACCACTCTATTTTTTTTTTTTTTTAGCCAGTACCAGATAAAATATAGTTGAGATCTGGTATAGCTGAGCCATCTTCATTTCATTGATATTCTTGACCTTTTACTCTTCCAGATGAATTTTGAAATTTTTTTCCTAGCTTGATAAAATCATTTTTGGTAGTTTGATTGGTATGACATTGAATATATAAATTAATTCAGGTAGAATTGTCATTTTATTACATTAACTTGGCTTAGTCACGAGCAATGGATGGTTTTTCAGTTGTTTAGATCTGACTTTATTTTTGTGAAGTGTTTTGCAATTGTGTTCATATAATTCCCGGGTTTGCCTTGGCAGGTAGAATCCCAATTATTTTATATTGTCTACTGTTATTTTAAATGGAATTTATCTTTCTATCTCTTGCGACAAAGCTTTGTGAATAATAGATAGAAATGCTATGATTTTTGTGGGTTTATTTTATATTTTTTATATCCTGCAACCTTGTTAAAGCTGTCCATTATTTCAGCTAATTTTTAAGTTGATTTTCTAGGATTTTCTAGGTATATCATCATATCTGAAATGAGTGATAATTTTGTTTCTGCATCACCTAATCTAATTCTTTCCATTCATTTTCCCACTCTTATTGTCATAACAGTTCTAGCACAATATTGTATAATAGCGAGGATAATGGGCACCTTTGGTTCACCCCAAATCTCACTGGAAAGGCTTTTAACTTACCCCTATTACAGTTAATGCTTGCTAATGGCCCAATACGTTGATATGCTCTTTCTCTACTGTATCGATGTAAGAGTTTGGAGATTTTTAAAAAATTCCCCTAAGTACAACTTTGGCTGCATCCCATAAATTTTGATATGTTGACTCATTGTTGTCATTCCCTTTAATGAAAGTTTAAATCATTTCTATGATTTGACCCACTCGTTCTTTAGAATTCGATTATCTAGCTTCCAATTAATTCTTAATCTATCTTTCCATAATTCTTAATTAAATGTAATTTTTATTGCATCATGATCAGAAAAGGATGCATTTAATATTTCTGCCTTTTTGAATATGATTGAGTTTTTATGCCATAATACACGGTCAATTTTTGTATAGGTGTCACGTACCATAGGAAAAAAAGGTATATTCCTTTTTATTCCCATTCAGTGGCCTATCATATCGAACTTTTACATATCTAACTTCTTTCATGTGGATTTTGTGGCTTGATCTATCTAGTTCTGAAAGGGGAAAGTCAAGCCCCCTTTTGAGTATGGTTTTACTATTTTCTCCTGTCATTCATTTAATACCTTCTTTAGAAAGCTGCATGCTATGCCATTTGGTGCATATATATTTAGTGATGATATTACTTCGTTGCCTACGAACTTTTTTTTATACGAGATATAGTTTTCTTTCTTGTCTCATAATTAGATGCATTTTTGTTAATGCTTTGTCTGAGATCATGATTACTACCCCTGCTTTTTTTCTTTTTTACTTCAGCTGAAGCATAATATATTCTGTTTCAGCCTTTTGTACCTTTCTTCTGTGTGTGTGTCTCTGTTTTAAATGTTTCTTGTAAGCAATGTAATATAGGTTTCTATTTTTTAATCCACTCTGCTATCCATGTGTGTTTTATGGAATAGTGCATCTCATTTGCATTTATAATTACCTTATATTTACCTTCATCTTATTATCCTTCTGTTTATCCTACCTCTTTTTTCTTTTCTTTCTTTCCTCCTCACCAGTATTTTACTTCTCAATCTGCCCTTCCTTCTATTTGCCCTCCCCCTTTTCTTATCCCTCTCTCCTTTTACTTTTCTAGAGAAAGAGATAGATTTTTATACCCAACTGTGTATATTAATCCCTCTTTGAGTCAATTTAAACACTTTTATTAATCTCTCATTTGATCTTCAGGATTTCCAATTTGATATTTAATTGGACGTGTGAAAAAAATTTTTCTATGTTTTTAGTTATGTGCCCAATTCACTGATATGTTCTTTCTCTCTTCTATTGCTATGAGATTACAGATAGGGGGCCTCTTGCACCGAAACTTGCAGGGCTGTGAGGGGGCCTCCGGGCCTGGCGGGCCGGCCACTGCCGCCAGGGCTGGATGCGTCATTGCTGGCTGCCAGCCGCTGCTCAGCCGAGTCTGGACCACTCTGCCTCGGGGACTGACCTGTGCTGGGGCTCGGGGCCTCCTGCTGGGCTTTTGCCCAAGAGACACTTCTAAGTTATCTTGGGCTGGGAAATGGTTCTACTCCATCCTTTGCTGGGCTTTGTTCCCCCCCCCCCCCCAGAACCTGTTTTGAGGCTTGATTGAAAAGTGCTGGAGACAGCTGGGGAGAGCTCGGGCCACTTCCTGCTCCAGCTCCCATTGCCCGTGTCCTCCCCAAGGCTGCTCTTCTCTCCATATTCTTTATGATTCCTTGAGGGGCTGGGGCTGCAGAGGGGCCAGGGCTGGCCTGGGGTCCAGGGGCTGGGGCTGGCCAAGGGGCTGGGGGGCCAGGGCTGCAGAGGGGCCAGGGCTGGCCGGGGCTGCAGAGGGGCCAGGGCTGGCTGGGGCTGCAGAGGGGCCGGGGCTATGCGCCGCTCTCCGTCACACCTCCTGTCCTCTTGGCTCCCCAGTCAGACCATCCTTTGGGGAGGACTACTACCTCATTCCAGCTGGCAGAGGCCCTTGGGTCTCTTTTCATCCCCAGGCCTCCAAGGCAGGCCGACCATGTGCTTACTATGGTCCAGGCCGGGGCTAACCTGGAGCAAGGGAGCTTCAGAGGCTGGCAATGGAGGCCAGCCCTCCCCAGCCCCATTGCCGTCCTCCCAAGGCTTCCCTTCTAAAATCATGATTCCTTAGGGCTTGGGGTCGGGCCCTGGTGGGGTTCCAGGCTCCCCAAGGGGGGGGAAGGGCTTTGAGGGGCAGGACTCCCGCAGGGGCCAGGTTCTGAGAGGCGGGCTGGGCCAGCCGGGAGGGGCCAGAAGGGCTGGGGGGGGGACGGGGCCGGGGGCGAGGGGCAGAGGGGCGGGCGCCTCCCAAGGGCTCGAGAGACCAAACCTTTGGGAGTCTGCCCAATTCTGGGGGCCCGGGAAGGAAGGGCAGCCGAAGGCTGAGGCCAGGGGGCCCTGGAGGGGGCCCAAGGGCCGGGGAGGAGGCCGCCCTCCCCGAGCCAGGTGCCCGGCACCGGCGGGCCTTGGGAGCGGGGGCAGCCGCGCCTCAGGGTCCGGAGGCCTGGGCGTTGAGGCCCCTCCGGGACTGGGGGAAGCCGGTGGGGCCCCTGAGGGGCTTAAGGGAACCGGGAGGCGATGAGGCCAGGCGGGGAGGGGAAGCCCTGGGGAGACGAGATCGGGGCCGGGGGTGGGGGGGTGGGGGCCGGGTGCCCGGTGCGGGCCGGGGGGCGATGCCCGTAGCTGCGCTGGGGAAGTGCGCCGGCGCTGGGGCAGGGGGAAGAGAGGGGGGCCGAGGGGAGGGAGGGGGCAGGGTGGAGGCTGGGAGCGGCAAGGGGAAACTGAGGGGGGGCCCTGGGAGGCTGGTCAGGAGGAAGTGGGGCGGGGGGGCCGGGGCCAGGGCCGAAGAATGGCGGGGGAGGCTGCACCGAAGAGCTGGCCCTCCTTGACCACGGGGGCGCGAGGGCCGGTCTGCTGGGCGGGCCCGGAATGGGGCGCTCGGGGCAGGGTGGGCGGTGCGCGCTGCCCGCGCCCGCCGCCCGGGCCGGGCCCCGCTGCCCTTCCTGCCTCCCCCAGTCCCTTGGCCGGCTGCCCTGGGGGGGCCGGGCTGGGCCGGGGAGCACTGGGGGGGGAGGCCCCTGAGGCTGCAGAAACTAGTCCTCCGGGGGCCGTGCCCTGCCGTTCCCAGTGCCCTTGTTGGGCGCGTTCCTGAATGCCGTCTCCGAGACCAAACACGAGGGGCAGGAAACGACTGAGAAACCCTCCTCAGGGCCGGCGCTGCTGTCCCGGCTTACAATAAGGGGGCCAGAGCAGGCCTGGGGGAGGCCCGCCCAGACTTGGGCCCGGACCAAAGCAAGGGGGGCGAATCTGGGCCGAGGCCCTCCCTCCCACTGTGCGGGGCCCTCCCATTGGGCCCCCAAGCCGGCCTCCCACCGTGCCGTCCTCCCGTGTCCCACTGTGCGCCTCCTGGGCCCGGTCCCCGTGCCCCTCCCACTGTGCGCCTCCCACTGTGCCCTCCCACTGTGCCCCTCCCACTGTGCCCCTCCCCTGTGGTCCCCCTCCTGGCCCCGGGCGCCTCCCCACTGTGGCCTCCCACTGTGCCGCCTCCCCTGTTTGGTTTCTCCCATTGTGTGCCCTCATTGTGGCCCCTCCCACTGTTGCCTCCCATTGCCCTCCCATTGTGTCCTCCTGGCCCTGAGTGTCTCCCATTGCCCTCCCTGTGCCCTCCCACTGTGCCCCTCCCACTGCCCTCCCCTGGCCCTCCCCACTGTGCCCCCTCCCCACTGTGCCCCCCTCCCCACTGTGCCGTCCTCCCCACTGTGCCGTCCTCCAGGGCCCTGCCATCCTCCCTGGGCCCTGCTGTCCTCCATCATTATTCCTATTACCCCAATGCAGGGAGGAGAGAACCAGGAGAAGAGAGAGAGGGAAGCGCTTCCTCCTTTGTCCCCCGGGGGCCGCCAGGGTCACACAGCAGCCTCGGACACGGCCCCCTTGGGCCGGCCCTTCTGGGTCCCCACAGCTCTCTTGCCGCCTCCTTGCCGGGTCCCCCCCATTGGCCGCTGGGGGCTCTTCCTGCCCGACCTCCCGAGGCTGCCGCTCTCTGGGTCACTTCCTCAGGAAGCGAAGGCCTTGGAGGGCGGAGGCCGTCGGGGCTGAGGGCCAGAGGCTACTTTGGTTCCAGCAGCCCCCGGCCTGCAGCCCCTCGGCCCCCTGGTCCTTGAGCTGTCAGGGATTCCTGAGCCTTCTGGAGGAGCAGTGGAGGAAGGGAGGGGAGCTCATGGGGGAAGGGGGGCAGACACCTCCCCAGGGGCTCCTGGCCCAGCCCCCGGGCCCTGCTGGTGGGGCCCCGGAGGGGGGGTCTGTCTTCCTCCCTGTGGGATTTTCCTCATGGAGAAGTCACAGACTGTCCTCGTGGAAGGCACGGGGGAGAGCCGGAGAAGGCAGCACCAAGGGGGGCCGGGGCTAGCCCTTCCCTGACCCCCCCTCCCCCACCCCTCCCCCTCCCATTTCCTCCTTTGTCTGGGCTAGAGAGACCACGTGTGGGGGCCCCCAAGTGGGCCCTCTGAGCCCAGGGGCCTTCGGCTGCAGGAAGCGGCCTCCGGACCTGCCAGGGAAGATTGGGGAACAGAGCCTGACCCAAGGGCTGGGCAGCTGGCATGCGTGTGCCCAGGAAGGGGGCCCGGCAGAGAGGAGGCCCTAGCGCCGGTCTCTGGGGGTTGTTGGGCAGACCAGGGGACAAGGGCTCTGGGCAGAGGAGCTGCCCACCCTGGGGTCTTGTGGGCATGGCCGTGGGCTGCCGGGACACCAGGCGCGCGGGCACCTTCTGGGTCTGACCCTCAGCTCTGCCCGGCCCTGCCCACTCTGTGCCCGGCCCCTGCCTGCCTGGCCCCTGCCCGCTCTGGGCCCGGCCCCTGCCCACTCTGTGCCCAGCCCTGCCCACTCTGTGCCTGGCCCTGCCCACTCTGTGCCCGGCCCCTGCCCGCCTGGCCCCTGCCCACTCTGTGCCCAGCCCTGCCTGCTCTGGGCCCGGCCCCTGCCCGCCTGGCCCCTGCCCGCTCTATGGCCGGCCCTGCCTGCTCTATGGCCGGCCCCGCCCGGACTGCTCTGGGACTCCCGGGCAGGCCCTGACTGGCCTCTTCCAGCCCGCTTCTCCACGTGGCCAGAGCTGCCTCTCGGGCCCTTCCCCCGGCTGTGTTTCCTATTCCTCCCGCCCAGCATGTGCCCGGCAGCTTCCGCTCGCCTGCAGCTTCCTCGTCTGCAGACGGTCCCAGGGTCTGGAGCCTCTTCCCTTTGCCCTGCAGCAGGAGCCTCGGGGGATGGGCATCGGCTGAACCATCTCCCCCCCCAGGGGCCACCTCCGACTCCCAGCCCCTCCACAGAGACCCCCCAAGCTCCCAGCCCTCCCCCCATAGGGGCCACCTCCAGCTCCCAGCCCCCCCAGTCTCCCCCCCACAGGGAAGTCTTTCCTGTCCTCTGGCCGGGGCCTTGGGGACCGAGGGGGAAACTGAGGCCAGGGAAGGAGCTGGCATTTCTGAAGGTCACAGAACTAGGGGCGGGAGGAGGGGGGGAGGGGGCCAGAGGTCCCGTCCGTCTGCTCGGGGGTCTGGGAGGCTGGAGACCCTGTCACGTGGGGATCCCCTCCCCCTTATGCGGAGGCGCACCAGGGAAGCCGCCGACCGGCGGGTCCCGAGGCTCGGTGCCGTAACGAGCATTTATTAGGCCCCACCTGAGTGCTGGCCTGCGCTGGGGACCAAGGACAGAGGAGGAGCTGTCCTGGTGCCGAGACCCGGCAGGGGCCGGTGGTGCAGCCAGAAGGGCCCCTGAGGGAGGGGCCCCCCTTCCCCCACTGCGGCTCCTCCACCTCCCTGGGTCCGGCTCCCAAGTGACCTCCTGCCTTTGCTGCCTCCCCAGGGCTTCCTTTCCTTCACCCTGGTGTTCCTGGTGGCCGTGCAGGTGACCTTCTGGAGGTACCGGGAGCCCTCCCAGGTGAGTGGGACCAGCTCGGGGGGCGGGGGGGAAGCTGGCCCAGGAGCCGACTCGTAAATGTTTAACAACCGGCTCTCCGGCGGTGGGGCCGCATGGCGGGACACTTGGCCAGCGTTCTCTGCAACTTCCCACAAACTCCCTGGGCCCGGACTTGGAGCATGTGCTGGTTTTCAGGGGTTCCCACGGGCAGCGCTGGGGGAGGAGGCTCTGGGAGGGGGGGACAGATTGGGCCCCAGGAGGGGAGGCCAGTTGTCTTCTTCCTCGGGGCGGTCCCAGGGCCCTTCCTGGAGGCCGTGGGGGGCACAAAGGAGCAGCCGCTGTGGCCCGGGGGGCTCCGGCCTTCCAGCTCGTGGGGTGGACCCCAACCTCCGCCCGGCCCCCGAGGGGCGGGAATCGCATCCTGCTCTGGCTCCAGAGCCCTTCCTGTAACTGGTGATGGGCACGACGGCGGCCAGCCAAGACTCTGCACCAGCAGACTCGGCTTCCTGCCGCCAAGCTGGCAGCAGTGCCAGGCCCGGGGGGCAGGGATCCCTCTGGGGCACCTCCTGCTGCTTGTGGGCATCTCTGTCTCCTCGGGGAGGAAGAGGGGCCCAGAAGGGTGTGAAAATAACAATAACAGAAGAAGGATCAATGGAGAGACAGCTGCCATGGGGGAGAGAGGGGGCAGGGAAGAGACAGAGACAGAGAGAGAGACAGAGACAGAGACAGAGAGAAAGAAAAAGAGACAGAGACAGAGACAGAGAGAAAGAAAAAGAGAGAGAGACAGAGAGAAAGAAAAAGAGACAGAGACAGAGAGAAAAAAGAAGAGACAGAGAGAAAGAAAAGAGACAGAGAAGAGAGAGAAGAGAAGAGACAGAGAAAGAAAAAGAGACAGAGACAGAGAGAAAGAAAAAGAGACAGAGAGAAAGAAAAAGAGACAGAGACAGAGAGAAAGAAAAAGAGACAGAGACAGAGAGAAAGAAAAAGAGACAGAGACAGAGAGAAAGAAAAAGAGACAGAGACAGAGAGAAAGAAAAAGAGACAGAGACAGAGAGAAAGAAAAAGAGACAGAGACAGAGAGAAAGAAAAGACAGAGAGAGAGAAAGAAAAGAGACAGAGACAGAGAGAAAGAAAAAGAGACAGAGACAGAGAGAGAGACAGAGACAGAGACAGAGAGAAAGAAAAAGAGACAGAGACAGAAAGAAAAAGAGACAGAGACAGAGAGAGACACAGAGAGAGAGAGAGAGAGAGAAACACAGACTGACAGAAAGACAAAGACATAGAAACGGAGAGAGACAGAGAGACACAGACTGACACAGAGACAGACACAGACTGACAGAGACAGAGACATAGAGACAAAGACATAAAGACAGAGACACAGGGAGGGAGACAGAGAAAGGAGAGAGGCTGACAGAGATACACGGGGACAGACACTGACAGAGACACAAAGAGACAAACTTTGCAGAGCTGGAGACAAACTCCACCGCAACTGGCGCAGGGCACGTCTCATTCAAAAGTGAGGGGATGAGCAAAGGGGATTGACATGGGGGGGGGGCTGCCCTTGGAAGCACCAGAGACTCCCGTGGCCCGGAGCCAAGCCGTGGCCCAGCCTGAGGCACCACAATGTTCAGGGGCCAGAAGAAGGACCTGGCAAAGGAACAGGGCTAATGGAAAGCCTCTGTGTCTCTCCCTTTATCTCTTTAGCACATTCTCTCTCTGTCTCTCCCTCTCTGTCTCTCTCTGTGGCTGGAGAAGTCAGGGAGGCTGGGTCGGGGTAGAGGAGCCCCCTGGGACGGGAGGACCAAGGGGCGGCCGGGTCAGTCACGTGCCCCAGATTTGGGAGGGAACGTTGGGAGGCTCCCAAAGGCCCTCGGTGGCCGTGGGGAACAGGCCCAAGGGACGCAGGCGCTGGACCTTCCTGGGTGGGGGAGAGCTGCCAGGGAGGCAGGGGTGGGGCAGACACGAGGGGGCCGTCCAGGGTGACGGGAGCGCAGGGTCGGGACACCGAGGCAGGGCCAGGCCGGGAGGAGGGAGGCCGGAGAAGGGGAGGACGCTGCCTGAGGCAGAGGAGAGGGTGCTGGGAGAGGGGAGGCAGAGCTGGCCAGGGAGAAGCCCCGCCTGGCAGAGGCAGGGGAGCCCTCCAGCCAACGCTGCCCTTTGGGGCCCGGCGGACGGGGTCCCTGCCCCAGGACCAGGGTCACAGCGGGAGAGGCGTCCCCTGTTCCAAGCTCCCGGAGCGTGTTCGGCCTCAGCGCCTGCTCTCAAAAGAGGGGATCCCCAAATGTCCGGCCAGCCCCCCCCGAATTCCCCCCGCCGTGGACAGCGGTGAGAGCAGGAGGTCTGGACCTGAACAAGGGCGGGGGGAGTGGCAGCCGCCCCCTCCTGCTGGGAAGGGCCAGAGCCACAGCCCGGTGCCCGCCTGAAGGCCCTTGGGGGCTGGGCAGCGCCTTGCGGAGCCCTGGGAGGGAGCTGAATTGGCCAGATGCGCCCGCGCAGTGAGTCTGCAGCTGGGCTCGGACCCTGTGGCCCGGGATGAAGGGACCGAGAGATTGGGGGGAAGCCCCCGTGGGGCCAAGTGAGGGCCAGAGACCTCCCCGGATGCAGGTCTGGAAGCGGAGGCTGATGGGGGCGGGGCACAGGAAGTGCTGGGGGGAGGGGCAGCAGCTTCCTGGCACTCTCACCCTTCCCAAGACTTCCCTGCCAGAGCCGGGCCTGCGGCCTCCACAGAGTCTCCCAGAAGCCTTTGCTCAAGAGCCAGAAAGGACAGAGGGGCCACGAGGGCCCGGATGGGGGATCAGGCCGCCCCGACCCTCGGAACGTCGCCTCTGACTCGCCAGCAAACCGAGATTGGGGGGGGGGGGGCTTCTGCAGGGCGGGGACGTCTCAGGCTGGGCCAGGGCCTGGCGCACAGTAGGGCCCTGATTTCCCATGGGGGCAGGTGCAGCGACCTCCCGTGCGGCAGCCTGAGCCGGGCAGGGGGCGCTCGCCCTGCTCCCAGAGCCCCTCAGAGCCTGGCTCGGTGCAGGAAGCAGCAGGGAGCTGAGGCGGGGGCTCTGCCCAGAGAGCCCCCAGAAGGAAGTTCTCGCCCCCAGCTTCTCCCTCCTCACGGCTGCCGGGTGGCTCCGGCCCCCAGGGCTGGAATCAGCAAGAAATCAGGGCAAAAATGGCCTCCTGGGCCCGGGAGAACAGAAGGAAGAGGGGCTGCTGCCCTGGCCTTCCTGTTAGATCCGGGGCCCCTTTCCCTGGGACAGTGACCATCCCCCATGCAGCTGGAGAAAGGGGGTCTCGGGGGGCCGTGGGGGCATCCTCAGGCCTCCCACTCGGCAGGACCTTCCGGGCTGTGTGGCCACTCTCTCCACTGGATGCTCCTGCTGCCCGCCAGCGCCACCCCCTTCCATTAGTATGCTAGTCACTAAGCCCCTTTGTGCCTGGCCCCGTGCCACGGCCTGAAGACGAGCTGCACACAGCTAAGGAGGGAATCGGGGAGTGGGGAAAGAAAACCAGGCGGAGTGCTCCGGGGAAAGAAAGGTGGTGATCATCAGAGCCGACATTTATGGGGCACCCACTGTGTGCCCGGCTCCGGGGTAGAGAAAACCAGGCGGAGTGCTCCGGGGAAAGAAAGGTGGTGCTCATCAGAGCCGACATTTATGCGGCACCCACTGTGTGCCCGGCTCCGGGGCAGAGAAAACCAGGCGGAGTGCTCCGGGGAAAGAAAGGTGGTGATCATCAGAGCCGACATTTATGGGGCACCCACTGTGTGCCCGGCTCCGGGGCAGAGAAAACCAGGCGGAGTGCTCCGGGGAAAGAAAGGTGGTGCTCATCAGAGCCGACATTTATGGGGCACCCACTGTGTGCCCGGCTCCGGGGCAGAGAAAACCAGGCGGAGTGCTCCGGGGAAAGAAAGGTGGTGATCATCAGAGCCGACATTTATGGGGCACCCACTGTGTGCCCGGCCCGGGCAGAGAAACCAGGCGGAGTGCTCCGGGGAAAGAAAGGTGGTGCTCATCAGAGCACATTTATGGGGCACCCACTGTGTGCCCGGCTCCGGGGTAGAGAAAACCAGGCGGAGTGCTCCGGGGAAAGAAAGGTGGTGCTCATCAGAGCCGACATTTATGCGGCACCCACTGTGTGCCAGGAACTGGTCTAAGCACTTTACCAACATCTCATGTGACCCTCACATGATCTCGGGACTGAGATGCCAAAGAGGGACCACCTACAGAGGTTAAGTCCCTTGGCCGGAGCCACGCAGCTGGCAAGGGTCTGGGCCAGATTTGAACTCGGGTCTTCTGACAAAAGCCCATGCTCTGTGCACCATGGCAGCACCCAGGCGCCTCAGATCGCTGGCATCTAGGGAATCAGGGAGGGCTTCCCTGAGGAGGCAGCACCTGAGCTGGGTCTCAAAGAATGAGAATTTCAGGAGGCCGGAGGTGAAAGGAAGATGGTCCAGACGAGGGGTGGGGGTGGGGGTGGGGGCAGTGTGTGTTTCCTCATGCTCTCGAGAGTAAAATTAAGGTAAACGGGGGCACAAGTTCTGAACACGATCAATTTCTTAACAAAGCCCCAATTTGTCAAAAAACGGCTCATCCAAGCACGGGGAGGCAGCCTCAGAGGCCGGAAAACCATACCCAGAGTCAGAAGCATGGAGGGGAAGAGGATCATGGGTGTGGGGGACAATGTGATTGACAGGCACTCAGGGAGGCCGTTAGCAAGGACCCCTCCCCCTTGCCATAGAAATTCTAATTGAGGGAGAATAAGAACCTCTGATTGGTCGAGGACAGGCGGTGGGCCACAAATAACAGGTTGGTTTGGTTTTTTAATGATTCAGAGGGAGGGGGAACTTTGAAACTTAATTCCCAGAGGGAAGTAAAGCTCCTAAGGGATGAAATGGGGAGGGGGGGGGGCGCGGGGGTCGTACAAAACCGGGAGAGACATGGAATGAACTGCAAGACAGAGCCAGATGTCAACTTCTCAGGAAAATGTGATGCTTGTTTAGTATCGGGGTGGTTATAATGCTGGTAACGGGCATGGTGGGATGGGGATGGTAAGGTGCTGCTGTGAAGCACTGAGGGCAGCCAAGCTTCGGGGGGCAGGCGGAGGGTAGAGAGGCGCCGCCGTGGGGCACTGAGGGCAGCCAAGCTTCGGGGGGGAGCAGGTAATGGCGAGAAGCCTTGGGAAGAGAAGGGGGAGGTGAGAGCAGGAGCCGAGGGGCTCCGATCTCACGGCCCTCCTGGCGGGCTCTGGTTCTCAGGTGGAGGACACCATGCTTGACACCTACGACCTGGCTTACGAACAGGCAACGCGGAACGTCTCGGACATCTGGTGGCAGAAGCTGGTGGCCATCCACGACACGGTGAGCCCCGGCCCGGAGGGCTCTGGGGAGGACGGAAAGGGAGCGTCAGCAAGGCTTGGTCCGGCTCTGAGGCCCAGCGGAGCCTCCGGGTCCCCCCCTGAAATGGGGGGGATGTTATGGCCCCCAGGGGGGCTCCGGATGCTGGCGGGGGAGGAGAGTTTGAGCATCCTCCGGCCTCCCGAGCCCAGATGAGCCCCAGGCAGATGGTCGGGGGAAACCAGAGGCTCCTCCCCGGGCGGATGGTGGGGGGCGGCCACAGTCTCCTCCCGAACCCGCCCTCACGGGGTCTCTGGGCCTTTTTCAGTTTGGCTGTTGTGGAAAGAGCTCCCCTCTGAGCTGGCTGGGACAGGAGGAGAAGGACCTGTGCAAGGCGGTGCGGCAGAGAGCGGTAGGAGAGCGCCGAGGGCGCGGAGGGGGGAGGTCTGGGCCCGGCAGCCCCGGGACGGCCTCTCCTCCCAGGGAGGGGGACTGAGGCCCCCCCGGGGGGCTGGGCAGTGAGTAAGCCAGACCCTGGGCCTCAGCTGGCAGGGCCGGGGCCCAGGGGCCCAGAATCCCAGAGTGGGAAGCGCCTCGGACACCCGCCGCCCCAGCCTACATTGCCACAAGGCCCGCGCCTCTGCCAGGGGTCCCTGCCTCCTTGGAGGGGCGGCCTCGCCTGCCCGTGCCCACTTCCACGGGGGCCACTGCCAGTGGGGAACTTGTCCCCTCTTGGCGCCGTCCCCCTCCCTCCCCGGTGCTGCCAGCCGGGCCCAGGAGCACGGGGCTGACTCCTCACCCAGGACAGGGGCCCCTCCCCCTCTGGCCCCGTGTCCTTGTCCTGGCTGCCCCTCCCCATCCCTCGGAGGGCCTCCTCTGCCCTGCGTGATGAGCTAATGCCCAGTCGGTGCCTGGCACCCCGCGGCCCCATGGCTGAGCCTCCCCCTCGGCGGGCTCGGGAGCAGCCCCGGGGGCAGCTGCAGGGCCCAGCGCGGGGGAGGGCAGGGGCTGTCTGGGCCCGGCCTGGAGCGGGGCCTGGGGGGGGGCGGGGGCGGGCCGGCCTCCGCTCAGCCTCCCTCTGGCCTTCCAGGGCTGCCTCCGGGAGATCAGCAGCTTCGTGAGGGAGCACCTGAGCTTGGTCAGCCTCCTGTTCGGCGTCACCCTGGCCTTCATGGTACCCACCACCCCCGCTCAGCCCAAGACCCCCACCCCTCCCCCGGCCGGGCTGGGACCCCCTGAAGGAGGGAGAGCTGCTAAGTCCAAGAAACCGCGGGGGCTTCCCGAGCTCCATCAGACCCAAGCCTGTGTGTTACAGACGGGGAGACTGAGGCCCCAGGGAGGGCCGTGACTGAGAGGGGGAGGGGCCTCCTGTAGGGGGTCCTGCCCAAGGAAGACCCCATCTGGGAGCAGCAGAGGTCCCGGGCACTGCCCCTGCCCCCCCTGAACTACCTGGGGCTTCAGAGCAGGCCCCGCCCCCGGGCAGGGGCCACGCCCCAGCAGGACCCGCCCGCAGGGCCCGGACAAAGGCCCCGTAAGGCCCGCCCGGGGGCCCGCCCCAGCGGGACCCCCGTCCCCCGGCCCCGGAGCGGAACTTTTCCCCCCCAGGATGGGAGCCCCCCTTCCCGGCCCACCTGGGGCCTGGCGGGGCCCGGGACAGCCCGCCCCCCCCGACGGGAGGTCCTTCCTCTTCCCTCCGGCCGGGAAAGGTGAGGATGGGCCCCTTCAGGCCCCACCTGGGAGGTTGGCCCCCGGGGCCCGCCCTCCCTGGCGTCCCCCTCCCCCTCCCCTTTTGGGTCCTGCTTAAATCCTGGGTTCCCCGGGCCTCCCTGTCCCCTGCCCCTCCCCTGCCCCCCTGCCCCTGCCCCTCCCCTGCCCCCTGCCCTCTTCCCCTGCCCTGCCCCCCTGCCCCTCCCTGCCCCTCCCCGCCCCTCCCCTCCCCCCTGCCCCCCTCCCTGCCCCCCCTGCCCTGCCTGTCCCCCTGCCCTCCCTCCCTGCCCCCCTCCCCTCCCTGTCCCCTCCCCCCTCCCCCACCCCTCCCCTGCCCCCCTGCCCCCCCTCCCCCTCCCCTCCTGGCCCCGGGTCCGGACCTCAGTGCCCTTCCAGGGAACTAAATGAGGAGTCTCCCCATGGGACCTCCCAGAGGGACTGTGGGTAATTTCTGGGATCCTTGGAACTTGGGATCTTGTAAGAATTCTCTCCGTAAATTCCTTTGTGATTTCTGTTTATCATGTTTATTTCATTCAAACTGGAGGTGAAGGGTCCTCCACCTTCAGGGCCGCAGGGAGAAAGGGTTCCTGGAATCCCCGCTTCCTGAGAGGCCCCCAAGTCTGCAGCTCCGCTTCCTCTAAGGGGCCTCCCTTGGGATGGCAAATGCCGCTGCCTGGCCAGCCACACCAGAGGAAATGGCCAAGGAAAGGGAACTCGGGGCCAGCCCCGGCCTGGATAGTCCTGCTCAAGCTCCCAGACCGAGCATCGCTCCCACTCGGGCGCACCTGGATCTAACCAGGGACTTGCGCTCTCTGTTCGCAATGGTTAAAAATAAACAGGCTTTATTGGCTCCGGAGCGTCTCCCTCCCACCCCTCAGATGGAACCTTCCTTTGGGGCAGAGGAAAAGCGCCCAATACAGAAACCTGGCTGGAGAGAGGTGACCCCTCTGCCCGCTCTGGGGTCTCCTCCTGCGCCGGTGGGGGGCCACTTCTCCAGGACCACCTCAGGCCTCAGTTCCTCTGCCCCTGCGGCTCTATATTTTCATTGCCAGAGGCCTTCACTGCTAGAGGCAGAGGGGGTTCTCTGACCCCGCTTGCTCTGTTCTGTGTCAGCTCAGAAATTCTCCCCCCATTTTTCCGAATCCCGCGTTCCCCTCCCCAAATAACATCCCCTTCCCCTCATTTGCCACAGTATCTTCTGGCTCTGAACTCTCAGGTTCATTTACTTGGGGCTGGACCAGGTCTGAGAAATCATCCAGTCCAACCCCCTCACTTTATGGATGAGGAAAACTGAGGCCTGGAGGGATCAGAGGGTCCCTGGGAAGTGACAGAGCCAAGAGCCCGCCTCAGGGCCGCTCCTTTTTCATCTAGAAACCCTGAAAGCAAACTTTCCGTCTGGCTTGAGAAGAATAACTGGGAGACACCGGCCTGGATAGAAAAGAAATAAAAATTAGGAGTAAAGGAGGATGGAGGATGGCGCAGGGAGGGCTTTGGAGGCGCTATCAGAATCTGACCTTTACCCTGGCAATGGCCAGAGACGCCAGCCCTCAAGTAGGGCTTTAATTTCAATAAGTTCAGAGTGAGGATCCCGTTTGTAAACCAGAAGTTCTCCTGAAAAGGCTCTTTCCGGCCACAGCAAAGGCCAAGGTCACGTACATAAATCCCGAGTGGGAAGGGAGCAAGGGGGAGCATGTTCGCTTGTTCCCGGGGCTGCGGTGGGATTCTCGGTGCAGGATTATACAAGTGCTCTCCAGGATTTGGGGGACAGGTCTTGGGGCCTGTGATGGCTGATGGGTTCCTTGGGCGGAAGGTTCTGCAGCCTTTGCGCTGCTTCCCGGAACTTGTTTTCAGGATGTTTCCTAGTCCCCAAGGGGCACCTTGAAAACTCCTACCTTGTGACCGCTGAATGTTCTCACATGAGGGCCAGGCCCCCCAAGTCCGTGGGGAGGCTGCCCGCCGTGGGGTGTGTCCACAGGGCTTCCTGACCACCCCGTCCCTTGTCCATCCCTCCCGGCTCGCACAAGAATGTTATTTCTGTCGCTAACGTGTCTGGTGTCTCCGAGGCGGCCGGAGCGCCCGCTCTGCCCGATGTTGACCAGAGGTCATTCTGTGAAAAGGCTGGAGACCCATGGGCTTGGACCCTCTGCGTGCTTGTGATGGAACCTGCAGGACATATCCCGGGGATGATGGAAGCGATCGGGCTCACGTGTAAGTCGCCTTAATATTTGTCGAGGTTGTTCTTGTCTCGGGGGCGAGCCTTCCAAGCGACTGGGAATCGTCAAATTAGGGGATGGCTGAACAAACTGCCTGACGTGAACGCAGAGAAACGGGAAGACTTCCAGGAAGGGAGACCTAGGGAAGTCATCAGAGCCAGGAAAACAAGGTGCCTGGGCTGGCGACCCAGGAAAGGGAGCTGTGATTCCCTCCCTCCCTCCCTCCCTCCCTTCCTTCCTTCCTTCCTTCCTTCCTTCCTTCCTTCCTTCCTTCCTTCTTTTTTTCTTTCTTTTTCCTTTTTTTTCCTTTTTTCTCTCCTTTCTTTCTTTTTATGGTGGGATTGTTTTTGTTGATTTTTTTCCTTTCTTTTTCTTCATTTTTAAAAATTGTTATCATATGGGATGGCTCTTCAGGAGCCAAGGATAGATACAGGGTGAAACTGAGGCCATGTGCAAAAAAAGAGTAAGGAACATTTTCTTTTAAAAAGAACGATGGCATCTTTAGGATAGTGTCTAGAAATGAGAGAGGACTGAGAGTGCCCAAAGCCAGTGGGCCTCAAGGCAGGCAGATATACCTCAGACCTGGGCTCTCCCTGCTGCCCATTCTCTTGTTGGGGAGGGAGATGATGAAGGCAGCTGCTGGAGAAGAATGTCCCAGAGGGGCCCCATTGGAGGCACCATCGTGAAGCCCACCAGCCCTGTGCCAGACAGACCCCAAGGCATCCTCCTGGGGCGGCCCTGCTCCCAGAGCCTGCACTGGAAGGCCAGGGCCAGGCGGGCACTTGTGGCCTCAGGAGCAGAGTCCACTTGGGTCAGAAAAGGGGGTCAGATGGCCTGGTGGTCGCAGAGGAAACTCCCCAGTGATCATGTGCGCTCTGATGGAGCCCAGAGCTTCCCGGCAGGACCAGGAGGAATCCTCAGGTCGGGGTGGTGGGGACAAACCCCACCCAGAGAAGGGCCCGCTGAGCTTCCCCTGCATGGTTGCTGGCAGCGCAGAGACGTCCATGTGGGGAATGCTGATGTGGGGGTCACTGAGGGGCGCCCATGGGATGGCACCGGACCCTGGTCTCCCCCAGAAGCTGCTGCCCCAGCCCAGAAACGTGTGTGGACCAGCCAGAGCTGAACAAGAGCGCCCAAGTGGCCCCTCCTCCGGCTCAAGGTACCGGAGCCATCTGGGAAGCAGCCTGGGGCTCTCTGGCCTGGCGCAGAGCGGGCACAGACTGCAGATGAGGACAGAGCCAAGGCAGCACCAGCCGACCTGCAAACTCAACAGCAGGGAAGCCCACGCGGAGGCAGGGGTCTTGTCCAGAAGGTCACATGATGCCACAACTGCTGGGATACCAGGAGGAGGGGCGAGGGCGATCGGGGACCCCCAAGGAGCCGGACAACTCCCAGGTAGAAAGATGACTGGGGCTTGGGGACAAGATGCCCAACATGCGTGGCAGGAGCGATCTTGCTCCCACAGTCGTGGGGAGATGGCCGACAAAGGACCAGGAGAGGTAGAGCCTACCTGGGCAAGAATTCACATGTGCCAAGGGCAGCCCACCCATTGGCTCAACCACCAGCCCAATCACCGGCCTAACCACTGCCCCGACCACCGGCCCAACCACCGCCCCGACCACCGGCCCAACCACTGCCCCAACCACCGGCCCAACCACCGGCTCAACCACCACCCAAGAGTGGACAAACAAGCCTATGATGCTTATTCTATGCCACCCACTGTAAGCTCAGGTAGAAAGAATTAAAAAGCAGGGAAGGGGCCCCCAAAGCTTTAGCTCCAGGAGGCAGAAGACCCCTGACTGCTGAGACAACGGCGGAGGTTGGAGCTGGGCCAAGGATACTGGACGGGCCTGGGACAAGCTCTCCCCGCGGAGCCAGGGGCAGCCGGAGCGACCTGGAGCCTGTCCGGGAGCTTCTCGTGATGACTGTGGACACGGGAAAGGCCCCTCGGCTGGGGAGGAACGTCCTGTCAGAGACGGGGAGCTCCTGCCCCGGGCATGCAAAGGCTTCAACTTTGCTGCAGCCGCCGGGCTCTGGGTGCCTTGGGGCCTTCTGAGCAGCTGGGCTGGAAGGAAGTAGTAAAACTGGCCTCATGCCTTAGTGCTGGCCATCTTTTTCCCAGAAAGGGCCGTGAGCAGCTGCAAACAGGAAGTGAGTGACAAAGCCGGGGGCTTTCTGGCCTAGACGCCCGCCGGGGCTGCTGGGACCGAGCTTCAGGAGGAAGCTCTGGGAGGACCCAGGGAAGACGAGCAGCTGGGGGAGGGGGCCTTCATCCCCCTTTGGGGGGGGGCCTTCATCCCCCTCCGGTGCCCACTCTCCCCTGTGCCTTCCACAAGCTCGGGCCCTGTTGGCGGGCCACACCCTGCTAAGCCACCTGGGCAGACGGGCTGCACCAGGCCCCGTAACGGGCAGACCTCAAGCCTATCAGTGAGTTGGGGCCTTTACCCCGGCCCGGCAGAAGGGTGGGTGAGAACAACGTGTTCCTCGCCCATGGAGGCCGCTGGAGCGGGCCCTTTGAAGGTGGGAGCTCGGTCTGGCGTAGACGCTCGGTCGTCCGTTGCATGCTGGGCCGTTGCCAGGCGTTTGGATTGGTGAGCCGCCCTGGAGTTTGCTGACTCGGGCAGAATAAAGCCAAATGAACAAGTCGGCCTCGCTCAAATCCAATTTACACACAAGTCAAGACACCTCCCGGAAGCCATCGGTCTTCTCCAGAAAAGAAAGATGAACGGGAGCAGCTCAGAGCGGGCACCCCAAGGCTGGGACGGGGGCTCCCGCCCCAAGGACACTGGCACCCCCCCTCAGGGGACTCTGAGCTCGGCCCCACGAATGCCCTTTCCGGCCTTCCACCATCTTGGCTCCTGCCAAGGCTTGTATGAGGGGGGGCCGCCTTCCTCACACCCTGCGCCTCTCAGGGAGGGAGGTGCTAATGGACGACCGCCAGCCGGCCCCTATTGCAGCTCAGATACAGGAGCGGACGACCAGCAAGGTGACAATGGCGCTCAGACCCCCAGCAAGGCGATGGCGACACTCAGACCCCCAGCGAGGTGACAGCGTTCTGTGGAGAAACGTGGCCATCAAAGGACCCCTGAGTGAAGCAACCTTCCGAAGCCCTGGAGGGTGCAAGCAGTTGGTGCCCCGGAGAGGGGGCTCACCAGAAGCCTCCATGGAAGACCGCCCGTTGCCCATTGGAGAGCCACCTTCTAACAAGCAGGAGGCGGGAATGATGGGCACTCGCCTTGGTGTCCAGCTCCCCCAGGTGGACAAAGAGTGACCCCCATGTGGGCGCTGGAAGAAAGATCTCCAGGGAGGGAGGCTGTGTGCCCTTCTGAGGCAGGGCTGATGGCAGGGCCCGTCCTTGTCCAAAGTGTCCAGCCGTACCCTGCCAACAACAATCCTGGGAGAGCCCGCCCAGCAGCCTGTGTAGACCATCTGCAACGATCGGTCCCCTCCGCAGTAAACTCAGATGGAGGGGAAGGGGGAGGTCAATCGGTGGCAAAGAACTGGACGGCCGACCTGAAAAAGGAATCGTATGTGTCCGTGCCGTGTAGTGGGGCAGAGAGGAGGGTGCCCTGCAGGCAGGAGCACTGTCTTCCAGCGTTCTAGTCCAGCCCCACTTCCCGGCTGCGTGGCCTGAGCCACTCCAGGCCTCAGGTTCCTCATCTGCAAAATGGAGGCAAATGCAAACCCCCCGGTTCCTCTGCCAGGGAAACCCCAGATGGGCTCAGGAGAGTTGGACGAGACTAAAACGAACAAAGCAAAACTACAAGTGCAAACACGCGGCAACGGGACTGCCCATGTGCAATGTGCCCTGTACATAATCATAGCTGTTTCCTGCCTGCTTGGCTAGGCTGTTTTTATTATTTTACTGTTATTGTTCATTTGCTTATATGTCTCTGAGGTCATAATAATAGCAAACATTTATTAAGCGCCTACTGCATGCCAGGAATGTGCTAAATGATTTACAATTATTATTTTAATTTGATTGTCCCAATATAAGTGCTAATATTACCCCTGTTTTACAGATGGAGAAACTGAGGCAAAGAGGGTGAAGTGACTTGCCTAGAGTCACACAGCTAGCAAGTGTCAGAGGATAGATTTGAATTTAGGTTTCTCCGACTCAGCACTCTGGGCACCCGGGTATAGCGACCTATTCTTGTTATTTGCTCATCGGTTATTCACATATAGGCTTATAGTTATTCATTTTAAAAGAAAGACGGCCCTATTGATTGGTGAGGGGGCTCAGTCCGGCCTCAAATGTTTCCTAGCTGTGTGAGCCCCATTTGCCTCAGTTTCCCCATCTGTGAAGCCTGAAGCCAGAGACTGAAAAGTGTCTAACGTATAAGCTTTTGATTCCATGCCAGTCTCCTGGGGATTCTCTTATTCGCCCAGTTAAGAAGCCAGATGGGGAAAGGAAAGCAGACGGCTCTGTGGTCAGCCTTAATAGCACCTTAGCAGCTAAACCATCCCCCGGGACCTGTGCAGGCCGAACTCGTTGCCCTGACCAGAGCTTTAGAATGGGGGAAGGCCTGAGAGCGCACATCTATCCTGACTCCAAAAAAACCTTTTGGGTTTCCCTGCCCACAGGGCTGCTGGGAAAGAAAGGGGATTTCGGACAGTTAAACATTCCCCCTCTAAGCGTGCAGGGGAAATCCTCCGGCCTTGCAAGCTGTCCAGAGAGCTTTCTGTAACATCTCGGAAAGGATTTCAAAAGGCGGGCCCGCTGCAGGAAAGAGGCTGGCGGACTGCAGCAGCTCGGGAACCCACGGCACGACTCCCTCGGCACCCAGACTCTTCCTCGAGTCCCAGGAATGGCCCTTGCTGGAGGGGCCACGTGCCCTCCCTCCCCTGGGTGGTCTCCCAGACCCTCAGCCAGCTGCCAGTCCCACAAGCGAGCCAGTGGAAACTTCTCTTGGACCGGCACCAAGCCACTCACTGAGGAAAAAATGCTCTCCCGTCCCTATTTTCACTGGTTACGGACCAGGAAAATTCACGAGGCAACTCGGTCCTCCCGCCCAATTCATGCTGCAGCGAATCCTGGAGATGCCGTTCAAGCCTTCTCTCCTTTAAAGTCTGTTCGGAGAAGGCACCGGATCCAGGCCAGGACGCACAGAGTTTTTTCTTTGTCCTTTTTTAGCTTTTTATTTTCAAAACATAAGCGTCGATAACTTTCAACATTCACTCCTGCCAAACCTTGAGTTCCAGATTTTTTCTCCCTCCCTTAGACATCAAGTAATCCAATGTATGTTTACCACGTGCAGTTCACATTTGGCTGCACAAGGAAAATCAGATCAGAAAGGAAAGAAAAGGGAAAGCAGGCGGACAACAGAAAGGTGGGAACGCCAGGTGGCGATCCACACTCGGTCCCCCTGGGCCTCCCTCGGGATGCAGGTGGCTCTCTCCATCACAAGTCGGTTGGAATTGGTCCGAATCGTCCATCGGCAGGCGGGTTACGGTTACATAATCTCGTGGCTGTGTCCAACATTCTCTCGGTTCTACTCACTTCACGTCAGTTCATGTCTCTCCGCGTCTTTCAGAAATCATCCTGCGCATAGATTTTACCCATACGCCCCCACGCAGGGCTTTCCAGTTGCTTCTGGCCTTTGTTGACACCTTCGCCAGTTGGGTAGAGCCTTTCCTTGCAGGACCGAGAAAGTACAGATTTAGTAAAGTCGATTCCACCTGGCTTTGGTCTGCCTGGCTCCTGCAGAGGGACCGTGGGCCAGCGCTCTCTGCTCATTTGGTCCCCACGGGTGGGTGGAAAATTCCTTTGTCAAAATTCAGTAGCCCGAGGGGGCCCAGGATTGTTGGGTTTATGGCCCACATCCACAGGGTGGGCAGTATCCCTGCCCAAATGCTTTTTTTTTTTTTTTTTTTTTGGCAAGAACCCTCTTGATAGGGGATCATTCCCTTGCTTGGAAATCAATCTCCACAGCCACGAAGTGGTCCAAGACCCCAGTTAGTGTTGTGCCACCGTTCCCTTTTAATGTCCTGACACAGTTTCCCTAATTGTCCCATTCAGTTACTCTGCCTCAGGTTATAACCATTCCCTCCTAATGTTTGACATTATAAAGGTCTTTATCCATTTTAGCCATTAGAATATCAGGAGCCTCTGCAGAACCTCCCATTATGTCATCCTAGGTGCCGCCCCCCATTAGGTCATCCCCACCCAGGCACCTCCCCCATTAGGTCATTGTTCTTGTTACCCTATAAAAGATTCTTGTATCTGACATTCACGGCTGGAGTCTTTGAGAGCACAGTCTCATTCAGCCCCGGGACCAAACATGGATCCATTGGTCCCAGTAAATCTCTCCATTTAATAAATTATGAAATACTCTCTAATCTCTATCCTGCCTCAGTTTCTCCGGCATTGCATTAGAAGGGTTTGTGTCTGGCTCTTTCAGCCTAGTAGAATTTCCCCTTCTCTGAAGTTTGCTTTTAAGTGAAATTAAATATAACCTCAGCTCCCAAAGCAGTCCTCTTCATGGGGGCCTTGGCTCCAAGACCCCCCCACTTTGAGTCCCCTTTCTCCCGCTCCTTTCTGGCCAAGGTTTGCCGGATGTTTCCTTCAGACTCCAGGATGCCTCTCTCCAAACCTGGCTCAAGGCAAGGACTCACCACCTACTGGATCTGGCCCCCGTCCGGTTCCCACCTCCCGCTAAAAGGCGAGGGAGGGACAATCTCAGCAGGAAGTAGCTTCAGAAGAAGAGATTTCCATCCCTCGCCCCCAAAACTTTTGGGTCCGTTTCTCCCCTTCAGGGGAGAAACGAGGAGATCCGGGTATCCTGGGTGAGCTTCAGCAGGGAAATCCTTGCAAACCATCTGAAAGCCTGGCTGTGGCCCGAGGCAATCAGGGAGGGAGCACCGATAGGATTATCTCAATCTGAAGCGGTCCTTTTGTTCCTGCCTTTCACAGCATCATCTGAACCTCGGAGTTTACTTATCCCAGAAAGGCAAGTTAGGATGCCAACTCCCCCCCACCCTCCCAGGTTAAATTTCCCCTATAAAAGATCTCACGTTGTAGAACCTTGCTCAGGAGGTAGCCCGGTTCCAATAGCTATTTTCTCAATGAATGTAGCCCAGAATTCTCCTTTGCTAAGGCTAACTGTGGCTATATATTGGGGGGGGGGGGTCATCTGCTAACTTCTCTTGGAATTTAGCCCACTTTTAACAGTATAATAAAATCTCGATTCGGAGGAGGTCCAAGCCTACAGATTTGCTTGAGGTGACCCACAACACCAGACCATAAACCCAACTTCCTTTTGGGCTATTGAAATGGGAAGCCTGAAGAAACTTTCTCTCTCAAGGAGAAAGCTACCTTGAACTTTACCTCTGCACCCCACTCGAGGCAAACCTCTTTACAAAATCTCCTGATTGCATTAGGGGCTTTTGTCCACTGAGAGTCTCTTTCTAGGTGACATTCAGAAATAAACTTTCCTATATTTTTGCCATAGATAACTCAGTTTAGTGAATTCTTGTCGCAAGAACTCGCCTGGCTCTGCCTTTCTTGTTTCCAAGCCAAGGCTTGAATCCCATCACTATCACCCTGTATCCCATCATTTGGGTGGGTAACCTCTTCATTTTGGTCGTCTGTTAAAAGAGAATCTGCCTCATCACCCCCTCAAAACATCCAAGACTCTACTGACCCTGCCCTGACCATTGCCAATACCAAAGACTTTCTGTTATTAGACCGTCTTAGGAAATGCCTTTGCTAAAAGTTAATTAAGTCCACTGACTGATTTTTAAAAGTATTATTTATTTTAAAACATTAAAAAAACTCCCTCTCCAGCTCTTCTACTGTCCATGGAGAAGGCGAGCAATATCATATCAATCAAAAATGTGAAATCATGCGAGACATTTCCACTTTTGTCATGTCACAAGAAAAACACCAAGAAAAATACAGAAATGTTTTAAAAGTACACTTAATTCACATTTGAGTTCATCAGTTTTCTCTGGAGAGGTGAAGAGCATTTTTCATCATGAACGATTTGAAATTATCTTAGGTCAATAATGATCAAAGTAACTAAGACTTAAATAGTTGACTATCATCATAATATTGCTGCAACTTGGTACACTGATCATGCAGAACTTTCATGTTTTTTGTGAAACCAACCTGCTTATTATTTCTGGTAGTATAATGGTAATCCATCACGATCATATACAACAACTTGTCCAATCATTCCCCCAATTGATATATTTCAATTTCCAATTCTTTACCACTACAAAAAGAGCAGCAATGAATATCTTTGGACAAAAAAAGTCCTTTTCCTTTTCCCCTGTTTTTAATTTTTAATCTTTAGGGGATAAAGACCTAGTAATGGTATTGTTAGGTCAAAGGATATGCAGTTTGGGGCATGCCTGTTTTTCCATACCTTCTCCAGCTTTTGCCATTTTCCTGTTCTGTCATCTTGGTCAGTCCTGACTAAGTGGTACCTCAGGATTGTTTTATTTGTATTTCTCTACTTAATAGTGATTTAGAGCATTTTTTTCATATATCCATAGATGAGTTTGATTTCTTCTTCTGAAATGCTCCTATTCATATTCTGTGACTATTGCTCAGTTGGGGAATGGCTCATTTTTTAAAAATTGACTCAATTTCCTTTATATTTGAGAAATGAAGAGAATAAGAGAATAATAAGAGAAATTTGCTAAAATTTGCTAAAAATTTGCTAAAAAAACCTTTTGATATTACTTCATTTTCTATTAGCAAAATATAGTTTCCTGATTACAAAATGTAGGTTCTTGATTATCTCTTTCAAATGGGCCTAGTTTTGGTTTTGCTTTGCTGAGATCATAATTGCTACATTGCTTTTTAACTTGAGCTTTAGTATAATCGAGTCTGTTCCATCTCCTTAGTTAAACTCTGTGTATGTCTTTCTGTTTCAAGTTTATCTCTTGTTGGATCTGGATTTGGGTTTCTAATCCATTCTGCTATCCTCTTCCATTTTATGGATAAGTTTATCCCCTTCGTATGGATAATTATCATTTCTAACAACTATATTTTCTCCCATCTTCTTTTCTTCTGTTTATCCTTATCTTTCTCTTTTTACCCCATCCTATCAAAAGTCTGTTTGTTTTACTCATCCCTTAATCTGCTTTCTCTTTTTATCATAACTTCCCCCTTCCTGTTTGGGCAAGGGTTAGGGTTAGATTTCTATGCCCAACTGAATGTGTATTCTTCCTTCTTTGAAACAATTCTGGTGAGAGTAAGATTCAAATGTTACCCACCATTACCCCCCCCCCCATTTTCACCTCCACTATAAAAACTCTTCCTTATATGCCCCTTTTATGTGAGATAATTTTCTCCATTCTTTCCCTCTTTCCCCCTGTTTCTTACTCTTCATTTTGTAGGAAATGATCCCCCTATAATCAACCCAACCATGCCCTCAGTCTATGTCTAACTGTCCTAATGATAAAGTTCTTAGGCATTACAAGAATCATCTTTCCATGTAGGAACATAAACAAATGAACCTTAGTAAGTCCCTTATGATTTCTCTTTTCACATTTATGTATTTATTTTTCTCTGAATCTTTTATTTGAAAGGCAAATTTTCTATTCAGCTCTGGTTTTTTCATCTAGAATGCTTGGAATTTCATTAAATATCCATTGCCCCCTCCCCCAAAAAGTTATATTTAATTATGCTGGGTAAGGTATTGGTTGTAATCTAGCTCTTTGGCCTTCTGGAATATCATATTCCAAGCTCTCCACTCTACAAGTTGCAAAATCTTTCTTACATGATCCTTGGCTGGCTCCATAATATCGAATCGTTCCTTTTTGATTGCTTGCAATATTTTCTCCTTGACCTGATTAGTGAATTCTTTCAACTTCTATTTTACCATCTAGAGCTAAGACACCAAAGCAGTTTTCCTTAATGATTTCCTGAAATACAATGTCTAGGCTCTTTCTTTGATCATGACTTTCAGAGAGTCCAAAAATTCTTTTTTTTTTTTTTAAATAACTTTTATTGACAGAACCTATGCCAGGGTAGTTTTTTACAACATTATCCCTTGCACTCACTTCTGTTCCAATTTTTCCCCTCCCTCCCTCCGCCCTCTCCCCAAAGATGGCAAGCAGTCCTATACATGTTAAATAGATTGCAGTGGATCTTGGATATAATATATGTGTGCAGAACCAAACAGTTTTCTTGTTGCTCAAGGAGAATTGGATTTAGAAGGTAGAAATAACCCGGGAAGAAGAACAAAAATGCAAGCAGTTTACATTCATTTCCTAGTATTCTTTCTTTGGTTGTAGCTGCTCCTGTCCATCCTTGATCAATTGAAACTCAGTTGGATCTTGTTTTTGTTGAAGAAATCCACTTCCATCAGAATATATTCTCATACAGTATTGCTGTTGAGGTATATAATGATTTCCTGGTTCTGCTCATTTCGCCCAGCATCAGTTCATGTAAGTCTCGCCAAGCCTCTCTGTATTCGTCCTGTTGGTCATTTCTTACAGAACAATAATATTCCATAACATTCATATACCACAATTTACCCAACCATTCTCCAATTGATGGGCATCCATTCATTTTCCAGCTTCTGCCACTACAAACAGGGCTTGCCACAAACATTTTGGCACATACAGGTCCCTTTCCCTTTTTAGTATCTCTTTGGGGTATAAGCCAGTAGAGACACTGCTGGATCAAAGGGTATGCACAGTTTGATAACTTTTGGGCATAGTTCCAAATTGCTCTCCAGAATGGCTGGATGTATTCACAATTCCACCAACAATGTATCAGTGTCCCTGTTTTCCCACATCCCCTCCAATATTCTGCATTATCTTTCCCTGTCATTCTGGCCAATCTGACAGGTATGTAGTGGTATCTCAGAGTTGTCTTAATTTGCATTTCTCTGATCAATAGTGATTTGGAACACTCTTTCATATGAGTAGTAATAGTTTTAATTTCATCATCTGAAAATTGTCTGTTCATATCCTTTGACCATTTATCAATTGGAGAATGGCTTGATTTCTTATAAATTAGAGTCAATTCTCTATATATTTTGGAAATGAGGCCTTTATCAGAACCTTTGACTGTAAAAATGTTTTCCCAGTTTATTGTTTCCCTTCTAATCTTGCCTGCATTAGTTTTGTTTGTTAGCAAAACTTTTCAATTTGATATAGTCAAAATTTTCAATTTTGTAGTCAATAGTGATCTCTAGTTCTTCTTTGGTCATAAATTCCTTCCTCTTCCACACGTCTGAGAGGTAAACTATCCTATGCTCTTCCAATTTATTTATAATCTCATTCTTTATGCCTAGATCATGAACCCATTTTGACCTTATCTTGGTGTACGGTGTTAAGTGTGGGTCAATGCCTAGTTTCTGCCATACTAATTTCCAATTTTCCCAGCAATTTTTGTCAAATAATGCACTCTTGTCCCAAAAACTGGGGTCTTTGGGTTTGTCAAACACTAGATAATTAAGCTTATGGGCTGTTTTGTCCTTTGAACCTACCCTATTCCATTGATCAACTAGTCTATTTCTTAGCCAATACCAGATAGTTTTAGTAACCGCTGCCTTATAATATAATTTTAGATCTGGTACAGCTAGGCCACCTTCATTTGATTTTTTTCATTAATTCCCTTGAAATTCTTGACCTTTTGTTTTCCATATGAACTTTGTTGTTATTTTTTCTAGGTCATCAAAATAGTTTTGGGAAGTCTGATTGGTATAGCGCTAAATAAATAGATTAGTTTAGGTAATATTGTTATCTTTATTATATTTGCTCACCCAATCCAAGAGCATTTAATATTTTTCCAGTTAGTTAGATCAGACTTAATTTGTGTGGAAAGTGTTTTGTAGTTTTTCTCATAAAGTTTCTGATTTTCCCTTGGCAGAGAGATTCCTAAATATTTTATACTATCAGTAGTTACTTTAAATGGGATTTCTCTTTGTAACTCTGACTGTTGGATTTTGTTAGTGATATATAAGAATGCTGATGACTTTTGTGGGTTTATTTTATAACCAGCAACTTTGCTAAAATTGTGGATTATTTCTAATAACTTTTTAGTAGAATCTCTGGGGTTCTCTAAGTATAGCATCATATCATCAGCAAAGAGTGATAATTTGGTTTCCTCATTGCCTATTCTTATTCCTTTAATCTCTTTCTCAGCTCTTATTGCTAAAGCTAGCGTTTCTAATACAATATTAAATAGTAACGGTGATAGTGGGCAACCTTGTTTCACTCCTGATCTTATTGGGAAAAATTCTTAAATGATCTTTTCTTAATCAAATTTTCCAACGAGATATTTCTCATTTTCTTCTATTTTTTCATTCTTCAGATTCAGTTTTATTGTTTCTTGATGTCTTATGGAGTTATTAGCTTCCACTTGCCAAATTCTAATGTTTATTTATTTATTTATTTATTTATTTTTTATTTAATAGCCTTTTATTTACAGGATATATACATGGGTAACTTTACAGCATTAACAATTGCCAAATTCTAATGTTTAAGGAATTATATTCTTCGGGGTATAAGCCCAGTAGTAGCACTGCTGGATCAAAGGGTATGCACAGTTTGATAGCTTTTGGGGCATAATTCCAGATTGTTCTCCAGAATGGTTGGATTCGTTCACAGCTCCACCAACAACGCATCAGTGTCCCAGTTTTCAGGAATTATATTCTTCAATGAGTTTTTGTGCCTCTTTTACCCTTTGGTTCAGTTTTTCCTCTACTACTCATAACTTTTTTAGCTGTTTCAGAAATTCTTGTTGGGCTCTTTTTGGGCTGCCGTTTTCAGAGCTAGTTCTGGGCATCTCAAAGTTTCTATTCTATTCTAGAATCGATTTCAGGCATCGTTTTCAAGTCGTTTGAAGGGGATTGATGGGAGACCTCAGCTGGGCTGCCGTCTCTCTTCTGCCGTGTTGGCTGCACCTCTTGGGGAAGTGCATTGCTGGGGACTCAAGAGCTGCAGCAATGGAAGGAGACCCCGCCACGCCCAGAGGCAGCGCTCCAGGACCCCGACCCAGGAGCGTGAGCGCTGCCAGAGGGCGCATTATACCACAATGATATCCCGGTAGGCCACCCTTCCCTGGCCACCACCCCTCACTACCTCATCCCTTTCCCCTTCTATGCTCCCCTTCTTTGTGCCTTCCAGAGCCCCCTTTTTATTATGCCCATCACATCTGCACCCCCCTCCCCCACAGGCCTCCGCGTGGGATCCTGGTAGCTAGATGGGCTTTGACTGAGAGAGCCTGAATCACTGGAAACTCCGGGAATCCTGCTACCCCCAGGCTGGCCGGAGGAGCACTGACAGGATCATCCCAGCCTGAAGGGGACCTACGGGCCCTTGACGGTTCCTTACATTGACAGAGTCATTGTGACCCCACAATTTTCGGTATCCGATCAGAAAGCCAAGTCATGATGTCAGCCCCCAAAGTCACTTTTCCTCTGCAAAAGAAGCTGTCTGTATCCCAGCCCCCTTGCTGTTAAACTCCTTTTTCGGAACTTAGTCTGCCTTCCGGCCTGTGAGTATTGCCAGGCTACGGGGTCTTCCTTCTGTAACGGTGAGATCTACTGGGACTCTCGGCCCCCACCTCTCCCTTTGGGGAAGGCTAACTCCCTCCCAGTCAATGGCATCGTGACAAACTCTCTGCCTGTTGATTTGGAGAAGGTCTCAGCTCATAAATGCCTTTGAGACGGCCCAGGACAGCAGCCCAAGACCCCAACATATTTTGGGGGCTGGAGCCCTCTCCCCAGCGTCCCCATCCTCCCACCTGATTCCTTTGATCTTTGGGCTGAATTTGCTGTCTGTCCTCCTTCTCATCCTCCACTCCCCAGAGAGCGGGAACATCTCGGGCAGGAACTGTTTGGGTTTATAGAACCACAGTGCCTAGCATACAGTAGGCACTTAATAAATGCTCACTGCCTTACACGTGGGAAAATTGAGACCAGTTAATAAATGCTCATTGCCTTACACGTGAGAAAATTGAGACCAGCTGATTATGACGTGGTCAAAGACCAGAATTCTTTTCACTGAATTGCGCGGCTGCCCAGGACTTCTCTTTCCCTAGCCCATAGACCAGAGGAATGAAACCATTTTAGTTAGTTAGTTCGTTCGTTAGTCCGCCTGCCAGCTGAACAGGGTAGAGGACGGGGAGCGGGGAAGGCCTGAATTCAGATCCTGCTTCAGACGCTTCCCAGCGGTGTGAGCCCCCCGCCTCTCCCCCCCCCGTCTGCCTCAGTTTTCTGGGGAATTGGGGGTAACAACGTGGGGGGAACGACAGCTCCTGCATCCAGAGATGTGGGGATCAAGGGAGGCGCTGTCTGTAACGTGTTGGGGAAACTTTTGGCCACTGCCCCAGTGCTGTGATAGGGATGGGGATGATGGGGGGGGGGGTGGTGGTGATGATGATGATGATGGTGATGGTGATGGTGATGATGCTCTAAAGGGCCCTGATGTGTGTGAAATAAGTCACAGGATCCTTCTGAGCTTCGGCCTGCTGCCTTTGCTCCCCCACGACCTGATAAAAGGGGGAAAGGTGGGCAGGGATCAAAGCCCAGAGATCATCCCACCCAAGAGAAAGCAGCCTCGGAAGCTCGGCCCCGGCTCTGCTGCTTGGGTAATTGTCTAACTGCTCAGCCAAATCCCCTTTTCTCCTGTGGCCTCAGTTTCTCCCTCTGTAAAACGGCCCTCTCGGCGGGTCCTCTGCTGGGGGTGTCGGGGCGGGGGGCGGGGAGCGGAGAGCCCTGGCCCGGGGAGGCGCTTCCATTCCCTGAGAGGGCTCCTCCGCTCCCTCCCCCTCCCCCCTTACATAAGCAGTAACCATGGGGATGTGGATATAAATATTTAAATCCGACACAAAAGCGGACTTGGCGGGGGCAGACGGAAACCATTTGTTGCTGATTGGAAACAGAGATTGTTCCTCCCGCTGCGGGCTGGGGCGCCCAGGAGGACGCAGGCAGGGCCGGGGGCTCCCCGGAGGGCCCGGCTCTGCCTCCGCTGCGCCCCCGCCCCGACAGCGGGGACCCCGACGGGAGGGGGCGGCCTGAGCCCCCAGCGCGCGCTCCGAGCCCCCCCTCCCCCCACCTTGGAGGAGAGGGCCGGAATTCCCCCTCTCCTTCCCGGGAGCGCGGCCACCCTCGGATTCCGAGAATAGGAGGGGCCCATCCCGCCCCGGCCGCCCCGCCCCCGCAGGGAGCTGTCTGTCCCTCCGTCAGTCTGTCAGGCGGGGAGGGGGCTGGGAGGGGGCGGCCACAGCGTGGGATCTGGTCACCTGTGGCGGGGGGGGGGGGGGGGGGGGGGGGGGGGGGGGGGAGGGGGGGCGAGGGGGGAGGGGGCGCCTCTCCTGACCCGGAGCCTTTAGCTTGCTCCCCAGGCGCCAGAGCGGCCGATTCCCAGGGACCCTCGGGCTGCACCCCAAACCCCGCCCTGACTCCCCTCAGGGGAGATCGCTGCTGGTGTCTGGAAAGAAACCTCCAAACCTGCAAAAGAAATGAAAGCAAAACCTTCTCCCCCGCATTTGGATTGGGGAGGGACAGCGGGCGCTGCCCGGGAGGGGGCATTTTGGCCAGGCCGCCCTGGGGCAAACTCCTCCGGCCCTGGGTCCGCTGAGAGAGGCCGGCCCCTGCCCGGGTGGGGAGCGCCTCGACTCCCTCAGGGCAGCGAGAGAAAGGCGCTGGGGCCAAGGGGGCTCTGGGATTGCTGCTGAATCTGCCCCCCCCCATACATCCTGGCTGACATCACAGCAAGACCTCATGGGGAGCGGGACAGAGCTGTCTTCAGGGGCTGCCTGTGGCAGGGGGGTCCCCACAGGCCCCCACTGGCAGGGTGG
Source organism: Sarcophilus harrisii (assembly GCF_902635505.1). Classification (NCBI taxonomy): domain Eukaryota; kingdom Metazoa; phylum Chordata; class Mammalia; order Dasyuromorphia; family Dasyuridae; genus Sarcophilus; species Sarcophilus harrisii. Next base: position 235,749,018 of record NC_045431.1, read on the forward strand.
GGACCCTGGGCAACTGGCATTGGCAGGGTGGGGGCCCTAGGGCCCATGTGTCTCCGTCCCTCTCTGCCATTATCTGCGTTTCTGGCTCCAGCCTCTCCTGTTAGTTGTGTCTTGGTTCCCATGACAGCCCAACCGACAACGAGGGCTTTTCCACGAACTTCGGGCCGCCGTCCATCTCGCCGTGGCTTCAGGGCTGCTCTGCCTCTGCCTCACATGGGCAGGACCAGCGACTTCCCCCAGAAGGCGCCCGGGGGGCTCGGCCACCCCCCCCCTTGTGGCCAGGCCTCCCGGTCCCCCCACTTGGGAGGGGGCTCTGGGGCCCTTGAGATGCAGAAGCCGCAGGCCTCCCCAGCCCGCTCTGGGCCCGGGGTAAAGACAGGAAGATGAGGGAGAAGTAAGAGAGCCAAAGGCCGAGTCAGAGAGGGTGAGGGAGCAGGAGAGAGAAGGTGGGAGCCAAGGCAGATGCAGAAGGAGGGAGGCAGCGGGGGCAGATTAGGCAAGAGAAGAACAGACAGGAGAGGAAATGCCCAGAGAGATCCCTGCCACAAATGGTGGGGGAGGGGCCAAGAGCCCCAAATTTCACAAGGTCATCTCACTTACCCCAGGCTCCTGCCTCCGGTCCTTCCCGGGGCAGGGGAGACCCCCCGGGGACAGGGAGGGGGATTTTTCTGGTTGGCCAAAGTCTATGATGGGATGGTGGTGTGCCTGACAAGAGAGATGCCTTTGGGGAAGGGGATGCCCTCAAGGGAGGGGATGTCTTGTACGGGCAGAGGGAGGGCATCTCCTGCCCGGGAGGATCCACAAGTCCCCAGCCTGCAGGACCTGAAAGGGCTGCTGTGAGTCATGATGAGAAACATCTTGGGATTGTGGGTGCAGGGAGGTCAGGGACTCCATCCAGGAACCGTAGTGGCCAAGAGAACAAGGACCTGAAGCCCTGAGTGCCTGTGCTTCCCCATATGCCCGCCGTGGGCCTGCTGCCCCGAGCCCCCATGCTGCCCCATATCCCTAAATTCGCACCTGCTGCCCTGAGCACCGTTCACAAGTCTGCTGCCCCACCGAAGCCTGCTGCCCGCTCACTAGGGGCCAGGCAGCAGAGCTCCGTAGATGAGGGGGCGCTGTGCGGGCAGAAAAGCAGATTTAGCACCCCCCCCCCAACCTGGGAAGGGCGCTCAGTGTGCAGCAGGTGCCCCATGGCTCGGCTTCCACCCATGTTAAAGTTTGGGTCCGTGACTCCCAGCGTCTGGGGCCTCCTTATCTGAGCACGGGCTGCCTGAGCCGTCTGGACAGTGACTGCGACAGTGGGATTCTTCTCTTGGCCCCAGAGGGCTCAGCAAGAGCAGTACTTGGGCATTTCCCCACCCATAAGGAGCCCCCAGCTCATGCGCAGCCCTGTGGATGTGCACCATGGTGGTGACGGTAATCCCGCAGGGCGGGGGCTGGACTGAGGAAAGCTTTTTTTAATTAAAGCTTTTTATTTTTCAATAATGACAGTTCTCCATTGTGAAACCCTGTGTTCCAATCCCCTCTATCCCACGCCCTCCCCTAGATGGCAAGTCCTCCAATACATGCTCACCCTGGCAGAGATATGGGTTAGATCCGATGCACGCACCCAGGCTTATACAGTTACCAGGTTCTGCCGCAGGAGAAAACCCAAATCTAGAAAAACCAGAACCAGAAAAAAAGCCAGAGAAGGAAACAAACACGCGAACAACAAGAAGAGTGAGCGCACTGTGCCGTGTCCACACTCGGCTCTCATCTCAACGCCATTGGAGCTAGTCTGGATCTTCTCATTGTGGAGAACCACATCTGTCAGAATCGATCAGCCAGAGAGAATGCCCAGTCAGGAAACGACCTCCCCAAGACAGAGCTAATGGGGCAGAGGGCACCAGCTCTGGAGGCAGGAAGGCCCGAGTTCAAAGTCAGCCTTGGATGGGTCCCGGCTTGTGACCCTGAGTGAGTCCTTCATCCTGCTTGCCTCAGTTTCCTAATCTGTAAAATGAACCGGGAAGGAAATGGCCAACTGCTCCAGTGTCTCTGCCAAGAAGACCCCCAGCGGGTTGCAGAGAGGCGGAGGTGGCCAAAATCCCCAGACAAAGCCCGCAGAGCCCTTTCCGAAGACTCCCGCCATGACCAACCCTAGGAGGCCGGTGCTGCCGTTGTCCCGAGTCGAGAAACTGAGGCAGTGAAACATCTCTACTTCTGCCAGCCGGGGAGGACCTGGGTCCTTCGGAATCAGGGCTTCCCAATGGCCCCGACCACTGAGCCTCTGGCCATCTATGGAAGCGGCCTGCTGGCGAGAAGAGCTGATTAACGCTGAAATCAATGCAGCCTCTCGTTTGGCCTATTTAATGGGACAGGGAACTGGGCGTCCTCCATCCAGACACCCGGGGGCCTGGGGAGCCACAGAGTTGGAGAACGGGCCAGCCCCGACAAAGGGAGCGAGTTGTTGGCCACTGTTGATGCCGGGCCAGGAGGAGGCGCTCGCCCCGCCCCGGGAGCCCTCTCCATGCTGGGTGTCCATTTAGCAAGGAATGACCTTGTAAGTCTGGGACTGAACAGAACACACAGCTGGGGGCTTATCAGGGCAGAGGGTGGGAACAGGGCTTCCTTACTCCGGGGGCTGCGCCGCTCCGTCCCACCCTCTCCCGTCTCCAGCAGACACGGCCCCCGTGACTCCTCTCCACCCTCTTTTCCCCGGCTTCCTTCCAGGTCAAATCCCATCTTCTTCAGGAAGCCTCCCTAGGAGAAAAGGGCAGAGCCAGAGCCAGAGAGAGAGACAGAGACAGAGAAAGAAATAGAGACAGAGACAGAGACCAAGAGAGAGAGACCAAGAGAGAGACAGAGAGACAGAGAAAGACAGAGAGAGAGAGACAGAGACAGAGACAGAGAGAGACAGAGACAGAAAGAGACAGAGACACACAGAGACAGAGACAGAGAGACAGAGATAGAGACAGAGAGAGAAAGACCAAGAGAGAGAGAAAGAAATAGAGACAAGAGAAAGAAACCAAGAGAGAGAGACAGAGATAGGAACAGAGAAATAGACAGAGACAGAGACTGAGAGAGAGAGACAGACAGAGACAGAGACAGACAGAGACAGAGAGAGAGAGAGACAGAGAGAGAGAGACAGAGAGAGAGAGACAGAGAGAGAGACACAGAGAGACAGACAGAGAGAGACAGACAGAGAGACAGAGACAGAGACAAAGAGAGAAAGACAGAGAGTGCCAGAGCCAGGGACACAAGCAGAGACAGAATCAGAGAGATTCAAAGATTAGAGCAATGGGGTCTATATGAAAATCTCTGAAAGCCGGAGCAGCCGGGCCCAGAACTGATTTCTGAGTGTGGCCATGAGTGCTCCCCAGTCCAGTGCTCCGTCCGCCTCCTTTTCCGTGTGCTTCTTTACCAGGGCCTACAGTTGTGCCAGGAATCAGGGCCCAGCTCCCGACTCCGTTCATTCCCAACCCCCCAGACCATCACATGCCCTTCGGGGGTCTCTCCCCTGCTCAGGGATCTCTCAGACATCCCGCCCCGATCCCTGGCCCCCTCTGGGTCCTGGGCGCCTCTTCCTTCCTCTTTTATCTCCCTGTGGGGGATCAGCTGTCCACTGGCCTGTATTATTCCTTTCTTTACAGGCCAAAGGTCAGCTTTTATCTGGTCCTGCCTTATCTCTGCTCTCCCTGAGCCAGAGGCCCTTCCCTGGGGACGCCAGGCTGCCCACCTTGGAGCCTTCCCGGCGTCCTGAGGGGGAGCCCGGACTCCTAGGCCAGTGGCTCAGGGGTCCCCACTGGGGACCAGTTTTTAGCCAAGTGTTGAGTGCGGAGGTCTACTCTAGGAGTAGGAGGTTCTTCGCCCCCAAATCAGGAGATATCCCCCCACCCCACCCCCCAGGCACAGCAGAGCAGGCCCAGACTTAGAATCTCAGGCCCCTGTGTAAGGAGGACAGCGCTTAGGCCTCGGCCTGGGGGTGGGTCTGAGCCCTCAATTGAAGGTATCTCTAACTAAGCCTTTTGGAGAGAGGTTAGGGCTGGATAAATGGGTCTGAGAAACCATAGCAAAGAGATGGGGATGAATCCATGAGAGCTGACGGGATCCCTGGGAAGGAGGATGCCTGCATCATCGCAGCCAGTTTCCAACTCTGGTCTTCGCCTGCTCCTTTTGCTTTCCAAGGGGTGGGGGAGGCTCTCCCCTCCCCCACTCTAGCAATTTGGGTTTGGGATTTATGTTTTCATTTCCTAGCAAATAATCCAAAAAAAACCCCCCAAGCCCCACACAACCCCCCCCCCAAAAAAAAAACCCAGCCTCCCCAGCCCCAGGCAGGAATAAAGAGTGACTGCAGTTCTGTGGCACTTTCAGTGTGCAGGGCACCTGAGGGAGAGAACTCGGCCCTTCCTCCTCTTTCTACCGGGTAGCAGCATGGAAGCCCCAAGAGGTACAGAGATGCCCGAGCCGGCTGAGCGTGGGCCCTGAGAGTGTGTGTGTGTGTGGGAGAGATGGAGATGGAGAGACAGGACAGAGAGAGACAGAGACAGAGAGAGCCAGAGACAGAGAGAGACAGAGACAGACAGAGACAGACAGAGAGCCAGAGAGAGACAGGGAGAGCCAGAGACAGAGAGAACCAGAGGCAGAGACAGAGAGACAGAGAGAGCCAGAGACAGAGAGAGACAGAGAGAGAGAGACAGAGACAGGTAGAGACAGAAACACCTTTGGAAGAGGTGTCTGGGGATGTCATTAGTGGATCTGAGCATGGCTCTGTGTCCCGAGTATGTAGATTATTGTCATTGAGTGTCTAAGGATGTCATTGCAGAACTGATGATGTTATGAGAGCTGTGTGTGTGTGTGTGTTTGTGTGTGTGATTGTCAGTATGTCAGTGTGTGATTGTGTATATGTGTGTGTGTGAGTGTGTGTGTAGATGCAGATGGGAAGACACACAGAGAGACAGAGAGTGGGGGGGGAGGGGGGCGCCGGGCCCAGGAAGCCATTAGGCTTTTCATGCGGAACCCCCAAAGGGCCGGGCTAGGCCCGGGAGAGGCCTCCCCTGCGGCCCCCGGCCCCGGCCCCGCGGCCGGCCCCCGCCTGGGTAATCCCTTCCGCCCCACCGCGGGCTGCAGTGATTGGGGACCCGCCGGGGTTTCCCCGGCCTTATCTCGGACAGCGCCGCGCCGGGCCCCTCCGGCCTCCGTCTGCCGGTCCGGAGCTCGGCCGGGACGCCGGCGCCCCAGGCCCGGGCCCGCTGCGGGGAAGGGAAAGGGGGACACGGTCCAGTCCGGGCCAGGGGGGCGCGGGCGCCCCTCGGGCCGCCGCCCGCCCTTCTCCCCGGCCCTGCCCCCGCAGGCCGGACGCCGAGCCGCTGGCCGAGGGGGAGGGGCGCCGGAGGGCTGGGGGTGGGGGCGGGGGCGGTGCCTGTCCCGGGAGGGCGGGGCGGGGGCGGGGGAGGAGGGTGGCCACTGAGAGTCGGGCAGGGGCGAGCCAGAGCGGTGAGCTCAGCGAGCGCGGCGGCGGCTTCTGCGGAGTGTGGGAGGCCAGCGAGGCCGAGCAGCCAGCGCGCCCCCCGAGCGCCCCCCCAGCCTCTCCCGAGCTCCGGGCCCCCGCCTGCCGCGGCTCCCGCGTCCGGCCGCGCCGCGCCCCGCCCGCCCGCCCCGCTCCGGCCCCGTCCCCGCCGCCGCCGCCGCCGCCGCCATGGGGGTGGAGGGCTGCACCAAGTGCATCAAATACCTGCTCTTCGTCTTCAATTTCGTCTTCTGGGTGAGTGGGGGCCGCGGGCCGGCCTCGGGGGGCGGCGATCAGAAGGGCGGGGGCGGGGGCGGGGGGTAGAGGCCCCACGGGCCGGCCGGCCGCCCTTGGCCTTGGGGAGGGTCGCTGCCTGCGCCCGCCGTCGCCTACGTGAGAGCGCGTGAGTGTGGGGTATGCAGGGTGTGCAGGCCATACGTGGGGATATGGGGGGGGGGGCACAGACAATGGAGCTGCTTCCGCGGGCGTCCTCGGGCGGGGGCGGTTTGCCAGGGAAGCCCCCCCCCCACCGCCGCCCCCCGCCCCCAGCTCAGCCCCAGGGCGGGGCGTCCCCGGCGGCCTTGAGGTGAAGTTGTCCAACCACCTGTGAGCGTCTGTCTGTCTGTCTGTCTGTCCGTCCTTCCTTCCTCGGCCTGCGTGGCTGCTGGAGGCCCGGCGGTGGGGGAGCGCCCGGTGGGGGGGAGGGAGGGGGGAGCGGCCCGGAGGCGGGAGCCGCAGCTCCCGGATCCCACGCAGCTGCTGCTGGGGAGCCTCCGAATCTGGCTGCTCCCCGCGGAAGCTTTGGGGGGTGTTCAGATGGGGGTCCTGGGCCCCTCCCAGGCTCTCCGGGCAGCTGGGGGGGAACTGGGGGAGCCCCTCCTCACCCCCCCTTCCGCGCCTGTGTAGCTTCCGGCCTCTGGGAGCAGGAGGAGGACTTGGGACCCCCCCTGGGAGAGCCGGTAGAGGGCTTCTCACTCATCTGAGACCAGGCAAGGTCGCGGTGGGGAGGGGGCCCTGCAACCCTCTCCCCCCATCTCAGGGCTGGCCCCAGTGGAGCCAAGAAGCAGGGCTCTGGCCCCTGCATTCCCCTTGGGGCCCGCCCAGCCCAGCCCAGGCTCACCCTGTCCCCCTTCTCCTCCCAGCCCTTCAGAGGGGCCTGTGTCAGGAAGGGGGCCAGGCTTGTGCCCTCTTCCAGGGAGGGGAGGGGGGGAGGGGGGCGCTGGACAGCTCCTATGCGAGGTCCTGGGCCTGCCAGGGGAGGGGGCGCCCCTTGGGCTTCTTCAGCTGCCCTCGTGGGCTCACCCCGGCCCCAAGGCTCTCTCTCACACTCTCACACACACACTCACACACACACACAGACACACACTTTCACACACTCACACATGTGCACCAGAATTTGGCAGGAAGGGACTGGGGGGATGTTTGTTAAAGCCACAAGGGAGGAGGGAAAGGGGCCTGGGACAGGAAAGACCCCCCTCCTCCATGAGCATTTCCTGGGGCCGGGGCAGCTCAACCCTGTAGCCCCGCTGGGTTCCAGCTGCCTTCTAAGGGTGAGCAAACAAGTCGGTGTGCCCGGGACGGGCACGTGGGCCCTGCCCCCTGCCACCCTGTCCTGCCTGCCAGGATCCTGGCCCTGAAGGCCGCCGAGTTCTGTGTAATCTTCCCATTTCTCTCCAAGGGTGAAGGGCCCTGGGAGGGGCCTGGCCTGAGTGTGTATGTGTGTGTGTGTGTGTGGGGGGGGGGTTGCGCACACATATCGGGGACTTACGCTAACGGTGCTGGCGGCTGGTTCGCCATTCGGGCCTCCCCGAGGTCACAGAGCCTGTGACCTGCCTGCTCTTAGTTGCTGGGGAGGGAAAGAGCCCCCTCTAACTTTTTACTAGTGAGCAAATGGTCCTGAAGCCTATGTCTCTGAAGGATTTGAATCCAGGCCTCCACGTGCCCTCCAATGCTCTCTCCAGTTCAGGAGCTGTGCCCTCCTATGCTCCTTCTCAGGGGCTGTGCCCTCTTATACCATCTTCCTCTCAGTGGCTATGCCCTCTTGCCCTCAGTGGCTGTGCCCTCCTGTTCCCCCTTCCTCTCAGGGGCTGTGCCATCTTGTGCCCTCTTTCTCTCAGGGGCTGTGCCATCTTGTGCCCTCTTGCCCTCAGTGGCTGTGCCCTCCTGTTCCCCCTTCCCCTCAGTGGCTGTGCCCTCCTGTTCCCCCTTCCCCTCAGTGGCTGTGCCATCTTGTGCCCTCTTTCAGGGGCTGTGCCCTCTTGTGCTCTCTTGCCCTCAGTGGCTGTGCCTTCTTGTGCCCTCTTCCTCTCAGTGGCTGTGCCTTCTTGTGCCCTCTTCCTCTCAGGGGCTGTGCCATCTTGTGCCCTCTTCCTCTCAGGGGCTGTGCTCTCCTATGCCCCCTCCCGCTCAGTGTTGCTGAGGGCTCGGGCTGTGCCCGCGCCCTGCTCTGCTCTGCACCCCCTGGAGGGGCTGCTCCTCTGGTTGCCCCCCTGGGGCGGGAGTTACCTGCTGGGGCCCCTCGGGCTTTTCCTCCTCCTGGCATTCTGTTTTGTTTTCCTGTGGCTCTGCTGGGAGGGGGCGGGGTGTTGCGCTTGGGTTTCCTGTCATTCTCAGGTTCTGTGGCTTAATTTGGGGGCAGGCTGGGGGCAGAGGGAGGCGGGACTGTCCCACTTGTGGGCCTGTTCCTTCCCCCCCGCCTCATGTCCCGGGGAACGCTGCCGTCTTATCCCTTTGCACCCCTTCCAGAGGGCATCTGGGGTAGCTGGGGCTGAGCCGAGTGGGGCAGGCTCGGCAGGTCCGGGATGGAGCCGGGACGGGGCTGCCTGGAAGTCCCTCTGTGGCCCAGGGGCGCCTGGGCTCCAGCCCTGCTGCTGGACACCGATGCCCAGCTATCCCTTGGACAGCTTCCCTGCCAGCCGCCCGGGGTGGGCAAACAGTGGAGCCCTCACCTGGCAGCCGGGGCCCGGGCAGTAAGGAGCCGGCTCGCCCGTGGCTGGTGCAGGGGTGTTGGAGTCTAGTGCCAGCTGTGACCGTGGCGCGGCCCGAGACAGGCGTGGGACGTCTGCCCGTCTGTGGTCTCGGCTCCCCGCATGTGAGATAATCAGAGTCCTCTTCCTTTCTCAAGTCACTTCCCTCTTCCAATGGCCACGGAGGGTATGAACCCCGCCTTCCTCTCCTCCTGGAGTGATCAGGGAAGGTCCAGCTTGAGGAAGGAGCCGCACTTCTGGGCCTGGAGGGGGTGGGGCACCAAGAAGCGAGCCCCTTGCGGGGACCCCTTGCTTGACTGTGTCTCAGCTGAGTTGTTGGGCTTCGTGGCAGGGAAGCCCTGGGGCAGGAGGCCTGGGGCACAGAGCTGGAGGGCCCTGGCACGCCTTGTGGCCTGCAGGCATCTCAGTGGCCCCTAAGAGCAGGGGACGGGAAATGTAGTCTGCTTTGAGTCTCGGGGCCTCTCTTAACCGGGGACGCTCCGTCTACCTTCTGGCCCACACTTGCTGGTACAGATGCGGGACCCCAGGGGAGAAGCCTGCAGAGGGGATGTGCCGGACCTCAAACCCCGACCTGCGGGCTGCTTGGAGCTTGGTGGCTTGGGGGGAGGGGAGCCACAGCGGGGGCAGGGGCTCCCGGGCCATGGCCATGACGGTTGGGCCAGCGCCCTCGGGAAGGGCAGGTGGCCGGGCAGATAAACAGGCCCACCTTCGAGCTCGCTTGCCACCTCCTCTCGTTGGCACCTTCCTGCTCGGGACCGAAGGCTGAGGCGGGGGGTGGGGGGCGGCTCCGGGTCAGCCCTGTGGAGAGCCTGGGTCTCCGGCTAGGGCTCGTCGGGTCACTGCCACCCAGGGAGGGGCAGCCTCCCCACTCATTTCTGGGTCCCCCGTCCCGGCCTGGGGCGGGCCCTCGCTTGGAGGTGGGCCTCTTGCTGAAAGGTCCCGTGGAACTGGTTGCTGGAGCCTGGGATCAGTTTCCCGACATTGCCCTCCCCAGGAGGCTTCCCTTGGCCTGGGAAGGCTCCGTCTGTCGGGTGGCAGTGGGCCAGGCCCAGGCCGCCTGCCCGATCCCCGCGATGCTGGTTGGTCAGCTAGCACTATGGGCTGGGAGCTGGCCCCCAGCAGCCCCGGCCCCCTCCCGGGAGGCTGGGGAAAGGCCCCGCCCACCTGGCCCGCACCCGGGGCCGGGCAGGGGATTTCCGGCCTCCTTAGCTAGTTTCTTCCTGGGCTGTCTGGCTGGGCCAGGCTGCACAGAAAGCTTGGGGGGGCTTTCCTCCTGCCCAGCCCCAGGTGATTCCCCCTTCTTGGGTCTCCCCCAGTTTTGTGGGGACTGCATCAGTTCTTCTCCGAACACAGAAGGCCAGGAGCTGGGCCCGTCTGCCTTCACACCCTTGGTTTCCCCTTTTTGCGCCAAAGCTTCGGATTCTGAGGGGGCGTTTCTAGGGGAGAGGGCCGGCCAGGTGCAGGGAGGGGGGCGGGATCAGGGCCGAGCCCTAGGGCTGAGTTCTTGGGCCCTGGCGCTGAGGCTGGCCCAGAATCCCTCACTCTGGGCCCCGTGTTGAGGGCAGGGGAGGCTGGGAAGGGTTAGTGGGTCTTCAGACCCATGGGACCCATGGGACCCATGGGAGAGGGTAGAGGAGCCCCCTCCCTTCCTTCGGGCCTCGCCTCCTCCCTGGTAGGGACACTGGCCCCACCCCAGCAAGACGACCCCGGGCGGGGTCAGGAAGGGCATTTGGGGTGTCTGGGGTAGTGAGTCTAAGAAAGCTTCCTGGAGGAAGTGAGAGCAGAACTGACGTGGGTGTTTGGGGAGCGAGCAGGCCTCCAGCACAGCTGGGATTGGAACCAACCCCTCATCACCTGCTGAGCCCCGGGGCCCCAGGGGGGATGCTGTGCCCCGAGGGGGCCCACCTGGAACAATCCTTGGGGCGGGGCGTGGCCCTTGGCAGGACTCCCAGTGAAATTGAAACCATTCACCTCCCCTGGTTGTCCTGGTGGGGACACCGGGGCCTCCAGATGTCATGTGCCCTTCTGCCCCAACCCCGGCAGGGCCCCCGAATCCGGCAGGGCCCCCAAACCCGGCAGGGCCCCCATGGTCTCACGCCCGGGGCCCCTTTTTTATTTCTGTCTGTGGAAATGGGAGGATGACGCATGTTGCCAGCGCCCTCCCCCACACCCACCTTTGAGAGGAAGCTGGCCGGGCCACGGGGGGAGGGGAGAACATAGGATTTGGAGGCCCAGAGCTTGTGACCAGCTCTGGGGGCCTTGGGCCGGTCCCTTTCCTGGACCTGCCTCATCTGTAGCATGAGTCAGCTGGCCAGATGCCCTCGGAGGTCCCAGAGCTCCAGAAGGGCAGGATGCCTCGGGCCAGCCACTGCTCCCCAGCTCAGGAGGGGGTCCCCTTGTTCCCGGCCCATGCTGCCTCCACCCCCCCCCCCTTGGGAGGGGCTGAGGACCCCTTCCCGACTCCTGTCATGGAGGAAAGCCACGGCCGAAGGACATTTAAACTGCTCCCAATCTTGGGGGCCTCCAGTGCTTGAAGATCAGCACCCCCCCCTCTCCCGGGCTGAGAGGAACGCCCTCCATGTTTCCCCCACCCTTTCGGGACTCTCTGGGTCCCCGAGCGGCCTTCCCGAGCTGTGGCCCGCAGGGCTTTGGGCCCGGCCAGGATGGGAGGCTGGATGTGGCCCGGACACGGGGAGGCCGTGGCCACACTGCCCGCCCCAGCCCGATCCCGGCTTCCTGCCCCCCAAGCTGCTGCCCAGCCCTAAAATGTAACGTTCACTGGGAGCAGGTTTCTTGGGGTCTCTGGGAGCAGCCTTCGTTTCAGTTCAGTAACGGCCCCAAATGCACCAGCGGTCAGAGTCCGATCCCTTATTGCCTCTTTCAGAGTCTTGTCTCCTTCACTTGGGGCTGGGCTTGTTTTCTGGAGGCCTTTCAGTCTGCCCTTGGAGCGGAGCTGCCGCCTCCTTCCTGGCCTTATATATGGTCTCTTATCAAGTGTGAATTTTGTGGACTCTAGTAAGTACCGAGGACATGCACTGAACCCCAGAACTGCTCAGCTCTGACCTAAACAACCATTGTCTCTCAGCCCCGCCTGCCCCGCATCCGCTTTGAAATATACCCTGAGGAAATTCATTCCTTGAGCCCAGGAGCCAGACTTTGCATTGAGTCTTACTCGGCAGATTGGGCCTGGGGCTCCTTGGGCCTGGGGCTCCTGGGTGTAGGACTCCTTGGGCCTGGGACTCATTGGGCCTGGGCCTCCTTGGGCCTGGGGCTCTTTAGGCCTGGGGCTCCTTGGGTGTAGGACTCCTTGGGCCTGGGCCTGGGGCTCCTTGGGCCTGGGGGTCCTGGGTGTAGGACTCCTTGGGCCTGGGGCTCCTGGGTGTAGGACTTCTTGAGCCTGGGCCTGGGGCTCCTTGGGCCTGGGGGTCCTGGGTGTAGGACTTCTTGAGCCTGGGCCTGGGGCTCCTTGGGCCTGGGGCTCCTTGGGCCTGGGGCTCCTTGGGTCTGGGGCTCCTTGGGTCTGGGGCTCCCTTTTTCTGAGGTGCTGGTGAGTGTGAAGCAGGAAGGGCCGGTCAGGGAACCTTGGGGCGCCCCTGGGAGGCCCCAGCATTGATGCTTTGCTATTTGAGTTCTGCCATCCAAGGAGATCTGGACTCATGTCCCCCACCCCCACTGTCCCCAAGAGCATCCTTGTGGCCGCTCCCGCTCTGGGACGTCAGGACCGGGGCTCGGCAGCCCCACCCGCCGTTGCTTCCAGGCCGGGCAGCGTTACCTGCCGAGCTCCCGGGGTCCGGCTGCCCAGTGTAGAGATGATGGAGGCAGGACTCTGAGGGAGGGTCTGCTAGCCGGTGGGCATCGGACGGTGCTGGAGGTCCCGGGGAGGTCCTGGTGGGATGCGCCATGTTCCTTTGAATGGAGAACAGGGGGATGCTTCCCAATGGCAGGGAGTCTATGCTCGGCCTCCTTGAGGCTTCTGTTCTCTGAGGTCCCATCCCCACAGCCGGCTCTGGGTGGTGTGACCTCACGGCCATTCCGCCCCCCCCCCCTTCAGAGAAGGCTGCCCCATCTGCCAGGCCCATCTTGGGGGGCTTCTGGGTAGGCTCTGGCTGCCCAGAGGCGGCAGGGGCTCTCCCTCTGCCCCCCCCCCACGCCCTTCTCCATTTGTCTTCTTGAATCCATCCTTGGGAGGGAGGGGGACCTGGGAGCAGCTTATTGTATGTTGTGGAGGCTTCAAATAGCCCCGACTCCCAGCTCTAATAGAACTCCTGCGCCCCTGGCAGTGGGTGGGGGGGAGCAGTTGTTCTTAAGCTTCAATCTTCATCATGGCCCCTGGGGAATTGGGGGTGGATTCTAGGGACCAGGACCCCAGCCAGCTTTGTCACCCCAGGGCCTGGCTGGGTACCTGGCCCTGCAGAGATTCTCCGCCCCCCCCCCCCCCCCCCCCCCGGCCCCGCGCGCCCCCCCCCCCCCCCCCCCCCCCCCCCCGCCCCCCCCCCGCCCCCCCCCCCCCCCCCAGGCCCTGCAGAGATCTCCCCCCTCTCACTCCAGGTCCTGCAGAGATCCCCTGGCCCACTTCCCCTGAGCCCCTCCCCCCCACTTCCCCTCCTCTGTGTCCAGTTCAGGCCGGCTGCAGGGCTCCTTCCCCCCCACCTCAGGAACTCAGGGAAGCCTTCCTCAAGCAGAGCCGAGCCCTCCCCGACTTCCTCTCAGGCCTTAGGGCCGGACATGGGAGGGAGTGACCGCTTGGGTTTCTTCTGCAGAGACCGGGAGGGTTGCCTGCTCCAGACCCAGACTCTGTGTGACCCCCACCCCCCGGAGCAACTGCCACTGCTCTGGGGCCCCCATGAGGAGCCCATCCCCCCTCCCATCCTGGCTCCCTTGTCCAGCCTTTCCTCCTCTCCCTCCCGGCGTGTCAGGGGCTCAGTCAGGACCGACTGTCTCCACTGGACATGCAGAAGCTGCCTCGGGCGTCTTCTTCTCGGTCCTTTGTTCGGTATCCGCCAGTTCTGCGGCCGAGGGTCTCTCCCACGAGAGATGTGGCACTGGGGGCCTGGGGTGGCGCGCTCACGGGCTGCACTTACTTTGCCAGGTGTGAGCCGGCCGGGCCGGTCCCCTCGGACCTCGAGTGTTTGTCCCTCTCAGCCTTCGGCCGCTCCCGCTCTGGGACGTCACCGACGGGGGCTCGGCAGCCCCACCCGCCGTTGCTTCCAGGCCGGGCAGCGTTACCTGCAGAGCTCCCGCGGTCCATGCTGCCCAATGTAGAGATAGTGGAGGCACGACTCTGAGGGAGGGTCTGCTAGCTGCTGGTGCCCCAGGGCCCATGGCTGACCCAGGACATCCTTCTCTGCTCCTGGCTCTGGCTTTGGGTCCGTTCTGTGCTCTTGGTTCTTTGGGTCCATTCTGTGCTCCTGGCTCTGGCTTTGGGTCCGTTCTGTGCTCCTGGCTCTGGCTTTGGGTCCGTTCTCTGATCCTGGCTCTGGCTTTGGGTCCGTTCTGTGCTCCTGGCTCTGGCTTTGGGTCCATTCGGTGCTCTTGGTTCTTTGGGTCCGTTCTGTGCTCCTGGCTCTGGCTTTGGGTCCGTTCTGTGCTCTTGGTTCTTTGGGTCCGTTCTCTACAAGAGGATGGGGAGCTCCCTGTGTGGCCACATTCGTCTCCTGGGACAGTTCCTGATGTTTCTCCTTGTTGCCGACAGACTGCCCACAGGAGCGGGGATCAGCAAACCGCCCCCCAGGGGCCCAGTGCCCCCCCCGCTTCTGGCAGGGAGGGGGACAGCTGAGAAGGCTCTTATATTTGTAAATAGGGTTTATTATATTTAACTGAACAAGGCATCGCCCGCAATCCCAATAAGCTTTAGATAGAAAATGCCATTTGGACCCAGAAATTTGCCGGATTTGCTGGAGGTTCCCTCCTTTTCTCTGCCTTTCTCCCGCCCCCCCCACCCCGTTTTTCCTTTTTTTCTGATTTTTTTTCTCCCAACACGGTTCAGAAAGCAATGTGTATCGGAAAATAACCTCGAGTGCACGGGCCATGGCCAGGGTCGCTCGGGGTCCGGCCCTTCCTCGAGATCCGGGGCGGACGGCCCAGCTCTCCCCTCCTTGGCCATCCCCGTCCCCGGGAGGGAGAGGTCCCTCCCCTCGCAGGCTCCCAGCGGCCCGTCCTCTCTGGGGGGGACACAGGCCCAGCGTGGACTTCTTCCTTCGCCCTCTGGAGGACGAGATTATGGCCGCGGCGGCTGGAACCGCTTTTGCCCTCTGCTTTCCCCGGCACCCACAGGAGCCGCTTTGGGGCTGGAGCCCCACAGCAGCCTCTGCAGAATGGCACCCATTTTAAAGATGGACAAACTAAGCCCAAACTAAGGTCAGAGAGATCAAAAGATACCCAAGCGGTCACCAGGAACCTTGGGCCGGAGCCCGAGACCCAAAGCCAGCGGTTCCCTGACTCCCTGGTGCTGTGGCCGGAGAGTCGGGAGCCTTGGGAGCCTCCGTTTTTCACAGACTTTTCCTCTCTGGGTTACTCAGTCTTCCGTTTGGGAGCCTAACCCTGACCCCTTGTCCCTCCCGCCTCTGCCCAGCAGCCCTAAGATTCCTGGCCAGAAAGTGCCTGGGCACCCCTCCCCCTTCCTCATTAATTGGGTGATTAATCTCCTCTCTCCTTGCAGAGCTGCTCCCTGCTCCCAAGGATCCTCCACTGGGGGGGGGGGGGGGAGGCGGGCAAAGAACAAAATGTTCTTTTCCAGGCCCAGATCACAGAAGCCTCCCTTCCCTGCCTCCCTGCCCAGAGCTCTGGGCTTTCGGGTTTGTTTCATTTTTCTGATTTAATCCTTGGAACAGAAACTGAAAGTGCCCATTTGTCACCTGGGAAACGGAGCAGGGGCTCCTGGGCAGGGGGAATGGGGGCTCCTGAGCCCCGGAAAGGAAGGCCTCCTGGGGGGCGGGGTCACACACTCACACACACTCACAATCGCACACACACTCACACACACTCACAATCGCACACACTCACGCCCTGCCTCCATCTCTGCTTTTCTGTCTCTGTGACTCCTGCCAGAGGCCTGAGCCCAGCCTTGCCCCCAGGCCCCCCCGCCCCGGTGCCCATGAATGGGTGCCCTCGGTGCCCAGCACCTGCCCGGCCCGGGCTCCCGTCAGAGGCGCGTCCATCCCGGGAGCCGCGTCCATCAGCCCTGGCTCCGGGCCCAGCGCCCCCTTGGGGCCAAGCCCGGCGCTGCCGCCCGCCAGCCCGGCTCTGGGCCCAGAGGCTGATGCCGGCCAGGGCCGCTGACCCCGCTTGGCTCCCGCGGCCGAGGTGACCTGCCTCCCTGCACTAAGGCCCTTTGGTCCCCGGGGAGGACAGGGACTGCTTGTGGCCTGGACAGGCCGGCCAGGGGCCTCCATCTGCGCTCCCGCCCTGGCCCCGGGCTCCCGGCCCACCCCTGGTTCCGCCCAGGCGCCGCCCCTTGGGCTCACTTGCTGAGGTTTCCCTTCTGCTTCCCCCCCTTGCCGCTTTTCTCTGGTCAGAGCCTGCCTGCCGGGAGGCTCACTCTCCACCTGAGCTCCTCAGCTTCTCCCTCTGGAAAATGGGGATAATTATCTTTGGAGAGAGAGACCCGCCGCGACCTTGTGAGGGAAGACATGGTAAAGGGGCCGCTCCCTTGGAAGAGCCCCTGTCCCCATGTGTGTAGGGAGCACGTTCAGGCCCCCTCCCCCCTTCAGTTTTCCTGGGGGGCTGGGATTCGGGGAGCACCGGAGCTCAGACGTACTCGGAAGCAAAAGTAGAACCTTGCTCCGTGAGGGGCGGGCCGGGTGCCCCCTCGGCTTCGGACGGCCCCGGGGATACCTGGGAGGCCCCTCGAGGGCTCAGCTCTACCCGCGGAGAACCAGGAGCTTAGATTTTCAGAAGAGAACTCGGGGGCGGGGCTTGTCCCCAAACAAAGCAGGTGGTTCCCAGAGGAAGCTGGGCCCCGGGGAGGCCACCTGTTTACTCCCGTCAGGCTCCTCGCAGCGGGGGGGGGGGGGGGGGTGCCCTCTTCATGCCCGCTTCATGCCTCTGAATGAGCTGCCAGGCCCGCCCCAAGCTGGAGGGGCTGGAGAGGGGCAGAGACACAGAGAAAGAGACAGAAAGAGACAGAAAAAGACACAGAGATGGAGAGACAGAGACAGAAAAAGAGACAAACAGAGACAGAGAGAGACAGAGAAGCCTGTCAGGACTGGCTCGGCCACCAGAATATCCCTTCTCTTTGGCCCGAGGGCCTCCAGGACCCCAGAATCATCCCATCTCAGAGCAGAGGTTGAATGGAGCCCTAAATGTCCTTGCACAGAGAGTGCAGGCCCAAGGCGGGTCCTTTTCGGGCCCCCCTGTGCCCGTCTGATAAAACTGGTGCCCATTTTGAAGTGAACCAGTCGGATGCGACGCCTTATGGAATACGACCACAAATTGGGACCATGATAGCAAAGAAGGGAAAGGCAAAAGCAATCTGGTCGTCACTAAGCACTGATTAAGCACCTACTGTGTGCCAGGCTTGGGGCTACAGACACTTGGAGGGACAGGACCGATGTGTGTGGGGGAAACCAGTGGGGGAGGGGCAGGACCAGCAGAGGCTCTGGCCCGGCCCAGCACAGCTGAGATCCCGGGGCTGCGGTTGCTCCAGTAAACGGCGAGTGTTCTGTGACACAACCTTGGAGGGGCCTGATCAGCCCGGCTTAGGGGAAGGAAGCTTAGTAACTGTAACTGCTGGGGTTGTAACTGTATCGGGCGGCTCCCAGGGGCCCATGAGGGGAGGGCGGGCCTCTCGGCGCTGCCGCGTCCAGGGACTCGGTCTGGCCTTCGGGGCCCACCCCCTCGGCCTTCTCTCCACCGAAGGCAGAGCCAAGGGCCGGGGCGGGAGATTGGGGTCGTCCGGCTGCCCACCGCTTGCCCGGGAGGGGGAGGGGCCATGATGGGCAGGAGACCCTTAGGGTCAGAGGGAGGAGGGTCCTGCCAAGGAGGCAGAGGAGTGATGGAAGAAGGAGGAGGGGGCCGGGAGGGAGCCTTTTGGGGAGAGCCCAGAATACTCAGAGAAGAGAGGGTTGGGGAGGGGGCCCCCAAGAGGTCAAGGAGGACGAGAGTGAGAAAACTGGTCACTTTGGAGAGGAGTTTGGTCGAATGATGGGGTGGGAAGGTGTGGTAAGGGGTTCAGAAGCGTCAGAAGGGGAGAGTGGGGTTCCTGTGGTTGGGGGCCCTGTGGTGGGGGCCGGAGAGGTCTAGGAGGACAGTGGTCATGGCGGGGTAGAGGGAGGGTCTGGGAGGTCGGTGGGAGCCGGCCATGTCTGTCTGTCAAAGGGAAGGAGCCCAGACAGAGGGAGAGGGAGGATAAATTGGGGTGGGGGGAGGGAGAGGCCCCAGTGGGCCCAGGTCTCAGCAGGTGGGGGTGGGGAGGGGAGTCTCCAGCTTGTCTGTGACATGTGAGTGTGTGAGTGCTCCCCAGGGAGCACCGGCCTCGGAGCGGCCCCCGGGGGCCGTTTCTGGGGATGTAGTCACAGCAATGACTCGCTGTGCCCTGGTCCTCCCCAGGGCCCCAGAGAGGCTCGGGCCAGGCCAGCACTGGTCCAAGATCTATTCTGACGGGCTGGTGTGGGGCCCCTGCCCCTCGGTCTTCCTCTGGCATTCGACGCTCCTCCACGTGCCGCCCGATGACCCCCAGAAGCTATTCTTTTAAGGTGGCCCCTCCTGCAGGGTGCCCTCCTGTCAGCTGGCCTTCAGACCCAAAGTCTGCTCCACAGGCCCAGTTCTGGGGGGGTCGGAAGACCACAGCCATCTCGGGGGGTGGGCCCTGGCCGAGGGTCTCGGCCCTTCCGGGGCAGCATCCGGCCGCTCCTAGGGGGCTGGCGCATATGGCGGGGTGTGCGCACCGGGGGCAGGGCTGGGCTTTGAGGAGCCGTCCCCCTTTCCCAGAATCACTTGTGGTTTCTCTCCGTCCACAGCTGGCCGGGGGCGTCATCCTCGGCGTGGCCCTCTGGCTCCGCCATGACTCCCAGACCACCAGCATCCTGCACCTGAATCTCGATGACAAGCCGGCCCCCAGCACCTTCTACGTGGGTAAGTGGGGTCCCGCGGGGGTGGGAGGGCCTGCCTGCCTCTCATTGGCGGGTCTCCGTTTTCCCATCTGTGTGATGGGGGGTTTGTGGGAGCCCCCGGCCTGGCAGCTGGGTCCCCTCGGGAGCCCCCTGGAGCCGGCTCGGACCCTGCCCAGGCTGGGTCGCTGCAGAGAGGGAGAGAGGCAGCTGGGCCCGGCCCCGAGGGAGGAGCCGGGACTGAGCCGCGGAGGCCTCCCTGGCCTTCTCTCTCCCAAAGCCTTATTTGGCTTCTTGGCTGCTCCAGGAGAGCGGCTGTTGGGGGGAGGGGGAGCAGAGAGGCTGCTGGGGAACAGAGAGGATGCTGGAAGGGACAGTGGGTTCTGGGAGGCAGAGCCCCTCTGGTCAGTCCTTGCTCTGGCCCCCAGCATGCTCAGCCTGGGGGATGCAGCGGGGGCCCTTCCCCAATGCCTTTCTCTGGGAGTGCCCGATCCCAGTGCTCATTGGCTGTGTGACCTTAGAGCAACCCACCCACCGTCCTCCCCTAGGTCAGATGGGGGGCTGGATGGGGGGGGCCCCCCGGGCTGTTTGTCCTTGAGAGGAGCCCCCACTTTCTCCTCATGGCTGTGGTGCAGCAGAAGGCAGTTGTGTCCCCCGAATGCAGCAGGCAGACCAGGCCGGGCGCCCAGGCCCTGGGGCGTGCCCTGGAGAGGCAGGGGCGCCGGCAGGGGGCCACAAGGCTCAGAGCCCCTCCTTCCATCAGCCCCAGCGCCAGGTCCCCCAGCCACCCGAGGGCAGCGGAAGCCGTCCTGCAGAGGGAGCCGGGGCCTGGCCAGGGCAGCCTTGGGAGGGGCCTCGGAGCTGGCCAGAGAGGTCAGGGACTTCCCGGGTCCCAAGGGTGGCCACAGCACCCCAGGAGCCCCTCCCTGGGCCTTGCCCCTTGCCAAGCCTTCTGTGGGCCTCTGGGGGGAATGTCCGACCGGACGCCCTGCCCCTGTGAGCCCTGGGGCCAAGCAGGCTGGCCCTCCGGGGGGTGGGGGTGGGGGGGAGCTGGGCCTTTGGCGAGTCCTCTTCAGAGCTGAGCTGTGGAGGGGTCCCCGGCCTCGTGGAACAGCAAGGTTGGGGGGGGCAGGGCCCGGGAGCCTGCAGCCCAGCTCCACTTCCCCACAGCTGGGGAGGCCCTGGTGTCCGAAGGACAATGGCTGCATTGTGCCGGCCTGGAGAGCTTTCGGGGGAGAGCCCTGGCTCTGGGGGAAGAGCAACGGGGGCCCCTGCTCCCCTGTCTTTTTCTCAGGGGACCCCCGGCCTGGACCTAGAGGAGGAAACTGAGGCACAAGGGAAGTGAGTTGGCCACAGTCCTGCAGTGAATATCTGAGGCAGGATCTGAATGCGGGTTGGCCTGTTTCTGTCTTCCTTCTCCCTATCTGTTTCTCTGTCTCTGTCTCTCTCTTGTTCTCTCTCCATCTGTCTCTTTCTCCTTGTCTTTGTCTCTGTCTCTCTCCATCTGTCGCCTGTCTATCTCTATTTCTTTCTTGCTGTCTTTCTTGTTATCTGTCTCTCTGTCTCTCTCTCTGTCTGTCTCTTGTTCTGTTTCTCTCTGTCTTTGTCTTTGTATCTCTCTCTCTCTGTCTCTCTCTCTCTCTGTCTCTCAGCTCTGTCCACCTTCTCTGGATTCTCCCGTGGCGCCTCCCTGCCTCCCCTCCTTTTCCTCACACTCAGTGTTGAGGGTCACCCTGCCTCTGCTCTTGTTATGCTCCCCCATATCCCCCAGCTAACGGTGCGAGAGCCCCTGGCCCCTGAGCATGGTCTGTGCCCCCACCATTGAGCCTTTGCTCCAGCTCTGCCCCCCACTTGGTGCCCTCCCCCTCTGCCTTCCCTGTGGAGTTCCTCTGTCCCCTTCCCCGCCCCACCCCCATCCCCATTCCCTGTAACTACCTTGAAAGCTCTCCCGGCCTCAGTTTCCCCCTTTGGTCCCCCCTCCCCTGCTGATCCCACCAATCCTTCTCCCTTGGGGAGGTGCTGGGTCTGAGACCCCCTTTTCTGCAGGGCCGGTCTAGCCTTCTCAGGGGCCAGATGAGGAAGATGCGGGTGGGGGGGCTGGGGAGGAGGGGCAGGGGACCGCCCCCCCATTCTGGCCCACGCTGTGCTCTCAGTGGCACTGGGAACAGGAAGCGTCGTGGGGCCAGACGGGCTATTTTGGGTCCCTCTTGCCCCTGATGCAGACTGAGCGGGAGCCCTGGGGGGGCAGGCCCTTCCCCCCAGTCTCTGGGGCCTCCCGCCTCCTCCCTCCCCCTCCCCCGGCCCAGAGAGCATCTGACCACCCTGGGAGAGTTCGGTGCTGTGATTTTGGGGCATCGTCATGGCAACCAGAGGCTTGCCAGCCCGTTCCATTAGTTATTTTTAAAAGAGAGAGACTGAGGGAGGCGGGGGCTGGGGGGTGGGCCGTGCCCGCCGCCTTTGGGCCGTCCCAGCGCACTTCCTCTGTACTGAGGGGTCTTTGGCGGAGCCTCCCCAGCGGGGGTCCCCTTCCCCCCTTCACCGTCGCCTGGCATGTCTAAGAGCAAACTGGGCCAGGCAAGAGCCGCAGGTAGTCCTGGCCCGCTTATGGGCAAGACAGGCCGGCGGGCCCCTCGTTCTGCCTGGGAGGCCATGGAGTGCGGGTTTGAGTCCCAAGGCGGGCCACGGGCCAAAGAGGCCGATTGAGATCGTGGCCGAGACCCCTCGGGGCAGGCTCCCGAGGTGTGGGCCTGCCATCCTGCCCCGGGGCCTTTGGGCGGGCCCTCCAGCCCGCCCCATGCTGCTCTCTGGCAGTCCCCCGGCTCCTCGTGTTGCTCTATGAGGATCCATCCCTGAGCTGATGGATCAGGACAGAGCTGGGGCTCCGGGGTTTCTGGGATCCCGGTGGGGTCTGGGGGAGCCCTGGGGGATCCAGCTCACGTCTCTGCCCGTACGCCCCCTGCCAGGCATCTACATCCTGATCGCCGTGGGCGCCGTGATGATGTTCGTGGGCTTCCTCGGCTGCTATGGAGCCATCCAGGAGTCCCAATGCTTGCTGGGCACGGTAAGGGGCCAGCCGCCTCCCACGGAGGAACGCCCGCCTCCCTGCATGGACCCTGCCCAACCCCCGAGGAGGCCCAGGACCCGCTTCCCGTCCCTGGGTGTGCCCAGGACCCGCTTCCCGTCCCTGGGCGTGCCCAGGACCATGGGGCCCAGGACTGTCCGGGGGCCCCACCCGCAGGCACAGAGCCGGGCCCCTGGGGCGCGGTCGGGCCCCGGCTGGCGGGAGCAGGCGGGCAGGTGTGGGCGCCGCCTAAGGAAGACCCCCAGAGGAGGAACGGCCGGACCTGGGAAGGCGTGGGGCGCCCCCGGCCCTCGGCAGATCTTGGTGGGACCCGCTCACCATTGGGGTCAGCTGGGGGGTGCTGGGAGAGCGAGCCTGGCATGGGCAGGAAGCGGGGACAGGGGGAGGAGCCAGGGCCGAGCACCCCCTCAGGCGTCCTCCTCTTCCCCCCATCCTGGGAGGGAGGGGCTGCTGTGACCCCAATGAGGCCGGCCACACCTGGCCAGTCAGGGCTAGACAGCCAGGGGGGTGGGGGGGGGGGTGGGGGGGTGGTCCCACTGAGCCGGGTCGTGGGATTCATCAGCCTCTGGATTTCACCAGCAGCTCCCGCCCAAGGCTGCCCCTGCCTCCAGGGTCTCTGAACCCAAGTCCTCCTGTCAGACCGGCAGGTGGATGGCCCTGTGAGGGGCCAGATCAGCAGCGCTGACCCCAGGGCTCATTCAGTGCAGACCCTCCCCCTTCCAAGGGGAACCAGCCCCCCAACTTGGGGATAGTCACTAGGCAGCTTGGGGAGCCTGATCCCTGCCACCCCCCACCTCCTCCTCCCCCCGCCCCTTCCTCCCCCCCTCCCCCCAGCCAGGGCTCATGTGACCCCTCCCTCCTCCTTCGCACAGTTTTTCACCTGCCTGGTGATCCTGTTTGCCTGTGAGGTGGCCGCTGGCATCTGGGGCTTCGTCAACCGGGACAAGGTAAGCTGGGGGGTCGGCCCGGGGCCCAGCCCTCGGGGTTCGGGTTAAGGAGCTGGGCTGAGGCTGGGGGGCCCCCGCTGGGTAGAAGGCTGGGCGGGCCGGCTATCAAACCCATGAGGGCCTTGGGGCCATCCTGGCAGCCCCTGAGTCTGGCGGCAGCGAGGGTATCCCCGGTGGGCTCCGGGCAGAGGGTGGCCGGCCCGCCCCAGATGGGGCCTCCTCAGGGGAGGACTTTGGGGAGGGGGCCCGTCAGATCTCTCGATTCTCCCTCCTTTACCCCCTGCCCGGCCCAGGGAAGGTTCTTCCTTTTGTAAATCTCAGCTACTGGCTCCTGCTTTGGGGGCAAAGCTGTGGGGCAGGGCAGGGCCCGGGGCCGTCTGGGGTATGAGCCCCTGCCGGGCAGGGTGGGGCTGGAAACCCTCCATCCTCCCGAGGTTTTGGGATCCCTGGCTGTGGCGTTCTCTTCTTTTTCTATAATATATGATTGTTCTCTCTGGGAGCAGGTTTCTTGGGGAGGTTCTCTGGAGGCAGCCTTAGTTTTCGGTTCCAAGTAATAATCACCCCAAATGCAGCCAGGTGTTAAAATCCAGTCCTTTATCATGTCCTTCAAAGTCTTGAGCTTCAGTCCCTTGCTCCCTGCGAAGGAGCCCCTCCTCCAGCCGGCACAAAGGTGGAGTATGGAATGAATCTGTGTCCGCCTCCCAGAGTGGGCTTGTGGGCTTCTGTGTCTCCCAGAGTGCTCCTTGGCCCTGAGAACTTCTTGCTTATATGCTGTACACTGAGTACACACCCATGATCATATCACTGGGAAACCATTATTTGTTGTAGGATTAAATCAGTGCTAAACTAGATTTAACCATTGTCTCCTCAATCCCCCTTAGTGCCTTGTTTCAGGTTCTGGCCTATAACTTCTCCTCATAGGATCAGATCAATCACACTGAACCAGGCTAAGCTCCATAACTATTGTCTCTATCAACTCTAATGAGTTAACACTTTGTAAGGATTCCAACACTCGGCCCCCCCAAGGAGGCTGGCTCGGGTGCGCCGAGGCCGGGCGGCTGTGGGGCATCGGGAGCCGACAGGACGGGGTTCAGGAGAGGGCACGTGTGCCAATTGGCCCGTCAGTGTTGGGGGCTCCTGAAATAGGGTGCCCGCCTCCCCCTCCCAGAGCCCCATGCTCCACCCCCACCCGCCCCCATTGGCTGTAGCTGCCAGTCAGAGCTGTGTGACCTTGGCCGTGGTCTCTGGTTCCCTTAATCACAAACCTGGAAGCGAGGTTGCGAGCACGGTCACTTTATCGCACTTTATCGGCCCGAGGTCGGGCTTCCCAGCTCCAGGGGTGTCTGCCAGGCCCGGGCCCTGTCCCGTGCGCAGCCCGCTGGCCCTCCCCACCACCCGCCGGCCCCCCCACGGGCCCCACCCGGCTGCCACCGCCCCCTGTCTCCCCAGATCGCCAAGGACGTGAAGCAGTTCTATGACCAGGCGCTGCAGAAGGCCGTGATGGAGAGCAACTCGGGCAACGCCAAGACCGTGGTGAAGTCCTTCCATGAGACGGTGAGGACTGGGGGAGGTGGGGGGATGGGGAAAGGGATAAAGGGGCAACCCCAGGGAAGGGGGAGGGGGCAGGAGAGGGAGGGTGGAGGGTGTTGGAGGGGATGGTGTGGCCACGGTGCCCATCAGGGGGCGGGGCTTCTGTTGGCCGGGCCAGGGACTCCGGGGCCACTTCCGTCCTCTCTTCTAGCTGGGTTGCTGCGGCTCCGACTCCTTTACCTCCTTGATCACAGCAGCCTCCAACAGTGACCTCTGCCCCAGCGGGAGCAACGTCTTCACCGTCCCCTTCAAGGTGAGGTCCCAGGCAGGTGGGGATCCAGGCTAGGGGCGGGGCGGCCAGGGCGCTGCCCAGCGGGGCCTGTGCCTGGGATCTCCGCGTGGGTTGCGCCCCCTGCTCTGCCCAGGAGCCCCTTCCTCTCACTGGCTCTCCTCCCCCGTGGGTGCACCCATCTGGGCCTCTGCACTGCTCTCTCTGGGTCTGGGTGCTTCCTTCCCGTTTGCAGCTTCTGGCTCCCAGAGGCTGGGCCCGCTCCCCTCGGCCCATTCCCTCGCCCCATCCTCTCCCTCCTCTCTTGTGACCGGGTCCCCTCTGCTCTCCTGCAGGCAAACTGTCACCAGAAGATCGACGAGCTCTTCTCGGGGAAGCTGTACCTGATCGGCATCGCCGCCATCGTGGTGGCCGTCATCATGGTGAGTGCCGAGCCCCAAGTGACCCGGGCTGCGTTTGGAGCGGGCTTGGCCCGGGCCGGCCTCGGGGTCAGAGGGCATTTCTGGGGACCGTGCTGGAGGAGCCAAGGAGGGGGGGCCGTGATGGGGCCGGGCCCCCCTCTAATGCGCCCCCTCCCTTTGCAGATTTTCGAGATGATCCTCAGCATGGTCCTGTGTTGCGGCATCCGGAACAGCTCCGTGTACTGAGGGGCCGTGCCTCTGGGGCTGCTGGGAGGGGCGGGCGGGAGAGGAGGGGGCGCCCCCAGACTGGCACCGAGTGACCAGAAGGCGACTGAAGGAAGTTGAGAGAATTATGTATAGAAATGTTTCTGATATTACCCTATAGTACTTACTAGCATTTTTACTTTGGGGGGGCTGGGCTGGGGGGGCGACTTTGGAATAGAGGTGACAGGTCCCTTCCCGGGCTGGGCTGCGGGCGTTTGGTGGATCTGGGGCCTCCAGGAGGGGGGTCCTGGGAGGAGGGCAGGCTCAGCAGCCCCGCCCTCCCAGGCTGACCCCAGCCTGTGGCCCCCTCCCCCTCACAGCTGTGGCCTTTTTTTTTTTTTAACCCATCTGCATTATTTGGTCCCCACCTACTGCTGGAGCAGCATTTCTCACTCTCGCCCTTCCCGGCCTCGGGCGTCCCACCGGCCTTTGCACCGGAACCAGGCTGTTAGCTGTGCCTGGCGGGAGCTCCTGGGGCCGGGCGGCCATAGCCCTGCCAGCCCTCCCTCTGGGCTCTGCTTTGGGAGGGGGCTGGCAGGAGGGTGGCTGCAAGACCACGTGCGGCCCCAGGCCCAGCCCAGCCCACCCCAGTGCTTCACCAGACCTGCCCCGGGTGCCCTGCCTGGGGTGGGAGGGGGTGGGGGGGGCAGCAAGTGATGGAGTCCTAGAAAGCCTTAAAGGAAAACTGCCCAGAATGTCTGTGGGGGGAGGGGCAGGGGCTCTCAGTGTCTCTCGGTGCCGCCCTGGGCATGCATGTATATATGTTTACATAGATGTTGTATGTTCTCGGTATGTTCCGGGCCGCGGATCTGGCCCAGGGGCAGCAGCCAGGCCTTCCCGTGCGTCTGTTCCGAGGGTGGCCGGCTGGGAGGGGTCAAAGGTGCTGGGCTAGGGGGTAGGCCTTTGACCCCTCCTCGCCTCGGCTGGCTGCCCAGGGCTGGAGTCCGGGCCATGGCCAATGCCCCGAGACAGATCCCTTCCTGCCGCCAAGCTCCTGGACCTGCCCAGCCCGAGGCGAGAGGCCAGGGAGGAGACCCCCACCAAGCTCGGCCCTCCCCTGCCCACCGAGCTCGGCCCTCCCCTCCCTGGAGCCCACTGGGCCCAGATTCTGCCTTTCTCCTCCTTCCCTCCCTCCCCCGTGCGCTTCACACTGACCCAAGTAATGCTTGCCCCGCACTGTCTCCCCCGGCCTGCACCCCGTGTCCCCCCGGCCCCACACCTGTCTCCCCCGGCCCCTCGCCCGGCTGTGGCTCTCAGTGCCCCAGGTGTCCGCCATCCCAGCCAGGGGTGGCCCCTGGCCTGCTGCCCCGCCCAGGCCAGGAAGGTGGGGGGGGGCCTGTTGCTTTTGGCCCCCAGCAGTCTCTGTGCTTGGGATGCCACTCCCTGGCCAGGACTCCCGGGGAGGAGGGGCCTGGGATGGACCCAGGAATGACCATCAGGGAAAGGAGGGGCCTCGAGTGATTCCCCAGCCCACCCTACCCTCTCCGGCTTTGCCTGGGGGAGGGGGGACAGCATGGCCCGAGGGTCCCCCGCCCCCTTTGCTCCTGCTGTTGTCTGTCTGCCTGTTCACCCCCCATGTGACTCCTCAATCCATGTATCCAATAAAACAAGCACTCTGGTGAGTCGCCTGCTGCTTTTTCTTGGAGGGGTCGGGGCATCTCCTCTTCACTTTGGCCCAGGGCCCCCTCCCACAGGAGGGTTGGGGTGTCCTGGGCCTCAGTGGAACAGCCACCAGCTAAGGTGATCCCTGGGCCCAGAGTGGGCCTGGAGTCTGGAAGGCTCCCCTGCTTGTTTAAATGCAACCTCACACTTCCTGGGCAAGTCCTCAGTTGCCTCATCTGTAAGATGGGCAGACCATCCCCCCACCAGCATCTCCACCCAAAAAACCCAAATGGGGCCACAGAGTCACCACAGAAAGCAAAACCAGAGAAATTTTGCCCAGGATTCGTTTACAGAAATGGAAACTGAGGCCACAGAGGAGCGAGTTTGGGGCTTGTTCCACCCCGCTGTGTCCTTCCTCGGGTTCTCCAGCATGGGGTGGGGGTGGGGGGGCACCAGTGAGGACTCGGGCCCTTCTGCCCAATGATGACTCCCTGATGGGGAGAGGGAGACTGAGGACGCGGTCCTGGTCTCTGGGAAGCCAGCTCCCTCCAGACCGGGGCAGTGGGAAGGGGGGGCAGGGCGGGCTTTCAGAGAGGCCTGGAGAATGGGGGATGGGGGGAGGGGGAATGAGGAGCAAGCACTTCCTCAGTCTTCCCCATCAGGCTGGAATGGGGGCACATCGGCGCCACTGGCTGGGAAGGCCTGGAACGCCGGGATTAGACAGCGAAGCACGGCTTCCAGCAAGGAGGTGCCGGTCCCTAGGGCCTCTCCTAGGCGCTAGATCTCCTAGGCGATCTCCCCGCATTCGCTTCTGGGCACCCCGCTTTAGAAGCCTGAGCTGGGGGCCTATGGGAGGCGGGCGGGGCAGCCCCGGGGCTTCTACGCACGGGGCCGGCTACAGTCACTACAAGATGGGGCTACAGTAACTACTAGGGGCTATAGTAACCACAAGGAGTTACATTGAGGACAAGAAGGGGCTACAGTAACTACAAGAAGGCCCCGCCCCTCTCCCAGCCTCACCCGAGACTCCGCTCCCCTCCCCTCCTCTCCCCCCAGGCCGCTTCTATCCCAATCCCTCCTCCCACCGTCTCCGTCTCCTGGGGCGGAAGCAAGAGGCAACAATGTAGCGACGCGGTGCCCGCCAGCCAATGGAGCGACGGAAGCCTGGCTAAGTCCCGCCTCCCGCGGCTTTCTGTGGCTGCTCGGGCGCAGCTGCCGAGGCCCGCCCAGGCAGGGGGAGGGGAGAAAGGTGGGGCCGAGGTGCCGGCGCTCATTGAGCGCCTACTGTATGCTGGCCACAGCGGTCCCTGCTATGTGTAAATAAGGATTGGACCTCCCGGGGAAGGAGGAGGCGGGGTTCAGGCGGAGCACCCCGGAGTCATAGGGAGGAAGGTTTCTTCGAATGCTGGATCCTGGAGGCCAAGGGGAGTCACAGCAGTTTGCTGAAAGGGCTGACGTCAGGGCCGCGTTTGAGCAGGGGGGGAATTGCACAGCGGTCACAGGGCACCCTCCTTTTTTTTTTTTTGTGGCCGCACAGTTTACGGACTCCAAGTCACTTAATATCTCCGTGCCTCAGTTTTCCCATCTGTCGGGGAAGGGGGTTGTATTAGGTGACGTCAGAATCCTTCCATTTCTCCATTCCAAGTCCCCTCCCACTCAAAGGGCGGCTTGAACCCCTCCTTCACTCCTCAGCCCCTTCCCAGTCCCAGCGGGGCCGCCGAGTGTGTGCTCTCGCCGGACCCCCTCCAGGCGCTCAGACGGCGAGTGACGTCAGCTCCCGAAAGGCGGGAGCGCAGAGGAAAACATCCGGGCCTAGAACAGCTCCTCCCCCTGATCCCAGCTTCTCCTCAGTCCTTCCGCTTCCTCTTTCCCCTCCCCCTGTGCAGACCTCAGTTTCCTTTTTTTGAAAAAAGGATAGTCAATCATCCCAGCACAAGGTCTCTTTTCCCCGTCCCGCGAGGCGGGGAGGATGCAGCCCTGGGCGGCTCCAGAAGGCGGAGCTATTGCACTCCAGTACTTCGGAAGCGCTGCCACGACCCACACCTCCCCCAGCCTAGCGAGGCATTGTGGGCATCCTCCGCTCGTTCCGCCCCTCCCCCTTCGCCCCAACACCGAAAAGCCGTTATCCGGAAGCTGCGCGAGGACGTTTCCCCGGAGGCCAAAGCGCATGCGCAAGGCCATGGGCCTCGCTTTCTCGGCAGGTCACGTGCCAAGATCCCTGGCTGTGACATCACCAGCGTTGCATTGTGGGGGTTGTCGTTTTCCTTTGGACGATCCTCGGGCCGGGATGGCCGCTGTGCTTGGGGGACGCGGACTCGTCTTCCCAGAAAACCGTGCGGGAGAGGGCGAGGCCATCTCATCCTCGAGGCCCAAGATGGTGGCTGCCGTCCTGGGGAGACTTGCTCTAGCCGAGGCAGGTCTACGACTTGGGGCCGAGCCCGGAGCAGCCCTGCCTCAGTTTCCCTCCCTGTGACTGACCCTGGTCAGAGAGTGTCTGTTTTCAGCCTCAGTTTCCCCATCTGCACAGGCTCCGCTCCCTTCCCCTCCCACTAGCGCGGCGTCCTGTCAGCCGCAGAGGCCCGAGCCAGGACCGGGCCGCCCGCCTTCCGCAGCGGGAAGGAGAGGGGTCGCGGCCGGGAAACTGAGGCAGGCGTCGGCAGGGCGGCCGTGATGGCAGGCCGAGGGGGCGGCGACGCCTCGGTAGGGCTGCTTCCGTGGGCCGCCGGCGCGCTCAGTGACTCGGACTCGGACGATGAGGACGGGCTGGCGGCGGCGCTGGCCCCCGGGGAGCGGCCGGACCTGGACACGGAGGCGGCGGACGAGGAGGAGGAGGAGGGGGACTCCCCGCAGCCCCCCCCGCAGCCCCCCACGGCGCCCTCCCGGCCCTTCCTCCTGCGCGGCACGAGCCCCACCTTCTCCCTGCGCAGCCACAGCATCTTCGGGGGTTTGGAGGGTGCGGCCCGGCCCCTTGGGGAGCCGTTCAAGCGGCCCCTGCCACCCCCCGCGCCCGCGCCCAGCCGCCCCCCGCTCCCCGACTACGTGGCGCACCCCGAGCGCTGGACCAAGTACAGCCTGCACGACGTCCCGGAGACCAGCGACCGCAGCAACCGCGCCGTGGCCCTGGAGTTCCTCGGGGACCTGAGGAGGCGGGCGGGGGCTCAGAGCCCCGCTCCCCCAGACACCTGCTCCCCCTCCTTCAACCAGGACCCCTCCAGCCGCGGGGCCGGCAGGATTGTGTTCACCAAGCCCGCCAAGACCGGGGAGCGCAAGCGGCCCCCGGGGGACCTCAGGGAGCCGGGGGACGAGCCGGTGGCGCTGGGCCACCTGGGCTCGGCGGGGGGTCCCGAGGGAGAGGGGGAGGGAGAGGAGCCCCCCAGGGGGCGAGAGGAGCCCCAGGATGCGGACATGGGGGAGGAGGAGGCCCCCCACCCGGAGCCCAGCGAGCCCGAGCCCGTGGGCTTCCATGGCAGCAAAAAGCGCAGCAGGGAGCACCTCCGGCCCAAGGGGCCTGCGGAGGAAGAGAACGAGGAAGCCTGAGCGGGGCTCTCCGGCCTCCGAGCTCCAGCCCTTGGAGGCCCGTTCTGCCCCTGCCCATGCCCCACTTCTTGTACCCGCCTGACTGCCCCACCCCCCTCCCCCAGGCCCCCCAGGACAAGGAGCTCCTGTGGAAGGGATCCAAAGCAAACCCTGACCGGCACAAGCAGGGAAAGGGAATGCGCCGGCCTCTCTCGCTGCCCCCAGCCTCTCGCTGTCCGTCCCTCCCCCAGGCCTCTGGCTTGCTTTGTCCTTGTGAAGACAATAAAAGGTTTCTCTGAAGTCTGGGCCTCTGGTGTCTCCCTGGCCAGGTGGGTAAGGGCCTCGGCCTCAGCAGGCTCCCTCAGCCCCGGAGAGAACCTCACCAAGGGTTCTCTGACCCTTTGCTTAAAGACCCGAGAAGGGACCCCACCGTCCCCGGCCATTCTCTTGCTGGCCGTGGACAATACTGGGAAAAACCAGCCCCTCTTCAGCTTGGCTGGGTCACACGGGGACAGAGGGTGCAGCCCTGCCAGAGGGGGGCACCGAGGGCCTGGAGCATCCATCCTCAGCCCTCAGGGGGGGGTTTTAGTCCCAGAGTGAGTCCAAGTCCTGCTCTCTGAGGGTGGCCCCAGGCAGGTGTGGAGGAGGGGAAGGGGTTTCCTGGAGGGGAACGTGGGGAAGCTGTTGGAAGCTTAGCCAAGAGGGGCAGAGCTGGGACCCAGGTCCCCACCCCCGTGTTGGGGCCAAAGAGGGACTGTTCCCTCCCCCTCCCCCCAGGCTTACAACAGAGGAGGCCTGTTCTCTGAGAGAAGCCCTGATTCACGGGGCCAGGCTTTCCTGGCACTTGGTCAGTGAATGTCAGCCCACCCCTGCTGTGCCCCCTGCTGCAGGCAGTCAGTGCCCGGGGACTTCAGCTGTGCAGGGGAGAACACTGAAGGCAGAAGGGCCCGGTTGGCTCAGGCCCCGGTGTCTGCTGGTCTGCTTCACCTTTTCCTTGCCCTTGGACCCTTGTTCCCACGGTCTTGGAGCTGGACAGGACAATGAGAACAACCCACCCTCACCAAGGGTTCTCTGACCCTTTGCTTAAAGACCCCCAGAGAGGGGAACCCACCGTCCCCGACGATTGCGCACCTGCCTTCCTGCCACCCCAATCTTCAGAAGGGACTTCAGGTTCCCCCCTTAATAGGTAGAGGATTCAGGCGTAGAGAAAGGGATCTTGGGAGCTGGGGTTCGGGACCCGAGTCCCCACAGTGGAGTGTGTCAGTGTGGGCCTGGGGGCTGCCAGCACTGTCAGCCCCCCCCAGCAAGCTTGCTGCTGGGCTTAGTGCCATGGCTCACTCAAAGGGGCCACGGGCCGCAGCTGAGTCCATTATCGATGAACATCCTAAAGGGTTGTAATCCCTTTAGTGCGGGTTCTCCAAGGAGTTGGAGGAGGAAGGCCAGGGGTGCTAAGCATGAAAGTGAGTCAGCTTTGCCAAGTGCCTTGCTGGCACTGTGCCCTCTGCTGAGCCAATCAGGAGCAGGGGCCGGGGGGCGGATTTCCCAGAAATTCCATTTAATAAAGGGGCATTAATCCAAAGGCTGTCAGGAAGACGCAGTGTGGGGAGTGGGGCTGCCAACATCTCCAGGCAATCAGGCTGATTGCTCTGAGGGCTCAGACCCTCAGTTTTTCAGCACAGTTGGGCAGGGTGTGTGTGTGTGTGGGGGAAGCAGCAGTGCTCTGGAAGGAACCGAGTCTGGTTTGAATTTATCTTCCAGGAAAGGATGGACTGACTCCTGAAGCTAGCCCCCACACTGTATACATTCTGGCTTGGGGATATGGGAGAAGCTCCACGACCCCTGCCCTTGGGAACTTTTCATCTGTGTATTGCCTTGGAAGTGGAGGCCAGATCCAGAGGCAGACCTAGTGCGCGTTCATCGTTCTTAGCTTTTGTCTAATTCGGTGAGAAAATGTTTCTAGTTACCAACATCTCAGTGTATTTCAGGTGCCCCTTTCCAGAAAAGCTGCCGTTGGTGTCTTTGCAGTCAGAGCAAGGTGGATGAGGGCTAAGGAGCACTGGGACTAAGTGAAAATAAGAGGCAAGACCCTCCTGGCCCTCAGGTCACCAGAAACGGTAAGCCATATGGGTCCCTTTGTATCCCCTCTTTACCACCTTCTTGGTATCCTGCTACATTATGAATGAGAATCTGAGGGGAGCTCATGACCCTTCCAGCATTGTGGAGAAGTTTCCCTCCCTTCCTCAGTCAAGGCCTTCTCTGCAATTTGTCCTGTATTTCAAGGCCAAGGAGTGACAGAATGATAAATTGGGGGAGTTTGGAGGGCCCTCAGGGGCTATGTAGTCCTGCTAAGCATTCCCAGCCCTAATATACCAGCCAAAGCTCTTTGTCCAACCCTCTGAGGATCCTCAGTCTCCTATCTCCAACCGTTAACTGGACATCTCCAAATAGATGTCCCACAGACATCTGAAACGCAACATTTCCGTGACCAAATTCACCATCTTTTCCCCTACACTGTCTTTCATTTTGAGGACCAAGACGCCATAGGGTCATGTCTTGACTTGTGTGGGAATTAGATTTAAGTGAGACTAGGGAGCGTAAAGCCATCAGCTTCACTCTGAGTCACTGACGTTGAGTAGTAAAACAAGTCACGGCTACTGATGATGGGCCAGGATGAAGCGCTCCACGGCGCCTGCTTCACGGCCCTTGGAACAAGTTGTTCTCATCTGCTGAGGGAAGTTAAGGGAGGACCAGTTCCTCTTGTGTGAGGGCTTGCCAAGGCCTTTTCAGGGCTGCTCATCGACCTTTTGGTGTTTACCTTCACCCATCTCTCATCTGTGGCTACAAGAAGCTATGTTGTATGCAGTGACCATAACCTGGCAAAAACATCTCAGCAAACTGGCTAAACCAACTGTCCTCAAACCCATAGCTGAGTTAGGGAGATTGTCTATCTTCTCTGTTGCTGGGGTGGACAACGGCATCCTTCTAGCCCTGAGCCTACCCCAGGTACCATCCTGGACTCCTAGATAACCTACCCCACAGTGCAGGATGGTGCCAAGGCCTGTCAGTTTCATCTCGATCATATCTTTTGTTGATTTCACTTTTGTCACATTTCTTGTTGGTTTCATCTCTGGTAGATTTCATCTCTTGTTTACTTCACCTCTGCAATATCTTTGACTAATTTCAGCTCTGCAACATCTCTTGTTGATTTCACCTCTGCATTTTCTTTGGCTAATTTCAGCTCTGCAATATCTGTGATTTCATCTGTTCAGCATCTCCGGTTGATTTCACTTCTTCAGTATCTCTTGTTGATTTCGCCTCTGCAACATCTCTTAATGATTTTGCCTCTGCAACATCTCTTGTTGATTTCACTTCTGCAGCATCTTTTGTTGATTTGGTCTCTATATCTCATTGATTTTGCCTCTGCAACATCTCTTATTGATTTTGATTCTCCAACATCTTTTGTTGATTTTGCCTCTGCAACATCTCTTGTTGATTTCATCTCTGCAGCATTTTTGGATTGATTTTGCCTCTGCAACATCTCTTGTTGATTTTATCTCTGGTAGATTTCACCTCTGTGACATCTCTGGTTGATGTCACCTCTGCAATACCTCTGGTTGATTTCACTTCTACAGCATTTCTAGAACACCCCCCCCCCTCCCCTTTTCTTCTCTGACACTCCCTCGATCCTGGTGCAGACTTTCATCATCTGATGCCTGAACTATTGCAATAACTTCTGGGTGGTGGGGGTGTGTGTGGAGGGAATCTACCTGTTTTAAGTCTCTTTCCACTCCAAACCATCCTTTTATTCAGCCATTAAAGCAATTTTTCCAAAGCCCAGATGTGACTGATATCCCCTTAGTCAGTAAACCCCAGTGGCTCCCTATTACCCCCAGAATTCAACACAAAATGCTGTTTGATCTTCAAAACCCTTCATAACCCACTCCTTCCTCCTTTTCCAGTCCCTTTCCACCTTCCTCTCTAGCAGCACCAGTCTCTTGGCGGTTCTCCCAACTCCAAGCATTTTCATGGGCTGTCCCTCATGACTGGAACTGAAAATTTCTTTCTTTGCTCACTGGACTTCATGAATATGAGTAGAAATCAGGCACCTCTGACTTTCTTTTCTGGCATCCTTCTAGTCTCAACAAAAACCCTCTCTTCTGTAGGAAGCCTTCCCTGACCACCACCAGCCCTTCCCCTTAATGTTAATGCCTTCTCTCTAGTGATGACCTCTCATTCATCTTTGGGTCTGCTACTTAGCTGTACATGGTGGTTTGCATGTTCTCTGTCCCCTGTTAGATTCTAAGCTCCCTGAAAGCAGGGACTATCTTTTGCCTTCCTTTGTATTCCTAGGGCTTGGTACCTACCAAGCCTGGCATACAGTAAGTGTTTAATAAATACTTATTGTCTTGACTCGACTTGACAAGTGGCCATTTAGCCTCTATATCCATTGAGGAAAAAGTCTATACTCTCTTATGGAGCCAAGAGTAACTTGGGATAACTCTCCCTCTTAGCAATTCCCTCCTGAGTTTTTCTAGAGGCCTCATCCCTTTGCACATGACAGGCCTTCTTGTGAAGTCTCTTCAGACCCAGCCGCTTGCGTTTACTGGGGTGGAAAGAGAAGCAGAAGAGAGCCTGGGATCTCTCAGAAAAGCAGGCCAACTGGGACCCTAAATCCTGCTAATGGGAAAACTAAGCTGGAATTGTGAGACCAGAGCCACAGAGGCTGATACTATAAGGTCTTAAGGGATCAGTCATCTGGATGCATGACAGGACACCCCAGGACAGTCTGGGAAAGATGTGCTGTGTGCCCAGGGACTCAATGTGATTCTGTGTAGACAGAGGAAAAAAAAGGCTCAGGAGATGGGTAAGCCGTCCCATTTTGCTATTTCCCTTTAAAATTCATCTCTTCTTTTTTGCTCTTTGAATGCTGGAATACTCGTGTTTCTTTGCTTTTTTTTATGAAGCTTTTTTATTTTCAAAGCATCTGCGCGGATAATTTTTCAACATTGACCCTTGCAGAGCCTTGTGTTTCAAGTTTTCTCCTCCTCCCCACCCTCTCCCCTAGATGGCAAGCAATCCCATATGTGTTATACATGCTAAAATAGATGTTAAATCCAATATGTAGAAACAGGTTTATACAATTCTCTTGCTGCATAAGAAAAATCAGATCACAAAAAGAAAGTGAATGCTCATGTTTTTTGATGAAGTTCTTAGTACAAGCAAGTTAATTTGCAAACAAAAAAGAAGAAAGGTGCCAGTAGGTTTGACAGCAAATGCTAAAGGCCAGGGAACGGCGGGGGCAATGCTGGGGTCCCTCTGACCGGCTGCATGGGACCTGCCATCTCTCTCGTCCCCGGCTCCCGGGTT
Source organism: Sarcophilus harrisii (assembly GCF_902635505.1). NCBI lineage: Eukaryota > Metazoa > Chordata > Mammalia > Dasyuromorphia > Dasyuridae > Sarcophilus > Sarcophilus harrisii. Next base: position 235,784,534 of record NC_045431.1, read on the forward strand.
GGAGCTGCCTGACCTCACTCATGAAGGCTGGAGAGTGAAGACCCAACTTGTAGATACGGTATGTCTCAGGCTGGAGAAACTGCCGTCACCAGAGCCAGAAAACGTGCCCGCCGCTGCCCCTCGCGCATCACGGGCTGGGGGCCTCCTCCTGGAGAGGGATTTGGCCCCCTCCTCCTTTGCCGCCATTACCTTGGGAGAGGAGGCAGCATGATTAGGGGATAAAATGGAATCTGGAGCTTGAGGACATGGAGTCAGTACTCAGTAGCTGTGTGACAATACGTGCTTGTTATTCATTGATTGGGTGAGTCACTTCCCACCTCTGTCCTCAGCTTATTTATCTGTAAAATGGGGGTAATGACACTCCCTCCCAGGCTTGTTGAAAGGATTTTGCAGAAGTTGCAGTTGGCGATGGTGGGAGGTGAACGACATGACTCCCGAGAGCCCAGCAGGCTGAGGCCTTGCGAGGGCCAGCTTCCCTCCTGCTCCAGCCTGACCTCACTTTCCCAAAGGGACCGGCTGCTTGTGTACAAGGTCCCTTGGGCAGGTGAGTCCAGAGCCAGGCCCCTGCCTCTGCCCCCGGGGGACGAGAAGGTCAGCACTTCTGGCTTTGAAACCCCTGGGGACTCCCCCCTCATCCTGATGACCACAAAGGGACCTTTGCCTCACAGAGGACACAGAGAGGTCGGCCCGACCTCCCCGGACAGAGGACACCGAGAGGGCGGCCCCGACCTCCCCGGCCAGAGCGCCAGGTCCCACCGCGAGTCGCGGCCCCGTCCCTGGGCCTTACTTGGGTGTTTGGGAGGCGGCTGGTGCCCTGCGAGGCTGGCCCGGGTCAGTGTGTCCGCCATGGTGGACAGGATGACTGTACAGTAATTGACCTGAAATACAGAGCTCGTGCTCCACCCGGTGCTGGCTGGAAACTCTAACCCATCCCCCCGGGGTTCTTGCTGCCTGCGCTGACCATTTACCCTCCCCCCCTCCCCTCTCCCCTCTCCCCCTCCCCTCTCCCCTCTCCCCCTCCTCCCCTTCCCCCCCCAGAGCTGGGGGAAGAGAAGGCCCTGGCCCAGCACTGGGTATTTACTTGTGACTCGAGGGCTCGAATGCGCTTTTCTTGCTCTCTCAGGCCTGCCACGTGTTGGCTGATGAAATCCACTCTAAGGAAAAAGGCAAAGACCCGTTTCTGGGCGTCAGGGGTGAGACCCTTCCCCGGAGGGGCCCCAGGACCCTCCCCCAGGATCTCTGGCGAGGGGAAGATTCAGAGCTGGGGGCCCTTAGAAAAGAGAGCCTCTGACCTGGGCCTTTATCTTACAGGGAGGGAAACTGAGGCTGTGTGAGGGGAGGGAGGGAGGGGCAGAGTGACCGCTCCCTGCACAGAACCTCCCTCACTGTGCTTCTGAGCGCCTTTCTAGCCCACAGAGACGTGGGTGGGGCACCGACCATCCCCCCTTCAGATCTCAGTTTCCCCTGTATAAAAAGGTCCCCCTGTATGCTCAGGGTGAGCCGGGAGCTCCTTGGGGCCCTGAGCCAGGACCTGACGGCCTCCGGCTGCCTCTCTGGGCCCTTGGGCTGCCGGCCTCCGCTATGGGGCTCTCCGGCTAGTCAGGCAGTAGCTGTTCACTTAGGAGCAGAGAGTAGCCGGCCCAAGGCCTTCAGGAGACCGGGCCGAACCGGGCCAGACACACCGGGTTTGATCCCAGGGCAGGGGGAGGGGCCGCTTTCCCAGAATGCGGCTGGCAGGCACTCTGGGGCTTCTGAGGGGAGGACGGCCCCAGTGGGCCCCAGGTCTGGCCGGCCCCAGGTCTCCTGCCCAGGCTTCTCGAGGGGCACGACGCAGACTCCGACTTCTTGTTTTTTTGATGGGGACACGGAGGCCCAAGTGCTAGGATTTGAACCCAAATTTCCTGACTGTGATTCCAGCGACGTCCCCAGCTGCGGGTCATTGGGCTTTTCTGAACCCCAGTTCCCTCGACTATGAAAGATGTGATCATCTTTGTGCTCCTCACCTCAGGGGAACCCCCAAAGTTTGGGGCCTAGAAGGGAGGGGGAGGGGCCAACCCCGATGAAGGGGCAGTGCGGTGCAGGGGGCAGAGCCCTGGCAGCCCTGGGATCGAGCCTTGCCCCCTGAAGCTCATGGGCTGTGACCCCGGCAGTACCACGGAGCCCCCCAGGATTGCCTGATCCCCGGCTCTCTCCCCCTATCGGCTCCCTGCTGGTCTGGATGCACCTGTTTGTACTTTGTCTCCGGGAGTTCCTCGGTACTTGGTGCAGGCTTGGAACACAGTGGGTGCTTAGCACACAGTAGGTGCTTACTAAACGCTCACTGATTTGACAACCCATAAACGAGGGGGTGGATTCCAGGGCCTCTGAGGTTCCTTCTGGCGCCAAATCTATGCTCTCACGAGGAGCCGATTCTAGGAGGGGGAGCCGGAGTCCACAAGCGGCCCCGACCACATGGGAAAGTCAGCTGGCCGAGCACAGTGGGCGGAAGCTCGTCCCAAGGAGCCCAGAGCCCTGGGGACACGTCCACCTGAGGAGGTTCTGGACCTCCAGGCGCCGCGCTCAGCAGCATCATCGCCCCTCCTGGATAAGGAGCGCCTTAGGCCTTTCCCACGCCCGTGGAACGCCGGCTGGAGCACTCAGGGGGCTTCTGCTCATGCTCAGCCCTGACCCCGGGATGTTTGGGGATCCCGGGCCAAGTCACCACCAGGCCGACCTTAGGGACGATAGGAAAGAGGGGCCCCGGAGGCCCTGCTTCCTGTCGGGGAGCCCCGTGTCCGGGCAGTTTCCCAAAAGATGGAGACAGACGTTCACCTGTGGGACGTCTTTTTTAGGGTCTCCATGGTACTTTCTTTCCTCCTTTTCTCCAGATTGGCCAAAAAGTTTTCCTTCTGAACGGTTTCCCAGGTAACGATTTTCTGGTCCAGGTTATCAGGCAAGTCTCTCTCTAGTGGGAAGACTTGGGGTGAGTTTTTCAGAAGGAGAAGGTAGACTTGGGGGTCAGAAACTAAAGTGAGGCTGGAAGGGGGCCTGATCTCCAGGGAGGAGGGGCACAGCACCACGGCAGGAGGGACCGTGACCCTGAGGGCATCGGGGGCAGCAAGCTTGGGGGCAGGGGGAGAAGGGCCCCCAGGCCTGCGGACCCAGCACGCCGGAGTCACCTCGGAGCTGAGTCGCTGCACTCGCCCGCCCTCCCTCTCGCTCTTCCTTTCTCTCCCTCTGCCTGTCTGCCCCCCATGGCTTTCTCTCTTCCACCCTTTCTCTGTCTCTTCTTTCTTTTGGGGCTCAATCCATTTGAAGCCCGGCTAAGCCCAATATCTGAACCTTCCACATAGCCTCAGCCTGGTCAGCCTGTGCCCAGCCCGTGCAGCAGCTCAGGACCCACTTCTGGGGGCTCAGGACTCGCTTTTGGGGGCTCGGGACCCACTGCGGGGGGCTCAAGACTGGACAGGGCTACAGCGGGCACATGAACCTGGGAGGGGACTGATGTGTTCCGGGGGCAGGGGTAGCCAAACCTCCTTCTGGGTGCTTCTTCTGCCCCCCAGGTGTGAGGGGAGGGGGGGTGACCTCCCTCCCCAGCCCAGGCCCTTGGCCATCTCCTTGTCTGGAAGCAGACAAGCGGGCCTGCCCGAGGCTTTGTGCTCTTCCTTAATGTGTGGGCCTTGACAGGTGCCTTCCCCATGTCCACTGTGCCCACCATGCCCCTGTGCCCGCTGTGCCCCAGCCACAGCTCACCCAGGTGCTCCCTCTTGTGCTCCTCCTGCTTAAAGGCCTTTTTGAGGACAAGGCTGAGATGGCTGAGCAGGATGAAAGGGGGGGCCAGGGCCGGGCGCTCGTGGTACTCCACGATCAGGTTGTAACGCTGGGACTTCCAGAAGATGTCCGCGTTGCCCTGGACCACCTGGAAGGTGTAGCTTGGGTGCAGCCAGCGAGACACCACAGTCAGGGGGGAGGCCGAGCCCCGATGCCCCCGGGAGCGCTTCCCCCCCGCCCCCCCCCCCCGTCTGTCTGTCACCCCCGTGGCCCCACCCGGCCCTGGCCTTCCATCCCCCCTGTTGGCCACGTGCACTCTAAGCCACAGATGACCCCCCTCTGGGCGCCTCAAACATCTTGGTCAGGACTGGACCCTCCATGTGATAAGGCTGCCTTATTGTACAGGGAGGATGTTCTGGGACGGTGAGACCAGAACCCGGGTCTCTGCACAAGGGGCTTTTCCAGGGTCACAGATGAGGAAACTGAGGCTCAAACAGAAACCCTCCGGGGCGGCCCTTGGGGGGATGGGCTTGTCAACTGTTTGAGTTAAAGTCTGCCAGAGCAGTCAGAGATGGAGAGGGAGACAGAGACAGGAAGAGAGAGACACAGAGGGAGGAGGAGGGGAAACAGAGACAGAGACAGAAAAAGGGACAGAGACAGAAGGAGGAGGGGGAAACAGAGACAGAGAGAAACACTGGGAGAGCTTGAGAAGCCCCAAGCTTGGGGGTGTTGGGGGAGCCCACCTGACAGGCCCGGTCCCCCCGTTTTGGGGGAGCTCCCAGCCTGGCTGGAGAATGAGATGTGAATGTCATCTGAAAGCGGTTGCTCGGGGCTGGGGGCCAGGGAGGGGCCGGGACAGAAGGAGGAGGGGGAGGAGGGGGAATGGGGTCTCCAGAGCATGAGAAGGGAAGTAGCTGGGGGGGAGGGGGCTGGGAGCGGAACTGCTCCGCAAAGCCTTGGCCAGATGGAAGGGACAAAGGACTTGGGGGGCAGGGGCTGTACTGGGAAGCTGCCCCTAGAGGGTCCCGTGGGAGGGCCCCGAGGCAGCGGCGCTGCTTCCTCATGTGTGGCCAGGGCCGGCCCAGCTCTGACCTCCTAAAGCTGGGGTCAGGGGGCGTCTGCGCCAAGGAGGCTCTTTGCTGCCAGGCCCCAAGGGCTGCCAGCCTGGGGGCTCCCGCTCTCCGCCCGGGCCCAGAGGGCATCCTCCCACCTTTGGCAGCCGGGCTCTGCCTCTCAGTGTCCAGCCCCCTCCCCACACCCTCCCTCCATGGGGAGGCTCTAGGTGCTCCTCTCCTTCGGGGGGGGGGGGTGATGGGAGGAGAACGTTCTCCGAGGTCCAGAGCGCGAGGCAGGCTCCCTGCAGTCCTGGCCGGTGGGAGCCGAAGGCCTCAGAGCTGGCGGCTATCAAGGCTCCTGCCGGCTCTCCGGGGCCTGGGGGCGCCCATGGTCCCTCCTTCTGTCAGGAACTTTCCCCTCAGCTGCCCAGAGCAGCCTTGTGGGGAGGGGCTCCTGGAGTGCGCGGGGGCCTGTAGACCCGCTCACCTGAACATGGCTATCAGCAGGTTCATGAGGAGCACGTTGGTGACCAGCAGGAAGGTGACCAGAAGCAGGATGACCAGCCAGTTGGCGTAGAGGTTGGGGCACGAGGGCGAGTTCTCCAGCAGAAGGGGGTGAGCGGAGCAGTTCACCCGAGCCCCTGGAAGGAGCACAGGCTTCGGGTTCCTGCTTCTCTCCATCAGCCCCCGGCTCTGCTCGGTCATAGCCCTGCTGATGAAGGGTGGGGAATCCCCCTCCCCCCCCATCACACACGGCCCGGGGCCGTGAGAGGGTCCCCGACACAGGCGACAAAGATGGTGGGGATTCTTCCCCCCCCCAGCACCGCCTACTCTGCCCTCCAGGAAGCCCCCTTCCCTCTAAAACGTTGCCAAGGAACTCTCAGGAGCCCAGAGAGAGGAGCAGTAAGTCACTGTAACTTCCATATTTGCCTGCAGGTAACCAGCTCCCAAAACAAACCCTAGAACAGCCAAACCCCAAAAGGAGGAGGGGGAACAATCTTTGAGCCCAAGAAACTTGGAAGATCTGCAGGAAAGGTCTGTCTCACTTGGGTAAAAGGGGAGAGCAGGGCGGGAGGAAAGGTCCCAGCAAGCCAGCGGGAGATCTGGAGGCCCATTCACCAGACGGGCAAACCCCACATCAGGCGCCCTCCACATGCCTCAGCATAGCCGGGACAGTGGGCAGGTGCCACTTCTGAGAACCACCTCGTGCTTGGGCACAGCCCTGGGCATCCTGGGGAGGCCAGACCACCTCATGCTTGGGCACTGCCCTGTGGAAACTCAGAAACACCCGATGGGTCGGCACATGCCGGACACCAGCACCATGAGTCCAGCTCTGGACCGGGTAAGTTGCCAGATCTATATGAGCTCCCGCAGTTCCAACCACCCCCATTCCTCAACTCAGATCAGCACCAGGCAGGAGAGTTCCCCAAGGACCTCAGGGCAACATCAGTTTCACCCTGCAGCCTCTGGCCCAAGGGCACAAGAGCTCAACTTCAAAAGAAAGGGAAAAAGTCAAAAAAGATGAACCAAAAAACACCACCAACAAACAAAAAAAATCTGACCGTAGCAAGTTATTATTGTGGTGACATATCGGGGACCGTATTCACATATGGTAAATATGATGATGATGATGATGATCAAGACCAAAACTCAGAAGGGAACAATAATATCAAAACACCCATGGGTAAAATCCCAGGGGAAAATGGGACGTGGTTTCAAGCCCAGAAAGAACTCACGGAAGAGCTCAAAAAAGAGCTTAAAAATCCTATAAGAGAAGTAGAAGAAAAATTGGAAAAAGAAATGAGAGTGATGCAAAAGAAATATAAAAAAAAGAACTAACAGGTTGGTTATAGTAATCATTACCTGACAGGAAATTAGAAGGGGAGGAGATGAAGTAAAGACATGGGTGCGGGATTGACAGGAGGGAAGTAGTAGAAGCAAAACACTAGTGAGGAGAGAGAGGGTGAAGGAAGAAAGAGTATTAACAGGAAGAAAAATAGAATGGAGGGAAACAGTTATCATAACTGTGAATGTGAATGAGATGAACTCCCCATAAAATAGAAGTGGATAACAGAGATGATCAAAGAGTCCTATGTATATTGCTTACAGGAAACACACTTGAAACAGAGAGACACAAAGTAAAGGTAAGGGGTTAGAGCAGAATCTATTATGCTTCAGCTGAAGTTAAATAAAAGACGCAGAGGTAGTAATCCTGATCTCAGACAAAGTAAAAGCAAAATTTGGCCTAATTAAAAGAGATAAGGAAGGAAATTCCATTTTGAAAAAATCCCCAGGGTCAGATGGGTTCACAAACAAGTTCTTTCAAAGAACTACTAATTCTAATAATATATAAACTGTTAGGAAAAATAAGCAAAAAAGTAGTCCTACAAAACTCCTTTTATGAGATAAGAATGGTGTGGCTACCTAAACTAGGAAGAGCTAAAACGGAGAAAGAAAATTGTGGACCAATTTCCATAATGAACATCAATGCAAAAATTTTGAATACAATACTAGCAAGGAGATTATTGCAATGTATCACAAGGATTGTACACTATGACCAGGTGGGATTTATACCAGGAATGTAGAATTGGTTCAATATTAGGAAAACTATCAGCATAATTGATCACATCAATAACAAAATCAACGAAATCATATTATCTCAATAGATGCTGAAAAAGGATGTGGCAAAATATAGCACCCCTTCCTATCAAATACACTAGGGAACATAGGAATGAAGGGAGCATTATTTAAAGTGATTAGCAGCATTTAAAGCCATCATCAAGTATTATCTGTAATAAGGATAACCTAGAAGCCTCCCCAATAAGATCGGGGGTGAAACAAGGATGCTCATTATCATCATTATTATTCAATATTGTACTAGAAATGTTAACTAGAGCAGTAAAAGAAGAAAACAAAATAGAAGAAATTAGAACTGGCAATGAGGAAACAAAACTATCATATGATGGTATATTTAGAGCATCCTAGAAAATTAATTTAAAAACTCTTGAAATTAACAGCTTTAGCAAAGTTGCAGGATTTAAGATAAACCCATATAAATCATTAGTATTTCTATATATGGCCAGCAAGAGAGAGAAAGAGAAAGAGAAAAAACAATAACTGTAGACAATACAAAATACTTAGAAGTCTACCTGCCAAGAAAAACCCCAGAGCTATATGAACACTATTACAAAAGACTTTTCCCACACAAATAAAGCCGAATCTAAACAATTGGAAATATTACTTGCTTGTGGATAGGCTGAGCCAATACAATAAAATGACAATTCTACCTAAATTAATCTACTTATTCAGTGCCATATGAATCATATTACCAAAAATTATTCCATAGAGCTAGGAAAAATAACAAAATTCATCTGGAAGAACAAAAGGTCAAGAATATCAAGGGAATGAATGAAAAACAATACAAAGGAAGGTGCCTAGTCATATTAGCTCTAAAACTATATTACAAAATGGTAGTCTTTAAAACTATTTGGTACTAAGAAATGGAGTGGTAGATCAGTGGAATACATTTAGTACACCAGATACAGTAGTCAATGACAGTGGTAAACTAATGTTTGATATATACCAAGACCCTAACTTTTGGGAAAAGAACTCACTATCTGACAAAAACTGCTGGGAAAACCGAAAAACAGTGTGGCAGAAACTAGGCAGAGACCAACATCTCACACCATATACCTAGATAAAGTCAAAATAGGTGCATGATTTAGACATAAAGAGTGATAGTTTATCTTTCAGATCTATGAAGAAGAGGAGAATTTATGACCAAGAGAGAGAATACTACAAAATGCTAAACTAGATAATTGCAATTATATGAACTTAAAAAAGCTTTTGTTCAAACAAAACCAATGCAACTAAGATTAGAAGGAAAGCAGAAAACTGGGAAACAATCTTCATGTCAAGTATGTCTGATAAAGGCCTCATTTTTCAAATAAATACAGAACTGTGTCAAATTTATAAGAATGCAAGCCGTTCCTCAACTGTAAATGGTCAAAAGATATGAACAGGCTGTTTTCAGATGAAGAAATCAAAGCTATTCTAGAGGCATATGAAGAAGTGCTCTAAATCTGCTTTGATTGTAGAAATACAAATTAAAATAATTCTGAGGTACCATCTTACACCTATCAATCAGATTGGCCAAGATGACAAAAAAGGAAAGTGATAAATGATGGAGAAAAACTGGAACACTAATGCATTGCTGGTGGAATTGTGAACTGGTAGAGGGCAATTTGGAGCTATGCTCAAAGGGAAAACAAACTATGCATACTCTTTGACTTAGAAATACACTATTTGAGATAGTCTATCTCAAAGAGATAATAAAAAAAGGGGAAAAAACCCATGTGTGCAAAAATATTTATAGCAGCCCTTTTCCTGATAGCAAAATATAAGAAACTGGAAGATGCTCCTCAATCGGGGAATGACGGAACAAGCTCTGGTCTATGGATGTAACAGAATACTATTGTGCAATAACAAATGATGAGCAGGTGGATTTCAGAAAACCGGAAAGACTTATAGGAACTGAAGCAAAGTCCAACGAGCAGATCTAGGAAAACATTGTACACAGAATCGGCGATGTGGGTGATGATCATCTCTGAATGACTTAGCTCTTCTCAACCACACAATGATCCAAGGCAAGTACAAGGAACTCAGGAAAAGAAATGCTAACTGTACCAACCCAGAAAAAGAACTGCTGGACTCTAAATACAGAAAAACGCATATTTCTCCACTTATTTTATTTTGGAGTGTTTTTTCCTTTGAACTGTTTCTTCTTTCACGTGTGAATAATATAGAAAGATGTTTTACAAGGGCGGCACATTGCCGACCGGTTTTGGAAGAAGGGAGGGAGAAAAATTTGGAACTCGAAATCATGTAATAAGAAAGCTACAACTTGTCTTGACGTGTAATTGGGGAAAATGCTATTACCTAAAACTGAAAGGTTAGAAGGACTGAAAAACAAATGAAAGGAAAAAAATTTCCAGCCTTATGCCGGGCCTCCCCCCTTTCTGTGGACCCACGAGCCTATGTCTGAAATGCAGTCATTTCAACGATATCTATTGATCTTTACACAGGTGTTGAAACGAGCAAATGAGTTGACAATTTCCCTCCAGCCTTGAGAGAGCTCAAGACCGAGGCAGGCTCATCTTATCCACATTTTGCAGGGGAGAAGATGGAATTCTCAGGGAGGTTAATTGATTTCTCCACAGTCACACAGCCAGCAAGGATCTGAGGTGGGGTTCATGCCGTGGCTCCCCCCCCCCCGGGACTTTGAAACTTTCACTCCAGGTGGGGTTTTACTGGTCAAAGGACGGGCTAGAAGGAAGGTCTGAGTTCAAATTCAGTCTCAGTCATGTACCAACGGTTTGACCCTGGGCAAGGCCTCCATCTGCTTTGCCTCAGTTTCCTCAGCTGTAAAATGGGCTGGAGAGGGCCAGTAAACCCCAAAAAGGGTCAAGAAGAGTCGGAGAAGACTGAACAAGAAGAGGCTAAGGGGCGGATGATTGGGACCTGGGGAGGGAAAGGAGGGAGAGCTCACCATCAATTTCGTCCAGGGGGATCTGCCCGAAGATTTGCAGGTAGGGCCTGTAGAGGACCCTCCGGAAGATCCACTCCACGCGGCTGTCCCTGGGGTGCAGCAGAGCTTGCGTGGTGACCCCATAGGCAATGAGCCACACGGTCAGGAAAAAGAGAAAGAAGAAGACGTCCTTCATCTAGGGGGAGAAGGAAGGAGGCGGGGCAACATCTGAGCCCCGCCCTCACCTGGGCTTCTAAGACCCGCCCTCATGGAGGTTAGCCCCGCCTCCACCTGAGCCCCGCCCTCAGCCCCCAAGCTCATCTCACAGCTTTGACCCTGGAGGGAGGGATAGTCCTGAAGGGACAGAGAAGCGGGGCTGGGGAAGGACCCAGATACAGAGGAAAGTGGACCGAACCAGGGCCAGCCATTTAGATGGCAAGAGCACAGAGCTAAAACTGACACTGTAAAGACCGGGGGAAAGTGGGGGCCGATGGGGGCGGGATTCTGGTCAGCTGCCTCCAGTCCTTCCATTGCTACAAGAGCAGGGGAGGGGGAACGGAGAGCTTCAAGCATAAGGGAAAGGGCCTGTCTGAGGCACAGAGGGAAGTCAAGGCAGAGCGGCGCTTCTTGGTCTCCCTTCTTCCAGTATATGGGGGTTGGGGCTCCCGGCTGGGCTCAGAGAGTGAGCTCTGTTGTAGGCAGGAAGAGGAAGGGTTTGATCTGAAATCAAGCATTTATTAACCACCTACTATATGCCAGGCACCAGGTTCACAAAGGAGGGAGAAACAGGAAGCTACAGAGAGGACACTTTGGAAATAAGGGCCTGGACATGGGGGGGTGGGGAGGGAGCTTTAGTTAAGGCAGAAAAAGCCAAAGAGGTTGGGAGCAAAGATGAGGAGAGAGAGGCTCTCCCGGACAAAGGTGTGGAGGCTGGAGATGGAGTGAACAGCTGCGGTCTGGAGTGCAGAGGATCCGCAAGGGCGTCAGGTGTGAAAAGAGAGCGAAAGGAGGAGGGGGCTGGCTTGTGGAGGACTTTCCTCGGAGGTCTGGGAGCAGGAGCCTCAGGGATCTCGGACCCCAGCCCTAGGAGGGCTGAGTGGCCATCATGGAGCCACTGGCTTATTCCTGAAGCTGTGGAACTGGCCAGGGTGCTGAAGACACTCCACAGGAGCGCTCCCCCCTCCCAGGACCCCCCAGCACTGTGGGGGGAGCCCGGGGCAGTCAGGGTGGTCTGTGGGATGAAGTCGGTCTGACGAGATCCCGCTCAGCCTGAGGGTCTCTGTGAGCAACGTCCCCCCAGCTGGTTCCTGCCGCCATGACTGGCCGAGCTCCCCGGGGGGGAGGGGATGGTCCTTCTCCCCGGCCTTGCCACCCTGAGGATGTCTCAGCGCCCATTCTCACCCGGGCGGCCCCAGAACCACGGATCGGCCCCAGAACCAAGGATCGGCCCCAGAGCCACCGGCCAGACCAAGAAGAGCTGCTCCTCGTGGGGCCTCCCTCCCCCAGCGGGAAGCTCGGGCTTTTACGGTGGCGGAGCCCACTCGAGTCTGAGCAGATGAGGGCCGGCGGGGTCAGGCCATGAAGCAGCCCAGGGGTGGCCCCGCCCACTCACCATCCTCTCCACCACGATGATCTTGGGCCCCAGCTGCTTGTGAATGGCAAAGATGTGGATGAGTCTCAGGGTGAAGACCATGAAGTCCATGGCCAGCACGGTCCGGCCGGCCTCGAAGGCGGAGCTCAGCGTCCTGGGGTGCCACGGGCGGGAGAGGAGGAGGAGGGTGTTCAGGAGCGGGGGGGGGGGGGGGGGGGGGGGGGGGGGGGGGGGGGGGGGGGGGGGGGGGGGGGGGGGGGGGGGAGGAGGAGGAGGGTGCTCGGGGGCCAGCCGGGGGCGGTGCGGCCAGGCGGGAGACGGACCGAGGGCACCTGGGACTCACCTGCAGCTGACGCCCACGGTGAACAGGAAGATGGCCACCATGTCGCACTTGTTCCAGTTGTCCTCCACATACACCTTGAACTTCTTCAGGAGGTTGGTGTCCTCGTCAGTGAAGAACCCCTGGGGTGGGAGTGTGGTCCTGGGGTCTCTGCCCTCAGGAGCCACAGGGGGGGTGCCCTGCCCCTCCAAGGAGCGCTCTGTGGCTGGCTCAGACCCGTGACTGGTCCAGGGTCACCCAGCCTGAGCTCAGACTCGGAGCCACACTACCCACAAGCCCCCTCCCTCACTCAGAGGTCTTCCCTGCTCCTCTTCCCTCTGCCCGCCTTCTCCGGGAAGCCTTCCCTGATCTCCCCCATCCCTGGGCCTCCCAGGAGCACGGTTCCAGAGCGACCTGGAGCACAGGCCCCATCTCCACCTTTGTGGTACCCTCAGCACCTAGCCCAGACCTGGCACACGGTGGGGGCTGCATTAGTGCTGCTTATTGATCGAGGAGACCAAGGGACCTGACAGCTTGTCCAATCCCCTCGTTTGACAGCAGGAGAAACCGAGGCACTAAGAGAGGCAGCCAGGGCCAAGATCTAGTAGCAGAGATGGGAGGTGTATCCTCGGGCCCCGCCTCCTTCGGGGAGCCCCGGCCGCTCACCACTGACCTGTCGAACTTCCTCCAGCACCAGCGTGAACACCCAGAAGTAGAGGGCGAGCTCGGGCCCTGTGGGGCCATCCGGGGGGGGCCGGAAATCCACCAGGAGCACATAGGCGAAGAGGAAGAGGAAGGCGAAGTACATGATCATGTTCCCCAGAAACACGGTCACCGGCGCCCCCCAGAACTTCTTCCACCGGGACAGCAGGAAGCGGCTGGACACGGCCCTCCGGCCCTCGGCCGCCTCGGCCCTCCTACTGACAAAGGGTGAGAAAGTCTGGCGGGACCGGGGGCGGCTGAAGACGCCCTTCCCGGGGCAGCAAGAGGTGCCCCAAAGCTGGTGAGAAGTGGCTGTGGGGGTGGCCGGTCTCGGATGGGGCACAGAATGGGGGGGCTGTTCTCAGAGGGGGCACAGGAACATGGAAAATGGCCATCCTCAGAAGGGGCACAAGAACAGGGGGTGGCTGTTCTTGGCAGGGCAGGAACATGGGGGACAGCTTGGAAGGGGAAGAGGAACATGGGGGGTGGCCAACCTCAGAAGGGGCACAGGAACGGGGTGGGGGGTTCCTTAGAAAGAACCTTGTCCAATACTGGCATTTTACAGATTTGGAAACTGAGGCCCGGCCTCCTTTCCGAAGATGGGGAGCCCTCAGGAGGAGCCTCTGACAGACCCCACCCTTGTTGCGTTGGGGGAGCTCCCACCATCCCCCAGGGTGACCCTTGGGTCCCTGCCGTCCCCAGGCCTCCAACATCAGGCTCAGAACCCCTCGCCCCACCTGATGCTGGGGGAGGGGAAAAGCAGCGTCCTCTCCATGTCCAGGCTGTCAAGCTCTCTGAAGGGCTCCAGCCCACTCTCCAGAGGGGGCTCCTCACTGCAAAGGACCAGAGCGGGGAAGAAGGGGTCAGGGGCTCAGGGTCTTTGGAGCTGCTTCCTAGAAGCTCTAGGGGCCCCTGAAGCCCCCCGAGTGTCCCGGGGTGTGGTGGGAGCAGTCCAACCAGAGGAGGGGAGGGACCGTCTCCAAAGCGTTTCCCAGCATTGTGCCGGGTGCCAGGGACACAAGGGACCAGGGAGCGGGACGCAAGCCCGGCCTCGCCCTTCCCTCGCCCTGCAGCCCAGTCTGGCTCTCCCTGCACTCCCTCACATGTGGCTCCCATGGCCACGTCCTATTTGCCCCCTCGGGCCCCGACACCAGGCCCGTCTCCTGCCCACGGCGCAGCTCAGGGTCAGTGGCTTTTTCATTAAATTGACTGGTGTCGATTGGGAGCAAGGGGGGTCCACGTGGGAGCTGGAGGTGAGGAGGGGGAGGGCGGCCGGCGGGTCCAGCCATGGGCAGACCCTTCCCTGGAGGCCCCTGTCCCTCCCGGGGGCCCCTGGGAGGAGCCTGTTCCCAGCCAGCGGCATCCATCCTGGGCCTCCACCGCCCACAGCTGGGCCCTGACTCTGGGCCCTGCAGCAGCCTGGGCTCTGACCCAGTGCCCGGCCAGGGTGCCCTCCCCCGCCCTCGGTGCCCTCCCCTGCCCTCAGTGCCCTCCCCTGCCCGCCAGAGCCCGGTTTCTCCTCTCCCCCTCTGTCTGGCCCCCTCCCCGCAGGGATCTGGCCTTCAAGGCTCTGCCCTCCCACCTTGGCGCCTCCTACCTGAAAGTGATGAGGTTGGTGTAGATGAGGATGGGGCAGCAGAAGGCGCAGAGCAGCCGCAGGATCGGGGTGCCCGTGGCCATGTCTCCCCACCAGATCTTGGTCAAAAAGGCCTAAAGCAGAGGGAGCGGCTGCAGGAAGACTTCCCCTGTCCGAGGTCCTGACCCCAGCAGGAGGCTCTTGGAGGTGTGGGGAGGGCCGGGAGTGGGGGGAGGGCCTGGAAGGGGCAGGAGCTGGAAAAGGGCCCAGGTGCAAAGGAAGGAGGCGGGCCAGGCTCAGGGCCCTGGGCCAGTGACACCCAACCTGCCTAACCTGGGATAAATCCCTTCACCGGAAGGACTCAGTTTTCCCAGATGTAAAGTGGGGAGATAGCCTGGACAAGCCCTAACCCTTCTCACTGTAACCGAGATCCTCATAATCAGAGACAGCCCCTAAGCACCCCATTTTGCAGATGAGGAAACTGAGGTCCATTAGGAGGTAGAGCCGGAATTTTAACCATGCCGCCTTCTCTCAAGGTCCTTCTTACTCCTGAGTGACCTCAGGGCTGTTTTTCAGTCATAAAACCAGACTCCCAAGTTCTTTCCCTGGCATTCAGGGCCTTCCATCACTTGACCCAGCTTTGGTGTCCCTGCTCTTCCTCCTCCTCCTCCTCCTCCTCCTCCTCCTCCCCCCCCCTTCTCCCCTGTCCCTGACTTTCCCCTCCCCCAGAGGGGCCGCTTATTTGTGTGCGGGTTCTGGGCTGTGAGCTGCCCCGGGTCGGGAGGGGCTCTTCACCCTCCCCACCTGGGACCCCCTGATAGGGAGGATGGGGCGGGGCCTCGGCCCGGAGTCTGTGCCCCGTGCGCGGGGAGGCCGTGAGGCAGGCAGAGGGCAGGGACCCAGGGTCCCTCAGTCAGCTCCCCCCCTCCCCCCATGGCCTCCTCTCCCAGGCAGGCTTCCCGGACTTTGGGGGGGGGGGAGGGGACAGGTTCCCCCCTCCCCCCCCCCCACAGCGAGGCCCTCACCTGGACGCCGTCGTGCGCAAAGAAGGCCTTGGTGTCGGCCTCGGCCGCCAGGTGTAGGCACGTGGTCCTGCTCCAGTCCCGGTTCCTCCTCACCAGGAGGGCGAAGGCTCGGTCCTCGCTGTTGTTGTAGCACTCGCTGAAGAGCTCTGGGGGGGAGGGGGCGGGGCTCGGGGCCTGTGCCTGGCCCCCTCCTGCACGCGCACACACAAGGAGCCCCCCCCTCAGCAGCCTGAGGCCCCCCCCTCGCCCCAGCCCCCACCCCGGCCGCCTAGCGGCGGCGGAGGATTTGAGCGCATGGCCTTTACAGGACGTCCCACGGACACCCCTCCCCCAGCAGGAACGGGCAGCTTGGCTCCCCAGGATCTGAGTTCAAATTGCTCCTCTCCTTCCCGCAGCTTCCCCACAGGGGTCTCAGGCTCCTCGCTTGCCCACGGGGGCCCTCCCCCTCTCCCTCCCCTTTCATTCCCCCCCCCCAGAACTGGGGCCTCACCCAGCGCCAGCTGCTCGTAGTTGGCTTCCCTCAGGCTGCGCGCGGCCTCGGCCTCCGTCTCCAGGCGGGACATTTCTTTGAGGATCTTGCAAGCGGCCAGGGCAGCAGCCACGCCCTCCTGCCCCTGGGGGATGGGGGCGTCAGGCTGCCCGCTCCCCCAAGGGCTGCTGTGTGCACCCCGTGCGCCTTCCCCGCTCCCCACCCTGGCCCCTCCGTTAGCACCCGCTGCCCCTGGAGGGGCGGGCAGATTTAGGGATAGAGTTAGGGAGGGCCCCTGTGCCAGCCTCTGTGCCAGCCTCACACCAGCCCCCGTGCTAGCCCCCATATCAGCCCCTGTGCCAGCCCCGTGCCAGCCTCCCACCAGCCCCCATGCTAGCCCCCATGCCAGCCCTGCACCAGTCCCTGTGACAGCTCCCGTGCCAGCCATTGTGCCAGCTTTCATGCCAGCCCTGCACCAGCCCCCCATATCAGCCCCTGTGCCAGCCCCCATGCCAGCCTCACACCAGCCCTGCACCAGCTCGCCCACCATGGCCCAGAAGTAGTTGGCCATCTCGTGCCGATTCTGGAGCACTGCCCACAAGAACAGGTCCCTCCAGGGGGCTGAGCTCCTCTGGCTCAGGTCCAGGGCCCACTTTGGCCCCGCCAGGCGCTTGGCGGCCACTTTGTCCTGAGAGGGAAGAGCAGGACAGGCCTCAGGGGAGCGATCACAAGGAGGGACTCGGAGGCCTAACTGGCTGTCCCCCTACCTCCCCCCTCCCTGCTCTGCCGCTGCTGGGCCGGTGCCCCCAAGGCCAGAGAGCCCCGATGGAACAGCCTAGTGCATCCTGGGCCCAGAGGGCCATCCACTGGGTTCTTCTGCCAAAGGGCCATCTGATCTCTGACTGATGACCTTCAGGGCAGGGGAGCCCGCCCCTCCCACAGGGGGACCGCTCTCCTGGTGAGGAGCTGTCTGGGACCTGGAGTCCAACTCAATCTCTCTGCCCCTCCCCGAGTGCTCCGGGTCTGCCCAGCCCACTGCAAGGTATCCAGCAGGTGTTTAATAAGTGCTTAGGCAAGTTCTGAGCCTGAACCTTGACACTGGGCTGAGGCCTCTTCCTTGGAAGGAGATGGGCCCTAGCCGGGGAGGGGGGAGGGGGGGATCTAGAACCCAGAGCTCCGCGTCCTGCACTGGTCCTGCCTCCCCACGGGCCTTGGGGGAGTCTCCGCCCTCTCCTCTGGCCCTGGGATGGCCGGGCTGGGCTATCCTGAGGGGCAGGCCCGGGGGCCCTGGACTCACGGACTTCCTCCGGCCCACCGTCCCGCCGTCCTGGTAGAAGCCCCGGCAGGCATCGTGGAGGAAGTCCTTGAGCACCCGGGCCACGTCATGCAGGGAGAAGGAGGGGGGACTCCCCGGCGGCCCGCTCCCCAGTCCCGCCAGTGTCAGTCTGCCCTCCTCGTGCTTCCTGAGGAGCAGGTGGCAGAGCAGGCTCTTCTGGGGCACGGCCCGGTACAGCTCCTGCAGCCGCCCATAGGTCAGAAAGTCAGGCACGCTGGCGCCATTGTCCACGAAGAGCCGCACAAACTCCGGCTTGTCGTTCACCAGGGCGTCCATCATCACCTCCTCCAGGTCCCCGGACTGCGGGGGCAACCGAGCCAGGGGTCATGGGGAGCTAGAGGTTACAGGGAGCCAGGGCTCCAGGGCTTGGGGGGCAAAGGGGGGGCAAATCAAGGAAGGAGCAGCCCCAGACAATCCTCTGCTGGCCATGGGCTCTGCCACTCTCAGGATCCCGGGTGGAGAACCTCAGTGGGCAGACAGTGGCCTGGGAGGCAGCTCTGAGGGCTTGCTGGGGGGCACTGCCTGTTGGCAGGCTGAAGGCTGTGCCCACTGGGCTTGCTTTCCCTCAGGACTCCTCCAGAGGCTCCACCCCCAATAGTGGCCTCTGAGCTGGGGCCCTGGGAAGGGACTGAGGTTGGAGAGGGAAGACAGAAAATGGAAAGGTGGGTAATGGAGTGGGCACCCAAGGCCAAGCAGGCACCCGAGGCTGGGTGGGCACCCGAGGCCGAGTGGGCACCCGAGCCGGGCGGGCACCCAAGGCCAAGTGGGCACTCAAGGCCGGGCGGGTACCCGAGCCCGGGCGGGCACCCGCTACCTTCCACTCCACATCCCCGCTGAATATTTCGCTCTTGGCGATGTCGATGCGGTTCCAGGCCACGGCCAGCTTGAGCTCGTCCAGGTATTCCTGGGCCTCCTGACTGTGGCTCTTACAGGCTGAGGGGAGGGGGAGAAGGTTCCATGAGTGGCAGGGAACATCCCCATCGATGCTGAAGTCAGGGTGCGGACCGGTGACCTCCGGGCAGTCCCCGGGCCGATGAAGGGGCACAGGCTCAGGGCGCTCTCTAGCACAGGGTCTGGGCCAGAAACCGGACGGAGGAGCCGGAGGCTTCCTGCCCGCCCTCACCTTTAACCAGCGCCTTCAGGATGACCGTGTCCAGCTCCTCGGAGCCATCTCGCTCAAAGTCGTGGACAGTGAGCAGGTGCTGCTGGGCGGCGATGGCCTGGAGCTGTCGGGGCAGGGACGGGGGTCAGGGGGCTCCTGCCGGGGGGGGGGCCGGGGACTCTGGGGAAGGGGGAGGCACAGGGCGGCATCGTACTTAGGGGTGATTGGACGGGGAGCCAGGCTGGCTCTAGAATGGGGGAGGTACCATAATGGGGACTCTAGAATGGGGGGGACATAATGGGGGCTCTGCCCATGCTCTCCATCCTCATGACCCCCTTAGATTCTCACAGCATTGAGAGGATCTGTCCGTGTGGCACTGGCCAAATCCCTTGGTTTCCCTGGGTCTCAGTTTCCTCATCTGAATAATGGGCACAGGTGGAATAAATATCCTCTAAGAAGGGGACCCAAGTCTACCTAGTTCCAGCCCCTCAGGGAACGAATGAGGTGACTGAGGCCCAGAGAAGGCGCAGTTCCGCTCAGTGTCCCACAGCTAGGACTCGGGTGCCGGGCTATCGGGCCAGGGCCGGGCTGGGGTGCAGGGCGGGGGTGGGGTACGGTTGGGGGGTTCCTATCCTGCCCCTGCCCCTTCCTGGCTGTGGGGCCCCACACATCTCCACTCCTCAGGCTCAGTCTCCTCATCTGGGAAATGGGGATAGTGGCACCCGCCCTGCCTCCTCCCCAGGGCTGTGGCGAGGGGCGTCGGGCATTCGGACCCGAGGCCCGGGGGGTGCCGCTGTCACCCCCAGACTCTCGCTGGGTCCTTCTGAGCCCCACGGATGCAGCCTGGCCCGCCTCCCCCCGCCCTGAGGGCACCCGCCGGCCTCCGCAGAGGGTCGCTGCCCGGAGAATGGACTCACCAGCTCGGTCCAGTGCAGCACGTCCTCCCGGGAGAAGCTCTCGGCGGGGAACTTCTCCCTGAGCTGCTTCTCCATGACTGGGGGCACGATGAGCTGGGGTCGGCTCACCAGGGCCGCCATGACGTCGGCCACGCCGCCGGAGCCCGCCAGGATCAGCCAGGGGGCCGAGTTCTCCACCGCCTGGGAAATTCGCTGCCCCCCCCGGCCTGGTCAGGGGGGGGCGTGGGCAGAAGGGCCCAGCGGCAGAGGAGCAGCCCCCCCGGCTCCCCCAGAGATCCGTAGGGGCTCCCTCTGCCCAGGGGTCGGGGAAGGAGAATGAGCCGGGCACTGAAGGGGGGCTCCATGCTGGGAGGGCCCCAGAGGTCAGCCAGGCCCCTTTTGTTGTATGACTGAAGCCCCGAAAAGGGGCGACATAAGGTCACGCTTCTTACCTCAAGGGTGCATGGGCCCCCATTGACCAGTAAGCAAAGTACGGGGATCTCGATGCTGCCTTTGCCTGAAAAGGGAGAGGATGCTGGCAAAGGTGGCATCCATGGGGGGGGGTTCTGCCCTGAGGCCAGGGGGAGCCGGGGTCCCCAAAATGGGGGTCAAAGCGGGTCCTGTCCCTGAGGGCCTTTGGAAACTGGGATGGCGGTGGCCATTGTAAACAGCTGGGAACTAAGGGAGCTTCTGTCTGTTCAAGTTGGGGCTCTCTCTGCTCTGCTCTATTCGTCTGGCTCTGGCTCTGTGTCTCTGTCTCTATTTCTACCTCTTTCTCTATGTCTCTTTCCATCTCTGTCTCTTCCTTCCCCCTTCTCTTTTCTCTCTCTTTCCATCATTCTCAGCTAATATTCTAAAGAAAGTTGGTCAGAAGACCCATTTGTCTCCTATCCCAGAGCCCACTCGCCCCCTAACCTGGAGCCCACTCGCCCCCTGACTCGGAGCCCACTTGCCTCCGTAACCCGTCCGCTGCTCAGAGATGTACTTTTCCAGCACGAGCCTGAAGCTGATGGTGGGGTCCCTAAGGCCGGGGGTGCCGGCCGCAGGGGGGGCTCTGTCCAGCCTGGGGTCCACCAGGATGAGGTGGGAGTGGTTGCTGTCCAGGGAGTAGAGACTGTCCTGGCCGCCGTCGTCCGCCTTGTAGAGGATGGGGTTCTCCTCCTGGAGCAGGTCACATGAGCGGGAGAGGCCATATCCATGAGAGCCGGGCCCCCTCCCAGGCCTAAGGGCACCCGGCCCGTGCCCCCTCCGCCTCCCCCTCCCCTCCCTCCCGCTTGCTGCCCGGCCTGGAAAGCTCACACCGTCCTGGGGCAGTTGGCATTAACCCTGGGGCGGCGCTCAGAGCTCACAGGCTCCTTTGGCAGGAGCACCTCAAGGCTCCCCATTTCTAGTGTGACTGAGCACAGGCCGAGGCACACAAGGGGCTCAGGAAAGACTGTCAGTCATCATGTCAGGGAGCTGGAAGAACCCCTCTGATTTTACACATGGGGAGCCTGAGGCCCAGAGAAAGTCTCTGGAGTGGGGAGGACTGAGCTGGGAGGCTCTGGGAGCCGGGGCACCTCGGGCTGGGGACGGTGAGCGGCGGGCGGCCCCTGCCCGGGCTCCTTGGCGGCCCCTTTGTCCCTTCACTCCAAGAGTGAGACTCCAGGCGAAGGCCCTGGACACTGGCCATGTTTTCTGTGGACATCACTGCCACCTGCTGGATGCGTCCCCCACCCCGGGACAAGCCACGGCACCCCTGAGCTGGCCGGGGCATGAGAAAGGCACAGAACGGGCGTTAGAGGGGCCCACAGGGCCCTTAGAGCATGGAATGGGGCTGGAGGAGTCCTAGGAACACAGAATGGGGGCGCAGGGGCCCTTCTGTCATGGAATGGAAACTGGAGGCACTTAAAGAGCCCTTAGAACACAAGAAGGAGGCTGGAGGGCCCTTGGAACAGGGAATGGGGCTGTCAGGGCTGGAGGCCCTTGGAACAGAGAACATCAAGGGCCACAGCCCAAAGGGGTCCCATTGTGCAAATGTGGACACTGAGCCCCTCCTGGGGAGAAGAAGGGCCCTCTACATCCAGACCCCCTGGGCTTTGTCCCACATGCCCCTGCTCCTCGAAGCCAGTCCATCCCTGCCCCGGGAGGCCGGACCAAGCAGAGGGGTGTTCCTAGGATCTGTTACCTCCCCTCTGTGAGTCGGACCCTCAGCCTCTCCTCCCCCAGCACATGCATGGGCTCCCCCCCCCCACTCTCAGGGTGTCCCCCCCCCACATGGCTTAGCATGTGGAGGGCATGGGAGCCGCTGCCAGCAGCAAATTCAGTGAGCGAGTGCCTGCCTCCCACACTGCGCAGCCTTTCTGACTGGGGGTCCCGCGGCCCCTCCCCGACCCCTTCCGGAGCTGGGAGCTCAGTCTCCCGGGGCAGCCCCTCGGAGGATGGTCACTCGGAGGACGGCTCTGGCTGAGGGGGCTTTCCTGGAGTCGGTGCGTCCCGGCGCCCGTACCTGAGAGCTGTCCAGAAGCTCTGCGTGCAGGACCCGGGGCAGGGACACGATCCCGATGGTGACCACCCTCGCTCTGCTCGACGTGCTGGCCAGGGAGTGGTCCTGGACGGCCTGCCCCACGTGCCTGGCCAGCCCCACCCGCAGGGCACTGGTGAATATCCAGGCCCCTGCCAGGGGAGGGGAAGTGAGAAGGGGGCCCGTGCCCTCTGCAACGGTGGGCTCGGACCCAGGTGTGGAGCCACGTATCATGGGGAAACTGAGGCCCAGAGGCAGGGAGGAGAAGCTGAGCCAGAGCCCACAGTGGAGAGGGGGCGGGGGAGGACCGGTGGGGAGGAGGGGGGAGGAGGGAGGAGGAGGGAGAGGCTTTAGCGGGCCCCTCTCCATCCTGGAGAAAGAGTTCTCCATTGGAGCTGAGGGAGCTCGAGGCCCGGGTCCCTCCCAGCCCCGGCTTGGGGAGCTGCCTTCACCCTCTCCTGGCCTCCCGACTTGCCAGCAAAGTGCTTTGCAAACCAGAAAGCAGGGGACGAAAGGAGCAAAAATCCCATAAAATGGACGCCGGCCCTGCCAGGTGACCTGGAAAGGGCACTCGGGGATCGAGAAAAGCCGATGTGGGCACGTGGAGCTGGAGCATAAGTGGCACCGGGACTGTGCCCCCGCCAGATGTAAGCCTCCCTGGCACTGTGGCTGCTGAGGGGGCAGGATCACAGCCCAGGATCACAGGGGGCAGCTGTGCCCACAAGAGGGCCAGAAGGGACAATGGTCAGCACTCTGGCTCCTGAGCACTTTCCCCTGGGCTCCTGTTGTTGTCCTTGGCAGTGCCCCTGGTGGGGGAGGGGCAGCCATTGTGCCATTGCCCCCCTCAGAGCTGGGCATCTCCCTGAGGAGGGAGCCACATATACAAGACTGATAGAGACACAGAGGGCTGTAAGCCCTGGAGGCGATACCTCAGGAACTACAGGGTGAGGGGGAGAGGGGGGGAGGGAGCGGGAATGTGCATTTATGTAGCACCTATTGTGTACCAGGCACTTTTCCAAAACCTCTCGTTTGGGCCCCTGGACCACCTACTCTTGTTCCTATATTTCAGATGAGGAAACCGAAGTAGACGATGCTAAGTGGCCAGTTCAGTGTCCTGAAGCTAGATTTGGGTTTTCTAACTCAGTTCTCTGCCCACCGCCCCAGCCAGTCCCCTGCTTCACTGTTGCACGCAGCTGTGACAGGATGGCCATGGAGCTGGCCTGGAGTGACCCTGGGAGTCTGAACCTCAGGCCCCCCATCTGTAAATGTGTGTGAATGTGAGTGTGCGTGTGACGGTGTGCACACACCCGGGAGAGCGTGCCGTCCGGCCCTGCGGGAGTCTGCGTGTGCCCCAGAGGCTGCTGGGAGGGGGGGTCCCCGCCAAGGATGGCTGACCTGTGCTCTGCATGGCCTTCACCAGCCCCTTCCGCAGGACGTCGCGCAGCCAAGGCTTCATGGGGAAGCTGCGCTCCTCGCCCACCAGGGAGACCACCAGGTTGGGGGTGGGCAGGTGCCACTCGCTGACCATGAACTCGAAGAGGACGCCGGGGGGCAGGGCGCTGGGCACCCTCAGGAACTGCCGATGGCGAAGGAGAGCCGGTGAGTGCCCGCTGGGGGAAAGCTGGCACTGCCCTTGCCCACAGGGAGCCAGGGGCGCAGCTGGGCGGGGGCTGGTGCTGCCCCTGGGGACTCCTGGGAGGGGGGGAAGGGGGCGGGGCAGGGCACACAGGACCCAGGCAATCCTTTCACACTTTCCACACAGCTCCATTGTCCAGGAAGTTCTTCCTTAGACCAAGCCTGAGGCTCTTTGTGATTTGTCCAGTTGTGGCATCCCTGGCTCTGCCCAGCCCGGCTCTCCCCACTCTGCCCAGCCTGGCTCTGCACGTCAGCACCCAGACAGCTCCCTACTTGTCTGGCCTGAGAGCTGGGTTCTGGTCCCACCCCACCCTGTCTCCGGGCTGGAAGCCCCCGGGCTGTTCCCCCTCCCCACTTCTCCCTTCCCATTTCCCGGCCCCAGACGCCTCCACTTCCTTTTTATTCTTTTCATTTTTCAAAGCGCGATTGAGTGAAAAGGGGGCCGAGCCCAGGGGGTGTGCGCTGGCCTGGGGAAGGGCCCCAGATCCGTGGGGAGGAGGAGGGGACCAGCCGGGAGCCGCCAGCCCCTCCTGCCCAATGCCGCCCCCTGGGGGCTCACGTGGGCCCTTGGGTAGGTTTGCTTTCCTCAGTCCTGAGCAAGGGCCAGGAGGCTGCCTGTTTCCTTGGGTTTCCACACCAGGTCCTGAACAACGGCCACTCCCCCGCCCCTGATTTTGCTCCCCCCTCCCCCCATGTTCCTCCTACTCTTCTCCGCCTTCTCAAGTTCTGGGCCCAGCTGCCCCCTCCTCTGAGAAGCCCTCTGGGATCTCCTGGCACTGGCTCAGCCCCAAGGTGCCTCCTTGGGCCTTGGGGCACTGCTGGCAGCGGGAGCAGGCTAGACCAGAACCCTCTGGGGCCCCATGAGCCGGAAGTCCGGTTCTCCTAGATGCCCCCCCCCGGGGCCCAGCACCCACGGGGCAGAGAGGGACGAGCGACCAAGCGAAAGTCGGGGAGCCGAGGCCCAGATCCTCCTCCCAGGGCCCGTCCCAGGGGTTCCTGCAGGGGCAGGGAGCACAGCCCCAGACGGGAAGGCCCCAGCGGGGAAGCCCGGCCCAGGCCCGGCCGCACCTTGGCGTGGCTCTTTCCCGCGCCCACGAAGCGGATCTCTCCCTGCCGACAGCGCCAGTCTCGCCAGCCTCCGGCCTCCCTCTTGCTCCCGGCCGTCGGCGGGTACCTTGGACAGGGCCCCTGGGCAGCCACAGGGGCTTGCTCTCTGTGGGGCAGGGCGAGAAGGGAGGAAAGGGGAGGGGGCAGAGCAAGGGACCCTGAGAGGAGAGCTGCTCCTGCCCCCCACCCCAGCCCACTCAAGAGCCCGCAGGGCTCGTGGAAGGTCCAGGAGCTGAGCAGCCAGAGGCCCGGCTGGCCAGTGCAGGCGGAGGCCCTGAGAGAGGAGGGTTCCTGCCACGGCAGCTCTAATCCCAGGGTCCTACGGGCCTCACTCATGGGTGGTTTCTGCCTGTCCTTCAAGGCCCAGCCCAGAGCCCATTGCCGCCCCACGCTCCTCCCCCCGCTGCCCCCCACTTCTGGCAAAGCCGTCTAGGGGCTCACCTGGGAGAGGACGCGCCCAGCTTGTCTCTGGTGCTGCCACTTTTCCACCGGACACTTTTGAGGCTCAGGCTCTGAAAACAACGGGACCCCCCTGAGGCTCCAGGCCTCCCCCAAAGACCAGAGGGGCAGCGCCTGCAGCCTCACCCCCATCCCCGGCAGGGGAATGGACGCCAGCCAGATTTGCCTTGAGAATAGTGGGAGAAAGCTTGTATTGCTCTGCTGTAAGTTCATCATTTCTCCTACCAACCCATAAACAAGCATTTATTAGGCACCTACTGTGTGAGAGGCACGGAGCTAGGCTCTGGGGACACAAGAAAGAGGAACCCTCCAGGGCTGGGGATGAGGGCTGGGGGGAGACAGTTGCACACATGTGTAACAAAGCCCACACATCAAAGTACAGACTTCAAAGAAACGATAGAAGTATTTCTCTAGGACTAGGGCAGGACCATCGGAGCTTTGTCCCAGAGCGCCAGAACTCGGAGACACCACTTGTGTACTTTGTAATTAGAAGCAACTGAGCAGAGCAAAGTAAATTTGTTAGAAAGGAGGATCCCTCCCTCACTTTTGGACCATGGCCCAGGGGAGCCCATTCTGGGGGGCCCCCAAGGGGGAGCCTCCTTGCTGTCCCAAAGCACCCGAGATCAGTGTGGCCTGAGGGGGTCAGGGTGGGCTTCCTGGAAGAGGGGGCTGGACTTTGATGCTTTTGTAAGATTTAAGTTACAGAGGGAGGAAGAGGCCCCCGCCCGGAGCAGGCTCTAGGTGAGTGCCTAGGATTGTGTGGGGGCTGGGGGTGATGGATGATGGATGGAGGAGTGGATTCCGCACCAGGAGGTGGAGAGCTCCCCCCCAGGAAACCCCATGAAAAAGAACTGTGGGCTCCGATCCCGCCTGTCAGAGACCTCTGGCTTCCCCCATCCCTACCCCCGCAACCGTCCTGCCTGCAATGGCATCGTCCTGCCTCTGTCTGAAGCCTTCCAGAGAGTCTACCGTCCCTCCCTCAATCCCCTTCCCCCTCACTACCCTCCCCCATCACCCCCCCCCCACAAGCCTTTCCACAAACCTCCTCCCATCAGCCACCTCTCCCTCCCTCTCTCCCCATTAGGCCCCATTAGGGCCAGGCTGTCTTTCCTTTTTTAATTGCATCCCTGCCATTCAGCACATGCCTGGCACAGCATCGGGCTTAAAATGGGGGTGATGATGCCCAGGACCCCCTCCCCCACCCCGTTATTAGCAAGTTTCTTCTCTCACCAAGTAAGAACCTGCCCCTGGCTCTGTCCTCCCTCCCCCCCCCCCCCCCCAGCAGAAGTTGTCTACCCGGGCCCTCTTCAGCTTTTCAGACAATCGAAGACCCCCAGACCCAGGTCTTTCCTGACCCGATGCCACAGACTCCAGGCTCTTATTCACCACTGGACCCCCTAACTGTGGCGCCCAGAAGTGACCCCAATCCTCCTTCGGCATCTGATGCACTTGGAGAAGGGGGGACTGTCACCTCCCTAGAGCTGGACCCTGGCCCTCCCTTAATGCAGCCTAAGGTCACTTTTGTTGTCTGGGTTGCCATGTGCTACTGACTCATACTGAGCTTGTGGTCCACCCAGACCTGTAGATCTTTGGCAGATGAACTGTGACCTTAGACAAATCTCTCCCGTTTTGTACTTATGAACCTGAGTTTTATTCCTGGTTTTATTTGGGGGGAAATCTGCATGTTCCCTGCAGCCTGGACTGCTAGAGATGGACCTGGAGGTGCAGAGGGTGCCCACCTTCCTTTATGAATTTGTTGGGGGGGCTTGTCCTAGTGGCCGTTAGTTTGGAAGTCTCCCCCCCCCCATTCCCCTGCCCAAAGCCCACAATCTGGCCGCATCCTCACGGTGTATGGGCCGGGGTGACCCAGGGCAGTAGCAGCCGCCCCCTGGAGCAGGCAGAGGAGCCGCCCAGACACAATCCTCAGCTCCTCGTCCCTGGGCTCCTCAGCGCTAAGAAGTTTCTCAGAGTTCATCCCCCGTGTCCGTGAGCCCCCAGTTAGGACACCCTGCTGACGTCTGAGCAGAGGCCGGCCTCCCTGCCTCCCCTCCCTCTTCTGTCTGCAGCTGAGCCCCGGGCTCTTTGAAGCTGAGACAATTTGATTTTCTCTAATGTTTGAGGAGAAACAATGGGTTATTCTGGAGCGAGTGTGGACAGGTGGGCACTGGGAGGGACCAGAGCAGCCGCTCTTCCAGGCTTTCCTTGGGCCGGAGCTTTTGCTCAGGATAAACTAGACAGTGCACCCCCGTCCTCTACCACACGCCCCCATTCCCTACAGCGCGCTCCCGTCCTCCACTCGTCCCCATCCTCCACAGCGCCCTCCTCTGCCACAAGTCGGGGCCACAATTCTGCTGCTTTAGGGCTGGGCTGAAAAGCCTCACCTGCTCTCGAGGCCGGTGATCAATCCCTTCTCAGCCTCATAATTTATGGACGGCCCCTGAGGGGGCTCAAGTTTCCCCAGCCCATCCACCTGCGTTTTGGCACAGCCTCAGCTCAAGGTCTGTGACTGAGGGCTCACGGAAGCTGCTTGGGGGGGCTCCAAGCAGGCCCGAGACCCGGCCCAGGCCCCAGGATCGAGCTCAGCTCCAGCCCTGAGAAAAGCAGCACCTCGGACGGAGGCCGGGTCTCCCAGTCAGCGCCCAAGGATGGTTTCTCTGGCCTGGGGTTGTTGAGCGCTCAGTGTCACGGACATGCGAGGGAGGCTTCCCTGGCAAGGTTAAAGAGAGCCGGAGGCAGCAGGAAGGGGGCAGGGGCAGGGCCGACAGGGTGAAGGGCAAGGGAGGAATGGAGGAGAGGGAAAGAAATCAAAGAGAGGGGCAGGCCTGGGGGCGCTGGGGGAACAAGGGCCAGTACCGTCTGCCCCACCCAGCCCGAGCTGCTCACCCCCCTCACAGTGAGAAACTCAGAGTCTAGGACTAGGACAGAGAAAAGAAATGAACTCTTCTGTTCCGGTCTCCTTCCTTCCTTCCTTCCTTTTCTTCCTTCCTTCCTTCCTTCCTTCCTTCCTTCCTTCCTTCCTTCCTTCCTTCCTTCCTTCCTTCCCTCCCTCCCTCCTTCCTTCCTTCCTTCCTTCCTTCCTTCCTTCCTTTTCCTTCCCTCCTTCCTTCCTTCCTTCCCACTTCTTCCTTCCTTCCCTTCCTTCCTTCCCTTCCTCCTCCTTCCTTTCCTTCCTTCCTTCCCTCCTTCCTTCCTTCCCCCTTCCTTCCTCCTTCCTTCCTTCCCTTCCTTCCTCCTTCCTTCCTTCCTTCCCTCCTTCCTTCCTCCTTCTTCCTCTCATTCCATTCCTTCCTTCTTCCCTTCTCTTCCATTCCTTTCCTTCCCATTCCATTCCTTCCTTCCATCTCCACTTCCATTCCATTCCATTCCCTCACTTCCATTCCATTCCATTCCATTCCTCCTCCTTCCTTCCTTCCATTCCCTCCTTCCCTTCCTTCCTCTCCTTCCTTCTTCTTCCCTCCTTCCTTCCTTCCATTCCTTCCTTCCTTCCTTCCTTCCCTCTTCCTTCCTTCCTTCCATTCTTCTCCTTCCTTCCTCTCCTTCCCTTCCTTCCCTTCCTTCCTTCCTCCTTCCTTCCTCTTCCTTCCTTCCTTCCTTCTCCTTCCCTTCCTTCTCTTCCTTCCTTCCTTCCCTTCCTTCCTTCCTCCTTCCTTCCTTCCATTCCTTCCTTCCTTCCTTCCTTCCATTCCATTCCATTCATTCACTTCTTTCGCTTCATTCCATTCCATCCTTCCATTCCATTCCTTCATTCCATTCCTTCCATTCCATTCCATTCCATTCCGTTCCATTCCATTCCATTCCATTCCTTCCTTCCATTCCTTCCACTTCCTTCCTTCCATTCCTATCTTCCCTCCTTCCCTCATTCCTTCCACTTCTTTTCCTTCCTTCCTTCCTTTCCTTCCTTCCCTTCCTTCCATTCCTTCTTTCCTTCTTCCTCCTTCCTTCCTTCCTTCCTTCCTTCCTTCCCTCCTTCCCTCCTTCCCTCCTTCCTTCCTTCCTCCTTCCCTCCTTCCTTCCTCCCTTCCTCCTTTCCTTCCTTCCCTCCTTCCTTCCTTCCTTCCTTCCTTCCTTCCTTCCTTCCTTCCTTCCTTCCTTCCTTCCTTCCTCTTTGTCCAGTTGTTCTGGGGCCATCCCTAAACTGGCCTGTGGCCCCAAAGCTGGCGGCCAGAAGGGCCAGGGAAGCCAGGTCCTCTGGCCTCCCCCTTTTCCCCCACCCCGGCTTTGCTGCCCTCCCTTTGGGGCACCTTTGGTTTAGAATTCTCTTTTCTCTCTTGAGTTTCTGGCTTTTGTTTTCTGGTTCTTTGATCTCTTTCCCCCGGGCAGTGGGGCCCAGCTTCCCCGAAGGTGGATGGGGCAGGTATTGGTGGCTGGGGGGCCCTGGGGCTCGGATGTCCACAGGGTGGGGCCTGGGCCCTGGCCTTGACTTGGAAGGCCATGCAAATACCCCGGGCAGCACCCAGAGAAGTGTATGCAAAGGCAGGCTTCCTTTGCATGATGCAGGTGCAGGAGGCCCCCCAGGCCCCGCTCCAGGGTGGACGGGTACTTGGCGGCCAGAGAATGTCCCAAACACAGGCTGGGAAAGTTTGGGGCAGTGAGGTCGGGGAGGCTCCTCTGCAGGACTGGCTGAATCCCACCTGAGCGGGACAGGGCTCCTGGGGGCCCAGAAATGCCCCGAGGGCAACTGGAGGCACTAAGAGTTGGGGGGTTGTGCCAGGAAGTCATCTGAACCCCATAGCTGTCCCTGGGACTAGGAAGAACCCTGGACTTGGGGGTGGCCAGGCTCTGAGTCCAGTCACTGGCTGGGTATCTTTAAGTCAGTGTCTTGCCCCATCTGGCCTTCTGTCTCCTCCTCTTTAGGAGGGCTTTGGCCTCCCTGGGCCCTAGGACTCCTTCTAGTCCAGACTGTTCTCCACAGAGGGTAGCGCTCCCTGGCAGCCTCTGACAAGACAACCTCAGCTCCCCCATTGGCCCGAACCATGCCCAGAGCCTCCCCTGTCCACAAGGCCACAGCCCCCTCCTCCCGCGTCCCATATTTCCCAGTTCGGTGGCCTGGAAGTGCCCCGAGGAGGTCTGGAAAGTAGAGCAAGGCAGGGGATTATGATCTCCCACTCTGCAGATAAGGAAACTGAGAGCAGGGCCAAAGGCTCACAGACAGGTCACTGTTAATCTTGAGCTTCTGACCAGGACCACGCTCCCTGATCTTCTCCCACCCTGACTCCATCCCCAGGGGAGAGCAGAATGACACCCAATGCCTTTGTCCCTGGCTCCCGACCAAAGTCCCCAGGATTTGTCGAGCCTGGCTTGACCGGGCCCGGCCTGAGGGGCTCCCGGGGTCCTGAGGCTGCACGGCGCCGGGCCTGCCCTTACCTGTCTGACATCTCGGGAGCCTGACATGATGCAGGAGGCCGGCAGGTCGGTCACCCAGCCCAGTCCTGGCGGAAAAAGCCGATTCTTTGTCTCTCCGTGGAGAGAGCCGGGTCCGGACAGACCGGCCTGCCTATTGAAGTGGCAAAAAGAAAGGAGGAGGGGACTCTCCCACCACGCCACCTGTGACGACCTTCCAGGAGGGGCAGGGGCTGTAAACAAATCCTATACAAATCACACTGGGCCCATGCGCCATGCTGGCCGCCAGTGGGCTCGGACTGCCCCTCGAGCTGGAGGGCCTCCAATCCTTGAGACCCTGGGATATGGCGTTGGAGGCTTTCTGCCCCCCTGACTTTGGGGATGGGCTCCTGACCATAACTTATACTG
The DNA here is from genome assembly GCF_902635505.1 of Sarcophilus harrisii. NCBI lineage: Eukaryota > Metazoa > Chordata > Mammalia > Dasyuromorphia > Dasyuridae > Sarcophilus > Sarcophilus harrisii. The sequence continues at coordinate 235,815,334 of NC_045431.1, forward strand.
CCCACCCGGGCCATGGCAGGGGAGCCACCATGTCATGAAGCCCGATGGTTCTAGAGCCTGCCATCTCCCCAGATTATGTCCTCAAAAAAGCAGTTAGTCGATCACCAAGGATTTATTAAGCACCTACTATGTGCTCAGTGTGCTGGGGATATCAAAACAAAATGAAACAATCCCTGCCCTCAAGGACCTGACATTTTATTACAAAACAAATACAATAAGAAACAACCCCCCACAAAATAAACCCTAATAAAGTTCTTGAGGATAACATTGTTGGAGAGTGCTCCTTATGCCTCTTGGAAGTAGAGAAGAGGCAGCTGGGTGGTGCAGTGGTTCTGGAACCAGAAAGACCTGAGTTCTCAAATGCTTTTTAGCTGTGTGATCTTGGGCAAGTCACTTCACCCTCTTTGCCTCAATTTGCCAGAAGCGAGCTGGGGAAGGAAATGACAAACCATTCCAGTATTTTTGCCAAGAAAACCCGGGATTACAAAGAAACAGAAAAGACAGACCCTACCCTGGAAGAGTCCTCAGTCTGGCGGAGGAGACAAGCAGCAAATAACCCCGTCCTCCACCTTTAGATCGCAAGCTCTCTGAGGACGATGCTCACCCTCCGCTTCTTTCTGTATCCCAAGCATGGTAAGTGCTTAATCAATGTTTATTGATGGACTGACTGAATGTGCAAACAAATTATAGACGAGGTAAGTAGAAGGTGTAGTCAGAGGAAGGGGGCTAACAGCAAAGCTGGGGAGGGAACAGAGAAACTTTTTATAGAAGATGGGACTTGAGCTGAATCTTGAAGGAAACCAAGAAAGCAGAGATGAGGATGGAGAGCACGGCAGACATAGAGCACAGACAATGCAAAGACAGAGGCCGAAGATGGCACATCATGTGCAGGATCAGTGAGGAGGTCAGCGTAGCTTACTTCCAGAATGCCGAGAGGGCAAGAGTGTGGCGTAAGAAGGCTAGATAGGAAGGGAGCAGCTGGTAGAGTTTTGCAAGCCAAGTGGAGGAGTTCCTGCAGGGGCTAGGGAGTCACTAGACTTGATTGAATAGGGGAGCAATGTAGTCAAGCCTGCACTTTAGGAAAATGGCTTTTTGATGGCTGAACAGAGGATAGATTAGAGTGGGGAGAGCGCCAAGGCAGATGGAGTTCCAGGGAGATATTGCAATAATCCAGGTGTGAGAAGATGAAGACTTGCAACAGGCTGGGACCAGTGTCAGAGAAGAGAAGGGGTATAACTGAAAGGCACTGCAGAGGTGACATGGACCAGAGATGGTGCAGAGGTGACATGGACCAGAGATGATATAGAGGTAAAATGGACCAGAGATGCTGCAGAGGTGACATGAACCAGAGAGGCTGAAGGGATAAAATGGATAAGAGATGCTCATAAATGAAGTGCAGAGGCCTGGCACCAATTTGGATATGAAGAGTGAGAAGTACAGGATGACTCGTTTTAAGCTTGGGAGATTGGGAAGATGGGAGTTTTTTGTTTTGTTTTGTTTTCTTTGGTGGGGGTGAGTGAAGGAAGGAAGATAAGTTCAGTTTTGGACATACTGAGTTTGAGATGTTTCTGATTCATCCAGTTTGAGAAATTCTTAAGTTACCTGGTAATATTAGATTAGAAGTAAGGGCTGGATATAGAGATCTGGGAAATATTAAGCTCATTCTCATTTCTGGCTTTTCCAGTGTTATTCCCGCACCATGAATAGACATCTCGGGAGTCCAGGAAGCCCAGATTCATACCTACTGTCCCTCTTAGAGTTCTGAAAATTCACAAAAATGTGTAATGCTTTCTTGGTACTGGGGGATCTGGAATCTTTTGGCTGGAGGGAGCTCAGATCCAGCTTTATCTGGCTCTGGAAGATTCTAAAGGCTCCTTTTGATCTAGGAAGGTCACCAAGTTCTGGGTAGGGCCACACTCTTGCCTATCTTAGTTATTTGACATTTTAAGGGTGACAAAGTGCAGTCCTCTTGATAACTTGTTGAGGTTGGGCATGAAAGACTTATTGTTCTTATTTTACAAGTGAGGAAACTGAGAGTCAGATTAAGGAAGTGACTCATGCTACCCTACAGGTCCTTCTCTTCTCTTCTTTGCCTCCTTATTCTCAGGAAAGGTGTAGCCTATCCCCACCCCAGGCCAGAGGGCAAAGCATTTTTGCCTTCCTTGGGAAATTCTGCCCTGATGTGCACCATGATTGGTTGGCCACTGGAGGGAGCCCCAGGAGTAGAGGAGAATTGCAAAATCCCAAGGGTTGTTAAGCACCTCAGGGACCTCCCGTCTCCTCTATGCCTTCCCCTAACACTAGCCCTGACAAGAGTCCTCTAGCCTCTGCTAGAAGACCTCCAAGAAAGGGAGTCCCTTCACCCCCATCCCGGCAGCCCTTTCCTTGCCCAATAAGGAGTCCAATGTTTCTTTTTCTATCATCTCTTAGTGGTTCTCCTGCCCTTAGGAGCCAAATGGGACAAAGCCATCCTCTCATCCACACATGAGGGTCCTACAGATATTTGAAGACTCATCGACACTATCACCCCACCCCATCTCTGCCTCCATCACTCTCCTTTTTTCCAGCCTAAAACCTTCCCAGTTTTTTCAAGCAATATTCTGCAGCCTGGTCTGTGGTCTTCTCACAATTTTGCTTCATTCCCAGGCAATGTTCAGAGCACCAATTTGGACCCTTTAATTTTACAGATGAGGAAACCGAGTCCCATAGATGGGAAGGGACCTGTGCCTCCGAGGTCACACAACAGAGAGCAGAAATAGAATCTATGCCCCAGTCTGCAGGCTCCCCAAATGGTGACCCTGGACCCCCCTTATTGGAGAGAAGGAAGGGAAAGGAAGAAACTACATATGCCCTGAAGAACATTTAACCCCAAGAATTGGCCACTTTGAGCTTCCGGTTGCCCCCTCCGTGACAACAGAGGAAGGAGGGGAACAGGAGCAGGTTTTCCCCTTCCACAAAGCTTGCAGTTCTACAGCTGTGGCCACACTGGGAAAGTGTGGGCATGGAGCACTCTGAGAGCCAAACTCTGGGCCTCCAGGCACTTCCATCATTTCAACCTTGCTGGCTTCTCTGTTTCCTAAACCCTTATTTGGGGCCTCTTCAAAGCCTTGGATGTGGAACATAGACCTCTGGCTCGGAGGTTCCAAGAGGACTATGGAAATTTGAATAAATCCCAGCCTTCTTCTGGGGGCAATTTTCTCAGTTGTAAAATGAGGTGGCTGAATTAAAAGAGTCCTAAGTTCCCCTCAGGTCTGTTCTATGTCCTAAGCTCCTAATAGTACTGAGGTTTAAGCATGCTCAGGGTCTACTCTTTGGTAGATAGGACCTATGGAGAGTAGTCCCCTAGGATGTTTCAGTCTTTGAATTTAAATTCCCAGAGCTTAGCAGTGCTTGGCACATAGTAGGTGCTCAATACATATTTGTAGATTGATTTGTTTCCCAGAGTCACTATGAATGGACATGCTCTGGGAAGGCACTAAACCAAGGGAGTGTGCTGGTAAATGTTTAACAACTAACTCTGTGAAAGAATGAACACAGAGCCCATTTAGGTTAATTTGCATCGTATCCTTAAATCTAGACAATCAACAAAGCAAAAATCAAGCCCTGCTTTGTTGTATTTGACGATTTTGAGGTATAAATATAAACACTAAGACTTAATAACTATCTCTCTGGAGCAGGTTCAAGAAGGCCCCAGTCCCTTCCCCACCCCCCAGGGTCTCTCCCTGCTTCCAGATGATCTGGTTGGGAAAAAGGGTTGGTCTCTCCCTGTGCGGGGTCCCCCCGGCTCCCTGGACATCAGCACCAGTCTGGCCCAGTTCTGAGTGCGGCCACAAGGATTCAAAACGGGCGGGGGGCGGGGCAGGAGAAGGGAGGGGAGGTGCTGATTTTTCAGTTCGAAATTCCTCACCTGGACAATGGACTTTCCTGAGAAAAGGGCCTGCTTTGGATTTTGCTTTCGTGTCTCTAGTACCTTGTCCAGAGACTCACACCGAGTGGCACCGGCACTGGCACAGCAGAGTGCTGGATCTAGAAGCAGGAGGAGCCTGAGGAGGACCTCAGACACTAGGGGGGGCATCTAATCCTGTTTAATGTCCCCATCTGTAAAATGGGGAATCATAATAGCACCTACCTCCTAGGGGTGTTGTGAGGATCAAGTGAATGCTATTTGGGAAGCATTCAGCACAGTGCCTGGCACATAATAAGTGTTATATAAATGTTTATTATATTTTTAAAATTATATTTCTGTCCCCCATGGTGGGTGTGTGTGTGTGTGTGTGTGTGTGTGTTCTTTCTTCCTTTGACCAGTTCAGATAAGAGGGAGGTTCAAATTTCAGTCCCTCCCCACCCCCTCACTTCTTGTTTCTATAGATGTCTATGTATATATGCTCCTTATGTGATATAATTTCCCCTAACCTTCTTCTTCCCTTCTCCTCAACCAAGACATAACAGAACCTCTCTTGTTTAATTAGTCTTTTCCTATGACCGCTGATGATGAGAGGTCTCAGAAGGGACTCCCTTCCCAAAATTAGAACGAAGCAGCTGATCCTTGTTTAATCTTTATCACTGTTTATTCATGTTTACTTCTTTGTTTCTTTTCATAGCTGTGTTTGAACTTCACAGTTTCTCCTTGGCTCTGGTCTTTTTATCAGGCGGGCCTGGAAGCCCTCTGCGTCATTAAAGATCTTTTTCTTCCCCTCCCTGAAAGATTATACTAAGTTTTTCTGGGCAAATGATTCTGGGTGGTAAATCCATGTTCTTTGCCTTCTGGAATATTATATTCCAAGCTCTCTGCTCCAGGATCGTGGTAGCTGCCAGATCATGAGTGATTATGGCTTTCATTACTTAAATCCTTTCTTTCAGGGTGCTTGCAGCATTTTCTTTATTTGGGATAGGAGTTCTGGATTCTGGCAATGATATTCCTGAGGGTTTTCATTTGGAGGTTTCTCTCAAAAAATGACCAGTGGATTCTTGCTATTTCTACTTTGCCACCCGGTTCTAAGAGATCTGGGCAAATTTCTTTTATGACTTCTTGAAATAGGATACATGGGGTTTTTTTTGGTCATGACTTCCAGGTAATCTGTGGTTCTCAGATTCTCTCTCTTGGGACTGTTTTCAAGGTCAGTTATTTTTGCTATGAGATAGTTTACATTTTCTCCAATATTTTTAGTCTTTTAAAACTGTTTTAATATTTCTTATTACTTCATCGAGTCAATGGCTTCTATGTGGTTCATTCTATTTTCAGGAGTTTGTTGCCTGGGCAAAGTTTTATACTACTGGTGCCAAACTTTTAATTCCCCATCCATTTTTTTCTCCTGTGTCTCTCATTTCTTTTTCAGTATTTTCCTTAAGATTTCTCATTCTACTTATAAAAATATTTTCTACTCTTTCTAAAATTTAATTTCAATGATTTCCTGGATTTTAGCTGAATTTGTGCCCACACTCTATTTTCCTTTGCTTGTAGATGTTTGGGAGTCATTCTCGCCTTCTAAGTTTGTGACTTGAGTGTCTCCGACACCATAATAGCTTTTTATGGCGGGGTTCTTTTTTTTGTTTCCTCATCCTTCCGCCTTGCCTCCTGACTTCTGGACTTGATGCTAGGGCAAAGACTGCTCTTACCCCGCAGCTGAGTGCCACCTCTGGGCACAGATTTCTTCCTCAGTCTACTTGTATTTGTGATCTGGAATAAACAGTGGGTGACCATGCTGCCAGTTGATACTCGTTCCCATTTCTGGGCCTTAGTATGGCTCTGGTGCCTCTTCTTGCATAGCTTCTCCTTGCCCTGCAGGGTTGCCCATAACCCCTCTTGGCCAGACCTGGCCCTCCGTGTCTGAAGACCTGTCTTCCAGTGCCAGTCTTGGCTGGAAACGTGACTCACTGTGCCCTTTTCTTAGATTTCCTCCATCAGGATTTGCTCTGACCCTTCCTTCCTAGTATGATTGTGGTGGGACTTTCCCCCCTTCAGCCTGAATATCCTCATTGGTTGATCAGTCAATGAGGGAAAGAGCTGAGCTTCCTGCCTCACAAAGGAATTGTCATGAGATGGATTTGTGAACTGTAAGGAGCAAGGGGGATGACGAATGGAGGCACAGCACCTCCATTCCAATGCTGCCGCTCCTCATAATCCCCATGGGACCTTGGGAAAATCACTTGGCTCTTCTGAACCTCAGTTCCCTATCTCTAAAATGGGGGGGGGGTTGGCCTCAAAGATCTCCAAGGCCTCTGATTTGATGATTAACACCAATGAGCTGTGGGATGGGAGTGTATGGGGGGTTGTTAGCTGGAGAGCTGCCAGCTACTCGTTCAACCGGCAGAGTCAGAATTCCCCAGGCCTCCTGGGCACTCCTTCCCGGGTCAGGCATTCCCGATATTCAGTTCCTTGAGCACTGGGCGAACACCTGCAGGAGGATGGAACTAGGCTGAAGCAGGAAAGGGCCGAGATCAGTTCCGAGTCAAGGTCTAACAGGCAGGGCTCTCAGAGGGTCAGCTCCGACCCCTGGCACTCTTGGACCTGAGACTCCCAGCATGAAGGATCTGCCTCTCCAGGCGTCCCAAACACTGCCTCCAGTCTGAGTGAAACCAAGAAGGAAAAGGCCACCTGTGAGGGTCACTCATTGTTCCAAGCTCTCTCATTAATCAAGCTTCCTTTCAAATCACCTACTTCCTAGACAAGCTGTTTGCTGGATATCTCTCTGCTCTGCACTTTTCACAGCAAACACCCTCCCCAGCCTCAGCCCGAGGCCCAGGGAGCTGGGAAGCTTCTGAGCTTGGGCACGAGGACTCATGGGCTTGCAAAGAGCAGTCACTCTCCACTCGGCTCATGATTCATAGAATGTCCAGAGAGGAGAATTAGAACTCAGAAGGTCAGAGCTGGGAGGAGCCTTAGAGGTCTGCCCACACACCTTAACGTGAGGCCAGGGACCTCCCCCAGGAGCTACTTTGGTCCTTCCAGCTTCTGTCTGGTGGTGACATTGAGGCTTCGGGCCGTGTCCGAGTTCCACGATGCTCCATTCGTTTCCTATGGCACGTCTCCATGGTTTGGGGCAGGGTGTTGCCATTACATTACAAAGATGGAAACTGAACAGAAAAGTGAAGTATCCACATTTCCTCAATGATTAACGAACTCCCTCTTGGTCATACCTGAGAACGAAGGCGACCCCGACAATAGCAATAGCTCCCCCCCCCATGATTCTGCTCCCCTCCACCTGATGATTCTGCTCCCCCCGCCCACGATTCTGCTCCCCCTGCCCATGATTCTGCTCCCCCAGTTGTCAAACCCAGCTGAATGCTTCTTATGGTTCTTCCCTGGGATCACGCTCTTTAACCAAAGGGGCCCCCATGGCTCTGCTGGCCCTTCTCTTCTTTTTCCGTTCTCTGTCCTTCACTGGGTGATCTCACCACCTCTCATGCACTTATTACCGTCTCTGTGATGACTCCCAAACCAACAGAGCCAGCCTCTTTCCTGCTCTGTCTTCCATAGCTACCTGTTGTCTCCCTCTGGTTTCCTTAAACGCAACATGTCCCAAACTGGCCTCTGAGTTCTTGTCTTCCAGCCCTCCCCCCCCAAGCTGACCCATCCACATCTTGCCAGGGGGGAACCAGGGAAGCCGCCGCACCTGGGCTGAGGTCAGAGGACCAGGGAGTCTGAGGCAGAAAAGAGAAGAGAAGAGGAGAGGGTGGAGGAGGGGAAGGCAGAGTGGAGATGCTCATTTCCAGTCAAGGCTCATCCCTCTCAAGGAACCTTTTAGGCACTTATGGGGCATCCACAGGAGGACAAGTTGTAATCCCTGCTCTGGGCTCCATTGCCTCTCAGGCTACTAAATAAGGGTGGGAAAGGGCCTTTCCAGGCCCTGATTTTGGAGGAGAAGAATCGAGGTTCAAATCCTATCGCAGACATTCTCTGTTTGTGTGATCCTGGGCAAATCCCGGCTCTCTGGGGCTCAGTTTCCTCATCCGCAGAGTGAGGGCGTCCAACCAGCCGGCCTCTGGGGTTCTTGCCAGCCCTAAGCCTGGGCTCCTTTACAAAGCAAAAATCAGGCCACGAGGGAGCGGCCTGGCCCAAGGCCCCGGGGTCGCCTCCTCGTCCCCACTCCCTTTGCGGGCTGAGGAGGTGGGAGCCGAGTCCCAGCTGCAGCTGAAGACCAAGGAGGAGGGGGCGGCGGGTGGGAGCCCACAGTCCCCGGTTGGTCTCCTACTAGGGGAGGCCGGGCCTCCCCAGGGGCCGACGCCTCCAGGCTGCAGAGAGGCAGCCGCTCGCTTTCTGTCTCTGGAGGCGCCTCTGTCCGCACCTGCTGCGCCAGGCTCCTCGCTGCCCCTCGGAGACCCGCAGGCTCCGAGGGAGGAGCTTTGGGGGCCTCTCTACGAGTGCGCGCAAGAAGACCGGGGCCCCGCGGGCTAGGTGTGGCTGCGGGGGCGGGGGCGCGCAGGGTTTAAGGGTCCAGATTAAGGCTACCTGGAAGGTGCCGGGGCCGCGCCCCGGGGATCCAGGGGGCGCCCTCGGTCTGTGGCTCGGGTCCCCCACGCCGGGCACGGGGAGGGGCGGGGCAGGGAACTGGGGCTGGAGCCACTGCGGGTTCTTGAAGGAGAAGGGGCGGGGGAGGCGGGCCGGCCCCGCCCCGGGCGGCGGGCACGGACAGCTCCCGCCTCCCTGGCTCGCTCGGTGCCTCCCCTCGGGAGTGGGAGCCCAGTCTCCAGGGCAGCGGCGGCGGCGGCGGCAGCGCCGGCCCCCTTCCTTCCTCCCTCCCGGCCGTCCCGTCCCCTCCGGGCCGCCGCCGTCCAGCGTCCCGCGCTCCCGGGCCGGCCCCATGGCGTCCTCGGCCGGTTCCCCCCCGCAGGCGGAGCGGCGGCGCTGGGGGTGGGGCCGTCGGGCCAGCGGGTCCCTGGGGCTCAGCCTCAGCCCCAAGGCCGCCTTCCCGTCGGAGCTGGCCGAGGTGAGCCCGGCGGCCGGAGCGTTCTACGCGCCCATCCCCGCGCCGGGGCCCGGCCCTCCCCCTGCCGCCGCGCCGGGGGCCCGGGGGCCCCCGGCCCCGCTGTCGCCGTCGCCCTCGCCGCCCCCCACTGTGAGCCTGGACCCGCGCATGTCCATCTACAGCATGTGGCGCCCGCTGCTCACCCGCACCCACGTCCAGGGGCGCGTCTACAACTTCCTCGAGAGACCCACGGGCTGGAAGTGCTTCCTCTACCACTTCACGGTGTAAGTGTCCGCGCCGCCCCCTCCGCCCTGGCACGGGACTGCGGTGTGTCCCACGTCGCCTGCCCCTGCGCGCTCCCGCCCGGGGTCGCCGCTGGGGGGCCGGGGAGGCTTGCTGGGCACCGTGGGGCAGCCTGGCCCCTGGCTCTGAACCCTGCGTGACCGTCTGGGCCAGCGGCAGCCCTTCCCCCACCCAGAGGGCAAGGCTGCCCGGCTGCCGGCCTCCTGGGGGGTGGGAAGGGGAAGAGCCGCTCTCCCCGTGGAGCCCACGCCGGGTGGGCTCTCCCCGCCGAGCCGCTGCCGGAGTCCCAGCCTGTCAGCACCGCCAGGAAATAGTGGTTCTTGAAAGGGGTGGGGACTGAACGGGAGCAAGAGCTCTGATTGGACCGCTGCGTCTCTAGCCCCATTCGGGGGGTCTTGCGCCTTTATTGCCTTCATTCAGCCTCCTCCAGCCAGCCACAGAAAAGGGCCCTTTCCCTTGAGCAGGCGAAGGAGGGAAGGCGTCGGGCCTGGTTTTATGGGGGAGGGGGAGCAAGGACTGATGCCCATTCCCCAGGCAGCCAGCTCCTCATCCAGGCACCCGGCCCCTCCCTCCCGCCCTCCCGCCAGCCAGCCCACCCAGCCATTTTCTCCCTCCTGGTGGGGCGTCCCCTCCCTGGCCCCGGCCCAGTGCCAGCGATCTTTTCTTGTCTCTCTGTTCTTGGGAATCTGGGCGTATTCCGAGTCTAGTTCACTCAGAAGCACCTGCTCACTAGGGAGAAAGGAAGTTTTCACTGGAATTGCCGCCGGCATGTTGTCTGTAATATTATTGTCGGGGGGGGGGGGGGGGGGGGGGGGAGACACCCGGAAAAGAAAGGCAGGGGTAGTGTGGCTTCTGCTGGGAGAGGAACAGCTTTGCTGTCAGGGTCCGGTCCCTGTCCAGTTGGGGGGGGGGGGGAGATGGTCTGGGGTCGGTTTGGCCACTTTGGAAAGAGATGGAGTGACCAGGATGCCGACTTGGGATCAGCAAGATCGACTCAGAATCTTTCACCAGCTATTTGCAGGCTGTGTGAAATCATCTACCTTCTCAGCCTCAGTTTCTTCAGCTGGAAAATGGAGATGATAATAGTGACCTCTAAGCTTCTCCCTCCTTCCTGTCCCCCTCCTCTCCCCCTCAGGGGGGTGCCTTGGGGGATCCTGATGCCTAGAGAGGGAGAGAGACCTCTGGGTCATGGGGGCTAGGAGGTGCTGTAGGTTTCCAGCCCTGTCCCTCTGGCCCTCCCCCGCCCCTGCACTTCACCCTGAGCTTCCCAGGGTGTTGGGTGGGGGGTGGGATACAATGACAAGTTACTCCAGGGTCACAGAGGAGTTCCTTTCATTCCCTCCCTCCCTCCCCAAACAGTTCCTGTCCTCAAGGAGCTTATATTTAACTGGGAGAGACAAGTGCTTCAGATCAGAAGGCAACAGAAAACTGTGCAGGGGATGGAGGTTACCTGAGAAAGGATGGCCCTAGCAGCGGGGGACCTCGGGGAGTAGGTGGGACTTGGGCCGGGGCTCGAAGGAAGCCAGAGCTTCCATGGAGTAGAGTCCGTAGGGAGAGCGTTGTAGGGCTCCAGAAGGACCCGGACCAAGACTTGGAAGCTGAGTGGGCCCGAGCCAGGAGGGGCCAGCCTGTGGTGCGGGGATCCCTGGGTGCGGGGAAGAGAGGGAGGAAGGATGTGGGTTGGGGAGGACTTTTAATGCCAAACTTTGCCTTGGCTATTAATTTTGCAGGTAACGGGAGGCCACCGGGGATTATGGAGGTTCTTGACATGCTAAGTCAGGCCCACACTTTAAGGTTAGCCATTGGCTAAACACTTGTGGAGTGTTTGAGAGGAGAGGGGTGGATGAAGGGAGACTCCTTGGAAGGCTTTTGCCATAGTCCAGGTGAGGGGGATGGTGTGATCCTGGGAGTAGACAGAATGGGATGGATGTGAGAGAAACTAGGAGACTGCAAGCTCTGTCAGCAGAGTGGCTTGGGAGGGTGAGAGAACAGAGGCAGGGATGGTACTGCCCTTGGGAACTGGCTGACCGGGAGATGGCGGCCGGACCTAGTGGGGATGACCTGGATGGAAGAAGATCCAGCCCGGGAGACTAGAGGCTGATATTGCTGTGGGACATTCTGTTCAGATTTGCAGAGCTTCTGACAGGCACGCATCACAAAGAACTGGGTGAGAAGGATGCTCTTGTTCCCATTGGAAAGATGATTAAACTGAGGTTCAGAAAGGTTGAGGGATTGCCTGGGTCAACTGTCAAAGGCAGATTTGAACCCACACCTCCTGACTCCAAGTTTAGCACAATGATCCGGCTCCAAGAAGTAAGATGAACTAGGTGTTCTTTTTGTAGGGAGCTGACGGTCCTGGATTGTTTTTTAATTTTTTAAAGGGGAGGGGGCATCTATTGATAAAGACACAATGAAGTGTCTGGAACATCTGAAAACTGAGCCCTGAAACCACAGCCTCATTCAAGTGGGCCGCAAGGGTAGGGAAAATTCCCATGAGAGGAGGGAAGGGAAAGCCTGTTTCTAGCCTGGAACTGGCAGGTGGGGATGGCAGGGGGAAGGGGCCGGTCCTCAGATCCCTGAGCCAGCCAGATGCTGGGATTATGTCTTGGGGGTCATGGGAGCTGATTCAAAGATTCTGAGGCTCGGATTGTAATGGCTGCTCAATTTCACTGATGGGAAACTTGAGACTTGTAAGTCACCTGTCCTTGCCACCTGTCCAGATGAAGTGTGTTATCTGATCGGGTTTTTCAGGGGCCCTATCTGTTTTGGCTCCTTCAGTAAGCTTGCTAATTTGTAAAGATGAACAGGTCCAGAGCACTGAAGAGCTTTTCCTTGGGAGGACTTGAGCGTGGAAGGATGTTCTGGGCTCTGTTGGGCAGGGAATGTGTCTTTGCTTATCTCCCCCGAGTCGGAGTCAGGGCTAGACAAGACCTGGGAGCATTAGCCCCCTTCTACATATTCTAGAATTCAAAAATATTTTACTGATTGTGTTTGTTCACATCATTATTCCTTCTCGGTAGCCTTCCGGTGCCAAGGACCTTGAAACAAGGACAGTTGACTAAAGCCAGTTTCTTCTCTCTCTCTCTCTCTCTCTCTCTCTCTCTCTCTCTCTCTCTCTCTCTCTCAATAGTATCTTATTTTTCCAATTACATACATAGTTTTTGACATTCATCTTTGTAAGATTTTGAGTTTCAACTTTTTCTTCCTCCCTCCTCTCCATTCCCCTTCCCCAAGAAAGTAAACACTCCAATCTAGATTATACTTATACCATCATGTTAAACATATTTCTACATTAATCATGTTGTGAAAGAAGAAATGGAAGAAAGGGGGAAAACCACAAAAAAAAAAAAATGAAAATTGTCTGCTTTGATGTGAACTCAGACTGTGATAGTTTCCTTGGAGGTAGAACCTTTTGGAATGAAATCATTGTAATGCTGAGGCATACAATGTTGCTGTTACTATATATAATGTTCTAATCTAGTTGATCATTATACAATGTTGCTGTTACTGTATACAATGTTCTATTATAGTTGATCATCATACAATGTTGCTATTACTGGCTACAATGTTCCATTGTAGTTGATCATCATACAATGTTGCTATTACTATATACAATGTTTTTCTCACTTTACTCTGCAAAGAGTTCATCCAAGTCTTGCCAGGGTTTTCTGAAATCATCTTGCTCATCATTTCTTATAGCACAATAATATCCTTTCACAATCATATAATTCAACTGATTCAGCATTTCCCCAATTGACCCGCATCCCCTCAAATTTCCAGTTGTTTTTTTCAACGGCCTCATCTTGCTGGTTGGACAGTGGTCACACCATTCAGCCCCCTAATCCATCACTTCCCTATGGGGTAGAAGGAAGTAAACTGGACCATTCGGCTTCTGCTATTGACCACTCCGTTAATCTGGATGCCGATGTCTTGTGGGGTGGTTTTTCTTCATATTGTTAGAGTAGCTGGGTTTATTTGGCTGACTTTTCTGCTTTAGTCCTTCCCTATCTTTTCCTTATTTCTTACAGCCAGTAAGTGATTCCTATGACCTTTCTCTTCTGGACTATGGGTAGCCCTTCCCCAGAGCACTTTACTGCTGTCCCCAGAAGGGTTGGGTGCATTTCCATGGGAATGAGCCTTTTCTCTGCCGCTTTTAATGGTCTTGGGGTCCAGGCCTTCGGTGGGATCCTGCAGTCAAAGACCAAACTGGTCACTTTACAGTTTAGAATATTTCTGCCCAAAGAGGACAAGGGACCCATGTGAAATCACACTTTCAGTAATAGAAGGCAGGACTGGGACTCCAAGCCAGGTGCTGTGACCCCTGCTCTAGGACTCCTGCTAGGGCTCCTGCCTCTAAGAGAGTCCTAGAGACAGAAGGGGTGGCCTGTCCTCTCAGCTCCCTTCCCCCATCCCGGCTGAGGCCTTTCTGCCCTCCTTCCTGCCCCTCAACTTGTGGAGAAGGTGATTTCTGGAGGGGGGGGCAAATGTACCCATCATGCTTTAGAGTTAGAGAGGAGAGGGATTGTCACGTTGCTGGCCACACTGTCCCTCTTCCCTGCCACGATCAGCCCCCGAGGCTCCCTGGAGCCAGGAAGGGCCTTTAAGGCCCCATTTTGTCCATTTTGAGGCGCAGGCTTAGGAAGGGAACAGGACTTGCCTGAGATCGCGGAGCAGGGATACAAGTCCAGCTCTTCTCTCCTTCTTTCTCTTGTTCTGGGCTCTTTGATGTCCTCCTGTGACCTTCAAGCTCTGCCCAGAATTAGGAGATGCTTGGGGGAGGGGAAAGGGCCGGCAGGAAGTGAGAAGGGCAGGAAGCTCTGGGCTCAGGGTGACGGCAGCCTGACCTATATACATCCCTGGTAGAATTTCCTCTCCTTTAGAAGGGGAGGCACCTTCTCTGTGCGTCCCCCCCCCCCCCCCCCCGGTGCCCAGAACTGTGCTGGTCCACAGTAATGTTGATTAGCTGATTGCTTTATTAGCTGTGCTCCTGGGCAGGGGCCTCTGAGTCTCCAGGCCCCTCCTGTGCCGTGAGGGGCGCGGCTCGGTTCTTGATGCCGGGGCTGGCGATTAGCTGTCGGAGGCAGGGGCTGCCGGCTTGCCCCGCTGGGCCCAGCTCCCTCTGGCTGGAGCGCGGGCAGCTGCTGCTCTGTCTCTGGGCTCCCAGAACATGCTTCTCCCAGGAATGGGAGCCCTCACCATCCCCACCCCCACCCCAAGGAAGCCTGGTCCAGAGCTGGGCACATTGGAGACCTGCCACATACCCACTGGCAGACTGCTGGAGCAGGTTTCTTTGTGGGGGGGACTCCAGGGGAGGCCGAGTGGGATTCTTGGCTCCTCCCCGGCTCGTGGCAGAGGCTTGGGGCCGGGCTGAGTGGGGGTGCCCGGGCTGGAGGCTCCGGCCTTCTCTGTGGGCCGCGGCCGGCCCGTGCCATTCGGGCCGCAGAGCCTCCTCTGCCATCCCGCCGGCCAGCTCATTGCCCTGCCTCCCACTGCCCGCCCACAGGAAGCCAGGCTGTACAAGTGGGCTTCTTCCTGATTTCAATTGTTTTTACTCTGGGAACTTTCTTACCAAGAGCATTTCTGGCCTGGAGGGAGGTGAGGGCCTTGTGGCTGCCCTGCTCTGCTGAGGGAAGTAAGCCTGGGGGGGGGGGGGGCGGGAGTTGGGCCCGTTGCCCTCCCAAGGCCGGCCCAGAGCCTTCAGCAGGGCTTTGAATTCAAGGTCAGGCCGTGCTGGGCTGTGGGGCCTTGGGCAAGTGCCCCCTCGGGGCTGGTTTCCGGGCTGTCAGACTGGGAGGTCAGACAGGCCTGCGGGCTCAGAGAAGCTTCCTGAGCTGCAGCTCCAGAGGCTGAGTTCGGAGGCAGGGCCCGGCAAGGCCCATATTCTTGGGCCAGGGTGGGCAGTTGTCCCCAGGAGCTGGAGGCCTGGCATGGGCTTAGGGCAAGGACACAAAGGCCTTGCTTCCAGGCCCGCCTCCATGGGCGTGTCTCTGGCCTGGGCTGGTGGGGTCATCAGTGCTGGGAGGGGCCCAGAGGCCTTCTGCCCAGCTGCCCTCATTATACAGGGAAAGGCAATCAAGACCCAGAGAAGGAAGGCTACTTTGCTAAGGTCACACAGCTTTTAAGCCACTGACTTGAGATTCGAACTCAGGTCCTCCAGGCAAAATCTAGAGCTTCCCTCATGTGCTTTACTGACCAGGGTCAAACCGGAAGTAAACGACAAAGCCAGGATTTGAGGCTGGGGTCTCTGACCCCGGCCTCCGGCCCTACTCTTCTTCCCTGTCTGCTGGAGGAAATCCCAGCCTTCCTTGGCTAAGGCTTCCTCCAGGCCCTGCCTGGTCTCTTCTCCTGGCTGGGTTGTGCTCAGCGCTCACATATTTGCTGGCCTGCCCCGGGCCGGGTTGTCCTCCAGCCTCCTGTCCCAGGCCGGCAGCCCCTCGGCAGGATGGCCACGCAGGGCTTGCCCCCAGCAGGTGCCCCACGAGCTGAGCCGCCTCGCAGGTTGGCCAGAGCTGGGGCAGCTGGGAGAGTCTGATGGGGTCATATCTGGTCCCTGCCGGTTCCTGATGCCCACCCCACCCCTGCCGGCCCCCAGGTGCCCCTGCCTGGCCTGAGGCCCCAGCCGCCTTCCATAAACATTTCTCTAGTGGCATCTAATGGGGCCAAGGAGTTAACCCAAACATTCCCAGGGAGGATATCCTGTCCCTGAAGCGACGGGCCTCTCTAGCCAGCCCCTCCCCCAGACCAGAGGCCCCTCCCCCAGATCAGAAGCCCTTCCCCCAGACCAGAGGCCCCTCCCCCAGATGAGAGGCCCCTCCCCTCGCGCTCCCCCCCTCCCCCCCCCCAGGGCTGGGGCAGACCTTGGGCTCAGCTGTGTGTGTATCTGAGCCCCAGACCCCCGTCCCCCCACTGTGTGAACTCTGCCCTCCCCAGGGCACGACCCTCTCACGCTGGAAGGGTCTTGGAGGGGCCACCTAGGAAAAAAGGAGGAAGGAAGCAGGTCTCACGGCATCACCCCCTCCCCATCAGCCTCAGTGTCTCCTTCTCACCTCCAGGAGCAAATCCAAAATGCTTTGGCCTTCAAGGCCCTTCCTAACACGCTCTCCCAACCGACTCCCCCCCATGTTCTCTGGGAGCTGGGGCCCGGCCTCCTGGCTGTCCCAGCTCCCACTGCTGCACTCCTTGGCTTCCTCCTCCAGGAAGCCCTCCCTCTGCCAGGACTTCCTCTTTATCCAGTCCAGATTTGCTGCATGTTGTTTCCAGGCCAGATTCTAAGCTCCCCGAGGGCAGAAACTGCCTTTTGCCTTTCCTTGTCTCCTCAGTGCTTAGCACAGCACCTAGTGGATATAGTGGGTGTTTAATAAATGCTTATTGAGCAACCTCAAGTCCTACCCTCTCCTTTGACCGAGGAGTTGCCCTTGGCTCCCCATCGGGGCCCCTTTGAGTGGTTGCCCAGGCCGGCAGGGAGGAGGCAGAGGCCGAAGGAACCTCCTCTGTTTGAGGCCTGCCTCCTAATAATACCCAGAACCAGCCAGTCCTGTGGGCCCCTCCCCCCCCAGTCTCTTTTGCCCTTCCTGGCTCAGGTGCGTCCCCAGCACCTCCTGGGGGGAGGGGAGAGCCCCCCCCCAAGGGCCGGTCAGTCACTGACTGGGCTCTCAGGCCTGCCCTGCCCCCTTCCTTGGCTGGCTCTTGGTCCTCCCAGAGTTTATTGTCAACAGAAACATGCTTGGAAGACTAATGACTGCAGCTTGTCCCCCCCCCCAGCCTCCCGGGAGAGGAGCCAGTGCCGAAGCCCCCGAAGGCTGGGCAGGACTGGGCTGGTGGTGCTCCATGGTGCCAGGCTCTTCTTCTCTCCCCCCCGGCGCTTCCACCGTGGGGAAGGGGCCTTGTGGGCCTGTTCCTCCTCCTTTAGCTGAAGCCATCCAGCCAGTGGCTCAGGGGAAAGGGCCCCGGGGCTGGAGTCAGGAAAAGCTCAGTCACTTAGTACTGTCTGACCCGGTAAGTCACCTCACCTATTTGCCTCAGTTTCCTCATCTGTAAAATGAGCTGAAGAAGGAAATGGCCAAACAGCCAGTGTCTCTGCCAAGAAAACTCCGGATGGCTCATGAAGGGTCAGAGAGCCTTTCCTGAGCATCGCGGGGGGAGGGGGGAAGGCTCTCATCCTACTCTGGAGACCTAGACGTGGAGGAGAAGAAAATCTCATCAGAGATTCAGTCCTAAGAGTGTGGATATTAATGGGTCAGCAGAGCAGGGGGTCCCTGGCGAAGGGCTGTGGGGGTCTCCAGGGAAGGGCTGGGGGGGGCTCCGGCAAAGGGCCCAGGGCTCCGGCTTGGCTTGAGGCTGCTTCATATTTTTATCAGAGGCTCAGTAGGAGGCGGAGATGAAATGCATTGTCTTCAAAGTCAAGTTGGAGGGGCAGGGCTGACATGCTCATGGATACCATGTCAGAGTTAGGCTCCCCAAGGCTCTGGGGCGGCTGGCCAGAGCGCTGGGCTGCATCTGGTGGAATAAAATTCGACAAGGACAAGAGCAAAGCCTGGCTCCGAAGTCAGCTCTGCAAGTGGGGAAGGTGGGGCCGGGCAGCAGGAGTTCTGAAAAAAGGTCTGGGGTCTGTGTGGACCACAAACTCCAAAGGAGTCAGCTGATGAGGTCTTGGGCTCTGTAGAAATGGGATTTGTGGCTGAGGTTACAGGCTTGGGAACGTGTCAGTCTCCCTGGGCTCTGCTTTCTTTTTTTTTTTTTTTTTTTTTTTATTTAATAGCCTTTAATTTACAGGATATATACATGGGTAACTTTACAGCATTAACAATTGCCAAACCTCTTGTTCCAATTTTTTACCTCTTACCCCCCCCACCCCCTCCCCTAAATGGCAGGATGACCAGTAGATGTTAAATATATTAAAATATAACTTAGATACACAATAAGTATACATGACCAAAACATTATTTTGCTGTATAAAAAGAATCAGACTCTGAATTATTGTACAATTAGCTTGTGAAGGAAATCAAAGATGCAGGTGTGCATAAATATAGGGATTGGGAATTCAATGTAATGGTTTTTAGTCATCTCCCAGAGTTCTTTTTCTGGGTATAGCTAGTTCAGTTCATTACTGCTCCATTAGAAATGATTTGGTTGATCTCGTTGCTGAGGATGGCCTGATCCATCAGGACTGGTCATCATCTAGTATTGTTGTTGAAGTATATAATGATCTCCTGGTCCTGCTCATTTCACTCAGCATCAGTTCGTGTAAGTCTCTCCAGGCCTTTCTGAAATCATCCTGTTGGTCATTTCTTACAGAACAGTAATATTCCATAATTTTCATATACCACAATTTATTCAGCCATTCTCCAACTGATGGACATCCATTCAGTTTCCAGTTTCTAGCCACTACAAAGAGGGCTGCCACAAACATTCGTGCACATACAGGTCCCTTTCCCTTCTTTATGATCTCTTTGGGATATAATCCCAGTAGTAACACTGCTGGATCAAAGGGTATGCACAGTTTGATAATTTTTTGAGCATAGTTCCAAACTACTCTCCAAAATGGTTGGATTAGTTCACAACTCCACCAACAATGAATCAATGTCCCAGTTTTCCACATCCCTCAACAATCAACATTATTTTTTCCTGTCATCTTAGCCAATCTGACAGGTGTGTAGTGGTATCTTAGAGTTGTCTTAATTTGCATTTCTCTGATTAATAATGACTTGGAGCATCTTTTCATATGACTAGAAATAGTTTCAATTTCTTCATCTGAGAATTGTCTGTTCATATCCTTTGACCATTTTTCAATTGGAGAATGGTTTGATTTTTTATAAATTAGAGTTAATTCTCTATATATTTTGGAAATGAGGCCTTTATCAGAACCTTTGACTGTAAAACTGGGCTCTGCTTTCATCAGATATAGCCTGGAGGACAGCAACCATAGATTAAAGACATGGATGAACTCAACTCTGTGTCTCTGTCTCTGACTGTCTCTCTCTCTCTCTGTGTGTGTCTCTGTCTCTCTCTGTCTTTTCCTTTCGCCCTTTCTTCTTCCCTCCCTCTCTCCTGTCCATCTTTCCCCTTTCCTCCCCTCCCCTCTTCTCCCCTCTGGTCTCCCCTCCTCCAGTAGCAGCTATCGCTATGGATGGGGGAGGGGGACAGGGATGGGAGTGCTTTTCTCCCCACGGCCACTCTGTCTCCGGTTTCTGTGGGAGCAGGAGGGGCAGCTGAGTGGCCCATCCCGGAGCTCCCTGGCGTGGGTTTGGGGGGCACGTCTCTATTTCATTTTGTGGAGGTTCCTCTCACCCTGGACGTTCGGTTCAGGCTGATGAAAAAACTGGGAGCTTCCCTTTTCTGAGCGTGCTCCCGCTGGGTGGTGCGGCCGAAGCAGCCGAGGGCGGCCTGGCGGGCAGGTGGCGGGCAGGGGCAGAAGGGAGCCAGCCCCTGATGCCAGTGGGGAAGTCCCTGGCCTCTAGGAGGCTAAATCAGGGAAGTTGTGAGGGGATCTGGAAGCCACCCCAGCCAAGACAGGAGGCTCATCACCAGGAGAATGACCCTGGGAAGTCGGCTCCTTTGGCCATGGTGAGCCATGGGACTTATTAGGAAATGTGATTTACCTCAGACAGAAGGGAGCCACCTGCAGCAAGAACTGGCATTAAGGGGTTGATAACAGGCAGGGAAGAAAGGCTGGGGTGTTCTTTAAGAAGTACAGCTAAAACCATCGGCTCTGCAGAAGGTGCTTATCTATTGGCCCATGACCCTCAAATGGGGGGAGGTGTTTGCTTTAATGGGGGGTGACCTTGGCACATAAAACAGACATAGTCAATTCATTTTGCAGGTGGAGAAACTGAGGCAGCACAGACAGATGGTAGGGTCAGAGTGCTTTACATCTGTGGTCATTTGGATGCTGCCTTGTCCACCAAGGTAAGGTGGCAGGGACTGGATCTGGCCCTGTCATAGGGAGGTCTGGTCAAGGGTCACCCAGAGTCACGGGAAGCAATGAGGGCTCCCTGGCTTGCTGAGGAAATGGGTGAAAGGCTTTGTTAAAAAGTTGTTCCCAGAACTCCTTCCTCAGCACTAGACTGGACTCTGTGGCCTCTGAAATCTCATCCAGCTTCAATGTTTTGCCCAGGTCTTGTGCCTCCATGGGACTCAGGAGGCAGTAGGATCCCCAGGAAGCCCAAACATACATGGTGCCTGCGTTCCCTCGTCTGAGGAGACGGAATTATCTCTGCCTGGGATGGTCCCGGCTGCATGTGAAATCCTGAGCCCTGGTTAGCCCGTCCTTGAAGTTGGATCTGCTCTTAGAAACAGTTTAGCCACAGATATTTTAACAGTTTGCCACAGTTATTTTAAGGACACATCTACACTTTGGGGCTGCTCCTTCCCATTGCAATTCCTTCCCACTTTCAGTTCCCCTTGGCTTCCTGAGCCAGTCTCTAAGCTCTTAGATGGGACGTGAACTGTGTCTGCTCCAATGCTGGGCCCCATGTTTAGTTTTATATATGCTTAGTTTTCAGCATTCACTCATGCATCCATCCATCTGTCCATTCATACATCCATTCATCTATCCATGCATTCATTCATTTATTCATCTATCCATGCATCCATTCATTCCATTCATTCATTTGTCCATCCATCCATCCATCCATTTATTCAACTTTGCATGCATCCATGCATCCATTCATTCATACATTCATTCATTTGTCCATCCATCCATCCATCCATCCACTCATCCATCCATCCATTCATTTATTCATCTATCCATGCATCCATGCATTACGTTCATTCATTTGCCCATCCATCCATCCATTCAACTTTCCATGCATCCATTCATTCATTCATTCATTTGTCCTCCCGTGCATCCGCCCATCCATTTCATGCATGCATTCATTCATTCAACCATCCATGCTTGCATGCATCTATACATTCATTTATTCATATATTCATTCAGCCATCTATGCATTCATATATGTATCCCATTCATCCATGCACTCATCCAGCCATCCATGTATCCATTCATTTATTCATACATTTATTCATTCATCCATCTAGGCATTCATCCATAAATCCATTTATTCATATCAATCATTTATGCAGTGCTTATGGAGTACAGAGCTCCACCCTTGATCCTGGAAAGGTCTATGCATTGTGGGCCCCAATGGATGCTGTGCCACTGAAGGACATTTCAAAGAGTCCAGTTGGGGTATTAAGGCTTTAAGGATCACTGGTTGATCCTTTTGAATTTTATGATGGACAGAGAGTGACCCACCATGAATGAAAGGGATTCCAAAGTAAGCCCTTGGCCAAGAGTATCAGCTCTGACCTTCCCCTGACATGAGGCATCTCAGATGGTGGTCAGAGTTCGTTGGTTAGTGAGGATGGAGGATATCTCCTTTCTCTGCTTGAGGTCTGTTCTCTGTTGACTATAACTTTGGGTCTGCCCCGGGTCTGCAAAGCCAGATTTACTCATGAATTCCTTGGTTATTGCTCATGAACATTCTGGACACACTTGACCATTGGGTTTTCCATAAAGTTATAATGAGAGGTAGTGTGATACAGAGGAAAAGCATAGGATTTGGAGTCTGAAATCTTGTGTCCTAATTTCACCTTTTCCTTTTCCTTTATTTTTTCCCCAAAATCCAAGGAGGTGGGTCTTATTGTTATTCCCTTCTACTGATGAGAAATCTAAGGCTCATTGAGAAGGAACAAGCTTCTATCAGATGAGCTGGAAAAGGAAATGGCCAACCAGTCCAGTATCTTTGCAAAGAAAACCCCCAATAGGGTCAGAGAGAGTCAGACCTGGCTGAACGACAATAGCACCAACCTGTGTGTGGGTATACACAGACATATACATGTGCATATCTATCTATCCATCTGTATCTAATATGCAATAGAAAGAAGGTTACAAAAGAAATCAGACCAGAGTGCCTGGAACGAGGTCAGATGCGAAGAGGTGTCTCCTAAACTAGATCTTGAAGAAATGCAAATGTCTCCAGAAACAGAAAAAAATCAGTTTCTTTAAAGAGCACTTTGTAATTGAATCTTTGCAAGTATTTTGTGGGCTTTGGTAGGTTTATTCACTGGTACTTTTATGCATTTTGTAATTATTCAGAATGGAATTTCCTTTTCTTTGACTCTTAGATCTTGTTATTATATAAAAATGCTGTTGAGCTTTGAAGGTTTGTTTTATATCCTGAAGCTATTAATTTTCTCAATTAGTATTTTTGTTGATTCTCTAGGTTTTCCTAAGTATTTTATCATCTAATCAGCGAATAAAGATAGTTTTGGCTCCTCTTCACCTTTATACCTTTAATTTTTTTTCTCTTGTCTTATTGCTTTTGCTAGTATTTCTAGAACTATATCAATTAGGAGTGAGGAGAATAGATGTACTGACTTTATTCTCATATTTATTGGGAAAGTTTTTAGAGTATTCCCATTTCATATAATTCTTGCCTTTGGGTTTTAGATAAATACTTTTTATGATATTAATATTTATGACATTAAAAAGATTCCCCCTCCAAAAAAATTAAAAGGGATCTTTTATGCTTATATGTTCTTTGTAGGATTTTTAGCATGAATAAGTATTATACTTTGTCAGAACCCTTTTCTGCATCTGTTGAGATGATCATGGGATTTGAAATATTTTTGTTTTCAATATGCTTAATTATAGTGATTGTGGAAAAAGCTTTTTGATAGGAATAGAATTGTTATTTAAATCCAATTCAATAAATGTTTAGCCTTTGCTGTGTGCAAGACCTTCTGTTTCGTGGTGAGAATACAAAGATGTCTGTCTTTGAGGAATTGAAGCAGAAAAGATAAGAATCCTAGACCCATGGAATCCTAAGACAATAGCTCTAGAACTGGAATGGATTTCAGAGCCATCTAAAATTCTGCAGATGAAGAACCTGAGGCTAAGATACATATTTATCTTTATACACACACACACACACACACACGCACACAAACGTGCACAAATACACACATATATGGTAGCTAGGTAGCTCAACGAATAGTGTGCTAAGCCTAGAGTTAGGAAGACGCATCTTCCTGAGTTCAAATCTGGTCTCAAACATTTCTTGGCTGTGTGACCCTGGCAAAGTCACTTAAACCCATTTGCCTCAGTTTCCTTATCTGTAAAACGAGCTGGAAAAGGAAACGGCCAACCAGTTCAGTATCCTTACAAAGAAAACCCCAAATGGGGTCAGAAAGAGTCAGACTTGACTGAACAACAACAATAACAACAATGTGTGTGGGGGTGGGTATATACAGACATATACATGTGCATATCTATCTATCCATCTATTTCTAACATACAGCAGAAAGAAGAAGGTTACAAAAGAGACCAGACCAGAGTGGCTGGAACAGGTCAGATGCGAAGAGATGTCTCCTAAAGTAGACCTTGAAGAAATGCAAATGCCTCCAGAAGAAGCAACATCTCCTAAAAAGCAATTCTGACTATGTCACCTTCTTGCTTAATACACTTTAGTGGCTCCCTATTACTCTTGAGTTGGGCCTTGAAAGCAGCCTTCGTCCCACCTATATTTCCAGCCTTGTTCTACATCATGCCCCTTCACATACACCATTGTCCCACCCTGTTGACCTTCTTGCTGGCTCTCTCAGCTGATACCCCATCTCCCGTCTCTGTACCTTTGCCTAGAATATCCCCCCACATCAGAAATACTCCCATCTTCTCCCTCTTATAATCTCTCATTTCCTTTCAAAATCAGCTAAGAATCACCTGCCCTGTGAGGTTGTTCTTGTCTTCTATTGAATATATGACAGGATGCAAATCCACTTGAGCTATTTTGTATTGATTTAAAGAACAACCTTCTGCTCCCATAGTAACGCAGGGCAATCTCCTTGAGATCTGGGTCTACTGCAGCTTTGTACTTTCAGTTCTTGTCACATGGCAAGTCAGTTGATCAATGAGGGCAGTTTGGGGGATCACGCCAGAGGAGGCTGACAGTGATGTTTGAAAAGGAGCATATGGCTTGAGTCCCTGTGATCTGGTTCAGAACCTGGTGACGTGGAGCTTTGTGGGTTATGAGCCCACTTTAGACCTGTCCACGGTCCCTTTACTACTGGTTACCTTCCTACCTCGTGAACCTTCTGGGACCTAGCTTTAGACTTAGCCTATGAAGGAACAGCCCTGAGCTCAATCCGGGGCTGACGCCTGCCCAGAATTCACACCTTACCTGTTTGATGCTCCTATGTGTGTCCACTGAAGACTCTGGTAAATAGGGATGCCCCTGGATTTTACCCCCATAGTGGTTTTTCCTTGTAAAAAGTATGTAAATTAGCCTTTCTATTTGAATCCCATCTCCTCCTCCAACTCCTGATACTTTGAGTTAGGGTTTCCAAGAGGAAGGCCTGCAGCCATGATCCATCAGAAGGGGGTCTAAACACAGCATTCCTGCTGCCGAGTCACTGGCATGGGCTCCAGGTGCCTCTGAGGTAGCTTTGGTTAATAATAGGAAATCTTGAAAGAGAAAGAGGATGAGGAGGAAGAGGAAGAAAAGGAAAAGCAGGAGAAGAAAAGGGATGAGGAGGAGAAGAGAAGTAGTAGTAACAGTGATAATGGTGGTCCTGGGGGCCCCTTTTTGTTCAAGTTTTAGGGATGCCAAGGATTGCAGCGATGACCCAGAGTCCTTTGAGAGTCTAGCAAAGATAAAATCTAGGAAACCACATGGATATTCTTCCTTTCTCTAGCCATTTCACATAAACTCCTCATCTCTGCCTGTTTCCCCCAAGGTTCAACTCAAATGTCCCCTCCTTTGGGAAGCCTTCCCATGCCCCCCTACCAAGCAGCTGGGGAAGCTCCTTCTAGTTTTATACACATACACACATACATATATGGATATATACATATATTATTATAGTCTCCTTATACTTTGGGGTTCCTCAGTGGGCAAGTCCTGCCTTCTCTATTTTCTTCAGCATGTTAGAACGAGGCTTCTCTTGGCCCCTGCTGCGCTTGAAGCTTCTCGAGGACAGAACGCAGGGCAGGTTAAAATTTTGTGCCTGGGAGAGAACTCGGGTACTTTCAGTCCTTTGTCCTTATTTTAAGGAAGCCCCAAGCAGGGCAAGGGGCTTGACCCAAGTCACAGTGAGTTGGTGAAGAACCAGCTCCTGCGCCCAAGTCTTAAGACCCTTCGGATTCTTTCCACTCCCTCCCTGGTTTGTCATCCTGCCTTCTCCGATAGCCTTATCCAGCCACATTCCTGAGGGAGGGAATTGTGCTCCTGATCCGTGCTCATGTCACTCTCACATGGTCCTGATGGGCAGAGGCGCGGCAGCCCCAGCCAAGGATTTCAGTGTCTCTGCTGATAGCACTGACATTTGCATGGATGGGTCTGAGCAAACAGAGCTCTTTTGTAAAAATGAATATTTATTATTATTTTTTTAACAAATCAACAAACTCCCAGCTTTCTTCCCTCCCAATTCCCCATTCCCTTGAGGGAGAAACAAAAGTAAAATTCTGTTACAAATTTGTCGAGTTAGAGAAAATGATTGTCACACCAACTGTGTCTGAAATGTTGTCTCTCACTCCTCACTCTGGTCTACCTCGTGTCAGGAAATGGGAAACATGTCATCACTTTGACTCCTTCAGTTTCCAATTCTTTGCCATGGCAAAAGATATATATATATATATATATATATATATATATATATATATATATATATGTTTTACTCTTTCTTGAAAGGTAAATTTTTTTCCCTATAGAATTATGTTCAGTTTTACAAGTTAAGTTACTCTTAGACATAAGGTCATATCTTTTGCCTTCTGGAATATTGCATTACAAGCTCTCTGCTCCTTTATTGTGATAACTGATAAATCTTGTGTGATTTTGACTGGCCCCTCAGTTCACAAATTCTTTTGCTTACAGTGGTTTTCTTGTTTTGTTTTGCTTGTTTTAATTGGGAACTCTGGATTTTGGCTATTATGGTCCTGGGATTTTTCATTTGGGGATTTCTTTCATGAGGTGGATAGTTTCTATTTCCACTTTGCCCCCAGGTTCTGAGCAATGAGTGGTTTTATAATTTTTGGAAATCTGATGCCTCGACTTCTTTTGGCCAGGGATTTCATATAGTTTAATGATGGTTATATTATCTTTCCAGTTTCTCAGCTCAGTTATTTTTTTCTAGGAGGTAGTTTATAGTTTTTTTCTCCTTTTTGATTTTGTTTAACTATTTCTTGCTGCTTTACATAGTCATTGGCTTCTTTATGATCCATTGCAATTTTCAGGTAGTTTGTTGCTTATGCCCAGCTGATAATTCCCTTTATAATCCTTTCTTCCATTGCCAAAAAAGCATTTTTAACTCTTTTGTTTTTAAATTCTTGTTTCATCTCTTCCTGGAATTCTGTTTCTGAATTTGTTCCCAAGTGATGCTTCTCTGAGTCTTTGCTTGTAGGTATTTTTGGAGCCACTTTCTTCTTTTTGGTTTGTTTCTTGAGCATCCCTATCACCATAAGAGCTTTTTCTGGTGATGTTCTTTGACTTTGTTTGCTCGCTCCCTTGGGTTTGGGATTCCTACCCAGGTTATTCCTCTGTAGACTTTGGGAATGAGATTCTGCTGCGCTCCCAGAATCAGAACCAATCAGTGGCTCCTCATTGCTAAACTTGTTTCTTGTTGATACCCAGGCTAGGGCTCAGCATCTCATGTCATCCACCCCTGGATCCACCCCCTTCAGCCAGAATGAGTCACCTACAATGGGATAATGCGTGATAAAGCCACCCACTGGCCCTCATCCTCACCTCGCCCTCATCTCAGCCTTTAGGTGACTCTGCTGGGCATGAAACCTCATTGGCCCGGGCGCTCAGCCTTTCCCTGTGTGGGGATGCTCTTCACTATCGGTCCTGTCTATCCCCAGTATCCACAGCTCCCTCTGTTGCTCACCCTTTGCTGGCCCGGGCTGAAGACGGACTGACTGTGCTTTTGTCTTGTCCTTGGTGGGGCTCAGTCTGGCGCATTCTCTCCATCTCTGGGGAGGAGGGAGGCTAAACTTGCTCCTCCACCATCTCAGCACCACCTCCCAAAACTGTGGTGCTCAGAACCTTGACTCTTGCTAGTTGGGGGGCAGGTGCTGTTAGATTTACAGAGAGGAGATCGAAGACTGGTGACAAGGATGAGAGGCTCACAAAGCTGAAGCCTCCTCCTTCCTAAACGTCCCCCAAAGATCCTCTTGCTTTTCCGGGCACTTTGCGCACGCTGCCTTTTTATCTTTCATCACAGACATGGTAAGATCCCAGGGTTTAGTACTGGGTGGAACCTCAGAGATCATCGGGCCCAGCGAGGGGAAGGGGCTTGGCCAAGTTCCCAGGATACTTAGTGGCAGGACCGGGACTTGGTTCTTTGCTTGAGAACCTGGCAAGGGGAGATGTCTCTGCAGGGGCCACGAGTGGGTACCTCTTTGGGTTGGGCTGGGCTGGAGGAGCAGAGCCCCCTGGGGTTCAGCCTCTCTGTGCCCCCTACCCCGTTCAGTGGGTGAGCAGCCGGCAGGGCAGCCTCTGGGTGCACCAGAGGGGGATATTGCTCCAAAATATCCACTGCTGGAGGAGTTGAAGGGCCCTGGCTTCGGGTCTCCGTGAGTGTGGGCTGGGTACAGCTGAGCGACACGCAGCTCATCAGTGATCTCACGCCTGCTTTGGGGCTTTGTTGCGTATCTTTGGTCTCCAATCTGTGCCATAGGGGATGGAAAACTTGGGTTAGACTTTCACCTCCAGCACTCACTGGGCAAGTCACTTAACTTCTCTTACCCTCAGTTTTCTCATCTGTAAAATCCATCACAGAAATGGTGGGAGGATCAGATGAGCTCAGGAAGGAAGGCGCCTTCTCCAGAACCCTAGAGAACCGTGGCCCTCTTCTTCTGGGTTTTATTAGGGGATCTAGGGGAATTGGGGGAGCTCAGCCTGGAGGAGACTGAGGGACCCCCCATTGTCTTTGGAGCCATCCTACATGAGAGAGATCTGACTTCTCGACCCTGGAGAGGAAAAGGAGCCACAATGTCGGGGCAGGGGAACGGCAGAGAGAGCTCTGGGGGAGACCTTCCTAAGCAAAAGATGGCCCAGAAAAGTGCCCCTTTGGTTGGCAGGGGGGCAGAGGTCAGGAGACCGTGGCCTGACATGACTTTCTGAGGCTGGGAGCGACCAGCGCTCCCTGTAACTGGGAAAGGGAAGCTCCAGGAGGTTATGCGGAAGCCCAGGGTCTCCAAGCTAGGAAACCCCAGAGGCTCCGGACTCAGAGCCTGGGCTCTTCCCACCGGACTGCTCGGCCTTAGAGAAGGGGGCAGGAAGGTGGCCTGTTCCAAGGGCCTCAAAGGATGGTAGAATCCCGTCAGGCCAAGGACAGGGTGGAGAAAGTCCTGTGAGAGGGAACCGGCCAGAGCCAAGCGAGAGGCAGGAAGGGCCTCCAGGGACCGGTTGGTGTGCAGGGAATGAAAAGGGACAGACTCTCAGAGGGTCAGGTAGGAGGGGGCGTAAGAAGCGGGTCTGGCAGAGCCTTGAAAGGCCAGATCCGCAGTCTGCTTTCCTTTCCTGGGTAGTAGGGCAGGGTGCGTTTGAGGAGCTGGGCCCCTGGAGCTCAAGGGATGGGAGAAGGGAGTGTGTTGAGGGGGAAGGGAGAGAAGAGGGAGGGGGCAGGAAGGGTGCTGGCTGAATGTGACAAAAGAAAGGAGGAAAAAAAGTGTCTTTGAGCCAAGTTCAGTCAAGCCCAGGGGCCACTCCCAAGGAGCAGGGCTCAAATATCCCCCGAAGGAAAACACCCAGATAAAGGGGAGGGGGCCACTGCAGGGGCCCCTCTGTCTGCCTGGGCCTTGGGCCGCCATGCCCGCGGGGCACCTCACCGCACCAGGTGATACCCCTGCCCGGCCTGCGGGTGCCCGTCGCCCACACTCCCAGCCCAGAGCCCGGCAGCGTTCAGCAGAGATCTCAGGCAGAGGCTTCCAGGGGCCTAGTCAGGGTGGAAGGAAGCTTGAAGGCTCAGCCTCCCCCCTTACCTCTTCATAGCCTCCCTCCTCCCTGAAATTGCTCCCCAGTTACCTCAGGGGCATCTGGACACAGGCTCTGCAGTGCAGGGGCTCCTGGTCCCCGGCACAGGCTGTGGGGGTTGGAGCTCATCCGGCCCACCCTGATTTTGCAGGGGAGGAAACTGAGGAAACTCCCCGAGTTTCAAAGGGACCAATCCATTGTCATATGGGTAGAAAGGAACATTGTCCAGGATGCCATTGGGATGGGGATTTCCCCTTTTTGAGCTCTGCCATTAGTGGATCTCTCCTGAACCCTTGGTCCAGTGATCTTCTCCGGGTACCAGCAGCTGCCCATCGGGCCACCCACTGCCTCGCTCGTTGTTGTTAGGGCTGCCCCTCTGCCATCTCCAGGCACTCAGCTGGCACCTGCTTTCTCCACTTCATGTTTTACTGAGCCCTGGAGCTGGCAGGGCCTCTGAGACTGGGACAGAACGGCCCGACATTACCCCCGGTCTCCTGACCTCTGCCTGTGGCCCCCGACTTCTGCTTGTGGCCCCCGACCTCTGCCTGCAGCCCCCCTGCCTCCTGGAGGGGCCTGGGCTTTTCTGGGCCATCTTTGCTTAGGAAGGCCTCCCCGGGAGCTTTCTGCCCCCCCCGACATTGCCGCTCCTTTTCCTCACTGAGGTCCAGAAGTCAGATCTCTCTCTCGGGGGCTCCAAATCTGGAATACGACTGGAGGTCTCGGCCTCTTCTCCGGGCCAAGCCCCCCCCCCCCCCGGCTCTCGGTTGCCCCAGTGTGGCACTCCCCAGGATCTCAATGCCCTTCCTAGCAGGTTTTTTGTTTGCTCATGTTTTTTCTGGTTATACACGGATATTAACTTTTTAAACACCCGTTTCTTCATGCCTCATGTTTCCGTGGGCCCAGAAGCGAGCAGGGCTGCAGATCGGGGGGTCTGTCTGGGCTCCCCCCTCTGTCGCCCTTCAGTGCTACTGCCGTGGGCTTCCATGGGACTCGGGGTCCGTCTAAGGCCGGGTCTCTGTGACGATGACGTCTCCTCCGCCTGTGACGATGGGATTTCCCAAAGCTAAGTGGTGAATGGAGACTTCGTCCCCCCTTAACCATCCCCCGGTGGTTTGTCCCAGTGTCCTGGCGCTCCAGGCGATCAGTGCAGCCGGACCCCGGCCCTGATCTCGGAGACGCTCCAGCATTGAGAGAGAAAGGTCACCCTGTCGTCTGTGTCAACGGGGAGACTTAGAGCCGAGAAGGGCCTGCTTCGGATGCACCTGAGGGAAGTCTCACCCATGGATGGGGGGCAGGCACAGAGTTCCCGGAGCTCCCCCCCAGGAGGCGGGGTCTGTGCTGAGCTGGTACTTAAGGATTGTTGTTCCGGACCCCCCTGCTTCGTTCTGCACATAGTAGGTGGTCAAGAACCCCCTGGGTCCGTGAACGAACGGGCGCCCAAATGCTCTCCAGGACCTCGAGCTACTCCCTCCCCCATGTGCGGCATCCCTGGGCCTCCTCCCCCAGGCAGGCTCCAAGTCCCTGGGCTCCTGCTCTCTCCTGGGGTTGGTTCTCCCCAGCAGGCCCTCAGCCAGCAGCCTCTCATCCTGTAATAATAATAACAATGCCACTTGTGCCATAATGTGTGGCTTACAAGGCATTTTACAAATGGCTCATTTGGTCTTCCTCAAAACCCTGCTAGGTAGGCGCTCTTATGATTCCCATTTTACAGATGAGGAAACTGAGGCAGAGAGAGCAGAAGTGACTTGCCTGAGGTCAAATTTGAATATAAATCTTCTCGACTCCAGAAAAGGATCCATTTCCTGGGATCTTGGAATAAATGAAGGCAAAGAGGGGGGGCCTCCTCCCCCTCTCCAGGGTGTGGCCAGCTCCGGGCCCCATTTTCTCAGGCCTCGGGACAGCTTGAGTCACCTGACCAGGGCCCAGGACTTGGAGATAGCAGGGACCTGCCTGACCCTGGGCGACCTTCAGGCTTCTAGGGGGTCAAAGAGGACTTTGCCTGGGACTCCCCAACTGCAAGCTTTGGATTATACATCCAGGGCTGGATCCTCTGTGTGTGAGTATGTGAGTGAGTGAGTGTGAGAGAGTGTGTGTGTCTGTATAATCCTCCTCCTGGCCAGGGGATGCTCTCTATGGGCAGCCCCCTCTGTCCCAGGTGTTCTTGCCCCTCCCATGGTGTGTCTCCTGACCAATGGGAAGCATTGTGGGGGGGAGCTCCCCATTCCTCCTGAGAGCGCCTCCCCCCCCAGCCCCTGGGCATCAGAGAGCTCTGCCCCCAGGGCTGCCGGACCCGGCTGAGGGACCCAGGCCTTTCTGGGCAGCCCCGAGTGTCCCGATCCCTGACTTCCTTCATGGCAAGAGTAGCGGGGGCCACATGAACAATGGTCCTTCTTGGACCAGGGTGGCTCCCGTGGCTTCTAGGAGGCCCTTCCATGGGCCCGGGACCTGCCCTCAGCCAGCGCCCGGGGAGAGGGGAAGGGGAATCGCATCCCCCCCGCACTGGTGCCACAGATCCCCAGGGAGGACCTGCTTGTTTGGACCCAGTCTGACCCCCCCAGACTCCTTGGGGGCAGGCCTTGGCTTGGGTGCCCAAAGCAGGAGGTGCCTAATAAATGCTTCCTCCCCCCCGACTGTTGTAGAGGGGATGGGCTGCAAACAGATGCAGGGCCCCCCATAGAGTGTGGCTGGGACGTGGGAGTCCTGGGTCCTAATTTCAGCCTGGCCACCAGCTAGCCGTGTGACCCAAGACGTGTCGCTGGGACTCGGTTTCCTCAGTTTCCCAGATGCCCCTCAGGAGCCCAGAGGATCCTCTAGCCCATTCCCCGGGGCCCCTGGAAGGCCAGGGAGAGCTGCCAAGGCTGGACGTCCCTGCGTGTCCTTGGGGGGGAGGTCCTGTGGGCGCCAGCCCTCCCCGGCTGCTCACCCCCTGCCACAGGCCGGGCCCCGAGCTGGCACCCCCCGGGCTTATCGGTCCCCACCGGTTCCTACTGGGAAGCAAAGTCACTGAGCCCTTCAGTGCCAGGCGACTCCCCCAGCTCCCTGCTCTTATCGCCCTGGCAGGGAGTCGGTGTTTGTTTAACATCATGGAGCTTTCTCCATGGGCCCGGAGGCCCGGGCTGGGGGGCAGGGTGGCCAGGGAGCTGCTTCTGGGCTCCGGGCTTTTGGGTGCTGCCAGACTCGTGGGTCCTTGGGAGAGATTGGGAAGGTGGCCTGGACTGGCCCCGAGCTGGTGCGACAGGAGGCTGTGGGGGGCAGGATCTGCACCTGGCTCCGCTCTGTCCCAGGGGCAGGGGAAGGGGCCAGGCCGAGGTGGCCAAGCCGAGGGGCTCTTGCCCCGTCCCCAACAGCCTCCCGAGAGCCCACTGAGGGTGAGGCCCCGGGCGAGCCAGAGACGAAGGCCATCCTCCTCCAGCCCCATCCGAGGGTTCCAGGTCCGGGACCTCCCAGAGGCCTTGGGAGCCCCCCACCATGTCATCTAGGCGGCCGTGGAAGCGCTCAGGCCGGCCCCCAGCCGAGCTTCCCGGGGAGAGGGGCAGGGCAGCAGCCCTCCTGTCCCTCATCTCTCACTTTGCTTGTGGGAACAGCCTTGGAAGGAGGGACCGGAGCCGGGGCGGGGGCTAGAGCTTCCTCCAGCATCGAGCTTTGCTTCCCTCCCTCCACCCCTGGGCATGGCACAAATAGAAGTGCCCAGATAAGGAAACTGAGGTAAGGCCATTCTTGGGAGCCCCAGGTGGGATTCGTACCCAGAGCCCCACTGGCTCCCCTCGCACCCGTGCCGTCGGCCGGCCCCGAGTCTCTCCCCCGAGCCTGTGTGCAATCTGCTGGCCTCGCTCCTCCAGGTCATGTTTCACAGGAGGGGACATTATTGATCAGCTCTGAGACCCGGGGGGCCGGCCAGCCTCTGCCCTGTGGGAGGCGCTGCCCTTGCTCTGGGATCCCAAGGTTAAAGCTGCCCCACCTGAGAAGGACTTTCTGCTGTGACAGCAGCTGCCAAGAGGCTTTTTCCAGAACAAACCCCAGCCCCAAGGGCTCCTGGGTGAGGGCCAAGGACCATTCCCTGGGCCAGGTCTCCTGACCGCTGCTTCTCGGGATCAGCTACCTCGGGGTTACGCTGGGGGATCATAATGGGTTCCCCCTGGCCCAGGGGTCATTCCATGGCCAGGGGGGGGTCATTCCATGGCCCTGGGGTGGTCATTCCATGGCCTGGGTGCCCCCTCCCCATCAGTGTTTGTCAGATTGAGCCAGATCGGCTTTGTGCCCTCACTGACCGTTTGGTGTCTGAAGGCATTCGGGCCCCAGCCTTCCATGTCCCCGCCCACTGGGCCCCCCGTCCTCTCCAATGCTAAGGTTCCAAGTCTTCTTGGACCCAGGATCTGGTCACCGACCTCCCCCACCCCCTGCCACCCTGAGCCTCAGCCTCTGTCCCTGACAAAGCTCGGGAGGCGCTGGGCAGCCTCCCGGGATATGTTTGGGGCAAAGGAGCCCGGGGAAGGGAGGGTGGCCGCAGCTCATGTTCGGAGTCCAGGATTCTGCAGTCTCTGGGGCCAGGGCCCTGCTCCTGGGCAGATGCCCGCTGCTGCCTGCAGGCCGCAGAAGGCTGAGATGTGGGGACATGGCACAGCAGGCACATCTGCCAGGGAGGATGGCGGATGCACTTGGTGCCAAGGCGCCGAGTGCCCTGGGCGTGCTAGGCCCACCAGTAGCCTCCCTCCCTCCCTGCCGGTGGGGGCAGGTGCCTTCTCCCTGTAGGGGGTGGGAGCTCCCTCCCAGGCTGGTTGCTGCCCACCAGACACCCAGGCCTGAGCTCAGCAGAGCAGGCTCCTCATGCTCCCACTGTTGTCCGGCTCAGAACATCTTGGGCTCATTTTCGCCTCCAGCTCAGTGCAAGAGGCCGGGGCTGCGTGTCAGCTGCTTTCTCCCATTAGCCTCTGCACACAGCAGGCAGCTCCTCTCCCCATTTTATGGATGGAGATGAAGGCGCCAGTGGGGAAGGTGGGCACGTCACGCGGGGAAGGTGGGCACGTAGCACGGGCACGGGCATGCCTGGCTGAGCCCGGTGAGCTCCCGCCTCTTTCCTGCTGCCTCCGTCCTTCCCAGCTTCAGCTGCTCTGCCTGCCTGGGGGGGACAGAACTGTCCCCATCAATCAGGAAGGACCTGCAATGGCCATGGGGCCTCCCAAGTGGCTTTTATTTATCTTGCTTCCAGGCCTGTGCTTTTCTGGGTGCTCGGGGCAAGGGCGGTGAAGCACCTGCCTGCTGGGGCCCAGAAAGGGGGAGGTGGCCCCTGAGAAAGGCTCAGGGGCTGGCCCAGGCTTCTGCTAACCGCCCACCTTCCCCAAGGGGTTTTGCCCAAGGAGGGTCTGTGGCAATGCTGGCAAGGTTCCCCCCAATGGGCACTGGGTGCGCAGCTGGTGGAGGCTGAGCCAACATGTGCCAACTCGAACCTGTCTGCTCGGCCTGTCCCTCTTCTGGCCTCTCAGAAGGTGCCCGTGAGGGGCTGAGCGGCACCTCCTCCGAGCTGGCCCGGGTCCTTGCCCTTCCTGGCCGCCAGCACGTGCAGGGAAGCCTCCCATGGCTGCGGGACATCGGCTCCATGATGGCGCCTGAGCAGAAGGGGCGCATTAGCTGAGCTCTGAGCAGGGACATCTCCCTGTGGCCTGTGGGAAAGGGGTCCCTAGCGGAGGCCCCGGGGATCTGTGGGGGTTCCTGTGATGTGTGACTTTTTGCCAGTGACTCTCGTAGGTGTCAGATGTCTAGGTGGGAAGGCTGACTCGCACCCTGGAGGTCAGAGGGAGAGCCCTGGGCCACAGGGAAGGTAGAAAGCCTGACCAATGAGGAAGCGCCCTCCGCTTAGGCCGGAGAGCAGGCGGGCCTTGCTGAGGAGGTTAAATGACTTGTTCAGGGTCACCCAGCCAGCAGGTAGCACAGGTGTGACTTGGATCTGAGTTTCCTGGGCCAGCACCTTCCACCATGTAATCGGGCCAATGATGGAAGGTTATGGGGACAAATGTGAACTCTTACTCTGGGGTGAGCAAGAGCAGGATGGGGAGCGGGGAGGTTCTCAGAGAGCAGTGAGGGGGTCCTCCCTCCAGTCTCCGCAATCGCCACTCCCCTCAAGTTCCAGCCATCCCACAGCCTCCCTTGAGAGTTCAGAGGCTTTGAAATGCATTCCCCCAGCCAGGTGATCCTGGGAGCTAAGCTTGTTGAGGCCTCAGCCTCTAGGGCCTGAGGCAACTCGGTGGGTGGGGCCTGCCAGACATCGGGCACCAAGGACACGGCCATCCTTGAGGGGCCTGGGAGCCCCAGCCTGGCAATGTGCCAGGGAGCACAGCCTGAACACCTGCAGTGTGCCAGACATTGTGCTAAGCATTGGAGATGTGAAACTATAGTTATTAAGCACTTACAGTGTGCCAGACATTGTGCTAAGCATTGAGGATGCAAAAACTATGGTTATTAAGCACCTACTGTGTGCCAAGAATTGCAATAAGCATTGGGGATGCAAAAACGGTAGTTATTAAGCACCTACTGTGGGCCAGGCATTGTGCTAAGTGCTAGGGGTACAAAAGGAAGAAGACATGGTCACTGCCCTCAGAGTTCTCCCATTGGAGCCTCATGCCTGAGTTTCTCGGGGTTTGAGATCTTGGCAAGGCAGGAGATTTGGGCTCTGAAGGGGCCCCAGGGATTTCCCGCTCCTTTCTCTCGGACCGGCCTCTGCATTTTGTCCTCTCTTCCCATCTCTGGCTTCTCTGACTCGATTCCCCTCCCTCCCTCCTTAAATTTTGGTCCAGTGAGAGCTGGTGGGGTCTGTGGGATGACGGGGACTCCCTGAAATGAGTCCAGTGTGGAAACGTCAGATGGGGCGGCAGCAGCAGCCGGGCCTGCCCGGGACCACCTCTGGGAGCCCCTCAGGCTCAGTGACCTTCACCAGCCTCCCCACCTCAGCAATATCAGATTGGGCACAGGCCCAGTGCCGGGGCTCACGCCAGGCCCTGCTATCAGAGAGCCAGTGTTTGCTTCCTCCGGAGTTCAGAGCTGCCAGGTCAGTGGGTATGAATGTGGGCCTTGTGGGCCTTGGCAGGGCCTCTGGGAAAGGTGATGAGAGGAGGGCACTTTGGACGCTGCCTTAGGTGCACGCAGGTGGTCGGGCCTGGGGGAGCTGCAGCAGCCTCGGCCATGAAAGAGCTGGCAGCTGCTATCCCTGAAGCCAGGGGGTGTGAAGGGGAAATCTGTGGAAGGCTGGCAAAGGGCAGCAGGGTGCCGGGCGTTAGGGACCATGCCTCCGTGCACCGTAAGGGGCGGGTCAGTCCTCCCAGAGCCCCCACAGCTGGGGACGTCTGAAGGAGCTTTTGCTGACGCAGGTGCTGCTTGTGGGCTGGGAATGAGATAAATTGGGAGCAGAGGGAGGTCAGACAATGCAACGGCCTCTCAGTCTCCTTGAATCACCATCATCCTCTCACAAGAGGAGAAGAAAAGCTCTAGCCGAGGTAAAACAAAGTTCCATATTGTTCCCCACACTGTGGGCCTGAAGGACAAACATGGGCCAAATTCTCTCCCAAAGTGGAAGATGCTAGAATCTCACCCAGAGGCTGATGAGCCCCTTTTAGCTTCCTGGAAAAGTTCTAGACTATTAAAGGGATGGTTTGCAGATCTCTAGAAAGGGAATAATGGCACGGAGCCTGCCAGAGTTCTGCAAACACGGGCCTCGATGGCCGCCAGGGTGGGCTGGGTTGGGATTTGTGGGGTCGAGGAGGCCTCTGGCTTTTTAAAGATCTTTCTCAGAGACATTGTCGGGGGAGACTTCCCACATGCTCACCGGGGGTTCGTTGTCCACTCGGACCACCGTAAGATCTAGAGGGCAGCGCCCCGGGCATCTGGGCCGACACCGTCCTGGCCAATATTGGCATCAATGACTTGGTATCGGGTATGAGTGGCAGGCGCCCCAAATTTGCTGATAAAAAGCTGAGCAGGACGGCTAATACTCATGTGTATTAGAGTCTGGAGTCCAAACCGTCTGGACGGTCCAGGAGGACGTGGGGCCAACTCTAACAAGAGGGAATTTAAAATACAATACACAATGCCAAGTATCACACTTGGTTTGACAAGAGCAAGATGGGAACGTAGATCCCATGATGGTTGGGTGGATTACAGACCCAAGCATGGGCTAACTGTGGTGTGGGGACGAGACCCAGAAAGGCAGCCTTGGACAGTAAGGGGGTCCTGGTGCACCCCGGAGGGAGGCGGGAGCTGGGGGGCATTTCCTGGTCCCTCCAGCTAAAGATGCTCTCCCTGCTGAGCAGCCCTTCTGCCTTACACGTGCCTCCGTATCACCATAGCTCCCCCAAGGAGCCTCCCGGGAGCAGAAACTCCTTTCTTGCCCTTCACTAGACTGCTTTTCTTCATTTGGAGCAAGGGCCCAACAACACTTTGACCAAAGCCTTCTCATACTGCCCGGGAGAGGTGGATGAAGGAGGACTAATGGTCGAAAAGCTAAGGGCAGTGAGACTTCCTGGGAGACGGCTAAGAGCCCGACTCTTGCTCTCTCTTGGCCCAAAGAGCCCATACCTGGGTCTTGGATCAACCAACCCCACCCTGTAAAAACTAAGCCCTCCCCCAGCCTGTGGCACAGCTTTGCTTCCTGAGCCTCCCCAGAAATGGGTAACCTGGGCTCCTCAGTCCCTGTTGTCCTGGCCCACAACACTCGCCCCGATACCGCTGGGGCCAGGATCGCCACTGTCCGTTTTCCAGGCTAACATCCTCCCTGTCCTCCTTGGGGCAATGGGGAGGCTGCCAAAGAGGATGGCAGAGGGGCCCATGTGGGCTTCTCCTGGCCAGCCCAGCCCAGCAGGCTCCCCTGGGGCTGCTTCTAGCATCCTGAGGCTGGTTCCAGTCCGTACTCCTGCACACAGTAGGACTTCCCATGCTCCTCCTCGGCACTGGTCGCACATCTCTGCTTCACTTCTAGATACCGTTTTTAGGAAGGGTCAGGAAAGGATTTCTGAATGGGCACCAAAGGAGATGTGCCAAGGCCAGATGCCCACTGATTGGCTTTGGAGGCAGGGGGCCTGTGTGAATGGCCCCCTCAGGTCCTCTCTAGCTTGGAGAGTCTCGGCTTTTTGAAGTTCAAAGTCATGCTTGGGGCAAAGCTCCCAAGAACCCAGAATATCCGGGGGGGGTCTGTGGTTTCTGGGGGTGGTATGTATGTATGTGGGAGGTGGGAGTGAGAGCTGTGCTCCCCCAGCACACTTTGAGTAGGGGTGGGGTGACTGACCAGAGAGGAGTAAATGGGAAAGTTGGAGCTGGTGGAGCTCCAGAAGGGGGTGGGGCTGGGGGTTTGCTCCATCTTTCTGGAGTCACCCTTTCCCCCCCTCCACCCCCCAAGACTTCACACAGCCTTTTGTTTCTTTAGTGTCTCCCTCCCCCATCCTCCCTCAACCTCAGCGCCTCGCTCCTGCCTGCGTCTTGGTACTGCTCAGTTTTGACTTTTCATTGGACGAGATGGAGGAAGGAAGGGCTCCTTGCTGATGTCTTTGTTCCAAGTTTGGCAGGTGGGTCTGGCACCCTGGAAAGTTCTGCTGCTAGAATGTTCTCTTTGGTCCAACCATATGGTCTCACCCATTTTAGGGATGGGGAGACTGAGGCAGTTCAGAATGGAGTAGCTTCAATGAGTCCCTGCAGGGTCAGTTTTCTCTTGGCTGCCTCACTCTTCTGCTGGGCAAAAGCAGTGGGTGGTAATCCTTGTGGGATGTGCAGGAAAGACGACCCTCACCCCCACCTCGAAGTGTGGAGGCTGGGTCCTAGTCCTGGCCCCCATGTGACTTTGGTCAAATTATTTAAGCTCTTGTGCCTCAACCTCCTCTTCTGTAAAAATAGGGATAATAATTTAATTCTGCAATCGATAAGGTGCCTCTTAGGTTCCAGCTGCTCTGGGGATGAGAAACTGCAAGGATGATCCTGGCCTTCTAATGGTGATGATGATGATGGAGACAGCAGCACTTATATATTTTTATGTCTGTGAAACACTTTACAAACATCTTGAGAGTCTCAAAGGAGACACAGTTTACATCTGGCCCCCCAAAGGTTACATCATTTTCCCCCAAAAAGTTTACATCAATTTGATCCTCCCAACAACCCTAGAGGTTAGTCCTATTATGTTACCATTTTACAATTGAGGAAAACTGACGTAAACAGTGGTACTTGCCTGGGGTTGTGCAGATAGGAAATGTCTGAGGCTGGCAAGTAGATCTCAGACTGGGTTTCTCCGGGGCAGGCCGGGCAGCCGATGGGGAGAGAACCTTTTGGCTCCGAGGAGCAGATCTGAAGCGATTTCTCAGATTTGAGGTGGCACCCGAAGGATTTGGAAAGGCCTTATTGAATCCCAGTCTTAGCCGTGATTGAGGGAGCCTCTAGCCAATGTCCTCTTTTAACAAATCAGGGAACTGAGCCCCAGAAAGAGTGGGGGAGCCCCGGGATGAGGCAGCAGGGCCAGGGGCCCAGCTGAATTGGCTTGGGCACTGTTTTGGATTCATGAAACCAGAGGATGTTGCAATAGGCCAGTTCTTTCATTTCCAGATCTGAAATCCAAACACACCCCTTTTGGGGCAGAGCTTTGTTTTTGCTTTTCTGCTGCTGTTGGGGATGGGAGCCAGGCGGCTGAGTAGAGGAGGCTGCTGGGAAGCCGAGGACTTGGGGGAGGGCGGCTCTTCTGTGACCCCTTGGCCTGGGACTAGACCGGACGAGAACGGGGCAGGCAAGCGGGCGGGTCTCGGCAGAGGGGAATTGTCTGGGTGCTGTACTGAAGGGGTCTGAGCTTTGGGAGCTTCTAGGAGCACGAATGTCTGTCCTTATCAATCCTGTCTTCCCTCCCCCATAATAATGAGGAAATAAAATTCGAGTCTTGTGTAAGGGTCTGAATGGAACACTCCCTGTTCCCGGGCTGAGCTGCCCAAGAGACCCACTGGCAGAGAAGGGGTACCCTGGGGGAGGGGCAGGGACGTTCTGGGAAAGTCAGCGTGCCAGGGACAGGGAGGGACTGGTCTGTGGGGAGGATCGGGGAGTTAGGAATAGAGTGGGCCCAGCTGACCCAGGCTTATCCTGCTGTGTAATGTATCTCTGGGCTCACCCGTGGAGAGGAAAGCCTCTAGCTCTGCTGCTAGGTGCTCCTGGATGGGAGGAGTCTTTCTTAATCCTCTGGGGATCCTGGGGCCTGGAGTCCTGGTCTCCCAACGGACTGTGAATCAGAACTCGGTGTTCTCAGGTTTCTTTTTATTGGGGAGGAGCAACGAGCATTGAATGAGTTCTTACTATGAGCCTTGTGTGGGGCTACAAATATGAGTAGAAAGAAAGGGAGGTCCTATTCAAAAGCTTCCTAGACTTATGTATATAGATATATATACACAGACAGGGGAAGACCAGGCATAAAAGGGTACTAAAAAGGGAGGCAGGTGGAGAGGGAAGGTGCCCTCCTAGGGCATGGTGTCAGGCTCTAGAAAGTCAGAGCCAGAGCCAGGAGGGGAATGACGCTTGGCTGGCCTGAGCCCCAAGTGGAGGAACTTGCCAATGGGAGAAAAGCCTGATCTGACCGAGGATGCTCCAGGGGGAGGAGGGAGGCCCCGGGAGCTGTTCCAAGGGGAGACAGCAGCTGAGCAAGCCCAAGAGGCTGGCATTTTATAGGTGTAGGAATCGGGTTCAGAGGGATCAATGAGTTTCTCAGCAAGTAAGTGCAAGAGCCAGGATTGCGAGCTGGATCTTGCTCCCCAGCTCCCCAGGATTCAGCGCCAGGCTCAGTGGGCTACCTGCTGGATGGCCTCTGGACACTGCAAACTCAGAGCGTCCCAGCCGGGCCTCATCCTCTGCCAACTGCCACCATATGCTCAGGGCACCTCCCAGGGCCGAGAGTCACAAGCCCCATTATGCGGGTCTCTTCGATCCCAACCCTGAATCTAAGCCTTTGTCAAGGCCTCTAGATTTCAACAGCAGCATCCCTTGTCAATTTCCTGCCTCCCTCCCTTGCAGGATCTCTCATCAGTTTCATTTCTGCAACACTTCTGGTAGATTTCGGTTCCGAATCATCTCTTGCCAATTTCACTTCTCTCTCTCTTGTCCCATCTCTCATCAGTTTCACCTCTGCAACATTTGTGGTAGGTTTCACCTGTACTTGTCAGTTTCCTGTCCATCCTACTCCCGCATCTCTCATCCATTTCCCCAGTGCAGCTGCCTTCCCTCCCCTGCTCTGGGGGCAAAGCCTCATCTTCTCACACCTGGACAACGGTTAGAGCTCTGGGTGGGGCTGCCCGCCTCGAGGCCCCTCTCCAATCTCCGTTCCATGCAACGATTTTCCCAATGGCAGATCTGACCGTGTCACCCCCTCCTCGATAAGCTCGTGGCTCCTTATTGCTTCTGGAATAAAATGGAAGCTCCTGTTTGGCAGCCTTCCTTTCAAGCCCAATTACGCATGGCTACTCTTTGCGCCTTCTGTAGTCCCGCTAAAGGGTCAGATTCTATAAACATTTAATGTGCCTACTATGTGCTAAGGGCTGGGGATACAAAGAAAGGGGAGCACAATCCACAAAGGGGGAGGTGGCTAGGCGCAGGGCAGGGTAAAATGCTTGGGGAGGGGCTACTGAGGAAATGTAAGCTTCAGAGTTGATGTGCCCTTCCAGGAAGATTAGCATGGGAGACAATGAGGAAGTCCAGGGGAAGCAGTGTTTCTCACAGGCCATGTTTCCCCCCATCTCGTCACTTTTGCACCCTGCCCTCCTTGCCTGGAAAGCAGTCACTCTTCAGCCTTCCTTCCTGGAATCCCTAACTTCCTTTAAAAGTCAAACCACGTATTATCTCCTGCACATGACCTATCAGTATCCCGCCCCCCCCCCCCATTCGTTTTCTTATTTTTTTTTTTTTATCGTTGCATTACCTGGGCAGATGCATCCCCCAGTGGAAAGAACACTCCCCTAGGGTAGGAACTGTTCACTTCTCGTCTCTGTTGTCTCAGTGCCCAGCATAGTGTCTGGCACATAGAACTTAATCCTCCTTCACTAATTAATTCTACTTCAAGTTCTTTCTGTTACATGAGCACACGTACAAACAGGAATCGTCTGGGAATCTGCGGTCAATGCATACGGTAACCCTTGTGGTGGAGGGTGGGGAGCGAGTGGATGGAGACAGGAGACCTGGGTTCTGGACTTAGTTCTGCCCCAGTTGTGCATGAGCTTGGTGAGTCCCCATTCCCTTCGGTGGCCTCATTGGCCCCTCTCTACAAAGAGGCAGCAGGACTAGATGGCCCCTGGTTCCCAGCCCCCTTGCTTGGGGTCCATTCCCAAAGCTGCCTAGTGACCTGCCCGTAAACTGTCTCTGCCTGGCCCTGGGCACCAGCCGCTGATGGAGAAGGCAGCCTGGCTGCCGCTCCTTGTTCTCCTGGCGCAGCAGACCTGAAGGGGTCCCCGCCATGAGGCGAGGCGTCCAAGCTATGAATGGCTGCCCAGGTGCCCGTTTCAGAGGGAGGCAGGAAAGAAAGTCAGGGTTCCAGCCCTTCTTCGTCATTAATTTGTTCAAATGTGAACAAATGTTCCATGTGTAACTGGCTATAATAGGCCCAACAATTTGGTTTTTTCCCCACTCTGCACGTCTCCCACCTCCTGGTCATTTTCAGGGAGCAGGCTGGCCCCAGGTCCAGGTCTGGGGCTGTCCGGTTCTTTGTCTTTGGGTCCGCTCCAGTGCCTGCCTGGGTGGGCTTTAGTTCCTCTGCTTGTTGGCTTCTCTGGACCTCAGTGCTGGCTTCTGTATAATTGGCAAAGTATTTGTTTTTTATCCTCGATAGTGTTTTATTTTTTCTAAATATACATAAAGATCATTTACAACATTCGTTTTTCTAAGATTTTGTGTTCCACTATGAATGGATCCGGCCATTCTGGAGAGCGATTTGGAACCATGCTCAAAGAGTTATCAAACTATGCATCCCCTTTGACCCGGAAGTGTTTCTACTGGTCTTATATCCCAAAGAGCTCTTAAAGAAGGGACAGAGAGTCATATGTGCAAAAATGTGGCAGCCCTGTTTGTAGTGGCCAGAAACTGAAACTGAGTGGAAGCCCATCAGTTGGAGAATGGCTGAATAAATTGTGGTATATGAAT
Source organism: Sarcophilus harrisii (assembly GCF_902635505.1). NCBI lineage: Eukaryota > Metazoa > Chordata > Mammalia > Dasyuromorphia > Dasyuridae > Sarcophilus > Sarcophilus harrisii. The sequence goes on from NC_045431.1 coordinate 235,858,643, forward strand.
GTTATGGAATATTATTGTTCTGTAAGAAATGACCAGCGGGATGAATACAGAGACTTGGAGAGACTTACATGAACTGATGCTGAGTGAAATGTGCAGGACCTGGAGGTCATCATACATGGCAACAACAAGACTATTCGATGATCAGTTCTGGTCGACGTGGCTCTCTTCAACGATGAGTTGATTCAGATCATGTTCAGTGATGAAGAGAGCCGTCTACACCTAACGAGAGACCGTGGGGACTGAGTGTGGGACACAACATAGCATTTTCACTCTTTCTGTTGTTAGTTGTTTGCATTTTATTTTCTTAGGTTTTTTTTTCCTAGATCTGATTTTTCTTGTGCAGCCAGATAACTGTATGGATATGTATATGTATATTGGATTTAACATATATTAACATGTATGGGACTACCTGCCATCTGGGGGAGGGGGTGGGGGAAGGAGGGGAAAAGTTGGAACAGAAGGTTTGGCAAGGGTCACTCATGCATATGTTTTGTAAATAAAAAGCTACAATAAAAATAAAAAAAGATTTATTGTTGCAGATTTTCCCCTCCTTCTCTTATTTCCCGTCTGCCCAAAGGCACAAGTAACATGATACAGGTTAAACATATTTCCATATCTGTCATGTTGTGCAAGAAAAATCAGACCGAAAGGGAAACAACACAAGAAAGAAAAAGCAAACAAACAAAAGGTGAGGAGACTGTTCTGATCCTCATGCAGTGTCCACAGCTCTCTCTGGGGGGCATTTTCCATCCCAAGTCACTGAATTGCTCAGAAGAGCCAAGTCTGTCCCAGGTGATCACTTACAATCTTGCTGTTGCCGGGTACCATGATCCCCCGGTCCTGCTCACTTCCCTCAGCATCAGTTCCTGTCAGTCTCTCCAGCCTCTCTGACGTCCTCGTTTCTTACAGAACAATCTGCTTCGTAACCTTTGTCTACCAGAACTTCTTCAGCCATTGCCCAGCTGAGGGGCGTCCATTCCGTCTCCCTTCCCTCCCTTCCCTCCTGCTTACAGAGGGAGCCAGGTTGCGGCTCTGCCGCTGAGCGTGAGGGAGATGGGCCAAGGGCGAGGGCGAGGGCCAGTGAAGGGACTCCCCGGTGGGGAGGAAGGAGAGCGGCTGTGTCCCAGTCAGACATTTATCAGGTGCCTACTAAGTGTCGGGCGCTCTGCACACCAAGGGAGAAGCGAAGCTCTCTTCCTTCCCGGACCCCACAGAAGCCATGGGCTGACACGAGGGGACCGTGGAGGGGGAGTTTGTGCGGCTGAGTGGGGGGCAGACCGAGATGCACAGGATGGTAGGGGAGCTCCCCAGGGAGCCAGAGGGGGAGAGAGAGCACGTCCTGTGCACAGAGACAGAGCCTCGGAGAAGCCTGGACTTGGGAACGTGAGGAAGGGCTAACAGAGACCTGGAGGGAGGGAGAAAGTCATAGACATCCCCACCCCCACCCCGCATCCCTGCTCCTGTTTCTCAGATGAGGTAACTGAGGTCTGGAGAAGGGGCCCTTCAGGGCCTGGCAGGGATCCCCCGTGAGAAGCGGCCCCACCCCCATGAGCCTTTGCACGGCCGCTGTGAGGAGAGTTTGGCTTCCCCCGGCCCCTGGGACTTTGACTCTGGCCCTTGGACTACTGCTAGGGGCCTCCTTGGGGCCCCAGTGGAAGAGGAGCACAGGGGGGTGGGGTCCCTTGGGTGCCATGGGGGGGAACCTTTGGAGACAACGCAGAGTTTGTGAGGGGGGTGATCCCGGGAGCCTTCCCCGGAAGGGCAGGGTGGGCTGTGGGGGGCGGCGTGCTGGGCCCTGGAGCCGGGCAGACCTGGGGGCCATCCCGCCGCTCCCTTCTGGGGGCCTGGAGGCCCTCCCCTCCTTGTGAGCCTCGCTTCTGCGAGGGCCTTGGGGGCCCCTCCTGGGGTCCTGGGCGTCCTCCCCCCTCCCCCGGGCCCAGCAGTGGTGACGGCTGCCTGCCCACGGCTCGTGGGCCCCAAGGAGGAGGCGCTGCCAGCTTCCTGAATAATTTAGCTGCCTCTGGTGCCCGCTGTCTGTCTGTCGGCCGCGGGGCCCGGGCAGGGGGGCCGCCATTGGCTGACAGTGGGGACAGCTGCTCCCTGTGGCCGCCCAGCCCCCCCCTTCTCCCGGCAGGGCTGCGGGGAGGAGGGAAAGGGGGAGGAGTGCACCTGCGGGGTGGGGGGAGGGACATGTGAGAACGTGTACGTGTGTGGTGCACATGAGCACACGCGTGCAGGGCGGGCCCAGAGGTGGAGGGGAGCACAGCAGGAGGGAGGCCCGGCGTTGGGCCCACTGGTACAGGTCTCAGGGGCCCCTCTGGGGGTCACTGGCCCCGGGCTCTCTCCCTTCTTCATTGGGGGGGGGTGAGGCTGCCCATGCCCGATAGTGTAAGCCACACTCGGCACCTGCGTTCCCCCACCGCTGTCCTCCATCCAAGCATCGCCTCTCTTCCCAAATCACTTTCGCTCTCAGTGTTGGGGCGGAGCCTGTGACCCTGAGCTGGGTCCCCACTGTGTATCCGGGGCTTCTTGAGGTGAAAAGGAACCTTCTTTACCAATGTCCTCAGGCTGGGGGAGGGGGTGATGAGGGTAATACACACATGTGAACAGTGGCCATGCTCCCTGAGGGGAGGGTGATGGAGCCCCATGGGGGGGGAAGGAGCCCCGTGGGGAAGGTGATGGAGCCCCGTAGGGGGAGGCTTTGCTACCATCCCCCCTCAAATGAATACAGAAATGTAATTCAGGAAGTTGCCCCCTGGCCGGAGGGGCAGCCCAGGCCTGACCTTGGTGGGGCTGGCTGGCTGGCGGCAGTGGGAGGTCTCCCGGGCACAGCCGGCACCCTGGGGCTTTCGGGGATGGGGGACCCTGCCCGCACCAGGGTCAGAAGGATGCGAGGCTCCGGAAACCCCGACTCTGGGCCTGAGCTCTCCTGGGGGTTCGGGGGGAGCTCGCATCCTGAGGACTCCTTTGCTTGAGTGAATCAGAGTCTCCGGGACTTGGGGATGCGGCGGCTTCCGTTTCCTGCCCATCAGCCCCTTTTTTCTTAGTTCTCTTTTCCGAAGGCCCGGCCCGGCCGCATGAGCTGCACTGGCCAGGAAATGGGGGCAAAGCAGCCGCGAAGTGGCCAGAGAAGGTCTCCAAGGCTCCGCTCGGCGGCCAGAGGGGTCTCCGAGGCTCTGCGGGCGCTTGGCCCCGTCCAGGTGGTGGCCCCGGCCCGGCTCTGGGAGCTGCCCCCGCCCAGGGGTGTCAGCACCGGCCACAGCAAAGCAGACTCTTCCTGGTCCCATTCGGCTGACTCTGCTTGAGGCGGGGGGAGGGGAACGTGCTGGTCCCAGGCCTGGGGGGCCTGTGCTCCTTGTGGGGGGCCTGGGGGGCAGCCGGCCCCGGTGAGTGCGGCTCGGTGGGAGGCGGTGGAGACCAGAGGCAGGCATCTCTGAGTGGGGGAGGGGGAGAGCCTTGACCCAGGAAGGCTTCCTGGAAGAGGGGGCTTTGAGGGGCCCCCTATGTGGCTGTGCTGGGTCCCAGCCCAGGTGTCCTGGGCACAAAGCTGCTTCTTCCAGCTTTCTGGAAATGGTCTGATTCACGTTGTCGGGGTCGGGGCCCCTAGGGCGTTCACCTCTGATGGCTGCTGCCTCCCCTTCCCCTGAGTTTTCTCGGCTCTGGGATTCACGAGCTCTGGGGGTCCAGAGTTTGGATCTCTCCTCACCAGGGTGGGGTGGCTGTGGGCACATCATGTGACCACAAAGCTCAGTTTTCTCATAGGGAAGATGGAGCTCACTGACGGCAGTAGCCCTTGCAGCTCCAGTGAGGACTTATGTGGGGGCCCTCGGTCAGCCCCGTGCCAGCCGCTTCCTCCTGGCACCTTCCCGAGAGCTGCCAGGCAGGCAGGGTGCTTCTCCTGAAGGACGGAGGGTGAGTCCCCTGACTCTGCTGCTTCCTCACTGCAACCTGGGACCGGGCCCTCCGAGCCTCAGTTTCCCTAGTTGTAAATCAAGGCCGTGAGGAGCAGCGGAGCATGGGCAGGGACTTCTTTTTTTATCCCCAGCGTGTAGCACAGTGCCTGGCACACAGTAGGAACTTAATAAATGTTGATCGAATGAGAATCTGAAACCATCCCAGCAACCTTGTGGCTGATGAATCTCCGCCTTCCACACTCACGCCTTTTCTTGGCCCCTTTCCGAGGGTGAGGACCAAGGCTGGAGTCTGAGCCAGGGGCCTTTGGGGATGGGGGCGCCCAGCCTCTCTCGGCCCCGCCCTCCTCCGCAAGCTGGCCACGGTGAGCGCTGGGCGACCGGGGCCGAGGTTTCCTCGTCAGCTTCCTGAGTCCTCGGCCATCTTTGACAGTCGCTGGGCAGGGGGCGGGCAAGGAAAGGACGGGGTATTCCTGGGGGGCGGGGAGCAGAGCGACAGGCCCAAGAACCGCATGGCCCCGCATTCCAGCTGAGCCTGGGGGGTCTCGGGGTGGGCTCCTGGATCTCGGGGTGGGCTCCCCGGTCCCACGCAGGATCACCAAGGGCTCCTCGATGTCTCCTGGGCCTTGGTGCCCTGGGCGAGGTCTCCTGCTTCACCGTGGCCCGGTCCCTGGAGACTGGGAGAGGGAGGGGCTCCGTGGCTCTGAGGGCCACAGCTTTCCAACGGGCAGAACTTTGTGGGCCTTGATTTGGGCCGGAAGGTCCCTGCATGGGGCAGCCCTGAAGGGGCTCGGGGTCAAGCGCAGGTTAGACCAGAGGGCCCAGAGAGTCCCCAGCCCCCGCTCTGAGCCTCCTGAGGTGACCTCATCAGCATCTTCCCACTGCGCCTGAGAAAACAGGAGGCGCCCACTGTCTGCTGCCTGAGGTCTCTGCTCAGGGGCCTCGGCTGCCCCAGTAACCTTGGGAGAGCCAGAACGGAGGCAGCTGGGACCTCCAGCCTCAAGCCCTTAAGAGCCGCTCTCTTCTGTAGAGGAATCTCAGTGCCTTCATCTGTAAAATGGGATCCCAAAGAGAAGCTGCCCCAAGGAATCGCAGCAATGGAGTGGGACGCCAGGGAACCCTGGCTAAGGTGGGAGCCACGATGGCGGCTGCCCGGGCCCCAGGTCCAAGACAAAGCTGGCCTGTCCCGACCCAGGCAACAACTGGATTTGGCAGCTGGTGCCCCGGTTCTGCCCGTGTGGACGCGCCTCGATGACACACGTCCACAGCTTCTAGGAGAACAAAGGGGAAGCCTTGCGGAGGGGAGGTGGGCGGCAGCCGCTCCCCCTCTCTGTGGCCTCCTGTACCTCACATACCCTCCTGACTCACTCCCCAGGCAGGCTAAAGGAATCATTCCTGCCCTGGCTTCCTGCCCCGGCCCGAGCGGGACATCCTCGTCCCAGCCCACGGCACGGATTCTCGGCATACCGGTCCCCACCTAGAGGAGCCGGCTGTTTTGAAAACTGTTTTTGCAGCGAACAAAATGTGTTTTCTTCCCCCTCCCCCTCCAATAAAAGAGGAAAAACAAATTCCTTGCAACAATGGTGGCAATCAGGTAAGGCGGCTCTCCCAGGCGCCGTGTACCTGCCGGCCAGCTTCGTGAGTCCCACGCACCTTCTCAGGGGAGTGGCGCGTTTCTCCCAGAATCCTCCGGAGCCCCGCTTGGCCACTGGGTTGCTCAGAGCCCATCCATGTTCAAAAATGTCTGTATTATACTTTATGTAAATCGTGTTCCCGTCTCTGGTCACCTCACTCGGCATCGATCCGTGAGTTCCCATCTTTTCGTTATTTCTAGGGGCACGATGGCATTCCACTCCGTTCATTCGATCCTAATTTGTTCAGCCGTTCTCCAGTGGGTGCCAAGCGCCTCGGATTTCGGCTCTTGGCCACTGCCAAGAGAATCACTGAAAATGTGTTTCTTCACACGGGGCCTTTTCCTCTCTCTGGGATCTCTTTTGGACTAAAGGTCAAGGAGGGATATCACTGGGACAGCAGGAAGTTGACTTCTTAGTGCGTTTGGGGAGCAGATACAAATTGCTTTTCAGAGCGGCCGGACCAATACATAACTCCACTAATAGTCATAATAGGAACATCATATCATTATTATGTCTGTTATTATGGCAACAATAACAGCAAGTACATATAGAGCTTGTTAAGGTTTATGGAGCACTTTGCATATTTTATCTCATTCGACCATATACCTGTTCTGTCCCATAAATCCTCCGCCATTTGCTATTTTTCCTTTTTGGCTACATTACCGATATAATGGTGAGGTGGAACCTTGAAGTAATTTTGATTTACGTTACCCTCTTCATGAGCTGGAATGTTTTTTTCATATAGTCATTGAGAACTTAGAATTCTTTCTTTGAAAATAGACTATTCATGTCTGTCCACCTTTGTGCTCGTAAAAGAAGTCCAGTGATATCTTCTAAATGTAAGCCTAAAACTGCTTAGCTTGAGAATATTACTTAGAAAAAAATGGTGCTTCACTAAAATATTATGAATCCAGTTGAAGGGGCTGGATCACCATCAGATTTGTCTCCCAGATCTCCTAAAACCAGCTTGTCCCAACCAGACCTGAAGGGAAAAATTTCTATAAAGCTGACCTTACTTCATCCCTGTTTCCTCCCAAAAGATAAAAAAATAATCCAACACCCCCCCCCCCCCCCCCCCAAGCAAACAAGACTATTCGTATCATTTGACCATTTGTCAATTAGGGGATGGCTCTTATTATAAATTTGAATCAATTCATTATATATCTTGAAAATGAGACCTTTATCGAAGAAATTTCCTGTGAAGACTTTTCCCAATCACTTGTCTCCTTTCTAATTTTAGCTGCATTGGTTTTGTTTGTATAGAAACTTTTGGATCACTATTATCCATTTAACCTCCCATCTTCCTTGTATCTTTTGTTTAGTCAGGTACTTTTTGCTTTTTCATAAATCAGAAAAGCTATTTCATCCTGGCTTCTTCAATTTGTTTATGATATCATCTTTTCTGCCTAAGCCATATATATCCCTTTTCAGCTTGTCTTGATATATAGTGAGATTTGTTGGTCTAAACTTAAGATTTTGGGGAATAGTGAGTTTTTATTATGTTAACTGAAGTCAAATTCTAGGCTACTGGGTGCATTTGTTTCTGTACCTGATCAATCTCTTAAATTTATTGATTTCTCTATTTTTTTTAACAGCACCATATAGTAGTATAGTTTCCAATAAAGATCTTATTGGAAAATTCTCTAATTTATTCCCTAGAGGAAACTAGGGAACGAATGCTAGGACTGGAGTCAGGTAGACTCGTCTTCCTGAATTCAAATGTGACCTTGGACACTTACAGCTATGTGACCATCCTACACAGAGTACAAATTTGGAGTCTAGAAGGCTTGAAATCAAATTCGCACCTCAGACCCTGTTTGCCTCAGTTTCCCCATCCTTAAAATAAGCCGGAGAAAGAAATGGCAAACTACTCCAAGATCTCTGCCAAGAAAACCCCAAATGAGGTCACAAAGGATTGGAAATGACTGAAAATGACTAAACGACAAAGTACAGTTTGTGACTGAGTGTGGCTGGACCTCTTTTCTTCCAACTTCTTATTATTTCCCTTGAAATTTTAATTTTTTATTCTTCCTAGTGATCTCTGTGACTCTATTAACTAATCCTTTGGCAGTTTGATAGGTAAGGCTCTGAATAAATCAAGGAATTTAGGTAGTGTTGTCATTTTTATTAGACTGGCTCAGTGTACCCATGACCAATTAATTTAGTTCTGTCTTTATGTAAAGAGTATTATAGTTCCTCTGTGTACTTGGTAGATAGACTCCTATGTATTTTATATATTAAATGAGATTTTTTTCTCTAATTCTTCATTCTGGAGTGTGTTGGTAATATCAAGGATCAAATAAACTTACTTATAAATTGCTGTACTAACTATAAAACAGTGTATGAATGCTAGCTATTAGCTACAGAAATGCTTATGATCTATGTGGATTTATTTTTATTTTTATATTTTATTTATATATAATATAATACTATTAATGATTATTTATTTATAGTAAAGGTAATTTATTTATTTTTATTTTAATTATTTCAATTAAGTTTTTATTAACTTTCTAAAGTTCTCTACGCAAACCATCATATCATCTATAAAAAGTCATAATTTTGCTTCCTCTTTGCCCATACTTATTCTCTCATTTTGGAGATATAGTCTTATTACATATAATATAGTCAAATATAGTCTTATTACTATAGCTAACATTTTAATAAAATAATAGTGGTGAAAATGAGCATTTTTGCTTTATCCCTAATCTTATTGGAAAGTTTTTTCTATTTTATTCCCTAGGGGAATTTGGATAGTGCACAGAGTGCTAGGCCTAGAGATCTTTCTGAGTTAAAATATGACCTCAGACACTTACTATGTGACCTTGATTGCCTCAGTTTTCTCATATATAAAATGGAGATAATAACTCTCTTCCAAGATGTTGTGAGGATCAAAATAGATATTTGTGAAGCACTTAGTCAGTACCCTGCATATAGTAAGAGCTCTATGCTGTCATTCAGTCATGACCCCATTTGGGGTTTTCTTAGTAAAGATACTGGAGCAGTTTGCCATTTTCTTTTTCTGCTCATTTTACAGATGAAGAAAATGAGGCAGATGTAGTTAAAACACTTGTTCAAGTTACAGAGTAAATGCCTTGAGTTCACATTTGCACTCAGGTCTTCCTGACTCCAGGCCTGGTGCTCTAGAGATGAAGCTTCTTGTTGTGGAACAGCCAAGAGGCCAGGGACACTGCATCCAAGAGGATGTGGAGGGGAATAAGGAAGGAGGGAGCTGGTGATGGAGGGCTTTGAAGGCTAAACATTTTGTATTTGATCCTGTCAGTGATGGGGAAATGCTGAAGTTTATTGAATAAAGGTTGATGTGGTGGGATCTGAACTTTGGAAAGAGTACTTTGGAGGCTGAGTGGAGGACGGGCTGGAGTGGGAAGAGACTTGTGGCTAACAGACCCTCCAGTATCTGTAGCAATAGTCTGGGCATGAGATGATGAGGGTCTATATCAGGATGGGAATTATGTCAGAGGAGAGAAGGGGGGGAGGACTGGAGAGATGCTGCAGAGGTGAAATGGACAGAAAGATGTTGCAGAGGTGAAATAGAGAAGGAGATGATCAAGAGTTGAAATGGACAGAAAGATGTTGCAGAGGTGAAATGGATAGAGAAATGTTGCAGAATGAAATTGACCAGAGATACGATAGAGGTGAAATGTTTAGAGAAATGCTGCAGAGGTGAAATGGACAAGGAGATGCTGCAGAGGTGAAATGGACAAGGAGGTGAAGTGAAATGAACAGAGATGCTGCAGAGATGAAAAAGATAGAGATACTGCAGGGGTGAAATTGACCAGACATGCTATAGAAGTGAAATGTTTAGAAAGATGCTGCAGAGGTGAAACAGAAATGTTGCAGAGGTGAAATGGACAGGCCTTGGCACCTTATTGGATCTAGGGAGTGAGAGATAATGAGGAGTCCCGGATGCTTCCAGATTGTGAATCCAAGGGCTTGAGAGGATGATGTTGCCCTTAGTAGAGATAGGGAAGTTGGGAAAATGGGAGGATTTGGTAGGGAATGATAATAAATTCGGTTATAGACAGCTGGAGTCCAAATTATACTGACCAGCCAATTGGAGATTTCTGAAAGAAATGAGAGTGGGGATGAACATAGAGGTTATAACAGTATCCCAAGGTGATGTGGACTGCCTCAGTAGGTGGTGGATTCCACCTCATTAGAGATCTCCAAGCCGATGTTGGATGCAACACTTTTGGGGGTCGGGTTCTTGTAGACGAGAGCAATGCTTCAGGATGATTGGACCAGATGCTGTGAAGTCCTTTCCAGCTGATGTGAGCCGCTGAGATTCTGGGTTACTGAAATCAGAGATGTCTCATATAGCAGTCAGAAATTAGGTTGGGCAGGAGTCATTTTCATCTCTCCTGGTGCTTCGGAAAGGGGCAGAGAGAATTCTGGGCAAGAGAGATGAGGAGTTGACTGTAGGCTCTCATAATGGGTGGTGGCCCCTGTGTCAGAGCGGAGAGCCTTCTAAGAATAGATCGGGCTATTTTTGGAGCATACTTAGTTGTCAAGGAAGGTAAGGGCCGTGCATTCCTTGATCTGTGGTGGGTCATCTCACTGCTGCCTTCGACAGCACCTTCCAAAATTACGCTCTCAAGAGGTTGCTTATCAGTGAGGGGCAGGGGCAGGAGGGCCGGCATAGAAGCGCCAGTAGGGATGTTATCAGTGTCCCAGTACATGCCAGCCAAGAGCCAGGTCTCCCCAGTTGCTGGGGTGCCTCAGAACAAAGGGAGGGCCCTTGGGCACCTGCTCTTGGCATTGTAGGCGGATGGAAGGTTCATTTTCCTCATCCTGACTCGTGTCTGGGCTCCTCCTCTAAACAAGTCATCCACCATCTGTTCCCTGCTGTGTTCGGGGAATCCGGCAAAAGCAGCTGGATAGGCACAGTCCTGGAAACAGCGAGGCTCGGAGCTGGGCTCCCTCTGGACCTTGTGGCATAGTGGGAATACCAGGGGAGTGTCCACCTTGGGCAGCTCGGACCTGGCGGCTGTGCCTGCCCCGTGGGCAGCTAGTTCCTGGCGGCTGTCCCTGCCTCTTGCTCCAGGCCTGGCCCGTTCTCTTGGATCTTCACCCGGCCCTCTCCTGACCTGGCACCTTTTCTCTTCTCTCATGAGGTCTGCCTGACTCATGCCCGCTGTCCCCCCTCTCTGATGATGCCCTTGGGTGATCTCAAAGGTGAATTCTTCAGAAGTCCTGGGATTGCTTGATTTGCAGCCAATGTCCCTGGAAGGATTTCATTTTTTTAAATGAAATGGACCCTTGTTTCAGGCAGAGACTTGGGGCTGGTAGAGCTGGGGCCACCAAAGGCGGCTGAAGGGGAGGAGAGGTGTCCCCTGCCTCAAGATGCCCCCGACCCCTCCTTGGGGACTCGGGGAATGAGAGAATACATATTTCAGCCCCAGGCTGCAGGGAAGGGGGAGCCGGGGCTCCTCCTCAGGGTGGGGCCCATCGGGAGTGGCCGGGCATCTTGGAGGCGATTCCTTGAGGGGCTTCGATACTTATTTAAAATGGTGATTTTTGACGTGGCCAGGGTGGGTAGAGATCGTGTGGTGGGGGTGGGGAGGGAGGAACAGAGAGCCTCAGAAAGAGCCCGCAGCATCTGGAAGAGAAGAAAGTGCCGACTGATCTTTGCCCCGCCTCCATACTCTGCCCCCACGAGTTTCAGCCTGCTTGGGTCTATGGGGAGTGGGAGCCTCCCTGGGCTCCCCCAGGGCCCGCCACTGTGACATCATCTGCCACTCCTGGGGGACACCCGGCCCCATGGACCTGCCTTTCCCCCCCCCCCATCACCCCGATTAAGCTGCTGAATGCGGATGGGGGGACTTCTGGCACGGAAAGTGAGGGCCCGTCCCAGGAGGTGCTGAGGGCCCCGTCCCAGGAAGTGCTGAGGGCCCGTCCCAGGAGGTGATGAGGGAGGAGCTTAGGCTCTGAAGCAGAGGGATTCTCCAAGCCCATCCGCTTGGCTTACTGATGGGGAAACTGAGGCCCACCGAATCACGTGCGGCTCCTAAGGGGCAGGGCTGGGATTGGAAGCATCATGGGACAGTGGTGTGACCCATCCGGATACAGGGGAGCATCCTTGCTAAACCTTGCCCTGGGGCTTAGGCCTCGGGGGCCTGGGTCCACATGGAGACAGGGGGGGGAGGGGGGAGTTTGCCAGGGGAGGCCAGGAGCGTGAGGCCAGATTCTGCTCCCGGAGGAGGAGGGCGAGGGTCTGTGGCTCGTGCCCAGAGCTGGGGGGAGGAAGGGGGTGGGGACAGGAGCTTGTTTTGAGCTGGTCAGCTTCTATGGGCCTCCTTGATGCACCTGGCGGCTGTTTACTCAATGCTCATTGGCTGAGCCCGGGCCCTGCGCTTTCCCTGGGGCCGGGACTCCTTTCTGCCGTTGGGTCCGTTTGTCCCTGCTCTGGAGGGTGCCTGAGCTCCGGGGTGGGGGGGGGGAGGCAGCTTCCCCAGAGCGCACCGTGGGCAGGGGCGCTGCCCCAGTGGAAGAGAGAGGTGGGGGGGGTGGGGCTTGGGAGACGGGGGCCCCGGCGCCGGGGCCTGGGGGTGACCTCCCTCCTTGCTCAGCCAGGGAACTGTGGGAAGGGTTCTCAGGGAGCTTGGGAACCCGTGGGCAGCGCCCGCGGGGCTCTGGGCCTGAGCAGTCTGGGCTCCGTCTGGTGTCCAACAGCCCATTATGGGGAGCGTGCGCCATGGGGGGGGCTCCAGCTGGGCGTGCGACTGACCTGTGCTGGGCCCTGGGGGGCGGAGGAGAGAAGCCCCGGAAGCGCGAGGCGGGGACGCAGCGGGCCGAGGGTCGCAGCGGGCTGAGGGTCTCAGGTTCTGGAGTCTGCAGAGATCCGGGAGATCTGGAGGGACCCGGAGGGCAGAGCCCGAGCTGGAGGCCCAGCCCCGGGTTCAAATGCCCCCTCTGCGCCCCCCCCCCCAGCTTGGGCGACTTCGCCAAGAGACCGCCCCTCTCCTGGTCTCAGTTTCTTCTTCTGTCAAAGGGGGGGATGGGCTGGATGAGAAGGTCCCTCCCAGTTCTAGGTTGGAGGGTTGGGTGAGGGGAGACGGATTTGGAGAAAAAAGGATAATTTCCTTTTCCTCCCTTTCCCCTTTTTCCTCCCTTGTCCCCTCCTCCCCTTCCCCTCCCTTCCTTTCCCCTTGAAATCTGTTTGTTTTGTGTATGTTTCTTTGCCCCTATTTATAGGGTTTGGGTGGTTGTCCCAGGGGGCTCCACAGGTGGTGGGGGGAAGTGGATTGGAAAAAGGGTTTTGTGGGGGGCTGTGGGGAATTGAGAGGGATTGACACCCCCACCCCATGGAGGCCAGAGTAAGGTCAGGGGGCCCTGTGTTGTGGAAGAGATGGGTTGAGGTGGGGGGGATTTTGAAAAGTGGGAAGGATTTTTGGTTGAGTGGGGGGACCAAGAGGAGGGGGGAGTTGAGGTTCCGGGGTATCCCTTGGTGTGAGGGAGGGAGGGAGTGGGGACCGGATTGTTTTTTCTTGTGTGACCCTAGGTTATGGGGCAAAGGGGCCCCCCAGTTTCCCCCAATGGGGGAAGGGGGAGAGGATGGTGTGGGCGGAGCCAAGTGTTTGTGGGGGGAAGAGAGGAAGTGGTGGGAACCCGGGGGAGGGAAGGGTGGCCCGTTATGTTTTTGGCAATATGGGTTGGGGGGATTGAGAAGGAATGGAGGTGGTTTTGTTTTAAGTTGGTTTCCCCCACCAAGGGGTGGTTTTCCCCCCTTTTCCCCTGGGTGTGGGTCCTGAGGGAAGGGGGAGGAGGGAGGGGATGGGAGGAGGGCCTAAGGTTTGTTGAGCCCCTTGGCGGGATTTTTTTCCCTTCCCGTTTGGTGGGTTGGGGCGTGGTTAAGGAGGTTGGCAAAGGTTGGGGGTCCAAAGGGGACATGGGGTGGAAGGAGGGGCCAGGGGGGTTTTAAGGGGAGGATGTTGTGGGGTTTGGAGGGGTTTGAGGGGGGTGGGAAGGGAATTTCCCTGGAAGTTTGCGAAGAGGAATGGGGGGGGTAGGAAAGCGAGTGGAGTGAGAGGAGGGTTTGGGGGGTTCCCTTGGGATGGGTGGCTGGGATGGTTTGTTGGTTGTTGGGGATGCCCCGTGAGGGGGGAGGGTTTGGTGGTTTTCAGGGGGTGACCTTTCAGGGAGTTTGGGGCCTGGGGTTTTCTCCCCAGAGTGGAAATTGCTTGGTTTTCTAGGGGATTGTGGGAAAAGGTTTTGGTGGTGAAGGGTGAAGAAAAGGGATTTTGGATTTTGTTGGGTGGTTTGGGGGGTGAGGGAGAAGTGTGGGGGTCCCAGGAGGGGTTTAGGTGGGTTAGCTTGGGGGGTTTTGCGGGTTAAGGTCTGGTAGGAAGGGGAGGGAGTTGACCCTGGTCCCTGGTTCTGGCCTTGGGTTTCGTGGCCCTGAGGCCCCCCCCTTTGGTTTTTGGTGACTTGTTTAACTGTTTTGGGAAGGGAATGATGGCCCTTGTGTTTGGACAAAATGTTTTTGTTTTTTTGTTTTAAAATAAAATTGTTGACCCCCTTTTGTCCCCGTTGTTTTTGTGTTTTCGATCCCCAAGTCCCAGACTGAGTTTTGTAAAGGGGCCAACCGGGGAAGCGGTTCCCGGGGCCCCACCCCGGGGGAGGAAGGGGAGGGGGTTGGGGGGGGGTTTTGTTTTGGTGTTGGTTTTTCCGGCCGGGTTTGGGTAGGTGGGGCCTGATTCCCAGGGGGGTGGGGGGCCCTTTTGGGGGAAACCCGAGGGGGCCCAGGGGGGACCAGGGAGGCCTTGGGTGGGGATCCCCATCCCCGGCTATTTCCCGTGGTTGAGGCCCTGTAGTGTGGGGTTGGGGGTGAGGGGCTAATAATAAAAAATAGGAAAGTGTGTTGTGGGGGGGGAGGTTTTGGGTTTGTGTGAGTGTGTGTGTGTGTGTGTGTGTGTGTGAGTGTGTCTGAGTGTGTGTGTGAGTATGTGTGTGACTGTGTGTGAAGGATGTGTGTGTGTTAGGGAGGTGTTGAGTGTGTTTTGAGGTGGATGTGTTGAATGTGTGTGGGGTGTGGGGTGTGTGTGGCGTGTTAGGGTGGTGGGCGATGTGTGTGGGGTTTGGTGTGTGAGTGTGTGGAGGGAGGGTGCCCAGCCCCAGGTTTTCACCCACAGGGACCCTAGGAGTGCCCGGCCTTTTTCCTTCTTGATGATTTTTGAATCCACCCCACACCCCACCCCAGGCCTTCCTTTAAGAGAGGAGGTCGGGCGCTGTCCCTGCCCCAGGACCCCGGGATGTCCGTGGGGACATGGGAAGTGACCTCGGCCGGAAGCCGGCTGGGGAGCCCTGGAAGCAGACAGTGGGCCCACCCCTGCTCAGGGTCCCCTCTGCACCTGGATCATTGACCCAGGGCCGGGCTGTGGGATGCTCTCCTTGGAGCCCCCAGCAGGGAAGGCCAGGGCCCCAATCAGGGCCCTTGGGAGGCCGGTCTCCCCAATTTGTTGTAAGGCAGAAAGAGTGGGGACCAGGAGGGGGGTTGGGGGGCCCAGGCACCGGGGGGGAGGGAGGGGAGGGGGTTTGAGGGGCCCTTTCCATGGTCAAATTGAGGGTGATGTGCTGGGAAAGGGGGGGGTTTCCCATTTGCCAGGGTTGGGCCTTGGGGAATAAGTTTTTTTTTGTTTGGACTTTTTGTGGCCATTTGGGGTTTTGTTTGGGATTGAGAAAAGGTGGGAGAGGGGAGTATGGAGTTGGGGAGGGGGATGGGGGGAGGGGAACCCTTCCCGGGGGGGTGGGGGCATTGGGAGTGTGTTTTTGGGGTTTTGGTGAGGGGGTGGGGGTTGTTGTTTTGGGGGGGGGGGGTAGGGGATGTTTGGGAAGTGGAGGTTCCCTGGGGCCCGGGGTTGGGGTCGGGGGTGGGGATGGAGCCCTCCCCCTCCCTTCCATGGGGGCTGTTTACCACAACCCGTCCGGTGTGTCCCTCGTTTTCTGCCTGTGTAAAAGGAGGGGGGGGCCCGATGTGGGTTTGGGGGTCCCCCTCCTTCAGTGCCCGGGCGTCCCTTTATCCCTTGGTCTTGGGGTGGACCCAGGCCGAGGGAGGGGCGCCCCGTACCGGATCCAGGTTTCCGGGTTGAGGGTGGCAGGGCATTCCAGGGTCACCTTGGAGCCCCTGAGCCGGCCCTGCACTGCCTAGTCTCCATGGGCCCCCAGGCAGCTTGGTCCTTCTCTGGGTCCCCGAGGAAAGCCCCTCCTCCGCCCCCCTTCCCTGTACCCGGGCCCAGCCCCAGATAAGCGGGCACTGAGCTGTGCCGGGGGGGGGGGGGGAGGGCGGCGCCCCCTGTCCTTGGAAAGAGCTGTGACCTCTGGGAGGAGGGAAGGCCGTTTCCCCCCCCCCCCGCGGCGTGTGCTGGGGTCCCTCTGCTGTCGGGGGGGGGGCCTCACCCCGGAAGCCCCTCCCCCTCCTCCTGCCGGCGCCCGCCCTGGCCCCCGCACATGGAGTCCCCCGGCCCCGGGTCTGTCGCTCCCCTCCCGGGTGGGTCTGGGGCCTCCTCCTGCTGACAGGGCCCTGGAGCCTCCGCGCTCCCTCTGTGGGCCCGGGCTCGGCCCTGAGGCCGGACAGCAGGGCCTGTGACCCGGCCTCGGGCAGCTGGAAGGGCCGGCGGGGGTGGGGGTCACCGAGGGGGGGGCAGAGGGGTCTGGAGCAGGGGGCGGCAGTGGGGGGCGGGGCGGCCCGGAGGGAGGCCCGCAGGTCGTGGTCTGACAGGGCCGCATGGTCCTTGGCCACCTCAGACCGAGCCGCTGACGCCTGCCAACCCCATTAGGCAGAAGGATAAACTGAGGCCCGTCCCTCAGCACGGCCCGGCTTGCAGGAGGGGCTTGGGAGCCGAGCTGACTGACTGCCGGGGAGCCCGGGCTCCGGCCGAGGCCGCCTCCATTTCCTGGCCAATGCTGCCCTCTTCCTGCGCAGGGGAGAACTTCCCTTCTGCCTGGGAGGAAGGGCGGGAGCCAGGGGGGCCGGGAAAGGGCAGCCTGCCTTGGGGGGCTCGGGTCTGGGGGGGTCTGGGGGGGTCCGGGGGTTCCCCCCGGGCCTTGGGCTGTCAGTCTGCCCCGGGACAACCCCGCGCCTCCGTCCTCCCGGGGGTCCCCTGTCACTGCCCCCCCCATCTGCAGCTCCTTCCCGGGGCCGCACCAGCCCCCCCCCCCAGCAGCGGGCAGCCTTGATGTGGCTCCTCTGGGCCCCCCCGGGCCCAGACCTGAGCCTCCCAAGCCCCCCATTTGTGAGTCCTCTCCCACCCTGCCAAGGGGCACCTTCTGCCCACCGGGCACATGGGGGGGCAAACGTGGGCAGCAGCCAGGGCTCCGGGGGGGGCAGGTTCTGCCCCCCTCCATCCCCCCACACATGGTGGGACCAGCAGAGCTTCAGGAGCCCCCAGAGAGAGGCTGAGCTGTGGGGGGCCCGGCAGGCTGCCCCCCCAGGAGTGATTGTGCGGGGTGCAGAGGGGTCTGTTAGCTCACACCCCCCAATGGCTCCCTCCCCTCCCCCGCCTGCCCCCAGCCCCCCACCATGTCCCCCCTCCCCCGCCTGCCCCCAGCCCCCCCACCTGAACCCCCTCCCCTCCCCCACCTGCCCCCAGCCCCTCCCCCCTCCCCCGGCCGGGCCCATCCCCAGCTTCCCAGACTTGTTGGGCGGGAGGCAACCTGGGACATAGCCTGGTCTTTGTTGCCACCTAGTGGGCAGATGGGGTGCTCAGCTGCAGGACAGTCAGAGGGCCTAAGGGTAGTGGGCTTAAAGGGAGAGGCAGGGAAGGGCGTAGGGGGGGCGAGGGAGCGCCCTCGTGGGCGGGGCTTCCCAGCCTGGCCTCTCCTGCGCCGTGGACTTTGGCCTCCCGGCAGTCCCTGACCCCCTTCTTCTCTCCTCCGGGATCCCCCCTTTTCTCTGGGCTCTGGGGCCCCCCTTTCTCCCGCTGGGATCTTCGTCAGATTCCCCATGGGGACAGATGTTCCCCCCCGGGGTTAGGAGGGAGGGGCCGAGAACTGCCCCATCTACAGTTTAGGGTGAGGAATTGGGGGGGGGGTCGTGATTTTGTCTGGGGGGGGGCTTTCTTCCCCTGGTGTAAAGTCCAACCTCCAGGCCTTCGGAGAGGGCGTCCCAAGGAGCCCCGGGCAGGCTTTGGGCTCCTGCTCCCCCGCCCCCCGAGGGCCGAAGGAGCCCCAGGGCCACAGCTTGGCGTTCCCGGAAATGCCCCCCCATGTGCCCAGAGACGCCCCCCCCTGTGACTGGAGATGCCCCCCCTTGGGGCTGCTTTGAGAAGCTCCCCGGCTGAATGGTGCCCGGGAGTCCCAGTGCCCCCACCAGGGAGCAGCGGGCACCTTGGGGTGCCAGGGCCAGCAGGCACGGGGGGCACGGGCTCGCACTGACGGGGCTCTTTCTCGGGCTGTTTTCCAGCTTCCTCATTGTTCTGATCTGCCTCATCTTCAGCGTGCTCTCCACCATCGAGCAGTACGTGGCCCTGGCCACCGGGACCCTCTTCTGGATGGTACGTACCTGCGAGAGGGGCTCCCCCCTCCCTCCTGGGCCGGTGCCCCTGCCCACATCCGCAGCCCCTGCCCTTCACACGCACTCCCAGCAACCTCTGGGGCAGCGCTTCCCTCCTGCCCACCCCCCCCCCCCGTGACTCCCGGGACTGGCCCCGTGGTGGTCAGCGGGGGGTCTCGGCCGGGTCTGTGCCAGGAGGACAGCTGCGGGGGAGCAGAGGTCAGGAGGCTGCCAGGCTTGGGCACAAACCGGGGGCCCCTCCTTAAAGCTGAGGCTCTCGGAGCTCTCGGAGAGAAGGTTCTGGGCCCCCCTGCCCCGCTGGCCAGCGCCCCTCCCCCTCTCCTGCCTATGCCAGGGGCAAGTCCCAGCATCACCTCTGCCCAAGCCCGTGGGCCCGGGCCAGGAAGTCAGGTCTGGGGGGGGCTGAGCCCTCCTGCGGAGGCCGCCCCCTCTGGGCCATTTCCCTGGTTTATGTGTTTTTGGAACTGAGTCTAGGGGGGCTTTGTGGGGAAAGCTGGAGCTTCCAAGGTGGGGCTCTGGGGGGCTGTGGGTGCTGGGACCTCCGAGGTGGGACATGGGAGTGTGGGGGCTGTGGGTGCCGGGATCCCCCTGAGGCAGGCTGAGAGTGCTGGGACCTCCTGAAGTGGGATGTGAGGCCGTGGGGCTGTGGGGGCTGTGGGGGACATGGGGCTGTGAGGCCGCGGGGCTGTGGGGGCTGTGGGTGCTGGGACCCCCCGAGGCAGGTTGTAAGGCCGCAGGGCTGTGGGGGACATGGGGCTGTGAGGCCGCGGGTGCTGGGCAGGGATTCCTGCCCGTGTGGCCGGGTCTGGTTCTAAATCGAGGCCGCATCTTGTGCTGGAGATTCGGGGGCTTCTCTATTGCCAAAGGGGTCACACAGCATGGGCCGGTGCCCGCAGTGCCCGTAGAGCACAGTGTGTGTGAGTGACAGACACTCGGAGAGGGAGAGGAAGAGGAGGGAAAGAGGGAGAACATGCTTGGGGGGGTGGGCAATGAGGAAGGGTCTCCTGAGGGGTGGGGACCCGGGGCTGCCCTGAAGGAGCTGGAGGAGAAGAGCGTTCCAGGCCAGCAGCCTGGCTGAGGGGGCGGGGGCTGAAATCCGGTTCCTGAGCCGAACTATTCCCGCCAGCCGGGTGGGTTTCCCAGCACCTTTTGTGGGTGGAAGGTCGGAGCCTGGTCTGGTGAGGGCAGAGGGGGCGTTGGGTGGGGGACAGTCCCGGGAAGGGGGGTGCCTCCAGTACCAAGCAAGGCCGGGCCAGGATGGACATGGCAGAGTGGGTGGGGGGCTATGGAAGGGCTGCACCCCCTGCCCGGCTCCACGCCTGCTTGCCCCCTGCCCGGCTCCATGCCTGCTTGCCCCCTGCTCAGATGAGGGATCTCCCCGGGCCAGGAGCAGGCGGGGAGCCGGGGGCGTGTGTCGCTGGGTCTGTGAGAGCTCGCCTGGGCCGGGCTCCCTCAGTTTCCCTGCCTGTCCGCACAGGGGCCCCTCCCCGGCTCTTGGCCGGGCCGGGGGCTCCTCGTGCGAGCGGGAGCGGCTCCCACAGCCTGGGGCCGTTCCCAAGCGGGGTCAGCGGGGCCGTCCGGGCAGGTGGGCCGCTCGCCGAGGCCCAGAGGAAGGGGGGCCGGCCAAGGCCTGGCCCTTCTCAGCGTCGTGGGGAGCGGGGAGCGGGCTGGAGGGCTGCCGGGCCGGGCCGGGCCCCAGATGGGGAATGTGCGACCTGGACGCCGAGAACACGATCTGGAGAGGGCGGAAAAGGCCTCCGAAGATGGATTTTCCCAGAGAGACCATATTTTTCCTTCTTTTCATAAGCGGCTCTTCTGGTGCCAGAAAGCTGCGCTCCCAGCATGATCTCAGCGCTCCGAAGGCAGCGTCCAAGGGGATTAGAGATTCTGCTGAGTGCGCCTGAAAGAATGATTTTCTTGGAGGAATCCTGTTTCAGAGCTGGGCCCGGCCCAGGACCGTTAACGGGCACGTTTTCAGACATGTGCGTCCTTGGGGGCGCCCGCAGCTGCACGGGTGGAAACGTGACTGCCGGCCCGGCCCAGGGGCCGCTGGGCTCCCTGAGAATGCTTCCCGGGCTCCCCAAGAACACTTTCCTGGGCTCCCCAATAGTGCCTTCCTGGGTTCCCCAAGAACACTTCCCGGGCTCCCCAATAGTGCCTTCCCAGGCTCCCCAAGAGGGCTTCCCCAGACTCCCCAAGAACACTTCTTAGGCTCCTCAGTAGTGCTTTCTTGGGCTCCCCAATAACACTTTCCCAGACTCCCCAGTAACGCTTTCCCGGGCAGACCAGACTCGCTGGTGGGCTTGTGTGTTACGGCTGCCCCCGGCCGAGCTCGTGGCTGAGGGGGCCCCTGGCTTTCTGCTCCGCCCTGGCTTCTGGGCTTGTGTTTTAGGGACCCCCAAGACCCTGGAAAATGACGTCCTGACCCCCAGTAGCGCCCGAGCCTTTGGGCTCCCACCAAGGAGGGGCTTGTGACCTGCAGTCTCCTTTTCTCCCTCCCACAGGTGGATGGGGGGGTTCACATGGGCAATGTCGGTGGGCGAGCAGCCCTGGCGGGTGTTCCACGGGCTGCTGGGACAGACCCCCCCCACACACACACACACTCACTCACAAAAGGAGCGTTTCCAACCACAACAGAAATCGGGGGCTTCTTTGTGAGACTGTGAGGTTGTTTTGCCCCCCGAGTTTGGGGGGCTGCCCCCCCGTGACTCGTGGGTCACTTCCCGGGGCTCCTTCCTGGGCATCCCGGTGATACCATCTGAAGCCCGCTGCCTTCCCCGGAGGGCGTGCGCTGCTTCTGCGGCCTTGCTGGGGGGGGGCTTCCCGGGGTGGGGGGGTGTTCAGGGGGGGGGGGGGCGCATCCCCAGGCTGGCGGCCTCAGGCTCCCTCCTGGTTGGACAGACCCAACCATGGACTCCTCCTGCCTGTCAGTCTCACAGGGCGGGGTGGGCCTTCCAGGGGTGGCCGCTGCGGGGGGGAGGGGGGAAGGAGAGTCCCCTGGGAGGCCGCACCCTTGGGGTGTCCCTGGGGCTCTGGGCAGCCCCAGGGCTCCAAGGTGGGGCCGGGGAGTGTCCCCTCCCGAAGCTCCCCCAGAGACCCCGTGGGGCGGCTGATCCCCCAGGGACTGGCTCCTGCCTCTGAGCTCCAGGGACCCGGTGCCCACGCTCAGCCTCCTCCCTCCCTGGGGCTGCTCTTGGAGAGCGGGAGGCTGCGAGGGCAGGAGTTGCTCCCCCAGCTGCGCCCGGCTGGCGGCCCGGAGACGCTGGGGATGGTCTGGAAGAGCCTCCGTGTGGAGGAGGAGGGGGCAACTGGGCCTGAGGGAGGCCCTGGGGACTGGGAGCTCCTGGAGTGGGCAGGAAACCTGTGCCCCCGGACGGTGGGGAGGCCCTGGGGGTCACTTGGGAAGCGGGCTGGCCCTGAGGTGGGGGAGGGGAGGGCCCCCCCTTTCCGAGAGTCCCTGAGCCCCCACTTCTGTGGGCCAGCTCGAGGGAGCCGGGGCTCCCCCTTCCCCTCTCGGCCTGGAGGGGGCAGCCTCTGCCCTCGGATATGGTGGCCCAAGGTCCCGGCTGGCGACGGTGCAGGGAGTCCCCGTGCTCCTGAGGGGGGCCGACACCCCAGGGAGCAGCAGGCGGGTGGCCCCCGCGCCGGGAGAAGCCGAGGCTCAGGGCAGCCGAGAGGGAGGAAGGGGCTCCCGCAGCCCAGCTCCTCACTGGGAGGTCCCCGGGGCTCCCTGGCCCTTCCAGCTAGAGAATGTGTGCGGGGTCCTGCCCTTCCCAGAAAGGGGGACCTGAGACCCCTCCGTGAAGAAAGAGGCTGGGCCTTTCCCCCCCGGTGGGGGCCCGGAGGGGCAGGAAGGGGGGAAAGGGGAGGCGGGGGGCCCTGGGGCAGGGGGGCCCGAGTGGGGGGGGGGCCCCCCTTCCTTTCCTGACCCTTTTGTGGAAATGGGGGGGCCCCCCTCCCTCCTGGGAGGCAGGGCTGGCTGGTTCTGACCCGGGGCCCCTTGGCGAAAAGTGGAGGGAGTCCCCTCGGGGGGCCACCAGGGGGGGCGGTGGCCCCCCAAAGGGCCGGGGCCCCCCCCCCCCCAGGGCCGGGCCGAAACCCCCGGGCTCCCTTCCCGAGGGGGGAGCCCCCTCCAGGGGGGGCCAAGCGGCCCGCCCGGTGGCCCAACGGGTCCCCCAACGCCGGCTGGCCCGGGGGCCGGGCCCCGGGGCCGGAGGAGCCCCTCTTTCCCCCATTTTCCCCTTTGTGGGTTCCCTCTTTCCTGGGTTTTCCCCCCGGGTCCCCCATGTCCCGGCCCCATTTCCCTCTCCCCCAACCCCCTTACCTTCCCCCCCTCCTTCCGCCCTTTTTCCCCCTTCTCCCTCTTTCCCTCGCTCCTCCCCCCCTTCCCTTTCCCTTTCTCCTTTTCCTTTCCTTCCTAACCCCCTTCTTCCTTCCCCATTTTCCTTCTATCCTTTTGCCTCTTAGTTGGGCCGTGGGTCTCGGTTCCCTTTCCCTTTCCTTTCCTCCTCTTCCTTTCCCTTGTTTTTTCCTCTTTCCCTTTTTCCCTCTCTTCCTTTCTCCCCTTCCGCCCTTCTTTTCCTGTCTTCCCTCCTTTCCCCCTTCCTTTTTCTTCCCTTCCCTTCTTTCCCCCCACCCTCATAATTTTCTAATTCCACTTCTTCCCTTTTAAATTTTCTTTTTCTTTTTAATGTTTTTAATTTATTTTCTTTTTTCTTTTTTTTTCTCCTCTTTTCGTTCTTTTCTCCTTTCTTTTTTTCCCTTTTCCCCTCTTCCTCTCCTCTTCGATGGCCCATTGGGTCTTTACCCTCCCCCGATGGTCGAGCCCCCAACCCCCACCCATTTCGCCCCAGGCCCGCAGCCACCTGCCCTTCCTGGCCCCTCTTCCCCCTGCAAAGGTTGTTTTGAAGGTTATTCTCCACCTTGGGAGGCTTGTTTGTTTTTCTCGGCTCACCTGGGCCCCTTCCAAATGTCACACATTCCTCCGGCGTGAATGAATGCCTGGCTCTAATAACAATAATAATAATAACGCGCTCGCTGTATTTACCCAGCACCTTGAGGTTTACAAAGTGGGAACATAAATCTCTAATGGTGCTGAGAGTTTTTCTAGGAAGCCCAGCTCCTCCTAGGATCTGAGGGCTGGAAGGGAAGGACCCTGGAGAGCTCAAGGCCATCTGGTGCTTGGGTGGGGATCTCCCTCAGAGCACCCCCACCTCTGCTCCGAGCCCTCTGGAGAAAGGGGGTCCTTGGCCACGGCCCCGTTTGCCGCCCCTTCTTGTGCCTGGGAAGCGCGACCTTACACGGAGCTGATGACTGCTCCCCGTGACACTGGTTCGAGTGGGCAAGAGGCACGTCCCCGCCTCTGGGAAACTGTGGCCTCTCTTTTGGTGCCCGTGTGTCCCACAAAAAACTCTTGGTATTCCCTCGGTGCCCAGAGGCCCCACGCCATGTGTCAGGGCCGTGCCGGGCAGCCCCATCCCACCGGTGCCCGTGTGTCCCACACAAAGTGCTTAGTACACGCTCAGTGCCCAGAGTCTGCACCCTGTTCTGGGGTTGTGCTGGGCAGCTCCATCCCCTTGGGTCCAGATGTCATACAGAAAGTGCTTAGTACACGCTCAGTGCCTAGAGTCTGTGCCCATGCCAGGCAGCTCCATCCTGCCAGTGCCCATGTGTCCCACAGAAAGTGCTTGGTACACACTCAGTGCCCAGAGTCTGTGCCACGTGCCAGGGCTTCGCCCTCACAAGGAGTTTCATGGGACACTTTCAGCTCCACAAAGCCCCCGCCCAGTCGGGTGCCTGGAGCCCCGGCGCGGGTCCTGGTGTCTCAGCTGCCCCAGCTGGCTCTCCTGGCACAGGTGAGGGTGGGCACCCCTGGCCGGGGCATCTGGAAAGTGGCGGGATGTTGTTGGGGCCCCCGAACGCTGGCCTGCCTGAGGAGAACAAAGACGCCTTGTTTGTCCTAATCAGCGCTTCCACTCTCCGAGCATGGGAGAAATCAATAGTTTGGCGTTTGTTTGGTCCAGGGAGCTGGGGCCCAGACAGATGCTGCTTTATCTCACACGTTCCGTGGGGCTCGGTGCCGGCAGGATTAACGTTTCCGAGCCGTGGGTGGACGGGGGCTGCAGCTTGTCAAGCCTCTCCTTGAGCCAGGGCCTCCTCCCTCCTCCCGGATCAGGAGATCGGGGGTGGGGGAGGCGAGCTCCAAAATGACTTCATCCCTGTCACAGAGCCCGCTCTCGGGCAGTTCAGGGCGGCCATCCTCCCACGGAGGAGCGGCCAGAGGCCGGCTGGGCTCCCTGCAAGCCTCGGCCCTTCTCTGCAGCGCTGGGGAGGGGGCACGCTTGGGCAGCCCCTCCCTGTCCCTGCCATCACCGGTTGCCCCAAAGTCATGGGGAGCACTGGGGAACCAAGGGGAAGAGGGAGAGGGACCCTCTGTGGGCCTGGCTGCTGGCTTTCCCCTTCCCTGCCTCCCCTTCCTCCTGTAATGGGGTGTGTGCTCTTCTGTAGGTCTCCTCCTTCCCCTTTCTTCAGGAGAGCAGGGATCCTTCTCTTCCCTCCTGAGTCCCGTGGCCCCTCGGGCCTTGGGCAAATGATCCAGTTGGTGAGGGTGATGGGGCATGTCTGTGGGTACTGTATGCTCCCTCCCTTGGGCTCCCCACGGGCCCCGGGGTGCTCAGTTGGCACTTGAGAGAAGCAGAAGCCATTGCCCTGGGCTCACCCAGCTAGCTAGTAATGGGGGGAGGGAATGGGGGGGAGCCGTGGCCAGCGCACCTTGGACTTTATCAAGTGCGGGAAGTGGCGCTATCGGGGCCTCAGAGGCCATCCCAAACCACTCCCTCGGCCTCCAGGGGAGGACCCGGCAACCTCCTTGGTCATGGAGTGAGGGGAGTGGGCCCAGGACCCTGCAGTCACTCCCACTTTGTAGTTTATAACAGCAGCTTCCATCCCTGCAGTGACAGGGAGCTCACTCTCTGCAGCCAGCAGAGTATAAGCCCCCTGAGGGCAGGACAGGCTGCCTTTTGTCTCTTATTTTCTGGTGCTCTGGAGCCCAGCACAGAGCAGGGCCATAGGGAGCTGAGGTAGAAAGAACCCTGCCTGGCCATTGGACCCACCTGCCTCAGGCCACACTGAGAAGTGGAGCCATGGAAATAGTCACAGAGGTAGGGAGTCAGCGCGGCAGGATTTGAACCTAGAGCTGCTGACCCTAAAGCCACCGAGGGCTCTGTCTACCCACACCCCACCTTTCAGCTGAGTCACAGCTGGCTCCTGCCCCCCTGGGGCCAGCCCTGGTTCTGTTAGGAAATGAAAGGCTGGAGCCCCAACCCCGGGCAGGATGGAGCCTCCCCAGAGCGCTGCAACCGCCCTGGCCCTGTCGGTTCCCAGGTCTCCTGCACTGTCCCAGCCACGGGCCTGCCGCCACCCACAGAGCTCCGGCCTCCCGCTGGCAGCCACAGCCGGGCCCGAGAGCGCCTGTGCCCTGTCATCCTCCCATCCTTCCCCCCCCCGGGGGGGGTTTTTTCCCCCCCCCGGGGCCCCCCCTTTGGGTTTTCCAGCGGTTTTAAAAGGGGGGGTTTTCCCCCCCCGGTTCCCCCCCCGGGGGGGGGCTGGCCTTTTTAAAAAGGGTTTGGGGCCCCCGGGGAAAGGGGGGGGGGGGGAAACCCCCCCTTTTAAAAAGGGGGGCCCCAAAAAACCCTTTTCCCCCCAGGGGGGGGGCCCCCCTTTGGGGGGGGGGGGGCCCAACCCGGGGGCCCCCCCCCCAAACCCAGCTTTCCCCGGGTTCCCCCCCCCCCAAAAAAAAGGGGGGGCCCCGGGGGTTTTTTCCCGGGCTTCCCCCCCCCGGGGCCCAAGGGGCCCCGGGGAAACCCCCCCCCCCCCCAAGGCCCCCCCCGGGGGCCCCAAAAGGGGCCCGGGGTAAGGGGGCCCCCCCCTTTTAAACCCCCGCTTCCCCCGGCCCGGGTTTTCCCCCCCCCCCTTTCCCCCCCCTTTCCCCCCCTTTTTTTTTCTTTTTTTTCCCCCCCCCCCCCTTTTTTCCCCCCTTTTCCCTTTTTTTTTGGGTTCCCGGTTTCCTTTTTCCCCCCCCCCCCCCCCCCCCCCCCTTTTCCCCCTTCCCCTTTTTCCTTTTCCCCTTTTTTCCCCCCCTTTCCCCCCTTTTTTCTCCCCCCTTTTCCCCCCCCCCCTTTTCCCCCTTTTTGGGGGAAAAAAATTTTTAAAGGGGAAAAAATGAAAAGGGTTGGCCACGGGGAAAAGGGGGGGGGGGGAAGGGGGGGGGGGGGGGGGCCCGGGGGGGGGGGGGCCCCCCGGGGGGGGGGGGGGGAAGGGGGGGCCGGGGGGGGGGGGGTTTTAAAGGCCCCGGCCCCCCCCCCTTTTTTTCCCGGGGTTTTTTTGGGTGTGTCTGGGGGGGGGGGCGGCTGTTCCCGGAGCCCCCTGGACGCCAGAGGGCTTTTTTCCTCTCGCCGGGCCAGGTACTGCGGCCACAGAGCCTTTGATGTATGAAAGCGGCCTTCTGCTGGGCCGGGCGCTGGGCGGCTGCCTCAGGAAGCGCTCTGCGGTCGGGCCTGCAAACATTCGTGTGCAGAGCTGACTGCCTCACTGCTATTTGCGTGCAGGGGCAGACAGACCCCCCCCTCCTTTCCATAGCTCATTTCCCTGGCAGCCAGTCCGACGGGGGAAGAGGGGCTCAAGCTGGGGGCCCGGGCCGGGATCAGGCCAGGCAGCCTCAGGGCCTTGTCCTTGGGGGTGAGCAGAGCCCAGGTTCTGGGCCCCTACCCCCCCCGTGCCCCCCGACTCCCCGTGTCCTTGTGTTCCCGGCTGGGGGGAGAGGGGACACATCTCTGGGTCACAGAGCCAGGCGTCCGGACCTGCAGAAAGAGCCGCTTTTCTTGTGGGCTGCTGGCTCTCCCCTGGGCAGGGATGGGCAGGGAAGAAGGGTCCATGGGGGCTCCCCCAGCCAAGGGGAGCAAGAGTCCTGGTCAGCAGCCCCGGGCCGGCTGTGACAGCCCCCGGGCTCCGGCCCACCCAGCCTGGCCATGCTCCTGCCTCTCTCCTCTTGGCCATCCCGGGCAACGTCTCGGTTTCGCCCCCCTTGGCTCCCCAAACATGGGAGCCGCTTGAGCTGAGAAGCGGGAGAATCAACCAGAGCCCAGCATGCTTTGGAGACCTATGAGCCGGGACAGCCTCGAGTCCTAGAGGGAAAGGTCACAAGGCCCCGGTGGGACAAGTCACTTCTCTTTCCTGGGGGGGGGGGGGGGGGATATCATCTGTGAGCCCCACCCCCATCATTGGAAGAAAGGCTTTGTAGTCTCCCTCAAACCGCAGGATCATGGGAGCTCGCCCACCTGGACTGCCCCGCCCAGATCTAGACCAGACGGGCAATGTCTGTCATGCTTTTCTGAGCAATAGTCTTCATCCACTTGGGCTCCCCTGTGTGGATGGTCAGGGTGGCCGAGCTTTCTTCCAGGGGGCTCTGTCCACACCACGGCCTCGGGCCTTCAAGCAATTAGACAGGCTGTGCCCGCCGCTGCATCCGTGGCCATCCCCAGAGGCGTCCTTCCCGACTGGCACCTTTGGACAACAGGAAGTGAGCTGGTTTGTGGAAGGGCCAGGCTTCCCTGCCCACCCCAGGCTTCCCTGCCCACCTTGGACTTCCCTGCTTGCCCTGGCTTCTCTGCTCGCTCTGGCTTCTCTGCCCACTCTGGTTTCCCTGCCTGCCCCAGGTTTCCCTGTCCTCCCTGGGCTCCTCATCCAGGCTGCGAAGCATACAACACTGAAGGGGGCGGCTGGACTGGCAGCTAGAACAATGAGAGCTCTTGGAGAATGGGGGGCACAGGGCAACCTGGGGACTCCGTGGTGGGAGGGGCACGGGCTGGCCACATGGTGAGGAGGAGGGCAGGGGACAAGTGGACGACCAAGGCTCTCTCTCAGATCAATTTAGGGGAGGACGTGGACAAGGTCCCTCGGGGATGGCAGGCTCAGAGGGATGGCTATCTGTATCACTGGAGAGTCAATGAGATCACAGTCCGGAAGTTCTCTTAGCCCTGACCCACACTTTCAGAGAACCCCCCCACTCCAAGTCTGGCTCCTTTCGGTCTCTCTGCCGACCTCTGGGGCTACTCCCCCGGGGACAGCTGGTGCTCGGGGAGGACGTGAGGCGGGGACAAGGCCTTGTTACTCAGGCCTTGGGTCTCCGGCCTCCTGGCTTCCTGGGGCTCCTCTGGCCGAGCCTGTGCTTGGAAGGCTCCATTGTGTTTGTTACTGCCAGGATGGGGCCCCAGGATGGCACGAGGCATCTGTACCCCCAGGATGGGGCCGGGCGCCCGCGCCCCCAGTGCCCAAAAAGCGGGACGTGGACGGCCAAAGGGGGGAGTGTCCGTCGGCACTGAAGTAAACTCTGGGCCCGGCCTGTCATAAAAAGCCCTGAGAGAGAACGGAACGGCAGAGAACGGAGAGCGGGACTGGTCTCGAGCTGGGCTCCTGGGTGATCTCTCCCCTGATCTCTTGCTCTAACCCAGTCCCTCTAGTCTCTCTTGCTCCCCGACCACTGGGGTGTCCTATCTAGATGTTGGGCCAACTCACCCCAGATGGAATCCCTTGTCCTCCCCATGGACGCTGATGGAGACCTTGACTATCCTTCAGCCTTTGGCAGCGCCCTCCCTGCCGCCTCCCAGGGCCTCCCGCAGCGCCCTCCCTGCCGCCTCCAGGCTATTAACTGGGCACCGACCCCTTACTCTCCAGCTCTGGGTCTGTTTTCTCGGGGGTCCCATGCTGGCCGAGACCCCGGGAAGCTGCCCCCTGCTTGGCGAGCTGTGGGGAGTCAGCCTGGCTAGGGAGAGGGCAGGGCAGCTTTGTTAGAAGGGATGCTCCTGGGTGGGGGTTGGGGGAGGTCCCCGGGCTGCGAAGGGGGCCTCTGGGCCCGACCCCAACTCCTGGGGGAGGGGGAGCCCGAGGGCCTACGACTCTGTCCCTGGAAGAGCTTTGCCCGGCCGGGAGGGGGAGCCTTTGGTCTGGCCCTCACGGCCGCCCCTCTGAGCCCTCTGGGCGAAGGGGCCGGGCTCTAGGACCCGGCGATTCGGCGGAGGAGCCGCAAGCGGGCAGGCAGCCCCGGCTGGCACCCAGACTGGCACCCGGGCCGGGCGGCTCTTCCATGGCACGGTCGATCCGTCGCTTTGGGCCCGAGCCGGTAGAAACACGTGTGGGACTCTGGTCTGGGCCAGTATTTGTGCAGAGGAGGAAACTGAGGCAGGGAAGGAGCTCGTGGCGGCCACCTGGGCCCCTACCCCCTCCCCTTCCCCAAGACCCCGAAAGCCCCCCCCCCCCAGTCCCCGCCGCACTGGGCCTTTTTCTGGCGGGGGGGGGGGGGGGGCGCAATTGGGGGGGGGGGGGGGGGGCGCATGAATGGGCCGCTTGTGCTGCACCTGGAGGCGGCGGCTGAGGTGATGGGGCGTGCGCGGAAGGCCCGGGGCCAAGCCCGCGGCGTCTGCGCCGAACAGCCGCCCCTTGTGCCTTTGTTTGTGTTGGAGACGAGGCCCTGGAAACCCGCGGCCGCGAAAACAGGCGGCTTTGTGCGGCGGCTTAACGAGGGCTGTGCTCAGGAAGGCTCGCCCGCGGAAACGGCCGCCCTGGGCCCGCGCCAGCGCCCCGGCGCAACGGCGGGGGCGGGGACGGGGCTCGTTGGCCCGCGCGGATCAGGCCACTGGGAGGGCCGGGGCACTGAGGGGGCTTTGTGCGGGCTGCGGCCCCGGCCAGAAGGCCCCCCCCCCCCAGCCGCGGCGGGAAAGTGGAACCCGGGGTCCCGGGAGGAGAGCGCCGGCCCCAGGGTGTTCCAGCCGCCGCTCGCGGCCGGGCTGGGGGCGCAGACCCCGGGACCCCCGAACCCCCAGACTCCTCCGGGTGGCAGGCCACAGGCAAAAGGATACCGGGAAATTTCCCGACGTCCTCCGGGCCGGCCGAGCTCTCCCAGAGCAGCCTCCGCGGGAGGGGGCCGCCGCACCCGGCCCTGGGGGGAAGGAGCGCGGGGCGCTGGTGCCCAGAAATGCCAGGGGCAGGGCGCTGGTGCCCAGAAATGCCAGGGGCAGGGTGCTGGTGCCCAGAAATGCAGGGTAGGAGATGCCAGGGGCAGGGCACTGGTGCCCAGAAATGACAGGGGCAGGGCACTGTGCCCAGAAATGCCAGGGGCAGGGTGCTAGTGCCCATTGATGCCAGGGGCAGGGTGCTGGTGCCCAGAAATGCCAGGGGCAGAGCACTGGTGCCCAGAAATGCCAGGGGCAGGGTGCTGGTGCCCAGAAATGCAGGGTAGGAGATGCCAGGGGCAGGGCACTGGTGCCCAGAAATGCCAGGGGCAGGGCGCTGGTGCCCAGAAATGCCAGGGGCAGGGCGCTGGTGCCCAGAAATGCCAGGGGCAGGGGCGCTGGTGCCGAAATGCCAGGGGCAGGGTCGGGCCCGAAATGCATGGAGCCAGGGGCGGGCACTGGTGCCCAGAAATGCCAGGGGCAGGGCGCTGGTGCCCAGAAATGCCAGGGGCAGGGCCTGGTGCCCATTGATGCCAGGGGCAGGGCGCTGGTGCCCAAAAGCCCAGGGCGGGGTGCTGGGCCCGAAATGCAGGGTAGGAGATGCCAGGGGCAGGGCACTGGTGCCCAGAAATGCCAGGGGCAGGGCGCTGGTGCCCAGAAATGCCAGGGGCAGGGCGCTGGTGCCCAGAAATGCCAGGGGCAGGGCGCTGGTGCCCAGAAATGCCAGGGGCAGGGTGCTGGTGCCCAGAAATGGGGAGAGATGCCAGGGGCAATGGTGCCCAGAAATCCAGGGGCGGGCGCGGGCCCAGAAATGCCAGGGGCAGGGCGCTGGTGCCCAGAAATGCCAGGGGCAGGGCGCTGGTGCCCAGAAATGCCAGGGGCAGGGTGCTGGTGCCCAGAAATGCAGGGTAGGGAGATGAGGGGGGGCGGGCCAGAAAAGGGGCAGGGGCGCTGGTGCCCAGAAATGCCAGGGGCAGGGCGCTGGTGCCCAGAAATGCCAGGGGCAGGGCGCTGGTGCCCAGAAATGCCAGGGGCAGGGTGCTGGTGCCCAGAAATGCAGGGTAGGAGATGCCAGGGGCAGGGCACTGGTGCCCAGAAATGACAGGGGCAGGGCACTGTGCCCAGAAATGCCAGGGGCAGGGTGCTAGTGCCCATTGATGCCAGGGGCAGGGTGCTGGTGCCCAGAAATGCCAGGGGCAGGGTGCTGGTGCCCATTGATGCCAGGGCCCCAGAGTTTGGGATGTTGAGGATGATGGAGTGGGAGGCCCTGCAGCTTTCTCCCATGGCCATGCAGGCCTGCCAAGGCGTGGTGCCCAGCGGGCATCCTGTGCCATGTGCCAGCTCTGAGCAGGGCACTGAGGTGCAAAGGAAAGAAAGCAAGCCGCCTTCCCCTGGGGCCGGGCATTCTGGAAAACAGGAGGGAAAGAGGCTGGAGTAGGGCGGACTCCCTCACCCCAGGGGGAGGAGGTGGGGGGGAGGATGGCAGTCACAGGGGACTCTAGGCAGGGGGGGGAGGGCAGAGGCCTGGGTAGGAGCCCCATGGCTCTGCCCCCTCCCATGGGCCACATCTCCGGGTGCCCCCCTCCCTCCCTGGCAGCAATTATGGCCCCGGCTGTCCTGGGCAGGGCAGGATGGTTACTTGCTCCATATCTCAGCCCCTTGGGATGCCCCAAATAAGCCGCTCTCCCCCCCCCCCCCCCGGCCCCCCCCCCCCCCCCCCCCCCTGGCCTCCGGCCTCCAGCTGCTCTCCCCACCCATTAGAGCAAAGCTCTCTGAGGGCAGGGACCCTCCCCAGAACTGGGCACGGGACTGCCCAGCACCTAGCAGGCTCTCGCTGACGGCTGCCCCATCGCCCTCCTCCTGGGGGCACCGATCCTGTGCCAGCCCCGGGCAGAGTTTCCCTGGGCGCCCCCGGGCTCAGGCACTCCCCCTGTCCCCCGCAGGAAATCGTGCTCGTGGTGTTCTTTGGGACGGAGTACGTGGTCCGCCTGTGGTCCGCTGGCTGCCGCAGCAAGTACGTGGGCATCTGGGGCCGGCTGCGCTTCGCGAGAAAGCCCATCTCAATCATCGGTGAGTGCCGGCCCTCCTGCTCGTCCCGGGGGAGGGGCCTTCCCGCGAGAGGGCTCGGCTTGGGCCGGAGGCTCCAGAACGGCAAAGCTGGCAGGGACCGCAAGGCCGGCTCGGGCAGGAGGGAAATTGAGGTCCCGGGGAGAGCACATGTGCCTTTTCCTCCCGTGTCCGAGGGAAGTCCGGCTCCTCACCTGGCTCCTGGGGGCTCCTCAGACTGAAGGCCCCAGCCCAGCCCACAGGCCGGCCTCGGTCTCCGTCTCTGGGCCACGCTCCCCACCAGCTGCCCAGGACTCGCAGGAGCCCGGTCCCCCCCTCCCCGGCCCCCAGCCTGGGGCAGAAGGGAGGCCGCTGGGGTTTGTGTGGCTGGAAGTGGTTCCCAGGCGCTCCCTGGTGGTTTTCGGGCATGTGCCCACAGGGGCTGGAGCGGCTCCCACCTTCCCGGGCCTTGGGAATAAAGTAACTCGGGGACTATGGGCCAAAGAAAACCTGGTTTGGGGAGAGAGCCGGCCACGGGCAGTGAGCTCCTCCCCGAGCGGGCAGATGGGGCCAGAGTCGGCCTCCCAAGGGACCTCGAGCCTCATCCTGTCCCAGGCAGGGGAAGGGCCTGGTCCAGGCTCCAGAGGCCCAAGGTCCCAAGGTCCCAGAGCTGAGGTTCCCACTCCGGCCTCCTGGGCTCACTGCTGGGCCCCGCTCAGGCCGCCCCCATGGGGCCCAGAATCCCGGCCCGGGCCGTGGCTGGAGAAACAAGGGCATCTTCAGGCCCGGCCTCTTCCTCATAAGGGCAGGAGCAGGCTCCAGGCCAAAGCCCCCAAGCCAGAGAGCTGGAAGCAGACGGGGGGAAGCGGAAGTCTTGGGGACCCTGAGTCCAGGGCTTGTCCGAAGGGCCCTTTTCCTTCTTTGCAGAGGCCCCTGGAGGAGGAGCTTGAGTCTTCCTTGGCCCAGCCTCCCCCTTGGTGCCTGGCACGGGGCTCTCCACTGGGCGGTCGTTGGCCCCCCGAGTCCTTCCTGCCCCAAACTCCCCCTGGTTTGGGGGTCTCCCCAAAGGGGGTGCTTGGGGCAGCCGTGGGCCGTGGCCATCGGGGCTGTGGGCGGTGTGTGCAGGCGGTCCTGGCCGGGGTGACACAGGTGCCTTTGGGGACCAGGGCGTGACCAGGCCGGGCTTTCAGCCTCCCTGCCTCCCCTTCCCCAGACCTCATTGTGGTGGTGGCCTCCATGATTGTCCTCTGCGTGGGCTCCAAGGGCCAGGTCTTTGCCACTTCCGCCATCAGGTAAGCCGTCCTTGGGCCCCTGGGAGCCACTTGCCTCCCAGCCCCCTCCAGCCCCTGAGGCTCGGACCGATTTCGTCTGGGAGGCTCCTTCCTGGGAAGCGCGGCCTCCCTCAAATCAGAGCCTGGCAGCCCCGAGCGCCCGCCCCTGCCCCTGCCCTGCCCGGCAGGCCTCCCTGGGCCCTCCCTGGGCCCTCCCCTTCCCGGGCCGGCCTGGAGCCAGCCACAGGCCCACAGGAGCTACTCTGCTCTGTCCTCAGGGGGATTCGCTTCCTGCAGATTCTCCGGATGCTGCACGTGGACCGTCAGGGCGGGACCTGGCGGCTCCTGGGCTCTGTGGTGTTCATACACCGGCAGGTGAGCAGGGGCCCGGCCTGGGCTTGGGGTCGGGGCTGAGGCCTCCCCAGCGCCCTTGGAAGCACGTGCTCCTTACACTTACACACTCATTCACACACACACACACACACACACACACACACACACACACACTCCCACACTCCTCCCGCCGTTTCTGGGCAGCAGTGAGGGAGCCCTCGTCAGGGTGGTGCGGGGGTCTCAGAGCCGCGGGCCCGGCCTTCCCGCCCACACACCTTCTCCGGCGTCCCCAGGAGCTGATCACCACCCTGTACATCGGGTTTCTGGGGCTCATCTTCTCCTCCTACTTCGTGTACCTGGCGGAGAAGGATGCCGTGAACGAGTCTGGCCGCATCGAGTTCGGCAGCTACGCCGATGCCCTGTGGTGGGGCGTGGTGAGTGCGGGGCCCAGGGAGGGTGAGCCGCCCTGGCCAGGGCTGGAGGACGCTTGGGGGGACGGGGCCCAGGAGTTCTGGGTGCAGGCTCGGGGCCGTCCAGCCTGACCCCCCCCCCCCAGACTCTGGTTCAGGCCTCAATATCCAGGCTTCCCTCTCCTCTGGCCGCTGCCGCAGGCCCGGCCTCCCTGCCTCTCTGCCTGTGGAGGCCAAGTGAGCTGTTTGTTGGCAAGTTGGGGGGACGTGGCTGGAGTCCCTGGCGTGCAACTCAGCGGCCCTGGCTGGC
Organism: Sarcophilus harrisii; assembly: GCF_902635505.1. Taxonomy (NCBI): domain Eukaryota; kingdom Metazoa; phylum Chordata; class Mammalia; order Dasyuromorphia; family Dasyuridae; genus Sarcophilus; species Sarcophilus harrisii. Next base: position 235,893,092 of record NC_045431.1, read on the forward strand.
GGGCACTCGCCCCTGGGAGGGCCGGGCCAGCTCCTGGTGCACTCAGAGCCAGGGGCCAGGCTCACTCCACCTGCCCCGGACCCCACGGCCACAGGGAAGCCGTCTGGGCTGGGCAGGGCTCTCGGCAAGCCAGCTGGGGCTCCCGGGAGAGGAGGTGTTCCTGGAGCCCTTCCCCAGGGCACCCTCCTGCCAGCACCCTGGGGCAGCAAGAGAAGCCTTCTGTGTGCTGGGGAGGGGCAGAGGGACAATCAGACGGCTCTTTCCCCAGGGGGGATGCGCCAATTCTTAGCGTTGTGTGTGAGGAAGGCAAAGCCTCCCAGGGGGCTCAGAAAGCAGATCCCCCAAGGCCCCTGGGACCCCCAGAGATGGGTTTGCCCATGTCTGTCTGGCAGGGGTTCGGGGCTGTGGGCACGGAGGGCCAACACTTAGAGCTGGGAGGGGGCTCAGCAGCGCATCCTTCTCCAAGGGGGCTCGGGGGCGCCGATTACTTCCCACATCTCACAGATGGTGCCAAGTGCCGGAGAGTGCTTCTGTCTGTCCTCCCCAGAGCCCGGAGCCCTGCCCTACTCCGGACTTCCTGCCGGCTGGTCCTGGGTGTCCCACCACCAGCTTGGGAACCACTGGGCCCTCTCTGCCTCCCCTTCCCCCTTCTCCCTACGTCCTCACTTCTATTACACTGTGAAAGCCCCTCCCCCACTCTCCGGGCCTCGGTTTCCCCCTGGTTCTGCCCGGGCCCGGGGGCGTGGAAGGACAGCAGGGAGGGAGATGGCCGCTCTGAAAGGCCATGGGAAGGGCGAGCTCCCCGGGCCAGCACTGACTATTGAGTGGGAACATTGGAGAGCGGGATCATTTCTCAGCATCACGTGTCACGTTCCCCAAAAGCGACCTTGCGCTGGGACTAAAAGGACTCGTCCCCAAAGGCAATAAGGGGGCACGAAGCGCGTCCTCCCCGAGACCCAAGAGTGGGGCTGTGATCAGTGAGGAAACGGGACAAGAGACGGGATGGGAACGGAGGCAGATGTGGCCGTGATTCTGGGAACGTTCCGGGATGATCAGCAGTCCCGAGCCCTGGAGGGGGGGGGGGGGGGGGGGGGGGGCTGCTCCTCCCTCTGGGAACCGGGCGTGGGCCTTCCTGTTCAGGTGTGGAGCGGCCCCTTCTTGGCGCGGGCGGCCGCCGGGAGGCCCGGAGGTCGCTGCAGCTGCGGCTTTCCCACCCCCCCCCACCCCCCCAGCGGGAGCTTGCCGGCCCTGGCCGCTCCCACCCCGTCCCTGGGAGGTTCCAGTTCTGGGAGCCACAGCTTTCCGTCCTTAACGAGCCTTCCCTGCAGCTGTCCCGAGCAGGCCGCCGGAGGGCGGGGCACCTGGACTCAATCAGGCCATTCATTTCCACCGAATCAGGCCGTTCTCTCACTCCCAGGAGGAGAAAACAAACCTGCCATCTCAGGCCACGTCGGCATCTTCCCGCGCTGGCCGCGGCCCCGGCCATTTGCACCCCCCATCTCGGGTCGGGGTCCCCGGCCAATGAGACGAGGGGCCGTCGGGGCCGAGGAAGGACCTGGGCCTCGGCTCTGGAGCTCCGACACGGACCGGTCACTTTCTCCCCCCCCCCCAGCCTCAGTTTCTCCCTCTTTAAGATGATGGGGCTGGCCCGGGTGGCCCCCAAAGTCCCTTGTTGGCCTCGGTATGGCACGAGGGGCTTGACCCAAGACTTTCTAGGACCCCCCAGCTTTGATAGGAGATTGTTCTATGACCCCGGTCCCCATTGCCCTTCAGTAGTTTCTGTGTCAGAACTGGGACAAACATCCAGAATCCCCCACCACGTGATGAGGATGGGGCAGGGGTGGGGGAGAAGCTTCCTTAGCATGAGCCTGCACCCTTGGGCTGACCTCCAGAGGTGCCCCCTGGGGGTCTCCCCCAGAACTGAAATGGAAAAAGGGGCATTCAGGGCCTGAGGGACAGGGACCCAGCGGCCTAGGGGGCTTCTGGTGCTCCAGTTACCTCCTGATACCCAGGACTGAGCTGAGTGAGCAGCACCCTCTCTTCCTCCATTATTTTTCTTTCAACTCTCTCTGCCCTTTTCCTTTCTTCCTTCTCCCTTTCTCCTCCTCTTTTTGTTCTTCTCTTTCCTTTCTTCCCTTCCCTTTCCTTTCCTTTCTTTTCCTTCCCTCCCCTTCCCTTTCCTTCCTTCCCTTCTCTTGATTTTCCTTCCTTTCCTTTCCCTTCCTTTTTCTAACCTTCCCTTCTCTTCTTTTCCTTTCCTTTCCTTTCCCTTTCCTTCTCTTCCTTCCCTTCCTTCTGCTTTCCTTCCCTTCCCTTCCTTTTCTTTTTCTTTCCCTTTCCTTCCTTCTCTTTTCCTTTCCTTTCTCTAACCTTCCCTTCTCTTCCTTCCCTTTCCTTTTCTTTCCTTTCCCTTCCTTTTCCTTCCCTTTCCTTTCTTCCCTTCCCTTCTTCCCCTTCCCATTCCTTTCCTTCCTTCCCTTCCCTTTCCTTCCTTCCCTTCCTTTTCCTTTCTTTTCCTTCCCTTCCCTTCCCTTTCCTTCCTTCCCTTCCCTTTCCTTCCTTCCCTTCCCTTTTCCTTCTTTTCCTTCCCTTCCCTTCCTTTCCCTTCCCCTCCCTTCCCCTCTTGTTCCTCTCCTTTCCCTCCACCTCCCTCCATTCTCTTCATCGACAAATGAATGACAGCTGAGGGAATGAATGAATTTGCTTCCTGGGCTCCTTGGGAGCTGGGGCTTTGGGGCTGATGAAGTAGCTGTGGGCTGACGGCTCCGAGTTTGCCAGTCTTTCCATCAAGCCCCCTATTTCACCACCGTAAAATTAGTATCTTGCTCTTTAGGGGGTTATAAATTGACTGTAAAAAGCCATTCTTCCCCGAAACTTGGCAGCCGCCGCGGGCCCCGCGGCCGAGGTGCCGGAGCCATTAGGTTTTATTTTCCTTTCACCTTGGGAACAAGACGCATTTGTCCATGTCAGAATTATGAGCAGAGAGAAAATGTTATTTTTATCTGCGTTTTTGCCGACTCGGTGCCTTGTTCCGCTGAAACGGGCGGGAGAGTGAACGTTTCCAGGCCCCGTTTCCAGGAGAAGCCGATGACATGACCTCGGTCTCCAAGGGGCACCTCGGGCCCAGACCGCCTGCTCTCCCAAGAGGCAAGGGCACCGTCCCTGGGGGCGGCGGATCCTGGACCCTGGGGGAGGCGCAGATGGGGAGGGGCCGCGGCTGCCCTTTTATCTCAGTCCCTGGGACCTGGACACCCTGGGGAGGTGTTTGCCAGGTAGCCCCTGGGGCCTGCAGCACTGCCAGGGACGGCGGTCTCTCCTGCATTTGGTTTTATTTTCTGCTGCGGCCTGAGCCACTTGGCCACTGCCCGCCCGCCCTTTGCCTCCCTGCCTCCTGGGGAGCCCCAGCCCCGCGCCCCCCCCCAGAGAGAGCAGGGGCACAATGGATGCCATGAGAGAAGCTGTGGATTTTACCCACGTGATACAGTGATGGGTCGGGGCAAGCTCCCAGTTCTAGGTGCTGTCCCTTCTGTGAAACCATTAACTTCTAGGAAACAAGGTTGGGGGGAGTCCTGGAGCATCTCTAAGGCCCTTCTCGGCTCTGATACTCTGTGTCCCAGCTCTCATGTTCCATATTCTGTGTTCTAAGGCCTCAGCTCTGATATTCTGTGTCTCATGTTCCGTGTCCTATGTTCTAAGTCCTTCTCTGCTCTGATATTCTGTGTCCTATGTTCTAAGGTCTCTGTGTCCCAGCTCTCATCTTCCCTGTTCTATGTTCTAACACCTTTCTCAGCTTGGATGTTCCAAGTTCTCTCTCTCTCTTGTTGCCTGCAGAGATCCATTGAGTTTCTACTTAATAAAGTATAGGGGGATGCTTTCTGACATACTGGGGGGTGGTCCCCTAGATCCCAACTTGGTTACAAAAATATCTACTCTAGTCTCCTGAGCCTTCCACAGAGGGGGTGGGGGTGACGTCCTCACCCCCGCTCTGCTCTGAGAGGCCCCCAACCCCTTGGGGTCCTTACCAGGCAGCCGCAGACCCCACCCTCCATGTCAGAGGGCGTGACTGCCTGGCACCCCAAGCACATCCTCGGACTTCTCCTCCAGCGGGGGGCCTTCCTGCTGGCACCTGGGCCCTGGGCATCTTTCCATCCCCGCTGGTTTTCTCAGAACGCAGAATTTGGCCCATTGTCATGGGAAAGAGCTGGAACCGGCCTTCGAGGCTCCCTCCCTCCCTTCCTCCCTCGCACCTGGCACACAAAGCCTCTTCCGGTCTCGCTTGGCCCCCGGCCCGGGGGCACTGCCCAGTGCCCCTGTCCAGACGACTCCCAGAATGCCCACTGTGTGTTTCCTTTTCAGGAGGGGGTCTCAGGGCAGAGCTGCCTCGCCTGTCTCTGTATGCCCCAGTACCTGTATGCAGTCTAGCACATAGTAGGTGCTCAATAAATGCTGATTTCCTCGACCCAAAGCCAAATTGTCTAGCTTCCTTCCTTCCTTGGGGATGGAGCCAAACTGCCCCTGCCTTCCTGTGAATGTACAACATACAGATGCTTGTTTATTGGTAAACAAAGAAATGGTTTAGATGTATAGGAGCCAAGCAACATGCATTTAGTAAGCCCCTGGTGTATGCAGGTAGTAAGGATGCCAGCATACAGTGAAGCAGCCCCCGCCCTCTGGGAGCTCATGGTCTGAGACAGATCAGTGAATGGCCCAGGGCACACCAAGGATGGGCAGAGAGAAAGCGGGCTCAGGGCCAGCCTTGGGGAGCTGCCCAGGTCCCGGGCCTCTCTGGGCCTCGGTTTACCCATTTGGGAATGCCAGGGGGCAGAATCCTTGCCCCACCACCCTCAGAGAGAGGAGGGGGCCGGTACCGTCCTCAGAGCCCCCCACATTCAGGGGGAGGGCCCCCCTCCCCCGGCACGGACAGTCCGGAGTCTGAGTGTGACCCCGAGCTGGGCCCCCCGGCCACCCCCCTTCCCCTTGCCTGCAGCTGCAGAGAGCAGCAGGATCCGGCCTGTCCCAGAGGAGCCGGCTTCCCAAACGAAGGAGGAAAAATGCAAAAGCAAAGCATTTTCTCAGGGAAAGGGAGGGGGCTGAGGGCCGGGGAAGGGGTGGCCGGCTCCGCTCTCCAGGGGCAGGGGGAGAACAATGGCCAGCTGCTGCAGGCAGAGGAGGGCAGGGGCCCGGCCCCCCCAACCCCCTTCCTCCCACCCACCCCCAGCAGCCTTTGATCCCTTTCCCCCCTGTCCCTGTGATGTCTGGGGTGGGGGAGCTGGGGGAGGCTTTGCAAGGGATGAATGTGATGTGCCAGCTTGGATGGAGCTGCTTGGGGGGGGGGGGGCCTGGCTCTCCGTCCCCAGGGGACGGGGGTGCTGACCCACTCTGGACATGGGCATTGGGGGGGGGCAGGACAGGCAGAGCTGGGAGCTCTCAGGGGCACTCAGACTCCCGGGGTGCCCCGGGGGCAGGAGCTCTGATCTGTCTCCAGAGCTGGCCCACTGGGGAGCGAATGGGGGTGTGAGGGCCTCAGGGTGGCGTGGGTGCTGGGTGTGCTCTCAGCCCTGAGCTGGGGGACAGGGTGCCTCGTGTCACCGGACGGCCCAGAGCCTCCGTCCCAGGAGCCCCAGCCTCACTGTGCGGGCGGCCACGGGAGCCAGCCTAGCTGTCCCCAGGAGCCTGGCACAGAGCCCCTAAGCAGGCTGTGCTTGGGAGAGGCCGCGGCCCTCCGGCGTCAGAGGCGCCCCCCCCCCCGCACCTCCCGGAGCCCCCGCAGCCCCCAGACCTGATCCTGCCCTGTTGAGAAAAAGTGTCCCTGGGTCCTTGTCTGGGGAGAGAGAATGAGGTCTGGGCCGCACACAGGGGCGGGGCCCTGGCTCCCTCTGTGGTGAGGGAGGCCCCCCTCCCCGCCGGTCTGGCCCACATGAAGGGCCCCGCAGTCCAGGTGCGGGAGGGGCTCCCGGGCCCGGGGCTCCCGCAGCTGCTGCCTCCTTCCCCCTCCCCCAGAGTGGCCTTCGGGCCACCTGAGCCTCCTCTCCTCTCCCCAGGTAACGGTCACCACCATCGGCTACGGGGACAAGGTGCCGCAGACCTGGATTGGGAAGACCATTGCCTCGTGCTTCTCGGTCTTCGCCATCTCGTTCTTCGCCCTTCCTGCGGTAGGAGGCTGACCCGGGGCGGGGGGCGGGGGCTGCTGGGGAGAGCCCGGCCTCTGGGGAGCCTGGAACACCCTGGACAGCCACTTCTCTCCCTCTCCCACAGGGGATTCTGGGCTCAGGCTTTGCCCTGAAGGTCCAGCAGAAACAGAGACAGAAGCACTTCAACCGCCAGATCCCAGCCGCGGCCTCTCTCATTCAGGTAAAGCGTCTTTGCCCCTTCCGCCTGGGCTGGGGCCGGGGAGGGGGTGGGGGGGCGGGGAGAGGGCTAGAGGGGCTCCGACTGGCAGCACCAAGGGGGGAGGGACTCTCCCAGAGCCCGTGCCCCCCCCCATCCACACGAGGGCTCCCTCTGAGATGCCTGGGAAACCTCCCCAGCCCGAGGCTTCTCCGGAGCCCGACAGCCGAGGGGATGCTGAGGAAGTGCCCTGAGATCATGTGGCAGATTGTAAACCTTAGCAGTTTTAGGGACCTGATCTGGGGGGAGGGGAGGAAGAAGCCACCTCCTGAGCAAGAAGGTCCTGGGGATCGAGTGCATTGGGGGGGGGGGGGGGTGGCCCGGGAAGACCGGCCTCCAGAAGGAGCCTCCCTCCGCACGTTCCCGTCTATCCCAGCTCATTTCCTTGAGTCTGGTGGGGGCCAGTGTGGGCCTTCCCGCCCCTGCGGTCATCTCCAAAGTCCATCGTCTGCACCCATGGGGAAGAAAGCCTTGCGTTCTGGGGACTTTCGCAGTCTCTTTCAGGGAGCAGGAGGGGGTGACTGTCGGGATCACGGGATCCGGGGCCTGGCTGGGGGCAGCACCCTCAGGAGCCACGAGTGGTTGCTGGCCCGGGATGGTCTCCCTGCCCCCGAATCCTGGGCTTCCCGGCCTGGTGTTGGGGTTTTCCCATATCAGCTTGCTTCATGGCGCCCTAGGAGATCCATTCAGGGCACGTCCCCACAGGGGCTCCGTCTCTGCCTCCGCCCCTGAATCCTTCCCCAGGAAAGGGACTTGGCCTGAGGGAGGCCCCTTTGGTGGAGGAAGCCCCCGAGGGTGATGGAGCACAGAGAAATGCACGGCCTCCGCCCGCATTTGGGATCTCCAGGCTCCAGTTGTAAAAGGAGGCCCCGCCGCTGGGCCCAAGGGCCAGGGAGCACTTCCGGGCTCCTCCCCTCAGCCAGGGCAGCGGACACGTGTCCGGCCCTTGAACTTGAGGCCTTCCGGACACAAATGGGGCACAGCCCCAGGAGTGGCGGCGGCAAGTCCAGGGTTCCAGCGGGGGGCCGAGCTGCCCAGCCTGGTCATCCCGCGCGCAGATGGACAGAAACCAGGCTTGGAGAGAGACTAGAGGACGGCGGGGGGGGCGGGCGTGGCCGGGGTGGGCGTGGCCAGTGCAGAGCCCCAGTAACCCTAAATCCAGCCGCGGGCTTGCCCCGGGCTCCCACTGCAGATGCTCTCCTGCCGCCGGCTGACACGCCCACACCTGCCCAGCACAGCCACACCCGGACTGCTGGTGTCTGCTCTCAGCCGCACCTGTCAGTGCCGCTACGGGCAGAGGATGGTTAGGAAGGCGGCTTTGAGCAGGGGCGCCTCTCTCCCCCGGGCCCGCCGGAGGGGCGGGGCTGGTTCCGGAGGAGACCAAGGGGAGGCTGAAGGCAGCCTCTGCTAGGAGGGGTCCCCGGCCCAGGCCTCGGAAGAAGCCTCCACGAGGTGGAGGCCCCGGACACAGGAGCCTGGAGGTTGAGTTCCGGGAAGAGCTGGAGGCTGTGAGCGGGTGAAGGGGATTTGGGAGGCGTGAGCCACTGAGCCCAGGGACCCTTCTCTCCAGTGCCCCGCAGGCATTGGGTGGCTTGGGGCGGGGGCGTCAGGGACAGTTCCCTTCAACTGTGCTTTAGACTTGGTCTGAGGACCCTTCCCCAGGGAGGAGGGCAGCCAGTCATGGTCTCAGGACCCTTCCCCAGGTCGAGGGGGAAACTGAGTCAGCTCGATGCTCCTGCACCAGGAGGCAACGTTGACCCATATCCCCGGGCTTTTTTCCAGCACAGACTAGGTCACTCAGATGCCATATTGAGCGTCTCCCCCAAAGAACTCTCTGTTCCAAGAACTTCAGGATGTTTGTGACTGAAACAACAACAAAAAGTCCAAAACAAAGTGGAGGCCGCCCAGGCGGCTGACAATGGAGGGATGGCCGAGTCAATTGGCGCATTAATGTCATGGAATATTATAATGTGATTAAGACTAAGTGTGAGAAAGCTAAGAAAATCAAGTGCGACCTTTCTGAAATAAAGGCAGGGCCCAACAACAATGGCTGAGCAGACTTTGGGCGACTCGGTCCACCCTGACTGGGACCACATGAGAGGAAACGTAAATGGGGCTGGAGAAAAAGACAAAGAAGTCTGATGGGAAGGGGCTCCGGGTGGGCTGAGAAGACCGGCCCTTTTATGCATTGAGCTTAATTAAGTTAAATGTAAATAGTCACAAGGCGAGTTTAATTAGTTCCATTGCTGTTTATTATTAAGTTTCATAATTTCATTAAAAAATTCTCTTCTGTTCTCAAATGGTCACCTTTACACCCATCCGACTGCCATCTCCCTTCCGTCAGGTCATCAAACTATCCTTCCGTTCATTTGTCCATTCATCGGTGTTTTCTTTATCATTCTGTCCACCCATTCACTCATGTACTCTTCCTTTATCAATCTCACTCATCTATCCTTTGTACATCTATCATTCTATCCATCTATTCACTCCTCTATCCTTCCTTTATCAATCTATCCATCTTTTCCCTCATCCATCCTTCCTTCAGCTATCATTCACTCCTCTACCTTTCATCTATCATTCTATCCTTCCCTTCACTCCTCTATCCTTCCTTTATCAGTCTATTCTTCCCTTCACTCTTCTATCACTTCATCTCTTCTTCCACTCTTCCATCTATTCATCCCTACATCCTTATTCACTTCCCTAAGTCACCTGTCCATTACAGAGAAAGGAAAGGGCGTCTCTGTGCCCTGAACAAAAGTGACTTTCTAAAGGTGTCAGGATGAGCAGCCTTCTCGTTCTGCTTTCAGACGGCCTGGAGATGCTACGCGGCCGAGAACCCCGATTCTTCCACGTGGAAAATTTACATCAGAAAGCCCGCCCGAAATTATCACCTGTTGTCCCCCAGTCCCAAGCCCAAGAAATCGGTCATGGTAACGAACCTACTCTCCTTTGTCTCTGATGAGGGTGACCTCTCCAAAGTGGGGCGGTTCTCGTTTTGGTTCTAAAACACAGGTGCTGTTGAGGGGAGGTGCAAATGTGTGTCAGCCTGTGCAGACAGACGCACCCCTGGGGAGTGCATTCAGTGCTTTGGGGCACTTTTGAAAACGCCAGGAGGAGACAAGAATTTGTGGGCACAGTCCCTCACGCAGGAATCAGATTAACCAGCAAGGTTCCCTAGGTGGCTCCCAACGTGCCTGGCACTGGACTCAGTACGGGAGACAAAGACAAAATCAAAACGATTTTGTCCCTTGGGGCACGTGATGGAGACGAAATGGGAGGGCCGCGAGCAAGGGTCAACCCATGTGTGTTGTGGTTCCTCCTTCGTTTTTGAAGAGAACCAGTGACCTCCCGGGGTCATGACTTGACTTGGCATGAATTGAATTTAAGTGAGATAGAGGTGGGCAAAGTCATCGGCCTCATTCACTCTTCCGGGGTCATTGAAGAGACAGAGACAGAGACAAAGAGAAAGAGAGAGACAGAGAGAGAGAGAAAGAGACAGAGAGAGAGACAGAGAGACAGAGAGTGAGAGAGAGAGAGAGAGAGAGAGAGAGAGAGAGAGAGAGAATCAGAGACAGAGAGAGAGAGAGAGAGAGAGATAAATAACAACTAACAACTACAGTCACCCCGGTGGAGGGGACCAGCAAGGCTTCCTGCAGGAGGCGACATCTCAGCCAATCTAGAACAAGATGAGGGTTCTACAGGAGGGGAAGGGGGGCAGCCAGTCATGGAGATGGGAGCTGGCCCACATGGGGAGGAGGCTTAAGCTTAAGCCTCCAGAGCCCTTCTCCTGAAGGAGCCAGTGGAGTTTTTGGAGCTGGTTGAGGCCCTGGCCTCAAGGTGCCACAGTTTGGGCGCCAGGCGGGTCGAGTAGAGCACCCCCTCAGAAGGCTTTTGGAAGGGGGGGAGCATCCAGATGTGACAAATGAGCAACGTTTCAGGAAAAGGGAGAAGCCGGTAGAGGCGGGGCTGCCGTGCTGAGGGAATGGGAGTGACCCAGACAATGGGGGGTCACCGGTTCCCTTTGGGTCACGCTGAGCATCAGGTGCCCACAAGGTCTTTTCACTTTGAAATATCCAGGGCACAGGTGGTGAAGGACAAAGCGCAGGAGGGAAGCCGAGGCTAGCTCCCTGAGCCCCCGGAGGTCGGGCCCCTGAGAGCACGGAGAGGGTCGGGGAGAGGCTGAGAGGAAGGGGACTCGAGCTGCCGGCTGATCTGGGTCTTGTGGCCTCTAGGTAAAGAAGAAAAAGTTCAAACTGGAGAAGGACAATGGGGTCAGCGCCGGAGACAAGACGCTGACGGTCCCACACATCACTTATGACCACATCGCCGAGGACAGAAAGTCAGACCAGTTTGCCATGGATGGCTATGAAAACTCTGGTGAGAATCGCCGGATGAGAGAGGCCGGGAGGCTGGAAGGCCAGGAGGTCAGGAAGCTGGGAGGTCAGGAGGCCGGAGGCCGAGGACCAGGCTCTGAGAGGCTGCCTGGGCTCGGCAGGACCGGCTTCCTCCTGCTGGGCCTCTGCCACAGAACCAGTGGGCACAGAGGGCATGGGGGAGCTTGGGGGGCACCCAGGGCATGGAGGATGGGGGAAGGGGCTTCTTTATGGAAACCTTTGCTGAGGAGAGTCATTCCTTTAGCTTGTGTGTGCTTAAGGCCTTTAGGAGCAGGGCCCGGAGGGGGAGGCGCGTAGTGACTAGGCGCCATGCACTAGGCTCCTTGTCTCGCCACCAGCCTTTGGCCAGGGGACTGCCCCGTCGGGCAGCTGGGAGCTGAACCAAGGAAAGCCTTCCTGGGCGAAGAGCCGCTTGGGCAGCGGGGTCCTGGCCGGCACCCCCTGTTGCTCCCAGAACAAGCCTGAGGCCATTTGTCCCAACACTGGCTCAGGGGCAGGGGGGGGGGATAAAGGCCCCCTGAGGGGAGACTTTTCTCTGAAGAAAAGGGGGAGGTGCTTGGGGACAGATTCCAATTCCCTGTCACAAGCGCCCACCTCGAGGGGCTCGGCTATCAGGCGAGCCTCTGTCCGGGGGAGTGTTTGTGAGGCCCCGGTGGTCGCCAGCTGCCCTGGGCAGCAGCTTGTGGCAACCTCCCCCGCAGCCTCCTCCCCACGCGTCCCAGAGCGACATGTTTTGGAAACACTGGGCGTCCCAGCAGCCCGAGCTGAAAGGTTTTGTGTGAGTGGCGGCCATTGAGCCATCGGGTTCTTCTCGGAAGCCTCTGCTAATGAGCCGCTCAGTGCTTTGGCCTGGGCCTCTGAGGTGGAACAAGGCCTCGCTTGGCAGGAGGAGGCTCTTGGTGATCACGTGGCGCGGCTTGGGCTCCCGGTCTCGTCTCTGGCCTTTGCTCCGGGCGCTGCCCCTCGAAGCTGGGGGGAGCAGGACCCGCTGGCGCACTTTGTCTGCGTGTGCCCTCGCAGCTGGCCTGGGCCTGACTCCAGAAGCGCCGCTGAGGGCACAGTCCCGGGGCTCCCCCCATTCCCTTCCTGTGCGCCCCCTTCCCTTCCTCTGTGTGAATCCCCTCTGCCCCGACTCTGCCAAGCCCGCAGGGCCAACAAGCCACATGACAGGCCTGGATGGCAGAAGAGACGCCGGCTTCTGGGCACAGCAGGCACTTTCGTGTGTCCTTGCTGCCCATGGCCGTCTGGGGGTCCCAAGGCCTGCATCCTGCGTACGCACTGAGGCCAGAAGGCCGGGGGCTGCGCTCCCACCGTGCCCCGTGGCCCGGGCCCTGCTGCCTTCCTGCCGGCCCCACGAATCCCATCTGTATTTTAGAGCCAAAACACGGGGGAATACTTGTTAACAGGCTCCCAGCATCCTCTCCTAACTGCCGCCCCTGCTGCCGGGGCGGGGAGCCAGACTCAGAAGCTTCCCACCGTCCCCCCCATACCTGCCAATCCGTGCTGCTCAGGGGGACCAGACTTGGAGGATCCTATCATCCTCCCTACCCTCTGTCCCCGTTGCCGGGGTGGGGCAGTCTCAGGAGCTCCCAGCATCCCCCATACCCGCCACCCCTGCTGTTGCAGGGGGCAGACTTGGGGGCTTCCCGATGCCCCCCAGGGGCACTGGCTCCCGCACAAAGGCTGACTGTCTGGACAGACGCCCAAAGCACCCATGTCCGGCATTCATGAGCCCGGCCATTCTCTGCATGCAAATGAGAGGGCTTTGAAAATGCTAATGGGTGGATGGTGGGCACAAAGCCAGCGGCCTTCTGGGAGGGCAGCAAGCTCAGCTCGTTGGTGGAGGAATGGGTGCAGTGGCCACTGTTGGACAGGAGAAAGCCCACTCGCCCCATGCTCCTGGGCCCCCAGGCCGGGCGCTGGGCCCTGCATTTGGGCCGCGGGTGCCGGGGCTCTGGTCTTGTTTGTGCGGGTGCCGGGGCTCTGGTCTTGTTTGTGCGGTGCCGGACAGGTCCTCACTCCTCTCTGGAACTTGTCCCCCAGCCTGTGGAGGCCCAGGACTGGGTCGGTGAGCCCCCATGCCCCTTTCTGGTTCCCTGTCCTTGGGCCATGAGTGGGGACCGGAGCCGGGTCTGTAGTTCACTGTGGGGACGGAGGGACAGAGGGCTGGGCCAGCCAATGCTTATTGCCCCCCCCCCAGGCCTCCCACCCCCTGAGCCTGGTTGGGAGCAGGGGGATGGCTGTGCCGGTCCTCGGAAGCTGTCCAGGGCCCTCGCCAAGGCTGTGACATAGACCACATGCCCCTGGGCTCCAGGGAGGGGGAGGCCTGTTCTTGGGGACTCTGGGGGGGGGAGGCCAGTTATTGGGGGGGCTCTGAGGAGAGGCCTGTTCTTGGGGGGCCTCCGGCCTTACCGTTTTTTTAAATTATAAATTTTTAATGACAGTATGCCTGGGTAATTTTTTTAATTATAGCTTTTTATTTACAAGTTCTATGCATGGGTAATTTTACAGCATTGACAATTGCAAGACCTTTTGTTCCCACTTTTCCCCTCCTCCCTCCCACCTCTCTCCCAAATAGCAGGTGGACCAATACAGGTTAAATATGTTAAAGTATAAATTAAATACAATATAAGCATACATGTCCTAACAGTTATTTTCCTGTACAAAATGAATCAGACTCTGAAATATTGTACAATTAGCCTGTGAAGGAAATAAAAATTCAGGCAGACAAACATAGAGGGATCGGGAATTCTATGTAGTGGTTCATAGTCACCTCCCAGAGTTCTTTCCCTGGGTGTAGCTGGTTCAGTTCATTCCTGCTCTATTGGAACTGATTTAGTTCATCTCCTTGCTGAGGATGGCCACGTCCATCAGGATTGGTCATCTTATAGTATTGTTGTTGAAGCATATAATGATCTCCTCATTTCACTCAGCATCAGTTCCTGTGAGTCTCTCCAGGCCTTTCTGAAATCCTCCTGCTGGTCATTTCTTACCGAACAATAATATTCCATAACATTCATATACCACAGTTTACTCAACCATTCTCCAATTGATGGGCATCCACTCAGTTTCCAGCTTCTGGCCACTACAAAGAGGGCTGCCACAGACATTTTTGACCACACAGGTCCCTTTCCCTTCTTTAGTATCTCTTTGGGATATAAGCCCAGTAGTCACACTGAGTATGCACCCAAAGGGTATGCACAGCTTGGTAACTTTTTGAGCATAGTTCCAAATCATTCCCCAGAACGGCTGGATGTATTCACAACTCCACCAACAAGGCATCAGAGTCCCAGTTTTCCCACATCCCCTCCAACATTCCACATTATCTTTCCCTGTCATTCTAGCCAGTCTGACAGGTGTGTAGTGGTGTCTCAGAGTTGTCTTAATTTGCATTTCTCTGATTAATAATGACTCGGAGCATCTTTTCATATGGCTAGAAATAGTTTCAATTTCATCATCTGAGAATTGTCTGTTTATATCCTTTGACCATTTATCAATTGGAGAATGGCTTGATTTCTTATAAATTAGAGTCAATTCTCTATATATTTTTGAAATGAGGCCTTTATCAGAACCTTTGACTAAAAATGTTTCCCAGTTTATTGCTTCCCTTCTAATCTTGTCTGCATTAGTTTTGTTTGTACAAAAACTTTTCAGTTAGATATAATTGAAATTTTCTATTTTGTAGTCAATAGTGATCTCTAGTTCTTCTTTGGTCATAAATTCCTTCCTCTTTCACAGGTCTGAGAGGTAAACTATCCTATGCTCTTCCAATTTATTTATGATCTGGTTCTTTATGCCTAAATCATGGACCCATTTTGACCTTATATTGGTTAAGTGTGGGTCAGTGCCTAGTTTCTGCCATATTAATTTCCAGTTTTCCAGGCAGTTTTGATCAAACAGTGAATTCTTATCCCAAAAGCTGGGGTTTGGGGTTTGTCAAACACTAGATTATTAAAGTATTGACTATTCTGTCTTGTGACCCTAACCTATTCCACTGATGAACTAGTCTATTTCTTAGCCGATCCCAAATGGTTTTGGTGACTGCTGCTTTATCATATAGTTTTAGATCAGGTACAGCCAGGCGCCTTCATTTGCTTTTTTTTCATTAGTTCCCTTGAAAGTCTCGACCTTTTGTTCTTCCAGATGAATTTTGCTGTTCTTTTTTCTAGGTCAGTAAGAGAGTTTCTTGGGAGGCTGATTGGAATGGCACAAAATAAATAGATTAGTTTAGGGAGTATCCTTGTCTTTATTATATTCACTCTGGTCTCACTGTTTAGACGTTTCCCCCACTGATTGGTAGTTCCCATGGGGTCAGCCTGGCTTTGAGTGTCAGCCTCAGGTAGAAGCTGTCAGGATGAGCCTGACCGTGTGGCCAGAGCCCAGATGGGGCCCCTCCCAACACCAAGGGACCCCTTTCCCGGAGGAGCTTCCGGCCGCCTTTCTCCCTCATTAGGTCTGAGGGGAGGACGAAGGCCAGCCTCGTGGAGGCAGCGGCCTGCCGATTCTCAGACTTGCCTGGACCTGTCTTTATTACTTGTGACATCCACAATTAAAGTCACTTTGACATTAAGCTTTTCCTCAGCTCCGGCTCTGCTTCCACTCTTGACTTGAAAGCCCTGGGGCAGGGGTCGCCGATCCAGAGGCTGCCTGGACTGAGGACCCCCGTTATGGGCTCCCTGCCGGCCCGAGGACCCCCGTTACAGGCTCCCTGCCGGCCCCCCGCTCTCCCGAGCAGAAGCAGAGGCTGGTTCCCCTGGCACAGCGGGGCCGCGGCCAGGCCCCCAGTGCCAGGCCCCCGGTGCCAGTGTTCAGGCCTTTCCCAGCCCCGCTCCCAGGCCCCTTTTCCCAGGCTCCCACAGTGTGACTTCATGCTTAAGCCCCGTTGCCTGGAAAGGGCCACGTTTTCCAGGAGGGCCTTCCTTGGGGAGGGGGAGCAAGGCTATGTGCGTGGGAGCGGGGCCTGAGGCAGATGTGGGGCTTAGGGAGCGGCCCCTGGGGCCGGCTTCTCAAGGCTGACGCATGTAACTCATTTCCTCATTAAGAGTTCTGAGAACATCTGGAGCCGTTTGGCAGCCTCCTCCCTGGCTAATCGCTTTGATGCTTGTGTGAGGTGGGGAGCTGGACCGTGTTCTCCCTGGTGAGCAGACAGCGGAGGAGGCAGGGCCCTAATTAGGCTGGAGCTTTTGTTTGTTTGTCCCAGAATCCAGGGGCCTTCATCCTTCCCCCTTGTCTGGGGGGCTCTGAGAACATCCTCATGGCTGCTCTGGGGGTGGCTGGGAGCGGCGTTCTCAGACATCCTGCACCTGGCTGCCGTGCCAGCTCTGGGAACGTGGGGCACGGGCCTTTCTGGACTTCTCAGGGTATCTTAGCAGGTCCACAACCACCTTTCCATCCGCCCTGCTTTGTCCAAAGTCCACAACCACCTTCCCATCCGCCCTGCTTTGTCCAAGCACATTGTCTGTGCTCCATGATCCCTTTCCCATTCTCCCTGCTTTGTCCAATGTCCATGATCTTCCCATTCTCCCTACATTGTCTGTGCTCTATGATCCCTTTCCCATTCTCCCTGCTTTGTCCAATGTCCATGATCTTCCCATTCTCCCTTTTGTCCAAGATCCATAATCTCCTTCCCATTCTCCCTGTTTTATCCAATGTCCATGATCACCTTCCCATCTTGTCTACATTGTCTGTGCTGCCTGATCACCTTCCCATTCTCCTTCCTTTATTCAATGTCCATGATCTCCTTCCCATTCTCCCTCCTTTGTCCAATGTCCATGATCACCTTCCCATCCTTTCTTCTTTATGCATCACCCATAATCCCCTTCCCATCCTGTCTCCGTTGTCTGTGCTCCATGATCCCTTTCCCATCCACTCTCCTTTGATTCCCCCCTTTCCCCACTTTTGTGGTGCATGTGTAGTCCCAGCTGCCTTCCTCCCTCCCACCTTGGTCCTGAGCTCCTCAGGGCAGGGACCTCGGCTTCTCCTCCCCCCGGGGCCCAGCACAGCACTCCATAGAGAATGAGAACGGGACCAGGGAGCTTTAGAAGGGAGTGATGAACAAGTGACCAGTAGGGTTGGGCTGGGTCAGGCAAACCCGGGCATGGGCATTGCAAGAGGGCACAGGGGAGCTGGGGAGCGTCTGGGGAGGGATGCAAGGGTCAAGACCCAAGACTGGGACGTCCCAGAACTGGCAGTCGCCCAGTGTGGAGGAGCCCCCATGTGGGAAGAGTAGCTTTGATCTGCTTGGCCCCCAAGGTAGAGCCGGGAGCCCCAGACGCTCCCCAGAAGGGAAGGCCCATCCTGGGCGTGAGTCCGGGAGACCCTTTGGGTTTGTGGCCGAGGGCATCCTCCACGCTGGCTCCGTGCCCATGGGGTCCCTTCCTTCCAGCTTCGAGCTTCTGGGAGGTGAGAGGAAACCAGGGCCATTTGGAGGAGGGGTCCTAGGCGCATAGATTAAGAACTGGAAAGAAGCTTCAGGGCCATCCACGGCAGACAGGCCCCCCCATTTTGCAGAGGGGAACCTCGAGGCCCAGAGAGAGCTTAAAGGATGTCAGTCTCAGAGCCCCAATACAGAGCTTGTCCACACCCCGGGCTGCCTCCCAGTGACTTAGCACCGAGAGCGTACAGGGGACTGTTGGGGAGGGGGCAGGAGTCAGGCAGACCCAGGCCCGGTCCCCCACTGGCTGTGAGACCTCCCCAGTCAATGGCTCGGGCCCCGGGAGCCAGGGAGAGGCACTGTGGGGCTTCCCCACTGTCTCCTGCCCCCCAAGCCCACACTGTCATTGATGGAAGCCGTTTTGGGGGAGCTGTTGTGAGCAGGTCCAGGATGGACCCGAGAATGGAGTCCCGGTGGGATGTTGGGGAGCCCGGGCCTGGGACCCTCTGGCCAGGGGGGCTCAGGAGAAGGAAGAGGTTCTGAGCGTGGGATTCGGGGTGCCTCGGACGGAGGACAGAGCGTGTCAGGAGGGCGGGGGAGGATGAGCTCAGCCTGGAACGCTCCCCGCCAGATGAGGTCTTGGATTTCCTGGGGAGGGGGTGGATGGAATCCAGAGCCGAGGCTGAGCCCGCCAGTGACAGCTTCCCATCAGCCTCGGTGCGGGTCCTGTGTTCTGTCAGGGAGCCCCAGGCGTCCTGTGTCTCGTCCGGAGGTGGGCTGTTCTGTGTCTGAGGTGCGCGGATAGCCAGCTGCCTTTCACTTGGGATTGCAGGGGCCGCTTCCCGCCAGCCTCCGCTCTGCTCTTAATCTCGGCTCTCCGGTCAAGCATGCCTTTCCCGGGCTTTGGAAGCCCGCCAGCTTTGCCTCCATCTGTGGCCCCTCTTTCCTCCTCAGGTCTCCCATGTTCCCCGTTGGAAGCCTCCCTCCTTCCTTGTGGGGTCCCCCAGTTCTGTACCCCAGTGCTGGACATGGGGCCCAAAGATGGCCCCCATTGGAAGCCTCCCTCCTTCCTCTCAGGGTCCCCAGTTCTTTCAGGGCAGCAGGAAGGCTGTACCCCAGTGCTGGACATGGGGCCCAAAGATGGCCCCTGTTGGAAGCCTCCCTCCTTCCTTGTGGGGTCCCCCAGTTCTATACCCCAGTGCTGGCCCAAAGATGGCCCCTGTTGGAAGCCTCCCTCCTTCCTTGTGGGGTCCCCCATTCTAACCCCATCTGGACCGGGGCCCAAGATGCCCCCCATTGGGTTACTCTCAGGGTCCCCATTCTTTCAGGGGCCGGGAACTGACCCCTTCTGAACCAGGGGCCCAAAGTGGCCCCCGTTGAAACCTCCCTCCTTCCTTTTCCCCATTCTATACCCCATGCTGGGCCCGGGGCCCAAAAGGTGCCCCTTTGAAAACCTCCCTCCCTTCCTGAACTTTTATCCCCATTGGCCCAAAATGGCCCCTGTTGGAAGCCTCCCTCCTTCCTCTCAGGGTCCCCAGTTCTTTCAGGGCAGCAGGAAGGCTGTACCCCATTGCTGGACACGGGGCCCAAAGATGGCCCCTTGACCTCCCCTCCTTCTTTGGGGGTATTCTTACCCCAGTTGGACATGGGGCCCAAAGATGGCCCCTGTTGGAAGCCTCCCTCCTTCCTTGTGGGGTCCCCCAGTTCTATACCCCAGTGCTGGACATGGGGCCCAAAGATGGCCCCTGTTGGAAGCCTCCCTCCTTCCTCGCAGGCCCCCCACTTTTATACCCCAGTGCTGGCCCAAAGATGGCCCCTGTTGGAAGCCTCCCTCCTTCCTCTCAGGGTCCCCAGTTCTTTCAGGGCAGCAGGAAGGCTGTACCCCATTGCTGGACACGGGGCCCAAAGATGGCCCCCGTTGGAAGCCTCCCTCCTTCCTTGTGGGGTCCCCATTCTAACCCATTGCTGGAAGGGGCCCCAAGATGGCCCCGTTGGGCCTCCCTCCTTCCTTTGGGGTGTTTATACCCCATTGGCCCGGGGCCCAAAGATGGCCCCCATTGGAAGCCTCCCTCCTTCCTCTCAGGGTCCCCAGTTCTTTCAGGGCAGCAGGAAGGCTGTACCCCAGTGCTGGACACGGGGCCCAAAGATGGCCCCTGTTGGAAGCCTCCCTCCTTCCTTGTGGGGTCCCCCAGTTCTATACCCCAGTGCTGGACACGGGGCCCAAAGATGGCCCCCGTTGGAAGCCTCCCTCCTTCCTTGTGGGGTCCCCCAGTTCTATACCCCAGTGCTGGACATAGGGCCCAAAGATGGTCCCTGTTGGAAGCCTCCCTCCTTCCTCGCAGGCCCCCCTACTTTTATACCCCAGTGCTGGCCCAAAGATGGCCCCTGTTGGAAGCCTCCCTCCTTCCTTGTGGGATCCCCCAGTTCTATACCCCAGTGCTGGACACAGGGCCCAAAGATGGCCCCCATTGGAAGCCTCCCTCCTTCCTCTCAGGGTCCCCAGTTCTTTCAGGGCAGCAGGAAGGCTGTACCCCATTGCTGGACACGGGGCCCAAAGATGGTCCCAACCATCCTTGATTCTTGAGACCCATTGGGGGCCAATGGACCATGACCTTCTTAGGGTTGGGCTTGTGACAGTGTCCCTGTGTCGGGGAGCCCTCTGGGCCCCCTAACTACCAGCCCCCTTGTCTCCTGCCGGAAAGCCGACGTGTGAATGCCCCGCACTGGGCGGCCGCGGGAGAGACCGTCGAGGGCCTGGGGGAGGGCTGCCCTGGCCGCTCTCCGTGGGCGGTGGCCGTCCCTCCCACCTCCACGTGCCCCTGAGCTGCTTGAGTGACAGGGCCCCCACAAGTGCCCTGTAAAGGGGCGGCAGATGGGCCAGGGGAGGGGGCTCTGCCCCCCCAGGGTGAGAGGGACCCGCTTTTGTCCCCATTCTAAACGCAGACACAGACACACGCTTACAACACGCACACACGCACACGCACAGACACACACTTCTCCCCTGAATCTCCACGTCACTCACTGTCCAATCCCTGTCGTCCTTGACCTCCTCCACAGGGGCCTCATGGTCTCTCTCACTGCCCCCCGGGTTGGTGGAAGGTCCCCATGGGGGCCCCACTCGCCCACGGCCTCTCCCGCCTCGGCCCCTCGGCCGGGTCCCCCTCCATGATGCCCTCTGACCCCCCGGAAAGACTCGGCTCCCAGGACTCTGTCCCTGCCACCTCTCTGGCCCTGCCCGGCTGCTCCCCTCTGTGGTCCCTGACAGGGGCCTTCGGGGTTCTTGGAGAGGGACGTTTGCTCTAGACCATTTAGTGTCTCCCCAGTTCTGAAGTGAGCTTCTGGGGGCCGGGGCTGCGCATGGGGCCGGGCTTCGCCGGGGTTTCATTTGTTGACTTTAGTGGGAAAACAACTAGAGTGTGTGTGTGTATGATTGTGTGAGTGTGTGTGTGTAAGTGTGAGTGTTTGTGTGAATGTGTGATTGTATGTGTGAATGAGTGTGTGTGTGTGTGTGAGTGTGTGTGAATGTACGTGTGTATGTGTGAGTGTGTATGTGAGTGTGGGCAAGTGTGTGTATATGTGTGTGTGAGTGTGACTGAGTGTGAGTGAATGAGTGAATGTACGTGTGTGTGTGTATGTGAGTGTGCAAGTGTAAGTGTCTGGGGGAGGGCATGGGGAGGTTGCAGGGCTGCGGGCAGGGGTGTGTGTGAGTGTGACTGAGTGTGAGTGAATGAGTGAATGTACGTGTGTGTGTGTATGTGAGTGTGCAAGTGTAAGTGTCTGGGGGAGGGCATGGGGAGGTTGCAGGGCTGCGGGCAGGGGTGTGTAGGTTGGGGATGTACCTGCAGTGCCTAACGGCCCCCCCTTCTTTGTGTCCAGTGAAGAAGACCCCTTCCTCCCTGGAGGTGAACCCCGGCCACTTCCTGAGGACCAACAGTTTCGCGGAGGACCTGGACCTGGAGGGGGAGACTCTGCTGGCCCCGATCACCCACATCTCCCAGTGAGTGCCCAGTTTTGGCGTCGTGAGAGTTGGGGGAGGGGGGGAAGGCTGTGTGCCAGCGCCCGTGTATGGGGGGGGTTCCCGGGGGAGCCTCGTCTCAGGGCCGCTCGCAGACCCTGGAAGGAAGGGAATTTGCCCCTTCTGAGCCCTGGGGGGAGGTGAAGACCCCGCGTCGCCCCCAGCTCTGGGGAGGTTGGAGGCTGAGCCAGTGGAGGCCCCGGGGGGGCTGCTTCCTGCTGCCCCTCTGCTTCCCTGGTTCTCCTCCCATTCATCGGGCACCGGCAGGAAAACGCCCATGTTGGGGGCAGGTGATGTTGGGGGGCAGGTGATGTTGGGGGCAGGTGTTTCCTGCTCTCCTCTGGGGGTCCAGGCCTGACATAGGGTCACCCGGTCAGTGTTGTTGTAAGCTTCGGCCATGTCCCACAGGGAGACGAGCGGCTCCTTCTTGGGAACGGCCCCAAGGAAGCAGCCCTGACTTGGGGGAGCTTGCCGGGCACTGTCCCCTCGCCAGCCTCCTCACCTGGGGCACCTCAGCGTGGTGGCTGGACTCGGGGCAGAACCTGGCTGGGGGGGCCGGGCTTGGGGTCCCAGCACGGAGCTGGCAGCCAGGGGGCGCTGTTCCTGCTGCCTCCCCCTCCTGCCCCTGGCCCCTTCCTTACCCACCCTGGGCTGCTGGCTTGGAATCCCTGCCGGGAAAGGCCATCCCCCGCACGTCCCCCGCACATCCCCAGCCGCCATTGCTCGGTTCTCAGCCTGGGCTCATGAGCCTCCAGAGAGGAAAACCCACCGACCCCAACCCCAGCAGCCCTCCCTTCCCCTCGGGCGGCCTCTGCACCCGATCCTTGACCCTTCCCACTCAGTGCTGAGGTCCCAAGACCCTCCCCAGACTCAGCTTGACCTCCCCGGATAAAGCAAGTTTGCGCAGGAGCCTTGGGACAAGTCCTCCCAGCAGGGAGCTCCCCTCCCCACGCCAGCCTGGGCTGCCCCGGTTTATAGGAGACGA
Organism: Sarcophilus harrisii; assembly: GCF_902635505.1. Classification (NCBI taxonomy): domain Eukaryota; kingdom Metazoa; phylum Chordata; class Mammalia; order Dasyuromorphia; family Dasyuridae; genus Sarcophilus; species Sarcophilus harrisii. Next base: position 235,915,246 of record NC_045431.1, read on the forward strand.
TAAAGATCTAGATGGTTGGGAAGGAGGGAGCTGTTGGGTCCCTGTGGGGGAGGGGGAGCGCCGTGTGTGATGGGGGTGGGGGGACTGCCCGAGGGGAGGACCCGCCTGGGGGGGGGGGGGGGAACACGCTGGGGGCCCGGAGCCATCCTGGTCTGGGGGAAGATGGCAGCTTGGGGTTGGGTCACCGGCAAACTTCCCCTGACAAAGCGACCCGACTCCTGTGTGGCCGCCGACTCGTCTGGGGCTCCGGGGTCTTCTTGGTGGAGCCCCTCCCTCACACCCCCATTGTGCTAGAGAGAGGGAGACAAGGCCCCTGTCCCGGCGACTGTGAGAGATCTGGCAGGAGCAGCCCCGCCCTGCCCCCCAGTGGGAGGCTGGAGAAGTGTCCGGGCTCTCCAAGGAACCCGGCCCCTGAGCACGAGTGGGGACCCCGGCGGGAGAAGGGGCCTGAGAGGAAGGGCCCCCCAGGACTGCTCTGCCCCCCAGCCCTGAAGGCCCCAGGAGGGGCTCCGGGGCTCCCAGCCTGGGACTTCTCCGACTCCTTCAGGCTTGTCTGGCAACCTTCGCCCACTGGAAAAAGCCTGGGGGGCACAGGGGGCAGCCGGCTGCCCCCCCACAGCCTGGGACGAGACATCCGGGTGCCCCCGGGGCCCTGAGCTCCTTGCTGGGACGAGCCTCCCCTGGGGGGGGGGCTCCCCCCATACATCCACGGCCGTATGTAAGTCCGTCTGCCCACAAAACAGCCTCCTGGCTGGAGGCTCCAGGCCAGGCCGGACAGAGGCCGAGAGCCGGGGAGTCAGGGCAGGAGACATCAGGGACCAGCTCTCCTCCCTCTGGGGCGTCTGGGGGGGAGAAGAGAGGTTGGCTGGAGGATGGTGGCCCCGTGGGCAGAGGATGGCGGCCCTGAGAGCGGAGGTGGCGACCTTTGGGACACACCGGCCCACTCCACACTTACAAGGGGGGGGGGGGGGGGGAGAACCACAGCCACCACGCCCGTTTCCTGCCCCGGCCCTTTGACCCCTGCCTAGTTGCTGGTGTTTCCTTGGCCCCCTCCGGACAGCCTAACAGCCGCTGCTCCTCCCGTTTTAGAAAGCCGGTTCCCTTTTTTTAAAATTCCGCCCTTTTATTCCCAACGCCCTCACCAAGCCTGAGAAAACATTGCCTTTTGGTCTCTTGCTTCCAAGCGGTGAGGACCGAGGCCGAGTCCTGCCGTCCCTGTGGTTGCCGGGAGAAGCCGAGCCTGGGCTCCGGGCCGGCCGCAGGAGGGCCATAAGCCCCAGAGTCAGCGTGCCGAGTCGCCCTTTGTCGTGGCTCCAAACGGCGGCGCGTGTGCTCCCACTGTCCCCCACCCAGGAAGCGCCCGGCCCCGGCCTTTTCCTCTGGCCCAGCTGCAAATCCACAGGGGCCTCCTCTGGGTGGGAGGCTGAGGCCGGAGTTCGAATCCCAGCTGATCCCCGGCCTGTGGGACCCTGGGAAAGCTGGTCTCATCTCCAGGGCTTGGTTTCTGGCTTTGTAAAATGGCTCGGCCGGACTGGAAGTCTCGGAGCGCTCACGGCGTCCATCGGCTCCGCCGCCACCCTGGGCGTGGACCGCGCCTGGACCTCAGGTGGGCTCACCGTCGCCCCCGCCCTGCGTCCCCTCGATTTGGGCAGTGCAAGGTCCACATTTGGGACACTTGCTGAGGCTGGTGGAGCTCCTGGAGTGTCAGGAAGTGACTGGGAGTCGCTCTCCCCAGGCCTGTGTCTCACCCCCAGCCTCTCCTCCGGAGCCTCACCCTGGGCTCTCCTTCGGAGGCCATGGAGGAAATGGCTTTCTGGAGGCCTCCAGGGGCTTTGCTGACCCAGGAAGTGTCAGACATGGCCCTTCCCTGAGGAGGCTCCGCCCCAGTGGAAAGAATCCCTCCCGCAGACATAGGCCGGACGTGCCCTCCCGGACCTTCTGGGAGCGGGAGGCCAGTCCGAGGCTGTCCAGGGCCATCCCTGTACTTTATGCTTAAGGAAACTGGCCCAACCCCGCCCTCGCAGATGGCAGAGGTCCAGCCTTCGCTTCTGGCCACCGTGGGCCTGGCAGGGGTGAGGTCTGAGGGGCAGGGACAGCTTGAGGACCCACCATGGCCTTGCCCTGAAAGGCTGAGGATGCCCATTGGTTCTGCCCGAGGGCGCCAGCTGCGGCCTCTGGGAGGGCAGAGCCTGGGAGCTTCCTTGAGGTCCCTTGGGAAGCCAGGGCCCGGCTGGCAGGGACAGTTCTCGTGGACCTCCCTTCCCTAGTGTCCAGCAGAGAGCCGAGCCACTGGAGGCGCCCAGGAAGTGCTGCTGGAAGGGTTCAGGGGGCAAGGGGGGACGGATCCAAGTGGGAGAGGAGGAAACCAGTGAGTGCCGAGGGCCTGGGAAGACATAATTTTACATGGCTGATGGGGAAGCTGGTCCCCACAAAGGAGCCCGAGCCAGCGGGCCCTGGAAGACGGGCAGGAGAGGCAGAGGCCGGGGCCACTCGGGCAGGTCGGGATGACACTGCTGAAGAGCCCAGAACCGAGAGAGAGGCCGGGGCCCCCTCGGAGGGAGAAGAGACAGAAGATGGCTCCCTCCAGCCGCCCCCAGACCCTACGGGGGGACCCGAAGACCATCCCGGTCGGCGAGGGCCGCTTCTGCCCGCGCTTTCACCTTTTGGGCGGAGGGGCCGGCGAGGGGGAACGGCCTCGGGGCCGCCGTTGCGCTCACCACGGCCGGCACATTCCTGCATCTCTCGCGGGGAGCTGCTCTGTCTCATGATTGATGTCCAGTAATTAAACTTGAATCCAGCTGCTGCGGATGGCCAACAGCGCCGAGCCCGCGGGACGGAGCAACACTGAGCAGGTCCCCGGCCCGGGCTCTCGGAGGCCAGGTTGCTCTGGAAACAGTGTCTGGCACGGCCGCGTGCACATTTCGGGGGGCGGCTGGGGGGCGGCTGGAATTGGGGAGGGGGTGGCAGCGGAGCACCCCTCTTCCCTTCCTCCCCCCCCCCCCCCCAGTTGTGTTTTTCTTCAGGGTTTCACTGATGTGAGATGTATTATCATCCTGGTCGCAGTCCAGAATCAAAATTAAAAACATAAATAAAGCGACATTTTGTTTCTATTAGGGGGCTCTCCCGCCCCCCGAACATGGGGAGAGTGAGATAATTGCATTGTTTAGAGCTTCAAGTGTCTCCGGGGGCGGGCTGAGCCCCTGTTGTTCTGGGGTGTGTTCAAAATGAGGGATTTGAGGCAGAGGAGAGAAGGCCGGGGAACACAGCTGTGAATTACTCCCTGACATCTCGAGGGTCCTGGTAACATGATTGCAGGATGACATCGACAGCAACTGCAGCTGGGGGCTGTTCGGGGCCAGGCTCCTCTCCTCCCGGCCCACCGGATGAGAAAATCCCCGGCCTGACCTCTGTTCTCCCCCACCCCAAGTTTTCTTGTAGCCCGTGCTCCCCCCCAACCCGTGCCTTCCCAATGAACCCTCGGCTTTTGGGGGCTTCTGGATATCACAGCTCTCGTCAGGGGGTCCCAGGGACTTGGGACCCCACTTCCTTCTGCCTCCCTGAGCCATCCCCTGTCCGTACTGCTCTTTGGGGGCACCGGATTTTCCCTGCCTTCTCACATCCCAGCATCCTTTGTCTCTACTTTGTGTCCACAACTCAATTCTAAGCCCCGCAGGGTGAGGGCGCCTTCACCTCCGCACCCCGTATTGTCCCAGCTCAGGGTCCTCCCTCAGGGTTTCCAGATGTGTGGGTTGAGTGAGCGGGAGGCTGAGGACCGGGGTCCTGGGTCAGGGGTCACGGCCCCAACCTAGCCATCCTCGCCACCCAGCGCATCTGTCACCGTGAGGGACTCGGCAAAGGGTCCTTGACCTGAGTTCCGAGGAAGATGACGTGTGCAGAGTTCAGATCTGTGCCCTTGCCTCAGAAGGCTAAGGCGTCATCCTAGAATGGGACAGCTGGGAGGGGTCCTAGAGCAGCAGAATGTACCGTGTTGGAGGGCGGCTGAGCTCTTGGAACATAGTCTAGAGCATGGAATGCCAGGCTTGGAGTGAGCTTAAAGTACTTAACCTGGAATATCACGGTCTTACTTACAATGCAGACTGTCCTAGCTAGAACACATGTCAGACCCTGGAACACTCCTCTAGACCATCAGAACTGGGAGAACCCCTGCAACCTGGAAAGCCAAATTTGGATAGACCTTGGAACAGAGAGCATGGAATGACAGCTGGGAAAGACCTTAGAAAGTGATATTTGGGAGTTAAGAGAGACCCGAGAACACAGAACATGGATTGTTAGAGCTATAGAGGTCTTTCCAACACACAACAAGGAACATCATGCTGAGAAGGACTTTAGAACATAGAAGATGGAATGTCAGAACTGTTGAAAAGCTTACAAAATAGCATGTCTGGGCTAAAAAAAAAAGAATCTAGAACATGTGACAGTGTCAGACCTAGAACATGACATCTTAGAGCTGGGAGAGAACTTAGAACAAAGAATCTTGAATGTGAAAGCTGGGAGACAGCTTAGAATTTAGATTGTAGAAGACCAGCCTGGGGAGAGACTTTATAACATGAAATGTCAGAGCTAGAAGGGAAATTAGAAGACAGAACAAAGAATTTCAGATCTAGAACGGACCTTAGAACACAGATCGTGGAATATAGGATTTGGATAGACCTTAGAACCTAAAGCAGACTCTTAGAGCTAGGAAGAACGTCAGAACTGGGAACGGACCTTAGAACATGGAACATAGGAAGCCAGAGCTTATCTCATAGAGAACAGAGAGCGCTAGAGCTGGGAGAGGCCTTTGAATATTGAATGTAGAAGGTCCAAAGTGAAAAAGGGCTCACAAACCTTAGAACATAGACCAGAGACTATGTGATCTGGAAGGAACCTTAGAACATGGGATGTCAGAAATATTAGAACATAGAAACAAAATCTCAGCGCTGAGAAGGGCCTTAGAATGAAAAATGTCAAAATGGGAGAGAGCTTACGACATGAAATTTCAAAGCCAAGAGAGATAGTAGAATATAGAACATGGAATGGCAGAACTGGGAGATTTGGGAATGTAGACCCTACAATGTCAGATGTGAGGAGAGGCTTAGAACACAGAACATAGAAAGAGAACAGAGAAGGACATATCTAGGAGGGACCTTAGAATATAGAACACGGAATGGCACAACTGGGAGACCTTAGAACCGAGACTGTAGAATGTCAGAGGTGAGGAGAGCTTAGAACACAGAAAATGGAAAGGCAGAGTAGAGAGGGGCCTTAGAATCTGAAAATACAGAGCAGAGGGGAATTCAAACAGAGAATGGAAAATATCAGAACAGAGAGAGAGGCTGGAATGTCAGAGATAAGGAGAGTCTTAGAACACAACTTAAAAAGATAGAGCAAGACTTTGGAATATGAAATTTCATCTCTAGAAGGGACCTTAGAACATAGAACATGTGAGATCTGAACTGGGAGGGCTCTCAAAACAGAGAACATGGAATGGCAGAGCTGGGGGGACCTTGAGACATAGACTCTAGAATGTCATTGCTGGGGAAGAGCTTAGAACATGGAATATCAGAGTTGGGGGGACCTTGGGACATAGACTCTAGAATGTCATTGCTGGGGAAGAGCTTAGAACATGGAATGTCAGAGTTGGGGGGACCTTGGGACAAAGATTCTAGAGTGTAAGGTGAGGGAGAGCCAAGTCTGGGGATCGGGGGGCAGCTGAGGGCGTGGCCAGTGTCAGGGAAGGGGCCTTCCTCTTTTCTGGGAGGTGGCCAGCATAGGTAGGTGGCCTGGTACTGTGGGGAGAGAGCTAGAAGGAGGCTCTCCGGACGTGGAGCCCAGTGGTACCCTTGCCCTGGGCAGAGCCGGAGCCCACCCTCCGAGCTTCGGCCTCCACGTCGGCCGGATCTTGCCGGGCACGACTTCTCAAATGAAGCGGGGGTTGGTTCTGGGTTTGGGGGACCTCGCCCCCACCCTAAGACACTGACCCGAGAAGCCACGGCTATTGTTTCCCCAAATCGAGGCGGGGATGTCTCCCCCCCTTCCTTTGCTCTGTTCCTTGACCCCAGTCAGGACAGCTGTTAGACCTTGATGGGGAGTTGCGCCCCCTCCCCAGCCCCCTCTGGGATCCTCACTTTTCTGGCCCATCCAGAGATGGAACATTTTTTCCCATCTTCTTTGCTCATGTTTTCCTTAGGTTGGTGTCTGGATTTGTTAAATTAAATTGAATCCTTTCCAGTTTGAAACACTTGAGCGATTTTTCCCCCTTTAAATCACCGGGCTGGCTGGAAGCCGCCCCCAGAGCCTATGGATGGGGGCCGGGGAGCTGGCGCTCGTCCGGGGGCAGGGATGGGGCTGCCAGAGAGGCCTCAGGATGCTGGGGAAGTGGCTGAGGTTCTGAGGACTCGGCTGGTCCTTTAGGTGGAGTTGAGGGTTTTGCCTGGCTGGAAAATCTCCCCCAAATATGAAATTTTGCTCCAGCAGGCAGAGTTCGAGGTCTTTGGGGTGTTTGAACCGGGTCCAGGAACAATGAGCTTCCAGCCTCCCAGGGCAGGGCTCCAGCCTTCCTTGATCTCCCCCTTGGAGCTCTCTCCCGCTGTCCTCTGGTAGCCCCCCACCTTTGACCTCTCCTCGCCGGCGTCCTGGGTGACCGTGGAGGCGTTCTGGGTCCCCTTGGGCGCCAACCCCACCGAAGCAGATAACCCGTTTGTGTCTCCTTCCTGGTGAAGGAGTTGGTGAGGCTCCGTCCCTTGCCCCAGTTCTCCATCATGGAGGGAGGCCATCCCATCCCGAGAGCCCCTTAAGCATCCACAGTAGAGCAGCTGCTCTGGAGGACAGAGGACCCGGGTTTGCCCCAGGTTCTGTGACCCGAGACGTGTCCCACTGTCCCTTTGGCCCCAGTTTCCTCATCTTTAAAATCATATGATTAAATGAGATGAAACTTTCTAGCTCTGACGCTGTTAGGGAAGGCCTCCGTGTCTTGCCATGAGTGGGACAAGTGAAAGACTAGGAGCGCCGAGCCTTGGGGAGGGGACAGGGGAGCGTGTGCCGGTCTGGGAGGCGGATTCTCCTTGGCCCCGTGGCAGAGCCGGGAACACCTCTGGAGGAAGGCTGCCCGGAGGCTAGCTGTCCCAGGGCGGAAGGGTTGGCTGCAAAGGCGTGGGTCCCTCCTCAGGAGCACGATCCCTTGATGGAGGGGCTCTTGTTCATGGTTGCATGCCTCAAAGACCACCTCCGGTGTGCGATACTAGGCCCCGGGGTCCTAGTGACATCGAAGAATGGATGAACGAACATATACACTAGGAATAGGATCTGAAATTAGACTTAAGTATGGAACTGTGTGCTGTTTCTGGTGAGAAAGAGGAGAAAATGGGCCAGGAAATGAAGAGAAAGGGAGCCGCTCGGCTCCCTGTCCCCTCTCCCTTAGTCATGAGCTTCCAGTGTGACCTTTAGGCACTTACCCTGCTCTCCAAGGCCTCAGCCAGCTCTTCAGGGCTAAGGGCTCTGCTTTGAGGAGAAAAATCCTTCTGGAAAGTCCCCAAATCATAAGCTTACAACTGAGAGAGAGAGACCACGTGGGCAGGAAGGGCTCCTCCATGCAGAAGACCCTCTGACAGACTGTCTGGTAGGACTTCTTGGCCAGGAAGCCTTTTTCAGGCTCTTCCAGAAAGTTGTTCAACTTTTGTTTTCAAAGGACCGATGATATCACAGGATACAGCTAGAAGTCATGTATAGACTCTAGGGAGGACAAAGTCCCTGCCCTCAAGAAGCTCCCAGTCTAGGAGACACCAACACAGAGAACTGTAACCAGGGAATTGTAACACAGAGAATTGTAACCAGGGAATTGTGACACAGGGAACTGTAACACGGGGAACTGTAATGCAGGGAATTGTAACAGAGAATTGTAATAGAATTGTAACACAGAGAATAGTAACAGAGGGAATTGTAACACAGGAAAATGTAATATAGAGAATAGTAACACAGAGAATTGTAATCAGGGAATTGTGACAGGGAATTAACACAGAGAATTATAACACAGGGAATAGTAACCTAGGGAACTAACAGAGAATTGAAACAGAGGGAACTAATACAGAGCATTGTAACAGAATACAGTAATACAAGAGAGTTGTAACACAGGGAACTCATACAGAGAACTGTAACACAGAGAATTGTAATGCCGGGAATTGTAACACGGAGAATAGTAACAGAGGGAATTGTAACACAGGGAAATGTATCAGAGAATTGTAAGACAGAGAATTATAAAAGGGAACTAACACAGAGAATTATAACACAGGGAATTGTAGCACAGAGAATAGTAACATAGGGAACTAACACGGAATTGTAACATAGGGAATTGTAACAGAATATAGTAACAAAATTGTCAGGGAATTAACACAGAGAATTGTAATACCAGGAATTGTAACACAGAGAATAGTAACACAGGGAATTAACAGAGAATTGGGGTTTTTTCTAAATTATAACTTTTTATTGACAGAACATATGCCTGGGTAAATTTTTACAACATTATCCCTTGCACTCACTTCTGTTCTGACTTTTCCCTTCCCTCCCTTCACCCCCTCTCCTAGATGGCAGGCTGTCTTATACATGCTAAGTATATTATAGTATATCCTAGATACAATATTTGTGTGGAGAACCGTACAGTTCTCTTGTTGCACAAGAAGTATTGGATTCAGAAGGTAAAAATAACCCAGGAAGAAAAACAAAAATGCAAACAGTTTACATTTATTTCCCCGTATTCCTTCTCTGGGTGTAGCTAATTCTGTCCATCACTGATCAATTGGAACTGACTTAGATCTTCTATTACTAACAGAGAATTGTAACATAGGGAACTAACACAGAGAATTGTAACACAGGGAACTAACACAGAGAATTGTAACACAGGGAACTAATACAGAGAATTGTAATACAGGGAAAAGTCACAGAGGATAGTAACACAGAGAATTGTAACAGAGGGAATTTTAACAGAGAATATAGTAACAGAATTGTAAAGGAATACAGTAACAGAGAAGTGTAACACAGGGAATTATAACACAGAAAATTGTAACATAGGGAATTGTGACAATTGTAAGACAGAATACAATAACAGAGAATTGTAACACAGAGTAGTAACATAGGGAACTAACAGAGAATTGTAAGACAGGGAAAAATATAGAATTGTAAGACAGAGAATTATAACACAGGGAACTAACATGGAATTGTAAGACAGAATTGTAACACAGGGAATAGTAACAGAGAATAGTAACACAGAAGATTGCAACACAGAGAATAGTAACACAGGGAAGTAACACAGAGAATTGTAACACAGAAGACAGTAACAGAGAATTGTAGCACAGAATTGTAACACAGAAATAGTAACACGGAACTAACATTGTAACAGAGGAAACTAATACAGAGAATTGTAACACAGGGATTTGTAATATGGAGAATTGTATCACAGGGAACTAACACAGAGAATAGCAACAAGGGAACTAATAGAGAATTGTAAGAGAATACAGTAACAAAAAATTGTGACACAGAGAACTGTAACACAGGGAACTAACACAGAAAATTGTAACACAGGGAATAGTCACAGAGAATAGTAACACAGGGAATTGTAACAGAGAGAATTTTAACAGAGAATACAGTAACAGAGAATTGTAACACAGAATAGTCACAAAGAATTGTAACACAGAAAATTGTAACATAGGGAATTGTAACACAGGGAAATGTAACAGGGAATTATATAACACAGGGAATAGTAACAGAACTGTAAGACAGAATAAAGTAACAGAGAATTGTAACACAGAGTAGTAACAGGGAACTAACAGAATTGCAACACAGGGAAAAAATATAGACTTATAAGACAGAATTATAACATAGGGAATTGTAACACAGGGAATAATAACAGAGAATAGTAACACAGAGAATTGCAACACAGAGAATAGTAACACAGGGAAGTAACACAGAGAATTGTAACAAAGAGAATAGTAACACAAGGAGCTAACATTGAATTGTAACAGAGGAAACTAATACAGAGAATTGTAACACAAGGATTTGTAATATGGAGAATTGTATCACAGGGAACTAACACAGAGAATAGTAACAAAGCGAACTAATAGAGAATTGTAACAGAAGACAGTAACAAAAAATTGTGACACAGAGAACTGTAACACAGGGAACTAACAGAATTGTAACACAGGGAATAGTCACAGAGAACTGTAACACAGGGAATTATAACAGAGAGAATTATAATAGGGAACTAACAGAGAATTGTAACACAGAATACAGTAACAGAATTATAACATAGAGAACTGTAACATGGAGAACTAACACAAAGAATTGTAGCACAGGGAATCGTAACAGGGAACTAACAGAATTGTAACACAGGGAATAGTAACAGGGAACTAACAGAGAGAATAGTAACACAGGAAACTAACACAGAGAATTGTAAGACAGAAAACAGTAACAGAGAATTGTAACACAGAGAAGTGTAACACAGGGAATAGTAACACAGGGAACTAACTCAGAGAATTGTAACAGAATACAGTAACAGAATTGTAACACAGAGAACTGTAACACAGGGAACTAACAGAGAATTGTAACACAGGAAACTAATTCAGAGAATTGTAACAGAATACAGTAACAGAATTGTAACACAGAGAACTGTAACACGGGGAACTAACTCAGAGAATTGTAACACAGGGAACTAACAGAGAGAATAGTAACGCAGGAAACTAACACAGAGAATTGTAACACAAAAAATAGTAACAGAGAATTGTAACACAGAGAAGTGTAACACGGGGAACTAACAGAGACTTGTAAGACAGAAAACAGTTACAGAGAATTGTAACACAGGGAGCTAACATGGAATTGTAACACAAAAAACATTAATAGAATTGTAACACAGAGAACTGTAACACAGGGAACTAACAGAGAATTGTAACACAGGGAACTAATTCAGAGAATTGTAACAGAATACAGTAACAGAATTGTAACACGGAGAACTGTAACATGGGGAACTAACTCAGAGAATTGTAACACAGGGAACTAATACAGAGAATTATAACACAAGGAATAGTAACACAGGGAACACACAGAGAGAATAGTAACACAGAATTATAACACAGGGAATTGTATAACATTTGTGTAACAATTGTATAACATTGTATAATTGTATAATTATAAAATATAATTGTATAACAGAGAATTGTAACATAGGGAAATGTAAAACAGAGAATAGTAACAAAGAATTGTAACAGAGAGAACTGTAACACAGGGAATAGTTACAGAGAATAGTAACACAGGGAACTAACTCAGAGAATTGTAACAGAATATAGTAACAGAATTGTAACGCGGGGAACTAACACAGAGAATTGTAACACAGAATACAGTATCAGAGAATTGTAACACAGGGAACACACACAGAGAATAGTAACATAGAATTGGAACACAGGGAATTGTAATACAGAGAATAGTAACACAAGGAACTAACACAGAGAATAGTAACACAGGAAACTGATACAAAATTGTAACACAGAATACAGTAACAATTGTAATACACAATAGAGTAACAGAGAATTGTAACACAGGGAACTAATACAGAGAATTATAACATAGGGAATTGTAGCACAGGGAAATGTAAAACAGAGAATAGTAACAAAGAATTGTAACAGAGAGAACTGTACACAGGGAAGTGTAACAAAGAATTATAACAGAATTGTAACACAGAGAACTGTAATGCAGGGTACTGTTACACACAAGGTTACAGGACAAGCAGATTGTGCCAACTCAGTGCAGGAGGAGATCTGAGGCCAGACAAGTGCTTGTTGGGTGTGTGTGAGGGAGAAGGTTTGGGGTCAGAAATAGCATAACAAAGGAGGGAACATTCAAACTGGACCTTCAAGGATGAGTCAGGACTTGAGAGGGAGGCAAAGGAGACCCTCTGGATGTGGGGCCCGGGAAGCAAAGGCATGAAGTTGAGTCCCCAAGGTCTGACAGACTAGAGGCCTTGAATGATGAACCAAGAGTGAGACTCTTGTTCAGCAAAGGGAGCCATTGCAAACTCATTAAAGAAAGGAGGGATGGGGTCAGAGCAGGACAGTGTGTCTATTGATGAGGGTGGAGGCACAAGGAGGAGGCAAGCACACAGCTAGAAGGCCTTGAGATGGCCAGAGCCCCAGGAGAGGGTGATGCCCTGGAGCCACTCTGGGCGGGGCCATCGCCTTCTCTAAAGAGGACCGGAGGGTGTCTCGCCTCGGGGGCAGGTGGGCACAGTCCCATGATGTTCTGCCCTTTGTCAGGGGGATGGGCCCATTTCCCCAAGACTCCCTGTGGAGTCCCAACACTCGCCGCCCTGGGCTCGGGCTCGGACCCCACGAAGCTCACGGGGGAATGGGGCACAGACGGGCCATTTTTGGGAGGCGCCTCTCATGTCCCCACTCGGGGGCCGTCGCCTGGGGCCCGTGACCGGGGGAGGAGAGGAGATGAGGGCCCCAGACCCTCCCGGAATGGGCCCCGAGCTCGGGGCCAGCCGTGGAAGCGAATTCCATTCACTCTTGGCAGAGCGTGCTTCCCGCCCTGCCGAGGGGCCGGGGGCGGAGGCCGGGGGAGGCTCCCCCAGGTTCCTCCGAGGCCTCCAAGGCCATCACTGGCTCGCGCTCCCAAACCCCATCCTGCTGGGCCTGAGAAAGCTGCCGCCTCAGCAGATCGGCCGGGGCTGTGGGTGGGTGGGGGCGCCTGACTCGGGGAATGCGTGCTCGCTTCCAGGGCTCGGGGAGAGCTTGGCCGCCGGGCTGGGAGCGGGAGCTCTGGAGAAGTAATGGGAAAAGCGGTTGGGAAGAAGCCTGTCCCTCTGGCTCAAGCCTTCCAGCTTAACCCTTTGCTGCCTCGGCCTAGAGAGGCCCCGGGCCGCAGCCCACCTGCTGGAGGCGCTGGGAGCCCCACACTGGGAGCCCCGCACCGGTCCTTTCTTAGCTTGGGCCACCAGGGGGCGTGGGCACACCTCACCTTTCTGTATGGCAGCAAGGGCTGAGCCGCCCCCCCCCCCCCCCAGGCAGATCTGAACCCTGGCACAGTCCCAGCACCCACTGGTTGCTTCTGGCCCTTGTGCCCCCCCACCCCAGTCAGATGGGACTGCCCGTCTACACTGGCCGCCTCCCCCGGGCATGCTGAGGGGTGGCTTTGTAAGCACGGGAAGGCAGCTTTCCGGTGGCTGCGATTGGGAGACCGGGCGAGTTCTATTGGAGCTGTCTCCATCCTCACCTGGAAGAGCCCCGGCCCAGGAAGTCCCGCCCCTCCCCCTCCCCAGGGCTGCCATCATGGATCTGGCCCCGTCCCCTCCAGGCCCTGGGCCTGTCCCTCCTCCAGCTGCTCCTGAGTTCGCTTCCCCTGCTTGGAAACCAGGGACAGAGGGGCAGCCCCCTCCCAACTCGGTGCCGGCCTCCACAAAGCCGGGCCTCTGTTCCTGTCGGCCTCCTAGCCCCTGTGGCTCCCTGGGAAGGGCCTGGGCGGGCAGGACCTCGCCTTGTGTCCAGGTCACGTGGGCAGCAGCGGCTGAGGGGGCCGAGGGGCCGAGCCCACGCTCGCCACCTGGGGGTGAGGGCAGGAGACGCCCACAAAGCCTTGTGGGGGCCCGGCTCCACCCCCGCCTGGCCACCCCCAGCGCCGCTACCCCCGGGAGAGAGCCCAGCCAAACACAGCAGCAGGAGCAAACTGACCCTCAGGCTGAAGGGGGCGTCTTGCACTGAAGAAGGAGACCTCCCCCCACGCTGGGACGGCCCTCCCCCTTGGGATGCTCTTCCTGACATTCTGGGGCTCTGACTCCCCCCAGGCCCTCCTCCTGGGCCTGCCTCTGGGGTCACCCCCCGCCCCATGTGCCAGCCAGCCCTCTAAATACACAGGTAAACTGAGTCTAGAGAAGGCACCGACTGCAAAGTGTCTGAAGCAGAATCCAAACCCAGGCCTTCCTGACCCCAGGCTGGCCCCCTGCCGGGCTGGTTCCACTCTGCAGCCTCCATCCACACCCTGCCGGCCCCTCCCCAGCGGGGCTGAGGGAAGCCCCTGACAATCAGGACTCTGGCTTTTGGTTTGGGCACAAGTGGAGCCTCATGTGCTTGAGCTTCCGGACTCTGGCTGCAGATGGCGCCGTGCACAAGGGGCCTCTGGCCCTTAGCCCCAGACTGGTCGGCAGAGGGCCCGTCCTCCATGGGAGGGGGGAGGGGACTCCTGGGGTGGGAAGACCGCCCACGAGGGGCATTTGGGCATGGCCCCCCGGCTTCACCCTCTGCCATTTGCACGGCCTGGGGCACGGAACTTTATAAAATGAAAGGAAGCCTGCCCCCTACCTCACAACCTGTGACAGGGTCCGGTGATGAAGGACCCTGGGAGGTGGAGCTGGAAGGACCTGTAGCCCTTTTTACAGATGGGGAAATTGAGGCAAGCAGAGTAAGCGACTTGCCTAGGAAGTGTCTGAGGCTGGAGCGAGTTCCAGCACTCTGTCCCTGGGTTGCCACCCAGCTGCCCAGCAGGAAAGACCCAAGATCATTCCAGGGGGAGGAGGCTCCCAAGGAGTGAGTGAGAGGCCCGGCCCAGTCTCTCAGGACATTTCTTTTCCTCCTGCCTGGGCCCCAAGGCCTTCTGGGCTCCCCTCCTCCTGCCTGGGCCCCAAGGCTTTCTGGGATCCCTCTCTCCTGCCTGGGCCCCAAGGCCTTCTGGGATCCCTCTCTCCTGCCTGGGCCCCAAGGCCTTCTGGGATCCCTCTCTCCTGCCTGAGCCCCAAGGACTTCTGGGATCCCTCTCTCCTGCCTGAGCCCCAAGGACTTCTGGGATCCCTCTCTCCTGCCTGGGCCCCAAGGCCTTCTGGGATCCCTCTCTCCTGCCTGGGTCCCAAGGCCTTCTGGGCTCCCCTCCTCCCTCCTGGGACTTCCCATAGCCTCTCTTGCCTCCACAAAGGGGGTCTTGCCTCTCCTGCTCCTCAGGCTGAGTCCCAGTTCTGGTGCCATGCCTAGCTTAGGGAAGGGGGCGCCTCCTCCTGCCACCTCCTCCACCCTCACTCCAGCCCTCACACAGGCTTTACTCCCAGCTGTCCGGCCCAGCCTGAGGGCCTCGGCTTTTGTGCCCCCCCCTGCCCCAGCCCGGCCCCCCCCCCAACCCGCCGCCCCGAGCTTTTTCCGAGCTGCCGGAGCGCAGCCACGCTCAAGCCCTGCCTCTGACCTGCGGCTTGCTGCCCAGTGGTCAGCGCGCAGGACCTCTCCCCATAGCAGCTCCCAATAGGGCCGTCAAGGAAGCCCCGAGTTTCTGCCTCTGATTCATCATGTGACCAGAGCCTCAGTCTGGAGCCTTGGGAGGAAGGGCTGAGCCCTTCACTAGGTGGCCTGGTGGAGAGTCTGCTCCAGTCAGGAAGACCTGAATTCAAATTCTGCCTGTGACACTACGGCCACCCTGGGCAAGTGACCCACCTCCCTGTGCCTCAGTTTCCCGAGAATGCCAACTCATTACCAATGCCACGGAGCATCAGCTGGTCATTGTGGTCAAGTGTGTGTCATTGTGTGTGTGTTTACCCACTGTGGGGTAAACTGAGGCAGCACTTCTCAGAAAGGGGCTGAGTGGGGGCTTCTCTGGAGAGACCGTGTCTCCGGTCGGCCCCCTCCCCCCCAGAAAGGGAAACAGAAAGGGGTGGCCGTGTGAAAGGGGGGCCGGAATAACTATAGCTGCGAGGAGTCGGAGCTAAAAGGGAAAAGGAGGCAGGGGGGGTCAGAGAGCAGCCCCGGGGTCAGAGGGGCCCACCAGGCCACCCTGGGCGGGGCTGCTCACCCGCCATTGGCCAGGAGATGCAATCCATGCTAGCGAAGAGTCCCCTGCACCGATAGAAAATCACGGGCGGGCCCCAGGACAGGAGCTGAGGAAAGTTGGGGGTCAAGGTCCTCCGCATGGACGCCTGTGCCTGCCCCCCC
The DNA here is from genome assembly GCF_902635505.1 of Sarcophilus harrisii. Lineage (NCBI taxonomy): Eukaryota > Metazoa > Chordata > Mammalia > Dasyuromorphia > Dasyuridae > Sarcophilus > Sarcophilus harrisii. The sequence goes on from NC_045431.1 coordinate 235,931,190, forward strand.
CCCTCCCCCCAGGCAACATCCAGGGTGAGAGACAAGCAGCTGCTAGTGAAAGTGACAGGGCGATGCCGTTGTGGCCACTAGGGGGCAGCACGGCACAGTGGGCAGAGGCCAGTGCCCTCCTGCCGGGAAAAGGTCTGGGGCTGTTTCCAGCCCCCAGGAAAGTCCGAGCCGATGCCCCTGCGCCCCGTGGGGTCCCTCCGCGCTCTCTAGTGGCCACGGGTCTGGCCTCCATGTGCCCAGGCTGGCCCGCAGCCCCCGGCTCCGAGGGGGGCCCCTGAGCATCCAGCTAGCTTAGGCCAGGTTCTTCCCAAGCTCCCCCCTCCTCCTCCTGTCCTCCTCTTTTCCCCCCTTCTCTTTCTCCTTCTCATCTTCCTCCTCCCCCTCCTCCTCCTCCTCCTTCTTCCCCTTTCTCCTCCTCCTCCCCTCCTTCCCTCTCCTCCTCCTTCTCTTCCAGAAGCGGCTCAGTGGAGCCCTTTGGACAGCAGGGGGCAGGCGCGCTCTTCCACAGTCCCGAGCACAGAACTCAGCCAGACAAGGAAGCCCGTTTCCCTTTCTGCCTTTGCCAACCTGAGCCCACCCTGACCAACCCGGGCCCACCCTGACCAATCCGAGCCCACCCTGACCAATCCGAGCCCACCCTGACCAATCTGAGCCCACCCTGACCAACCCGGGCCCACCCTGACCGATCTGGGCCACAATATACACCACATACACTCAACACGCATGGGCGCTTACGTGACATGCCCACTCCCTCGCACACGCATGTACACGCGCACACACACTCACATACACTTGCATCTTCATTCATACACAGACACTCGAGCACACACATATACACCCACACGCACCGTACATGTCTACACACACATGCAAACTCACACTCAGCCACAGGAAGTGATGGGATTGAGGCTCCAGCTCGGCCTCCTGCGGTCCCAGGGCTTTGCTGCCCCCTCCCCTCCCCCCCCCGCCTCGGTGTCCCCCTCGGAGGGTCCTGAGAGTCAGGAGCTGAAGCCCCGGGGCCGCCTCTCTCCGACCTCCGTGTGCCACCCGGGGGGTTTGGGGGCCAGAAGCTCTGCTGGGCCGGTGCTGCTTCGTTCACCAGAGGGCAGGTGGGGACACAAAGTGCCCTGGTCGGGCGCTCAAGGATCTGTGTTGGAGGCGCCGGGACCTCTCCCCTCATTCCGTGTCCGAGCCCTCCCAGCTGGGACCCGCCGCCTTCTGTGTTCTGGGGTTCTCGTCAGCTGTGCTATAAGGTTCTAAGGTTCCTGTGAGCTCTTAACTCTTATGTTCTAAGCTCTAAGCCCCCCCAGCTCTCACATTCACCAGTATTCTTTCTGCCATTGTCCCCCACCCGCCCCATACAGACCCCGGGCTTCCCGGGCAGCTGCGGGGGCCGGAGACTCCATTCTCCCAGCTCACTTTGGGGTTGGGGGCTCTTGCCTTGGCACGCCCTGAACAGGAGATGGGGGATGGTCTTGGTTGCTTGGAGCGCCTCTGGGTGCCTGCTTCTGAGGGGTCCCGGGGCCCAAGGCTAACCCGAGCCCAGACTTTCCTAGAAGGGGCATGTGCCCTGCTGGGCGGCAGGAGGCTCTGCTTTGCCTTGGTTTCCCCAGCTTTCTTCTCCAGGGGAAACTTTTAGCCCCTATGTTGTGCCTCAGGAAGGAACTTTGTCCCGGATCCCCTAACTCAGAACTCTGAGGTCCTGAAGGAAAGACCCTGGGATTCTGAGCCTGGTCTCTCCCGGGTCCGCCCGGACATCACCATTGGCACTGCTACCCCCCTGTTATGTCCCAACAGTCGGCCAAATGTTGCATGAACTGATGCTAGACCCGGCTTAGAAGTCAGCCCTGGGGGGGCGGCAGTGGCCCATGGGGCTTACGGACCAACATCAGGGCCAGATGGCTCACCTTCTCACTCCAGACACTACCTTTCCTCCTCCCTTTTTTCCCTCCTCCTTCCCTCCCTTTCCTCCCTCCTTTTCTCCCTCCCTCCCTCCCTTCCTTCCTTCCTTCCTTCCTTCCTCCCTCCCTCCCTTCCTCCCTCCCTTTCTTCCTTCCTCTCTCCATCGTCCTTCCCTCCTTCCCTCCCTCCCTTCCTTCCTTCCTTCCTTCCTTCCTTCCTTCCTTCCTTCCTTTCTTCCTCCCTCCCTCCCTTTCTTCCTTCCTCACTCCCTTCCTTCCTTCCTTTCCCCATCAGACACAGGAGCAGGGGCCTGTCACTTGCTGCTCCAGCCCTCCCAAAGTCTAGCCGGGCACTGGTCTGGGCACACAACCACAAATCTTTCCAAAGTGCTGCCATCTGGGAGCTCTGTATGTATTGTGTGGGTGGCCGGCAGTGGGCTCTGTGTAAGTGTGAGTGCAGGTATATCAGCCACTTGATGTACATAATTCCATACTTTCCGGAACAGAACACTACTCTTACAACTCCACCGACCATGTAGGAGTGCGCCTCTTTTGCTCACGTATTCCATTATCTTGACCAATTTGTTGAATGTGAATTAAAAGCTCGGGGACATTTTGAGCGGCGTTTTCACTATTAGGGGTTTGGATTTGGGGATGGGGATTCCACAGGGCTGGCGATCGTTGGCTGTTCTTCATCCGAGAGCTGTTTGCTCCCATCCCCTCCACCACTGTCCTTTTCTGACCCTTGACCTTGAAGAAAAGACCAGAGTCTGGGGAAATCCTGCGAGAAGGGAGAGCCTTGAGGAGGACGGGCCGGCTCCAGATGGAGACGGAGCCTGGCTTCTGACTCTGGCCCCGGGAGCTGTCTCGGTGCTGAACGGGCCTTCTGAATCGCTGGAGAAAGAGACCTTTGGGGCACTGGAAGGTTTTCTTCTCATAGTGGGGGATGGGGGGCCTTTGACCGAAGCCCCGCCCACTTCCTGGCCAGTCTGCCGCCGCCATAAGGCGCTGGCCGTGCCAGCCACTGGGCAGAGTTGGGCAGGGCCCCCAGGCAGAGCTGCAGCGGAGGGTTTGAGACCAGGGAGAAGAGTGAGCTCAGAAACTGCGATGCTTGAAGGGGTTTGAAGGGATTAATCAGAAAGATGATGGAGATGTAAGGAAAGACCTGTGGCTCTCAGCCTGACTGGGGAGCCCGCTGTGCGGGAGCCATGGAGGCAGGAAGCCAGAATCTGCTCACTGATTCCCGCTTCTCAGATGCGCCCAGTGTCCCCGGTGGGGCCTGCACTCTCTGCCCCTGTGCGATTCCTCAGCCAGCTGGTCCTCGCTGTGCCCTGGCCAAACCTGGCCCTGGAGAGCCGGACAGGGCCCTCGCACCAAGGCCTTGCACCTCAAACCCTTGCTCTCTCATTGGAGCTAAAGGGTCAGAGAGGGCGGTGAAATGTGGGAGGGGAACCCAGAAAAAATGGAAAGGGGTTTGGGGAGGGGAGGAAGGAGGTCGAAGGAAAGGGCGGAACCCCCCTGCCTCCCGGGCCCCTGTTTGCCCGGTCAAATTCGGCAATTAGCCGGGAGGCGGCCCATTAGATCGCTTTCTGGGGCCGGGACTTTCAGAGGGAGAAGGGGCCCATCTCCGGCAGCCGCCATATTTACATTGCAAATGAGGCCTGCGGCGGGGAAGAAAACCGGCCCTTTTTTTTCGCTTTGGGGTAAACAGAGACGAACCCAGGTGTGTTTGCGCTGGCGGGGGAGGGCAGCCGCTGGCTTTGCCCTCCCTCGCCCCTCCCCCATCTCAGCCGGGAGTGGGCGAGGGCCGAAGGAAAAGAAGGCGGAGGTCGCACAGGCAGCGGCGCGAGCGGAGACGCCCGCCCCGTGTCCCAGGGCCCTGCCTTTGCCCCGGCCCGAGCAGCCCGCGGCGCTCAGGGGCCGTGGTGTAAGGACGGGGGAAGTCGGTTTGGAGGCCAGTGTGGACCAGCTCCTCCCCCGTGCAGGCTCCCATTAAGTGCCTACTGGGCGCCAGGCCCTTGTACACTCGCAGAGCCCGGGTACGAGGCTGCAGCCGTCGGTTCGGAATCGCGCCTCCCGTGTCCTCCCCGCACCTTCCCCTCCCTCCCACCCTCCGGCTGGGCTCCCAGCTCCTTCCTCGGGCCCCGCCCCGCCCCCTTTGTGCCTCGTTTTGCGTTTCCTCCCCGGGTACGTCCGTTTGCCTTTTGCGATGCCTTCGGGATGCCCGGGCCCCCGTGGCCTGGGAGGTGCGCGGGCAAGGACGGGGCTTGGGCCGGGCCCCAGAGCGAGGGGAGCAGGGCCCCGCCCAGCCCGCGCCGGCCCTTGCTGTGAGCGCTGTTTTCTAGTCCGGGGCCCCCCTCGGCCCCTGCTCCGGCGGGCGAGCGCTCCGCTGGGCCCGGCGGTCCCTTCTCGAGAAGGCCGCAGCCCCTCCTGAGGGTCAGCGCTGCAGTTCCGGGGATTGACCAGCAGATGGCGGGGTGGGAAATGCTGGCTTTGGCCGGCTCCTGGGGCTCTTTTGGAGAAGAGCTGGGTTGGTTTGGAAACGGCTTTTTGGGCCGGGTTAGGGCGGGGTAGACGCGTCCGAACTCTGCATTAGGATGCCGGATGGCTCCCTCCTGTGCTGTGGGCCCTCTGCCCCCTCGGCCCCTCTTTCCCCTTCCCTGTTGGAGTGGGCAGCCGCCAGGGCCCTGACCCGGGGGCAGATGGAGGAGGGGAGGGGATGCCGAGTGAGAGCCCGTTCCTTTCCACGCCCAAGGGCAAAGCTGCTCCGTCCTGGAGACGGGGCCAAGAGCCCTGCAGAGCACGCCGAACCCCATGGAACATCCCCCAAAGCTCTGCCAGGAGAGGAGAAACAGGAGCTGAGAGAACATGCACCAGAAGCCAAGGTTCCAGGCTTCTCCTCTGCACCCCAGCATCTTAGAGGGTCTCTGGGCCCCTGAGAGCTTACCTAGCACACGGCCAGTACGGGGAAGGAGCTGGATTTGAACCCGGGCCTTCCTGGCCATGCTCCCTGTAAATAAAGAGAAGCCAGGGGGAAAGCAGCCAAATTACAAAGGGGGGGGGGGACGGTTTCAGTCAGCCTGGGGAGGCTGGTTTACCATAAGGCCCATGGGGAGTGAGGGAAGGTTCTCAGAGCCAGGGATCACAATCAGACTTTAGGAAGGCTCAGCTGGTTTCTCCATTCTGCTCCCCTCTCAGCTTGCTTTAAGCTCACCTGGCTAGGACCCTGGTACCTGGGTATCTCTCAGGTAAACAAGTGGGTTCTGGTGGTCTTGGGGGCAGGGAGGATCCACTTATGGTGTCTGCTCTGGGCCCTGCTCCCTAAGTGCTGGTTAGGTAGATACCGTCTAGAGTTAAAGGAGCAAACAGGGAGACAGGTTAAAGCCTCGGCTGGCCTCGGGCATCGGGAATCACCCAGGAACCTGGCTGGCAAACTAGAGGATCGATGAGAACGCAGCAGGGAGCGTGTTCAGCTTGGTCTCGGGAAAAACTTGCTCACCAGAGAGCCGTCCTGGTGTGGACTCGTGTGCGAGGGGCTCTATTGGACGAGGGGCTCCCCATCTTGGGGTGAACATGGCAGCTGTGTCATGGAGGGGATTCTTTTTTCTGCATGGGTGGGTCAAGATGGCTCTGAAGTTAGTCACTCGGTCAACAAGTGTTAATTGTGGGTTTAGTTCCTATCCTACCACTTTGCTAAAGTTGTTAATTATTTCAGTCAGTCTGTAGGAAGCCGTCATATAATCTGCAAGAAAAATGATCATTTTCTTTCCCTCGGTTTCTTTTTCTTGTCTTATTGTTAAAGCGAACATTTCGAGCACCGTCTGGAATAGGGATGCGGATAATGGACATCTTTATTTTACCCCTGATCATACTAAAAAGACCTTTAGCTTATCCTCATTACAGCTCGTGCTGCCTCCTGCTTTTAGGTAACTACTTTTTATCATTTTAAGGAAAACTCTATACATTCCTGTTCTTTAAATAGGAATTAGTTAGTTATGTATAATGTCAACAGCTTTTTCTGCAGGGATTGCTAAAAGCAGATGCTTAGGCAGGAGCCTTTGTTCTATATTGCCTTTATTATAACTGTAGTCAATTGTGTTAACAGTTTTTCTTTAATAGTAATAAGCCAGCTCTGCATTCTTGGTATGAATCCAGCCTGATCATAGCACATAATCTTAGTGATATGTCTCCTCGCGAGCATTTTATTTTAGTATTCATTAGGGATATTGTTTTGTAGGGTTTTTTCTTTCTGGTTCAAATATCAAAATCATATTTTTGTCATGAAAGGAATTGGGGAGAATCTCTTCTCTTTGTTCCAAAACAGTCTATATAGTATTGAATTTAATTGATAGTATTCACCTATAAATAATAATTACTATTCATATGATGCTTACTATAGACCAAGCACTGGGCTAAATACTTTACAATTATTTCATTTGATTCTCACAACCACCTTGCAAGACAGGGATATTATAATTCTCTTATTACAGATGAGGACAATGAGGCAGGCAGAGGTTAAATTACTTGCCCAGAGTCACACAGCTGGTGACTGAGGCTGGATTTGAATTCTGGTCTACTGAACTACAGCTTTTTTATCTACTCTACTACCAAGCTGCTTCTAAACCTGAAATTTTCTGAATTCATCTTTTTCATTTTTGATACTGGTAATTTGATTTTCTTTGTTTTTTTTAAGTGAGACAGTGACTAGATTATTTGAAAAAAAAAACAGCTCCTCATTTTATTTCTTCATTCAGTCTATTCTGTTACTTTTTTGTTTTCAGAGAGGGAAGAATTAAGCCCCCCCCCATATTATAATTTTACAATTTTTCTTGGTAATGCATTTAACTTTTAAGAAGTTACATGCCCTGCCATTTGGTGCCTATGTGTTTAGCACGGTCTATAGCACCTTTCAGAAATGAAGTTTCCTTGTTTATCTTTTTTCTTTGGATCTGATTTTGCTTTTGCTTTATCTACGATCATGACTGCCACCCCTGCCTTTTTTTTATTTCATCTGAAGCACCATAGATTCTGGGACAGTCCCTTGTTTTAAATCCATATGTATCTTTCAATTTCTTGTAAACATTTTGTTCAGTTCTGGTTTCTAACCCATTCTACTGTCATCTTCTGTTTTATGGGTGAAGTTCATCCCATTCACATTCAGTGTTATGATTAAGTCTATAATTCTCTCCATCCAAGTTTTCTGCCCCTTATCCTCCCCACCTTTCCTTTAACTTCTTTCCTTCTTGTTATTGTATCAGAGGAAATGTATTTCTGTACCCAGCCCTGTGCGTCTGTATATTCTCTTCTCCGTCTCCTTCGACCAGTGTAGATGAGTAACATGCAAGTACTGCCTGCTCCCTCCAACTTTCTCCTCCTTGTTGTCTAGACTTTCTATTGTGCATTCCATTTCTGGGAGACCATTTCCCCCATTCTTCCTCCCTTTTTTTCTTCCCTCCTCTTCCCAGCCTTTCCATTTTTCTGTTAAGATCATCGAATCATAACAGAATCTCTCTCAGGTCCTCCAATCAGGCTTCCTTTTGACCCTGATGGAGTCATGTATCATCTCTTCTTACAAGAAAATAACCAGTTTAGTCCCTTATATTTGCCCCCTTGTGTTTGCCTTTTATAACTCCTCTTGACTCCTGTGTTTGTAGATCAGATTTTCTTCTCAGCTCTGGTCTTTTCATCAGGAATACAAGAAGGTTTTATTAACCGTTTAGTCTGTGCTCATTTCCCCCGTCTTGCTTTCCAAGCACCAACAAAATCTAGAAAATGGATCCATTTCAGACTTTTACGATGAGCTGAGACACCATATGTGCCCCTCACCTTTCCCCTTGTGGGTCCTAGGGAGCCCATTCACCTCCCCATCCTGGAGGAGTCATCTTTCTTTTGGAAACGCTTCTGGAAAATGTGACTCTTTGGCGGCACATCAGCTGTTGGGAATCAAAGAAACATCTGGTACAAGAGCCGAGGGCTCCTGGGAAACCCCGCATGCGAATTCCCGTTGGAAGTGCCCTTCTCTGCAGCTGGGCTGACGGGACAGATGCAGCATTAGGAATTCATCCCATAGCCCTGTACCGGCCCCCATGGGTGCATGGCTGCTGCCAGACCCGGAGATGGGTGAGCACCGCCAACCTGTGCCTGGGGGTCATGGCCCCCACCGAGCTGAGCCTCCACTCGTCTCCCCCTAAAGGGTTGGTCTCAGCTCCAGCTCTGAGGAAACTGGGCAGGTTAACCATCCTACCAGATGGAAACGACTTTAGGGGACCTTTGGGGCTGTCCAGTACAGCGGGGTTAAACCCTGCCTTGGTGCCCCGCCTAAGTGCGCACTTATGAATGGACATGGCCCTTGATTTGGGGGCAGGGCATGGTCTTAAGGGGTTCTTTGTTTTCGTGGTGATAAAGAAGGAGCACGGTTGTCCCCAGAGACACGACTGGCGCAGCTGCGATCCCGGACTGACGAGCTCCCATCCATTCTAGGCACCTTGGGTGCCACTTGTTCAAGGGACATGTTGGAGATTACACTCTTGTTCTGCCCCAGTGCCTGGCCTGGGAGGTTTCCTCCTCCTTTCCCAGCTGTGGGGGAAGCAGAGGGTGATGGGAAATGAGGATTTGCCCCAGAGGCATCCGAGCTGCTGAGCCGGCAACATAAGCACCACATGCGGGCACATGGATACAGACGGGAGGGTGGCTGCAAGCCCCTGGCCCAGGGTGGGGCAGCAATGGGGCCTCCCCACCAGCAGCCTGGCCTAGTCCGGGCTCTCACCTCTCCTGGGCTGCAGGCTCCTTGAAATGAAGGTGGGAGGGAGTCAAGGACCCGAGTTCTAATCTCAACTCTGCCACTGACTTTCCACGAGCCCTTGGAAGCATCCCCTTTCTCTGGGAACTGGAACTTCCGTTTCCATGAAAACAGAACCTGCTCCCAAATTGCCTCAACCTTGGGGCTCCTGTGGCTTTTGTTCTGTTCTTCACTGGTCTGATCTATCTCGAGTCAGCTGTCCTGGGAGAGGCTGTACAGGGTTCAAATCCTGTCTCTGTCCTGTGCCAGTGACCTTGAACAGGTTCCCCACCCCCACCCCGGCCTCAGTTTCCTCATTTATAAAGGAAGGGATTGGACAACATGCCTCTAAGGCCCACTTCCTTTCCTAAATCTCTGAGCTTCTGACCCAGGTGCAGAACGCAGAAGACCCAGACTTCCTGAGACAGGTGTACTGTGCCCTGAGCAAAGGCCGGGCTGGGATGGAGGCCTCCTGCCGTGCTCCTAGCTGGTCCTCGGGACACAGGGAGACCCCCTCCCGCTGTGCTCCCAGCTGGTCCTCGGGACACAGAGAGAACCTCCCCCCTCCCCCGCCGTGCTCCCAGCTGGTCCTCGGGACACAGAAAGGCCCCCCACAGTGTTCCTCACTGGTCCTTGGCATATAGGGAGTACCCCCTCTGTGCTCCCCCACCTCGGGACACAGGGAGACCCCCCTCACCGTGCTGCCAGCTGGTCCTCGGGACACCGTCCCCTGGCTGGCTGGGAGGTGTAAGTCAGGAGCTCCAGGAGAGCTCGGTACGGGCGTGACTCAGTCCAGCCTGGCTGTGAGGGGTGGGCCCAGGGTTTCCTCCTCAGGCCATTCCCTCACCCTTCTCTCCCTCCCCCCCCCCCCCAGCACTCACCTCCTTAGGATCAGGCAGCTGGCCGGGCTTTGGCCCAGAGGGGGCATTGGCTCCGCTCAAGGGAGCTCCAAGGGTCCATAGCCAGGGCCCCGGCCCCCATCATCCTACTCCTTTGAGGCCTAGGCCAAGCGGATGGGGAACGGGGAGAGGGATGGGGGTGAGAGAGCAGGGCCTGCAGCAGGGGGCAGAGGCTGAAGGGGGCAGAGGCCAAGGCGGGCAGGGCCCACAGCAGCCCCTGCAGCAGTCCTGGGGTGAGGGCGGGGGAGGGACTATGACAATGATAATCGGCCGGGTGGGGAGCCAGGGGATACCGGGGTTCAAAGCTCCCCTGAAGCTCACTTGCCCAGCCTCGTGCAGAGGTCCTGGTGTCCCCGGGGTCACCCCCAGGGCCCCTCAGCAGATGTCAAAGCATTCCCAGCCCCGCTGCTGTCACTGCTGCTGCCCTGGCCCATGTGGCTGCCGGGCGTGCTGCAAGGCCCCAGGAGGCTTTTAGGGACTGGGAAGATAATCCATTAAATCCATATTCTTAGCTCGGGAGAGCTCCTCGAGTTATTTAAAGAATAAAACACATTTCAACCAGATTACGTTAGCCCAGGATTGTTTCCAGATGGCCGAGGGGGCTCCGACTCCGGGCTCTGTGTGGGAGACCCATAGTTGCCCCCGGCCAGGTCCTTTCCCCTTTGGCACTTAGTCCCCAGGCCCAGGGGCACGTGGGTCTTGCTGCTTCTTGCTCCAGGGCCGGCTGCCCGCTCCCAACCCCTCTGCCCTTTTTGGGGGGAGCCCAGGACCCCCGGAGTCTGTCTCAGGGTTCTGGGATTGGAGCCGGCTCATCGTGGGGGGCGGTGGCAGGGACCCGGCTGGGCCAGTCCACGAGAGGGCCTGGGACTCAGTGGCGGCGTGAGGTGAGGAGAGGCCCACTGCGTGCAGACCCCGGGGCCGGCCGTGGGTGGGTGCAGGGCTGGTTTTTGGGGAGACCCCCAGGCCAGGCCTGAGCCACAGCTCCCCATGGCGGCTCTCACGGCCTGTACCCACAGCGGGCAATGGGGACCCCAGGGTGTCGGCCCGGGCTGCCCAGAAGCACCACGGAAATGCGGTTCCTTTACTACTTGAGACAAAATGAGGCTTCCCAGTTCTCGCCAGGCCTGGGAGGATTTTCCCCCGCCCACCAGGCCAAGCCCTGCAAGGGAGCCTCCTAGCTTGGGCTCACGAATCCTGTCCTCAGGGGGCTCAGGGCCCAGAGCGAGCCTCCGAGTGGTGCCCGGGGCACAAGCAGCCCCTTGGAGAGGCTGCCCTTCACAGCCAGAGGCAAAAGCCCCGACTACCCTCTAGACTGGCTTTGGGGGCCTTCCCTTAGGAAAGGGAGGGCAGGAAGGTCGGCCGGGGTTCTCCCACAAAGGCTCTACCCCCTTCTGTTTCCCACCATGGGCATCCACGCTGCCGTTCACTGGGCTGAGAGGCTGGCACAGTTCGGGGCACAGGGTCAGCGCAGCGGGAGGATGGAGCAGGGAGCTCTGGTGCCAGTCTCTGTTCCCCTGCAGGCCAGGGCCACGTGACCCAGGGCTGGGTTCAACCCAAGCCAGCCCAAGACCGTATCTCTCAGGGTCGGCCATCCCAAGGCTTCTGTGCCCTCGGGACATCCCTCTCAGACCCCCGCCTGTGTCACGTGTGGCCAGCGTGACCCTTGGCTCAGGGGGCATAGTTAGGAAAGGCTCCACCTCTGGAGCAGCTCTGGTCTTCCACTGGGTAGAAAAGGAGGAGCTCTGGGCTCTCTGGGGGCCCAACGTGGCACCTGCTGGAAAGGCTCCCCGCCCCCACCCAGTGAGGGGCCTCCACCGGATCAGAGGCGGCGCCCACAAGTGACTCTCTTCAGCAGATTGGCTCCTGGGGCGCGGAGACCCCCAGACTCAGCCCGGCACCCCAGAGCATCGGGGGCTTTGGGAAAAGAGTGGCAAGGAGTCCTGAGCCCCGAGAAGGGCCCCGGCCGCCCGTTATCTGAAGGGGATAAAGTGGGACGTCCTCCAGCTGCGGGGCCGCCGGCCTCTTGTTTCTTTTTAAAAAATCTAGCGCCATTGTTTTTTTGCAACAAAAAAAAATTACCTCTGATTCCCAGGGCAGGCCTCCCCCTCCCCCAGGGAGCCAGCTCGTATATCAAAGGGGGGAAGGAGAGCAGCCCCTCCGAGGGCAGCCACGGCGACGGGCCGCTCTGATCCCCTTCCAGCCCCGGCCCCCTCTGAGACGAAGGCGGGGCCCTTGGGTCCCGGCCCAGTCCCGCTCTCCGGGCCGCCCGTGGCCCCCCGCCCCTTGCACGGCTGACCCTGGGCTCACCTTCTGTGTTTTGTCCTGCCCATGGGAAGGCTCCCAAGCCACTTGCCCAGATTCCTGGCTGTTTCCATGCCTCAGTTTCTCCTTCCACCGCAGAGTGACCTTGCAGCTCCGTGAGCCCACCCCATTTCTCCGACTGCCTCACTCCCCGCCTGGGGTCCTCCCAGCAAGTGACCGGGCCTCTCTGCTGCCCTCCACAGCCCCCCCAAGGCCGTGGAAGGACAGCTGGGCTTTGGCCTTGGCAAGTGACCCGGCTTGGGCAGCGGCAGCTGGCGGCACCCAGAGAGAGCCCTGGGTAGTCAGTGTGTGTCCCGCTGCAAAAGGGGCTTGGGGTCGTCTCCCCGGCTTCTTCTCGGGAGGATTCAGCGAGATGGGATTTGTGAAGTGATTGGCACCGTACCTGGCACACCGGTGGTGCCATATAAATGCTTACTCTGGCCTCCGTTTCCCTCTGGGCCGCAACAGAGCCAGACTGCCAGATCCGTGGGTGTGAGGACGTTGGCGTGCATCCCAGGAGAGCGGCTCCCAACAGGGCCTGGACGCCGTCGGGTCCCAGGGGGGTCAGGAGAGGTGTCTGTCTCTTGTGAGGATCATTTGCCGAGGCCGTGTGCAGCTGAGTTACGCCTCTGGTTTTCATAAAGCAGAATTCTTTCCCCTCCCCAACCACCCAGAGCAAGGAGGTGTGGGCCCCTCCTGGGCTTCCCAAAGATCCCGGGCTGAGATTGGGACCCGCCGAGGGGCAGAACAGGGACTCAGAGCCCGGGCCCCGACAGCGCGGGGACTTGGACAAGACCAAGCCGCCAGTTACTCTTCCCAGCCCCTTGCTGTGGGGCCATGTCCTTCTATGGAAAACAAAGGGTGACATGGACCAGGCTGGGGACCTGCCCACTGTCCTTTGGGAACCCCCATGGCAAAGCCCTGGCGGGGGGGGCTGGCCCTTTCCTGCTCAGCTCAGACTCCTTCCTGCCCCAAAGCTGCTGCCCAGACAGTGTCGTTTTGTGGCTCTTTGAGGCTCTCTGTGGATGATCTGTTTTACACTTTTAAGCGGGTGGCTTGGGGAGGGCTCCCTCCTGTGACGGCCCCAGGAGTCTGGGACACGGACAAGGAGAAGGGCCCCCGGCTCCGAGCTCGGGGCTCCCGTTCTTGGAAGACGCCGATGCAGGAGCCCAGACTTCTTAGCGGCCCAGTGGGGGGTGGAGGGTGAGGACGGCCGGCTCCTGTTAGAGAAGGGCTCGTCCGCCACAGGGAGGGGGCCCTGTAATAAACGGGGACTCTCCAGTGGTTCTGTGGTACCCACCAGTGGTGCTTAGCATGTTTACTGACCCGAACGGGGCTGCGATGCCCAGTGGTCTCCCTGGCCTCGCCAGGGCTTGGGATCCCAGGACTGTTGGACGTCTGCGGAAGGAGGCTTCCTTTGAAGTTTTGGGGACCAGAGACAACAGGATGCCAGGAGTCTGTCTGGCTTTCTCAAGGGAGGGCCGACCAAGGAAACAAGAGCAGCCTTTTGGCATGCAGGGGCCGCCCCAGCGAGCTGGGGCTCCTCGGCCAGCCCTTCTGGCCCCCCAGCCCTTCCAGCCCCCCCCCCCAGCCCTTCCGGCCCTTCCGGCCCCGCCTTACCTGTGTCCGGGGTAACGTTACACTCTTTTGGTACTCGTGGTGTTGCCAGGCCAGGATGGAGGGCCATCCCCGCTGTACCTAAGGCCTGTGGTCGTCCGTCTGTACCCACTTGTCCAGTCACGGGGGGAGAGCCCACCGGCTCCTTGTGGTCTGAGCAAAGCTGCTGCTAAGAGTGGCTAGAGATGGGGCAAGTCCAGCCTCTGGCTGGCAAAGGAAAGGGCGCTCACTCTGAGGAGGGCTCGGCGTGGGGGTGGGGGGGCTCAGCCGGGGAGGGAGGGGCCCAGCAGAACTCCAGGTGCCTTTCCAGGTGCCAGGTTGGGCCAGTGGCGTGTTCGGGGGCTCTCAGCTGGGGCAGCTGGGAGACTCGGCAGAGATCTGGGATGAATTGTAACGAGCTCTGGGAAAACCCCCAAATGAGAGGAAGTGCAGCCCAGTGGGCAGAGAGGCAGCCTTGCAGTGGGAAAGACCTCATTTTGACATAGATTCCATATGAATGATCATGGGCGAGTCCTTTAAATTCAGGAGCCTCATTTTCCCTATCTGGGTTGACGACAGTCTCTCTTGTCACGGCTGTGAGGATCCAGCTACCTAAAGTACTAGCTACGTGTGCCTTGTTATTACCCCTATTACCCCCCCCCCCCCGGTTTTATTTTAAGGAAGGAAACAAAGGAAGTAGCCTCTTTGGGGGCTGAGAGGCCAGGCGTGTGCCGGTCCCCCAGAGGGAGGCCGGGACCATCCTGGGGCTGAGGGAAGGGGCTCCGAGGCCTTCCTCTTCCTCCAACAGCCGGTGTGCACCCGCCTGCTCAGAGCCAAGCTAGAACATCTGGTTTCTTCGCGTCCCCGGCTTGCTTTGTCCTAGGTCCTCCAGACACCTCAGGCTCAGAGAGAGGAGAAGGGGCTGCTGGCATTTCCCAGGAGTCCCTCTGCCAGCGGCCGGCGTGTGGGAGCCAGTGCACCTGCAGCCCCAGGTTGTGGTCCCAGTTTGGGGGGTGGGGGGGCAGCAGCTCCTCGGGCTGGGACTCATTAAGCTCGCACTGACCAATTTGCCTTGTCCACTGAGGCCCCCTCCTGGCTCTGGTGAGCCAGACCTCGACCTTTCCTCCAATCCCTCCCTTCCGTGGGAACCCCGAGGAAGAGAAGCCTCTTATTTGAGGGGGGCTGCAAAGGCAGCCCCATCACTGCAAATCCTCGCACCCTGTGCCTCCCCCTTTGGTCTCTGGGACTCAACACGGCCGTTCTTTGCTTTGCTTTTTATAATTTATCCATTTTAGTACATACTGCTTTGTGAATCATGTTGGGAGAGAAAAATCAGAGCAAAAGGAAAAACCGCAGGGGAAAGGGGGAAAAGAAAAGAAAAAAGTGATTGTAGCACATGTTGAGCACCATGTCATGGCTTCCCAGGCTGCCCTAATCTATAAGTGCCCAGGTAGCAGAGCAATCATTGTTTTTCCGGCTCCTTGGCTACAAAGTAGCTATAAAGTCTTGCTACAAAGTCTTGCTACAAAGTCTTGCTACAAAGTAGCTATGAGTAGTTTCAGGTCACTTTGTTTCCAGTTTTTTGCTTGCCCCAAAGCTGCTGTAAACGTTCCCTTTTTGTGGGTGGGTCGCTCCTTGGGGGCGGGAAGTCTCAGTCCTTTGCTTAGTAAAATTCTAAAGCTCTTCTCAAATAGAGGCTCCGGCCAAGCTCTCCCCCAGCACCTTCCAGCGTTGACTAGCCCATCATTTGTCATCTCTGCCCATCGGCTGGGAGTTGGCGGCGGGGACCCCCCAGTGGTTCTCCTGGGCATTGCCTTTGTTATTGATAGTTCACAACCGGCTCTTATTTGGCGATTAGTTGAATTTGTGTTTTGAGAAGTGTTTGTAGAGACGGGCCGGACGCTGAGCCATTGGACGCCGCCGTATTTTGTCTTATTGCTCCCAGGAAGGCCCGAAAGTGACCAGATCCTCACTCTGAGAAACGTTATCGGGCCATCGCCCCACAACAGACGCTCGGGAGCACTGGGGTCCGTAAAGCCCTGGGCTGGGCCCCTGGGTGGAAGGAGGGGGCCATCCAAAGGGAAAACTTTCCTCCTGTCTCTCCCCTGGGGAGGAGTTGTGTGCTTAACATGCCCCCTGAGAAGGGAAAGATCGTTGGGGACAACCAGGGTGAGGAAGGGCTTTGAATCTATCTCCCATGAGGATGGGTTGTAGGAAGGAGGTGTGTGGAGGTTGGAAAAGAGATTGTGTGTGACAGAGACAGAGACACAGAGACAGAGCGCATGCATCCGCCTGGGTACATATGCGAACGTTGTGAATGTGTGTGGCACTGGGCGGGCATTGGGGGGCATAAGTGAGCTCACAGAGCGAGCTCAGGCTGCCAGCGTGCCCACATGTCGCACTTCCAAGTATTGTTCAGCAAGTCCCCGTTTCTGGCTGTTCTCTGGCCTCAGTTTCTCTCTTTGGCAAGGCAGGTGCCAGTGGGAGTGCTCTGGTCCCTTCTAGATGGCAGGGGCAGTTTCCAGGATGACCTTCCACATGAAATGAGTGGGACGGCGCCATCATTGACGTGTTACAGCTCTCTGACTGCTTGGGAGGATCAGTTGTGTCGCCACCGCCCTGGTGCCCATTAGCCCTGCTTGGGGCTGCTTGGCCATGATGCGGGAAAGATTCCAATCTTTGATTCCCAACCCCCCCCCCCCCAATTAATGTAAATTGCCCTTTGACTCCAAATCCTGGTCCCTTTGATTTCCAATAGAAGATCCGGACCTGTCCCAGCCCCACCCGGATCTGAGCCAACTTTGGGGCTACACCCCAAAGCCCCCGAGCTAAGTCTCCGACTTAAAAGGACCACACTGGGAACCCCTCTTTGCAGAGATTCCAAACATGGCAGCCATGGGAGGACCCTCTGTCCACTGGCCCCTCTGTCTGGTGCCCTCCTTGTGTCTCCCTTCACCATCTCCTACTCCTAAACTCAATAAACCTCTTTTACCAATCTAGCTCTCGGGCTAATAAATGCTTTTATTGGGGACTCGCGCCGCTACTAGACCTCATTTACTTGGTGCAAGTATACGTGCCGAATCCAAGGGGGTTGCAGGGGAGCTTTGCTTGACTCCCTGTACCCCAAACCTGCCACTAGACCTTAACTAAATCCTAATTTCATTTAGGTCCCCAAATCTAGACCTCAACATTCGATCCACACCTCAACAGCCACACTGATGCCCTTGAGCCTTTCACCTCCCTCCCCCATGGAATAGGTATCCCCTAGGCCTTTCTTTCCCAGATGGGGGAGCTTTTCTTTCTCAGGTGGGGGGGGGCCTTTCTAGTGGCTGTCCTCGGGAAGAAGGCCTTCCTGCCCTCAGGAGGAGTCCAGACGAGACAGGCTGGAGCCTGAGAAGTTAGATGGCAGAGAGGTGACACTAAGGGGTCCCTGGGCAGTCCCAAGAACCACAGTTCACGAGTCTCTGCCAGCCCCTCCCCCACAACTGGGAGGACTTGGAAGCCAGGGTCATCTCACAGGGTCCTCCTGAGAGGTCTAAAGATGGCGTGGGCAGTGAGCTGGGGAGGGCGGTGAGCTGGGGAGGGCAGAGGCAGCCAGTGTGGGAGGCTTCCTCCGGTTCTAGGTGGAGCTTGGCCTGGACCCGCGAGGTGGGTGGGAGCGGGCTTCCGGAGGCTCCGTTGGGCGTGGGCAGCCCCTTCAGGGTCCTCCTCCCTCTTGAGTTTCCACCGGCTCTCCCTCAGATCAAGAACGTGGGATGTTGGCATCCCCCACCCCAGCGGCCTCCTCAGGAGGCCCGAGAAGTCTGGGCCAGGCCCCTGCACGAGCTTTCCGGAGCCTGGGGGAAAGCTGCCGCTCTGCTCCCTCACCCCAAGGCCCCGGGTTCGGGGTGGAAGCCCTGGTTCCAATGGTTTTTCTTCTCTGTTTCCCCCACCCCACCCCCCACCTTTGTACAAAGCCTCGAGGAAAGTAAATGCTAATGAGAGCCGGGGCGAGCCCGGCGGGGCAGAAGTTGAGCGGGCGGGTCACGGCTGCCGGAGCTGGCGGCCGGGCCAAGATGGCGGCGGGCACCTGGAGGCATTTGCATGCATTCGTTACCGGCGGACAAAACCCCCGGGAATGTTCCCCGCGGGCAGCAGCAATTAGCGGGCCCATGAATCAGGGCTCTGTTTACTTTGCCTTTGTGCCGGATAATCGGCGGTCAGGCCCCGTCAGCCCCCGGGCGCTGATTTACAGGTGTCCGCAATAAAAGCCCTGGGCCGGAGGCCTCGAGGCCCCAAAGGCAAAGGCAAAAAAAAAAAAAGGCCTCTTGCGGAATCGGTGTTTTTGCGGGGGGGGGGGGGGGGGGGGGGGGGGAGGCTTTAGCCCCTTCCTGTAATTTACGAATGGCCGAACCTCTCTCTGCTGCCGGGAAGCGGCGGTGTCGGGGGCGAAGCCCAGGGTGAGGAGGCGGCCGGACCCGCCCGGGCTTCTGGGAGCGCTTGGGGAGAAAGTAAACGGGAGCTGGGGAAAGTCTGGGCGGGAGGACGCCCTGGGGGGGGGGGGGGGGGGGGGGGGGGGGGGGGGGGGGGGGGGGGGGGGGGGGGGGGGGGGGGGGGGGGGGGGGGGGGGGGGGGGGGGGGGGGGGGGGGGGGGGGGGCGGGGGGGGGGGGGGGCGGGGGGGGGGGGGGGGGGGGGGGGGGGGGGGGGGGGGGGGGGGGGGGGGGGGGGGGGGGGGAAGCTGTCTGGGGAGAAAGGCAGGGGAGGCCGCCTTGGGGAGAAGGGCAGGGGAGGCTGCCCAGAGTTTCTCCCCCTCCCCGGGGCTGTCCTTCTGGGGCTCCGCAAAAGTTGCCCAAAGCCCCCCGCCCCCGCACAGCCCCCCGTGGGTGGCGCCCTCTTGGTTTCTGGGCACACTTTGCTTGCCCCTGTGCCGGGACCCTGTGCGCTGAGGCCGGAACCTGGCCTCCAGGGCAGGGCGGTTTTACTGCAGGGGACGGTCGAGCACAAAATGGTTTTCAGGGTGACCCGGCGGTGGGTTTCTTGTCCTGGGACCTCCTCCTACTTCCCTTGGAGTCTCTGGGAGACTCATCTCCAGAATCTTCAGTTAGCCACTCTACTAATCCCTGAAAGGAGATGGAATTGAATTTATCAGCCTCTCAATCTCGGGGGAGAGGGAAAGGAATAAATAAGCATTTATGTACCGCCTACTGTGTGCATTAAGTGCATTAAGCATTAAGCTGAGCGCTTTGTGCATTCTCTCCTTGGTTCCTCATAACAAGTCAGTGATGTGGATGCAGATGCTGCGGTTGTCCCCATTTGCCGGTTGAGGAAACTGAGGCCAGGGGAAGTAAAGTCATTTGCAGACGGTCCCACCCCTGGGCTGTCTAAATTTAGGCCTTCCTGACTGCAGGGCCCGGGGCTCTGTCCGCCTGACCACCTGCTACCTAACAAGCACTTCCTGTGGGCCTGCTCTGAGCCCCGGAAGCCAGAGAATCAAAAACCCAGGAGAGCTGGGGGGGTGGGGGAGGGGGGGCGGGGAATCCGAGTCCCATCCCCCTCTGCCTCAGTTTCTGCGTCTGTAAAATACGGAGCTTGAACGGAAGAGTCTCGAAGTTTCTGACTGGATCCTAAGCAGAGCCTCAGAGCAGGAAGCTGAAAAGGCGGGTGTGTTTGTATGTGTGTGTGTGTGCACACGCGCATGTGCTGCATAAATGTGTGTGTGTGCGTGTGCACGTCTGGGTGTCCAACCCAGTCTCCCAGACCCCAGACGCCCCTGCCCAGACTGAGAGTTCCCTCCAGCCTCGGTGTGAGAAGCCTGGGCCCTTCCCGGCGCCCGCTCTGGCGCTTCCCTGCCCCCCTCCCCCGAGGCCCCCTGGCCGGGTCTCCACACCCGCCCCATTCACAGCCCAGCAGGCAGGCCCTCCGTCGCCCCCACCCTTGTATCCCCCTGCTCAGCTCCCCAGGACACAAAGTCCCCTTAACGAATGCTGGAGGAGGGTTTGAGTGCCCGGGCCCAAGGGGTCTGGCTGGGGCTCTTGGAGGCTGGGTCTCTGTGGTGAAGGCCACCTGGCAATCCTGCCCTGAGAAGGGAGGCCGTCGACCTCTGGGGTGGGGTAAAGGGTTAAGCTTGGCACATTTGGGGGAGAAGCGCACACTTGGGGGAGGGCTGTGTACTTGGGGGAGGCCGTGTGAGGCTGTCCCGCTGAATGTCAAAAGGCTAAATCTGCTGCTGCCAGGCCCACGCCAGCGACGCCGGGGAGACCCAAGCATCCGCAGCCTCCAAGACTAATTTCCTTTCCCTGTTTGTCCTACTGTGGAGGGAACATTAAAAGGCAACTCTCAGGGGGCTGAAGGAGGCACAAAGGGCCCTCTCTGTGCCTAGGGGGCCGCCCCCCCCCCCATGGCCTTTGTGCAGGGTGGCTCAGAAAGCGGCTCCCACCGGGAGCCTTTGTGGAGCCACTGAATTCAGCCCCAGCCCAGGCATCCACCAGCGCGGGCCCTCCTGCCTGAGCTTCTAGAAAGCTCTCCCTGGGCCCGAGCCCCCGGCCCCTCCTGGACCCCCGGCCAGTCCCCAAGTGCTGGCTCTCCCTCCCCCTTCAGTGCTTCAAGGCCACCTTGGGAGGGGCGCGGGGTCCAGAAAGCTGGAGAGAGAAAGGTCCCCCAGGATGGGGGCGGGGGGCACTGCCATGGGAGGGGGGGAGCAGGTAGGGAGTGAGTGGCCCCAGAAGGTCCCGGCCCACTGGCCCTCCGAGGAGAGAATTTTTATCGACCTTTGAACTTGAGAGGCGAGGAGCAAGAACTTAACCCCCCCAGCCCCCGGCCCACAACACTCCACTGCTCCTCAAGGGCGGCTGGGCCGGCTGGGAAAACAGTAAAGGACAGAGGGGAAGGGAAAGACACAAGCAGGAATTAAGCACCTACTGTGTGCCGGGCACAGGGTCAAGTGCTCTACAGATATCACCTGATTTGATTTGAGGCAGGCAGAGGGTACCCTGGGATGCAGCTCATCCCAGAGCAGAGGCAGGGAACGGGGGCGGGGGGGGGGGGGGGGGGGAACCTGCGCCCCTCCCCCACGAGGCTCCTTCCTGCCCACCCCCTGGAGAAACCCCGGGTTCTCCTCAGGCTTCCCAGACAGGAATCTGGTGCGGGGAAATGGGTCTGTTCCCGAGTACAAAGACATTCCCACCCCTTTTTCGGATTTAAAATGCAGCCGCAGACACAACTCGCCTGTAAACTGAGGCCCAACGTGGGGGGCAGAAACTCAGGCTCAGGCAGGGGAGCCCTTGCCGGCTGCAGGGCGGGATGGGGCTGTGGAGACAAGCCTGGGGGATGCAGAGCCTGGCTTCGGGTGGGGAGCGCAGTCAGTCAGGAAGCAGCTGTAAAGCACCTACTATGTGCCGGGCACTGGGTAAGTGTTGAGGATACAAAAAGAGGCAAAATGGTCCCTGCCCTGAAGAAGCTCCCACCTCTGGGGGTGACAGACACATATATGAAGAAGGAGCTCGGGAGCCCGGATTGTGAAGGAGGGTGGGGGGGGGGGCTGGAGAAGGGGGGGCTCCAGCTGGGGAGGTCAGGGGTCAGAGGAAGGGGATCGGCCAGAAAGTGGCCCGCGGGGAGGGGGGGCCGGGGAGGGCCGCCCGGGGCTGGGTGACTCAGAGTAGCCATCCGGAAGAACATGGCAGGAGCCGGGTTACCCACGCCCTTAATGCCCAACAGAAGCTCCTCTATGTAGCCCCAAGGGAATGGGGGGGCAGGGAACAAAGGAGTCTCTTGGCAGCTAATGGAGGATGGACCGGAGGGGGAGACTGAGGCAGCGGCGCCTCCAGGAGCCGTCTCAGCACCAGATGGGGAGGGTCTGCATGGGGGGGGGGGGGCACTGGAGGCATTTGGAGGAGGAGAAGCTGCTTCTTTGCACCATCTTGAATGTGGGGAGCGGAGTCCGGGATGACTCCTGGGTTGGGAGTCCGGGGAAGGGAGGATGGAGGTGCCCTCTACAAGCCCAGGGAAGGTGGGGGTCGGGAGGTTTGGGGGAGAGCATGGACTCTGCCTTGGCCTGTTGTTTCAGCTATCTGGTGGACACCCGTGTGACTCCCTGACCCCCCCATCCTTTGGCTGGGCCCCGGGGGGAGAGCCTTGGGGGGAGGGGTGGTCCAGCGAGACCTGGAGAGGCTGATTTCCATCTGACATCAGGGACAAGGAGGAGTGGGCTGCTGGGAGGGAGGAGCATCTTCTTCAGTGGAAGTCTTGGAGCAGAGGCTAATGGGAACTTGTTGGGGGGCAGGGGGGCTGGAGAAGGGCATGTGGCCAGTTATGGGCTGGCCTCAATAGCCTTATGGTCATATTTGCTTGGGTGAGTCCCCTCCCCTGCCTCAGTTTCCTCCTCTGTAAAACATGGAAGTCAGATGGAGTGAGCCTGGAGCTTGTCTCCTCTTTGGGTGCCTAGTGGTGGGGGAGCTCTGGTAAAATGCCCCCGCAACTTTCCTGCCAAACATCCCCGTGGCTCCCCCCCACCAAGCACCCCCACGGCTCCCCTGCCGAATTCCCCGCGCCCCTCCCCCCCCCGAGTGCCCCCGCGGCTCCCCCGCCAAGCCTGCGCAGAGGCGGGGAGAGCCAGTGCCCGGTCAGCGTCCCTCACCACTCCCTGGACGACAGGCCGCTGCCCCACGGGTGGCGGGGGTGAGAGTGTGGCTCGGTTGGCCGACCAGAGAGGGGACTGTGAATGGAAGAATGACCCACGGCCACTGACAAGGTGACCGGGATCCCGTCCGGGGCTTGGGAGGGAGGAGGCTCGTTCCAGCACACGTGGAGGCGCTTGCCAGGAAACTGGGGGAGCGGAGCCAGTGCTTGCCCAGAGCCGAAAGAAGCGTGACCCCGAAGCAGGCTCCAGCCGCTGGCCCACTTGGCGGGGCGGGACTGATTTCCCCTGGACTGTCCATCTCCAGGGGGCTCTTGGAACATAGAGCACTGAATGTCGCAGCCAAGGGGGCTCATAGCTCCCCGGGGGCCTCCTGGTGGAGAGGAGAGTGTGGCTGGGATGGCAGGGAGCTCCCCTGCGGCAGGAAGGGGAGGCGAGGACGGGCCCGGGCCCGGGACAGCCTGGCACCTGGCTCCTCGCTCGAGGGCCCGGGGTGGCCATGCGTCATTCTGGGGGGGCCCCGTGGCATGGAGGTGCCCCCGAGGGCCCCTCCCACCTTGGCCCCACCCCCAGCCTCCTTTCAGACCGACTTACCCGGAGCCTGTGAATGCGAGGAAGGCGCGCTTCCCAACCTGCGGCCCCTGGGCTGGCTGGCAGAGGCTGCCAAGGAGAATCAAAAAAGACTTCATTCTCAGAATGGAAAGAGCTGGGGCGGGATGAGGGAGGGGCCTGAGAAGTGCCCGGTGGGAGCCCCACAATGCCGCCCTCCCATGGCCTCCGGGGCCAAGCCATGCGGAAAGCTGCCCGCTGAGGCCGAGGGTGGCAGCCGGGCCGATGCCCCGCAGTCCCGGGCCCGGCCGCCCAGCCGTGGGTGCTCCTGCAGAAGGGCCGGGCCGGGGGGTGGTGGCTGATCCCAATCATCGGTCCCCTCCTCCTCCCCAGAGGGAAGGGGCTGAGGGGATAAAAACGAGCCAAGCTGCCAATGCCCAGGGTGGGCAAGGGGCTTTCAGGCCCACACAATGCTTGTTCCCAGCGGGCGGGCTTTGTGTGGGGGCTCTGCTTTGGCTCTCTTGCCAGCGCCCACCCTCCCACGGAGCCCACCCGGCCCGGTTGCCAGGCCCCCTCCCCCTCCCCCGACACATGGTCTCGCTGCCTCTGCCAGCTCCCCCCGTCCCCCGCCTAGCTGCCACGGCCTCTTTTTTGGCATCTTTCTCTAGCTGCCAAGGAGAGCGAGGGCCCAGAGCCCCGGCCCCACACAATGCCCGGCAGCTGGGAAGGGAGGGCAGGGAGGCGGTGTCCCCCCTCCCCGGCCAAGGGAAAAGTCAAGACCAGACTGGTCACCCCAGCCACCAGAGGGTGTAGAGGAGGGAGGCAGGACTCCCTGGGGCTGAGCTCTGGCCTGCCCACAGGCCGCCCGGCCTCTGGAACCCTCTTGGGCCTCCTCCTCTCCTGGACTCCGGCTTCCTCCTCCCTCAGTCAGAGGCTGAGGGTGGCTCTGGGACAGCCGACAGTGCCGGGAGTGAGGGCAGGGCCCGCTTTGGACTTTGCCTCCGGTATTCGCCATGACCCTGAGCAAGTCCCATGGCCCCCGGAATCCTGGGCCCATCACGGGCCCCGCTCCGGATCCTTGCTGTTTGTCTCTTCCGGCCAAATCACGTAGCTTGGCGAGGTCTCAGCAGCAGCAGCAGCAGCTTCCTGGGCTCTCTCCCCTGGGAGCAGGAGGGCGGGGATGTGCCCAGCAGTGTCCATCCATGACTTGGATAAGGGAGGAGGTGTGCGCCCCGGACGGGACCAGCGAACGCTCTGGGAGCAATCAGATGAAGTAGAAACTGAGAGAAAACAGAAAGCTGTGCCTCGGGTCCAAAAATCGGCTGCCCGGCCCCAAGCCGTCTTTCTTCACTCCTGGGTTTGAGCTTCAGATTTCCTCTGCATCTCCGATTTCTCTTTAGGAAGGCTTGGAAGGCCTCTGTTTCTCCCCGGTAGCATTATAGTCAGTTTTTCTTGGCACACACACACACTCACACTCACACAATGCACACACACACACACACACTCATACACATACACTCACACAATGCACACGCACACACTTACTCTCACACACACTCACACAATGTACACACACACACACTCATACACTTACATACTCTCACATACACACACACACATACACATTCACACACACACTCACACATGCACACATATACATACACACACACTCACACAATGCACACGCACACACACTCACACAATGCACACATACACACGCACACACTCATACACACACATACTCTCACACACTCACACACATACACATTCACGCATACATATACATACACATACTCACACATGCACTCACACAATGCACACGCACACACACACTCATACACAGACACTCACACTTACATACTCTCACATACTCACTCACACACACACACACTCAGACCACACTTCCTCATTCTCTTCCTCCCTCCCTGGTTGCTCTTTCTCTGTCTCCTTTGTGGAATCCTCCTGCAATCACATAAGCATAGGTACCCATTAGGAGGCCTGGCCTGGGTCCTCCTCATTTATTCTTTTACATCATGTGGGAATTAAAATTGTCCCACCTACAATAAGCAATAAGGCAGGAGACTGAGCCAGTGGCACTTTATCCATGGTCCCTTCTAATGAAGTGGACCTCAGATGCCTCATGACCCGAGACACCCTCTCGTTCCCGGCCCCTATTTGGATAAGGCCAGATGCCCAGTCGTTCTGGACCAATGATGCCAAATGTAAAATAATTCCACAAAGAAGCTAAATGACATGTCAGTAGTCACAAGCCGGATGAAGCGAGGAATCTCTCCTCACAAGCTGGGCAGGCTTCCCAAATTAGGCAGGAAGAAATGGTACAAACTGTCAGTCAGTGTCCCAAGTGGTCGCAAGGTGGGCGTCTGCTCCTGCTGGCCGGCTGATTGGTCCGGAGGCACAAAAATATCTTGGGGACTTTCCATGTCATCTCTGCCACACTGGGCTTGGCCACCATCACAAACAAGGGTGGAGAACCTTGACTTAGCTTCCTATAGTTAAAAGCAAGTGAACTTAAAAGCTGCTGCTCACAGCTGTGGGACCTTATATACAGAATTTGGCTACAATTCTATCACATTAATTACTACTGGGGGATCACAGCAGGGCTCCAAAATGAGTGACTTCTTTCAGCTGTCTCACTGAATGATCAGCTCCCATGGATTTAAAGATTATCTTCCTCTATGCTAATGACTCTCAAATCTGCCTTTCCTGACTTGTCCTCCGACCTCCACTCTCCCATCTCTAGCTGCCTTTCAGACATCGCAGACTGTACATCCGCAAGAAATCTTATTCCCAGTATGTCCAAAACAGAATTCAGTATCTTTTCCCCTAAACCACCCTCCACTTCCTTATTACTATGTAGGGAGGGCACCCCAATCCTTCCATCCCTCAGCCTCCCAATCCAGGAATCACGCTGGCCTTCTCACTCTCTCTCACCCCTTCCCGCATCCAGTAGGATTCCAAGTCTTGTTGATTTCCCCTCTGCAGCATCTCTTCAGTTTGTCCCTTCCTCCCCTCTGAGCCCACCCCCACTCTGTTTCAGGCCTTTGTCCTCTCACACCTAAACCATTTCCATGGCTCTCAGGGCAGCAAAAGGGAGGTCTCCGTCCTTAGTCTCTCCCCCCTCCAAGTCATCCTCCATTCAGTTCATGATTTTCCTAAAGCACAAATCTGAGTGTGTGGGTGTGTGTGCATGTGGGGGGGTGTGTCAGTGTGTGTGAGTGTATCAGTGTGTGTGTGTCAGTGTCAGTGTGTGTGAGTGTATCAGCGTGTGTGTCAGTGTGTAAGTTTGTCAGTGTCTGTGTGTGAGTGTGTCAGTGTGTATATATGTGTGTGAATGTGTCAGTGTAAGTGTGTCTGTGTGTGAGTGTGTCAGTGTGTGTGTATGTGTGTGGGAATGTGTATGTCAGTGTGTGTGAGTGTGTCAGTGTGTATGAATGTATCAGTGTATGCGTGTGTGTGTGTGTGTGTGTGTGTGTGTTGGGAGGTTGGGGAGCTGTTTTTCTGACCATTTGATGAGTTCGAGTCCTGCCTCTGCTGAGCTCTGCCTGGGACCTTGAGCAGGGTCATGTGAAGTCTGTGAGGGCTCAGTGATGTCCCGGGCCCTTCTGGCCCTAAATCTGTTCCCCGGCCCCTCCCCAGCTCCTGGCCTGGGCTCGGAGCAGGATTTCCCATCCTCTCTCCTCCACAGGGAGTCTCCTCTAGTCCAGGTAAGGGAGCTGGGCCCCGGCCTCCTCGTCGTTCTGGCCGCAGCCTCGGTCTCTGGAGATCAGCAGCCGGGCAGGGGGGCAGGGTGTGAATGGAGCAGGCCCAGACTGGCCTCGGGGCCCGCGGCTTAGGGGTCTGAGGGCCCCCTTTTCTCCTGCTTGACACTCCTTCACATGTATCTGATCCAAGGGTGCGAGTGAGGAGTGGCTGGGTCAGCGCGATGGGACTGGACTAGCACAGGTGCACTCCCAGCCGGCTGCTCTCCCCCATCTTTAAGATCACGGGCAGGTTGCGCTCACACTCACACTTACACACTCACACACACACATACATTCACACACACACTCACACACATATACACACACTCACACACTCACACACACACACACACACACACTCTCTCTCACACACACACACACAGCTAAAGGAGTCAGGACCAGGGACAGGATAAACAGTGCAGTTGGGCTCTTTCCAGGAAGCTTTTCAGACAGCAAAGGATTAAATCTCCTGCCCCCTCATCCCCCGCCCCCTGCCCCCTCGCCCCTCCCGACAAAAAGCTTTGGTTTGCATTCTGGCTGGAGATGGGTCACCCCAGGAGCAAACCGGGCCGGGACCAGGACCGAGGTTAAGGTGGGAGGGGAAGGTGGGCGGAGCAGCCTGGGGGGTCCCTCCCTTCACCCCCCCCACCCCAACAGAGAGGAGAATTCTCTGGCTTGGGACAGGCGGGAGTGCCGGGGCCAAACCCGAGTGTTTATTATGCAGAAAGCTTCTTGGTGCCTTGAGTTGATGTGGAGGTGGGGGACCTGCGGGATCCTGCTGTCGAGGTGGGGGATCTGTGGGATCCTGTTGTTGAGGCTGGGGGATCTGCGGGACATCCGGGCAGCTCCCCTGCTGGCCCCGGGACTTTCCGGCAGAGCACACAAGGGTACAGGGATCCTTGGGAAAGTTGGGGGGAAGCTTTAGGCCTGGGGGAGCCCCCCTCCCTCTCCAGAATTCATTCTCCTCCTCCTTCTGGCCCCAAGGTCATTGTCTTCAGAAACCCCCGAGGGGGCCCAGGCCAGCCTTTGCACTGGGCTCTCGCCACTGGCCAGAGGGCTTTGTCCCCGGCCTTGGGGCGTCCCAGACTCTGTGCCGAGACCTTTTAGAGCTGGGCCCCTCCTAGCATTGGGCTCGGGCTCCCCCCCCCACCCCCGCGCCAGCCCCAGCCCCGGAAGGAGGCTTCCCAGACCCCAGGGCTGCTTCTCCTGGCACCTGCTGCTCTGGAACCCCCGGGCAAGGACGGGTGCCGGGGGAGGAGGGACAGGCCGGCTTCCCCAGCCCTGCCTGGAGCTTACCTCCCCCCTCCCCCAGCCTGAACTGCTGCAGGGAGGGAGAAGGGGCCCGGGGGTCCGGCCCCCTGCACCCGGCCCTGGCACCTGGGGGGCGCTTCCTGGCTGACGGGGGCCGGCAGCCGGCAGAGATGCCCCTTGTCTGATTAGTGCCCAGATTTTCCATTCCTTCTGTCTCCTGGATCTACCGGCCCTGCTCTTCCTCCTTCCATACCCCATCCAGCCCTCCCCCGGCCCCGGCCCTTCCGCTGCGACAGCTGCCGCCCCCTTGGCCCGCTCACCTGCTGCTGGGCTGACCAGCTGTTGGCAGAGGCCGGAGGCCCCAGCTGTCGCCAAGCGAGGGCAGGCGGATCCTGAGGCTGGACAGACCGCCAGTGTCCGGCCCGTGGGACAGGCCCCGCAGCAGCCTTCCCTCCCCCAGAGCCCCCAGCCTGCCTCCTGTCGGCCATGGGTGCCCCCAGACTGCCCCCTGCACCCCCCCAGTCCTCGGCTCCCCCACACTGCCTCCGCACCCCCCACAGGAAGGGCCATCCTGGCTCAGAGAGCCCCGCGGGCTCAGAACAGGCTCTTAGAAAGGGGGGGCAGCCCCCCCAGGGCTTGACTTGGCCTCCAGTGCTTCCCGCAGGTGCTCCAGACTGTTCACAAAGGGCCCAGCTGCGGCTTAGAGAATGCTAATGGGCAGCCCAGAGCCTTTGGATGCCGCTCTCCCACCTGCCCAGGCCCTTTCTGAGCCCGGGCTCAGCTCAGGCTTTTCTCCGGCCGGGCCGGCCCTGCAGAGTGGGAGGCTCCTGGTGAGAGGCTCCTGGCGGGAGGCTGAAGGCCGGCCCAAAGCCGACCTTGCCCCCACTCCCCCCTCTGCACCTCCTGGGATGGCAGCCCCTGGTCCAAAAGATGCGAGTTCCGCGCCTCCTGCAGGCTGGCTCGCTGCCCCGGGCCCTGCCATTCCACATGGGCATTTATTGGGTCCCTTGGGCAGCTGGCTCGAACCCCTGCTCCCAGGGACTCGAGAGCTGCTGCTTACAGTCAGTGCTTAATAAATGCTGCTGGGGTGGGTTTGAGTGAAGCCCATCGGGGGATCCCCGGCCTCCAGGATGCATTGCTTGAGACTGACCAGCCTCTTGAGGGCCTCCAGATCCCGCCCCAATTCGGGCCCCGAGGCCACAGGCTGTTCCCATTTGCTGTCTTCTGGTGGGACTCATGGACTTTAGGGTAGAACTGAAGGCCCCCAAAGGACCCTTGGGCCTTCTGCCCCCTGACTCTGAATGCTGCCGGTCCATGAGAAGAAGCCTGGGAGGGGAGGAGGAGGGAAAGCAACGAGCACAGATTAAGCACCCACTGTGTGCCAGGAAGATCTCACCACCTCATGGGATGGGGGCAGGGCTCTGGATGAGGGTTGGGGGGTAGCAGAAAAGTTTGGTTTCCACCTCAGCACTGACTAGCCCCTGCTAAGGGGCCAGCCTCTTCCCTGCTGCCTCAGTTTCCACATATGTAAAAACTAACCACTGTCTCCATGCCTTTACAAGGTTCTGGAAGACTCACATGGGACCGTGCAGACATTTTCTGTGGTTCCCCAGGAGGCGCAGGGGGCTGCCATCTGGGACTCCTTGTTCTCTGCCTCTACCTTGAACCTAGAACCTGCGCATCCCCACCTCTCTGCCCCCACCCGGCGCCACAAGGGCTCTGGGCTTTGCCCTGTTTAGAGCAGAGTGGCTGAAAGGGCCCGGGCCCGTCCAAAGGGGAGATCCGCCATCGTCCGCTCTGAGTACAGCCAGGCCCCGGCCAAACCTACATGACCCTTCCCCACATGGCCGGGCCCGAGGCCGTGGGACCCCCTTCCCCTCCATGGGCCACAGGGATCTGCCCCCGGTGGGTGGGGGCCTGTGGGCCGGCAGAGGGGGGGGCATCCCGCAGGTGCGGGGGCCTAGCAGGCGCTGGGAAGGACGGAGCTGGCCACCGCGTCCAACCTGAGCCCCCCAGCTGAGCCCGCCCCAAAGGCCCAGGCTGGGACAGAGGCTGCCCCCGTGAACCAGGCCGCCCAGGGCGGGGGCTGGCCCGGCAAGCTCAGCATCAAAGGCTGCCCCGGCGGGAGCCCGGGACCCAGCCTGTGTGTCCCCCCAAACGGCTCTAGGCTTTCTGATGGGGATACTCTCTCCCAATGAGGCAAACCCCTCTCCTGGCCTCGGTTTTCCCATCCGTAAAATGAAGTGGCTGGATCTGGGTCTCGTGGTTCGTAGTGGGGGGACTTAGTGTTCATTCTTCTTGCTAAATTCAAACTTCTCTTCAGCCCTGAATTCTCTCTTTCCACTGAGAAAGTAAGAAAACCAGTGTCTCCCCCCCCTCCCCCCGCAAAGAAACAAGCTGCCCTGGGCCCAGGCCCCGGGCTGTCTAGCAAGAGGTGGCTGGCAGGCCGACCCCGAACCCTCTGGGCCAGCCGGCCCTCGTGTCCCCGGGGTCCCAAGTCGTTCTTGGTGTTGGTGGTGTTCAGATGTTCTGGTTCTGCTCCTTCTGGATGTTCTGGTTCTGCTCCACTCTGGACGTTCTGGTTCGGCTCCCTTCCCTCTGTCCCCGTGATCACCGGAGCTGGTTCAGCCGCCCACCCACCCTCCCCTCCCTTCTCTGAGAGCCGGGGGCCTGCCCGGGCACTGAGGCTGAGAGGGTGCCAGCGGCAGCCCCCCCTCCCATGCCCGCTGAGAACCCGGCTGGCCGGGATGCCTGAGCACATGGGGGCAGGGACTGCAAGACAGGGCCATTCTGGCTTGGGAGCAGTTCAGCTTTCAGGGAGAATCTAGGAGCAGAATTCTTGCTCCAGGGCCCCAGCTCCCCCATCCCTGGCTCCCCCATCCCCGGCTCCAGGGCCCCCCGCTCCCCCATCTCCTGCTCCTGCATATGAGCTTGTTCATCTGCAGTTTACACAAGCGGGTGGGAAACAGCCTGGGGGGTGGTGTGAGTATCTGAAGACGGGCTCTCTGGGCGGGGGCAGATGGGGCTTGGGGAGGGGCCTCTGCCCCTGGAGGAAGCCCGGGGCTGGGGGGCTTGCCCAAAGCCAGGCCCGATTTCCCTGCTGGGAGGCGGAGGTGCCCCTGCCAGGCCCGGTTTGGTCCCGGGAGCCCCGCATCAGCCAGCCCCGTGCCCCTCCTTAGCCTGACACTGACAGCCCATCCCCTGACCCAGCTGCGGGCGCTCCCCGGGCAGCCGGACAGAGACTCTGTTTGTCCCGGAGAGCTCCCTGGGCCCTCGCTCACCCCAGCTCCGTCCCAGGCTCACTCCGGGGGCCAGAGGGCAGGCGGAGCGCGCAGCAAGCACGCAGGCTTGTGCGTCTGACCCCCTGGGCTCCTCCCCCCTCCCCGCCCCATAATGGGGGCCCTCTGACCTCGGGCCCCAGGGCCTGCGTCAGCGGGAACAATCCCCCAATGTACGGCCGGGGGCGGCTCTGCCTCGGACAAACGTGGTGATTGTGCAGGATGTCTGCAGAGCCCCCTGGCAGATGCCCGTTCGGCTGCCCCCCACAGTGCCCTCCTCCCGCCCCCCTAGGTCTGCCGTAGGGAGGCTGCCCCTTTGAGGGGGCACTTGTATAACACTTTCCCTGTTCCGTGTCTGTCCTGAGTAAGCTGTGGGGACACGGGCCTGGAAGGCAGACCTCTGCCCTCCACCCTCTGTCCTCCGCCCTCTGCCCTCTGCCCTCCACCCCAGGGTCAGGAAGCTGGCATGGATGGGCTGGGAGACGCCAGACTATGGGCTGCCAAGCAGGAGACCTGGTGCCAGTCCTGACTCTGGCACAGACCCTGGTACCTTGGGCAAGGTTTTGCCCCCCTCTGGCCCTCAGGCTCTTCCTCTTTAAAACAAGGGGCCATCTCTAAGGTCACCTCCAGGGCTCCAAGCTCTGAGGCTCCTCTGCTCGCTCCTCAAGGCTGATCTTTGTGCTCTGGCGCCCTACGGCCCCCTGCCCCCAATTGGCTGCCCCCCCCAGTCCTGTGCCCTTGGGCCATCCCAGCCCCGGCTTCCAGCCTCCGCGCCAGTCCCGCTGCGTCGGGGGTCGGCAGCCCTTCCCCGGGAGTCCCTGGGGGGGGGCTCCCGGCTCCCAGCATGGCTGAAGGGGGCCTGGGCAGAAGGTCCGGTGGGTGCCCCCGAGGAGCTGGCTCCTCGTATCCCAGGGAAAACCCTCCGTCCCGGCTGCCTCTGGGGAGGGAAGGGGCTGGCAGCGCCTCCGACAGACAGGCATCGTGCCAGGGTAACGGAGCAGATGGTGACCCCGGGTCATGGGACTCGGTTCCCGGGATTGATGGGAAAGGGAAGTCCCCACTTGGAGGCCAGATGGAGGAATCTCCGTCCTGGGGGGGCTGCGCTGGAATGTGGGCCTGGGGGGCCCAAGGGCCCCGCCCTGAGAGGGAGGGGCCCCCGGGGGTCAAAGCAGTGGGGGAGGGACATAAGCAGTCCCGGCAACAGCCAGGTTTGCCCCTGCGCTCACCTTAAAAAGCCCAATAGTCGGGCCCCGAGCAAGCCCCCTCTCATGGATTCCAGGCTGGGACGGGGTCAGAGGCCCTTTGACAGAAGGGGAAACTGAGGCACAGCAGGATAACTTGCCCGGGGTCCTAGTAAGCGTCTGGGCCTGGCCCTGCTTCTGCTGTCGGCTTCTGCCCTTTAGAACCCCCGGGGGCCGGAGGGCACCAGTGGGCATGGGGAGGGGGCTTAGACAATGATCGTTGGCAGCGGCATTTAGTGCTTCCCGGGCTGTCCCCCTGGCACCCGGGGCGGGCTCCCTCTCTCCCCAGTCTTCCTGGCAGCAGGTCGTGGGGCGGGGGCTTAGGGCGCCTCTGGGGACTCACGCCCCTCCCGGCCTGCACGTGGGGGAGATCCGGGAGCAGCGGCCCCTGCCCCGCCCTGGGCTGCTTTCTGGGAGGGGGGCCGAGAGGGCCTCTGATGCAGGAGGGCCCACATTTCCAGGGCCGGGGTCGGGGCCGGCAGCGGCTCAGCCGGGCCTAGGGAGGAGAGGACCCGGGCGCTCGTGGGTGGGCACTCGGAGGGGGAGCCCAGAACCACGAGGCCAGACAGACTGAGAGGGCGGCCTGGTTCCCCGGCCCTGGGCCTGCTGGGACAGACGTGGGAACGGGAGGGAGGCCCCTTTACAAAGCCCCCCCCCCCATTAGGGCTGGGGGAGGGGCCTCGGGCAAATGCAGATCTCATTAGCACTGGAGCCCTTTCTGAAAGCATTAATGGGGCCTCAGAAAGAAGGCGCTGGCCGGGCATGAAGAAGCCGCTTATCCAGAAACTGCCGCCCACAAAGGCCGATTTATTGGCATTTGGTGATGCGGAAACGGGCAGCGGCTCCACGCGCTCGGGCCCACTCCCCGCTTCAGGGACCTCCCCCGGACCTGCAGGAGCCGAGGGACATGGTGGGGAGCGGCCCCGGGGAGAGGCTGCGGGCTCCCCTGAGTCAGTGGCCCCCCCGGCCCCTCCCCGGCCTGCCAGAACTTTCGCCCCCTGCACCCGGCTCTGGGCAGGTCTGGGGGTCTCACTTCCCCCGTGAGGAGGGGGAGCCCAGAGCCGTGGGCCGGCCCGAGGGGGGCTGGGCAGCCCAGGGCAGGAGCCATCCCGCCTCTGCATCCTCCAGCTCCTTCTTTGCCCCTAAAACTCCCTCTTTGGGGGCCGCCGCATCTTGATCTTCAGAAAATGTTCTCATCTTTAAAATGGGCACACACTGAGCCAGATGGAACGTCAGTCTGTGGAGGGGAGCAAGCTCTGGCCTCGGAGGCAGGAAAGCCCGAGTTCAAATTCTCTCTGACCCCAGTGAGCCACATGAGCAGAGAGGAAAGACTTCCTCCCTGAGGATCAGTGTTCCCACCTGTAAAATGGGGCTAGAGGGCCCAGCGAGCCTTCCAGTGTCCCCAGCCTGCTCCTCTCTGAGCCTGGGGGGGGGGGGGAGACTGGCATGGGCACATCCCGGGGGCCCCTCCTGGGTCAGCCTGGCCCCCTCCCTCCCACAGGCCCCGGATGGGTTTCTGCCCTGGGGGCGGCTCCCGATGAGCTGAGGAAGGTGGGAGCTGGGGAAGTGGGGGGAGAGCAGCCCTGCCCATGGCCTGCCCCCCCCCGCCCCACTCTGAGCACGGAGGGAGCCACACGCCTATAAACAAGGAGTGGACAGTGGGGCCGGGCGGGGGGGTGGGGGGGGGGGGGGGGGAGGGAGGAGGAGGGAGCTGCTCTCTCCCAGGCTCCGCGGCTCCAGCCTGGGGTGTTTCTGGGGAAGATCTGAAGGATTTGGGGTCCCTGATCTGGCCTTGTGTGAATGACAGATCCCGGCCTGAGCTGCGGGTGGGGCCCCCCTGGCTGAGGTCCTCTCCCTGCTGGGCGGTCTGCCTGGGGGGGCAGGGCTGGGGGCTCTGGGGAGGCTGTGGGAGCTGGGGGCCTTTTCCTCAGCCCGGGCCCCAGGCCTCCTCCCAGCGGCTCCTCCTCCTTCCTGGCAGGGCCCTGCCAGCAAGACTGCCCTTGACCTTGGGAAGCACAGGGTGGTCTCTCAGTGCCCCCTCCCCCGGGCCCCTTGCTTCCTCCCCGCCTCACAGCTCTCCTCCCCTCCTCCTCCTCAGGCTGCGGGAGCACCACCGAGCCACCATTAAGGTTCTCCGGCGCATGCAGTATTTCGTGGCCAAGAAGAAGTTCCAGGTGAGTGGGGGCTGTGGAGTCGGGGCCCCTGGCCCTGGGCCAGCCCTGCCCCTCCCCCTCCCCTGCAACTTGCCCAAGGGGTCTCCGCCCCTGAGCTCATTCCTTGGGCCTTGAGGGCCCTCCCTTCCATGCTGGGGGAGCACTGCTGACCCGCTGGGGAGGCCTCCTGCTGGGAGGAGTCTGTCCCTCAGTTGCAGTGGGATTTTCTGCTCAGGAACTTGACCCTTCACCCCTGCTCCCCCACGAGGTCCCCACCTTCCCATGTGTCCTCCCATCGTCCGCATGAGGAAGGGGCTCCAGAGAAGGGACTTGTTGTGGTCGGCCAGCGAGGCCGGGCCTGGTGCGCTGCCCACTCTGCAGCCCTGCCCGGGGAGGACACAGAGCCGGCCTCCTGCGCTCTTCCTGCCGCCCTTTGCTCTGAGTTTTCAGAGCACAAGAAGGCGCCATGTGTGAGCCGGGGGTCCTGGCTCTGGGTTCTAATTCCCCCTTGTGGCCCCGGGCCCCAGGCTCTCCCTCCTCCCTGTCTCCGGCTCCTCGGCTTTCTTATCTGTCCAATGCCCGACTTCTCTGAGCTTCTGCTGGTGGCGAGGAAGCTGCTGCAGTCCCGGGAGCCCTCGGAGCCTGGTGGGGCCCTTGGACCTCGTGGGACCCTCAGAGCCTCATGGGACCCTTGGATCTTGTGTGGCCCTCGAAGCCTCATGGGGCCTTCGGAGCCAAGGGCAGCTTGGATGGGTGGGGGCTGGCACCCCTCTGGAAAAACAATGAAAGCCTCACCCAGGGGGGAGGGGGAGGGCTGGGGAGGCCGGGTCCGACCGGTCTCCTCACACCCCACAGTGGAGCAAGTCCCCCACATTTCCCAGGGAGGGGCTGCTCCACCACTGCTTTCACCTGAAGGAGCCCCCCCCCATTCCCCGGTCTAAAGAGGGACCCAGAGAGGGACAAGGGACCTGCCCTTCTTTGGCCTCAGTTCCCTCCCCCCTAAAAGGAGAGGGTGGGAGTCACTGAACCCCAAAGTCCTCCCAGTATAGAGACTCCATAGGGTACAGCCTGTGTGGTCAGCCAGAGGTCTGACTGACCCAGCCCCCCGGTCACACACTAGTACACGTGTACACACTCACACATACACTCTCACACACACACACACACAATCACTCACACACACATACACACACACACACACTCACACAATCACACTCACAGTCACACTCACACTCACTCTCACGGCCACACACTGGCACGGGTCACACCCAGACGCAGCCAGCCCCTCGCACGTGCCTCCACACGCCCGGCAGCGAACATCACCCGGGGGCCCAGCTCAGGGATCTCACCCTTGTTTCTTCCTTCGTCCACAGCAAGCCAGGAAGCCCTACGACGTCCGGGACGTCATCGAGCAGTACTCCCAGGGCCACCTCAACCTGATGGTGCGCATCAAGGAGCTCCAGAGAAGGTACCACCAGGGCCCGGCCCACAGGGGCGGGAACTCGGCCCAGCTCCCTCGGGGGCAGCGGGAGCCTAGGAAGAGCCTCTTGCTCAGCCAGGATGGGCTGCGCCCCCACCTTCCTCCTCAGGGAAGGGGCCGAGCACTGTCATCAGGAGGGGCTCTTGAGCCCTGGCTTGGGGCTCCCACCTGGCCAAGAGCCTGATGGCTGCCTTGGAGCTGGGCCCACGCCACGTGTTCCACAGCAAACTCGCTCCCCCCATGCCATCGCCCAGGGCCCTTGGCCAAAGGGGGTCCGAGGGAACGGCGGCCTGGCTCTGACTTTCCTTTCAGAGGTTAACAGCCCCATCCTCCCATTACAGAGGCCAAGGTCTCTAGGCTGTGTTGGGGGCCCAGGTGCCCCTTCTCCTGCTCCCCAATAGCCCCACCCATAAATTCACACAGGAGCCACTGCCCAGCTGAGTGTATCTTTCCACCCAAATCTGGTGCCAGTCAAGCCAGTAAGGTCTCCCTGTTCAGCCTCTTCTCATCCATGAGAGTTCTGAACCAGCTCTGGCTGGTGTATCCATCTATCCATCC
This sequence comes from Sarcophilus harrisii, assembly GCF_902635505.1. Classification (NCBI taxonomy): domain Eukaryota; kingdom Metazoa; phylum Chordata; class Mammalia; order Dasyuromorphia; family Dasyuridae; genus Sarcophilus; species Sarcophilus harrisii. The sequence goes on from NC_045431.1 coordinate 235,967,548, forward strand.
ACTTCTCCACTCATACATCTATTCATCTATCCATCCATCCACCCGTCCACCCATCCACCCATCCATCTATCCACCCAATAACTGTGCAAGTGCTGAGGGGATGGGATGCAAAGACAAACAAGCCGGTCCCTGTGCTCCTGCCACTCCCATCGCCCTGCCCCTCTGCCCCTCTGCCCCTCTGCCCCTCTGCCCCTCTGCTCCTTGAGTCATCTCCTCCATCCTGCCTTCTGTCCCCACCTGGACTCGGCTTAGATGCAGAAGTACCTGGTCTTTGTGGAGGAGAAAAGCAGGCCATGCTGGGGGGATGTTGCATAGCCTGGGAGCGGGTGGGGTGAGAGCGCTCAGCCGTGCCAACCTGCTTAGCTCTAGGCCCCCAGTTGGTCCCAAGGAAAGCCCCTTTGTGAGCTCCTTGAGGCAGGGGCTGCGTCTGCCTCTGGGCGTGTCCCCTGTGCTTAGCAGAGGGCTTGACATGCTGGGCACCTGATAGTGTTTATTGGTTGGTAGTTTTTGAGGGCAAGGCAGCCCCAACCTCCAATCGTTGTGCTGCTGTTGAGCAGGGCGGCTGCTCCCTCCGACTGGAAGGTGGCAGACGTCTCCTGAGTCCCTCGCAAGCTGGGACCATGTGAGCAGAGACTTGGCGGCTGGATGGGGACAAAGGGAGAGACTGGCAGGACGTCTCCTGCCAACTTCTGAGGGCCCAGAGGGAGCAGGGCAAGGACAGCGGCAGTCACTGGGCCAGGCCTCATTGCCGACGAGGTTGTGGACCACCCTGAGACGAGCCCCGACTACCCACGGGGTGCAAGCCCCTCGCTGCTTCTGGCAGCATCTCCCCGGGCCCCAGAGCAAGACCTCCAGCCTGCTGAAGGGACAGACCCGGGACCGGCGGCAGCCAGAGGTGTTTTTAAGGATAAACGGCCCTGGAAGCCATAAGGCATCTGTGACCGGGCTCCTTTGAGAGGCAATGGGACGTGACGGGACCGGTGCTGGTCTTAGGCAGGGACTCTGAAGTCAGACCCCCAGGCCGAGCTTGCTCTTGGAGGAGGCTCCGGCCTCTCCTGGGCCCCATGTCGGCGCTCTCCCCTCCTGGCCAAGAGCCCACCCGATCCGGGGGCCTTGGAGAGGCCGACGTGGCGAGGCTGAGCTCCCAGTGACGGGAGATTTCAGGGAACGGTGTCAGCCTTTGGGAAGTTTCTGAGCCTCCAAGCTCACGGCCTCCCTGAGCTCGGCTCGGACCTTCAGGGTGACCCAGCCGGGCCTAAGAGACCCTGTCTTTTTCTTTACAGGCTGGACCAGTCTATAGGAAAACCGTCTCTTTTCATCTCAGTCTCAGGTAAAGTTCTGTACCTTCCATTCACCTTCAGATTGGAGACTGAGGTCCTAGAGAGCCATAGATATGGCTGCAATCCTAGGGGAGGTTTTAATTGGGGAAGAGCATCCTCCGGGGGGGGGGGGGGTGTGCTCCAGTACGGGGGGCACATTCCTCACTGCTGTACAAGTGCCAAGTCCTGCTAAGTTGGGGCAGGGAGTAAAAGTGAGACCCCTAAGAAGGACTGGATTTAAACTCAAGATTTAAAGAAATGATGAATTCAAGGAGAGGAGACGGTCACTTTACAAAAGAAAGGTTTAATTGTGGAGCTTCCGTCAGACTCTTCATCTGTGGTCAGTGGATCCGGGTGTTTACAATTTCTTTAACGCGTTGTAGCTATTCCATTTTATACAATACATTCCAAGAAGGGGCCCAGAGGCTTCGCCAGGCTCCCAAATGGCACACTCAGAAAAGACCGAGGACCCCAGTTTTAGGGACCGAACTTCCTTAGTATCTTCAAAACGAGTTCTGGCTATTAAATTTGCATTTAGTCCCAGTTTTTAGGAATACAGTGTAGAATCTGTGCCGAGAGGAAATTGTAGGGAAGGAAAAACGTTTCATTGAGGGATGTTCGCAAAGAAAATACACCACGAATCATACAGAAACAGAGAAGTATTTTAAAGGGTAGCATTGGTTCTCTGTACCACATTGTAGGTATGGGGGACTTTTAAGGGGAGCAAGAACTCATTGGCTTTGATGAGAGTGTCGCAGACCTGAGGCTCTCAGAGAATCTTAAAGAACAACTGGACCGACTCCATTGTTTTACAGATCAGGAAACAGCTTCCGAGGTGGCAAAGTTGCCCGAAGGCTGTGGGAGAGCCTTGGTCCCCCTTATTCCCAGGGAGCATCAGTCCCTGTCTAACTGAGTTAGGGTCTGCTCTGTCACTCACCCACATCATCATATCTGTTTCTTTCTCCAGAAAAGAATAAAGATCGAGGGAATAATACAATTGGAGCCCGACTGAACAGGGTGGAAGACAAGGTAGGAGCCGAGGCTCGGTGTTGCCCATTGCCTCAGCTTGGTTTTTTTGGTTGCTGTTGGTGGTGTTCGTTTGTTTGTTTTTTCGTTTATTTTGAATATACATTGCTTTATGAATCTTGAAAAATCAGAGCAAAAGGGGAAAAACACGAGAGAGAAAAAAAGGGAACAGAGCAGGTGTTGATTTGTGTTCAATCTCCATAAATCTTTTTCTGGAAGGGGGGAGGGGGCATTTTCTGTCCAAAGTCTATTGGGACACCCTGGATCATGGAAGCCCTGAGAAGGACCGAGCCTCCTCATTGATCGTTGCCCATTCTTGCTGTTACTGGGCACCGTGTAGTCCTGGTTCTGTTTGTTTCACTTGGCATCAGTTCATGTAAATCTTTCCAGGTCTTTCTATAATCAGCTTGTTCATCCCTTTTTATAGGGTAATACTCCATTATCTTCATGTACACAGCTTGCTCAGCCCTTCGCTGATTGATGGGCTCCACTCCTTTTCCAGTTCTTTGCCATCACAAAAAGAGCAGCTACAAACATTTTGGCACCTGGGGTCTTTTCCCCTCCTTTATGATTTCCTTGGGATACAGACTCAGCAATGGCCCTGCTGGGTCAAAGGGTGAAACTATATACAGTTTGATGGCCCTTTGAGCATAGCTTCAGATTGCTCTCCAGAATGGTTGGATCGGTTCACAACTCCACCAACAATGCATCAGTGTCCCAGTTTGCCCACATCCCCTTTGACGTTTATCATTTAGCTGTGAAGATCGTGTATTTTTAAATCAGCAGGAGTCAGGAATTCAGGTTAGGGGAAAATCGTCAGTCTTTATTCTCAGTGAAGAAGAATCGGAGGTGGAAGAGAATCGGCGATAGCAATGTGTGCAGCTGAGTCAAGAAGCTGGCTAGACCAGCAGCCACACGACCAGCAGCCAGGAGTATCGAACCCAGGCCCAATCTCTCCCAGCTTCTCTTCCCATCTCTCTCTCTGCCTCCACCCACCAAAATCGTCATTTCCTATACAACACATCAGGACTTGCACAGAGAGTGGGCAGGGACCATTCTTTATCCAGTCATGTATATTAATAGAGTATAGCCCAATTACTATTTAGCCTCATGTACTTGGGACTTCAGTGCATCAACTCAAACCTCAGCCCATTACAATTAACTTTTCTGTGATCTTGGTCTAAGAGGTGGGAGGGTATCTCGGAGTTGTTTTAATTTGCATTTCTCCATTCAATAGCGATTTAGAGCATTTTTCCATCTATACTTACAATCTATATATAGAAACGAGACCTTGTCAGAAATACTGGTTGTAACGACTTTTCCCAGCTTTGTTCTTCCCTTTTAATCTTCTTTCTGGTGGTTTTGTTTGTGCAAAAACTTTTTAGTTTAATGTAATCGAACTTGTCCATTTTGCCTTTTCTATTGTTCTCTAGTTCTTCTTTGGTCATAAGATCTTCTCCAAAGGTCTTATGGGTAAATTATCCCTTGCTCTCCTAATTTGTTTATGGTGTCATCTGGGGCATCTCTGGGGGCCCTCCCAGAGCCAGCATCCAGGGCCCAAGAGGAGGGGCTCTGAGTGGGCGTTCCCAGGAGAGCAGGGAGGCTTCTCACACACACCATGGGCTCCCTAGCCAAAGACTGCATGGGGGGAGCCCAGCCTTGCAGGAAATGGGCCAAGGGGCTTCCTAGAGCAATGGGGCACGTCCTGGGCTCCTTGGGGGCACACGGCCTGGCTTGGGAGGCATGGAGAACCCATTTGCCATGGAATTCTTTCACCCCAACGTGGCCCAGGCTCCCGGCTCCTCTCCCTGCAGCATCGGGGGGGGGGGGGCAGAGATTAGCTGGGAAATGGCCCCGAGAGCCCACTCAGCACAAATGGCGCCAGGCCCAGCAGACGCCCACCACCCCCTGCCCCACGCTGCCTTTGTCCTGCTGAAAACCTGGTGCAGCAGCCGGCTCCAGGGGAGGCCCAAGGTCCAGAAACCCTCCTGGTTCTAGGATGGCTCACACTGGGCTGCTCAGTCCTGCTCCAGGGGACAGAGAGGTCAGTTTGCTGCTAAAAAAGCCAGAAGTAGCCGTGGCCAGAGGCACAATTTGACTGTCTGTTCTCTGTGTGTGTGTGTCTCTCTCTGCATATCTCTGTGCTGTGTATGTTTCTGTCCCTCTGTCTCTCCCTCTCTGTCTCTCTCTCTGTCTCTCTCTCTCTCTCTGTCTCTCTGTTTCTCTGTCTTTCTCTTTTGTCTCTCTCGGTCTCTCTGTCTCTGTCTCTGTGTGTGTGTGTCTCTCTGTCTCTGTCTCTCTCTGTCTCTGTCCCTGTCTATCTCTCTGTCTCTCTGTCTCTCTCCCTCTCTCTCTCTCTCTCTGTCTCTGTCTCTGTCTCTGTCTCTGTGTGTGTGTCTCTCTGTCTCTCTCTCTCTCTGTCTCTGTCCCTGTCTATCTCTCTGTCTCTCTCTGTCTCTCTCTCTCTCTGGCTATCACAAGCTCCTCTGGTGCCCCCCCTTTTGCCAGGCTGTCCTGAGTCAGCACGTGGCTGCCACGTTTGCCAGGGGGTGCTAGAACTGCTGGGTGCCAGGGGAGGTGCCCCCAGAGCAGCCATCACCCTCTCTGGACAGAGTGCAGGCGACAAGGGGGCGACAAGTCAGAGATGGGCACGCACCAGCTGTGGGGCCCAAGCTTGGTGGTGTCGAAGGCTTCCCGGGAGAGGGGGGGCCTGAGCGGAATCGTCAGTGGGGGCAAAGCTCGGAGGCAGGAGGGAGACCGGGAGCCCATCCCCACCCTGCCAAGAGCTCTGGGTGCTCACGCCTCCCCCCGTGGCCCCTCCGGGCCTGAGCTGGGGCTGCTCCGTTAGCCGGACCGAATGGCCCTCCCTCCATACCTCCCTCTCCCCAGAGTTTGGGGTTCTCCAAAGTCAAAGGTCAGCTTCCCCTCGGCCCTGCCCCCAGTAGGGGTCCCTGGAAGGCTCTGGGACCTCAGCGCCCCCGCTCTGCCCTCCCCGCCCCCTCTCACGGCCCCCGGGCCCCTTCCCAAAGCGGACACTGATCCCGGTCCCGGGGGCTCGGCCATTGCGCGGCGTCTGCAGGGCCGGATGCTGCCGCTAATCACAGTCCCTTGCTATATGGAGGCTATTAGGGTTTAATTAGGTTAGGATGCAGATGTCGGGGAGGCCATTACCTCATGGCTGCGTGAGGGAGAGCCGGGAGAATCAGTGGCGTCACTTGTTGCAGGGGCGGGAGCAGATGTCACTCAGGGTCAGCGCCGGGCCAGAGGCCTCCGGCTCGCTCGGGGACGGCCCGACCCTTCCCCTTGGCCCAGAGTGGGAGGGGGGCAGGTGCCCTGGGCTGGGAGGGCCGCGCCCGGGAGGGAACTGAAGGGGCCGTGGCCCAGACCCCGGGCGGGCCTCTGGCCAATCCACAGGCGCCCTGGACCGTCAGAACCGAGGGGGCCTTACTTAGAATGGGACGGGTCACGCAGGGATGGAGCAGGTTTGGAGTCAGAGGCCGCCAGTGCGAATCCTCCCACAGCCCCAAGGTCCCAGCCCCGGACCCTCCACAAGGGGCAGCCGTGGGGCCAGCAGCAGGCTCTGCCCTGGGGCCCTGGGGCCCCTGATGGCCCCCAGCCCAGGTCAAACGGCATCGGAAAGAAAAGTCCCATAGAACCCAGACAACGTTTGATGGGTTTCTAAGCCCCCCCCTGGCTCCCCCCCAGCGGCCTCCAGCAGGGCTCTGTGAGGTAACTACGACTGGCGGCTTCCAGCTCTGGGGAAGGCTCAGAGATCATTTAGTCCTGAACACTCATTTCACAGATGGGCAAATAGAGGCCCCAAAGTCGGAGCTAGGAATCCCCTCCCTCTGGGTGACAGAGGAGGAACCCTGGGGGGGGGAGAGGAGGGAAAGGGGAGGGGGGAAAGGGGGAGGGAGCTGACCTTGCAGAAGGGGGAGGGAGGAAAGCTGACCCTGTGGGGGGGAGGGGAGGAAGAAGCTGACCCTGCAGAGGTGGGGGGGCGCTCTCCCAGAGATCCCTGAGTCGTTTCTACGCGGCCCCAGCCCCCCCAGGCCCCCGGGACAGGCTTGGAGCCAACACAAGCAGCTGCAGCTGCAAAGGTGGGAGCTTGGGGCCCCTCCCCCGCCTCCCAGCTCAGTGCGCCCGCAGACCCGGCCAGGAGATTCTTGGCAAGCCCTGAGCGGGAGAGATTTGCTGACGAGCCGCTTTGGGGGACGAGGGGTGGGGGCGGGGAAGCGCTCTTATCCGCCCTCACCTCCCCCCAGCTCCTCTTAAAAACACAAACCTGGAGCCTGAAGAGCAGCCGGTGCCCAGGAGCCAGAGGCCCGGGTGGGCAGGAGGGAGGCCCTGGGGCTGCGGGCGGGAGAGAGATCCTGGGCTGCAGGCAGCATGCCCCCCCTTGGGCCTGGGGGCAGAGCTGAGCCTGCTGCACTCCCGGGGGACTCCGGGCCGGGCTCGGTGGCCAGGGGCCCCAGGGGCCTCTGGGAGCTTCCCGGACAGGGCCTTGGCCAGGCTGACCCTCAGGGTCACCCACTCTGTTCGGCACCATTTTTTCTGCATCTAAATGGAAGGATTCACTTCCGGGGTATCCTTCCCCCCACCGCAGAACCTGGCCCGGGGTTCCTGGCATCGCCTGCCCCGGCCTGGGCGCTCTGCCCTGCGCCCCTCCGAGCCTGGGATCCTCCGGGGCCCATGTTGGCAAAGCTCCGTCCTTGGGATCCCCGGAGGCTTGGAGGCGCTCTCTGGGATGGGGGGGAGCAGGGCAGGGCACCACCAATTAGGGAATAAATCAGCACCAGCCACCACCAATCCACAGGCAGCCTTTAGGAGGTACCGGTGGGCGCTGGCCTGTGGTTCTGGGGTCAGGTGTCGGGCCAAAGCCACTCCCGGGGAACTTGGGGTGACTCAGGAGGAGGTGGGCTCCCCCTGCCCAGAGAGGGGCGCTCCCCAGTGCCTGGACGGCAGCCTTGGCTGGGAGAGGCTATCAGGGACCCTCTCCTGACAGGTGTGGAGACTACATGTCAGGACATCAAACCTCCCAGGAGCCAGGGGGCCTCTGCTTTGCCCTTTTGTCCAAGCTTGCCTGCCGCCCTCCCACTGGCTTCCCCGCTCCCCCTGGGAGCCCCCCTGCCAGCTCCCGTGCCCACGTACAGGGCTCGGGTTCAGGTGCCCCCATCCATCAAGGGCGGCCGAGGGGCCAGGCTGGAGAGCGAGGGCGGGTGCCTGACGCCTGCTGCCCCCCGCCCCCGCCCCTGCCCTGCTATTGTTCCCCGTGTCTGGGGGCCTACCTCCTTACAGAAGCAATTAGCCTCCGCCTTCCCTGGCCCGGCCGGCCCTGTGTGGGCTCCTGATGAATGGCGGCCGATCGGGGCCGCTGGGACGGGCACAAAGTGGCCTTGCCGCTCAGCTCCATTGTTTCTAGGAGCGCCCGAAGATGAATTGGACGCACGATACAAAGGCCTTTGGTCCCGCCGGGCGAGCTCCGGCCAAGGAGGCCCGAGCCCAGATCAATCCGGCCTTTTCATCCCATCTCATTTCTTTGGAAAGTCCCTGTTCACACTTGGGGCATCGGGAGGCGCGACAGAATCCATTTGTCATCGTCTGGCTCGAATCCTCAGCCGCAGCGGGAGGATGCCAGGGATCACCGAGTCCAAACTGCTCCCAGGGATGGCTGTTCCCCATGGGAAGCCCGCCCTGCCCAGGAGGTTTGGAGACCGTGGGTACAACCCCCACTTTTGTGGGTAGAAACAAGCCTGGAGAGGGGCCTGGGTGTCCTGATGGTGGAGGAATGGTGAGAATGAGCTTTCCCTGCTCTGGGTTGGAGCCACAGCCTTGGTGATTCTGTTGCCCTGAGGCCATTGTCCCCTCTCACTCCCTGGGTGCCTCCCTCTTCCTCCGACACACGTGTGCACATGCACAGCTGCACACACGCACACACACACGCACACACACACGCACAATCTCCCGGCTGAAGGATGGGCAAACCCTGAGTGACTCCACAGGGGTGAATCCGGCTGGTCTAAAACCTCCCCGGAGGCCCTTCATCATCTCATTTTCTAGCCTAGCAAGCCGAATCTCAGATGCTCAGGGAGCCTTTGCCTCCTGGGGAGAGCACAGAGCAAATGCTAAAATGCCTGTTGGCTGCCTGGCTTCCTCCTTCCTTCCCCCAGCCTTCTCAGCCTTGGCCCATGGCGCTCTCTCCCTGGCCCTGCGCTCAGGGCCTCCCAGAAGGTCCCATGCAGAATCTGAAGCTTCGGGGGTTGGCACACTCCTCCCAGCTCCTTGTGCAGGCCTGAATTAGCCTGTGGACAAGGGTGCCTCTGACTGACTTGGGCACCTGATCTAGTTACCTCTTTATCCAGCACAAACACTTCTTTATGTGTGAAATCCGAAACTCGTAGGCACAAAACCATCCAGAGGATTAACAAAAGGGAGCTAGCAAGCGGGAGCCCACCTGCTCCAGGGGTGAGGTGTAAAAAACCTGGAAATGGAGGAGGGGGCAGGCTATGAAGGGCTTTGAAGGCCAAGCGGAGCATTTAGTATCTGATCCTGGGAGTAACAGGGAGCCACTGGAGGCTGTTGAAAAATGAGGGGGATGACATGGTCAGACCTGCATTTTAGAAAAATCACTTTGGTGGCTAAAAAAGGATGAAATGGAGTGGAAAGACACCTGAGGGAGGCAGACCCACCAGCAGCTACTACAATGAGGCATGAGGTGCTGAAGGTCAGGGTGGGGGCAAAGTAAAGAGCAAAAAGGGCATATTGGGCAGAGGGTGCAGAGGTAGAATCAATGAGAGATGCCACAGAGGAGATGAGAGATGCTACAGAGATGCTGGAGAAGTGAAATCCACCAGACATGTGACAGAGATGAAAGAGACAAGAGATGACACAGAGGAGAAATTAGTGAGAGATGCTACAGAGATGCAATTGGATGCTGGAGAAGTGAAATCCACCAGACATGTTACAGAGATGAAAGAGACAAGAGATGACACAGAGGAGAAATTAGTGAGAGATGCTACAGAGATGCAATTGGATGCTGGAGAAGTGAAATCCACCAGACATGTGACAGAGGTGAGAGAGACAAGCGGATGGGGGATGAGCCTTGGGCCACTGGTCCCAGAGGGCACAACCAGACTGATTTAGGCTTCAGCCAGAACAAATTTGCTCCGTGAGCACAGTCCCAGTGCGGGAGGGGCTGCCTCAGGAGGAGCTCCAAGCTTGCAGGCCTGCAGCGCCTCTCCCACTCTGAGATTGCGTAGCCATCCAAGTTGGCAGGGAATGTTTCCACCCTTGGATCCGCCCATATTTGAGGATGTTCTTCTGGGCCAGGAGAAGAAAAGTCCGTAGCCACTAGTCCAAGAAGTGCACCAAGGCTGCAGCCGGGGAGGAAATCCAGGGAAACCGCCCTGAAACAAGAAGCTGTTCTCCCCCGAGGTCTTTATCTAAAGGGGGTCATCTCTCTGGCCTCTGGTTGAATCTTATGGATCCCCAATTCCAGAGCCATAGGGCAGGAGAACTGGAGAGATCCTGCCACCTCAAGCTTCCAATTTAGAGAGGAGCTATAGAGGCTGAAAAGGCTTCCTTCTCCAACCTTGAGCTCTCTGAGGGCAGGACTAGTAGGTTCTACACTCTGTATCTCTATACTTTGTATCAGCATTGCTCTGGGGCTTAGCCATAATCCGGGATGAATGAATGAGTGAATGAGTGAGTGAATGAATGACTGCATGAGTGAATGAATGAATGAATGCATGAGTGAATGAATGAATGAATGAATAGATGAGTGAATACATACACGAGCCCATGCCTTGGGACTTGGAGGGAGCTTCCAGTGAGAACGCTGGCCCCCCTGCTCCTCTGGGTGCCCATCTCTCTGTTCCTGGGCTGTCATCTGTCCTGGCCTCCATCTGCTGGCTCAGTGTGGCTCCCAGTTCTTGAATGGGCCGCTTCCTGCTTTCCCACCGGGAGCACCTGACAGATGTGCCTCGTGACAGAGTTGTGCTGGGGGGAAATGTCAGCCCTTCGGTGCCAATAAAGGCGCCATTGATCCTGGCGCACAAGTGGTTTCTGTGCTTGATAAGATGAGGCTTGTCCTGTCATTAAACTCAGATGGGCCAGAGCAGGGAGACTAGATGGGGGGAGGCGAGGGAAGGCTTGGGGGGGGGAGGCCACTGGGCGGCCACAATGGGCCGCTGTGCTGGAGCCTCACCTAGAAGAGCCAGAGGCCCCGCCCCTGCTGCCCCGACCTGTCCCACCTCAGCAGCCCCAGGCCACCACCGCTCCTCCATCTTGACTCCTTTATTCCCCCTCCTCATGGCAACAGGGAACATTTCAGGGATGAGGAAGGAGAGACTCACAACTTCTGGGATGGAGAACCGGGTCCTGCTCCCCTGTTAGTTGTCCCCCCCCCAGTCTGGACCATTGCCTCGGGGTCGCTCCCTTTGCAGGGTCTGTGTGCCAGCACTGACCCCGCTACTGCTCTTCCTCCTCAGCCCTGGAAGCTGTTCCCCCAACATCTCCACCATCCTGGAGCTGCCCATCCGTTCCAATGCCCCTCCTTGGTCCTCCCAGTGGCCAGGCTCGGAGCGGGGTCGGTGGGGAGCCTATAATGGCAGGGCCGGTGGTTGGTTCTGGAGAGTCCGGCTCATGTGGTTGTGGCTGCTGGTCAGCTGAGGGAGAGGCTGAGCACAGAGTCCAGGCGAAGAAGAGGCCCTCCCGGGCCAGCCTTGGCCTTCAGAGGCCATCTGCCGGGACAAGGCCTGGCTTTGGCGTCCAAAGACCCGGAGCCACGTCCTCCCTCCTCCCTTCCTGCCCCGGGAGAGCCCCTTCCCCCTCTAGTCCTCAGTTACAGGGGGCTGGGACCCTCCGACCTTCTCCTCCAGGCTCCTGTGCCCATGGGCTCCTGTGCCCACGGGCTCCTGTGCCCACGGTCTCAGCCTCTTCCTTCCAAGTCTGCGGCCCCGCTCCCCGGTGGCCTCCAGAGCGGGTCCTGGGCGCAGGTTTCCCTCAGCTGCACAACATTTTTAGCCTAATTCTTGGATAATGGGCAAATTATTCTGGGGTCCCTGAAAAGAAAAGAAAAAATTAAAAGCAGGGGAAGGGACAACTCCTTCCCTTTCCATTTCCTCATTAACATAATTGCAAACAGACCAGGCGAGCCTGAGAGTAATTGTGATCCTCCCAGGCCTCTGATTAAGTCCTTCCTGGCATTAATTACTCTGGCAGGGAGAAAAATTGGAACGCTGTGTATTTGTGACAAGAAAATGGGGAAGACAGGGCTGGCTGGAGGACGGAGGATGGAGGATGGATGGAGGACGGATGGGAGCATGGATGGTTAGATAAATGGCCACTCGGACCGATAGATGATGACCAGATGGATGGAGGGCTGGGTGTCCCGAAAGATGGATGCTGATTGGGTGGATGGATGGATGGAAGGAGGACGGTTGGAGGATGGCTGGGTGGAGGAGGGCTAGGTGGGGGGAATGGCCAGGGACAAGCTGGCTTTGGAAGGGCAGGGACTCCAAGCCTCCTGCCCGCTCTTACATGGCTAAAGCTCGCTCCCTCTGCCCCTGGGAGTGACCCTGGAGTTGCCGGGTCGGGGGCAAGCACCCAAGGAGGGAGCTGGTGCTGGACACGCCTCATTCGCTCCCAGCGGGACAGCCCAGGTTGTCTGGCCTCCTCCTGGGCCCCTGAATCACAAGAGACCCCTGCCCTTGGCAATGAGCCGTCCCCAGAGGGCCCTGGCCTCCAGGGGAGCTGCTTTCTGCCCCGATCCCTGGCAGAGACGGCGGCTCCCAGATCCCAGCCGAGGAACAGGCTCTGGGAGGGATTTGCTGCCACCCCCCCCCAGGCCCCCAGGCCTGTGCCCCTGGAAGGCTCCTCGGCAAGAGCCAACAGGCCTCTGGGCTCCAGAACACTGGGGGGAGGGGGGGGAGCAGGGGACGCGGCAGAGGTGGAAGACAGTCTCAGGGTCCCAGAGCGCTCGGTGGCGAGGGTCCCAGGAGGCTGCGATCAGGGCGGGCCCCCTGAAGAGGGAGGGACTTGGAGAGGTGTTGGGCTGGGGCCAGGGTGGGGGGCCAGGTTCGGAGCTCCTTCCTCCCTGGGCATCCTCAGGAGGTTCCTCCTCTCCCCTCCAAACGAGGTCCAGGGTAAGGGGGTCATCCCCGTCTCGCCAATAGTCTTGGTGGCTAAATGACCACCCCCACCCCGGGGAGCTGAAGGCTTTTGGGGGAGACAAAGGCACAGAGCAGAGTCACTGGAGTGCCCTCTTGCCTGATCCTTCATCTTACAGAAGAAGAGGCTGAAGTTCAGAGTAGCACCCACCTCAGAAGTGCCAGGGGCCGGGTCCTGAATCAGGGCTGAGGTTCTTGCCCAGAACTCCCCAAGATTTACCAGTGGAGCCCCATGGTCTCTCTCCTCTATATCCCTTCTCCAGGGAGCCTAAGAGCCCGGAGCCCGGGTTTCCTGAGAAGAGGGAAGCGTCTCCTGGGAGCAGGGACAGGCTGAAGGCTCTGCTGGTGCTGGTCAGCCCCAGACCACTCGGCACGGGCAGCCTCGGCCCGAGAGCGGGGGACGCCGGAACCGCCATTCCCGGCCTTTGGTCATCCTGGTGGGAGGTCATGGGTCACACCCACACAGGAGAGCCCCTCACTCCTTGCCCCAGAGAGCCGCAGGCCCGGCCAGAGGTGGAGGTGGAGGTGGGAGGTCCTTGCAGGAGAATCGGACAGTCCCAGGGCCTTGGTGATGGAGTCGCCCCCCACACACACACACGCGCCTGGCTGGAAAGGGCCCCCTTTTAGCAGGGGGAGAGCGGCCGCAATCCCGGACAGGATGGGTTGTTCTGCTCGGGGCCAACCCAGGCGTGCTGGGGAATGGGCTGAGGGAGACTCTCCCAAGGAGCCCCAGGGGTCAGGGCTCCTCAGACAGCAGCCTGGGAGCAAAGGCTCTGCAATCATTGGCTGCGGCTCAGCTTGAGGTTCCCCGGAAGGCCTCCGAGACCGAAGATCCTGCGGTTTTCCCCGCTCCCGAGGCTGGCAGGGACTTTTTGAGGGGGACGCAGCCATTATGGGCCATTTGTTCCTACCCCAAGGCCCTGGGTCCTCCACACAGAAGCTTTTCAAGATGAACATGTTGGAGGGAGGGAAGGAGGGAGGGTGGAAGGTTCTGTTCTGGATGAGCGCGTGGGTGTTTTGGTGGGTTAATGCATAGGTGGCCATTCCAGTGAGATACAGGCGGCCCCTCCACCCCTCCTGGGAAGACGCAAGTGTCCGTTCGCCGTAAGTGACCAGATCAGTAGGAGCCTCGATCCCGCCGCTGACGGGCTGCCCACTGCCTGGGCTCCGTGCATGGCCCCGGCGTTCCCCGCCCCCTGGCGCCGTGCCTGGCTTCCATGATGAAAATTCAGTGATGTTTTCTTTACGTCTGAATCTGGAATAGACGGGACCCTCCCCAAGTGCCGAGGAAGGTCTGCAGGGCCCCTCAGGGACGAAAATAGCCATTGGCACAGATCCCCACGACTCTTCCAAGGGAGGCGGGTGCTCTAAACGGGGCCCGCGGCAAATGGTCCCAGGAATCCGCCGTGGGCCAGCAGTCCTTTCTCCCGAAGGGGCCTGAGCGGAGCAGTGGCCCTGTGGCCGTCTCCCCCACCTCTTCCTTTCCTTTCTCTCCTCCCTCCCCCTTCCTCTTCTCCAGGCTCAATCCCTGTGCCTGTCTCAGTGCCGTGGCTTCCATGGCATCGGCTTCCGTGGCATCGGCTCCCTGGCACGCCGAGGTGGCCAGGGTTGGGGTGGGCCTAAGGAGGCCCCCCTGAGCCTCTGCTGACCACGAGGGATGGCTCGAGAATGCAAAAGGAAACAGGGAGAGTGGCAGAGGCCCGCAAGAGGCAGCAGAAGGGAGCCCCAAGTAAGCCAGGAAGGGCAGGACGAGGGCCCGCCAGCCAACGGCTGGGCCAGGTCAGCCAGAAAACTCCTCAGTGCTCCTGAGCATGGGGGAAGGTCTTCCTGGCTCTGTTTTAAAACTCGGGTGATTCTAGTTCAGAGTTTTGGGGGAAAGTTATGTCCGTATAATGATTAGAGGCAGATCTGAGAGGGGGCCCCGGCCACAGGCTCGGTAAAGGATCACAACTGCTGCCAGTGAAAAGTCTGGGGATGATTTCCCCTTCTCACCTGGATACCCAGGGGGAAATGACCCGCATGACCTTTGTGCCAGACACTTGGGGCCAGGGAGAGAGACAGAGACAGAAAAACAGAGATGGAGAGAGAAACAGAGAGACAGAGACAGAGGCAGAGGCAGAGACAGAGACAGAGACAGAGGCAGAAGCAGAGACAGACAGAGAGAGATGGAAGGAGGAACAGAGAGACAGAGGCAGAGGCAGAGGCAGAGCAGAGACAGACAGACAGAGATGGAGAGAGAAACAGGGAGACAGAGGCAGAGACAGAGGCAGAGGCAGAGACAGACAGAGAGAGATGAAAGGAGGAACAGAGAGACAGAGGCAGAGGCAGAGGCAGAGCAGAGACAGACAGAGAGAGATGGAGAGAGAAACAGAGAGACAGAGACAGAGACAAAGAGAGACAGACAGAGACAGAGACAGAGACAGAAAGAATCAGAGAAAGTCAGAGACAGACAGAAACAAAGAGAGACAGAGAGAGACAGAGACAGCTGCCCCTGTCCAGCTGCCATAGACCCCCTGCCCCCTCCCCCAGCCCTGGAGCCAGGCTAGGCCCTGAGCTGGGAGCTTCTAAGTCCCCTCTCCCCCTGGGTCCCCTGGTATGTCCTTCAGGAGGGCGCAGGCCTTTGTACTCCCAGGGCTCTGACCAGAGCGTGGCAGGTGCCTGATACATGATATCAAGGGTCGGTTGGACCTTTTGAGGGGGGCTGCCTGCTCTAAGGGAACATCCCTGGAAAGGGGCCAGGCAGGAGCTTCCACGGTGTCTGTACGGCTCATTTCTGTGGTGCTGCTGACTTCATTCTGTCTCAGTTCACCGGGTTCTTCCTGGGCTTTTCAGGACATCCCTCTGCCTTTTCTCCCAGCACAATCAGGGAGCGCCTGCCATGGCTCCCGGGCCTGGTTTGTGTGCGTGGGAGCCTTGGGTGCCCAGCACGGCCCCAGCCAACGGGGCCCCTCGGTTCCCTTTCCTTTGCCAGGGCAGGAAGAGCCACCATCCTCACTCTGTATGGACCAGGCCTTTGTCTCTTCAGTCTCTTCGGGGGACAGAGTTTACTTTACCTTTAAAAATGTTTTGATTGATGTCTTTTACTTTTGTATCACCTAAAATCTCCCCCTCCTGCTTTCCCCTTCCCCTTCTCAGGGATCCATCCCCTAAAATAAAGAGGAAAAATTCAGCAAAATTGATGGGTACATTGGGAAAAGTCCCTTCTCCTGTGCCATGTTAAGCACCAGGGACCCTCCCTCCCCTGTGTGGGCAGCTGCCGTCCCCAGCTCCCCTTGGCAGCCAAGGTTGCTCTCTGTCATTTCACAGCTTTCATTCACAGCCACAGTTGTGGCAGTCACCGTGGGCTGAATGGTTTTCCCAGCTCTGCCGACTTCTCTCTGCATCAGCACTTGAGAGTTTTTCCAGATTTCAGAGCGTTCTTCTTGTCTGTCGCTCCTTATAATGCTTTAAGATCCTACCGTTTGGCCGTCCCCCGTTGGACCTCCATTTTGTTTCTGGTTATTTGCTATCTCTTCCCCCCAAAAGTTGTCATCTGTATTTTCAGTGTATATAGAGACTTCCTGATGTATATAGGGCTCCATGGGAGGTCTTTAACTTTACTTCAACTCTTAACTTATTGAGGACTGGCTTAATTCTTGTATGTTTTTATTTTCTATATATACCAAATACTAACCCCTTATCCAAGAAAAAATGATGCAAAGATTTTTTTCGCAATCATTTCCCTTATTCTAGTTGCGATAATTTTGTTTGTGCAAAGGTTTATCAGTTTCATATAATCAAAATGTATCTGTTGTAAATTGCCATTAGGGTATGTGCCGTCCCGCAACTTTTTAAAACCATTTTCTCATTTGATTGTTCATTAGCTTGTTCATCTCCTTTGGTCTTTTATCAATAAATGGCTTCTGTTCTTATCGATTTGAATCCATTCCTTTATAGCTCTTGGATATGAAACCATCGAGAAGCTTCCTGACTCAATTCTGTTTCTCAGTTTCACTTCGAATTGTAATTCCATTGTTTTTGATTGTGCAGAAAGCATTTAGTTTTAATAATCCAAAGGGTCTACTTTAACTTCCTTGATTCTCTCTGTCCCTTGTTTGCTCACTAATCTTTCCCCTTTTAAAAGTGTGAAATTTCTGCTTTGTATAATAGTAAGAGATCTGGCAAGGCTAG
This sequence comes from Sarcophilus harrisii, assembly GCF_902635505.1. NCBI lineage: Eukaryota > Metazoa > Chordata > Mammalia > Dasyuromorphia > Dasyuridae > Sarcophilus > Sarcophilus harrisii. The sequence continues at coordinate 235,984,232 of NC_045431.1, forward strand.
CCCCTTTTTTTTTTCTTTTTTCTCCCCTCATTATTTTCCTTGAGCTTCTTGAACTTTTGCTCCTCCAGATGAATTTTATTAATTTTTTTTCCTAGCCTTAGAAAGTAATCTGTTGGAAGGTCAATTGGTCTGACACTGAATAAGGGTAATATTTCCATTTTTACTGTACTGGTACATCCTACCCATGAGCAATTCATATTTCTCTAATTATTCAAGTCTGTATTTCTGTAAGGAATATTTTATAGTTATAGTCATATAGTTCCTATATATATCTTGGCAGTGAAACTCCCAAATGTTACATGCATTCGATAGTTATTTTGAATGGAATTTCTCTTTATCATCCTGCTGGCTTTTGTTGGTAACACGCATAAGCGCCGATGATTTGTGTGGGCTTATTTTGATATTCTGAAGTTTGATGAAATTATGATGTACTTGAGTTAATCTTCTGGTTGATTCTTTTATGTTCTCTAGATAGATTAATCATATCACCTGCAAAAAGTGACAGTTTTATTTACCCTTTGCCTGTATTTGCTCCATCGATTTCTTTTTTTCTTGTCTCATTGTTATAGTTAGCGTTTGTAAAATTATTTCAAATAATAGTGAAGATTGTGGAAATATTTGTTTTACTGCTGATCTTATTGGAATGACTTCTAGGCTTTCTTTGTTACATAATATATCTTGGTTTTTAAATAGGTTAGTTACCATATTAGGAAAACAGTATTGATTCCTATGCTTTTTCATGTTTTTGACAAAGGTTTGTGGGCTTTTCCAAAGCTTTTTATTTTTAACATCGAAATAATCATATGTTCATTAGGGATAGTAATTTATAGTTTTCTTTTTCTGCTTTGTCTCTTTGGTTATGTAACTATATCCTATTTGTACCATAGAGAAATTTTGGAAGGAACGTCTGCTTTCCTATTTTTTGCAAAAGTGTATGTAATACTATAATTATTCTTTGAATATTTGAAATAATTTACTTATAAATTTAATTGAGTCTAAGGTTTGTTCCTTTGGGAGTTCATTCTCTCGAATTCCCCTTTCCTAGCACCCACCAATTTCCCTTTTGACTTTAATATGTTTCTACATGACACTCTTTCTACGTGAATATGTTCAATCTCTTGTGTCAGATGAAAATCATTTTTGTGGGATTCCTGGGGCCCTGACTCTTTTTTCTTTGTTTATATTCTTTTCATTGCCTGTAAGAGACAGTAAGCCCAGGACAAATTCCTGCTCTGGCCATGGCCTTGCCTTCCTTCTGAGACAAGCAGGAGGAGCTTCAGGGAAGCCTGGAAGTAAAAGGATCTTCTGAGCCAGAATAGGAGGTCCTGAGTTCAGATCATGTCCTGCCACCAGCTCCTTGCTCTATGAGCCCTCCCTGTGTGGGATTGATTTGCGGCTCCTCCTGCTGGGCCTGTGGTCCAAGGCACTCCAAATTAGGAAGTCCTATCCATGTATCATCTCTCTCCCAATGGATAAGTCCTATCCACGTGCCCTGTCTCTCCAGATGGATAAGTCCTATCCATGTGCCATATCTCTCCCAGTGGGGAAGTCCTATCCATGTGCCATCTCTCTCCTGATGGATAAGTCCTATCCATGTGCCATATCTCTCCCAGTGGGGAAGTCCTCTCCACCACATCTCTCCCAGTGACCTTCTCCCTCTACCAGCTGAGGCCCCTGGCCTCTGCCTCCTGGCCACACCCTCTCCACTTCCGGATCCAACGTGGAGTGAATCTTCCTAAAACAGCACTTTCCACAGGCACTGCCCTGCTCAAGCCCCTCCTGTGGGTCCCAATACCTCTGGGACAAAGTCTGTCCTCTGGCTTCCTGGGGGCCGTCACACTTGCCTTCCTGCTCTTGATGGACTTCTTTCTCAGGGTGCAGGTTTCCCTCTTCTCTGCTCCCTTCCGGTATCATCTTCCCCATTAGAACATAAGCTCTTTGAAGGCAGGAATTGATTTTCTGCTTATTTTTGTATTCCCCTACTTAGAAAGTGCCACGCACACAGTTAGTGTTTAATAAATACTTGTTACTTGACTTCACAAACTGGCTTCAACCAGGCCCCTTCCCGGGCAGGAATCACCTGGAGCTCCCCGATCCTCTCACTCTCCCCCAATTCCCCATGTCCTTCAAGGTCCAGCTCCTCCAGGAAGCCTTCCTGGGGGATCTTTTCTCTCTTTGGCCCCAGGAGCCCTGTGTGCGTCCCGGACATTCAACCCTCAAACCCGCTCTAGTGGACGATCCTTTCCTGGGGATGTCCTTCGTCCGTATTCCTCTGACCTGGGCCCCTCCCCCCTGTGCCCAAGGATAGGTCTTCCCCCCCACCCCAGGCCCAGAGTGGAAGGGAATCATTGGGAGACCCACTGTGCAAAATCCTTATCCCCGTTCAGATGGGAAACTGGGGGACGTGGAAGAGGGAAGCGTGAGGAAGCAGCCTGATGCCCCGGGACCAGAACCCCTCCTTCCCGATCCCTGCTGGCTGCATCCAAGCTGTTCCGAGGGGGGCCTTCCCCAGGGTGGAGTGCGTGGGGGCCCTTCACGACCTGCTCCCAGCTGGCCTACCCCCACCCCAGGGATCCCCGTCCCTTTCCTGGTCCTACTAGAGAGTGTTGGGACAGGCCCAGGGCACAGCCAGAGAAACCCCAGCAGGTCCTTGTCTGTGAAGAAGTTAGATGGACTCATTAAGCAGGAGAATCTTGACATTGCAGACTGAGTCTCAGCAAACTATTCTCTTAGGGAAAGAAATGGGGGGTAATTATGAGAATGGGGCTGGGGCAAAATGTGTCACAACAGGCCACAGCCTGAGGGAGGGGCAGGAGCAGGGGGCTTCCGATGCAGACTCTGAGCCTGGAAGGAAAGACCTCTTACCTTGCTCTGGACTGACAGGCACAAAGGGACATGGGGTGCCACCCTGAGGGCACGCTTGCCCTGGTGCAATCCCCCTCTGAAGCCAGATCCCTATGACCTCAGATCCCATGGGAATCTGAAGCCAGATTCCCATGATCCAGGCTGGATAAGCCCAGAAGACATATCCAAAAGGCAAGAGAGCTGGGAGATCAGTTACAGCAGCCGGTTCCAGGTCACTGTGGACCCGCTGGGCAGAGAGACTGATTCTCTGTCTGGTTCTTGTTTCCAGGACTTTGTGGCCGGCACTACCTGCCCTTCGGGAGTCAGAAGCCCCTACTGGGGATGCTCCAGTCCCGTCCTAGGTGGAGGGAAAACGAAGGGAGCCAATCATCCGCTGTCCTCAGGCCTCCTGATGGGAGGGGGAGCTCTGGGACCAAACATCACAATGGGGGGGGGAGCGAGATTCCCCAACTTTCTCCCAGGGGAAGGGCCAGGTTGGGGGGGATGGGGGGCCACTTGCCCAAGGGCAGCCAGGGGAGCAAAAACCCAGACAGTCCCGGACAGGCTCCTGCCCTTCTGACAGACAGCACCTCCTGGGCCTGCGGAGGGAGCCCAAACATGCTGCCTTGGGGGAAGGGACTTCCTGCCCCCCCTCCCCCTCCCCCAGGGCCCAGAGGGAGGTCAGTCCACACAGGGCACAATCCAGCCGATCACTGCGACCAGCAGGGCCTGAACATCAAGTCCTCTGCCCCGGTAGCACAGCACTGACCCGGGGCCCCAGCCCCTTCCACCAGATGTCCCGGTATGTCAGAGGCCGGGAGAAGGGGAGGCTGGGCCCTGGTCTGAGGGACCGGCGGCCACCAGGGCAGCTGTACAGGGTGCAGAGGCAGCAGGGGGGCTTGGCCAATGGCGGCTGACAGCTCAGGCTGGTCTGTCTTTATGGGGGCTGCAGGTGCCCCCGGCCAGCCAGGTGCTGGCTCCTCCAGAAGAGGATCCGGTCACGGGGGGTGGGGGCAGCTCACGCCCCACCCTGTCCATTACTGACGCCGATGGCTCCGTCTTTGGTCCCACGGGGACAAGAAGAGCCACAGCACGGCCCCCTCTCCCCTCAGAGCCTTAGAAAGCAGATTGTCAGAAGGAACATTTGTGCCAGAACCATCCACGGGCTTTAATAATAATGACAGCGGGTACACAGAGCTTTCCATGGCTCATGGATCCCCGCAGCCGCCCTGGGAGCAGGTACTGTTATCACACCCATTTTGTAGATGAGGAAACTGAAGCAGAGACTAAGTGTTGAGACAGCTAATAAGTGTCCGAAGCAAAGTAACGCGGGGTTTCCTGCCAGAGTCTGGGTACTGGCCCCCTTCTTCCCACTAATAGAGTTCCCTGTTCCCGGCTTTTCCCCCCTCCTTACTGACAGCCCGAACTCCGGCGGGTCTTTGCCGCCGCTCCGCGTCCTACCCCTTGGCTCTGCCAGGCCGGCCGCGGGCGTCTCCAGAACGGCTCCTGGGCTCCCTCTCCTCCGTCCCCACCTGCTGAACCTCCCCCCACCCTTCCTCAGGGATGCGCTTAACTTCTGCTTCCGGCCTTGTTTCCCCCTCCGGGTCCTCCTCAGAAACCCCCGCAGTGCTTCATGCCCTCTGGGGGCGCTCGGACCCCTTGCTTCTCCCTCCCTCCCAGAGGAAGGACTAAAAAATCACCCTCCGCAGTATCCGGAGGCCCTGTCATCGCTGTTCCTAACGGACGCATGGCGGAGTGTTGGCGCCCCGACATTGGGCCGCCCCCCCACACATTTGGCCGCCGCCGCCCAAGTTCACGTTCAGACTAGCCCAGCTGCAGCCCCGGGGCTTCCCAGCATCTCCCCCCAGCCAAGGGCACACCTTGAACCCGGATTCAGTGACCTCCAGCGGGCCGAGCAGCCTCACTCCGCCCGGGGCTGGCTCCAGGTGTGTCTCTAGAGGCCACTGAGGAGGAAGAGCCCTCTCCCTCTTAGGGGGAGGGGCAGAGTCTTCTCTTGCCACTCGTGCCCTCGGGATGACGGGGGGGAGGGGGGGGGCAGCTGGGGCTCCCCACGGAGGCGCCGTCCCGTGCTCGTTCCCGGGGAGCCTCCCCACTTCCCTCCTCCACCCCCCCTCTTCCCGGGCCCGCACGTCCCAAGGGTTAACGGCCGAGCCCCGCGGCTTCCAGCATTTTTGTGGTTGCGTCAGGCGGCGCCCGGGGCCACGCAGCCGCTGCACTAACGGATTCCATTGTTTTCGCCAGTTTTGAGGCCGGATTGTGCCCCGCCCAGCAGGCCTGGGGTGTCGTGTGTGTCAGGGGGTGGGGGATGGGGCCTGCTGCCCCCCCCCCGGGCACCCGTGGGGGGAGGACTCAGTGACCGGAAGGCCCCGGGTCTGCCCGTCCCCGGCCCTAAGCCCCCCCCCCCCCACCTCTGCTTTTGGTTCTGTCTCCCAGGACCAAATAACAAAGGCTTGGACCCGGCCCAAGTCTGGGAGGCGGGGAAGCCCCCGGGCTCGGCGTCCGCACCTCGGCCTCCCATGTTGGGCGTCGGGGACGCTCTCTAAACAGTTGGTCTATGGAGTTAGACCACAAACCCTGGGAGTCCCACAATCCACTTCTCCGGACCCTGTGGCAGTCCCCCCCCCCACGCTGAGCACTGACCACTATAACCCGACTGAGGTGGCTCTGTCAGCTCGGGGCCCCGGACAGCGGCGGGACCAGAGGGGACTGTTCCCAGCGGGCTTTCCTCGATTTACCTTGGGAGCCGCCCTGAGGCAGCCCGCGGCCGGGGCTGTCTGCCAGCCCCCCTTTCGGGGCTAATCCCCGCTTCCAGGGCTCCTGTGAGCGTTTCGGGGCGTTCGGGAGCCCGCCTGAGCACTGGGGGGGGTCCTACCTCTGCTCCCCCATCACAGATGCACATTCCTGGCCGCCCTCCCCCGGCCGCACGTGTCCCTCCACCTGTGCCCGGCTGCCGCTCGCGCCCCCGCCCTCCCCCCAGCTGTCGGCTCGGGACGCCCCCCCCCCCTCCCAGCTGCCCAGGCCCCTCTGTCCTCACCTGTCGGGGTCTCGTGGCTGCCGCCGGCACTGACCTCCCCTCCCCCCTCAGCTGCTATCCCCCAGGGGCCGCTCAGCCCCGGGCTCTCCTCCCTGACTCTGGCCCGACACGTGTCCCCGGGGCTGAGAAACCCCCGCCCCAATGAGTGGGGGGGGGGGATTGGCCGGGGGCTCGCTCCCGGCAGAAAGGGTCAATCGTGTGGGAAAGCCAGGACTGGGGGACTGGGATGGCAGGACTCCCGGCAGCCCACGGCCAGCCCAGGGGAAATGTCTGCAGGGAGGGCCCGGCCTGCAGCCGCTCTCCCCGGCCTCCCAGGCCAGACTTCCTCGGTCAGCAGGCCTGCCACGGCTCCCATTGCCCCCTCCCTGGAAAATAGAGGAGATATTGTCCCCCGGGAGTCCCCCCCCCCCCCAGCTCCGGGGCTCGAGGCAGCAGCCAGTCAGAGGCTCCTACAGATTCCTCTCCCAGAACCCCCTGCTTGTCCCAAAGGCAGGTGCGGGCAGCACGTGCCCCCATAGGGAGGTTCTTCCCCCAAACCTTTGTCATTCAGCCAGTGCCCTGAGAGCGGGGCAGGGTGAGAGAGGGAGCCCCGAGAAGGGCCCGGGGGCCTGGCTCAGAGGGCACTGGCTCTAGGAAGCCGATGTGGATCCCCAGCGGGAGGGGGGGGCAGGAGGTGTCAGGCCGAGCCCCTGGGCAGGTGCTGGGGTATGGGGGGGGGGGAGATCCCAAAGAATGGCACCTGAGGAACTGGCTCCTCCTTCCTCCAACCATACGTTTCCAGTGGGGGGGGGGAGGGAGAGGGGAGGTGGCTAGCAGCTGCTAAAGCCCCTCCCAGCTCCCGTTGTTAGGTCCAACATTCTAGGGCGCTAAGTGTGTTCGAACATCCCTCTCTGCTTGGACAGTCTGGGGGCCACGTTCTAAAGCCCCTTCCAGAGTGCAAAGTGTGTTCTAAGACACCAAGGGACCAAGGCACTAAGTCTATTCCAACCCCCTTCTCAGCTTGGATAGTCTGGGGGCCACATTCTAAAGCTCCATCCAAAGCTGATCGTCTGTTCTGAGGTTCTAGGTCCTATATTCTAAAGCACCAAGAATGTTCTAACCCCCTTCTCAGCTTGGATAGTCTGGGGGCCACGTTCTAAAGCCCCCTCCTGCTATGAGTGTGTTCCATGGTCCTTCCCACTTCAGACATTCGAGGGTCTGTATTCTAAGGTTCCTCCAAGCTCCGACTTTCCATGTTGATTGTTCTAAGCTCAGCCTCAGCTCTGATAGTGTAGTTTCAATGTTCTTCCAGCTGTGAGGCTCCATTCTGTGTTCTGGCTCAGAAATTCTAGGTTCTTTTTTCTCAGGGCCCTCTCAGGAAGGAAGGGAGGGAGGGAGGGAGGGAGGAAGGAAGAGAGAAGAAAGATGAGAGAAAGAAAGAGAGAAAGAAGAAAGAGAAAGAAAGAAGAGAGAGAGAAAGAGGGAGAAAGAGAGAGAGGGAGAAAGAAGGAAGGAAAAAGGAAAGAAAAGAGAAAGAGAGAGAAAGAGAGAAAGAGGGAGAGAGAGAAAGAAAGAGAAAGAAAGGAAGGAAGGAAGGAAAAGAAAGAAAGAAAGAAAGAAAGAAAGGAAAAGGAAAGGAAAGAAAAAGAAAAAGAAAGAAAAGGAAAAAAAAAAAAAAGAAAAAAAAGAAAGGAAAAGAAAAAAAAAAAAAAAAAAAAAAAACTTATCCCTCCCTCTCGCAATCTCCAAATCACCAAACCACAATCTCAACTCATAAAACAACTTTAAAACCCCAAAAACCCCCCAACCCCCCCTCCCAGAAAACCCCCCTACCCCCCCCCCTAAAACAACCTAACCCCAAACTCCCTCTAAAAAACCAGCAAGAAAACATCTCCAAAACCCCCCTCCCCTCCAACCCCAAAATTTCCCCTCCAAAGGGAAAATTTCTCCCATTCTCCCCTTCTCTCTACACCCCTCTCAACCTCCCTCTCCCTCCATTTTCTCCCTTCCTTCTCCCCCCTCCCTCCTTTCCCTTTCTCTCTCCATCTCCCTCTTCCTTCTTCCTTTACTTTTTTTCCCTCCCTTTTCCCCTCTCCTTTCCCCTATTCTTCTTCCCATCTCTGTCTGTGTCTGCCTCTGTCTCTTCCCTTCTCTGTCTTTGTCTCTCTCTCTCTCCCTGTCTATCTTTCTTCCCATCTTTGTCTGGCTCTCTGTCCTTCTCTCTCCCCCTCCCCCCTCTCTCTCCCCTATCTCCCCCATTCTGTCTTTGTTCTGCCCTCCTCCCCTCCTCCCCACCTCCCCTCCCGGTAAAGGGGTTTTCATTCCGCTCCTAAGGGAAAAGGTCAGGCCCAATTTGGGCCCCCTAGGATCCGAAAAATCAAACCCCCTCCCTCAAATTCCCATCTAAGAAAGACATGAAAACCACATCCCAACAATTGGGAATAACCCCCCATCAACCTCTAAAACCGGGATCCATCTCCTCAAAATCCCAACCAAAAGGGGCCCTTCCAGACCAAGTTGGGCTGGGGGACAAAGTGGGACCCACTCCTCCCACACCTAAAGGGGCAGGACGTACACTCAGAACCAACCCCCTCTACCCCACGGGAAAACCCCTCCCCCGTCTTGGGCCAGTTCCCTCTGGGGAACTTCCCCAGGCAGCCCCTTGAAACTGGGAATTCTCCTTTTGTCCTGGCTCTTGTTGGGCGGGCCGGCCGGAGGCCCACCCGGGAGCCCGGGGGGGCCCCTCCCCCGCCTTTGGGGCCAAGGGTCCCCCCAGGGTCAAGGGATGGGGCCGGGCCGGCCTCTCTCCCTGGGCCCCCATGCCCAGGGAAAAGGAAAGGGTTCCCCGGGAGCAGCCCTTGGCCCCAGAACCCCACCTCCTTGCCCCTTTGGGTAACCCAAAAGGGCCCCTGGCCCCCCTTTGGAATTCTTGGATCCCTTTTTAAACCCGGGGGCCGGGGATGGGGTGGCTGGGGGGGTGGGTTTGGCCCCCCCTTCCCCCCCCCCCGGGGAAAAGCCCAGGCCCCCAAAGGGGGGCCCTGGAAGGCGTGATTGTTTGGGGCTCGGGGGTTCTGAGCTGTAGGAACCGCTGGGCTGGCCCCTAGTCTGCTACCATAGAGGGAACCCAAGGAGCAGTGGGAATGTCAGCTCACAATGCTCAGGCTTGGGGTTAGCTGGCCACTGGCCCCGGGAGTTTGCTGACAGAGGCAGGGAGCCCTCCATCCCAGCCTCGAGTGGTTGGGCCCCCTGCACCTTCCTGCCATGTCTGGGTGCTTCCTGAAGGGGCAGGGTCTCCTCCCAGCCTTCCCTTCCCACTCTGAGCCCGTGGCCCATCCCGCCACATAGGCTTCTCTCCAACCAGGACAGACTGCCTCAGTTTGCCTTTCTGAGTTTCTCAGCATTGTCCCTAGGAGCGGCCCCGCTTGCAGGCCTGGAGGGCAGCAGGATGGGAGCCCCCCCAGTCACTGGCACCCTCTCTGGCCACTCCTCGGAGTGTCCCTGAAGGCGCCGGAGCTACGCCAAGTTGTGTGGGCGAAATGTTGGCCAAACGCCAACCAGTATTCTGGGACCCGGAGCGCCCGGGAGCACAATGAGCTGGGTCTGTGGTGGGCAGGGGAAGGTGCTACAGCCCAGACAGGAGGGTCGTTCCGCTAGAACGTGGCAGCCGTTCGGACGCTCAGACATAGGCAGTGACTCAGGGCTCATCATGGGCAGAGAAGGGCCTGACAGAGCCGGGGGAGAGGGCGGGGGGGAGGGACAGGGGGCATCTCCTGCTCCCTGCAGAGAAACAGGACAGGCTTTGAGATGGGAGCAGGAGGGGGGGGGGCTGGGGCCCTACAGAGGGCCCACAGTCGCACTGCCAGACGGAGTTAGGGAGCAGACAGGGGAGAGTGGCGGCCCCCCTCACAGGAAGCCTCCTTTTCTGCTCTCAGAGCACTCCATCTCTCCTCCCCTTGTGGCTGTAGTGGGTCTGCCCAGCAGCACCTGAGGGGGCACCCATTTGGAAGAATGAGAAACCGAGGCTCCGGAGAAGTCTCCAAGGCCCATGAGCCTTCTGGCCCCGTTAGCCCCCAGCTAACCCCAAGGGCCGGGTTGGGGTCCCAGATTGCCCTTGTGATTCTGTTCCTTTCTCCCCTGCATGCCCGGCCCTCCCTGCAGCACTGTCTGTCTCAGTCAGTGACCCGGCCTTGTCCCGCTTCTCCCCCCCGCCTGTGCCCCCGCCTCGCCCCCTTTGCCCAGGTCACAATCTCCCGGCACAGGTGCCTCTGAGCTCTGGCCCCGGCTCGCTCCTCTTCCCTGCCGCTGGTGCCCCCTCAGCCCCGGGACTCATTCATCATCTCCATGTGGAAGATTCCGACTTCTCGGCCCTGATCTCCTTCCACGGCCCCCTCCGGCCTCCTGGGGCAGACCCGGCCAGAAAAGAACCCCAGGAGTCCGGGCTCTGGCCCGTGAGGGAGGTGCTGGGGGGAGTGAGTGGGACGGGCCCCACCCTCGAGCACCGGCCTCCGCAGGTGAGAGCGCTGGGAAGGGCGCCCCTCCCCCGCACTGCCCCTCCCCCACACTGCCCATCCTGGGCGCAGATGTGGAGCTCGCGCTCTCCAGTCTCTCCATTCCAACCGGGCTCTGGCTGCCGAGCAGCGGTCTGGCCGTTGGTACAAAGTGTTCTCTCTCCGTTACCCCAACTTCCTGCGTCTCCGGGCTCTTGGGCTGGCGCAGGTGGGGCGGGCTCACTCCTGAGCCAAGGCAGACCGCAAGCTTGCTGCTTCCTGGCCCTTTCCCCCAAGACTGTCCTGAATCTGCAGCAGAGAATTGGGGCTTTGCGATTGATGGCTCTGGTGCTGGAAATGCCACCCTTGCACGGCGGCTGGGCCGGGGGTGGGGGGCACCAGCAGCAGCAGAGCTGAGGGATGGGTCAAGGGTAGGGGGCACCAGCAGCAGCAAAGCTGGGGGATCCCTCCGTCCCTCCCGGCTCACCACTCCCCCAGCTCCTCTCGGTGCCTAGGATCCTTGTACAAACGTGCACCCCAGCCCTTCCCTTGGGCGCCCCGCTGACTGGCCCCCGGCACGGGAAATCAGGGCTCCAGTTGGGGCCGAGCACCTGGCGACGGCTGAACTCCTTTGGGTGGGAAACTTCACGAGCCAACCCAGCAAACTGCCTGCTCTATTGCCTTTCTTCGTAAGCCCCCCACCCCCACCCTGGGCTTAGCCCAGGGTCTGGCTCTCAGGAAGAAGTCAATAAGAAGTGAATAAAAAATGCTCGCTGACTGACTGACTCCCCTTCCAGACTGGGAGAACTCTGCGGAAGAAGGGCCCCAAACACCCTCCCCAGGGCAGTTCCTGGTGTAGAGAGATGCTCCCCAACCCCGGCAGACCTGAGTTCTGTAGCACACTTAACACAAACTTCATCTTACAGATGGTAAAACCGAGGCAGAGCGGTTCAGAGCAGGTCAGGTATCTCCCCAACTCCTTCAGTGTCAGATGGGCCACAAGCTGGTGAGGGGGGCATTCCCTTACCTGGGCATCCCCCCCCCACAAGGGCGGTGATGACTCCAGCCAGGATTTGTGGGAGGGGATGGGTACTGGGGAGGGACCTTAAAGCAGTCCCCAAGGGATCTGAGCTGGACCGACAGCTCCTCCATCACCTCCTCCCCGGGCTGTGTCCCTAATTATGTGCCCTTCCGGAGCCCTGGCTCTGAGCTTGGAACCATCCCTGCTTCCCACTCATAGCCATGGATGAGATATAGATGGAGCCGGAGACGGAGATGCGCATGTGGACATAGACATAAGTACAGACATAGACGTAGATACAGACATGGACAGACATAAGCACAGACATAGACGTGGCTATAGACATAGATGTAAAGATGACATAGACAGACAAGGACATAAACATAGACATAGACATAGACATAGAGTTATGCCACTCAGATCTCCAGACAGCTAGAGAGGGCTGCAATAGATAGAGCACTGGGCCTGAGTTTAAATCCATCCTCAGACATTATTTAGTTGTGTGACCCTGGGCAGATCATTTCATCTCTGCCTGCCTCAGTTTCTTCAACTGTAATATCAACTGGGGTGATAGCATCTTCCACCCACTTCCCAGAATTGTTGTGAGAATCAAGTAAAATAAAATTTGTAAAGCACTCAGCCCAGTTTAGGTGCCTAATAGATGCTTCCCTTCCTCTCCCATCCCTCGGCACACCCGTACCCTGCTGGGGTCTGGACCTCTGGGGGACAAGTCTTTGTCTATGTCTATGTCTATATCTACCTCTGGGCCATGTCCTCCATGTGCATGCTTTTGGTGCCCAAGCAGCTCTCACGCCCACCTAAAGAAGCCCAGTGCAGGTGGGGAAAACTCAAAATGGGCGAGTCTTCCATGAATGATACCAGTGTGGCTGCCAGGGCCTCCTGAACCTCCAAGGGACACATGGCGGATGTGTACTTGGGAACCCTCCCTCAAAGGTGGTTGGGTTTGGAAAGAGATTTAAAAAACTGGCTTTTCTTTCTAAATTCTGAAAAGAAAAAAAGTAAAACTTTGGAGATTTTCCCTCTCACTAAGTCCTGGTGAACCCGAGCCAGAGATTCTTTGTGGCTGCGCTGTGGGTCCGTGTCAGAGGCCGACGCCTGGTTTGAATTGATTGAAAATAATCGGGTGCATTGAAAAACAGGTTTTGACCATCTGAAGGGCTGGCGTGCTCCCATCAAAGCCGGCCTTCAAAGCTCACTCGGAAACTTCCCCCCAAGTGATTCCAGCCCTCCATCATTACTGGGCACAAGCTTACCATTAACTGTTCTGTGTCTGTACCATGCCCCAGAGGAGAACGTCAGCTTCCTGAGCACAGGCGGGGTTCCTTTTTGCTCCTTCTTCTTGATACTCCCAGTGTGTGCTGACACAGTGCCAGGCAGACTCAAATACTCCAGGGAATGTCCAAGCTCTCCACTGTGGTTCTCTGTTCTAAGGATGCAGATTGCCCCCAGCAGTGGGTATCCATGTCATGAGGCTCTTGTCTGTGTCCTTCCACAGGTTGTCCCCGGGGTCTAGCCAAGTCACTGGGTACCTCTCTTATATCCACTTGAAATCTCCAGGATGCTGAAGGAGCTCACCACTTGCCCATCTACTATCCCTCCCATTCATCCTCTGATCAGCCCATCTTTCCTTCTGCTCCCACAGTTCCCTGATGCTGTTTTCTTTGCCAACTCAATCTCAAGGTTTCGTATTCGTAACACGTTAGTCTGCTCACACCCATCCATTATGTGTCTCTCCACAGTCTTTTTTTTATTAATTGTTTTATTTTTTTCTGGTTATACATGTATATTAACTTAGTTAATACACATTTCTTTATAAATCATGTTGGGAGAAAAAATCAGAACAAAAGAGGAAAACCACGAGAGGAAAAAACTGGAAAAAGTGAACATAGCATGTGTTTCTTTCTTTTTTTTTTTTTTTAATAGCCTTTTATTTACAGGATATATACATGGGTAACTTTACAGCATTAACAATTGCCAAACCTCTTGTTCCAATTTTTCACCTCTTACCCCCCCCACCCCCTCCCCTAAATGGCAGCATGACCAGTAGATGTTAAATATATTAAAATATAACTTAGATACACAATAAGTATACATGATCAAAACATTATTTTGCTGTACAAAAAGAATCAGACTCTGAATTATTGTACAATTAGCTTGTGAAGGAAATCAAAAATGCAGGTGTGCATAAATATAGGGATTGGGAATTCAATGTAATGGTTTTTAGTCATCTCCCAGAGTTCTTTTTCTGGGCATAGCTAGTTCAGTTCATTACTGCTCCATTAGAAATGATTTGGTTGATCTCGTTGCTGAGGATGGCCTGATCCATCAGAACTGGTCATCATCTAGTATTGTTGTTGAAGTATATAATGATCTCCTGGTCCTGCTCATTTCACTCAGCATCAGTTCGTGTAAGTCTCTCCAGGCCTTTCTGAAATCATCCTGTTGGTCATTTCTTACAGAACAGTAATATTCCATAATTTTCATATACCACAATTTATTCAGCCATTCTCCAACTGATGGACATCCATTCAGTTTCCAGTTTCTAGCCACTACAAAAAGGGCTGCCACAAACATTCGTGCACATACAGGTCCCTTTCCCTTCTTTATAATCTCTTTGGGATATAATCCCAGTAGTAACACTGCATAACATGTGTTTCAATATAATATTCCTAGCGCTCTCTCTCTCTCTCTCTCTCTCTCTCTCTCTCTCTCTCTCTCTCTCTCTCTCTCTCACACAATTGGGGTTAAATGACTTGTCCAGGGTCACATAGCTAAGAAGTGTTAAGTGTCTGAGGCCAGATTTGAACTCAGGTCCTCCTGACTTCGGGGCTGGTGCTCTACCCATTGTTCCACCTAACTACCCTCAATATCCCTGGTTCTCTTTCTGGATGCAGAAGGTGTTTTCTTTCCAAAGTTTATTGGAATTGTCTTGGATCACGAAACTGCTGAGAAAAACTGAGTCTTTCCTAGTTGATCATAGCAAAATCTTGCTCTTACTGTATACAATGTATTCCTGGTGCTGCTTGTTTCACTCAGTATCAGTTTGTGTAAATCTTTCCAAGCCTTTCTAAATCAGCTTCTTTGCCATTTTTAATAAGCGCGATAATATTCCGTTACTTTCATATACCATAACTTGTTTGGCCATTCCCCAGTCGATGGGCACCTACTCGTTTTCTAATTTTTCACCACCACAAAAAGAGCTGCTACATCCTTGCACACGGGGGTTCCACAGCCACATGATATTGCTTCCTTGGAGACTTGCCTCATAGCCATATGTCAAGGACGGATATAGGAGAGTGGTGTTAAAATTATGACTCTTTGTTTCCAGGAGGAGATCTGCTCTCCTCCTGATTTATTGTGGGCTCAATTTATGTATTTATATGGTCTGTCATATAGGCAAAGACGCAGACATAGAAACAGACATAAATAAAAAATATAGATTAAATATAAATATATATATATGGATAGGTGAGTTTTAGACAATCTGGACACATAATCTTGCCAACAGATATTCTTCATTCACTTATTTTTTGCTTCATGGATGATTAAGGATTCATTTGAGGAGCCTCATCTGTATTCTAGAAGATTCTACAAAGTTTAAGGACTTGATTCTTTGATAGGAGCATGTAGACTGATTCCCTCTTTATTCTGAACCCTGAAAGTGACCTCTAGTCCCCCAATCCTGTGTCAGACTCTTTCGGGAAGCTCTGTCTTGCCTTGATAAATATTTATTATTGTGATCGTCAAACAAGGTTGTCTCTGTTGTCACATGTTATTGTTCTGCTGATGCCATGTTATGAGTGGCAATATCTGACTTAAATCAAAAGCTTCTAAAAATAATATTTTTGCTTATAGTTATCTTAAAAGAAGTTTCTTTGACAAAAAAATCAAGTAAATAAAAAAAGGCTTATGGACTGACCAAAAAATCAAGTAAATAAAAGAAGTTTCTTTTTCCAGCTCTTGCTGCTGGACTTTGTTAAGAATATAGTGAAATGCTGATGATTTATGTGGCTTTATTTTACACCTTGCAAAATCCCTAAAGTTGTTCATTATTTCATCTAGTGTTTTAGTTGATTCTTAGATTCTCTAAGTGTAGCATCATATCATTTGCAAAGAGTGATAACTTTGTTTCCTCATTACCTATTCTAATTCTTTCAATTTCTCTTTTTATCGTTAGAGCTGGCATTTCTGGTACAATATCAATAATGGACACCCTTGCTTATCTTGATCTTATTGGGAAGACTTCTAGATTATCCCCATTACAGATAATGCTTGCTAGTGGTTTTAAATAAATACCACTTAGCATTTTAAGGAAAGCTTCATTTATTCTTGTGCTTCCTGGTGTTTTTAATAGGAATAGATCAAAGAATTTTCTGCATCCATTGATGTTGTCATTTGATTTTTGTTGCTTTTGTTTTTGAGATGCTCAGAGATGCTGATATTTGTCCTCGAATTGGACCATCCCTACGTTCCTAGTATAAATCCTACCTAGTTACGGTGTATTATATTTACAATCTTGTTTAAAATCTATGCAAAAATATTCATTGGGGAAATTGGTCTATAGTTTTCTTGTACCAACTCTTTCTGGTTTAGGAATCAGCACCATATTTGTGCCATAGGTAGGACTCCACCTATTTTCCCAAATAGTTTATATAATCTTGGGCTTAATTGTTCTTTAAATGTTTGGCCGAATTCACTAGTGAATCTGTCTGATCCTATGGATTTTTCTTAGGGAAGTTTTTTTTTTCTTTAAATAAAATCTTATACCCAATCTTTTTTGATCAATTGTAAATTGTAAGATGATAACATGTGATCTGTCACGGAATAGAGTGGGGTTAGGGTTACCGCCTGTGAAGTCCTGCCCATTCCCTACAAGTACATTTATCTGGATCGTGTGTGTAGGTAACGGCATTCAGATGGAATCGGATGCTCTTCGTCTGTCATATGGAATCAGAGGGAATCTTCCTTGATCTTTCTCCGTGAAGTTTTATAAACAAGTTAATTTACTCAATCCAGGCTCCCTTGGTGAACATTTCTCAGGTATTTGGTGACTGGAGCTCTTTGGGACTCTTGAGTTTCCTTGGTTTGCACTGGTAAAACTTCCATATTCAATGATTTTAGTCAGTGTCGGTGTCCATGTCCTCTCTCCCCTCCATTTATGTATTAGCCATAACTTGTTAAAAACCAGATCAGGATACATCAGTCTCAATAGCACGTCATCACTCCCTGAACCCCTTTTTCTTTTCCTTCTACGCCCACCTCAGTCAGGTGTGAGGATCCTGCCAGTTAAAACACAATCACTCTCCTATGTTGTGACATTATCTAGCCCCCCCCCCCCAATCCTCTGGCCCTCCTGTCACAGGAATCTTCCCAAAGTAGAAGCAGAAGGCGTCTGGGTAACGCCCAACTTATGATGTTCTCCCCCGGCACTGTCTGGCATGTTCTTCCCCTCCTGTGTTTGCACTTGTCAAGGTAGTCATTGCCTTAATCCAAGGCTCTTTTTGAGGCCCTCATAGACTCTGACTCTTTAACCTACCCGGGGGGGAAATGTTGAGGTGCTAAGCAACCGTTATTTGCATTTCACTGTTTTTGGAAGTAGTTACCATACAAGCAACGTGCATCAGCTGGCTGGTGAACATTTATTAAGTGCCTGCTGTGTGCCAGGCCTTGTCCAAGTGTGATCTCCCTTTATGCAGGTGACAACACGGGGAGGAAGATGCTATTCTCGTGCCCGCTTTACAGATGGGAACACTGAGAACAAAACTTGGTTCTGAGATGGGGAGGAAGCCCACTGCTGACCCAGGCCCTACTCCTTCTTTCCCCCGTTCCTGCCCTTTCTCCTTTGAGTGATTCCCTCCTTGTTCTTGGTTTACTGCGCGTGTGTGCACGTCCCTCCTGGGCATGTGGGGGCACCTGTAGAACAGCCTGTGCCGGAGAGCTCCAGAGAGCGTGGCACATGCCTGCAGGCGCCCTTTGTGCGCGATTAGCCTGGGCCCTTCAGTCCCCTGGATGAGGGGCCAAGCCTGGGCATGAAGGCCAGGGATCAGAACCGCCTGGCCTGCGGCCTGCTCCTGAGTCTCCCCTCCACAGGGTGTCCCCCAGCAGGAAGCCCCCAGCAGGAATGGCAGGGGCCGCCTCCCCGATGCTCACCTTCCCCATGAGCCGGGGCTTTGCTGGTGACTGCCGCAAGCATCCTCTGGGCCAGGGAAGCGTTTAAGTGTCTCCGCTCTTCCCAGAAGGGGCCAAAGGAGCATCCGATGGTCAGTGTGAACAAGCTTCCGGTGTGGGATGGGCATAGGAAGGACAGAGCCAAGAGGGTCTCGAACCTAGAACAGGGAAAGTAAAAGCCAGAAGGACCTTGGAACACAGAACAGAGAGAGAGAGGGAGACAGGGACAGAGAGAGAGACACACAGAGAGACAGAGAAAGAGAGAGAGAGAGACAGAGAGACAGAGACAGACAGAGACAGACAGAGATAGACAGAGACAAAGACAGAGAGACAGGGACAGAGAGAGAGACGCACAGAGAGACAGAGAAAGAGAGAGAGACAGACAGAGACAGACAGAGACAGACAGAGAGATAGACAGAGACAAAGACAGAGAGACAGAGAAAGAGACAGAGACAGACAGAGAGACAGAGACAGAGAAAGAGAGACACAGAGAGAGAGACAGAGACAGAGAGACAGACAGAGACAGAGACAATAGAGAGAGACAGAGAGAGAGAGCGAGAGCGAGAGAGAGAGAGAGAGAGAGAGAGAGAGAGAGAGAGAGAGAGAGAAGGAGGGAGAAGGAGGGAGGGAGCCGGGACGAAAACAAAGGTCATGGGAGCTGAGCGGGAACAAGAGCTGGCCTCGAGCCCCTGACACACCCTTGATATCTGGGCGGGAACAAGCTGAATCGGGGTGACTGAAAACCCCGAAGGGGCCGGGCTGCCAGGAAGGCTGGGAGGCTGGCGAGGCGCCAAGGAGGGAGAGCCAGGGCAGCTTGTGCCGCTAGAAAAAAGGAATCAGAATGCCCAGTGCCAGAGCAAATACGGGGCAAGCGGCCTCCTCTGCCCCCAGCGCCCCCGAGTCCTTTACCCCAGGGCTGCAGCTCCCCAGAAAGCAGACTCTGGGCCACAGACTTGCCTGAAGCCACAGACTTTCTGATCCTGTGGACCGAGCACAGGAAGGGGGGGAGGGGGGCTCCCTCTTCACCTCCCCACTGTTTTTCATCCCCCCCCAGGGGAGGAGCCGCCCCCGCCCCCGTGGGCCTCCCCGCCCCCTCCTCCCAGCCACGGGGTCTATGCTGCCCTTTCCCCGTGGGCACTCTGGGACCGCCCGCCCGTGTGCATCTCCCAGCTCCAGCGGGGGTGTCCGGGGCAGGCGTGCCGAGGGGCTCGGGCGCCCCCAGAGACCTCTCCCCTTGTTCCCCCCAAGATAAGGAACTTGTGACCCCAGCTCGGGAATGGCTCGGCAGGAGCAGGGTCGAATAAGGTCCTGATTGTGTCCTGTCACAGAGCCCGGGGGGAGCCCTTTCACACCCCTCCCCCACCTGCAGCCCCCCCTCCCCCCAGACTGCCTTGCCCTTCTCCGGACTCCCGGGTCACCCCCAGACCCCAGGCCTGGGGAAGGGGCATTTCCCACGAGGGCCGGCCCAGCTGGAGGCGTCCTCCCGGCCCGGGCCTGCCCCCACAGGGCTCCAGGAGCCCCAGAGCCTCTGCTCCGAGTCACCCACATGGCCCTTTTCACAGACACGTCCCTTGAAAGATGCTTTTTCCAGATTTTCTTTTGAGAGCAGCTCGGGGGCCACATCAAACAGCGCCGGGTGCCCTCGGCCTAATTACCCGAAGCCGCTGGGGCCTGACTGGCCGCTCCTTCTGCTAATTGCTCTCTCTCTCTCTGCTGGGAGGGCGAAGTCATCCGCTTGTTAATCCCGAGAGCAGCTTCAGGGCATGAAGGAGGCCTTGTCTCTGGCAATAATCGTGAGTGGCCGATGAGGGCTGGACCGAGGCTCCGCGACCTGGCCGAGGGGCCCTGGGAGAGACCGCCGAGGCTGCCTGGACAGGCTGGTCCCGCTTCCCGCACCTCTGGGAGTGAAGGGGTCTCGTTCTCACCTACCTGCTGGGAGCACTCCCCGGGCAGTCCCCGTGTGGCCTCCACCCTGCCCCGGCCCGGCCGTGCTCCCCACAGGCCCTAGATGTGCTCCCCATGGGCCCTGACCCACAGCCTGGCTCCCACCCCCCCGCCCCGTCCTGCCCCCTAAAGACCCTGCCCAAGCCACAAATTCTGTGGCCATTTTCCCGTGTCTGGCTCCCTACCACCCAGTCAAAGCTCCTTTGTTCCCGGTCATTAGAAGGAAATGGTGTGAAGGGTTTTGTGGATCTTTCTGAGTGAATTCTAGACTCTTTGTAAAGAAAAAATGCTCCTCTCTGGGGGGGGGGGGGTTAGAAAATGGGGAGGTAACGGTGGCGTCTTGCCCCCCCCCCATTGGGAGCCCTCCCCGTCCATTTCCCCATAACCTCCCTGGGAAATAGGAGACATTCGACAACACATTTCACAGCTAAGGAAGCCGAGGCTCAGGGGCTCCTCAGCCAGGTTTGTTCAGTCTTTCAGTCCCGCCCCCCTCTTGATGACCCCGTTCGGGTGTTCTTGGCAGAGATGCTGCTGATCCCTAATTGGCTCTTCTTGGTGGCCGATAGAAAGTGTCCTGGGGGAGGCTGGACAACTTTCCTTTCTCCTGGAACGTGGCTGTTCTCCCCTGAAATCCGGCCTAATCGCCGCTAGTTAAAAAGAAGATGCTTTTCCTGGATTTTCTCAAGCTCAGTTTGTAGCTGTTCCGTTTTCCCGCCCCTTTCGCTCCCAAGTTCTCTCCTCCGGAGGGAGCAGAAATCTAAAGCGAAAGGAAGAAGCCGCGGGAGGAACCGGACGCTGCGGCCTCCGGCCTTCACCCCAGCCCCCATTGCTGCAGTGTCTGAGCCCGTCTTCAGGACCGAGCCCGGCTGCATAGTTAGGCCAGTCCCGGGCTTTGGGGTTTCCGGCTCCGGCTCCCCTGGGGCTGCTGGGCCCCTTTGCACCCTCCCGGCTTCTCCAAAGCTCCCACTTTGGGGTGATTCCGGAGCGCTCCAGAGCCCGCTGTTCCGGCGTGTTCCATGACATTTTCCGTCACTGGAGGGCGTGGACACAGGTCGCATTCTCTGCTCAGACAGAACAGGGTCAGTACCAACCCAACCCCTCTGAGCCGCTGGCCATGGCCCGGAGCCCCGGGAGCGGGCCCTCTGGCTGCGTCCCCACGTCCCTGCACAGTGGGAGCCACACACTGGATGCTGGGCCGGACTGGGAGGAGCTCGGGGGGCTGGGACTGCCCCGGGGGCCCCCAAGATGGTTTCTTGGCTTGTCGATGTGCCCAACAGCCCTTCAGAGGGGGCCCGGGCCAGGAAGAGACATGTGGCCCAGAGGGGAGGGCCCGGGGCAGAGGGGGCCCAGAGAGGCTTCGGGGGCCAGGGAGGCACCTCCTCCTCTGAATGGCTGCTGGGCGAGCTGGGGAAAGCTGGTGATGGCAGGAGGTCTGGGCCAGGAACAGATGGCTGGCCCCGGAGGGGAGAGCCCAGGGCAGGCACTGCAGGAATCTGGGGGGAAGGTCCCTCTGGCCCCCGAGCTCCCCCAGCCTCCCCTGCTCACTCCAGCTGCAGGACGAGGGCCTTGGCCAGCCCCGGGAGACAGGCAGGGCCTGCCCACTGACATAGAACTCATCTCTGGCTGGCGGGCGTCCCCAGCCGCTGCGTCCCGTGAGGCGAGCCTTGCCCGCCTGGGCCAGCGCTTGCTGGGGACCTGAGTTCCCTCCCAGCTGGCCCAGCCCTCTCCCGCCCCCAGGGCCTATGGCACCTGCCAGAGCATGAGCCCCCCCCCCAGAATGAGCCTACGCTGGCGGCGGCAGAGCCAAGGCCGGAGCCCGGAGCCCCACTGAGCCTGGCAGGCCTGTGGCCATGGCCCCAGACGAGGCTCCCCAAGCACCGGGCTCCCTGTCTCCAGCCTGGCAAGTCCATCCCCCTGAGCCCCCCGGAGACTGGCCAGTCTGTGAGCCCCGGCTCAGGGACTCTCTGTGGCCACCAGGGTCTGGGGGAGGGGGAGGCCACGGGGTCCCCTGGCTGGCCCAGTGAGGCTCCCCCGGCGGAGCCTCACTCCCCCTTCCAAGTGGCTTTTGGGGGTCACGGGCCCCATGTGTCCCGCCCGGCCCGGGCCTGGCTCGATCCCCTCGCTGGGGACACGCTTGCCAGGGGCGGCCCCTTAGAACCAGAGAGAGGCGGCGGCGGCTCCGTATTCCCGGCAGCCAGACGGATGACTCAGAGCATTCCTTTCCGGCCCACTGCCACCTTCGGCGGGAGCCGTGAGGGCTTCTGGGGCCGCGGGCCACCGGGCTCCTGCTTATCGCCCAGATCTGGCTCTGAGCCTGGACGTGTGCTCTCCCCATCGGTCCTGCCTCACTGCCCCCATCCCCACTCTCCTAGGCCCACCTGCCGGGCTCCCAGCCCACCCCCTCCCCTCTGTGGGGCTCCTGCGGGCTTCCTGGGGGCCGACTCCTTGGTGTGGGGGCACATCCCTGCCCATGGGGCTCCCCTTCCCTGCCCCACGGGACTCCCTTCTCTGTGAGGCCATGGGGGGGGATGATTCTCGGGGGCCTCCCTCCTCCCCGCAGGGCCCTGTCTAACGGCCAGCTCTCTCCCGCAGGTGATGCAGATGGACCAGAAGCTGAACCTCATCACCGACATGCTCCATCACCTGGTGGCCCTGCAGCAGGGGGACCCCAGGGCCGGCAGCGGCGGCGGGAGGCCCCCCCAGCAGGCCGGCTCCGAGCTCTTCCTGGCCAATAACTCCCTCCCCACCTACGAACAGCTGACGGTTCCCCGGAGGACGCCGGATGAAGCCTCCTGAGGGAGGCCTCTGGGCTCCCGGCCCGGGCAGAGGTGGGCTAGGGGACAACGGGAAGGGAGGGCGCCGGAGCCTCCCCCTCCCCCCTCCCCCTCCGGGAGGACAGCGCGGTAGCTGGAGAGCTGAGCCGGCCTGCCAAGTTCGGGGCATCCTCGTGTCCGCCTGGGCCGTCCTCCCCCATGTGGGGCTAGAAAAGTAGCAGAGCCCTCCCATCCAAAAAGACCCCAAGGTGGGGAGGGTTCTCAGGGTCAGGCAGCTCCTTTACAGGCCGTTTGCAAGGCCCCACCCTCCCTCCCTCTTGGGCGGCCCGGCGGGGCCCCCAAGGCCCAGCAGGTGGCTTCCAGGGCCTCCCCCCTTCCCAGCAAGGACCCAGGGGAGGCCGCAGGAGCCGCCCCTCCTCTTCTCTGGGAAGGCTTTCCTTCAGGAAAAATAAAGGGGCCTGATGTGAGGGGGTTCCTCCGGCTCCAAGAGGCTCCCTTCTCTCAGGACAAGCCGGCTCCTCCCCCAAGAAAGGCACTTCCAGCGGGCTGGGGGTCCCGGGCCCCTCATCTCAGGGAGCGATCGCCTCCTCCTCCCATTGGGGTGACAGAAGTCCCTTAGAGGCCCGTGTTCCTCGGGACGCTTGTGGGGGCGCTGGCCTAGCCGGGCTTTGCCAACCAAGGTTTCTCGCTGGAGAAACAAGGCAGATTGTCCCCCTCCACCCCTCTGGGCCGGGGGTCCCTGGGCTTAGAAAGGGGGGCCCCTGACATGGCAGCAGCAGCAGCAGCCGCCGGCCTGCTGGGCTCCTGGGCCCCCCCGAGCACCCCCAGATGCTGCCCTGTGGGGGGGTCGGGGGACTACTCCCCCCCAGCACGGCCCCGTTAGCAGTCGGGGTCCAAGGGGGCATGGATCCCGAGCCGGATCAGGAGATTTTTCTGGGCGTTGGGCTTTCTGGCAATCAGAATCACTTGGGGATGATTTGGGGGTTCACTTCTTAATGAGGGTCACAATGTAATTCCAGGGTCTTCATCTTCCTCCATTTCCTAATAAATGCAGAGTGTTCTGTGCTTGCTGGTTTCCAGCCTCTTCCTTCCCTCTTCCACCCAGGCCACGGCCGGGCCCCTGGGGTCGGACACAGTGGGCGTCCCCTCTCCCGGGGCCCATCGCCCGTCCTGGGCCAGGCCTGGCAGCCAGGCTGCTCCCGGAGGGCCCCGGGCTCCGGCCGGCTCCCCGTGGGCCAGGGGGAATGTGCAGCCGGGGGAACAGCAAGTCTGCCCAGCCGAGAGACAGTTTCAATGGCTCGGGGCCCCCCAAAGCCCAGGTGCTAGCCCAGTGCCAGCGCCTGCTCCATGCCCCCCAAAGTGCTGAGAGGTGACAAGAAAGGGGCATTCTTATTGCTCCTGGAGAGTACAGCCCTCAAAGCTCCAAGCCCAGGCTCCCCTCCTCTGCACAGGGGTCAAGGAGTGAGAGCTTCCAGGGACTCAGGTCCATTTTACAGATGAGGAAACTGAGGCTCATTGAGGGGAAGGGACCACCAAGAGCACTGCCGGGAAGGCCAGCGGCCTCCTCCATCCCTGCAGGGCCCAAGCAGAGGCTGAGTGAAAGGACACACAGGAATCACCCCAGATAAGGGGGGAGGGGTCTCCTCCTGCTCAGAGGCTGTGTGGAGGACAGAGGCCTTAGAAAATGGCGGTGGGGGCTCCTCCTCCCATGGACCCCAATGTGGAGCCTGTAGAGAGGGAGAGGGACAGGCTGAATGAATGAAGGGAGAGAGGGAGGGAGGAAGGGAAGGAGGAAGAAAGGGGGAGGGAAGGAAGGAGGAAGAAAGGAGGGAAGGAGGGAGGGAGGAAGAAAGGAGGGAGAGACAGAGGGAGGAAGAAAGAAGGGAGGGAGGGAGGAAGGAAGAAAGGGAGAGGGAAGAAGAAAGGAGGGAGGGAGGGAGGAAGAAAGGGGGGAGGGAGGAAGAGAGAAGAGAAGGAAGAAAGAAATGGAGAGAAAGGAAGGAGGGAGGGAGGAATGGAATCTGTCCCAAGATCAGGGTACATTGTGGTGATTCTGGCCGGGGGGGGGGGGGGGGGGCGTGACCAACAAGAGCCAAGACCCACAGGCCCAAGGGTCCGGGCTCCCCTGCCCGTCTGACTTAATGAGCCAAAGTGAGCTGCACCTTCTCACTCCCAACCCCCACGCCCACTTGTGGAAACATCTCCCAGGCCTCCGACTTCCCTCGGCCATTGTCTCCGTCCTTTGGAGGATGTTCTGGCTCAGAAAGCCCACTCACAACGCCAGAGGTGCCCAGGGCTTGGGCATCTGTGGGCACCGGGATGGGCACCAGTGCGCCAACCCCGCCCAGGGTCTCAGCAGAGCCCGGCACCTCATTCCCCACCTTTGGAAAGCTCTCCTCTGTAAGCCCCCCCCCAAGGGACTTCTGCGCCGCACCCCTGGACTCTCACAGGGAGGCTCCTCACCCTGAGGCCCGGGCTGGGAGGGCCCCCCCCCCCCCCTCTGCTTCCGTTCTCGGTGCTGACCATTGACCTGCCCAGTCTGTGCTCCCTTTCTCTCACTTTCACCAGTCAGAGTGTAGTTCACTCCCCACCGATCACTGTCATTTTCTCCCCTGGGACCCTTTTTGCTGCTGCCATTGTCTGTCTCTGTCTCTGTCTCTGTCTCTGTCTGTGTTTCTCCCCCCCCCACCCCCCCCCCCGAGGCTGCGGCGCTGTCATGGGCAGGATTTAAATTAAAGGAAATTCAAGGAAAAATCCCAGCATCCCCTCTGGCCGTGACGTTTGGCAGAAGCCTCTTGCCCACGTAGTCAGAAGTTGGGAAACAGATACAGCCCAAAGTCTGACGGTTGGTTTACTGTCTCTGCTCGGGGGACCCTGAACTTAAAGGAACTTGGGAGTTGGAAGGGACAGATCTTCTTCCTCCTCCTCCTCCTCCTCTTCCTCCTCCTCCTCCTCCTCCTCCTCCTCCTCCTCCTCCTCCCACCCAGGAGTCTGACCCGCTCTCACCTGCCCTCCCTTAAAACACACAGAGCCGGCCCCGACCCCTCCACCTCCGGCCTTTTCTGGGCCACATAGGGCGGGCAGAATAAGGGGCTCGCACTAGTTGCGCCCCCGTTGCCAGTCCTGGAGCTCCCCGGGGCCCTGGAGGGGGCAGCAGTGGGACCTCAGCCGGGCCATGATCCGCCCGACAGCCGCATGTCCAGGATACTCCCCATCATCATCTCCCCCCCCAAGTCTCCCGGCTTTGGGGATGACTCCTGCCCCCTCGGCCCCCTCCCGCCTGCATTTCAAGACCAAATGTTGAGTGGGTGATCGGAGCCCCATAGACAGACTCCAGAAAGTGGGGGTGTTGCCTGTGGCTGCAGGGGCGGAGGAGAAGGGGAGCTGGGGAACCGGGGCGGGGACTGCAGCCCCTCTCAGGATATGGCCTCCGTGCAAGGGGCAGGAGGAGGGTGCCCAGGTGTCCCAGCACCCACCCCCGGCTGCTCCCCTCGCCCCCCCCCAGCTGTTCCATTGCTCCTTCTCCACTCTCCCATCAGCCCAGAAGGGGCCCCTGGGCCAGTTCTCCTGGGTCTGAGCTGCCTGCTCTGCTTTGAGGACTCCCCGGCTGGCCACACGTGCTGAACGCAGAAGGGGTTACCAGCAGCAGCTCCCCAAGGAAGCCCGGCCCCACAAGCTGCCTGGGCAGGCGCGACCCCTTCGCCTCGGGACGGCTCCCACCGGGCACTGGCGGGGGGGCCGCTTGCCCCTGGGCTGCTCGGGCCCGGACAGAGTGGGCGGGACCTCATGGGGCTGCTGGGCAGGCCGATTCTGGGGCTCTCAGACCGGGAAGGAACATCGTCCCAGCCGAGGCCGCCCGGCCCTTAGCTCTGCCCCGTCTCTGCCAACGCTCGCTCCGCTCCTGCCTCAGGTGCCTCGGAGACACGGCCGACGGGCACCTGGTGGGAGGCCACCCGTGAGAGGCCACGAGGGACCCCGGGGGCTCCCTGGAAGAAGCGGCTGCCTTGGCCCCCTCCCCCAAAGGTCCTGAGCGACCCCTCCGGCCCAGGCACGCAGTGGGGGGAGACGGGGCCTCGGGGTGCCAGGGCCTCGGGGTGCCAGGGGGCGCAGCTCTCGGGCGCGGGGGATGGACTTTGCTTGACCAGGCTTATCCATGACAAGAGATTTATTTCCTTTTTGCTGTGGTTTATTGGGGGGAGAGAAAACGAATGCTTCTCAACTGAAAAAACTAAATTCAGTTTGGGATTAAAGTAAAATGGTTCATTCCCACCCACCCCCCCCCCCAGCTCTGCTCTAACTCCTTCCCCAGCATGACCTCAAGCCCTTCCCCCCCTGCCTCTGCACACAGTAGGTGCTGCACAAATGTTTACTCACTGTAAGACCCACCGACCGTGAGAATCAGCCTCCCATTCACTGCTCCCAGGACTGAGGTCAGGGGCTCTGCTCCCACAAGGTCCCAAGGGCCGACCTTTGACCTTTACAGCATCGCCATATTGATCCATAAGGAGGGGGCTCCTTCCATGCCCAGGGGGTGGGGGGGGTGGGGGAGACATCGACCCCCCCAAAGCTGCCCAAGCCCTAGGGGCTTCCCCTCTCTGGCCCCCCCCTTCCTGCCCCCCCCAGACAGAAGCCTCTTCCCACTCCAAGTGGTTCCTGGGCTCTCACCTTCCTAGTGGTTTTGCACCGCCCCCCTTCCCCCCTTGCAGCCCCCTCCCATCCTCACCCCTGGATGTAACCAAAGGGTGAGTGGGGGACAAAGTCCAGCTTCCCTGAGTGTCCTGTTTCCAAGGGATCTCCACGAAAAAGGCAGACGGTGAGTGGGGCCAGAGGGCGGAAAACCAAAGCCTCTGGGAAGTCCGCACCCGCTTTAGAAGAGGAGGGCGGGACCGAACCTCTCACAGAGAAAAGGGAAGGGAGGGACCAAACCTCACACGGGGGCGGGACCGAACCTCACACGGGGGGAGGGACCTCAGGTCCCCCTAATCCCACTCAACTTGTGGCAAACCTGCCCTAGATGCTGGGGGGGGGGCCTCCAGCCCTGCCTGGAGCAGGGAGCCCCCACCCCTCAGGAGGCCTCCCAGGGAGAATTCCCTGGCACCGTCCATTGTTCTGGTTCCGCCCTGGAGGCCTGGGGGGGCTTTGACCTGCAGGGGGCCTGGTCCCCGAGGAGCCCGGGGAGTGACAAGACTCTCTCAGAAGGCAGCAAAGGGAGGGGGGCTCACCTGGGCCGCGGTCCCTCCTGTCCCTCTTCCTGCCCTGCTCGTGGGCCCCCCGGGCTTTGAGTCCAAGTCTGTGTTTCTGGGCTGGCTCCCATCTTGGGGGAGGGGAGGGGGCTCCCACTGGGGAGAGATTGCCCGAAGGCTGTGGGCCCCCCACCCACCAAGGAAGGGCCTGAGAGCAGCGGGTCGAAGCCGCCTTCCCCGAACAACATGAACAGCTGGGAGGCCTGAACCAAGGAAATGGGCCAGATGTGCCAGGGCTGCCCCTCGATGCCAGACCAAAGCCATCTCTTGCCTCGATTCCCATCCTACAGCATCCAGACTCCCCACCCCCCACCGCCCTCAGGGCAGGGGGAGGGTTTGTGCCCCGTTCCTCCCTCCCTGCTGGGCCAAGGGCAGAAAGGGGTCCCTCAGCCCCCAGGGACCCGGAGAACCTCAGTGCCTGTGGAGGAGGAGGTGGCCAAGCCAGGCCTCTTGGCCCCTCGCAAAGGCCCTCCCAACCCCTCCTCCTCCCACCCCCAGCTGGGCCCCTCCCTGGGTCCCCCGGCCACCCACCCGTTCCCGGCTCGGCCAGAGCAGCCACAGGTCACCGACTCCTTCCTGGACTCATAAACTGGGAGTCCCTCATGGGGTTCCTGCAGCTGCCCCCACATATTGGTCCCGGAGGAGAGAGAGAGGCAAGCCTTGCAGGACCCCCAGGTGAGTCTGGGGAAGAGCCTGAGGCAGGGAAGGCGGCAGAGGACTGGCCAGAAAGGACTTCAGAGGTCATCGGATGCAGAGAAGTGATTCAGACCCTGCCAGGTCATGCAGAGAAGCCCCCAGCCCCCATGGCTCAGAGAGAAGCCCTGGAGGTGACCACTGAGCAAGAGCCCGTGACCAGCCTGGGGCGCTGAGAGAGCAGGGGGTGCTCTGGGGGAGGAGCCAGCGGCTGCAAGGCTAGGAGACTCGGCTGGACCTCCACCTTTGGGCGCTAAGTCTGCTCCATCGGGGACCTTGGGGGCGCTCACAGGCTTCCCTGGGCAGAGCTGGGGGCTCTGAATACAGAGAAAGGTTGGGCTGGGGGGGCAGGAGCGAGAGATGGGTAGGGGGCAAGCCCAGGGACACCCAGGGATGGAGGGACTGAGCCAGCACCTGGGAGCAAGCAAAGCTGGGGGAGGCGGGAGACAAAGGACCCGAGCACAGGGGAGGTTGCCCTGGGGGGGGGGGACTGCCCTGGGGGGGGACTGCCCTGGGGGGCCTGCCCTGGGGAGAGGGACCCCTCTAACACCTTCTGGCCAAAGGCTGAGCTCAGCTGTTTCTGCGCCAATGCCAGATGAAAAGCTCAGTCAGTCATGGGACAGACACTCATAGGGACACACGGGGACATTCAATAGACAGACACACACACAAGGACACACAGAGACAGACACACGGAGACAGGGACACACACACAGGGACACGCCATCCCAGGAGAATTCCACTGGAAGAGGGGCTTCTTCTGCCCTTGGCTTTCGGGGGGACAAGGTTGCAGCCCCCCCCCCCTGCTCTGCATCCCCCTCCACTCCCCCCCAACCTCTGCAGGCTGCTCGTCCTCTCCCTACACAGCTGCAGCCAGATGTCAACCAGGCAGCTCTCCTCCTCCCCTCCCCCTCCCGCAGGCCCCCAGGCCTGTTTTTGGCACTCGGCAAACTTGTCAGAAAGCGGCCTGAGGAGGAAAATTTTCCGTTCTCCTCCCGCTTCCGGCTTTGTCCGGGCCGGCTCCCGAGCAGCGGCCCTGACTCTGCAAACCTGGCACCGGGGCCAGCGGCGCAGCTGCCCCCGCCAATTAAGTCCCCCCTCCCCCTCACAGACACGGGCACCCACACGTGCACCAACACCTCCTGCCTGCCCCTCCTGAAGCCCCCCTCTTAAAGCCCCCTCCTGAAGCCTTTTTTTTTTTTTTCCCTGATCTGTGTGTTTTTAAAACTGTCTTTTTTTAAACTAGGCAAGTTCCGTTGCATTTGGGCTCTGATCCATTTTTTAAATTGAAATTCATTTTATTTTCAAGTTCGAATTGACTCCTTCCCAGCCTCCCTTCTGCCTCCGTCGGGAAAGCAAGACAAACAAGCTCTGATCGGGGCAGAGTTCGGTGCCCACTGCGCGGCCCAGGCCGGCTCCCAGGCTCTTGGTTTCGTCCTGGAGTAGATAAGGAGCCCCTGGGACTTACCGAGTAGGGGCGTGACCTGGCCCACCATTTAAGGCAAACCCCTTTGGCAGCCGAGCGGGGGATGGGCTGGAGAGAGGGGAGACTGAGGCAGGCAGGCCAACCTCAGAGGAGGGAAGCGGAGGCCAAATCAACTGGATGGGGGAGGGGCCGGTGTTGGGGGAGAAGGGGAGAGATAGTGAGGAATCCAGGCTGGGATGAGACTTGTGAGCCTGAGGGACTGGAAAACGTTGATGGTGCCCTCCATGAGGATGGGGGAGTTTGGAAGAGCAGAGTAGGGGGCAAAGCTGAGTCATCCCCTCTCTTCCCTCCCCTCCCCTCCTCTCCCTTTCTCTCCCTTCCTCTCCTCACCCTCCTCTCCCCTCCCTTCCAGTTCTCTCTTCTTTCTCCTTCCCTCCCCTCCCCGTTCTCTCCCCTTCCCTTCCCTCCTCTCCCCTCCCCCCTCTCCCCTCCCCTTTCTGTCCACCGGCCCCCAGTTCAGGCTTTCTAATGGGCCGCTGGGCTGCCTCAGTGGGCCTGAACCTGCTTTCTGCCTCACAACTGTCCAGTGCCCCCTGGTTTTGTCCATTTTAGTCTTTTCCCCAGAGTCCCCTGCACGGTCGGGCCCATTCCCCTGTCCTAAATTTGGCCAGGAGGCTTGGAGAGGGTGGGGGGGCCATTCCAGGGCTTGAGGGGAAAATACCAAGGTTTGGGGGGCGGGGAGGGCAACCCAGAAAAGGGGGGGGCCAAGGGCCCAAACCCCGGCTTAGCAGGAGGGGCCCTGGGCCCCCGCCCGGCGCCCCTCCCCCCTAGGCCCCGTTCTGCCCGGCCCACGTCTGCGGTCCCTGGCCGGTCTGGGTTCTAAGGCTTCCGGTGGCGGACCCCCGGCGCTCCCTGCCGGGCTGCCCGGGCCCGGGGACAAAAAAGCCCCAGCCTTGGGCCCCCCCCCAGCTGCAGCCCTTCCTAAAGCCCCCCTCCCCTTCAGGGGGTGCCCAGGGAAAGCCCTCTGGGCCCTACCCCAGGCCCCGGAGGAAAAGCCGGGGGCCCCAGTTAAGAACGTTTGACACCCTTTCCTACAAGGGGGAAAGGGTCTGCGGGCCCGGGCGGGAGGTCGGGGCCGTCTCTCCTTTTTAAGTCAAGGCAGCGGAGAGAGAAGCTTCCAAAGGGCTGGGGTGGGGGGGGAGTAGGGGGCGGATCCCGTTCGTTGGCTGGGGCGCCTCCCCCCACCCCTCCCCCCAGGAGCCTCCTCGGCGAGGACAGAAGTCCAGGTGTCCTCGTGGGGTTTGGCCGCCTCGGAGTCTCCGAGGACGGGAGGGGGAGGGGAGGGGGAAGGGGACCTCGGCAGCCCCCCAGCCTCGCGAAGGCCCTTTGCGAGCCCCTCGGGTGTGAAATGCAATTTACCTGAGAGCAAAGGGCCGACGGAATGAGCTAATTAAGGCGGGCGCTGGGCGCGGCCGGGCGGGGGCGGCGGGGGCGGCGGGGGCGGCGGGGCCGGGGGCGGCCGTCTGCCGGAGCAGATGGCGTCGCGGGCGGAGGGAGGCGGCCGCATTCCTTCACTCGGCCCCTCCGATAACGCGTCCGGGAGCACACGACCATCTGGTGGACGCCACATCTTGTGTCCCCCGAACAATGGCCCATCAGACCTCTGCGGGGAGAGGGCCGTCTCCATGGCGACGGCGCCCGGCCAACCCCCCGGCCGCATTCAGCTCGGGGGGCCCCGCGCTTGTCCCTATTCTTCCCCTGCCCCTCGCCGCCCCCCGCGCGCTCGCAGCTCCGTGACTCGGGCCCGACAATGGGCCGGACTGGTTTGGCCGCAGCCCCGCCATTGTCTCCGAATTTTGTTCCATTATTGACGCGTTCGGCCTCCGGCGGGCGCCGGAGCATCTGCTGCCGGAGATAAGGGGCTTTGAGAAGAGCCCGGCTCCCGGCTCCCCGGCTCCCCGGCTCCCCGGCCCCCCCCCCCGGCTCCCCCCGCTCCCGGGCTCCCCCACTCTCCCGCTCCCCGGCTCCCCGGGCTCCCCAGCCGCCTCTCCCAGGCTCCGCTCCCGGGCGGCCCCTCGGCCGAGGCTTCCAGGAGCGCCCCTCCCGCCCCTCCTGAGGTTCCCCAGGGAAAGGAAGGGCTGAGGGTGCAGCAGGGGCCTCCAAAGTGGGCGGCTGGGCTTGCGGCTGCTGGCCCCACGCCCCCATTTCCAGATGAAGAAACTGAGGTAGGGCAGGGCTCCGAGAGCGCAGGGCTGAGGCTAAACGGGGCTTTGGGCTTCTCCATCCCCTTGGACCACAGAGCATCACATCTTAGTCTGAATTGCGGTGGGGGGGGGGGGGAGGGGACGGCTGAGACGGCTTGGGCCAGTTGCCTTCCCTTCCCCCCCTTCAGCCCCTTACCCTTAGGGGCTCCCTGCTTAATCCAAGGAGGCTGCGGTGGCAGAAGAGAACGTCCTGAGTGTCCCAAAGGCCAGAGCCCAGCCCACGGCCACTGAGGCTTGGGGGAGGGCGGAGAGCAGCCGGTCTCCTGGCTTCCTTTCAGGGGGTCTTGGCAAGCCCTGAGCTGCCCTGAAGCAGGCTCAGCTCGAGGGCACCTTCCATGCCCTTCCAGCCCCACACCTATGATGCCCTGAGAAGGACCCCATTGAGGGAAGCCTGCTGGGGACCCCCTGCTCCTGGCCAGCTCCTCACCAGCTTAGGACTGGGCTGGGGACCCCGGGGTGGGGGGCTTTTCCTTCTCCAGCTGCTGACTGACTAACAGCCAAACTGCCAGGAGTGACCAAGAACTGCTGAGGCTGGAAGTGAGAAGGCTCGGCCGGAGCGGTCAGGACCAAGGCCTTCAGGCCACCGAGGCTGGGAGCTCGTCTCCATAGCCACCATGGAACACACAAGAGGATACTGTCTGAGGCTGAGAGGGGATGCTGAGCTTCCCAACTGGGGGGAACCGAGGCAGGGGCTGGGCCACGGGGCCTTGGAGAGTCCCGGGCTTAATCGACATCCCAAGGCTCACCAAGGCTCGATGATCCCGGCATTGGGATGCTAGAGCCACACTCTCCTTGGGCTGCACGTCCCAAAGTGTATTGGACTGGCCGGTGGCCCGCCCTGCCTCGGTGGTTCAGGCCTGACTCCCCCAGAACCCTTTGGGAGTAAGATTCGGGGATAATGAGCTGGGATGATCAGCCTAGAGAGGAGGCGCTGGGGCCTAGAGACAGACTGGGAACTCGGAGATGGGTTAGACTACCTGGCCCCTCAGTCCTTCCCTCTCAGGGACTCCGGGGTCTAGGCCAAGAGGGCAACGAATGGGGCTCGAGCCGATCCCCCAAGGAGCCTCACTGTCGGCGGCATGAATGGGCCGCTCTCCCATTGGGAGGGAGTTCTTCGTCCCTGGGAGGCTGTGGCGAAACCATCCATGAGGTAGTCCAACAAATCTCTGCTGAGCCAGGACAGGCCCTGGGTCTGTGGGCCTAGCCCCCTGCAGTTCCCGAGGAACAGAAGGCAGGAAACCGTGGTTTCCTCAAGTCCCCCCTGCCCTCTCCTTAGCCCAGACTGGGGAAACCTTGGAGGCTGTGAGCAAGGGTGAGCTCTGGGAGGGGAGGAGGGGAGAAGGGAGGAGGGGAGAAGGGAGGAGGGACACTGCAAGGTCCCACAGGACCACGGCCAGCTCTGGGAGGGTCCCTACAGTCCACGCAAGAATCGTTGAGTGAAGGTCATTTCCTCAGTGCCAGGGGAGGCCAGAGGAGGCCGAAGGCAACGAGAGCCTGGAAGGGGAGAAGAGCGTGAGCCTCCCCTGACTTTGGGGTTAAAGAAGGGGCATGAGGACAGCCGCCCGCCCGCTGAATGACTTTCCCGATCCCTGCTGGGGCATGCGCTCAGAAGGCCAGCCACCTCTGACCTGAGCCCGGCCGGCTGCTGCTGTTCCACCTGCTGACCGAGGAGCCCTTTAGAACCCCGGCAGACCAGGGAGGGGGCCGCTGGTGAGCCAGGGACCGCTGGGCGGCTGGGGCAGGCTTTGGGGGCCACATGCTCGGGGCTTCTCCTTCACCCAAAAGCCAGCTTAGAAACACCCCGGGGATACTCCAGGAGCCCAGAATTCTGCCCTCCAGGGACCCCTCCAAGGGTGGCTGCTGGGCAGGGCCAGCAGTGCAGGGCCGGTGTCCATCTGGATTCTGGGGGACAAACTGGGAATCGTGGCCCTTCGCAGAGCCTGGGCCCTCTCCCCGGCTGCCTGTCCCGGTGCCACAATTCCGGCAGGGGCGGCGCTGGGAGTGCCCGAGAGCCCCGGAGCCGGCTGGGGCCACCCCTTCACAAGAAGGCCCCTACAAGGGCCCCAAGGAGTACCACGGTGCCAGGACATGGCATGCCAGGGGCTTCTGCATCGGGGGAGGTACCCTGGGCATCAGAACTGTCCTCAGAGGCCCTCTGAGGTCAATTCTGCCAGCCCCCTGCCTCCCGACTGTGAGCATCTGCCTCCTACTTGCCCAGAACAGGATCCCGGGCCCCTCCGCACTTGTCCCTGACTCTCCGGTTACATGCCCGGGTCCAGCTCTGACCCAGAGAGGCAGGCGAAGGGGGCCTCCCTGCAGCTGTCCGGGCAGCAGTTGCCCCCGTCACCCCAGACGTGGCCACGTGTCTGCTGGAAGGCAAACGAGCCGTTTATTTATTACAGGAGGAGCAGGAATTCTCCACCACCTTCAGAGCGGAGGGGGATGGGGTCTTCAATGCCCCCTCCTGGGCCCCAGGGGCCGCCAAGGCCGGGCAGAGGGCTCCAAAAAGGCTGCAGGGGCAGAGTGGGGGAAGGAGAGAGGGCAGGAAGTTCTCCTGGGAAAGGCATCGAGTCGGAGCGGGAGGGGCCTCGGGAAGCCGCCCCAACAGAACCCCTTCACATCTTGGACCCGGCCTCGGCCCTCCAGTGGGGTGCGCCCCCTCCTCCCCGGGCAGCCCCCTGCTTGTTCGGAAGTTCCCCTGAGCACCATAGCTTCTAAAAGTCTCCTGGGGGAGTTGGGGGGTTTGGCCGGCCCCCAGATAACCAGACACCAGGGGAACTAAAGAAATGCCCGGGGGAGTCGGGGGTGAGAGCACGGCCCTGGGAGCTGCGGGAGGGCCGACTCTAGGCCTTTGGTCCTGCCCCCTCTCTGGTCACTCCCTGACGGATCCATAGCAAGCACCTGGGGGGCTTTTGTGGAGAGCCAGGCTCAGGGTGTAAGGGGCCACCCCGTGGGACGCCTTGTCCCACTTCTGGGGCTCTTCCTGGGTCCCTGCCTTCCAGCCCGTGAATCTCTGATCGCCCGCTGAAAGAGTGAGAGGATGGGGGGGGGGGTGCTTTCTTCAAAGACAAAAGGTGCTATTTCTAGATATTCTCCTCCTCCTCCTTCTCCTCCTCCTCCTCCTCCTCCTCCTCCTCCCTCTTCCTCCTTCTCCTCCTCCTCCTCCTCTTCCTCCTCCTCCTCCTCTTCCTCCTTCTCTTCTTCCCTTTCCTCTTCCTCCACAAAGCTCTGACGTGATCCCCAGCTTGCCCCTCTTCCCCTTTGGGTAAGGGTCACTACCCAGAGTGCTTCTCTTCCAGAGCTCTCGAGTTCTTGCCCCCAGACCAGGACCGGCCATTCAGAGTCTGTCCTTCCTCAGCCATCCCTCCTCACTTTCCAGAAGAGGGGCGACCCTCCCAGAGCCACACGGGCCTGCAGGAGCAGAGGATCAGCGGCTCTCTGTCACTTTCCAGCCCCCGCCCCCTCCCGCCGCTGCTCTTTCCATCAGTGACCTTTGGGGGAGTGGGCCCACAAGGGGCCTGGCCCTTCAGCTCCGTGCTCACCCCGGTGGGTGGCGTCTGTCCAGGGAGCC
Organism: Sarcophilus harrisii; assembly: GCF_902635505.1. NCBI lineage: Eukaryota > Metazoa > Chordata > Mammalia > Dasyuromorphia > Dasyuridae > Sarcophilus > Sarcophilus harrisii. The sequence continues at coordinate 236,019,722 of NC_045431.1, forward strand.
TGCTCGGCAGGGCCTTCTGGGAAAGGACCTCCCCCTGGCCGTCTTCACTATGGCCATGGAGTGAGCACCCCAACAGCTTTCAGGGCACCCGACGGTGAGACGGACGCCAAGGGGGACGTCTCCTCAAGGAAATAAAGCCGGGCCCGGGGTGGGCCTAGAACTGGCCCACCTGTCCATGCTACATGATTGTGTCTGTGAATGTGTGAGCGTCTGTGTCTGTGTCTGTGAGTGTCTGTGTGTCTGTGTGCACATATACTCATGGCTGTTGGTCTGTGCCTGTGTGGGTCTGAGCTGGCCGGGCAGAGCCTTCTGGGAAAGCCCACCCCCCCCAGCCATCTTCATTGTGGCCACGGGCGAGTGCCCGAACAGCTGCAGGGGCCAGGGTGTCAAGGACGCTTTTGTGCTCTTGGAGTGGACGGAGACCCCGAGCCCCTCGCGGGATGGACACGGCCGCCCGTCGGAGCCCCTGCAGTGGCCGGGACGTCACTGGGCAGTCACACAGACAATGGGAGTGTCACCGGCGAGAGATGGATCAGGGAGGCAGCTCTCGGGGGAGACACGGGGGCCCGGGGGGGGGGGGGCGGGCGGCCTTTGACCCCAGCAGCCTCTGATTCCTGCCAGTCCAAGCCACTCCCCGGCCTCCCGGAGACGCCGCGGCTCACCCCACGCCAAGGGCCTGCAGAAGAAGGTGGAGGCGTGTGAGAGGCAGCCCGAGGCTGAGAGAAAGGGAGAGAAGTCGGGCTCCTGGGACCCTCAGGGTCAGCACCACAGACCACCCCTGACGCTCCACAGGGATGTGACATGGAATCATTAGAGAGGGGGGTTGTGGGGGCCTTTCTCTGAGATGAGCCGTTGGGGGGGGGAATCCAGGGGGTTGGCCTGAGGGAGGGTTGGACTGCAGAGAGGCAGAAGGGCAGGGCCTCATGTGGCACCCGGGGACACGGACAGAGGGACACGGGGGACAGAAGGACACGGCAGACAGAGGGACACGGGACAGAGGGACACAGCCTTGGCGACTGGGAGCTTACTTTCTTGCGGCCCACAAGCCCTTGGAGCTGGGGCGGGATCTCTGTGAGGGGCCCTGTGGGGGAGACTCGCCGGCTCTGCCCTGCCAGGGAAGAGCCTGGGTCCCCTCTCCATCCTGAAGCTTCCTGAGTCAGAGCCTTGGGTTTGGCGGCTTCATCTGCCCACTTGCTCTGGGTCTGGGGCCTTCAGCCAGGTGGCCACTCTGAGCCTCAGTCTCCACATCTGTCCAATGGGAACCGTGATTCCTGCCCGACCTGCATCCTAGGGAGAGGAAAGTGCCCCATGAGCGGGTTCTGTGGGGCCCCAGAACCTCAGCCTCCTGTGGGAAGGTCCCCAGGCCTCCCCTCTCCCCCAGCCCCGAGCAGGACATGCAGCCTCAGCTTGGCGAGGGCTGGAGGAGGAGCCTCCGCCTCAGACTCTCTGGACCCCGGAGTCCCTTGCCCTGTCTGTATTCATGGGCCCAGCGGATCAGGGCAGGGCGTCCGAGCCCCCTGTACCAGGCGAGGAAGGAGCCATCCCATGGAGGGGCCGGGTCGCGAGTGGACCTCGGCCGGCCGCCCCCTCGAGCAGGGCTTCCCCTCCCCTGATGTGTCCCTGAGCAGAGAGCAGGCTGGGGGGTGTTCTCGGCCCTGGAGACACTGCCTGCCCCCCACCCAGTGCTGGGCCCCCAGGAAGGATCCCTCCCACTCCCCTCCTCTGGCCCTGGTCCCTGCAGCTGCCCAAGGGATGTCAGGAATCACAGATGCAAATCAGCCAGGTCTGTTTGTTTTTCCTTCTGGGAAGCCAAGCCACCAGGGGCCACCAAGCGAGAGGGGGAGCAGTGGCCCCAAGGCGTCCCTGACTGAGGAGAGGGAGGGGGGAGCACATGGCTGAGAGGGGGCGAGGGGGGCGGCCCGGGAATGAGGGGGGCAGCCCAGGAATGAGGGGAGGCGGCCCCAGAATGAGGGGGGCGGCCTACTGCAGGGAGAGCTCTTGAAGCCAGCTACCCCCCAAGGTCCCTAGTTCCTGCCCTGAAGAGGGGTCCACAAAGGAAAAAGCAGCAGGAAAATCTGAGGAAGCCACCACAGATCGGACCTGCCACCGTCAAATGCTAGAGCCGGAGCCCTTTGGGGGGGCCCCTACAAGCCCAACCCCCCAAACTCGACCCTGTCTGGGTGGCCGAGTGTCAGCCCCACCCAGCCCCCGCTCTTTTCCCTCCACCTCCCCTGCTCTTCAAGGCAGAAAACAGATGCCTTGAGGACTCCGGCTGGCCCTGGGAGGTGGCACACAGGGCCCACGTCGGAGCCGGAGACCCTGGGAGCAGAGCCCGGCTGTGCCGCTGACCCCACGCTGCTCCTGGACGGCTCCCGGCACTCAGCGAGCCCCCGCGCCCTCAGAAAGCACCCACTGTGTGCCATGTCCCCACCCAGGCTGCCCGGTCGGGGCCCCCTTTCCTGGTCTCCCTGATCCTGCCCAGGGTCTCCCCTAGGCCCCCCTGGGGCAGGTGCCCGAGCTCAGGGTGCCCGGCCCAGAAAGTGGCAGCTGTTGGTCAACTTTGGCCACTTTAAAGCCAATCAGGCTCCCAGCAGCCCAGGGGACGGCCCCGGACCCCAGGAGACCCCCCCAGTGTGGGCTGGACTGTGCCCCTCCCGGTGCCCAGGCTCTCTCTGCCAGCTCAGTCAGTCACAAGGAAAAGGACCAGTGGGCACAGGGCCATGGGAGCTGTCTGCGGTTTAGCTAACTCCCCATTTTCACCGGGGAAAAGGCTCCATTGTTCCTGTGTCCGTTCCCCCCCCCCGGCCTCCCCCCATCCCTGGGGCCCCCTTCCGGAGGGGCAATCACACGCCACAGATTAGGAGGCCTGAGGGGCAGGATGTGGGGGCACGAGGGAGCCGGCTCCTGGGGGGCAGGGACCCACTGCCCAGGGGCGGGGGCTGGAAGTCTGGGCTCCACGAGACCTGAGGAGCCTCCAGCTTGGCCCGAGAGGGGCTCAGCGCCCTGGTCTGGCTGGAAACACGGGCCAAGCCCCTTTGGGGCCCCGGGGACCCTGCAAAGTGGCTCCTGGGCCTTAGGGGTGGTCTGGCCCAGAGGGGCTCAGGAGGATCAAGGAAGCTGCCAGTGCAGGGGGGGCGGCCTGCAAGGGCTGAGAGGGCAGGGAGGAGGGAGGGGGACTTAGGGGCAGGAGAAATAGACCAATGTTGGGGAACCGGGAAAACCAGCCACGAACCTGGGGACGGGCAGGAGGCCGTGGTGTGGAGGCCAAAGGAAGCCAAATCAACCCCGGGATAGGAAGGGAGAACGTGGGTGAGTGACCCTGCCCAGGGAGAAGGTGAAGGCGCCCCCTCCACAGGTCAGGCCCCAAACCGTCCCCCAGCCGGGCACACGGAGCGTCCTCCGGACGTGCCTCAAGGCTCCTCCCAGAGCCACGGTGAGCAAGCCTTGTCCCGGCTGGGGGGCCCAACCAGGCAGGGAGGGGGGGCCACACGGGGACCGAGAGCCACGGGTCACCCCAACCCCGCCCAGCTTCAGCGGGTCTCTGGGCCCAGGCTGCCTCCTCCAGGCTCTCACTGGGCCCAGGTTGCCCACCCCCCCAGGCTCTCACTCCCCACTGGGCCTGCGGCTGGGCAGCCCATCTCCGCCCCACGGCAGGCTGGGTGGCAGCTTTCAGCCTTCAGAGAAAAGGGCGGCGAGGGCCGGTCCGCGCCCGATGCAATTAGCCGGAACGGGCCGGAGAGCACCATGGAGCCGGCCTTTGTCCACTGCCAAAGAAGGAAAGAGGTCAAAGGTGGGGCTTGGATCACTGGAGAAGAAAGCCAGAGGAGGCCATCTCTCTGCGAAGTAACGGCCGCCAGCTGTTCAGGCTGCCAGCTGTTCCATTCTCAGCTGGACTGGCCAGTTGTGCCTGAATGGGGCAGCTCCACAAGGCCTCAGAGCCCACTCGGGCTGCAAGCGCTCCTGCGAGACCGAAGCCAAGGGCAGCCGCCCAGAAGCCTCCGGGGGAGCCCAGAGCAGGCCCAGAAGCCCCCAGGGGAGCCCAGGGCCGGCCCAGTCCCTCTGGTTCTCAGCTGGCTCTGTCCGGCTGGGCTCCCCATCTAGGAATAGAGAGGATGATGGGGGGAGGGGCCATCCTCATCCGGGTCCAGGGCTAGGAAAGGCCGGACAAAATGGCCAAGCGCCAGAGGTCTCTCTCCTCCAGGGGGGAGAAGGGGAGGTTTTTTCTGGGAGATGAGAGATGAGAAATGGAGCTCCATGCCCACGACACCTGTTTCTTTCCTCTGTCAGGAAAAGGGAGGACAAAGACATGTGCACGACGATCTCCGAGGAGGGGTCTGCCTCTCTTTGGGGTGACAGGCAGAAAGGCAAGGTCGCCGGAGGGGCCCCTGACGGAGGCAGCTGCCGGGCGGGAGGGGCGCTGGGAGCCAGTCTCCCCTCGGGAGCCCACCCTCGACTTGGACACGTGGGACACCGTAGGGCGGAGGCAGGAAGGCCAGTGTCGCAGAGGATTTTCACTTACCTGTCACTTCCTCCCATTTTTTTCTTTGAAAAAAAACACTACTTGTCATATGGAATGGTTCTGAATGGGGGAAGATACGTGGGCTGTTATGATGATGTAAGAAACAGAAAATGGCCATAAAAAACCTTTTTTTAAAAAAGAGAAGCCTTCTCTGTATCCCACAGAGGTCCCAAAAAGGGGAAAGGGCCCCAGGCGCACAGATGTTTGTGGTGGCCGGAAACTGGAGACTGAGCGGAGCCCATCGATGGGGAGAGGCTGAATAAATGGTGGGACGTGAATGTTATGGAATATGATTGTTCGATGAGAAACGACCAGCGGGAGATTTCAGACAGGGCGGGAGGGGGGGGGGGGGGGGGGGGGGGACTGACAGGAGCTGATCCTGAGGGAAGTGAGCAGGACCAGGAGATCATTCTATGCTTCAGCAACAAGACTGTATGAGGATGTCCTCTGATGGCCGGGGCCATCCTCAGCAATGAGATGATTCTATATTTTAACATATTTAACATGTATGGGACAGCTGGGGGAGGGGGTGGGGGAGATTTTGGAAGAGAAGGCTTAAAGGCAAGGGTCAGTGCTGAAAAATTACCAGGCAGATGATTTGTAAATAAAAAGCTTTTAAAAAAACCGAGATGATTCAGGCCAGTTCCCAGGGGCTTATGGGAGTTGTCTGCACCCAGAGAGCACCATGGGGACTGAGTGTGGGCCGCAACATAGGATTTCCATCTTTTATGTTTGCTTGCTTTTTTTTTTTCTTTCTCATTTTTTTTTTTCCTTTTTGATCTGATGTGTGTGTGTGTGTGTGTGTGTGTGTGTGTGTACAGCACGATAATTGTGGAAATATGTTTAGAAGAACCGCACGTGGTTAACCTATGTTGGATCATTTGCTGTCCAGGGAGGGGAGGAAGGAAGAGAAGAATTTGGAACACGAGGTTTTGCGAGAGTGAATGCTTAAAAATATCCTTGCGTGTATTTTGAAAATAAAAAGCTATTAGCAAAATAAAATTAAAAAGACACCGCAGATCGTCTCAGGGAAGCTACCGACGTGAGAAGCCAGGGGTTAAGATCTGGAGCTTTCACTTTTAGCTGTTTCACTTTAGGGGAACCAATTTTCTGCTCTTTGGCCTCAGTTTGCCCCTCGGTAAAAGGCAGATAATATTCATCCATCTCTGTTCCTTCAGGGGACTGTGATGAGAAAAAACTCTGCAAACAGAACAGGATGAGAGAAGTTTGTCTTGTATCTGAAATACTTAAAACTTCAGAAAACTCCCATTTGAGGGACCTAGGAATGGCCGGGCCCGGCCCTGTCACTGTGCGTGACGTCCCCTCTAGGCTCTCATCATGACGCCCCCCCTCTGGGCTCTGGTCCTGATCTGCTTCTAAGTCGCTGTGTGACCGTGGGGCAGGTCCCTCTCTCTGAGCTTTCTCCGACCAGGGGATTTCACTTAAGTCTACAAAGGAAGCCGGGTCGTGGGGTCTGTGCTGGGGGCTCCCCCGTTCCCAGCCTTCAGGACCTGCTTCCTCTGGCCTGGCCGAGGGGAAGGCTGGCCCCCAGCTGCCTATCTCCGTCCTCCCAGGGGCCTCTGCCACGAGTCCCCTGTCACTCAGCTCTTCTGCCCCGCTGGTCACACTGAAAGGGATTCTCCTTGTGCCTGGGAGGCGTCCACATTGCTGCCAAAATCTCCGGGGAGACGCAAGAACCAGACCTGCAAGGGCTCTCAGAGATTGTTCTCCTGCCTCAGTTTCCCCTTCTATTCATGAGGGCCCTCGAAGGCCCCCTTCAGTTTTTGATCATCCCCATTGTCCAGATGGTGAAACTGAGGTCCAGAGAAGGGAGACACACTGTCCAGAGTCCTATAGAACTTGGCAGAACTGGGTCAATGTCCCCGCCCCGGGGAGGGGGGGGGGGGCTCTTTCCTGTGCTCCAGAGGGAAGCAAGCTCAGCAATTCTCTCCCCTCCACCAGGACTTCCCAGGAGCTCCCAAAGGTGAGCTCAACTCCCCAAAGCAAATGTTTCCTCCTGGAGACCTCCCTGTCAGGGGATGAGGAGGAGGGGAGCAGCCCCCCCCCCCCGGCTCCCTCTGCAAACTAAATGAGAAGAAGGGAGCAGCCCCTCACCCCCAGGTAAGCAATGGCCTCTCTCCCCGGGCCTGCCCCAAAGCCCAGCCCGCCAAGCCCTAGGCCCCTGTGACTGAGCTGGGGAGACATTGCTGTGGCTACTGGTTCCCCGGGTCTCGGCAGCCTGGTCCCCCAGAGCTCAGGGGGATGATCCAGGCGGGGGCCATGGAGCCGGAAGCCAGCGGCCCTGGGGGGGGGGGGAAGCGGCAGCTGCCCCATATCCCTGGGGCTCGGAGCCGTCGAGAAAACTAGCTGGGCCCCTTGTCCGGACACAAGCGGGCTTTGCTAAGCGGGAGCAGCTTGGGCCGAGGCCCTCCTGCAGCGTGAGAGCCAGGCGGGCTCCTCCTGATCTCCTGGGCCGAAACCAGCCCACGCAGCAGCCGCGCGGGCCCGAGGGGCTGGAGCCCCCTCCCTCCGCCGTCCCTGCGGCCTGTTCTCCATGTCCACAGAGCGTCCCTTCTGGGACTGCGCCCCCCCCACCAGTGGACGCCCTCACGCTCCTCCTCATGCCCTGGCTCCGAATTTCCAAGGGGTGGGAGGGCGCCAGCTCCCCACCCCCACCCCCACCCCACCCCACCCCCCACCCCCCGTTTAAGGCTCCTTTCCGGCCAGTTTAGCTCTTCCTTTGCTGGGTCCCGTTTCTGCCCCCCAGAAACCCCAGGCCTGGGTCCTCAGAGCAGGCTTTCTGGCCGCTGCCCAGCAGCAGCCACGCTGGGAAAGCCCCATTGTCTGGGAGGTGGGGGCCACCAGATGGGGCTCTCCCGGAGAATGCCCGGCCGCCACCTCTCCCGTCGCGGGCAGGAGGAGGCTCATTAAAGAGGCTGAGTGACTGACTGGCTCTGATTAGCCTCATCTCCCCCACCCCCTCCCGGTCGCTTCCCACTGAGCAGGCCCCGGTGACTGCCCCTGAATGGGGCGCTGCCTCCTATTGCCATTAGCTGTTGTTTTCCAGTTGCCTCCAGAGACAGAGGATCCTCCTCCCTCCTCCCTCCCCGAGGCGGGGGCAACCCCGCCGCCCCTCCCCCACCACCATCCCCCAACCCGGGCCTTGTGCTGCCTTGGGGGGGGCGGGGAGCACCGGTCCGGGAGCCACTAGGACCCAAGCACGGGGGAGAAGGAGAAAGAACCTGCCGGTGCCGCGTTACCGGCCCGGCCCCTCAGCTGGGAAGGTTAAAAAGCCCGTCAATCCTGAGCCGGGAAAGCCGGGCGTGGGCCAGCCTGCTGGGCTCCCAGCCTGCCCAGCGCCCCCACCCCGGCCACACTCCCCGCCGGCCACGGCCCGCCCACCCGCAGAAGTCGGGGCGCTTGGGGGGAACGTTTCAATTCCGAGCATTTCCCTTGGTTTTTAAGCCAAAGGCTCGGGAGTCTCACAGCTCTGAGGCGGTCAGGGCTGGGGGGGAACGTCCTCCTGCTGCCTCAGTTTGGGGTTTGAGGGGGGCGCTGTCACGCCCACCCCAGGTCCCCTGGCTGCCAACGTGCTTTCTTGGCTGGAAGTCGCGTGGCGGTGGCTGCAGACGCGGGCGTGCGCCCGGCGGGGCCCCAGCGTTTCTGGGCCCGAGCTGGGAGCCGCTCCCGCCCCCCTCCCGGCCTCGCGGGCGCTGGCCAGGCCTGGGTGCTGATCTGCAGAAGGGCCGCCCCCGAGGGCCGCCTGTGTCAGGCAGCGCTTCCCCGGAATTCCCTGGGGCTCCCGCGGCCGCCGCGGCGCAATTAAGGCGCTATTACGGTCCTGCTGCGGCCTTGTGGCTGTGTGTGTGTGCGTGTGTGCTTGTGCGTGTGTGCGCGTGTGTGCTTGTGAGTGTGCGTGTGTGTGCTTGTGTGCGTGTGTGCTTGTGCGTGTGTGTGCTTGTGTGCGCGTGTGTGCTTGTGAGTGTGCGTGTGTGTGCGTGTGTGCTTGTGCGTGTGTGCGTGTGTGTGCTTGTGCGTGTGTGTGCTTGTGTGTGTGTGTGTGTGTGTGTGTGCGTGTGTGCTTGTGAGTGTGCGTGTGTGCTTGTGCGTGTGTGTGCGTGTGTGCTTGTGCGTGTGTGTGCTTGTGTGTGTGCGTGTGTGTGCTTGTGTGTGCTTGTGAGTGTGCGTGTGTGCGTGTGTGCGTGTGTGCTTGTGTGTGTGCTTGTGTGTGCGTGTGTGTGCACTTGTGCGTGTGTTCACGCGCGCTTCCACGCGTGCGCGCGCGGGGCTCGGGGCCGGGCCCGAGGGGAGCCGTCGCGGCCTTCCTCCCGCGGCGCGGGTTTGCGGCTCGGGCTTTTGTCCCGGCGGGCCGTAATGGTGCCCGTTTTGGGGGGTCCCCGGGGGTCCGGGCAGCTTTAATTCGGGGACAAAGCCTCATTTGCAGGTCAATGCCGTGGCACGCTCGCCTCGCCCCCTCGCTAACCCTCCTTTTGTTCCCCCTCGCCCGCTGCTCACGCCAGATGGTCACGGAAATGCTAATGCGGCCGCTCGCTCGCTCCCCCCTTTTTGTCCTGCATTTAATTGCGGCCCTCGCAGATGGGCCGGCCCGGAGTGTGTGCGCTTCATTCAGATGAGGGCTTCCCAGGCGCCTCGGGAGGGCCCGGCTCGGCCGCGCGGGGATTAGCCTGACGGGGAAGGTCTCGGATTAGAAGCGCGCGGCTTGTCCGTCCGCCCCCCCACCCCCACCCCCCGCGCACCGCGGCCCCGCTGGGCCCCCCGGGCAGGTGGCGCCTGGTGGAGGGAGCCGGGACCGGGGGCGGCTCTGGCAGGGCCGGGTCGGGCCGAGCCGGCGGCCGCGGGCGCCCGAGCTCGCTCCTCGGGACAGGGCAGAGAGCTCTGGACTCTTGGATTTCTCCAAGCTGGGAAGGGAAGCGATGCAGAATGGGGGAGGGGGGAGGAACAGTTCTTTTCCCTTCCTAGTCCCGCCAGCCAATGGGCGCTCAGAAGGAAGGCGCCCGAAATGCTATTTGCCCCCCCCCCCTCCGGGAAGAGAGTCTCCGACCTCCAGCCCCGGCCTCCTCCTGGTCCAGGAAGCTCTCAGCTCCTCCAGCTGGGATCCTGTTAACAGTCCCCCCCCCCCAACCTGGTCATGTCAGAGCCCGCAGGGACCTCGGGCTTCTGAGCAATCATGTACCCAAAGTCCTCAAAGTCTTACAGAGGGGAAGGGTCTCCTACCTCGGGGCAATCCCTCTCACTGGGATCAGTTTCATTGTCAGAAAACTGGGTTCAGATCTGCCTCTGCAACCTGCCTCTATCTACTGTCTTGTCCGGGTCTTGGACGGCACCTCCTCCTCCTCCATGGGGGAAGCCTTTGAATGCTGAGATTTCCAGGTTCCACCTGAGTCTTCTCTTCTCTAGGCTGGACACCCCAGTTCCTGCCATTGATCCTCCCGTGCCCACGTGGGCCTGGGCAGTGGAGCTGAAGGAGGAGGCCCGAGGTCCAAACGCCAGATCTGTTACTGACCACCCGGCTGCCTTTGGCCAAGCCTTCTCCTCTTTCCGAGTGACTGCGTGCAGTCAGGCTAGACTCAGCGAACTACGCTTCTCCACATATCTCTGTCTCTGTCTCTGTGTGTCTCTTCTCTTTGTCTCTTTGTGTCTCTGCCTCTGTGTGTCTATCTCTTTGTCTTTGTCTCTGTCTCTCTGTATCTCTTCTCTGTCTTTGTCTCTTTGTTTCTCTCTATCTCTGCATGTCTATCTCTTTTTCTTTGTCTCTGTCTCTGTGTCTCTTCTCTGCCTTTGTCTCCTTGTGTCTCTCTGCCTCTGTGTGTCTATCTCTTTGTCTTTGTCTCTGTCTCTCTGTGTCTCTTCATGTCTTTCTCTTTGTCTCCTTGTGTCTCTATCTCTCTGTCTCTTCTCTTTGTCTCCTTGTGTCTCTCTGCCTCTGGGTCTCTTTGTCTTTATCTCTGTCTCTGTCTCTCTCTCAAGAACACTAAGTGTTTCTGTAAAATGCCCAAAGCTTTGGTTCTGTCCAGTCCAGAAGAAGAGGGCGTGTCTAGAAAAGCCAGTTCCGGGGTGAGTGATGGTGTGAAAGGGGCTACACTCACGGGGTTAGTGGAAGGACACTTTCAGAATCAGCCGCCGAAGACCCCGGGGAGCCTGCGTTTCCTGGGCCACTAACGAGGATGGCAGCTGCCTCCGTAGCACATACTTAAGGGTTTGCTGGGAGAACTGGAAACCGAAGGAATACAGTCCCTGCCCTCCGGGCCCTTACGTTCTACCGAGGGAACCAACACGGACACGCATGAGCGCTGGATGTGGAGCATACGGAGTAGACAGGAGGGCCCTGAAGGAGACGTCGGCAGCTGGGGCAATTAAGAGACTGGGAAGTCTAAACGGGGGAGAGGAGGGGGGACGAGTGTATCCCAGGTGGGGAGCACAGCCAGGGCAAAGCCGGGAATAAAGGAACTCGAATATTAGCGACAACAAGCGTGGCTGAGCCCGAGAGCTCATAAAAGGGAACAATAGATGAGAAGCTTAGAAAAGTCAGCCGGGGCCAGGGTGGGGGGTCTTTAAAGCCAGACGAAAGATTCTAAAGAGAAGGGGGAGGTTATAGATCATGTGAGATAATTATAATATTTTATACAGATGTAATCATATCTTCTTTATGGTTGAAGAAACCGAAGGAGACAAATTAAGCAACTTGCCCGGGCTGTATTTGAACTTGGGTCTTCCTGGCAGAAAATCACTGGAGTTGTGAGCGGGAGAGTGACCGGGTGAGCCCTGTGCTTCCAAAAGATCACTGGGACAGTTGGTCAATAGCTGTGGATGGCCTATCTCTGTCACCTTTTTATATACGTGGAAATTAGATGTGGGGAGGGCTTTTGGCCGTCTTCCACTCCTTCCCCGGCCTTGTGAAGCTCTTCCTCCGTGACCTCAGACTGGTGTGGATTTTCTCTCGGACTCAAGGTTTTCCTCCCTGATTTTGCCAGGCTTCTCCAACATTTCTAATGTCCTTCTCAGCATATCTGAGACTATATCGCGGCTCCATGATCCTTGAGGGCGAAAAGAATGAATGATAAAAGTGCTCCCTTTCGTCCTTTCCATCTCATCCTTCAGTTTTTTGGTAACGATTGGGTTAAGTTGGGTCTCTTGCCAAGACATCTTAAAATTGGTTTCAGCGAGCACAACTTCCTCCGCCTTCGAAGGTGATACCGTAGCTGATTTTCCACTACTCTGTTTCTCCCTAAGATTTTACGAGAGAGAGGATATTTTGAATGGATAGTGTGTCCAGCTGCTCTGTGGCTCTGTTTGGGAAGTAGATGAAGTGCTGGCTGGATTAAGGTGTGTTTAAAAGCTCTCTGTGTCCTCTTCATTATGACAGTTGGTTTCTGGTGAATTTTTGTGTGAAATCATTGTGATTAGGATCCATGTCATGGTTTCCACCCGGATTCCATTTTTCTCACAGGCGATGGAGGAATAAGTCCCGCATCAGTCAAGAGGATCCGTGTGGAATTGCGCCTTCTGGGGCTCACGTTCTCCGTTGCTTGCCATGCCCAAGGTCTCCTGATTATTTTCTCAGAGGAAGGATTCATAAGGTACAGACACAAGCCTTGTGTCCTTCTCAAGTCTTGGGCACTTTTCCTTCTTTGTTCCTCGGCCATTTCCCCCGCCCTGTTCTCATTGAAATCAAGTATCGCGATATGTGTGGATTTCGATCTGAGGGTCTTGTCGATGTCTTTGAATCATTTCTCTGTCTCTGCAAAAGATGCCATTGTTTTCCTGGTGTGGTTTTGGAGAACGCTCCTCACTAGGGCAGCAGAGCGAGCTGGCCATCCGCCCCGTGACCATGATGCTTTGGGGATGTATCCCTCGATCTGGCCCTGAAACGTATTGGGCGCTTCATAAAGATTTATGGGTAATTGACTGAGAACCAGCTCTGCCAGTTCCTTCTGCTGCCTCTCTTGGAAGACCCTTGCCTTGAGTGGTAACTTCCTTTGGTTCCCTGAGCCACTAGGATTCAAAACTGAGACAAATCGGAGCTCAAGCTCTCCTGGCTGGCTCTTTACTCCTTGGTCACGGGGCTAGCATCATGTGAGAACATGTAAAGCACCAGCATCTAAAGGGACACTCAGAGATGGTTCCCTTATAGAGGAACCCTTTCCCTCTCTCCACCTCTCTCTCCCCCTGATCCCACAGAAGCAATCTTAGTACAAGAAACAATGGGCTTTGCTTCCCAGGTGGCCAAACTTCGGGGCCAAGTGGCCACCAGCCTTTGGGTACAAATCCTGGCAGGCTGGACTTGTCTGCTATTAGGAGACGCCCCGTTTTCCAGAGCTAAGGGCAGCAAGCGGGGTGTGCCCTCCCACCCTCCTTTGCTCTCGCGCCGGATGAGCTCACTGTCTGGCAGTCACACAGCTATTGTGATGCTCGGTCCAGCACCATGTTCCCGGACGAGCCCCGGACAAGCTCGGACAAGCGTTCGTGTTCTGGACACGAAGCCTTGCGATGAATCAACCTTGTCTCATTGTGTTGCCAGGGCTCTCTGCGCATCCACGGGCGTGTCAAGGGTTAGCCACAGAAGTCGGGTCCCCCACGAGGGGCAGGGCCACGTCGCTTGTGTCCTCGCATGCAAGCTGTTTCCCTCCCTTTGAACTTAAACTTCTGCCGGACTCCTGTCCCTCCTGCCTCCGGACTGCTCGCATCAGCTCCAGCTACCACAGGGTAGAGGGCAGCGCCAGTGCAGACAGAGTTCAGCTATGACTAGGATCATTCTCAGAGTTTCTCCAGCCTGGCAGAACCTGCTGCTCTCAGGCAGGTTCTGCGACCCTGTTTTTCACTTTTTTTTCCCCTCTGAGATAATTGGGGTTAAGTGACTTGCCCAGGGTCACACAGCTAGGAAGTGTTGTGTCTGAGGTCAAATTTTAACTCGGGACCTCCTGACCTCAGGGCTGGTGCTCAATCTATTGCACCCCCCAGCTGCCCCATCCTGTTTTTCACAAACCTTTCACAGATCACAGCCACACTACCTTGTGTCATCTAACTGGGCGGCCATGGGGATGTTGGAATTGTGTGTGTGTGTGTGTGTGTGTGTGAGTGTGAGTGTATGAGTGTGTGTAAGTGAGTGTGAGTGTTTGTGTGTATGACTTTGTGTGTGTAAGTATGTGAGTGTGAGTGTGTGAATGTGTGTGTGTGTCTGTGTGAGTGTGAGAGTGTGAGTGTTGTGTGTATGTGAGTGTGAGTGTGCATGCATATGTTCCAGTTACATGAGTGGGGGCTGAAAGAGCACAAAACCCAATGACAGAAATTCAGTTGGAAAGAGTAGGTAAGGAGAGGCCGGGATATGCAGCCCTAGCCACTCACCTCAGGCAACTAGCACTTCTTAAAGCTCCTACTGTGTGCTAGGCACTGTGTGAAGTGTTAGGGAGCAAAGAAAATCGAAAGTCAATCAATCTCAGCTCTTGGCTAATGGGGCGGGTGACTCAGCCTGTGGGAAAGGGGACAGTTTAATTCACACGTGCAGTTTAAACAGCAGGAAGCACTTGGCCATAATTCCATACAATGGAAAGCAGAGACAGTTCTCTCCGAGGAAATGTCTGTTTACCTTCCTAAATGAGACCAGAGGCTTTCCCAAAGTGTTGGACGCGTCTAGATCAGGCAGCAGCGCCCAGCTCTGCCCGACTCCTTCCCTCCTGCACTAACTGAGGTCTGGATCTAGTCACCATCTCCTCCATCTCCTCCAAGGTCACAGCACTTCGGGGAGCTGGTGACTCTAGTCCCTCAGTGGGCCGCTCTACCCCTGCCAGGAAAGGACAGACGTGGCCTGAACGTCCCCTTCCCACCCCCCACAACGTTCCCCAAAGGGGGCTTTTGGAGAACAAAGGGGGAAAGAGATCCAACTGAATGAATTAATTCACCCCTGGCTCCCTGGGGAGAAAGGGTTAAATTCGAAGGCGAAGCACCCCTGGGAAAGCTGGGAAGCCTGAAGTCTGGAGAGCAAAGAAGGGACCCAGAATCCCTTCTTGCCTGCCTGTGGCAACATCCACCATGGAGAGAATAAAGACTGTTCTGGTCATTGGGTTCTCCTCCTCCTCCTCTTCCTCTCTTTTCTCACTGTCTCTCTGTGTATCTGTGTCTCTTTCCTTTTTCATCCTCCCTCTCCCCCGAGCCTGTTTTCTCAGCTATTAAAAGGGACGAAAATGCTCCCCTCCCCTGCTCTTGGGGCTTCCTATAATAGGGATGGTGTTCTCCATCACACTCCCGACCAGGACAGTGGCAGGAACCAGTCTTGCACACAGCCTCCTCCCCAGGAGAGGGGACAGGGCTCTCTGCCTGAAGACCTTGAGTTGCAGGACGGGCCCCTTGGAGAATGGCTCCAATTTTGCATCTGTAACCCCCGCTTTTAGGAGATGTTTCATCAAGGGCGTCCACTGGCTCATTGAGGCTCCAGAAGTGCCAGCTCATCGCTCTGTCCGACCCCTTCTTACTGTTGCTCTGATCTCACCCATGATTTCACCCTCAAAGAACTCTACAAGGCAACTGCATCTTGGCAGACTGTGTGTGTGTGTGTAAACACATGTATGTGTGTGCCTGGGTATGCCCACACACGTGTGTGTGTGAGTGTGTATGTGTGAGTTTGAGTGTGTGTGAGTGAGTGAGTGCATGTGTTCCAGTTATATGAGTGGTGGCTGAAAGAGCACAAAACCCAATGACAGAAATTCAGTTGGAAAGAGCAGGTAAGGAGAGGCCACAGAAAGAGAACTCTCTGTTAAATGCTAATCAGATCCCCACCAGCTTCCTGGCTCATTCTACCTGCTTCTGCTGCAGGGCCCTTTTTTTGTCTCTGGTTCCTAAGAAAAGCAGCCTTAGAAAAGAGGTCTTCCCACCTCTCGGGGCTCTTTTCTGGGCTACTCTGCAAGAAATGGGGAGCACTGACAGGGCCCCAGACTGGACTTGGCAGAGCCTCCCTTGCCTCAGAGACAGGGGGAATGTGAATGAGAGAGAGAGAGACAGAGAGAGACAGAGAGAGAAAGAGAGACAGACAGAGAGCGAGACAGAGAGAGAGACAGAGACAGAGAGAGAGAGAGAGACAGAGAGAGAGACAGAGACAGAGAGAGACAGACAGACAGACAGACAGACAGAAACAGAGAAGAGAGACAGAGACACAGAGAAAGATAAAAACAGAAACAGAGACAGAGAAACAAAAACAGAGGAGACAGAGAGAGAAACAGAGGCAGAGACAGAGAGACAGAGACAGAGAGAGAGACACACACACAGAGACACAGAGACAGACAGAAAGAGAGAGAGAGAGAGAAAGAGACAGAGAGAGAAAGAGAGAGAGAAATAGCAACAGCAAGAGACAGAGAGAAGAGCAGAGACCTAGAGACAAAGACAAAAACAGAGACAGAGAGAGACAAAAGGCAGAGAGAGTCAGAGAGAAAGCAAGAGGCCACAGGAGCCCTAATGATGTGAAAAGAATCCCAGAGATCTGGGCTCAAAGTCCCGGCTGTATCACCTCCCACTAGACTTGGGGCATGTCACTCAGTGTCTTCCAGTCCTAGGTTCCTTCTCGAGAAGGATCTCTGGGATCCCTTCCAGCCCCAGAGTCCTGGGCCTCCTGTTTTTCGGTCTGCCCACCCCCTGCACTGTAATGCCCGGGCCAGCTCTCTGGAGGACCTCGGGACCAGCCTTGGTCTTAGTGCAGGAGGCAGGAGGCAGGAGAGCCACCAGGCTGGTCAAAGATGGAGTCTCCTTTCCAGTGCTCTCAGCCCTTAAATACCTGGGGATGATTACATCATTGCAGCACACTGAGCATGTGCGAACCATAGAGCCATCATCTCGTCAATGCCCCTGAGTGAACACCTTGTTGTAAGTATCCTGGTTTCAAGTAGACTTTGCTCAGGGTTCCCCAATGTCCACGTTCTCTGCACTGCATGAGGAAAACTTCTGAGCCCTAGAGGCAGTGAGAGAAAGAGCCCTGACCTTTGCAGCAGCGGCCTCCGGGCCTGAGGGGAGACAAGGACTAGTCCTCAGCCTCCCTCTCTGGGAAAGTCACCCCCGGAAAGGGCAGATTCTAAGATCAGGCCAGCGGCCCCATGGGATGCTCGAGGCAACACTTTGCAAACCTTGAGCGTGAGAGATGTGGGAGCTGTTGTTTTGTGTTCAGCCTCATAATCCCGCTAACACTTAACCTGGATCAAAGTTATGCTGGGCCGGATGTCCGGGACCTGGGGTTCAAATCCTGCTCTCAGCACTTTCCTAAAGATGGAAAACCGGGTTTGGCACTTTTACCAACCTCCCTGAAAGAGGGGATGCTACAGTTCAGAGGAAATGGAGGCTACCATTCATGGTGTGGAGAAGGGGAAGGAGGAGAGGAGGAAGGGGAAAAGAGAAGAAAGTTCCTCTGAATCTCCTCCAGGTCCTCAAAATCTCTCTTTAATCACACACTCTGGAATATTAACTCATAGTCAAAATCACACACTCCAATTTGTGAATGTTGATTCCTTCCCCAGAACTACTTTTCCTCTTTAAAAAAAAAAACAACAATAATTTTTAACCCTTTTATTTATACAAGAGCTATAAACTGGAGTTGGAAAGTGGGTCATCCAGCCCACCCCCTTCATTTTACAGATGGGGAAACTGAGGCCCGCATAAGGAGGCCAAGGGACGGGTTCTCCAGAGTTAACAAGAAAAGCCTGAAGCATTCTGGTCTGGCGGCCACATGTCTCATTGCTCCACACACAGCACCCAGAGAAATCGCTTATCTCCGCTCGGTGGAAGGAGGACAAGCGGGGACTGTTTTGGCTTTTGCCTTTGTGTGTCTAGCACCTGGCAGAGTGCCTGATAATATTAAGAAAGTGCTTAATAAATGTTGTTTGAACTTAATTGAATTGAATTGTACTGAATTATGTGTAATTTAATTTAATTGGACTGAACTGCAGGCCCCCTCACATGGGACAGTAGAGATTTAGAGATTTAATGACTGAGTCCCAGGGGAGCCACAAATGTGGGTCTGGGATTGTCATTTTGCGAGCTCCCCCCTCTGAAAGGAATATTCCGCAGGGCCATTTTCTGGTCTCCTCATGTAGAATCCTACCCAGTATTTGCTTAGTTTGGCAGAAACTGAGCCCAAGAGTGAGGACTCAGATCTCTCAAGATGGCATTAGGAGCCAGCATGTTTCCCCTCCGCCTGGGCCAGGACCCAGCCCTCGCCCATTGGAGATGGCCTTTCCAAGCCACGTGGATGCTCCCAGTTTCAGCTGCATCTCCTTTGGGGTGACATTAAGGCTCCTAATTTGTCAACATGGCCTTTTCTCTGGCCCTTTCCTGTGGGCTCGGCTCTATGGTGAAAAAGACAATGGCGAACGACTCCGTCGTCCTTGCCAAGAAAACCCCCAAAGTCTCACAAAGAGTGGGGCACGATTAACAGCCACCACAACCGCCACCGCACTGACAAGATACTGGAGGACCCGCCATTACCAGGAGCTTAATCCCTCTCTTACTCTTCTGATATGCTGGGTGGGGGAAGGGCTCCCCCCCCCTCCCCATTTCCTTTGAAGTCTTTTACCAGTTGCAAATCATTTCTCTGACCTGCAATGAATCCTGGGAGAACAACACGGCTTGGCTGAGGCCCCTTGGGTGGCCAGGTGGCCAGCCTCTTTGAGGCATTCTTTCTGCCTTTGTGCTAGCATTAGCCTGGCCCTGAGTCCCTCATGGCCAGTTTCCAGAGGAAGATCCAGCTTTCCTAGGATCCTTTCTCCCTTTCAAGCTCCTCCTTGTGGAAATTTTTCAAGAGATTCCCAGGGGCATTGCAATGTGCTTCCTTAAAAGCTCTTTATAGCCTTGATTTTTTTTTTTTTTTTAGCTCCCTCCTTCCATTTTTTGGTTCTTTTCTTTTTCTGGGGGACAGGAATGTGATGAAGTGGTAAGTTTTTTCACTGGCCAGGGAGTCGAGGGGTTCCTTGGCTGCATCCTGGGGACTGTAAAGCTGCTTGTATTTGTAGGTGACAGCGCTGGCTTGATTAGTGATGGCCCCAGAACCTGAGCTCAAGTGCTTAAGGAAGAATACCAAAGAGGTGGGGAAAGGGAACTCGTTGCAGTTAAGATACTAGAATGGAGTCCTGAAGAGAGCAGCATCAAAGGAACCATTTGATGACATGTGGACTGAAAAAAAAAAAACTCCACAAAAAAACCAGCTGAAACTGTTCTTTGGCAGAATTCAACCTTCCCTTTTTCTTTCTTCTCTTCTCCCCCTCCTTCCTTCCTCCCGCCCTTTCTTCTTCCTTCCTTTCCCTCCTCCTTCCTTCCTTCCTCTCTCTCTCCTTCCTTCCATCCTTTTCTCCCTCCTTCCTTCCATACTTCCTTTTCCTCTCCCTTTCTTCCTTCCTTTCCCTCCTCCTTCCTTCCTTCCTTTTCTCCCTCCTTCCTTCCATCCTTCCTTCCTTCCTTTTTCCCTTCCCTCCATTCTTCCTCCTTCCTTTCTCTTCCTTCTCTCTCTTCCTTCCTTCCTTTCCTTCCATCTTTTCCTCTCTCATTTCTTTCATTCCCTCTTTCCCCCTTCTATTTAAATGAATTCAAGCAGTCTGGTGAAGGTGCACATCCCCGCAGGCTTGCGTAGTCGAGATGAATGAGAACATTAACAAAAATCCTCATCTGCCCACAAAGGCCAGATCGGCTTCTCCTTGTCCATCCGGGAGACAAACCAGCTTATCCCACACCCCTGGCCATCGACCATCTGAGGCCCCTCACCCAAGACAATGTCAAGTCCCAGGTGGGGGCTGCACATTTACTTGACCTTAAAAAGGTCAGCTTTTGGGGATAGATAACCCCTCTGTCATTAAATGAGAAAAGTTTAAACTAAATCAGTTTTTAAAAGCAAAAAGATTTGAGGAAGAAAAAAAGAGGAACATTGGCTTTGAGGGTTCAGGTGAAAAGCCACGACAACCTGATGAAGTCTCCAGAGTTGGCAGACCTTTGGAGCTGCGCCTTCCTCTGAAAGCAGCATCCAAGGACTCCAAACAAACCAGCTCCCGGCCCCAGAGACAGGGAGAGAGGCTCACAGTAGAGGAGCCTTGGGAAGCTATGGGAAGATTCTATGCCCCCCAAAATGCTGATCTAAACAGATTCTGGGACCGGTCACCCATCTGAGTAATAAGAAACAACCTTTCCTCGTGGGAGCCCCTGCAGAGCCAAAGAACGAGAGCAAGGAGCTGGTGGGAGTCACCAGAAGAACACAAAACTCTTTTTTTTTTTTAATTTTTTTTTATTTAATAGCCTTTTATTTACAGGATATATACATGGGTAACTTTACAGCATTAACAATTGCCAAACCTCTTGTTCTAATTTTTCACCTCTTAACACAAAACTCTTGGAAATGTTGCTGGGTTAATGGACCTCATTGCCAAAGCAACTGACTTTTGGAGAACAACTGGACAATGAATGGGTGGATGGAAGACTCAGCCTCAGTGCCTTCCTCTGGAAACTGAGAGGAAGGGGCTTCATGACTCCGGAAACCCCTTCTGCTCTGACTCCCATCAAAGCTATGGAGAGCAGTCGGGAGCAGCTGGCCTCCAACAATGCTAATTCTTTCTTCCATTTGTCATCCATCAAGCACTCAGGCGCACTGATTAAGTGACTCCTGTGTCCCAGGGGGCTATAAGGAGAAAGAATGCAACAGCCTCTCCCCACAAGGCGTTTACGTTCTACCGGAAAAGGCCCAGAGTCCAGCCAGTCGCTGTCCAGCACGGGCCAGCGCTCACACAGGTGAGCTGTGGGGCATTCCCCGGCTCTCGGGACATACCGAGCCACTTGCTTGGATCGAGTAATCCCGAAACTGGCTGAGGGGCGGGAGACATGGGACAGAACGCAGGGGGCTGGGGCGGCCATCACGAATTTCCCAACGCCCCTTGGATCATGGGTGTCAAGTAAATCCCCCAATGTCTCTTCCCTTTGGCGAGATTATAGATTCAGAGCTCGAAGAGACCTCTGTGTCCCCTAAGCCAACCCCTCCATTTTGGAGAGGAGAAAACTGTCTCAAAGAGCAGGGGCTTGCTCAGAGGGACTTGGGTAGTCATTAATACAGCGTGGTTTTAGCCCAGGCCCCCTGACTTCATGTGCACTGCAGCCTTCTCAGGGTGAGCCAGCTCCAAGAGAGCCCTGACACTGGCCACCATATGGGGCTTGATGGGCAGGGTGTGAACCCCGTACAGAGGAGTCTAGAACATTGCCAGGATCCAGAGTAAAGCTGGTCCCTGGACCTGGAAGGCTGCCTGCCGCCTTTCTTCAGCCAGGCTGCTGCCACTCACCTGTGTGGGGAGCCAGTTACTGGCTTAGGAGGAAGTTTATTTCCTATCCCCAGGGTCAGGTATAGCTCATTCTCAAAGCGTGACTCCAAGGTCCCAAATCCCAAAATGGAATCCATCCTCTAAGCAGAGAGACTTGCCAGCTGCAGATCCCTGCCTCCTTCAGGGCAGGGACTGCCTCATCTAGCCCTGGTACTGTCAGGACTTGTACAGTGAGTTCTTGGCACCCCCCAGCTCTCCATAAAAACTTGTCAGATTGCATTGGATTACACGGGGATGCACTGGGCCTTGGCTTGGATCGGATGAGCAGTGAAAATGTCCAAAAGGGGATAGCCCCAGCCCCAGCCCCTGCCGATCATACCCTGGAGTCTCTACCTGACAGGGGACAAGGATTGCTCTAAGAAGAAAAGAGTCCCTGGAGGGAATGGGGAAGGAAGGGGAATATAACTTCCCTTCTCATATAACCCAATACAAGAAGGATGCAAGAGATGAAAGGGTGCTGATAGTGGGCCTTCCTATATTGGAGAACTGCCCAGCCATCAGGGGCATAAGAGAAGGGAGAGAAAGGCAAAAGGACCAGAGAGGTAGGTTCTGGGGGATACCGACCCAAAGAACAGGAAGGAACTTCGGCAGCCATCAGCTCAAGCAGTTTTCTTTTTTTTCCCCTTTTAAATAGCATCTAATTTTTTACACCTAAAGACAATTTTTAACATTCATTTTTCAATAAAGTTTGGGATTCCAAGTTTTTCCCTCTCTTTCTCTCTCCCCTCGCTCCTCCCTAGGAGGGTAAGCAATGCGATGCAAGTTATGCAATCATGTGAAATATTTCCATATCAGTCATGGCATGAAAGACAAAAACAAAAGGGAGGAAAAACTATGAAAAAACAATAAAAGTGAGCATAGCATGATTTGATCTGTGTTCTGATTTCATCTGTTTTTTCTCTAGAGATGGATAGCATTTTTCATCATGAGCATTTCAGAATTGCCTCGGACCATTATATTGCCGAGAATGACCAAATCATTTGCAGTTCTTTATGGCACAGCATTGCTGATGCGTCCGGTGTTCTCCTGGTTCTCCAAACTTCACTTTAGTCCACATAACTGTTTTCAGGTTTTTCTGAAATCATGCTGGTTCATCATTTCTTCTAACATAGTTGTATTCCATCACAATCATATACCATAATTTCTTTAGCAATTCCTCAACTGACAGGCGTTTTCTCAATCCCCAATTTTTTGCCACCACAAAAAGAGCTCCTAAAAATATTTTTGTACTCTTTTCCCTTTTAAAAAATCTCTTTGGGGGTATAGACCTAGAAGTGGTATTGCTGAATCATGTGATTGCTGAAGTCACAGTTTTATAGCCCTTTGGGCCCAGTTCCAAATTGCTCTTCAGAATGGTTGGATCAGTTCACAATTCTACCAACAATGTATTAGTGTCCCAATTTCTTCAAATCCCCTCCAACATTTGTCATTTTTTATTTCTGTCACATTAGCCAATCTAAGTATGGAGTTATACTTCAGGGTGGTTTTAATGTGTATTTCTCTAATAAATAGTTATTTAGAGCATTTTTTCATAGGACTATAGATGGCTTTAATTTCTTCATCTGAAAATTGTCTATTCATATCCTTTGACCTCTTATCAAGTGGGAAATGAGTTGAACCAGTTTTTAAACAGGAATCACCGCTATACTGTACAACGCACCCAACTAGTGGCCATCTGGCTATAGCTTGGGGACTTCCATTCCACTCTGAGAGAGATTCAATTGTCAGGAAGTATTTTCCTGACATCGAGCCATAAATTTGTCTCTTTGCAACAGCATATTATTCTATTTCTTTCCTTGAGGACCAAGGAAAGGGAAAGAAATAAGCACTTATATGACACCTACTGTGTGCCAGGCACTGTGCTAAGTGAATTTTACAAATATCTCATTTAATTCTCTTCGAGGTAGGTGCTGTTATCATCCCATTTTACAGATAAGAAAACTGAGGAAACAGGACGATCAAATTAGCCTCAAATTGAGCTGCATTTTGCTTGTCATTAGGACATAAGACCCGATAGGAAAGCAGTCTTGCAGAAAGTAAGTTTAGACCAACATCTTACACCATAATTAAAATAAATTCAAAATAAAAACACAAGATTACACCTTCAAGAATTAGAAGAAAAGTGGTTTGTGTATGTTTTGGAGCTGTGAGATTCTTTGCCAAACCAACAGCGATCCAGGTCATTACAAAAGATACAGCATCTTCATTATATTAAACTGAAAAACTTGTGCACAAGTGGAATCAGGAGAAAATGGAATTAAAAGGAGGAATCGGAAAACAAATTTTTCTGTCACATTTCTTGGAGAAGAGGTTGGTATTCAAGATTATGGACAAGTAACAGAAATGTGTGATCACGTATTTCTCCCATAGTAAGTAAGTGGTCAGCGGATGTGAGGAGAATTCTCAGAAGAAAAAGTGCGAATATTCCCACATGAGAGAATTCACTAACTCGTTAAGAATAAGAGAACGACACAACAATCCTGAGGTCTCACTTCACACCCTGCAAATTGGCAAAGATGGGCCCGGTCGGCATTGGAGGGGTTGTGGAAGCACAGGCTCACTAATATATTAGTGGTAAAGCAGTGAATTAGTGGGACCCTTCGGCAAAGTAAATCGGAATTATGGAAATCGAGTAGCTAAAATATCCATACCCTCTGACCCAGAGATGCCACTGCCTGACCTAAGAAGGTCATTGGCCAAAGGGGAAAAAAAAAAAGACTGTCCTTGGCAGAATATTTATCACTGCACTCTCTGTAGAAGGAGAGAAGTGGAAACAAAGCTGATTGAGGGACGGATGGCCAAATGGTGATAGATGAATATGATGGATCTAGAAGGCTGGGACAACGTGAAGATGCAATGAATTAAAGAGTCAAGAGAAAATACAGACACACAATGACTATACTCCTGGAAATGGGAGAATAATTACCAAACGAGCAAAAAAAGGAATGCTATGGCGTTAAAACGAGCAAGTCTGACCCCAAGTTTGGGACAGAAGAAAACCTGCCCCCCACGCCACGGCAGAGGTGGCAGGCTGCAGGTGCGGAACATTGCTTTCCTTGTCAGATGTTTTTTAATGTTCACTTTTTTTCTCCTTTCTTTCTTTCCTTAAGAGAAATTCTGTGCATCGAAGGACGGCCCTTAGTGAGAAGGCGGTGGAATGTTCCAGGCCATGTCAAGTGTTCCTGATAATGGGGAGCTGAGGACGAGGTGGGTGGGGGAGGGGAGGAGGAGTTCTGTTCTGTACACGGTGGGTCTGGGATGGCCCCTGGGCTGCCAGTTTGAGGTGTCCGGGAGTTTGAGGGCAACTAGAGGCAGGAGCGATCATTTTATTTTGGTCTTACCAAGGGCCAGGAATACAAAGGCAAGGTGGGGAGGCGGGGGGGGGGGGAGGAATCCTTGCCTTCAGTGAGTTTAAGCTCCACTGGGGAGCGAGGAGAGAGGCAGGAACCCATTGCTCCACACGCTCCGCACCCACCCCGACGTCCCGCTCTGGGGCTTGTGCCGACTGCTTCTGAGCCTCAGCTGTTCCGCGGCCGTCACCCAGAATCGGGCAAACCCAAGTGCAAATTTGAGCTCAGACATCTCAGCTGTGCGAGCCAGCGGATCACCTGACCACAATCTGCCTAAAACGATAAAACGGCCCTAACAGCGGCCCCCACCCCGGGGTTGTTGTAAGGAGCCAATGAGAGGGTATTTGGGCAGCTCTTTGCACGGCATCAGGCACATAGTAGGTGCTTCACAAATGCTTCTTTCTCTCCTTCCTTCCTGGCTTTTCCCTTAGCTGTGCCACGCCTCCATGTCCTCCCTCCCATTTCCCTTTCTAGTTCTGGGACCCTGATCAATCCGACTCCGTCCCCTCAATCTCCCCTCGCCCTCCTGGGGTTCTCAGAAGCAAAAGCACCGCCCCTGCCAGACCCACCCACCCCAACCCCACTGGGTGTCTCCGTCTGTTCAGATGGAAGCCCCCTGAAGCCAGGGGCCATCTTTGATTTTCTCTACGTAGCCCTGTTCCTTTCCCAGCACTAGGCGGGCTGGAGACTGTTGAGTCTTTTCATTGGTTCCTTCACATGTGTACGGAGCACAGACTAAAAGGGTCATTTGGGGGCAGTTTCCTGCAGACGCCGCCACTGCCACGTCCGTGGGGGCAGCCTTTGGGCAAAGGGCTCCTCTCCACGCTAGAGATGTGGCCTTTATGGAGCCTTTGAGCCTGGTGTCCAAGAGAGCAGGCAAGGAGAGAGGGCAGGAGCCCCGGGAGGGCCGGGCGCTGGTGGCTGCTCTAGTTCCTCTGGCCCAGCTCGGGGTCCGCGCCAGCTGGGAGGGCCCCAGGAGGTCAGCACTTGGGCGCCTGCCCGTTTGGTGACTGGCCCATTAATAAAGTCTCATGCAAATCCCGTGGGCCCGTCGCCTTCGGTCACGGGAGCTCTGAATGGCCGCCTTGTAATAGGTCACCTCCGAAAGGGCCAGAGAGAAAATGAGAGAAAGTGCCCTCCAGGCGGGTCCTGTGGCACAAGCCCAAGGCCTGTTCCCAGGCTGCCTTTGGCTCCCACCGGCTTCCTCCCTCCCCCACCTCGCCCACTCCCAGCCCCAGTTTGTGGTTTTCTCTTGTTGGGCTACAGAGAAAGGCTCCTCAGCCAAGATGAGGGTAATTGTGTGACTGCGGGCGCTTGCAGAAGTCCCCGTCACCTCAAACCGGGCGCCCTCCAGAACTTCCCGAGTCGCCCCCCCCCCATATCTAGCTTGTGCAGGATCCTGTGGCTGGAGGCTCACCTGCTAAGGCTCTCGGGAAGCCTTCAGGTACCACCTTGGCCGAAGCTCCCTCCCTGGGACCATAGTCATCCTCGGTGCCCCCCCTCCCACCGGACAGCCAAGGCTCTGGGACAAAATGACCCTCCCCTAGGAGGGGGAGCCAGATTCCTTCAGACAGAGCGGGAGCCCTGTGCGGAGTGAGCTCCCCCTCCCGTGGGGTTCCCTTCCCTCACTAGGCAGGACCCAGGGCTCTCCAGGCCTTCGAATCTCCCTCCAGAGCCGGGCACACAGCTGGGCGCACCGTGTCTCTTGTTTCTCATCCACACCTTCTAGCCCCAGGAGAAAGGGTTCCTTCCCTGGCCCCTTATAGTTACCAGGTCCCCCTACAGAGGTGCCGGGCCTGCCGTGCCAGGTCTGCCCAAGGCTGGGGTCCTGAAGAGTGGCTGGGGGGGGGGCTGGGCCGAAGAGGACGCCCCTCCATGCGTCCGAGGTCCCTTCTCTCCGCCCACAAATGCCCTTTCCCAGTCCGCACCTAGTCCGAGTGGAGCCCACGGCTAAAGCTGGCACATGCCCCCCTCAGACGGTTACCAGCCGCCAACAGGTGCCGGCCTTTTTCCTGGCTTCTCCCCCACCCCACCCCCTTTCTCCTGCCCCAAGGCGGCCAAGGAAAGGCTCAAGACCGTGGCCGCTTTCTGCAGAGCCAAGCTGGGAGAAAGGGAAAGCTGAGGGCCTGCAGGGGGCTCCCGCAAGCCGGGCCGCCCCCGGGCCCGAGTGGGGGCGGCTGGAGGGCAGGAGGGCGGAGCCAAGGAGGAGACCAGACCCAAAGAAGTGTTTAAGTCTTTATTATTAATAACGGTGTGGCGGGACTGGAACGGCAGTGCTACAGACGGGCTCAGAAGTCACGGCAACAGATTTGTCTTTTCAAGTAAAGAAAACTCCCCCCAAGCCGGAGCCCGCGTTCCTTTGGCTGGAGAGCCGGCCGCGCGCGGGCCGCTGGGGTGCCCGGGCCGGGCCGAGGGCAGCTCGGGCTGCCATAAATAGGTCATTAAGTTATCAGCGCGTCGAACTTGTGGCTTTTGTACAAACACAGGCTGGCTGCGCGGCCTTCCCGGCACGTTACGCGTCCGAGAAACGATTTCTGAAAGCTCGCACTTTGGGACCAGCTACTCACATCAGGCTTTGTATAAACAACGTCTAGAGAAAACTTAATACATTGCACGGTTGTCAAACGGTTTTGTTTTTTTTTACTGGATTTTTTTCTGAACACTGCCCCGAGGCGGGCTGAGGCTCAGCCGGCGTTGCTACGGCAAAGTACAAAAGCAGGTCGGTCCTTCTGAGGGCTGGCTGGAAGGGGGGCGGTTCCCGCTCGGACAGCTGGCTCCCCCGCTCGAGGGAGGGCTGCCCCCTCCCCCTGCACCTGCCTTCTCCTCCAGGGTGCAGGGAAGTCTGAGTGGAGGCCGTCGGCTCGGCTGCAAGCTGGCGGAGACACAGAGAGAGCGAGGTCAGAGCCCCGGAGTGGGCAGGCGCAGGGGCTGCGGGGCTGACCTCGGCCCGGGCCCAAGCTCACCTTATTTACCGGCTGCGCTTGCTGGGCCTCTGCTCCGAGGGAGGGGCGGCCGAGCGGGCTCGACGGCTGCGGCGGACGCGGCGGGTGCGGCCGGCCGGGCTGTCGCGGCCTGAGCTGCCCGCCGAGCTGTCGGAGCCCGAGCCGTCCGAGCCGTCGGAGCCCGAAGGCTCGGGCTCCGGGCTCCGGCCGCGGGGCATGCCGTGGTCCAGGGGAAAAGGCTTGAAGGCTCTGGGCCTCTTGCGCTTCACAAAGAAAGCTGCGGAGAAACAGGGCAAGCCCATGAGTATCCCACGAAAAGGCGCCCCCCTCCCCGTAGTGGGGGACACGCCCCCTCCCCGCGCCCTCGGGGCCTCGGAGCAGACGCGAGGCTGGGGGGGGGAGGTGAGAACCACGGCCCCCGGCCTTTCTCCTCCTAAACTTGGGCCCCGAGGCAGCTCCCTCTACTGCACGGGCCGCTTTTCCTGGGCTGCCAGCCGGCCCGACGGCTTCGGGGCGTGGGCCCTTTAATCCACCCGGGTGGGGCCACTGGGGCCCCGCCCACCGGCTCCACGGGCCGCTTGCCGGGGCCGGGCGAGGCCGTGCCTCCGCAGCCCCCCCCCTCCCCTCCCCTCCCCTCCCCGCGGCCCCGAGCGGAGCGGGGCGGGCGCCGAGCTCACCTGTGATGAGAGCGTTGCTGGCCGGGGCCCCGGCCCGGGCGGTTGCCAGGATGGTGAAGCCCGAGTCGAGGTCGGCGTCCAGCGGCAGCTCGTCCGTGACGGCCACGACGGGGGCGTCGGCGGCGCCGTCGGGCCCCGGGCCCTCGGCGTCGGGGCCGCAGCCGGGCGCTGGCCGCAGCGGGGGGCAGCCCGCGGCCCGGGAGGCCGCGGGGCGCAGCAGCAGCAGCGGGAAGCGGCTGCGACCGACCTGCACCGTCTCGCGGTAGAAGGCGGGCACCGTGTGGTCGTCCACCTCCTGCCACTGCAGGCGGCCCGGGCCCACGAGCGGCCGGTCGTTCTGGAAGTTGTAGTCCCAGCGGCGCTCGTCCTCGGCACTGATCTCGGCCAGCTTGCCCACCAGCTCGCGGCCCAGCTCCTCGTGGTCCACCGGCCCGAAGAGGGTGCGGCACACGCCCGCGCTGGCCTCCACCGGGAACGCCCGACGGTCGCCCACCAAGTCCATTCCTGCGGGGAGACGGGCCACGGACGGTCAGGCGGCCCCGGGCCGAGAAACGGACGGGACGGGCGCGGAGGGGCGGGGCGGGCCAGGGCAGACCCGACGGGGCGGGGGTGGGGGTGATGGGGGGGTGGGGGGGCCGGAGGAGGCGGCGGCCGGGCCAGCCCCTGCAGGGGGCGGGGAGCTACTCCCGGCCCGCCGGCAGGGCCGCGGGAGAGAGCGCAACGGCGGCCGGCGCTGCCGCCGGCGAGCGGGCGGGCGCCCCAGTCCCGCTGCTCCAAGGGGCTCCCCTCCTCCCGCACCCCGAGCCCTCTCCCCGCTCACTTGTCCGGTCTGCTCCGACGCTGGGGGAGGGGGAGGCTCGAGCCGTCTTTCCGTGGCAGCCGCGGGCGCCGGTCCAGGCGGGCACCGGGCACAGGGAGGCAGCGGCAGCGGCGGCTGCAGAGTCAGCACCAGCAGAAGGGCGGCCGGGGGGGACAGGGACGCCTCCGCGCTGCGCCGCCGCCGCCGCCGCGCCCCTTTATACCTGCGCCGCCCCACCCCCACCCGGCCCCCCCGCAGGGCGCCCGCGCCATTAGCATAATAGTATTTTCTGTTTAGACAACACGACTGCCATTGGTCCCCCCGGGCGTGCGCGGCCCCGCCCCCGCCCGCTCCCCATTGGCCCCCGGAACACACCCCTCCGGGGGGAGCGGGCACCCCGCGGCCTCAGGCGGGGGCCACGGCCCATTGGAAGGCGGGCCGGCCGCGCGCTCCAGCCTGGAAGTGGGGGGGGGGGGCGCGGGGGTAACGTGACACTAGCCCTGCCCCGCCTTCTCGCCCCATCCCCCCTCTCCCCTCCTGGGCCCCGCCCCGCCCCGCCCCTCCCCCCCGAGTCCCGGGCTCTTTGTCTGCAGGCGGGGGCTCGGCCGCGGGGCGCGGGCCCCCGGCCCCCTCCCTTCCCCTCCTTTCCCTCCGCCCCGCTCCGCTGGCGCTTCCCCCTTTCCTTTTAATGCTGCAGAGAGGCTCCTAGAGGCTGCAGGGGGCGGGGGGAGGGGGGAAACCCCTGCCTTCCTCCTCCCTCTCCTCCACCCCTGGCCCAGACGCCTTTGCTGCTGCCAGGGCTTGGAAGTTCGGGGTTCGGGCCCCCTCGGAGGCTGAGAGGGAAAGAAAGACTGAGGTGTCCGGCCTGGGGCTCCCCTGGGGCCTCTGCGGACTCCGGCCTCTGCCTCTGCTCCTGCTGCCTCTACTTCCCTCTCACCTAGAGTTCAATACTTCTGGTGTCTGTCTCTGGGTCTTTGTCTCTGTCTCTCCCTGTGTCTCTCCCCTCTTTTTTGTCTCTCTTTCTATTTCTGTCTCTTGGTATGTGCTTCTCTCTATCTCTGTCTGACCTAAAGTTCTAACACTTGTCCTGTCTTTCTGTTTCTCTGTCTCTGTGTGCTTGTGTCTGTCTCTGACTCCCTCTGTCTCTGTTTCTCTGTCTCTCTGTGTGTGTTTCTGGATCTCTCTCTCTCTCTCTCTGATGCTCTCTGTTTCTCTCTGTGTGTCTGTTTCTGTCTCTGTGTCTCTCTGTCTCTCTGACTGTCTCTATTTCTCTGCCTCTCTCTTTATCTCTCAGTCTGTCTCTGTCTCTGCCTCTCTCCCCATCTTCTTCCCACCTTGTGTTCTGTGTCTTTCTTTGGAGCTCTCCAGCTCACCACTCTCTAGCTCCAGGTGTAGAACCTTCACAGTTCTCATTTCACCCCCACCCTCTCTCATTTCACTCTGGGGGAAACTGAGACCTGGGGGGAGTGACTTATCCAGGACTGCCCAACTAGACAGCTTAGTTCTCCACCAAGCACCCCAGGCTCCGGGTTGCCTTCGGCTTTTGCCTCAGTCTCTGCTCTGGCTCTGGTGTGACGGGGGTCCTGGGCCCCGCTTTCAGCCGGGCCCCTCCCCAGTAGGTGGCTCCGGGAGCCGAGGGACTCCGGAGCTGCGCCTTCATTCCAGTGAGTCCGTGTGCTTGTCCAGCATCACCCCCTCCGGCCCTCCCCGTTGCAGAGAGTGTCCACCCTCCCCAGAATTCTCCAGGCATTGGCGTGACCTGCCTGTGACAAAGCTTTTTAAACTCCGGCTCTTCACCCCCTGTGGGGTCTGGATACTCAACATGGGAGTCGTGAAATTCTGACTTCCTGTCATTCGATGTTTGATTTATGCACCTCTTTTATACACCCAGGCTTGGGTAAAAATTTCTGGGGGAAAAAGCTTGGAGCAGCCCTGCTCCCCAGGCCGAGGGTGCTCCCTTGCCGTCCCTAATTGGCCTTGTAAAGCTGGAGGCCGGCCCCTGCTGCCTCTCTTCTAGATGTCGAGGCCACTGGAGGGGCTGGGGGGAGGGCAAGGTCCCTTTCAGCCCATGAGGAGGAAGCTCAGGGGAGCCCCTACCCCCTTTCAAGGCTTGCCTCCAGATTTCCAGGCGGGTGTCAGGCCAGAGGCTGGAAAACCTGCTGGGCCCTGCCTGGAGGCCCTGGGGATTCAGTCAGAGACCTGGGAGGGCCACACAAGGCCCAGGGCTGGGCTTCACACCTAAGGAGCTCCGACTGCCCAGCCTGTGTCTCTGCACTCTGGCCCCTGCACAAGTCTGAGCCCCCCCAAGGCTGGACGTCCACGAGCCCCCCCCCCTGCCGCCTGTAAGCT
Organism: Sarcophilus harrisii; assembly: GCF_902635505.1. Classification (NCBI taxonomy): domain Eukaryota; kingdom Metazoa; phylum Chordata; class Mammalia; order Dasyuromorphia; family Dasyuridae; genus Sarcophilus; species Sarcophilus harrisii. The sequence continues at coordinate 236,050,701 of NC_045431.1, forward strand.
CCCAGAGTGCGAGAAGTGCCCCCACTGTAGAGCTGCCCCATACAAACGCTCAGAGGCAGAATGGCCGTCCCGTTCAGGCCCCAGACGCTTCATCTCTTTCCTTGCATCCTCATTTTAAAACTAGATCTACACTGAAATCCTGGGAAATCCGGGGTAAGCCCCCCCCCCGCCACCTCCACCACTTTCCCATTAAAGGATGGAAGAAGAGAGACTTTGCCTTCCTCTGCCCACTTCAAGATCTCTTCCTCCCAGTGTAGCCCTTTGGGAATGATGGGGAAACTGGGCCACGCCTGCGCTCCCCAGAGCGCAGGATCAAGAGCCATCCCCGGGGCCTTTGTCAGGCCTAGGAGGTGAGGAAGAGTTTTCAGAGGGCAGGGTGGATGGGCCCAAATTCTCCCCGCGGATCGGCCCCTGCCCCAGGCTGCCCACTGAGCCGGAAGATATCGGGCTGTGGACACCGGGGGAAGGAAGCTGGGCGCTGTGGGCATCCGAAGGGAGACCAGTAATAAGGGCACCTTCTCAAAGAGACCCAAGAGGAGCTGGCCAGCCTGTGGGCATGGCTGTCGGAACGGAGCCCTCAGCCCCGCCATACCCTCTTGAGTCCAGCCCGGCTCACAGATTCTAGCACCTCCATCATCTCTAAATTCACACCCATGTGTGACTCAGTCTCTTATTTATGTCAAAGGTTGGAAAAAATCAGCTACGGAGGTGTCTGACATGAACTGCGGGTGCTATGGGGGATCTTCCCTCAGACTGAAACTTTTGGGGACCAGCTGTTGACTTAGAACAAGCGAGAGGTCAGGACCTGCCAGGGAACTTTCCTTTGGGACAATCAGGGTGCCCGCTTCCGTGGGCGCTCCAGAAGAGGGCCTTGGTCAAGGTTTCCCAAGCCACCAGACTTCTTTCCCAAGCTGAAGGTGGCCAGACCTCCCTCCTCTGAGGCTGGGGCCCAAAAAACAGAAAGGAGTCATTCTTTACAAGAGCTCGCCAGCACCTCAAGCACCGAGTGGGAACTGGGATGCCCACGCAGAGGGGAAGGCTCAGTACCGGTGGGTGCTCAGCAGTCCCTCCAGAGGCTCAGTCCTGCTGAGGAAATCAAGTGGGTCTGGAAATCCTGGAGGAGGAGGACGGGAACTTGGGCACTAGCTGAGTCAGGGGTCTTAGGCCCCCTGTGGCAGAAAAGAGAATTTTGCCTCTTCCCAAAAGGTGAGTTTCTGAATGAAAAGGAAGGAACGTGATGGAGCCGCCCTTGGCCTGTTACTATCCTAGGGGTTTGGCTCGTTAGTTTAGCAAAGGAAAACAGAACAGAGCCCCCCGACTTCTCCTCACCGCCCAGGGCAGCGGGTGGCCTTCACTCTAGCATCCGAGGCTCCCTCCACCCTTGCTGGGGCTCACGTCGGCATCCCCTGCCCCAACCCTTGGCCCGCCCCTCCCAGGGGCACCCCCCTTCCAGTGGGGAAGCCTCAGGTGAATAGGATGGAGCCTCTGGGTGGAAATGTTGATGGAAGAAGGCTGCTTTTGGGTGGAACTGGCTTGGGGCTTAACGAGCTTGCCTTGGCTGAAGTCCACGCATGACCTCCCTGGATATTCCCCCAGGTCAACTCTTCTGCACTATTTTTGGTTTGTCATGTGACCTTGTTAAACAGCACAGGGTCGCTCTGCCCAGCCCGCCCATGTGAGCAGCTGCTCGGGCCGTCTGCCCTTTCACCCCAATTTTGGCCAATTGCGCTCGAGTGCCCTCCTCTCCCAGTTGTCTCAGGTTCCTTCTTTGTAAAATAAGGACGGGGAAGGGATTTTGTGGCTCTAATGTCTTCCACTAAAGTCACAGGAACAACCCACGAAACGCAGAGTGATGGTCCTGTGGCAGCCGTAAGGAGATGCCAAGTTCTGGAGATGGTGCCAAATGTTAGCTGCCCACTCCATAGGCACATGTTCTGCTTGGATAATTTCCACTTGCCTTGGCAAGAGTGCCCTCCAACTTGCAGGAGTGATGATCATCCATCCATCTGTCTGCCCATCCATCCATCCATTCCCCCCCACCCCTCCATTCATCTATTAATATTTTCATTTATGTATCCATCCATCCATCCGTCCATCCATCAGTCTGTCCATCCATCCATTCCCCCCACCCCTGTATTCATCTACTAATCTTTTCATTTATCCATCCATCCATCTATCCGTCCGTCCATCCACCCCTTCATTCATCTATTAATCTTTTCCTTTATCCATCCATCCATCCTTCCACCCCTCCACTCCTCCATTCATCTATTAATCTTTTCATTTATCCATCCATCCATCCGTCCGTCCGTCCATCTGTCCATCCGTCAGTCCATCTATCCACCCCCCCTGCATTCATCTATTAATCTTTCCATTACCCACCGTGCAGCCATCAGTCCTCCCCACATCTGGTCATCCATCCCTCCATGTAGTCGCCTGCCCCGCCATCCGTCCATCCGGCCGTCCATGCAAACACCTCCGTAACACTCCCTCAACCCTGCCCCAACTCTTCCTTACTCTACCCGCAATACCTACGAAAACATCATCCTGCCCCATTTAACCTACCAAAACACCTTCCGTAACCAAACCAAAGTATCCCCCCTTACCACAACAACAACCATGATAAGAAACCCCCCCATCCCAAACTCCAACTCAAAACCCACTACATAACGAAAACACCGCTACCGTAAAACATTGCCCCTCCAAACCCAACTCCCTAAAAGCACGCTACCAAAACAATTCACAAAATCAAAAACCCACAAAACGAAAACCAAAACAAAAACCACCGTAAAAATACAACCACCTCAAAACCCAAAATGCTACCTCCGAAAAACTCCGAAAACAAACAACTCCGTAAAAATTCAAAAACACTTGCCTCTCCAAAACTCAAAACTCCCAAAAACTGCAACCAAAACGCTCCGCACGTAGCCCACCATCCCCACCCCACAATCGCTACCCGACACCGCCCTCTTGAAACCTCAGAGAAGAAACAACGAAAGAGAGCAGGAAAGAAAAGCTGAAGACAGTGACAGAGCCCCGGCCCCACCTGTGGCCACTGGATCCTCTCAGAGGGGCTGCTCCGGTCCCACCCTCACCCCCACCCGCCTAGGAACTTGGATCTGTCAGATCTGTGAAGATACAGAGTCCATCTAGCTCCCAGGGTTATAGATCCAAAACGGGAAGGAAATATAAATCAGCTAACCCCGTTCTCCCATTTTACAGGTGAGGAAACAGGCTCGGGGTGAGAGGAAGTGACTTGCCTAAGGTCACACAGGTAAGTAGCAAAGTGGGGGTTGAAGGCTCCTGGGGGGCTCTCGAAGGCCCTCATAGTTCAGCTGGACTCTCTGGGTCTGGCCTTTTCCAAAAAGGGCAAGAGGGCAGCCCAGTCCAGGGTGGAAAGTGATCCCCAGAGGCCCAGAAGTGCCCAGGTACTTGGGGAGAGCCTGCCCCTTTCCCTTGGCCCGCTGGGCCCTGAGGGAGCAAGCTCTCCCTTTTGTTCCCCAAAGTCCAGGCCCACTAGCCTTGGTCTGGCTTCCTTCTGAGCCCCAGTCAGGGGCATTGGACAGAAAGCTGAGCTTGGACTCAAGAAAACCTGAGCTTCGGATGCTTACGGTGTGACATTTTGCCTGCCTGACTCAGTTTCCTTAACTGTAACATAAGAATAAGAGCAGCAACCTCAGAGGACTGCTGTTGTGAAGATCAGGTAAGATAGTGCTAAAAGCCCCTAGCACACAGTAAGCACTTAATAAATGCTTATTCCTTCCCTCTGCAGCAGCCAGACAGGACGAGGCGAGATCTGAGCAGCGGATATTGGGGGGAGGATGGGAGTCGATCAGATGTGTCTCAGGGCGTGACTTTGCAGCTACGTGAGGAAGAATTAGCGTGACCGTTCCCCCACCCAAGGGTGTCGGGCCACCGGGCGGAGCCTCCTTCCTGAAGCGGGCAGGACGCTGGCAGTTGCTCTCTGCTGAGGGGGAGAGCCCGGCTCCCAGTCTGGCTGTGTGAGCCTGGATGGAGACCTCGCTGAAAGTCAGTGAAGCATCGGGCACCGGTGAGTGCCCACTTAGCCCCAGGCACAGGAGCAACACAGGGAGACAAGGGGAAAAGCCCGTGCCCTGCCCTCCCCAGGCTTTCTCTCTAGTGAGAGCGAGATGGCCACGTGAAGGACTGCTCGGTCCGAGACACATGCACAAAGTAGGCGTGCAGGTGCACTCGGAGTAGAGGAAGAGATGGAGGCGTTAGTCATGGTGGGGGCTGGGAAAGGACTCCTGCAGAGCTGGAGCTGCTTAAAGGAAGCCGGGGAGACTGAGAGCCGGCGGGGAGGGGACCGAGCGTTCCGGACACACTCAGTGTGAAGCTGTGGACGTGGGAGATCCCGGGGCCGTCATGGCAGCGCCGGGAGTTGGGCAGATTGGAGAGGAAGGAAGGAGCCTGGAATTTCAGGCAGAGGACTTTGCGGGCCATTCTGAAGGTAAGGGAGCTCCTGGGGCCCGGGGAGGAGTCACCCTGAATTTGTCACCTCGGCCGAATAAAGATGGATCGGAGAAGAGAAGGATGAGGCAGGGAGCTGAGAAAGGGAAGGGAAGGATGAGGAGCCGAGCCAGGGATAGGGAGAGACAGGGACTCGTGCTCTGAAGGCCCTGATGCCAAAAGCTACCCCAGGACTGGCTCGGGGCAAGGAATGAGGAAGGAACCTGGGAGGACACCAAGGGTTCGAGCCCCGTGCACAATTAGCACCGCAGAAGCCCCCGGGTTTCCTTGTCTAACCTCAATTCCAATTCTCGTCTCCACTTGGATATTTCAAACTAGGGATCCTGTAGGTCTTCAATCCTAGACATCCAGAACTTGACCCATCATCTCCCCCAATAAAACAGTCCCGTTCCTTCTGCCTAGTTCATTGTCCTATTCACGTGCAGGCTCCCAGCATCCTGTTCTCAGCAGGCTGGGTTGGTGTCTGTGACTCCTTGCCCATTCTCACCCCCTCCTCCACTCCCTCTTTGATCCAATGGCCTCGGCCTTCTTGGCATCCTCATGGAGGACAGTCCATTTTCCCATTCTGCTCCCTGGCTGGCCTGCCCCTCTCCCCTCTGCCTCCTCCTCCCTCCCTCCTGGCTTCCCTGGCTTCCTTCCGGTGTCAGCTAAAGCCTCTCCTTCTCCAAGAAGCCTTTCCTCTTCCCCCCCCCCCAATACTAGGGCCTTGCCTCTGAGGCTCTCCTCAGTTTACCCTTTATATACCTTGTTTGCACATAGTTGTTGGCATGTTGTCTCCCTATTAGAACGGAAGCCCCTTGGGATCAGAGACACTTTTGCCTCTTTTTGGTATCCACAGAGCTCTGCACATAGAAGGGACTTAATAAATACTAGTTGACTGACTAGTTGGTGCCCCAGACAACCATCAGAAGGGCGGGCGGGAACTGCTGCGCTTGAGCCACTCTGGGACAGTTGGCTCCAGGTGATGGCAGGTGATCACTTCTTCCAGGCCAGCTCCAGCAGCCCGCCCACCTCGGGGCATGAGGGAGCACCCAGGAGTCCTCTCCAGGTTTCCCGGCAGAGCCCGCTGACTTGGTGCTTGGCAGGTCTGTGAAGTTACTCCTTCTCTTGAGCCAGCCCCAGCCCTCCACCCACCCTCAAGCCAAGCTGTCCTGGGCTGAGAGGTCCTGGGCTGAGAGGGCCCCGGCTGAGAATCCTGGGCTACTTGTCAGCCAGCTCCCATGGGAGCTCTCCCACCCAGGTCCGGGCCCTTGGCCTTGGTTGTCCCAAGGCCTGGGGCCAGAGCTTCACCTCTGCTCTTTGGCCATGAGGGAGAGCATTTAGGCACTTGCTGCTTGCTTTGGGTCAGGGTCTGTATAAGGCTGCAGCCTTGGCTGGCAAGATGAGGCCCTGAAGGGACTGAGCTGTTCTACCTCCAGGGTATACCCCTCTCTCCCCACCCCCTCCAGCAGTGGACATGTGCACTCCCCCCAGGCCCTCAAAGAGATACAATGTATCCTTCAGGGGAAACAATAAACATAAATGTATCCATGTAGTGGGAGGCACAGCGTATTCTCCAGCACCTGGGCTTTCTTGTCTCCTCAGCCCTGGACAGCTGCTCACCCCCCCCCCCATCCCGAAAGCCCCAGGGCCTTCTCCCTCTCTGGGGTCCTGCTTCTTCCTCTGGGAAATGGTGGTCAGAGAAGCTGGTCTCTTGATAAGAGGCTTTCTGAGCAAACTCCACCATGTACAACTATCTTTCTAGCAGCTCTTTTCAGGGTAGCTGAAAATTGGAACTAAGGGGATGACCTCGGCCTCCTGGATATTCCTAAAATAAGCGCCTCCAGCTCTGGGCTTTGGGCACCTTCTCTGACTGCCCCTCCCTCGTTCCTGGAACACTCTCCCTCCTCTGCTCTGACCACTGACCTCCCTGGCTTCCTTTTAAGTACCAACTAAAGTTCTACTGTAGCCTTTGGGAGCCCCTCTTAATTCCAGTGCCTTTTCTCCTGGTTATTTCATGGTCTCTTCTGTAGCTTGTTTCCATCTTTTGCTTCTTGTTTCCCTCCTTAGATTGGAAGGTCTGCGAGAGCAGGGACAGCCTTTTTGCTTTTCTTTGTATCCTCAGCATTTAGTACAACGCCCGGCACAAAGTAGCCGCTTTAGCGTTTGGTTGGTTGTTGTCCTTCTCAACGACGTCACCAAAATGACATCCTTGTGTTGGAGTCAAAGTGCAGCATGTCCAGCTGTGCCTGATCAGACCAATATGGGCTCTGCAGCAGGTCGGGCTGCGGGAACATTGGGGGGTGAGATGTCTCCAGATCTGTGCACCTCGAATTGTGAACAGATTCAGCCATTCTGGAGAGCAATTTGGAACTATGTTCAAAAGGTTATCGAACTGTGCATCCCCTTTGACCCAGCAGTATTTCTACTGGCTTATATCCCAAAGAGATCTTAAAGGAGGGAAAGGGACCCATATGTGCAAGAATGTTTGTGGCAGCCTTTTTTGTAGTGGCCAGAAAGTGGAAACTGAGTGGATCGAATCAGTGGGAGAATGGCTGGATAAACTGTGGTATATGAATGTTATGGAATATTATTGTTCTGTAAGAAATGATGAACAAGCTGATTGTAGAAAGGCCTGGAAAGATTTACACAAACTGATGCTGAGTGAAATGAGCAGAAGCAGGAGATCATTATACACAGCAACAACATGATTATGTGGTGATCAATTCTGAGGGATGTGGCTCTTCTCAACAATGAGATGATTCAGACCAGTTCCAATGATCTTGTGGGCGAAGAGAGCCATCGGCACCCAGAGAAAGGACTGTGGGGACCGAGCATGGATGCGCTCACTTTTTTGTTGTTTGCTTGGATTTTATTTTCTTTCTCATTTTTCCCATTTGATCTGATTCTTCTTATGCAGCAGGATAATTGTATAAATATGAATGCTTATATTGGATTTACATATATTTTTTACCATGTTTAAGCTCTCCTACTTGCCATCTAGGAGAGAAGGTGGAGGGAAAGGGGGAAATTTAATAAAATAAAATAAAATATGCCCTTGTAAAAAAATGCATCTTCTATTCTTTTGAGCTACTGCAATCCTACTTTGCTCATAGAACACAGCACCTTCTTTGATGTGGGCATACCATGCTGCCCAGGCCTGTGCCAGCATCTGCATGTCTCACATCTGATTCCAAAGTTCTCCAGAGAGACCTTGAGTGTGTCTCTGTATTGCTTCTTCTGATCACCTTGTGAGCACTTACCTTGTGTGAGCTTTGGGGGGGGTGGGGAACAAAAAAGGGGGGTATAATTTTAGCATTCAAATAACATGGCCAGTCCATCAGAGTTGTGCTCTCTGCAGTAGAGTTGGGGTACTGGAAGTTTAGTTCGAGAAAGGAGCTCAGTGCCTGGTGTCTCATCCTGCCAGGGGAGCTTCAGAATCCCCTGAGACAATTCACATGGAAACGACTCAGTTTCCTGGTGTGGCGCCGGCAGACTGTCCAGGTTTCACGGCACAGTGGCTCTGTGCCTTCTGTTTGGCAGTCAGTCTAACTCACCCATCTCCCCCACTCTCCTTCAGAGCCACCCAAGCACTGAGCTAGCTCTTGCAGTGAGTGATCAACCCCCTCACTGTGCACATCTCTGGAAGGTTTCCTGCCAAGGAAGTGACATTATCTTCATTCAGATTCTCCATTTACTATAACCGATGGTCCAGTATGTAGATGGTGTGGTGTTGGCTGGTAGAACGTGTGTGTTTTCTTGGTGTTAATTGTTAGGGCAAAATTAGCACAAGCAGCAGAAAGTCATCCACAGTTTGTGTATCTCAGCCTGGGAGGCTGTACTGAGTGCACAGTCTGCAAACAAACACCCCACACCAACTCTGCCTCTACTTTAGTCTTGGCTTGTAGCCTTTTCAAGTTAATCTGCCTGTTGTAGAAGCAGGCTTTGTGGAGGGCGCCCAACGATGCTGCTGAAAACATCACGCTAAAAACCACGGGAGTGAGCACACGGTCTTCCCTCCATTGGTGACTAGAAATCAAAAGAGCATCCTGTCGTCCAGAACCTGGCAAGCATGCCATCATGGAAGTGGCAAACCGCACCGATGACCTGCCCAACCATGGAGGGATGGCTGAGTAATGGTGGCACATGAATAATGCCATGGAATATTACTGCGCCGGAGATGAGGAAATGCATGGTTTCCCAGACTGCTGAGAAGAGCTCCGTGCCCAGACTGAGCAGGTTCTGCCACGTGATGGAATTCTAGGAAGCAGGAAAAATCTGAGAAAGGTGATGGATGCAAGTGGGAGTCCTGAGTCCCGAGGACTGAAGATGGGATCACCCCACCCCCACAGGCACTCCGGAAGGCACCCTGGCCTTGACTTGACTTGACATCACATATTGAGGGATTCTTTCATTTTATTTTTGCTCAATTTGGGGAGCGAGAAATAGTAGAAGGACGGATTAATAAACATAGGCTCGTTACTTGGAAAATAAAGATAGGGAACTATTCGAAATAAAAACAAAACCATTCTGTTGAACTCAGCGAGCTGGATGGTGTAAGTATTATTAATTCCCAGGTAGGTGGCTCATTGAATAGAGCTTTGGGCCTGGAGTCAGAAAGCCCCGGATTTGACTCCGAACTAGCTGTGTGATCCTGGACAAGTTACTCAATCTCTCAACACCTTAATCCAAAGGCCACAACAGCAACAGCAGCGTTTTACAGAGGAGGACTCTGAGACCCAGACAAGTTTGAGGGATCTGTCCAGAGTTACTAAATAGGGAAGCTGCTTTTCAGTTCTTTGATTATTTATTAAGTACCTACTATGTGCCAGGGACTGTGTACCACGTGGAGACAAAAGGCAGCAGCCTCTGTCCATGAGGAGCTGGAGGAGGGGGCCCAAGGCCAGGAAGAGGATCTCCTGAGAGCCAGCGTGGAGAGAGCCCTGGGTCCCCAGGCTTAGAGGACCCCCCAGCAGCCCCATGAGGAAACTCGGCTCAGGAGGCTGGCTCAGAAGTGACCTCTAAAGGTGGCACTGTAAGTTCCAAATTTGACTCCAGGTCTTCCTGATTCTAGCTCTCAGATGTTATCTAAACTCGGCTCCTTCCCAAAGCATGTACCAAATGGCTGCAAGGAGGAGGCAGGTGAATGCCAGGAAGGCCCAAGGATTTAGGAAAGGAGACAGCAGCCCATGAGCCGGGGCTCCAGCCGCTCCGCTGCCTCCCCAGGTCAGAGCCCCTTCCCCACCTTCCATCCTGCTCATCTCGTACACAGAACTTGGGGGCCCTTTGTAAACTTGGGGTGCCAGAGAGCCCCCGGCCCTGATGCCCTTCTCTGCTGAGAAAGCTGTTTCACCTAATCCGAGCCGGGGCATTTCATGGCTCTAACACCCTCCATTCGCTGGAGACTCAAACAGGCGTTTCAGCTGATCCCCACCCCTGGCCCTGCTGCTCCCTGCCACTGACCGTTCGCTGCCTTCCCTTCTAATGGAAGGGGAAGCTCCGGGGGGAGATGCCCCAGTCTGCTCCTGGCGGGGGCAGCTCCCGGATCAGGCCCCGGGACACTCGGGAGAAGGCGGAGCAGGGCCAAGAGCAGGATCCAACCCCAAGGTCCCTGTGACCCCATAGATGAGACAGTCTCCCGGCTCCTTCTCCATTTGATCCAAGATTCAAATTAAGGCTTCCAAGCCTGGCTGCTTCTGCTGCCCCCTAGTGGCGAGGTGTAGGAGATGGTCATCTCAGAAAACCTGTCGGGGAAGGAGCTCGGTCTGCAGGTGGGTCTTTCTTCTTTTTATTTTTTTTATTGTAAAACTTTATATTTTCAACACAATGCAAAACACGGGCCCTTGCACAGCTCGTGTGTCAGATCTTCCCTCCTTCCCCCCACGCCCTCCCCCAGATGGCGACCAATCCAGTACGTGTAAAACACGGTAAAATATGTGTTAAATCCTGTAGGTGTGAACCCAGTTACACAATTCTCCTGCTGCCCGGGAGAGGTCAGATCAAAAAGGAAAGGAAACCAGCGAGAAAACAACACGCAGCGAACAACAACGAGTGAGACGCCGCGTCGGGATCCGCACTCGGCCCCCCCAGGTCTGACTGTCGGCGGCCCTCTCCATCCCCAGGCCACTGGAGCTGCCCTGAATCGCCTCAGTGTGGGAAAGGCCGCGTCCCTCAGACATGCTCGTCGTACATCTTGTTCTGTGTGCCATGACCTCCTGGTCCTGCTCACTTCCCTCAGCATCGGTCCCTGTGAGTCTCCCCAGGACTCTCTGAGACCCTCCTGCTGCTCGTTTCTTACAGACAATGATATTCCATCACATTCATAGACCAGAACTTGCTCAGCCGTTCCCCAGCCACCCCCTCGGCTGCCACTTTCTGGGCTTTCTGGGCTCATTCATTGCCTCCCTGGGGACTCCCCCTGATTCTGCCGCCCGCTGTTCTGGCTCCTCCGAGCTGATTCTGAAGGAATCACTTTGGCCAAAGGCACCCAGAGTGAGGGAGCGGCTTTGGTGGCTCCCGGTGGTCACCCCGGAGCCCCAAGGCTGGAAAATGGCCGCTGGATTGTTCACCACGTGGCGGCACGACCTCTGCAGCCCATTAGCTACATTGGGGAGGAAAACTGGGCAGGGCCTGGATTCGAGCAATGGCTGGGCCTGACTCCATGACTGTGGTCAAGTCATTTGAGCATCTTGAGCTTCAACATCCCCACTGACTCTTCCTCTTCCCTCTGGAGCCCACCTCCCCCCGTGGCCCCGGGCTGCATGCTAGCAGAGTGACCCTGGCCAAATCAAGCTTCCGCACCTCGGCTCCCCCACCCCTTGGGGCTATTGTGAGACAGTGGAGATAAGGCACCTTGTAAACATTTGCTCTCTCAAGAAATGTCGGTTATTGCTTTAATTACTGGCTTCCTTCCAGGCTCTTTCCCGAACATCTGCGGCCAGAGAGAGAGTTCTGTCCTCTCTGGGATCCCAGGAACCCTAGAGATGGGAGAGAGAGTCAAGACCAGCTCTTTTCTGCCCTCCCCCCCAGGAACACCATCCCGTGGGCAGCTGGGCCCTGGGGCCCCAGGCTGAGCAGACAAGGCCTGGCCACATTCTGGCTGTCCCCCCTCCCCATCTAGGAGCCCATTGTCTTCTGGGTGAACTGTGGGCTGAGCATGCTAAGCATCCCCTCCCACCCTCCCACCAAACCAGCCCTAGCACAAAGGTTCCCACTGCATGGCCCCCCCGCATTTGCAATTCTCCTACAAATTATCGCGGCCACCAGCTCCGGAACTCGAGGATTCTGTGGCCGCTGTGGTGCCCGGAACACTTAATGAGGCTCCGGGAAGCCAAGGAAAGGATGGGGACCCCTTGGATGCTTTAAAAATGAGAGATCCCCTGGAGCCCCCAGGGCTGGTGGAGAGACAGCAGGAGGCCACCGAGCCAGGCCCCCTGGTGGTGACTCTGGGCCAGCATTTCATCTCTCAGCCCCTTCTCCCAGCTCTTAGCCCTGCTTGGCAGCGGAGGGATCCACCTGCACTGGTAGAGGGGGTTTGCCCCCAGGGAGTTCCCTCCACCACTGAGCTCCCCACCTTAAAGCCGGATGTCCTGTCCCTGCGTTCCCATGGCACGGTCGTACCTCTCACACACATGTTCGTGTGGTCCCAGAGAGCACCCGGCCTGCAAGGGGCAGCCTAGCGGCCACGCTGACACTTGCCCACTTTTACCGGACTTGGCGGGGTCTGGTTTTGTCCTCCTGTCCGCCCAGTGAGAGGCAAAGCACGGTGGGAAGTCTCAGCAAGCTGAAGATGGCAGCTGCCTTTCTGAGTGGGAGCCCCCTGGGGACCTGCCACCAGCAGAGTCTGTCCTGCCTCTGTCCTCCCTGGGAGCAATGGTCCTATCAGGCAGAGATGCTCAATGCAGAGGAGCCTGGGGCTTTGTGCCGGGTGCTGACCCCTCCTGGCCTGACCTCTGACCCGACTCAGTCTCCCACCTCGGCCCACTAGGGAGAAGAGCCGCCAGCTGAACGTTGCTTTTGGATTCAAAGAAGTCGGGCCACAGCTAGAAAGGACCATGCTCCTGGCCTCGGGCCCAGGCCATCCTGAAGGTTTGGAGGTGAGAGAAGGAGAGGGCCTGGAAGGGAGGAGGGCGAGTCCTCCCCACCCATCTCAAGGGTAACGCACTGGTGAGCCAGCAGCTTGGGCATCATGAAGGCACCATTCACAGGTGGGTTAGCCCCCCCAATCCAGCCCATCCTTTCCATTATGTAAATGAGGAGGGGGAGCAGACCTCCTGGGGGCCAGCCAAGCCCCTCCCCAACCTCGGCCTTATTTCTCCCATTGGCCTCCACAGACTCAGTTGCTACCCTGTGCTGAGGATTCTCAGGCCTGAACATCCAGCCCTAACCTCTCTCCTAACTCTGGAGCAGCACACGGCCTCCTGGCCCCCTCAAAGCCAGGCCAAACTCCCCAGGAGCCGGCAGATCCCCTGCCCCTCCCACAGCCGTTCGCCTCCTCCCGACTTCCCTCTTACGGGGAGGTGAACATCACTGGCCTCCCAGTGGCCCGGGCCGCAGCCTCGGGGGCATCCTAACCCCCTATTCTCTCTCCCACATCCCATCTGTCACCGAGTCCCATAGATTTTACATCGGCCACATCTCCCTTCTGTTGCCCCCCCAGCAGGCCCTTCTCACCTCACCCCTGACCCCTGCAGGAGTTGCCAACAGGTCCTCCTGCCTGTCTCTCCCCATCCCAGGCCTTTCTCCAACACTACCCTCCCACCATAACCTCCCATGGCTCCCTGAAGCTCCCAGGAGCAGACACCAAATGCTCTGTTTGTTCTTCTCAGCCCTTTGTCACCTGCCCCCTCCTCCCTCCCTCCCCACCATGTGCTCTTCAATCAGCCACCCTGATATCCGGGCTCTGTCTCACATGAGGTTTCCCCCGTCCAGACTGTGAGCACTGCCCCCCCCCCTGAATATTGTCCCTCCTTTGCCCTTGGCTTTCCTGCTTCCCTACAGTCCCAGTGACCCCCCTCACTCCCCGGGAAGCCTTTCCCACCCTTGGTCTTCATGCCTTCTCTCAGAGGCTGGCCCCCTCCCCCGATGTCTCTTCCTTCCCATATCTCTGCACATTGTCTCCCTGACCAGACGGGGAGCCCCCCGAAGACAGGGACCATCTCTGCCCTTCTCTGTGGCCTCAGAGCTCAGCATGGGGTCTATTACTTCGGCCGGTCCCTGGCAGAGCAGGAAAGTGCAGTAGCTTGCCGCCGGAGGAAGCATCCCCATCTCTGTGCCCCCCATCGCTGCGCCCCCATCTCTGCGCCCCCATCATTGTGCCCACAAGGTCAAGGGGGTCTGGACCTCTGCACGTTCCCACACCCACCAAGGCAAAGCTCAAACCTGGAATCCCCTCACGCCTGTCCTGGCCACCAGTGGCCTTCTGCCCTGGGCTCACCACTTCTCCCTGAAAGCCTCTTATCTAAAACCCACTATGTGTCAGGGACCGTGCTAAGGGCTTTGCAGTTATTATCTCCTTTGGATTTCACAACACCCCTGGGAGGGAGGAGTTATTCTTATTCCCATTTTACAGTTGGGAAAACTGAGGAAGACCGAAGTCCAGTGGTCACCGCAAGCAAGCATCTGAGACCGGATTCTGCCCCTCAGCAGAAGAGAATGCTTCTTTTTGTCTCTGCAGCTCCGGCACTTTTAAGAGCGTCTAGAGCACGGTAAGTGCTTGCTGACGTTCCAGATCTCAGCTATATAACAAGGGCAATCATCGAAACAATCTGGTGCTGCCTAAGAAAGAGGGCGGTGAATCAGGGGACTAGAATGGGTGCTCGAGACCGAGTGATCCAGTGTCTGATAAACTCAAAGATCCAAGACGGAAACTCATTCTGTGATGAAAATCTGGGAAGCCGTGGGCAAAATCCAGGAGCAGACCAACATCCTCCGTGCTGGGCTGAGGTGAGGTCAGAAAGGGCCCAAAACTTGGCCATAAAGGGGGAGGTCAATAGGAGAGCGATGGATCAGTTCTGCCCATAAGGAAGGATTTAAGGCCAAAGTAGGGCACAATACTGTAACTGGGCTATAAGAAATGGTGGGTGGCGGGGGGCAGGACCGGGGAACACTGCGCGGCAACAGCCGGTTGGAGCCATGAAGAACGACTTAGCTCTTCTCAGACGGACAACATCCGAGACAATCCCCAAGGACTGCACGGACCTCCAGAAAAACGACTGCCCGAGTCCAGCTGGGAACCAAAGCTGACTTGTTCTTTTTCTTTATTTTTTCATGTTGATTTTGTTTTGTTTGTTTGGTCAGTGCTTTTTTTCACAACGTGACTAGCATGGAGTGTGTTTGCATGACTGTACATGTATAAACATTATCCAGTTTCTTGCCTTCTCAGGGAGGGGGAGGAAAGTGAAGGAAGGAGAGAAAATGGAATTCAAATTAAAAAAAAATTTAAAAACCGATGCTTGCTGATCCGTCCATTCAAAGGCTCTTCCTCCCTGAATTTCTGCTTTGAACTTTTCCTGTGTGTGCTCCTTCTGACGTCACATATGCTAGCCCGGGTCAAGCTCTTTGTTCATTGTCTTTTAAGCTGGCATCCAGATGCGGCAGAATAAATGCTTGGGGAAGGGCCTCCGAGGGGAGCCCAAAGGCCTCCAGAATTCAGCATGGCAGTGGAACTGGTCCCCGCATTGTCCAGAAGAAATGAGCTTGGCTAATAGTCCGAGGGCCTCTGCGAAGGCTCTGGAACCAAAGCCCAAATGGGCAGACCTAGACCCTCCTTGGAGGGCCAGCTGTGTGCAATCCTATCAAACAGCCCCCTTCCCTTCTCCCTAATCCAGCATCTCCAAATGCATGTCCTTTGACCCACTGTGGTCTATCTGTTGACCTTTGACCCACAATGGTCTATCTGTTGACCTTTGATCCACTGTGCTCTATCTTTCGACCTTAGACCCACTATGGCCTATCTGTTGACCTTTGACCCAATGTGGTCCATCTGTTGACCTTTGACCCATGGTGGTCTATCTGCTGACCTTTGAGCCACTGTGGTCTAATGGCTCCTTCCCTTGTGCCATTCAATGCCAGTCAATGCCAGGGATATTGCCAGGACCTCTGCCCCTCTAGCAGCCCCCTGCCTCTGCCCTCCTGGGAAGCCAGGGGATGTTGCCTACAGTGACTCAGATACTGCCCCCGAGGAGAGATGAGGGCCCTGAATCTTCTGCCTTTCCATGGGCTCTGCCCCGTGGCGCTGCCCCCCCAGCCCCCCAAGCTGCGGTTCCACCTTCTCGCCTCCCCAAACCCCCGCTACACCCCTTCGTGGTTCGGTCCCTTCAGTCACGCCGGGCTGTCCGTGAGCCCATCCGGGGTTTCCTTGGCAGAGATTCTGGAGCAGTTGGCCATGCTCTTCCCCCACATCTTACAGATAAGGAAACTGAGGCAGACAGTGAAGCGACTCAGACAGACCTTGCCTCGAGACAAAGCAGAGCAGAGGAGGGGTTGCCCCCAGGAAGCCCCCAGCTCTGCCTCCAGCGGCCCCTCGACCCCTCCCCCATGATGCATGACTCCGCCTTCCTGGACCAAGGCTCATCCCTCCCCCACGGGACGCCCCCTCCCATTCCTTCCAGCGTGGAAGCCCCTTCTCCCTGGGGGCCTCCCTCCTCTCTGTCTTGCCTCCAGCCTCCACCCGCTGCTCCCTTTTCGGGTCTAACAGCAGCCCCCCCCAGCCTTGGTTTGGTCCTCACCTGGCTTGGTCCCTCCTCCCCTGCCTCCTGTTTGGGGCCTGGGCCGGGCTGGACAGGACCTGGGCTCTGTGCAGCCCCGGGGCCCCATGCAATAATCCTAGTCAGAGTGCGCAGGCTCTCCCTTAGTCCTCTCAATAACCCTGGGAGTGGGGTTCTAGCAGTATCACTCCCACTTTACAGATGAGCAAACTGAGGATGTCTCACCCAGGGATGCAGCTAAGCTCAGATTGTCCCAACGACCCTACAACACCCCCTAGTGCCTGGGATCATCCGTTCCTTTTGAGCTCCTGGTGAGGCAAGGACCCAGAACCAGAACCAAAGCTTTCTGATCCTAAGGAACAACTAACTCTCCTTGGAGGAGGAGGAGGAACCTAAGGAAGGACTGTCTCTGGGACAGGGCATGAGAGCCGGGGGGCATCTCTGCCTCTCTCCCCCACTGTGACCCAGCACCCGCCTCTGCCCTACAACCTTCCATGGTTCCCAAGTACCTCTAGGATCACCCCCCCCCCAGCTGTCTCTATAGTGCATCTGGGCTCTCAGAGCTCCATCCCTGCCCCTTCTCCACAGCACTCCCGAGTCCTCCCCCAGCACCAGTGGGAGTTCTCACCTAATCTTGGGTGTGAGGGGAGGTTGTGGTGCTCCACCAAGTGCCTTCTCCCTCTTCCATTCCCTTTGTCAGCTCCACATTTTGTGGGATCCTCTCCCTATTAGAATGGAGGCCCTTGGTGAACCAAGCATGGGGCTGCACGGTGCCAGTTCTCCCTAAACGTTGATTTGTCCTCCCTCCCTCCATCCATCCATCGATCCCTCCCTCCATGCATCCGTCCATCCGTCCATCCGTCCCTCCAATCCCTCCATCCTTCTCTTGCTCCATCCATCCGTTCATGCATGCATCCGTACCTCTATCCTTCCATCCCACCCTCCATCCATCCATCCATCTGTGCCTCTATCCCTCCATCCCACCCTCCATCCATCCATCCATCTGTACATCCGTCCCTCCACCCCTCTATCCTTCTCTCGCTCCATCCATCCGTCCATCCATGCATCCGTGCCTCTATCCCTCCATCCCACCCTCCATCCATCCATCCATCTGTACATCCGTCCCTCCACCCCTCTATCCTTCTCTTGCTCCATCCATCCATCCATCTGTGCCTCTATCCCTCCATCCCTCCCTCCCTACATCCATTCATCCATATATCTGTCTGTCCGTCCCTCCATCCTTCTCTTGCTCCATCCATCCATCCATCCATCCATGCATCTGTGCCTCTATCCCTCCATTCCACCCTCCCTCCATCCATCCATCTGTACATCGGTCCATCTGTCTCTCCATCCATCCACCCTCTCTCTATCTAAGCACAAATCATTTTGGCTCTCACTAATTGGCCAACATGGGTCCTGAGCCAAGCCACACTGATCGTGCTTTGGGCTCCAATGGCTCAGATTGTCCCTGTTCTGGCCAGAAACCCCAAGGGGCTCCACCTCCCAGATTCATTTTTTTTAATAGTAAAAGACACCATTTTCTGCCTCTTTGGCTACTTAGTGAGATCTCTTCAAGTTAATGTGTTGTAATGAGCTACTTAGTGAGAACTCTTCAAGTGAAGTTGTTTTGATGATCTACTTACTGAGAACTCTTTAAGTTAGTGTCTCTTAATGAGCTACTAAGTGAGATCTCTTTAAATTAACGTCTTCTAATGAGCTACTAAGTGAGATCTCACCAAGTGAAGGTGTTTTGATGAGCTACTAAGTGAGATCTCTTTAAATTAACGTCTTCTAATGAGCTACTAAGTGAGATCTCACCAAGTGAAGGTGTTTTGATGAGCTACTAAGTGAGATCTCACCAAGTGAAGGTATTTTGATGAGCTACTAAGTGAGATCTCTTAAAGTTAAGGTGTTTTGATTTGAGTTTGATGAGTTACTTAGTGAGATCCCTTTAAGTTAATGTCTTTTGATGAGCTACTAAGCGAGATCTGATCTCTTGTCTGGGCCTAGGAAAGCAAGGGGATAAGGGGGCTGCACCATGCCGTTGCCACTCTAGCCAGGAACTACAGCACGAGAGGAGCTGGGGAAGGTGCCGGGGAAGGAGCCGGGGAGCTTGTCTTCTAGAGCCAGAGGCTCTGACAGACCTCCAGCTCCTGAGGTGGCAGCAGAGGCAGGGGGGACCCCGAATTGTGGACACTGCCAATGGAGAACCTCATTCCACTAGGGAGCGGGAAGGGGGAATGATCTCCACTGTCCTGCTTTTCCTCGCTCATATTTCTTGATTCCCTTCAGCCAAGGATACCCGGGTTCGGGTACTGTCTCTGGCCCATCTATTCTCACTGTGGGACCCTGGGCAAGCCCTGCATCCTCTGGGCATTCTAGACATTTATGAACATGTCACTTCCAGAGAGGGCGCCGCCTGCCTTTGCAGAAGGACTTTTCCCACCTGGGAGTTCTCTACTCCAATGAGATCCCAGGTGCGGCCCCTCCCTTTTCAGCTGCAAAGTTGGGGTACCCTCTCGGAACCCCTGAATGTCATGAACTTAGAGGTGTCCTCACAGAGTGTGGAGACTAATTTTTATGTTCTAGAATTTGGAGCGATATTCCCTTTCGGCCCCTAGATTAATTCTGGGCGAGGTGGGGGAACGCTGAACCAAACTGCTGAGCGCCATTGCCCAAACCCCTGACGGGAGCAGCTGGGGCTCTGCCAGCTCTGTGCCATCTGGTGGTCAGTTAGGGCACAGCAGCAGCTTAGGAAGCACGAGCCAGAGTGACCAGCAAGGCTTCTCCGGGGTCAAATAGCCCTCCACCTGGTGGTCACTTAGGATACTGCACCCACCCGGTGCCTGACTGACTTGAGTGTTCCCGCTGCCCACGTAAGCCAAGGGTCCCAACCGCACACCGCCCAGTGCACCAGGTTCAGATCTGACGCGTGGTTGGCTTTTTGAACTTTGAGGTTGTTCCAGCAGTGCTCCCTCTCCCCCAGTAACTGAGCCACCTGGGCTCCCACTTGCTTAAGTCATTGAGATCCTGGACCACTTTTGCCCTCTTTTGCCACCTCAGCCCCTTTGAAGAACCCGCTCTCGCTTTGTCCATTCCTCTTTGGGGCGGAGTTTAGAGCACAGTCCTTCAGCCATAGGTTTAGAACTGGAAATGACCCCAGAGCTCAAACCCCTTATTTTACAGATGAGGAAACTGAGGCCCAGGAGAAGTAACTAGCTATATTCCCCAGTGGTAGTAAGCAACAGACGGAGGATTCAAACTCAGGTCCTCTGGAGGGACCCCGGAAACCGAAGCCAGACCCTTGCACAGAGAAAAAAAGGGGAAGAGCAGGGAGGTAAACAGCTCGTCTGCCTCACACAGATGAGTGGTAGAGAAAGACCTGGGACTCCTGATTTCCAGGCGGTCGCCATCTTCCACCAGGTATTTAGAAAGCCTCCAAGTCCAGCTCCAGCAGGCATGAATTTTCCCCAAAGGAGCCAAAGGGGGGCAGGATGCCCCCCCTCCTCACCGGCTCTTTTCATTCGGTTACTGGGACACTGAGCTCCCCCACCCTCCTTCTCCTACTGCAAAGTCTTGGTTTCCAACCCCAAATCTGTCACCGGTGCCTTCCCTGTACAACTCCAAGTAAGTAGGCCACTGAGCTCCCCATCATCTTCCTGCTGCAAAGACTCTGTTCCAAATCCCAGTTCTGCTGCTGGTGCCTTCCCTGCGTAATCCCTCCTGAGCAATCTCCACTCTCGGGGCCTCAGTTCCCTTATCTGTAAAAAGGACCTGGATTCAGGGACCCTGTGATCCCTTGCAGTAGGACATTGGCAAGAGCAGCAGAGCCCGCATGGCGTGCCAGAGTTAGAGGTGCCCCCTCCGAATGCGGCTGCAGTGAGTGTCAGGGAGGAAGTCTGCAGTGGGGACGACGGGCGCAGGGGAACGAGTTTTCTGTTTTAGTTTTTCTTTTTGGCTCTGGAACATTTAAGGGAGAAGAGCGAGCCACCTAAAGTCACCATGAGGACAGTCCCCAGCTTGTCTTTGGTCCCCCTGGTTTTGTTATTCTCAGCATTCCCAGCTGCCTCAGCTCTATTTCCCCTCCCTTTCTGGGAAGATGGCCAATGTCTGGACAGCCATCCGTGGTCTCAGGGCTCCCCCTTCTGACCAAAACTGGGACTTCCAGGTCTAAGGGAATTTTTGCTTTTCCAGTGAGGGAGCCAAGAGGAGAGCCCCAAGTGGGAGGAGTTAAGGCAGAGTTAAGGTAGAAGGAGCTGTGGACGAATTAAAAAATGAAATCCCTCAAAGGACCATCTCTATACAGGAGCATCCAAGAACTGGCTCCCCTGTAAGTTTTATTGCAAATTTCCAGGTAGATCTGTCAAGGACGCCACGAGGTGGCAACGGCCCCAGCCAGGAATGAGTCCCCCTTCTGCCACTTTGCAGAATAGTGAGGTGGGACTAAAGTGGTCGTTTTTCTTGTTCAGTCGCATTCGACTCTTTGTGAGCCCTTGGGAGTCTCCTTGGCAAAGATACTAGGGTGGTTTGCCATTTCCTTCTCCAGTGTAAAGGGGTAGCTCAATGCTATTTTGATGTCTTCCACTTTGATTATTAGTGAGGTTGAGCTCTTTGGGAGTCATTATTAGCAATACTTTCTCTTTGGAAAATGATCTGTTCACATCCTCTGACTAGGATATGATTAAGAGTTTTTTGGTAAATTTTTAACAATTGACCAGGTAGTTCGTTTTTCACATAGATGGGTTTATCTTTACCTACATTTATAACCCAATCTTCTCACTACATCCCCCAAACTAGCCATGTCTATATACATACACATACACACACACACAGGCCATGTCCACAAATGTAGGTCTTCTTTCTGAATCATTCTTAGCAGGAGGTAAGGGACAGATCAAATCTTCAGGGACATGTCTGGACTCTATTTATGGTGTGGATCAGAGTCCTAAAATCGGTTAAGATTATTTTTCTCTAGAAAGTTGTTTTTTCCAAAACTAATGCAGACAAGATTAGGAGGGAAGCAATAAACTGGGAAAACATTTTTACAGTCAAAGGTTCTGATAAAGGCCTCATTTCCAAAATATAGAGAGAATTGACTCTAATGTGTAAGAAATCAAGCCATTCTCCAACTGATAAATGGTCAAAGGATATGAACAGACAATTCTCAGATGATGAAATTGAAACAATTTCCACTCATATGAAAGTGTTCCAAATCACCATTGATCAGAGAAATGCAAATTAACACAACTCTGAGATACCACTACACACCTGTCAGATTGGCTAGAATGACAGGAACAAATAATGATGAATGCTGGAGGGGATGTGGGAAAACAGGGACACTGATACATTGTTGGTGGAATTGTGAATACATCCAGCCATTCTGGAGAGCGATTTGGAACTATGCCCAAAAAGTTATCAAACTGTGCATACCCTTTGATCCAGCAGTGTTACTACTGGGCTTATATCCCAAAGAGATTATAAAGAAGGGAAAGGGTCCTGTATGTGCACAAATGTTGGTGGCAGCCCTCTTTGTAGTGGCTAAAAACTGGAAACTGAATGGATGTCCATCAGTTGGAGAATGGCTGAATAAATTGTGGTATATGAATATTATGGAATATTACTGTTCTGTAAGAAATGACCAACAGGATGATTTCAGAAAGGCCTGGAGAGACTTACACGAACTGATGCTGAGTGAAGTGAGCAGGACCAGAAATCATGTACTTCAACAACAATACTATATGATGACCAGTTCTGATGGACCTGGCCATCCTCAGCAATGAGATCAACCAAATCAGTTCCAATAGAGCAGGAATGAACTGAACCAGCTACACCCATGGAAAGAATTCTGGGAGATGACTAGGAAGCACTATATAGAATTCCCAGTCCCTCTGTTTTTGTCCGCCTGCATTTTGGATTTCCTTCACAGGCTAATTGCACACTATTTCAGAGTCAGATTCTTTTTGTACAGCAAAATAACTGTATGGACGTGTACACATATATTGTATTTAATCTATACCTTAACATATTTGACATATATTGGTCAACCTGCCATCAGGGGGAGGGGGTGGGGGAAAGGAGGGAAAAAGTTGGAACAAAAGGATTTGCAACTGTCAATGCTGAAAAATTACCCATGCATTTATCTTGTAAATAAAAAGCTATGATAAAAAATATATATAAAAAAAAAGAAAGTTGTTTTTCACATTGTTTTTCTCGGTCATTGTATAAATTGTTCTCCCAGTTCTACCAACATCCCTCTCCATCAAATGCAAAGACATCTTTCCAGTTTGGGTTGAAACAGTTCATTTTGTCACTTCTTATAATATAATAATATTCCATTATATTTGTGTAGCATATTTTGTTGCTCCATTCCCCGGAGCCCCTTGCTTCCCAAATTTGAGTTATTATGAAAAGAGTTGAAATAAATATTCCTGTACATGTGGCTCCTTTTCTTTTTTCTTTAATCTCTAGGGTTTAAACCCAGTCAGAACCTTTCCCTTCCCCACCCCACTCCCCGTAAACCTAGTAATGGGCCAGTTGGGGCAAAATGTATGCAAAGTTGAGTGACTTTAAAGGTAGAGTTCCAAATCAGTTTCCAAAAATGATTGGACTGATTACAGCAGCAGTGCAGAAATGTGTCCGTTTTCCATAATCCTGCCAGAATTTGTTGTTTTCCTGTTCTGTTATTTTTGCCAATTTGATGAGTTGGTTTAATTCCCTAATTTTTATATGGGCATCTAGGTGATGCAGTAAACATCAAGAATATCTGAGTTCAAATATGGCCTCAGATATTTACTAGCTATGTGACCCTGGCAGAGTCACTTAACCCCATTCACCTCAGTTGACTTATCAGTAAAATGGGAATAATAACAGCACCTACCTCCCAGGACTCTTGTGAGAATCAAATAAATAATATTTGTAAAGTGCTTTATGAACCCTAAACCTTATAGAAATTTGAGATTTTCTTAACACATTGTTGATTGCCTAATACATTTTAGCTCTCATGTTTTCATTTGGCATAAGAATTAGGACAGAACCTTGACTCATGATTGTATTGGCACAGAATCTCCTGGGATGAGGAAACTCAGCTCAGAGCCTTCTCTGCAGTTCCAAGTCTTTGAGAGGGAATGCTGGGGGTGGGGGCAACTTCAGGGACCCCAGAGTTCAAATAGGGCAAAGACAAGACCTGAACTCATGTCTCCTGGGTCCTAAGGCTGAGCTCTCTACCCAGTAGGACAGATGGAGCAGAGTTTTTGAATCTCTTTTTTTCTTTGTAATTTACTTATTACATGGTACATAAATGTTAATATTTTTGTAGAATTGGGTACATCCATCTTGTCCTTAGTAATTTTTCCTAATTGTTCAAGGGGGAGATGTCTCTCTTCCATAATTAAGCTAAGTATATAATTCCTTTTTCTCCCATCCTTTTGTATTTCTCCTATATTTGTTTTCATCTAACTGTAATTCTCGGAGTCATATAATGTAAAAAAGTGAGTCAAAATCCAATCAAGGAGACTAAAAGTTGGTTTTCTGAAGTCCAAGAAAGTTAATGAGCTATTATTAAATTTAAT
Source organism: Sarcophilus harrisii (assembly GCF_902635505.1). Taxonomy (NCBI): domain Eukaryota; kingdom Metazoa; phylum Chordata; class Mammalia; order Dasyuromorphia; family Dasyuridae; genus Sarcophilus; species Sarcophilus harrisii. The sequence goes on from NC_045431.1 coordinate 236,074,444, forward strand.
ATACAAAAGAAAGGAGAAAATTAGCGAAATTACCAGTAGGAGAGGAGAGATAGCAATCAGTGCACAAGACATCAGGAACATCATGTTAAAAACACATTCGTGCATTCACATACACACACATGCTGCACATGCAGTCTGGCAAATGTGAGGCATTAAAGCACACAGATATTATCTTCAAACATACAAATTAGCTGAAGCCACTTAAGAGAAAGTTAATAATTTAAATAGGCCAATCGTAAAGGAAGAAATAAGCCATAGCATGAGAGAATTATCCAGCTAAAAATAAACAAACAAACCCCAAACCTGACCCACGTGTCAGAGAAATTCTTTCCAATTTTCCTAGAACAAATCAATCTTCTCATTGTTTCATGGAATACTGATCAACACAGAGAAAGATGGCCCATTGCCCAAAACCTCTTAAGAAGCATATGTGATATTAATCTTAAAACCTGGCAAAGATAACACTAAAAAAGAAAAAGTACAGACCAAGATGAGTGATTTAATTAAGATGAGCTTAATGGTGGATAAGCATTAAGGAGATACTGGAAGCCTAGAAAATCATATATGAGATTCCCTAAGATCACAGAGCTAAGTGTCAGAGGCTAAATTTGAATCCTGACCTGCCCTGACTCCAGGCCCAGTTCTAGCTATTACTCCACACTGCCTCAATGATGAAAACAATGCAAAAGTGACAAATAAAATATTGGCTAACAGAATATAGTGGGAATTTAAACAATTTCCATCCTGACCAAGCAGGACTTTACCAGGTTTGTAGATTGCAACCCTTTGGCTATTCAGTCCTTAGCTTCAATAATGACCAGATTTGAGCCTTTCTTGGCTCAAAACCAGAAAAATATAAACTTCCTCTTCCTCCTTTCCAGGAGAATGTAAGTTCCCTTTTTGTCTTTGGCTCTCTGGCATCTAGTGTTGTTCCCGGTACATCATAGGTGCTTAATAAATGTTGGTTGAATGTGTAAGAGGGAGGTTGAAAACACAGCACCTCCTTTTAGCCTGAATCCTTAACTAGGTGAAAGTATGTCTCAGCCAATCGAGACATTCAGTTGAATGTGAAAACCATGGGATAAAGTGAAGCAGTGCCAGGTGAGATCTGTTCCATAGTCTAGAGGATTTTGTTACCTCCTCTTTGTTTTATATCAAAGCCTCACCTTACTAGAATGGGGAGTTTTTCCAGAAATTTGAGCTTGTTGCCTTCCAATATACCAGGTGGAGCCAAGGACCGACTGGTCTTGTGAATCTCTAGCAGGGGTCCTCAAACTACGGCCAGCAGGCCAGATGCGGCAGCTGAGGACGATTATCCCCCTCCCCCAGGTCTATGAAGTTTCTTTATTTAAAGGCCCACAAAACAAAGGTTTTGTTTTTACTATAGTCCGGCCCTCCAACAGTCTGAGGGACAGTTAACTGGCCCCCTATTTAAAAAGTTTGAGGACCCCTGCTCTACAGAGTCCAGCAAGGACATTACACAATATTAAAGGGACCCTTTTTGAACCCACCACGGATGGGGAAAGAGAACTTGCAGCAACTGGGAGGCGGGAGCTACCCCCTTACCACGTGTGCTTCTTTAACTTGGGCCACTTTCCCCCTGGACTGTCTATGTCCTTGTGGGAAAGGATGTCACAGACCTTTGGGTTGTTATGTGCCAAGTATTCATAACTAATCTTTGTAAATACCCTAAAAGCTACCTAAAATTGGCTGGTTAAAGTGATTCCCTAGTGGTAATCTTGGAGGAAACCCACCTGCAGGGGCTGGAGCCAATAGCAGTAGAGAATCACCCCTGATCCTTCAGGGGAACCCCTAGAACTTTGAAAAGCTCGATCAGAGCTTCAGAGCTTCCACTGGCTATAAATTGTGTAAGAAAAATCATCAAGAAGAAATCCAATTTATAATAAGACAAAACACATGAAATATTGAGGGATGGACCTAACAAGAAATGAAGGATCTATAAGGGCATCCATAAAACTGTAATGACTGAAACAAAGAGCCCAAATGATTGGAGCCCAGATTCAGTGTCCATGGTCGGTTCATACCAATGTAGCCAAAATGGTGACACTCCCCTGTTACTTTGTAGATTCAGGGAAATGCTCGTCCCACATCATTTGCAGTGAAATCCCAGTGAGTGAGAAGGACAGAGGAACGAGTCCTTCCCTCCCCTTCCCCATTTAGTGCTGGTTGGTCACAAAGTCCCATGTCAGGACAGAGTAACCAGGACATAGGTTCATATCCTGCCTCAGACACGAGCTGGGTCACCCTGGCAAGGTTGGCCAGCCCCTCTGAACCTGAAATAGGACCGTGCTTCACAAGCTTGTTTCAGGGACAAAAGACAGCAATCTCGGCACGGGAGGCCATTGGGCCAAGGGTCCAAGCATACTCCTTGCGGCTTACTCAGGCTCTGTCCTTTCGGGAAAGGCAGAAAAGCTCAATGGGAAGAAGGCTGGACTTGCAGTGGGGGCCCCTGGGTTCAGATTCTGCACCTGCCTCTTGGTGCTTCACTTATTCAACTGTAAAATGGGAAGGGACCAGAGGACTTCAAAGGTACCTTCCAGTCCTATATCTCTGAGGCTCTACTCCTTGGTTTTTATCTTCATTTATCTTCAACAAAATATATAAAAACACACCTTTGAAAGTCTTGCAGCAGGTAGCAGCCAAGTCTTGCTCCCTATGACTTTTTCAGATTCTTACAGAATGTCCTACATTGCATAGTCCTGATTATTTTAGAATTTTATATTTCGTGTTTTGCTCATTAGGAGCTTTGGGGGCAGGAGTGAGGGCCGTTGCTAGTGTGAGGACTTAGTAAATGAATATAAAAGAATATTCAGTCTTCAAGTGCCCAAGGATTCATAGTGCATTTTGTTATTGTTGAAGGGCTTCATGGAACAAAAGCCATCAGCCTCTGCTGCAGAGGCTGCCCCCTTCTCCACTGTGTCACCTCCCCCATGAAGCCTTCTCTGAATCCCTCTGCTTGTGGTCACTCTCCCTCCACCCCTCCAGCCTTGGTCTTGTATTTGCTCGTTTATGAATTCAGTCAGTCTCTGCAAGGGGATAAAAACCTTAATTAAGGCCCCAACTGTGTCACAGAATCACAAGCTCTAGATTGGAAGGAGAGGGAGGGGCCTGAAGTCCTGCCTGTGGTCGCTAAGTGAACATCCAGCCTGATCCAGAACTCGTGGTGGCCCCGAGACAGTCCCCGTGCCCAGACTCAAGCTGCCTCTGCCCCCTGTGCTTTCTTGCCCGCTCTGCCCTCTCCAGCTAAACAGAATAAAGGTAACCCTCGCTGCCTCCCCGTCTCCTCAGAGTTCCTGCAATGCGGTCCCTTCTGGCCTAATGTCCAGCCCTCAGCTCGGGACGCTCCTTAGTGGCTCAGTGTGCTCTCCAGGCCCTATTGACCAGTTCCCCTGCCACGAACGGGGACAAAGGGATAGTCACTCCGCCCTTCCTGGAAGCTCACCTAGGGTCCAGCCCTACGACCTGGGCTCTTTAAATCTGCAAGGAACAGGATTGGGAAGGGTTCACCTGCCGTGGAGGCACCCACATGGAACACCCCAAGGACCTGCTCCTGAGCAAAGCCCCAGGGGACGGCAGCCCTGAAACAGCCAGTCTGGGATACTCACTCTCTTTTGCACACGGTCCAGAGAGAATGTAGGTTTTGTTTGCAGGGAGATGGGCGAGTAGACAAGGGTCTCCTTCCCCACCATCGCCCCTTTTAGGCCGTGCGGACCCAAATCCTTCTCAAGCCTTTTCAGTTCTAGGCACAGAGAGCGAAGTCCCCCCTGGACCAGCCCCAGGAGGCTTGGAAGCCGGACTGCAGGCTAGCCCGACAGGGAAGGCCTGAGAAGCCAGGGCAGGGGCGCCCCCGGAATCAGAACCAGGGGAAGACACGCTCTAAGGACCCGAACCAAGCTCTGAGCCTGCTCTGCTTCCTTCCTCAGAGACCCAGGTGGTGCAGTGAGGCGCAGGGAGGGACTTCCCCCAGTGTGAGGGGAAATTGTCTGTATGCTTCTTTCTAAGGCATCTTCAAAGTAAAGAGTCACCTGGTAAACCCTAACCTGCTAAGTGTTTAAATGGAAGTGGAGTGTGGAAAGCCCCTAATGTGGGAAGCCCCCCTAAGGTGTTAGGGAGGGGTGCAAGGCCTTCAGACTGAAGGGAGGGGCAGGGTAACCACAGTTACATGAGTGTGAGGCTTGTCCTCTTAGCTTCAGCCCAACACCCAGCCTGCCGATTACTTTTTGTATGCGGACCCTGCCATCCAACTTGTTGGCTCCCCTTCCAACCTTTAATCTTCTTTATTATTCCAGACTTTCTTCCAAGTGACTGATAAAAATGTCAGACATCAAAGGGCCAAGCACAAATCCAGAGAAACTCCCCCAGAGACTTCCTTCCAAGGCACTTTTGATCCGTTAATGACTGTCCTTTGGGCCGGTCTTTCAGCCCACTTCACAGAATTGTTGTCACTAGTATGGATCCCCCCCCCCCCCCAGAGAAGCTTCCATCTCTAGGAACTCTAGTGGACGATTTAGCAGCAGGTTCATTGTCACGGCCTTTCAAGAATTCCTGATGAAAAGAGCAGAGCTGCAAAGAAAGGGTTACTTTCAAATACAAAACACAAGAGAATCATTTTTTAAAAGGAAAATGGAAAGAGAAATCGTTAAGGAATCAATAAAGTTAAACTGTTTACATTCCTACATGGGAAAATGATACTTGTTAAGTCCTGAGAACTTGATCAATATTAGGAAAGTTGAAAGGAATAGAGAGTATAGGTGTAAGCTGACAGTGATATGATAATATTCCAAAAATATATAAAATAAGGAGTTAGAAAGAGGGATGTAAGGAGAATGGGAGAAAGGTTGAATGGGGTAAATTATCTCACAAAAAAGAGGCATGAAGGAACTTTCACAGTGGAAGGAAAGATGAAGGATGCTGGCCAATTCTTGACTCTTACTCTCATTGAAATTGGCTCAGAGATAATAACTTACATCCTCAGTTGAGTAAGGCAATCTCTCTTGCCCTATGGGGAAATAAAGAGATGGGTAGGGACTGGTGGTAGGGAACTGATAGAAGGGAGGGAAGATTAGGAAAGGTAGCGGTCAGAAGCAAAATACTTTTGAGGGAAGACAGGTTGAAAGGAGAGAGAAGGATAAGTGGAGGAAAATAGAATGGAGGGAAATCCATACTCATCATAACTATGAATGTGAATGGGGATGAATTCACCCATAAAATGGAAGCAGACAGCAGAGCGGATTAAAAACCAGAATATGTTATTTACTAGAAACACATTTGAAGCAGAAAGACACATACAGAATAAAGGTAGAGAGGGCTGGAACTAAATGTATTATTCTTCAGCTGAAGTTAAAAAAAAAAAAAAAAAAAGTCGGAGTAGCAATGATGACCTCAAAACAAGCAAAAGAAAAACTAGGCCTAATTAAAAGAGCTAATTAAGGAAACTATTTTGCTAAACAGTACCATAGACAATAAAGTCATATCAGATTTTACAGCAAGTTTCTCTGATGGAGGCTTTATTTCTCAAGTATGTATTTAGTGGAGAACTTAGTCAAATTTATAAAAATAAGAGCGATTCCCCAGTGGATAAATGGTAGAGGAAATGAACAGTTTGCAGGCAGTTTTTATTTTTTTAAGCTTTTTATTTTCAAAATGTACACAGAGAGAGTTTTCAACATTCACCCTTGCAAAACCTTGCAGTCCAAAATTTTCTTCTCCCTCCCTCGCCCCCACTCTCTCTCCTAGATGGCAAGTAATCCAAAATAGGTCAAACAGGTGCAATTCTTTTATGCATATTTATCATGCTACACAAGAAAAATCAGATCAAAAAGGAAAAAATGAGAAAGAAAATAAAATGTGAGCAAACAGCAACAAAAAAGTGTAAATACTATATTGTGATCCCCCTCAGTCCCCACAGTTCTGGGCTGCAGGCGGCTCTCTCCATCACAAGACCATTAGAAGTGGTCAGGCAATTTTTAGAAGAAGAAATCAAAACTATTAATAGTCACATGAAAAAAATGCTTTGAAATCACTGTTGGTTAGAGAAGGGCAAATTAAAAATAATTCTAAGGTATCACCATGCCTATCAGAAATGACAAATGCTAGAGGGGATGGGAGAAAATAAGGATACTGAGGGGAAAATGATGCATTGTTGGTGGAGTTGTGAACTAATCCAATGAAGAACCGATCCAAACATTCTGAAGAACAATTTGGAAGTGGGCCCAAAAGGCCCTTTGACCCAGCAATAACGCTACTGGGAATGTATCCCAAAGGTCAAAGGAAAAGGAAAAGGACCCATATGGGCAAAAATATTAGTAGCAGCTCTTTTATGGTGGCAGAATTAGAAACTGAGGGAATGGCCATCCACTGGGGAATGGCTGAACATGATTGTGAGGGAATACGAAGTTCTGAGAAATGATGAGGGGGATCGTTTGACTAGAAAATGGCAAGACCTTGAAACTGATGCAAAGTGAAGCATGAAGAGTGGAGAGATATAGCAACGGCAGCGTTGTAATGCTGATCCTCGGGGAAAGGAAGATTATCTGTTACTCTTACCAATATAATGATCCAAAACCATTCCCGGGCTGCCCACCTGCAGGGAAGTAGAATTTTCTGACTTTCTTTATTCTTCTTGCTTTTTTTGGAAATGTGATTCATATGGATTTTGCATGATTGTACAGAATCATTGATATCATATATAGAATCATGAATATCTCAGGGAGGGGGGGAGTGTGAGGAAGGGACTGAATTTGGAAACCCGAAATCTGAAAAAAATGCTAGAACATAAAATAAAACCGCTTTTTCCTTAAAGAGGCTGCTTGGACGATGATTTCAGAAAGGCCCGGAGAGACTGACAGGAACTGATGCTGGGGGAAATGAGCAGGGCCAGGAGATCCTTATACACTTCGACAACGAGACTATATGATGACCAATTCTGATGGACGTGGCCCTTCAACAATGAGATGAACCAAATCAGCTCCAATGGAGCAGTAATGAACTGAACCAGCTACGCCCAGAGAAAGAACTCTGGGAAATGACTAGGAACCACTACATAGAATTCCCGATCCCTCTATGTTTGTCCGCCTGCATTTTGGATTTCCTTCGCAGGCTAATTGTACACTATTTCAGAATCCGATTCTTTCTGTGCAGCAAAATAACTGTTTGGACACGTATACGTATATTGTATTTGACTTCGACTTTAACATATTTAACATGTATTGGTCAACCTGCTATCTGGGGGAGGGGATGGGGGGAAGGAGGGAAAAGTTGGCACAAAAGGTTTGGCAATGGTCAATGCCGTAAAGTTACCCAGGCATAGAACTTATAAATAAAAAGCTATAATAAAAAATACATAAAAATAAAGAGGCAGCTTGGATTCCTGCAAATGTGACCAATGTCCATCCTGGAAGCTTCAGGCGTGGGAGCCCAGGGCAGTGGTGGTCACCGGAGGCCGCAGGGTCAGCCGAAGCCCCCAGCTGACTGCTGGGCCTCAAAGCGGTTTCTTACTCAGTCGAGGAGCTTACTTTCATTTTCTTTCTGAAGCAATTGGGCTTAAGTGACCCAGCTAGGCAGTGTTAAGTGTCTGAGGCCAGATTTGAACTCGGACCTTCAGGACTTCAGGGCTGGTGCTCTATCCACTGTATCCCCTTCGCTGCCCCGATGAGTTTACTTTTGAATTAATGCACACTGGCCGCCCCATTGAAAGGAAATGATAATAAATGATTCCAGAGTGAGCACTCATTAAGCACCTTCTGTGTGCCCCCTTCCGTCTCTGTATCCTCCCTGGGCACAATGACAGCACAGTGTAAACACATCCACTGGAAATGCCCTGGAGCCGAACCGGATTGAACTGGAGCTCCAAGGACGCCGGGGCCTCCGGGCCTCACAGCCTGGTCTGTCCGGGGGCTGGGAGGGGCAGTGGCCCTGAGAGACGGCCCTCACTGCGGGGGGCGGGGGGGGGGGAGGAGCCTCCTCTGGCCCTGAGCTCGGGCTGGGCCAGCTCTCGGGGGTGAGTCATGGGGCCCAAACTGGTGCAGCAGCTTGGCGAGGTCTCCCCCCACCCGCAGGATTCAGGAAGTCACCCGGGCCACGTGCTCAGGTTTCAGGCGGGCACTAGGAGCTCGGGCTTCCTGCTGGGGCGTCTCAGAGGCGCCCGGGGCCTCCTCCCGCAGTCAGGGAGAGCCGGGGCAGCCGACTGGGGACTCCGGAGCGGCCCAGGTGTGTAGAGCCCAGGCGGGCCGGCCCTGCCCCCCCAGGGTCCTTTAGCCCCCCCCCCTTGGAAACTGGGAGGCTCCGCTGGGCACGGGGGTCTCCCCGGGGGGGACCCACAGGCGGGGTGTTGGAACTCCAGCGGGAGTTGGGGGAGCGGGGAGGAGGGGGGCGCTAAGCCTTCCTCCGGGCTCCCTGGTTTAGGGGAGCGGAGGCCGGCTTTGAGGCAGAGCCCAGCTTGAGTAGCTAAGTGACCTGGCCAAGACTGGGCCTCAGTTTCCCCTCTGTAAAATGAGGCGGCCTCCGAGCTGCCCTCTGCTCAAGAGCCCCTGAGATGCCCGGACAGTAGCAGCGCCCGTGTCTGGTGATCAGCCAATAAAAGCTCCCTTGAGGGGGGGGGGTCCCTGAGGCAGTCACGGGGAGGGGGGGAGGGGACCCACTGGGTTGGGGCCTCCAGGCAGCTGCTGAGCCGGGATCTCAGGGTCCCCCCCCACACACTCAGTTTAGGGAATGATGCTCAGAAAGGAGAAGTGCTTGGGGGCTGAGCCTTGGACTCCCAGCCTCCGGCTCCTCCAGGACCCGCACTGTGGCGGCCCTCAGCGGCCTGACGGGAAAGGTGCAGCCCCTGCCCAGAGACCCTGGGGGGGGGGGGGGCGCGGCTGCCTCCGCAGGCAGCCTCTCCCCCCCCATTTTGTAGGATGTGCTGCTGAGACTTTGATAACCAGCTCCAGCGGCATTCAGTGCCTTCATTTTCTCTTACGCCTTAAAAATGAGAAGGGGAGACCCGGGGTGGGGGTGGGGGTGGGGGGGTCAAGAAACAGCCCCTGCCGGTTCCCTGGCATGAGCCACACCCACACCCACACACCCTGCACACACTCACACACACTCACACATACACATACCCTGCACACACACACACACACACCCTGCACACACACACTGCACACCCCTGGACACACACTCATACACACACATACCCTACACTCGTCCTACCCAATCCCCGGGTGTGTATCCTCTCGGCTGCCAAAGGATGAGCTCAGCAGACCCCTGGGCCACCAGAGCGGGGATGCTGAGGTGCGGGCCCCCTTGTGTTGGGGGAGGGGCCCCAGGCAGGGTTCCCAGCAAACAATGAGCCCGGGCTTGCTCAGCCGCTCCCCACCGAGCCTCAGTTTCCACATCTGGAAAATGGCCCTTGTGGCCTCTGGGGACTGGGGGAAATAGCGGCGGGGGGCCGGCCGAGGGACACTCTTGGGGCAGGAGGGGAGCTCGGGTAGCCGGCTCCTCGCTCTGGCCCAGCCGCTGGTGTGGGGGCGGGGTGAGCCTGCAGATCTGCGCTAATGAGTAACAGGAATCCCTCCTCCCGCAGGGACAAAGTCTGGGGGACGCGGCGATAAAAGCCTTGAACTTGGCCTGTGACTTGCACCACCGGGGCCGGCTACGGAAAGCAGCCCCAGAAGCCTCCGAGGAGCCCGATGGGAAACTCCCCAAGGACACGCTGACCCAAGGAGCCCGGCACTAAGGGGAAGGAGCGCCCCGAGAACCACCCCCCTCCTTTGGACAGATCGGGAAACTGAGGCTCCGAGGGGCGAGTGACTGCCTCGGTAGCCTCACGGGCAAAGCCAGGCCTTCGGCGATCAGTCAGTCAGTCAACAAGCGTTTATTAAGCTCCAGGGCGCGCCAAGCCCCGAGCTGAGGGCTAAAGATACAAGTACCAAGTAAAAAGGCTCACGTCGGGGCTCACGTCGGGGAGGGCGCCCTGGGGCCCCGGGGCAAAGCCCCCTCCACGGACGGCCCCTCCCCCGGCCCGGGGCGTCCTTACCTCGCGACTCGCCCCGTTTCGGACCCTGCTTGGGGCTACGGGCCGTCTCAGAGACCGGAGCCGGGGCTGCCTCGGGCAGCTTCGGGGGAGCAGCGGCCGGAGCGGGCTCGGGGGCTGCGTCCCCTCCCTCCGGAGCCCCGCCCAGCCCAGGGTCCAGCCCCGCCCCGGGACTTTGGCACCGGCTGTCCCCCCCGCCCCCCCTCCCCAGGCTCAGCAGCCGGGAGCGCGGCCAGGCCGGGATGCAGCACGGCGCCCCGCTCCGCGCGGGGAGGGCCCCCCCGGCCCCTCCCGGGGAGCCCGGCCGCCGGCTGGTGCTCGGGGTCACCTACCTGCTGACGGCGCTCGAGCTCACCTGCCTCTTCATGCAGTTCTCCATTATGCCGGTGAGTGGTCTTGGGGGGCGGGGCCTCCCAGTCGGGAGCGGGGGGGCTGGGTGCGGCCCAAGGGCAGAGCTTGAGCTGCTGTGGGGGTGGGGGGAGGGCTTCCCCTCCGGGCCTCCATTTGTTCATCTGTAAAATGGACACAAAGGTCTCCTAGGCGCTACCCGGCCCCAGGGCGCCCTCCAAGCTCTGCCGGGGGCTCCCCTGCACAGGCCCGCTGGACAGGACAGGAAACCTCAGTTTCTGCCGGGAATTGGCTGTGTGAGCTTGGACAAGTCACATTCCGAGTCTCTGTTTCCTCACCTGTAAAAAGGGGATCCTGGTGCCCTCAGGTTGTGACAAGCGCCAAGGGAGAGAGGGCCCTGGAAGGACTTTGTGGACCGTGGGCTCCTCCTCCTCCTCCTGCCCCGCCCATCAAGGGGCTCAGGTCCAACCCTTTGATCTGAGGCCAGAGAGGGCAGGAGGGGGGGGGGGGGAAGAAAGTCCCCCAGAAAGTGGCAGGACCGGCTCGGGTGTCGGGGGCTCCTGCTCCCAGTGGCACCAGGGGGAGAGGGAGGACTGGCCAGCAGTGGCTTCGGGGTCCAGGGCATGGGGACCCAGAGGGGGGTCTGGGCTGGGGCCCCTGAGCCCGGGCTCCTCTGCTTGGCTCCCCCAGTCCTGGTCAGCACTTTTCCCCAGGGCAGTCCTGGCTGAGTGACCTTAGACAGGTCCTTGGATAAGCCCCGGGCTTGGACTTACTGGGAGTTAGGGTTAGAGTCGGGAGCTGCCCCAGGCCGGAGCCTAGCACTGTGCCGGGCTCTGGGGACGCTGATGGAGCCCCCTGACGTTGTCTGCCTTCCAGAGCCCCCGGGCCGCGGAGCCGGCACCCAGGGCAGCAGCAGCTGCAGGTCACAGGGAAGGTCGGCAGGTCCTACGGGGGCTCCTGGGCTTCCCCACTGCCCCACACAGCCTCGTGTAAAACGGTTTCCGGGTCCCTCTCTCCTAAGGCCGCAGCTTGTCAAGCCCCAGCGTCTGCCTTCTTTGTCCTCATTCCCATACTGCCCATGGAGTCCTGCAGCCCAAGGGGCTGGGACACCCAGGGATTGGGCCATGCAGGGGCTAAGCCACCCAAGGGCTGGGACACCCAGAGGCTGGGACACCCAGGGGCTGGGGCACAAAGGGCCTGGGGCACTCAGGGGCCGGGACACCCAGGGGCTAGGCCACCGAGGCGCCCCCCAGTACCCTCTACAGGGCCATCCCTGGGGCACTGGGGCAGCCTCTCCCCCTCCCCGGAGACAGCCCAAGCCTTCCCCTCTTTCCCCCTCCCCTCCCTGAGGCTGCCCACAGTGGGCTCCCTCCCCGCCCGGGGCCATTTATCACCCCATCTTCCCCCTTTCCTACCCTCTCGTCCCCAACGCCAGCCTCTAGCACCCTTGGGAGGCTGCTACCCTTGGTTCCTCCCATCCTCTGCCCCCATCTCCTCCATTCTAAAACCCAAAGGCAAACTTCAGCACTACTGGGGCTTTTGTGTTCCTTCTCCCCTCTCCTTCCCTCCCCTTCTTCCTCTCCTCCTCCTTCCATTCCTCTCTATCTTTGTCTCTCCATCTCTTTCTCTGTGTCTCTGTCTCTTTCTATCTCTTTGTCTCTGTTTCTCTGTGTCTGTTCGTCTGTCTCTGTGTCTCTGTGTCTCTGTGTCTCTTTGTCTCTGTCTGTCTGTTTCTGTCTCTCTCTGTCTCTGTCTCTGTGTTTCTTTGTCTCTGTCTCTGTGTCTGTTCATGTCTCTGTCTCTGACTCTTTATCTCGGTCTCTCTGTGTCTTTGTCTCTGTGTGTTTGTCTCTCTGTCTCTGTCTCTCTGTCTCTCTGTGTCTCTTTGTCTCTCTCCCCCCTCTGCCTGGGATCACTCCCCATGTCTGTGCCTCAGTTTCCTTATCTGTAGAAGAGGATTCTGGCCAGTCTTTCTCCGAGGTCATTGGGGTAGCCGCCTAAGAGAAGGGACGAGGAAGCCCCTCTAGGCCTGGTCCCCACAGACAGTGAGAGGCTGTTGTTTTCTGGGTTTCAGTATCTGGTGAAGAACCTGGGCCTGGACTCCGTGGGCTTTGGCTACCTGCAGACCATCTTTGGGGTTCTCCAGCTCCTGGGAGGCCCCATTTTTGGCAGGTAATGTAATCTTCCCCCCAAGGTAGGGGAGCCCTTGGCCTGCCTCCCCTGAGAAGAGAGAGCCCCAGAATCTGGGGGACAGCGGGGAGAGGGGGTATCTCTGAACTAATGCGATAGATGTAAGTTCCTCATTTCAGCTGAGGGGAATTTGCTGGGTGACCTGGGCAAGTGACCACATTTCTTCTCTGGGCCACATTTCCCCTGCCTGTAAAAGGGTGGGATTAGACACAATTAGTTCTGAGCGGTCTCCTTGTTCTGCCTTCTAGGGCTCTAAGTCTGACCTTCTCCTCCCTGAAGATTTGGGGGTGACAGGAGGGTTATACCACAGGCAGACTAAGGCAAATGGAAAGGAATCAGCCAGCTACTCCTCCCCCTTCCTCCTCCTCCTCTTCTCTCTCCTCCTTCCCCTTTCTGTCTCCTCTCCACCCTCTTTCTCCTCCCCTTCTTTCTCCTTCCCTATGCCTTCCCCCTCCTTTCTTGTGAGGTCACTTTACTGTTCTGGATCTTGGTCAAAAGACAGGCCTAGGTGCTTCCTAAGTCTCTCGACTCCTCTGGGATCTTGGTCCCCCACATCCTGGGGCAGACCTGGCCCAAAGCAGCCCTGAAGCCAAGGTGCTCCTCACAAGAATAGGTGTGAGGGCAGAGGATCTCTTGGGCCTGCTCCCCTTATCTCTGCATCTCCTCCCAGGTTTGCTGACCAGTGGGGAGCCCGGGCAGCCCTGACTCTCTCCTTTGTGGCCGGTTCTGGGCTCTACCTGCTTCTCTCCCTCGCCACTAATGTGCCTCTCCTTGTGGCATCCCGGATCCCAGCTCTGTTCATGCATGTGCTCCCAGGTACTGGGTCCCCTGATGTCCTGGGCAGGGGGTGTGGAGGGATAGGATGTCAGGTCCCTAAGTCCTATGGCCCGGTCTTGGAAACTGGGGGAGAGGCCCGGGCAGAGAAAGGCCGGAGAGGAAGAGCAGGCTTTGACAGGGGGAGGCTGGAGAAGGAAAGCAGGCTTTGGCAGGGCCCCCTCCTTCCTTTGGATCCCCTAGATCCTTTTCTGTCTTGGCCAGCTAGAAGGAACCTGGTCCCTGGGCCGGGAAGAGTTGTGCCCAGATCCCATTCCACCCTGTGCTACTGGGTGGCCGTCACAGATGGCTTTGCCCTATTTTGGGCGCCATTCCTTCTTGTAGAGAACAAGAGTCTAGTCTGTGGCCCAGGCCATCAGGACGCTTCACCAAAGCTCCTTCGGGTGTCGAGCCCTGCATTGGGGGTACAACCGCTCCGGCCTTCCAGTGGCTCACAGCTGACAGGGTGTGCCAAAAGCATGACCTGTGTGTGATCATGCCCACAGTGTGACCTGCCTGCTGGGTGCAGAGAACCCAGAATTCCCCCTCACACGAGACTGAGTTCCCAGGGGGCAGCATGAGCCCACAGAATTCTGGGGAGTCTGGCAGGCCAGCAGGTACTATGGGCATGGTCCAAGGGAGATTACATAAATAAATAGAGAATGTGTACCTGGTACTAAATAAAGGCATTGGTGAGGAAGAAACTAGGGTGAAGAGATCTTTAAAAGCCTCGCACTGGGAGTGACATTTGACCTGGGCTTCAGAAAGAAAAGAAGAAAGAAAAAAAAAAGAAAGGAAGAAAGAGAGAGAGAGAGAGAGAGAGAGAGAGAGAGAGAGAGAGAGAGAGAGAACAAGAAAGAAAAAAAGAAAAAAAGAAAAGAGTGACCGGGAATGCTATTTATGTGATAACAACATTGTGAAGACAAAGCACTTTGAAAGACTTAGAGACTCTGATCAATGCAATTGTCCACCACAATTCTGGAAGACCTATGATGAAGCTTGCTGCCCACCTCCTGAGAGACAGGGGATGGACTCAGGATAGTTTGGGAACACTGTCAACTGAGGCATTTTTTTTTAGGTGCAGTTTTTCTTTTCTTTTTTCCTTTTTAAATGGGGAGGGAAGGAGAGAAAAGAAATGCTTTTTGGTTTTTAAAAATAAGTTAAAATGAAAGAATTCAGTGAAAGAAATAGTAAAACCCTGCAATTATGATGTGAGAGAAGAATAATAGATTGAGTATAAAAAAAATACACACTCCTCTCACCAACTTATTCTTCTCTATAGAGAATGGGTGGGGATCAAAGAAAGGGAAAAGTATAAGAGAATTGGTGGAAGGAAATACAAAATTAACATCACATGATTGTCATTAGGATCAACTCACCCATAAAACTAAAGGAGACAGCAGAACGGAGTAGAAAGAAGAATCTAACAATAGTTGTTTATAAGAAGCACATATGAAACCTAAAGGTTTACAGATTAAAATAATGAGCGAAAGCAAAATCTATTATTGTTCAGAGAAACTGAAAAAAGAGAGAGAAATAAAAAAGCGAGGGAAACAATCATAGTTTCACATAAGGCAATAACAAAAATAGACTTGAATAAAAAAGATAAAGAGGGACCCTACATTATGCTGGAAAGTATTATAGATGCTGAATTACCATTACTATTTAAATAGACAGTAAAACTAGAGAAGTGGTCAGCATCCTCAGATGTATCCCTTTCAGACTTAGACAAGTCTAACAAATGCTATAAAAGAAACCAAGAAGGGTGAAGATTAGAGAGAAAATTTAAGATCAGAAAAAGACCATATGTGAAAAGAATCTTCACTATGGTGCACACAAGAATAAAAAAGTAAGCACATATGGCAGTTAAGAGATCATTGGAGAGAATAATTTTATTTGAATAACAAAATCTGAGGCCAGATTACAAAGGCTTGAGGAAATAAAGTGGGGGGGAGGGGGCAAGTAAGACATGCAGTTTTTTTTTATAAGAGTTTGACTGAGAAAAGGAGAATTGTTTGAAAATTATTTAAGGGATCATAAGGTCATGAGGGTTTTAAAAATGGGGAAGACAGGGGTGTATTTTAAAGCTGGGAAAGAGCCAGTAGATATAGTGACAGAGATAACAAATGAGAAATACACAGGCACACACAGAGACAGAGAGTCATAGGAAACAAAGAAAGAAAGAGAGGAATGGAGGGAGGTTGGGAGAGAGGGAGGGAGAATAATGATAGAGGCAATCTGTTAGAGAAGATAAGGAGAAATGAGACCAAGGATAAATGTACAGGAGTTTGCTTTGTCTAGGAGAAAGTCTAGTCTTCTTTAGAGAATGGAATAAAAGAGGAAACAAGGAAAGATGGTGTCAAATCAGGGTGGTTTCAAGGTTTTGAAGACAGGAAAGGAGAAGGAGCTTGTGGTGAATGGTTTCTATTTCCTCAGTGACTCTCCCAAGAGAGTAGAGATAAGTGAGAGATGTGAGAGCCTGGAAGAAAGCAGAGAAAATGTAGAACAGTTGTTGAGGAGAGCAGGAGAGTGAAGCAGTAATGGAGGAGAAGGAGGATTGCCTTGCTGCAGTGAGGACCCGGTTTAAGTAAGATACCATGAATTTGTAGTGGCCCCAGTCAACACAATTCATAACTTCTTCCAATTCTGCTCAGCAACATGTGAATAGGAGCAGAGGAGATGGGTGGTGGGGGCAATGAAGGCAAAACAGGGGTAAAGGTCTGGGAGAGGATTGGAAGGTGGAGGAATTAGAAGAGGGACCAAAAGGATATTTCAGAGAGATATAGGGAGACGTCACATGATAGGGATGACTTTCTAACCCTAAATCTGTAATCCTGTGGTAGAAAACAAGTCAACAAATACTTACAATATCCAACTCTATCCTGGCTAGACTGCAGAGGAGACTGAGGGGGAATATTTCTGTCCTAAGGGAGCACCTGGTCTGACAAAGCAGGAGGAGCAGATCCAGGCTTCTGCTCCGGAGAAGAAGCAGTTCCCAGCTCTGACTTTGGGGACCTAAAGCTTTAGGGGAGACAGGAGATAGATCCAGGCTCTCTCTCCTAGGCTCTGGATCCAGAGAACTTATCATTTAAAGAGAGGAGAAATACTCTCAAGCCCTGGTCTCAAGGAACTTCTAATCTGCTAGGCAAGCTTGAAATGGAGCCACGGTGGTGGAATAAGGGAGCAACTTGCCTGAGCTAAATTCACTTCCAAATAATATAAAATAAGATTTTTTTTTCTGGCCACTGCTTTATAGTTTTAGATCTGGTACAGCTAGGTCTCCTTCATTTGATTTTGTTTTCATTAGTTCCCTTGAAATTCTTAACCTTTTGTTCTTCCAGATGAATTTTGTTGTCATTTTTCCTAAGTCAGTAAAATAGTTTCTTGGGAGTTTGATTGGTATAGCACTAAATAAATAGATTAGTTTAGATAGTATTGTCATCTTCATCCATCCGAGAGCACTTAATATTTTTCCAGTTGTTTAGATCTGCCTTTATTTGTGTGGAAAGTGGTTTGTAGTTTTGCTCATATAGTTCCTGACTTTCCCTTGGCAGATAGATTCCCAAATATTTGTAAAATAATATTTTAAGATGAATTCTGGAGCAGCAGAACCAGCAAAAAGGTGGGATGAAGCACTTTTCCAGCCCAACACAATTTAGGAGGTCATTCAAGTAAAGGGGGAGCTCAGTCCAGCGCAGGCAGTGTCTGGCCATGACAGGAACAAGATCCTGTGGTTCAGCATAAGTCAGCGATGGAGGCCCCATGCTGCCAGTGCAGCAGTTCATTAGTGTTTCAAGCCAGCCTTGAAGTCTCAAGTTCTTGGCTTTCCCGTGCCCAGACTTTGTGACCCAAGTGCAGCAGGTGAGTGACCAGAGCAACATACCAAGGGCCAGGCCCTAGCCCCTGGCACAAGAAGCTTGAGACAATGCCCTCCCAAGACCAGGAGCAGACTTCAACTTTAAAATTAGCCAAAAAAACCCCAAAAACCTGACCATAGAAAGTTATTATGGTGACAGGGAAGATCGAAACCCTAAATCAGACAAGAAAAACAATGTCAAAATGCCCAAAGCAAATCCTCAAAGAAAAATATGGATTCTTCTCACAGGCTCCCCAAATCCTCATGGATATGTTCAAAAAAGATTTAAAAATCAAATATGAAAGGTAAAATAAAAATTGGAGAGGAATTAGAGTAATAAAAAAGGGTTGACAGCTTGATAAAGAAACCACGAAAAAAACAATGGAAAAAAAAGTGTACAAAAATGGACTTGGACCATTTAGAATTGGTCAAATGGAAAGAGAGGTACAAAAGCTCACTGAAGAAAATAATTACTGAAAAATTACGATTGAGCAAGTGGGAATTAAAAACTCCATGACACCTCAAGAATCAATTACACAACTCAAAAGTATGATAAATAGAAGAAAATAGAAAATATCTCATTGGAAAAATAACTGATATAGAAAATAGATCCAGGAAAGATAATTTAAAAATTACTGGCCCACCTGAAAGCCATTATTTAAAAAAAAAAGTATAGACATCACATTTTAAGAAATTATTGAGGAAAATTGCCTTGATATGTTCTTTCCAGGGGTTAAATAAAATTGAAAGAATCCACCAATCATTTCCTAAAAGAGATCCTAAAATAAAAATTCCCAGGAATATTATAACCAAATTCCAGACTTCCCAGGTCAAGGCAAAAAAAAAAAAAAAAATACCACAAGCAGCCAGGAAGAAATAATTCAAAGATCATAGGCCCAAGGTCAGGATTACACAGGATTTAGCAACTTCTATATTAAAGGACCAGGAGGTTTGGAATATGATATTCCAGAAGGCAGAGGAGATAAGATTACAAGCAAGAATGACCTATCTATCAAAACTCAGCAAAATTCTTCAGGAGAAAAAAAAGTAATGTTTAATAAAATAGAGGACTTTTAAACATTCCTGATAAAAAGACCACAGCTGAGCAGAAATTTTGATTTTCAAATTCAAGACCCAAGAGAAGCATAAAAAGATCAGCAAGAAAGATAAAACAGTTTAACAGCTTATATTTTTACATGGGAAGCTTTTTTTCTTTTAAGTTTTTAAGAACTATTAGGGCAATTAAAGGGAACAGACATAGAGGGGGCAGATATAAGTTGGGCTTTAATGGGATGATACCCCTCCAAAAAAATTAAGGGTGAGAAAGAGAATTGCACAGGGAGAAGAGGGAAGGAAGAATAGAATGGGATAAATTATCTCACATGAATAAGCACGAAAGGTGGTGTATAGTGAGGGGGGGAAATGGGGGAGGATTGTCTGAACCTTACTGGCATTGGAATTGGTCCAAAGAAGGAATAACATCAGTCGGTATAGAAATATATCTTACCCTATAAGGAAGAAGGAAATGAGGAGCAAAAGCAAAGGGAGGGCAGATTAGGGGAAATAGTGCTCAGAAGCAAAGTACCAGGGAGGAGGGATAGGATGAAAGGAGAGAGAGAGGAAGAGGATAAACAGTAGGAAAATGGGATGGAGAGAAATACACAGAAAGCATAACTGTGAGTGTGAATGGGCTGAACTTACTCATAAAACATAAATAGAGAGCAGAATGGATTAAAAATCTGATTTGTGTTTACAAGAAACACGTCTGAAGCAGGAAGACATGCACAGAGTAAAGGTAAAAGGCTGGTACCAAATCTATTATGCTTCAAAATTTAAAAAATAAAATAAAATAAAGCCGGATAGCAATCACGAGCCGACAAAGCAAAAGCAAAAAATAGATCTAATTAAAAGAGATGAGGAGGAAAGTGCATTTTACTAAAAAGATGCCATAGACAATGAGTATCGATCCTAACCATATATGCTCCAAATGGTATAACATTCAGATTTTTAAAGAAGTTAAATAAGTTATAGAGGAAATAGACCATAAAACTACACTAGTAGGAAGGCTTAACTTGCCCTTCTTAAAACTAGATAAATCTAAATATATATATTTATATAAATATAAATATAAATATTATATATCACTACATATAAATATATTATACAATATAAATAAGAAAGTAGTTAAGGAAGTGAATACAATTTTATAAAAGTTAAACAAGATAGATGTATGGAGACAATGAATGGGAATAGAAAAGAATAGACCCTTTTCTTGGTGGTACACGGCATCTTCACAAAAAGTGCCCAACTGTTATCATGTTAATCATTAAAACGCTTTGGTATTGGCTGACAAATAGATTAGTGAATGAATGGAACAGATTAGAAAAACAAGTCACAATGGTAAATGACCATAATAATCTGGTATTTGATAAACCCAAAGATTTCAGCTTTGGGGATAAGAAATGACTATTTGACAGAAACTGCTGGGAAAACTGGAAAACTATATGGTAGAAACTAGACAGAGACCAACATCTTGTATTATATACCAAGAAAAGGTCAAAATAGGTACATAATTCCAACATAAAGCATGATACCATAAGCAAGAAATAGTTTACTGTCAGATCTGTGGATAAGGGAAGAATGTACAACTAAACCAGATACATTACAAAATATAAAATGGATAGTTTTGATTACAATAAATTTTACAAGGTTTTAAACAAACAAAATCAATGTAACCAAGATTAGAAGGAAAGCAGAAAGCTGGGGAACAATTTTGACTATTTCTGATAAAAGCCTCATTTCTCAAATAGATAGAGAATTGAGTCACATTTGCAAGAATACAAGCCATGCTTGTACCAGTTGACAAATAGTCAAAGGCTATGAACAGGCAGCTTTCAGATGAAGACATCAAAGCTATCTACAGGCAGAGGCAAAAATGTTCTAGAGCTCTAGAAAACCTGGATAGCTTTGAAAACAAATGTGACATTTATTATATAGATTTTCGTGCAATGTAAATTTATTGTTTTATACTGAATCTTCTATTTTGTTCTACTGTGTACATGGCGATGATTTTTTTCTCATTTTGTATTTAAGTTTACATTTTTTGAAATTGTTTAAACAATAAATAAGTAAAAACAAAGATTTAAAAAATAAAGAAAAATGCTCTTAGTCACTATTGATGAAAAAGATGCAAATAAAAACAATTCTGAGGTACTAGCTCATACCTATCAGATTGGCTAATATGACAGAAAAGGAAAATGAGAAATGCTGGAGGGGATGTGGGAACAGTGGGACATTACCGCACTGTAAGTGGAAGTGTGAACCATTCTGCAGAGGGATTTGGAACCACGCCCAAAGGGCTATCAAACTGTCCCTACCCTTTGATCTAAGCTCAAGAAGTTCTAGATCTATATGTATCCTTTGATCCAGAAATACATCTGGATCCCAAAAAGAGTTTTTAAAAGTGGAAGGGAGTTCATATTTATTTCTATTTCTTTATAGCAGCTCTTTTTATGGTGGCAGAGAATTTGAAATTGAGGGCATGTCCCTCACGTGGGGAATGACTGGTATTATGGTATATCATTGCAATGGGATGCTATCGTGCCCTAAGAAAAGATGAGCCGACTGATCTCGGAAAAACCTGGGAAGACTTACAGGGACTGATGCAGAGTAAAGTGACAGAACCGGGAGAACACCGTGCGCAGCAACAGCAAAATTGTACAATTAACAAGGGCCGATGACTTAGCTCAAGACAAGCCAAAGGCTTTGTGATGAAAAATGCTCTTGAAAGATATTTGTGGGGCCTGAATGCAGATGGAAACAGATTTGTTTTCACTGCCTTTATTTTTATCAGGGGATTTTTGAGTCTTCTTCTTTCACAATATGACTCATACGGAAATAGATCTTGCATGATTACACATGAACAACTGATACCAAGTTGTTTACTATCCCAGGGAGGGGGGAGATGAGGGAGGGAGGGAGAAAAGTGGAAACTCAAAATCGAATCTTTAAAATTGTCTTTACATGTGGCTGGAAAATGAACGTTTATATATGTGCGTGTGGAGCATATATGTGGTTGTGTGTGTGTATACGTACATGAAAGATTGGACTGATCCTGAAACAACCAATCAGCCAATCATTTATGAAGTGCCTACTATGTGCCAGGCGCAGGGATGCCAGGAAAGTCAGAAGGTGCTGTGGGAGCCAGAGAAAGTCGGAAAAGTGGGGGGGGGAGGGCATTGAGCCTGGTTCCCATGAGCACCGAGGAAGGGCAGACATTCCAGGCTGTGGGAGCAGACTGGACTCTGCAGCCTCCTGCCCATCCAGGACAGACCAGGCCCTTCATCCCGGGGGCTCAGTTTCCCCCTCTGTAAAAGAAACGGGGGTGGGTCCTGGGATCCTAGGAAGCTCACATTTAGGCAGCTCTGAGGCTGCCTGTCCAGGAGGGAGCTGAGGCCCCAAAGGGGAAGAGATGAGATACAGAGCATGGACTGTCCTCCAGAGCCAGACCTCAGAGTCCCAGACTCCTCACCCCCGGGGCCATACTTCTCAACCTGTCAATAAGGAAACTGAGGCACCAGGATCAAAGGCCCTCGGGGGTCAGGGTTGGATTTGAACCCTTGCCGATGGCTCCTCTGATGCTCCAACCACCAGCCCAGGGCTCCTCTGACTCCAGAGCGGCTCCTTCCAGGACTCTGTAGCTCCTGAGCCCATGGTCCTAGGGATGTAGTGAGGAGGAGACAGTGAGGCAAGGCAGGGCAAGGTCAGATGGGGGCAGGCCTTGAGTGCCACATACATTTGAACCATATTCCTTCGCCAAGAGGAGAGCCACTGAAGACTTTGGGGGGACGGTGGTGATGTGGTCAGAGCTGCCATTAGAAATATGGATCAGAGACAGGGCCAGGCAGAGAGGAGGGGTGCAGTGAGAGGGGCACACACACAGCTAAAGCTGGAAGAGGTGCAGAGGCCACGCTGTCCTACCCACTTTACAGACAGGCAAACTGAGGCATAGGAAGCCCGAGTAATTTGCCCAAGACGAATCCCCAGAGCCAGGAATGACCTTGGGTGGTGGTTGTGGGAAAGGAAGGGGGGACTTGAGAATGTCCAGGGCGTGGGGACCGGGAGGGTGCAGACCAACCAGGATGGGAGGGATGCTGGTCCCGGAGGAGGGGCAGCCCACACTCCCCTGGGGCCTGGCCTGGAGGTGGCCCTTACTTTTGTCTCCCGTTCTCCCAGGGGCCCAGATGGTCATCACAGACCTGACCCCCCCAGCAGATCGCCCGGGAGCCCTGGGGAAGCTGGGCCTGTGCTTTGGAGTGGGAGTCATCCTGGGCTCCCTGCTTGGCGGGACCATGAGCACCAAGTTTGGGTGAGTGACCAGATGCCCGGTGGGCTGGACGTTGTCCTGGGCAGCTCCGGGGGGCTGGCTGGGCTGGGCTCCCGGGGGAGGAGGCGCCGCTGGCCAAGGGGCCCAGCCAGGGAATATGCAGCAGGAGCCCCTCATTAGGGGCGGGGAGACAGAACAGACAGGGGGCTGGCCCGCAGTCAGGAAGCCCCTTCCTAGGATGGTGGGCTGCTCGTGGCTTTTTGCGCCTCGGTTTCCCCAGCTGTAAGTCAGGGCGGTATCTGCAGTACCAGGCCCACAAGGCCATGAGGGGCTTGGACAGAAAATCAATAGCAAGGAGGTTGGGCTGTCTAGAACTTAGCCCACATTGAGTAAGAGTAATGGGCCTTGAGCCTGGGAAATTGGGGGGTGACTGATTGTGAAGGGCTTTGTTTGGGGTCCAGAACTGAATCCCTCTGCGATCTAGAGCTTTTCTCCAGCACCGTCCCTGCAGATTTCTAGAAAGCTGAATCGGCTAAGGGAAAGAGCCCTGGCTTTGAGGTGCCTCAGTTTCCTCATCTGTAAAATCTGAATATTATCGCCCAAACCTCAGGGGAGTGTGTGAGAAAACCAAAGGCTACGGAGTGAAGGTGAGGGCTTCATAAATGGTAACATGTACCAGAGACTTATGTTGCATCACCATGAATAAAATTACCTCCCCTCTCTCTACCTCAGTTTCCTCCATTTAAAATGGGGATAAAGCCTGCCAAGTTTTCGGTACCTTCAAGACTTTATGTGAGACTCAAATGAAACACTGCGCATGAAAATGGTTTCCCGGGTGTGATCTAGGCCAGATTATTTGCCGTCTTGAGGGAGGGAGGGAGGGAAGGGGAGAGAAAAATCTGAAACCCCCAAATCTTATAAAAATGAATATTGAAAAAAGCGCTTTTTCGTGCTGTTGCTGTTAGGGCCTATCCACGACCTTACCCCCACCCTGACTGACCGACCTTCCCGGGGCAGGGAGAAATGTCCCTGAGCTCTTAAAGACCCCATGGGGCGCCCGAGCTCGGCCCGGCCCTCTTAAACTGGCAGGGCTGACCCAGGACCAATCTCCCGTAGGGGAGAAGGTCAATCACCTCATTAAGGGTTGAACTTTTCAACCACAAGCCATAAAGGGGTAGATTGAGCTGAAGCTAAATACTCTTGGGTTTCCCAAAGCCCAGTGGAGGCTCCTGGGAACAAAACTGGTGGGAGCTGATCCACGGGCTGGCCACCAGGTGGCACTAGACCGTCTCCCATGCCGCTTGGCTCCTTGGGGCTTGTCCGGAGTGCTGAGGTCCTGGCTGACCCCTGGGGCCCTTTGCTCCCTGCATGATGGCGCCAACCAGTCCCGCGGTTCAGCCTTCCATGAGCCTCTTTGTCAGATGGAGACAAGATGACCCGCCCTTCCTGTCCCAGGAGCCTTTGATGAAGACCAAATTCCATCACTTATCTAAAGACCCTGGATTCAAATCCTGCCACTGTGTGACCTTGGACATCCACGCAATCTCTGGGGGCCTCAGTTTAAGTTAGGGCTCTGTGAGAAATGACCTCTGAACTCCTTGTATATGGTCATGTGACTAGAGGAACATCCAGAGTTCTATTGGAAAGGACACTGGTCCTACTGGCCTGTACGACTGTTGTCCCCAGTTTTTAAATGACGTCACTACACTAGCGTCGAGTTATGGTGTCCAACTGTAGCCGAGCTCGGACACAAAGAGTCTATGAACATCAGGGGCATCTCTAACAGCGCATTTTGCATTTCCTTTGGGCTAATTCTCTTTGCTCACAGAGCCCAGCCCCTTCTCTGAGGAGCCGTGCTGGGCGGTCCTGGGGCTCCCCCACTATAGTATTGTTTCTAAAGTTCTTAAGAGAGTCATTGCATTGTGTTTTTTCCCAACTCCACTTCCCAGAGTTGTTTTGTAAGGTGCGATCTCGAGCATGGCCACCATCATCATCGGGGTCACTTCTGCTCCCCTTCTGAGCCTTCCTTCTCGACGGAGCTCAGACAAATCTGACATCAAATTCTGACCCTGATCGTGTCTTTCTAGGTATTCAGTAGATGTTAAATGTTTGTGCCCTGCACTGCTTTGTTGCCCAATGTTTGCTTAAACTATCTTGATCGCTCGCTGGGTCCAGATTCCTTAGGGATAGGGATTTCCATCATTTCTGCTGGTGACGGCCTCGGCCATCTCTGTGTGACCAACCTCCTGTATCTCTAAAGAAATCCTCATGACTCAGCCGTGTTCAGTGGTTCTTGGTCAAAGGGTGTTAGGTTTCCTATGGATATTGCCTATGGAGGACCTTTGGGGTCTACTCTTGGATCTTAGTCCTTTCCCAGAATCCCCTTGAATGTAAACCAAAGGCTACGGATAAGTGCAGTGGTGTGGACATATGGTGGGCCACCCTCAGGAGAAAGGATCATGAGTTTAGGGCCTAGCAGAACCTAATGTTTAAATGTTCTCCTTGAAAAATGTTCTTGGCTATTGAAATAAAACGTGTTATTTTCTTGTTCTTGACTTTCCGAAAGTGATCTAACCCAATCCTACTTACACCCCCTTCCTGCTCTGGCTCCAGAAGCTCCAGAAGCTCCCTAGTGCCCTCGGATCAGAGTCTGTTTCAGACAGTCTGGGACTGTTTCCCAGTCATATCTTTTTGTTCTCCTTTTTGTTCTCCTCAAGCGTTGTACCATCCAGCCCAACTGGGCTTTTCTAAGTTCTTCACACAAAATGCTCCATCTCCAGTCTCAGTGCCTTTGCCCAGAATGGGCACCTGACCCTTCTCACTTCATCCTTTGAGAATCTCTCAGCTCCTTCAAAGCTCAGCTGAGGAGCCACCTTGGACTTAACTATTTCCTGCTTCCACAAGCTGCCGGGCTCCCCTAAGAGACTTTCTATTTGATCTGCATTTTATTTGCACTTAAACACCAATGGGGGTCTCCTGTGAAAGAACGGCGGCTCCTTGAAGGCGGAGATTTTCCATCTTGTGTCCCTGGGCTTAACAGAGACCCTGCCACAGTCATGTTCCAGTGCTTGGGGCTTGCTAATGGCATTTCTCATTATTTCTCTTAAATAGAGAAGTTCTCCATGGAGACCTCAGGTCCTCCAGCCTTTGTGTCGTAGTCGGGTCTAATACATGAATGTACCATGAGCACAGGTTTGTGGTCATCAATAAAGGCATTTTGTTATTACTTCTACCATCATCATGGAGTGCAGGGATTCTCTCCTGATGGAGTCTACAGCTGGAAAAAGCTCCTTGGACAGACTGCTTCCCGTTAGTTTTTTTTATTTAATGGCTAAAATAATGACTTTTTTGAATTGAAAAACGTGGTGGGATGTGAGGTTGACTTGGGCAGGCTCCCGAATTTTCTAGGAGAATTCTAGAAGCAGCTGCCATGATGAAAATGCTCGGTCTCTCATCCCCTTCCTTCCTGGTCCTCATTGTAGTCCCTTGAATGGCCGCATTTGGAGAGTTCTCTGTTCCAAGGCCATTATGGGTATTCCGTACGGCAACGCCTCCGAAAGGCGCGGTTGCGACATTTTCATGGCCGGGGGATGTCGCAGCTGGAGATTGTGGACGAGCGTTTTATCTGTGATCAGAGAAAATTGTTTTTGGTTGAATTCTCAAAACCCGTTTGGGGTCTGTGACTGTAACTCGGGGATTTGTCGGCCATCGGCCTCCTCCTCATCCTCGTCACCATCATCGTTGTCGCAGAATCATTGTAACAATTGCTCTTTTCCTCTTGCTTGGGTCAAGTTGGCCCTTGGACGAGCACAGTGTCAATTCTCCTCGACACGCCCACCTCCAGCACCGCCTTGGCCCCAGTAACACTTAGGCAATCAAAGGAGATGCAGACTAGAGCCTTGCAAGCCTCCCCATGCTGAGGGAAGTGGGGCTCTTCTTACTAGATGGAGGAGGGATGGAGAGAGGGGGGATGAAGGGGTGGAGAGAAGGAGGAATGTGTGGATAAAGGGAGAGATGGATTGAAGGGGGATGGATGGAAGGAGGGAGAGATGGACAGAGAAAGGGATGGAGGGATGGAGGGAGGGAGGGAGGGATGGAGAGAGGGATAGGTGGATGGATGAATGTCTGAAGGGAGGGGGGATGGATGTTGTGGATGGGTGAGTGATCAGGGATTGACGGATCAGGGAGGGACAGTTCCTAGGAACACCAGACTTGCCACTAGAGGGCAGCACCGGCCTGCGAGCTGTCCGGCCTCCAGCCCAGGGCTCAGGACTGTGGTCCCCACCCCTCAGTCTGGCTCCTGACTTCTCCCCGCCAGCAGCAGCCCCCGCGAAGCTCTGATGGCCTCTTTTCCTTCTCACAAGGAGGGGAGAGCTCAGCTCTGGGAAGTGCCCTTTCTAACGCTCGCACCAGGGTTTCCAGCAGGGGCTGTATCTCAGGGCAGAGGGGGGGGGGGGGGGGGGGGGGGGGGGGGGAGGAAGCCCTATGGGCCGGGAAGCTCTAAGAGCAGCCCCGCCTTGTCTCCCCTGTGCTGGGCCCTGGCAGAAGCCCCTGGTTTCTCCATCAATGAGCAGACAGAGAGGCTTTTTCTGCCCTGCAATGAGGGTATGGATAAGGTATGGGACGGGGGGGGCCCGTGATCTTGGTACTAGATCAGCTTTGCTGCCCTCTGGTCCTTCCCCTTCTTGTGGGGGGGGGGGGGTAGCTGGGGCCTGGTCTGGCCAGTGACTTGTCCAAGATCTCTAGGATAGTAAGGGATTTCTGTTTAATCCTCTGGGTGTTTAAAACCTCTACTCTGTGCCAGACATTGAGCTCAGGGCTCTGACCCCAGAGCTCTCCAGCTTCCTCCCCTTCCAGCTCTGCCCCCAGGCCCAGTCAGAGCTCATGGCTGGCCCATCACTGGCCATCACTGGCCCCCGGCTCCAGGTCCTTCTCTGGCCGGATCAGGAGCTTCGGCACATGCTCGGTGCCCCCTGCCCCCACCCACTCCCACAGCCAGACTGATGTCAGAGGGAAGGCATTCTCCTGCCCACTCGACATTTCTCCCAGCTGACAGTGCCCCCCTGACCCCCGCCGGCGTCCCTGCCCCAGCCCGTGTGGAGGAGGCCCCATGTTTCCTCTCAGCTGGGGCATGGGGTGGGGGGGCCTGGGAAGGCAGCTTTCTGGCCCCCCCAGCCCCCCAGGCAGAGAGCCCAAGGGCACCGGCCTCGGCCTCCTCCTCAGCAGCCTCCCTGCCACCAGTGCCCTGGGCCACTGCCCAGGGAAAGGCTCTGCCCCGGGGTCAGAAATGTTGTCTCCGGTGCTTGCCCGGCCCAGCCCGAGGGGTCCAAGGGGCTTCTGGGAATTCGGTTTCCAAGGCTGTTGGCTCTTTTGAATGAACCATGAGAAACAGCCATAGTACCTTTAAGGCAGCTCCTCTCCCGCCCTGGTGAGCAAAGGTCCGGGGGGTGTTTTCTTATGGCCCCTTGGGGCCCCTGGGGATGAATCGGGTCTCCCCGCTCTGAGGCAGCCCCTGTGCCCGGGGAGCCCCTTCTTGGTGGGGAGGGCAGCAGCCCCGACTGGCTCCCGGCCCTGGGACCCCCTCCCACCAGCTTCCTGGGCACAGAGGCCATCGGAGCCTCTGTAAAGCTCCCACTTAGGAAGCCGGCACCCAGCACCTGGAGGGGAGAGAGGGCCTGGCCCGTGGGGAGAGCTGGGCCGGACGCTTCGGGTTACACTGGACCAGAGCAGGGCTGTTAGGTCAGGGGAGGGGGGGCTGGTGAGCAAGCCGGGCCCTGCCCTGAGAGCCGGGGCGCCTGGGCCAGGGGAGGGCCGGGGCAGCTCCAAGCTTGGCTCCTTCCTTCCCGTGAGGCTGGTACAAGTTCCCTCCCACTGCAGACCTCGGCTTTCCCCTTTGTGAAATGGGGCTGAGGCTGGGCGGCCACAGGCAGCTCAGAATCTCCCCCTTCAGTGCCCTCCCCACTGCCATAGGCCAGCCTTGGCTCCCCAGTTCCTAGAGTGGGCATCTGGGGGGCCGGAGCCCCTTCTGGAGGAGCCCTTTCCGGGAGGCCGGAGAGCACGCTCAGCCTCAGTGGGAGGACCAGGGTCAGGGAACGGCTTTCTCCTCTTGGATGGAGGCAGTTTCCTCAGATGTCACTTTCAAAGCCATTGTTCAGCCCCCAGGAAATCCGGTCCCCGCCCCTCCCAGCCCCCCCTTCCCATACCCCCCTCCCTCTCACATTTAGACTTCAAAGCAGCTCAGAGGAGGAGGGGGGGGGGGCTCTAGAGAGCTGGAGGCTGGGGCTCTGTGGCCTGGGACCCAAGTCATTTTTCTGTATCATTGCCAGGGCGCCCCCCCCACCTGGTCTCTGGCCAGTCTGGCCCTCCCTGGAGGTCGGGGGACTCTAGAAAAGGGTGATTTGGGGGGCCCTGAATGGCCCCCCATCTGGGGGAGCCTGCCCAGAGCCCTCCCTGCAGCCCCGACCCGCTCCTTTGGCCTCCCTCCCACGGGTGCTGAGCGGACAGTTCCGCGGCCTTGGAGCCCCGGGGCGGAGGGGTGGGGGGGGGGGGAGGGGCGCTTCGGCCCCCCCGCCGCCCCCCCCCCCCCCCCCCCCCCCCCCGGACGTCCCGCCCCGCCGCGCCCAGGCCCCGCGGACTTTCTGGGCCTCCCAAAGCGGGCCTGGACCTCGGCCCCGGGCTCGGCGCCAGCCCCGGCTCCCGCCCCTCCCCCAGCGGAAGGGCCGATAAGGAGAAGCGGCTCATTCACAAATTCCCAGGTGCATTTTCATTCATGCCGGAGGCGGCGGGGGATGGGCGGGGCCGCGTGAGTCACAGTGAATGGGAGGCGCCGGGCCAGCCTTACCCGCCGTGCCAGCCGTGCCCTGCGCGCCCCCCCCCCCTGCCGGCCCACCTGCTCCGCTCACCAGCCTCCCTCGCGCTGCCTTCTGGGTCTTTGCTCTGCCCCCTAAAGGGCGCCTCCTTCCCTCCGCCCCCCCCCCCTTGGCAGTCCGAGGCTCTGCCCTGAGGGGCGAGGACTGAGGGATCCCCCTCCTCATTTACAGGGGAAGGGGCCAGTGCCGGGCTCCTCAGCTTCCCCATCTGGGAAATGGGGCCCGGGGTAGGAGCGGATCACTTCTGAGGTGTCACTCAGAGCCCCACAGGACGGCAGGTGAAGGAATGATGGAGGAAACACCTGCTGCTTCTGGGCCCGCCCCGCCCGCCTTTGTCTGAGACCCGGCCCTGGGGGGGGGGGGGGGGCAGCCTCACCAGCCCTGACAATGGGGCCTTCAGACTGCGCCCCCCCCCCACCAGCAGTTCCGACTCAGGGACCAAGTCGGGCCCTCCCCCCACGACGGGCAGGGGCCGCCCTCCAGCCCCTCCCTCACCCCTGCCCTCCCTGGGCATCTCCCTCCCAGCCGGCATTTCTGCAGCACGTGAAGGTTTGCAGAGAGCTTTTAAAGGGGTCACACAGAGGAAACTGAGGCAGACAGCTGGCAGCTGCCTCCTCCCTCATCACCGCCCCCCAAAGGGGGGACCCGGAACTGACCCATGTTCCACCTGCAATGTGTGACCACATGACCCCGGAAGCCTCTTCCTTCTCTCACCCATGAAGTGACCCATTTTACAGCTAGAACCACTGAGCCCCAGGGCAGGCCTGGCCCCCACCCACAGCCCCCGTCCATGCTGGGAGGAGAACTTGGGGGGCTGGGGCGCACCTGGAGGAGGAGGCCGGGAGGCTGGCAGGGCCCGGTGTCTGCAGGCTGGCACACCCTGTCATTCCTGCCCGGCTGGAAAGGTCAGCTGTCAGTGGGGCCTCGAGGCTTCCGGGCGGGCAGACAGAGCCAGGAGCTCACACCGGGCCCTCAGCCCACCCAGGCCCCAGCAGCAGGGGGAGGGAGGGCAGACTTGGCCCCAGCCTGTCCTGGGAGGAGGAGGAAGGAGGAGGGGGGAGGGAGGAGGAGAGAGGGAAGAGGGGAAGGGAGGAGGGGGAGGGAGGAGGCAGGAGCACTTCCCAGCCTCTGTCCCCACCCCACCTCTGCATCCACAAGATTCAGGCTGAATGTCAAGGCCGGACTGGGGCTGACACTCAGGCTTTTAAACCAGGAGGGAGGGGAGGGTCCCCCCGGGGGGGGGGGCATCCCTGGATGGCCTGTCATGAGTCCTAAAGTCCCATCTTCCAGCCTGGGAAACTGAGGCTTAGAGAAGCCAGGAAGATCTAGACCCAGGTCTGGCCAGCAAATTCCTCCTGGGCCATTTCCTCCAGTCCCAGGCTTGGGGCCAGGCAGAGGGGGAGGGGGAGAGAAGGGCCTCAGTTTCCCCATCTGTAAAAGGAGCCGGTAGCCCATCCTTTCCCTCCCTCTCAGGCCGCTCCGGAGACCAGAGAGAACGAAAGGGGGCGTGCTCCTTCCCACCCAAAGGGAGGGGGTCACTCTGGGTGTGACTAAATCCTCACTCCCCCTAAATAAGCCTTTCTCCTCCCCCCTCCCCCCACACCTGGGAAGTCATTCCCCCTGGAACCAGAAGCGGTTCATTCAGCTTCTGTGTCCCGGCCCAGGGGCCCCCGGGAAGCTGGGGGAGCTCGGGGCCCCCGCAGGTGCCCGGATCAGGGCGGGGCGCCGCCACCCGAGGAGCAGAAAGGGAGGCCGCCCCGGGCCAAGGTAAATCTCACTCCCTTTACAGTTTGGCCCCGGGCTGGTTGGTCCCTGGCCCAGAGCAGGGAGAATCCCTGAGCCAATCAGAAAGCTCCAAGATCCCTGGATCCCAAAGGCTAGGGCTGCCCCCCAGGCTGTGCTGGGAAGCCCACCCCCCTCCTCCCCAGCCCGCCCCCCCTGCCCCCTCCCCATCCCTCCCCTCCCCCCTCCCCCAGCCCCCCACCTCTGGGCATCTGTGGGGGCTGGGTCCCTCTGGGGATGAGCTGGGGAGGGGCAAGCAGGCTCCTCGAGGCTCCTCGGAGAGGCCCAGACCCCGGAGACGGCTGAGGAAGAAAAAGCTTCTGGGAAGCCTTTTCCAGCAGGAAGTGGGAGGCTAGACCTGGAACTCGGGTCCTCTCTCTCCCAAGCGCCCCCCCCCCCCCCCCCCCCCCCCCCCCCCCGGCTTCCCGGGAAGGGAAGCTCCGAGCTGGGAATGGGCCAGAGGTCCCGGATGTGGACCCGCTCAGAGCCTTTCTCAGGGGCAGCCCCCACCCCGCGGCACCTCGAGGTCTTTACTTTCGGGTCTGGAGGAGCTTTGGGCAGCCCGGGCCCCCTGGGGAGCCTCCCTCCTTGGCCGGGGCCCCTCCCCCAGGCCCCCATTTGCACCCTAACAGCGGCTTGGAACTGGGAGGCTCATTTGCCTATTCCTGCCTGGCCTGTTTGCATGGGGGGGCCACGGCTGAGGGGGGGCTCCAGCTCCCCCAACAAGCCATCTCTTCCCCCCCCCCCCCTTTCTGCTCCTCGGGTGGCGGCGCCCCGCCCCCGCCCAGGAGGCAGAGGGCGGCCGTCCCCCTCCCCCAGGAGGCACATGGGAGTCTGGGGTTGGCCCAGGCCGGCCCCCCAGAACCCGGCTCCTTGGTTTCCCCCAGGGTGCCCCCAGCCAGGGGTCACTGACTGGGGGCCCTCGCTGCCCAGCCCCCTCTGCTCTCCCCCCCACCCCCAATCCCCACCCTCCATTCCCCGGGTGGTGTCTGTTGGCCGGTGACGGGGATGCTCTTGCTTCTCTCTGCCTCCTGCCCCCGACTTCCGTGGCTCCCACTTTCACCTCCCACCCGTCTGGCTGACCGGCTCTAACTGCCTTCCTGCAGCCGCTCTGTAGCGCCGGCTGCACGCAGCCTCCCGTCAGACTTTGAGCTCCTCCTGCAAAGGCGGAGAGGTCTCTGTCTTCGCTGGCTCAGCGGCTGGCATACAGTGGGTGCTAAATAAGTGCTTGCTGACTGATCGCCCAGGGCCAGCACGGTTCTAGAGTCAGATCGGCCCCAGGCAGCAGCGGGATGCCCGGCAGCCCCCTCGGTTCCGGCGGGAATTGCTGGTTTCCTCCTGTTATTTGGAACTCGGGGCCATCCCGGGCACAGCCGCCTGTTTAAAAAAGAAAAAAGTGCTTTCACCCAAACCTCCCGCCAGCCACGGCTCCCTGGGATGGGGAACTTTTCTCAGCTGCCCAGGACACTCCTCTCCAGGGGCCCATTTGTGCATTTCTCAGGAAGTGACTCAGTTTACCTGGAGTGTGTTTGCTGGCGCTGTTCCCTGGGTTCGGATACTAGGGACGGTCCTGGGCAGTCGCGCCCTCCCGACAGTGGGATTGTGGGCCTGACCCCACGAGGGGCCAGGGGGCTGCCAGTTGGGACCCGTGGGCTGCGCTGTCTGTGGCCCATCCCCCGGGGCCGCTGTGGGAGGTTGCATCTGAACCCCACGCTTTCGGGCTGACCCCTGGCTCCGGCCCCTCCTAAGGGGCGGGGAGACTGACCAGTAACTTGGGAGATTCTTTCCTAGAAACCCCGGCAGGAATAAATCCTGGGCTTCTCTGTGCGGCCCCAGCAGCCTCGGGAACTTGGAGAGGGAATATCCCCCCCCCCCCCCCCGGAACAGGCGGCACTTAATAAATGCCTGAGTCCCAAGGGGTCCCCCCGGGGGGGGGTAGGCCCCCATCTGCAGGACTCTGGGTCCCATGCCCGAGCCTCCAGCTCCCCCGTGGGTCCCAGACCCCCCAGCAGCGTCCCTCCCTGCCAGCCCCAGGGCTGGCTCTTGCCCAGGGTGGGCGCTGGCTGGTCAGGCCCTCTTCCGGTGGGGGCCTGGGGGGAGCCTGGCTTAGGCACTGAGGGCACTGCAGAGGCCTGGGCCTCTGACCGGTGCTGGGGGGGGGGGGACAGGAGGGTGCCCTCAGGACAGGCTCCTCCCTCCCATCTGCAGGGGGCGCCTCTTAGAGAGAGCCCAGTGAGGGGCTTTGTTCTGGCTCCCCCCGCCGCCCATGGGGAATTATCTCCCCCTGTGCCTTTCAACCGGAGGATAAACTGTTTTACAAAGCTAATTATCCTGGCTTCTCATCGCCCTGGGTGGCCATTCCCTTTTTATGGGTTGGTAAACTGAAGCTTCAGAGGAGGGACGCTCTCCCTGGCCCCCTCCTAGCCAGGAGGTACAGGGAGGGCGGCTCCGAGCTGAGTGCCGGGTGGGCTGTGACCCACGGAGATGTAAAGCTGTCACCTGCCCTGAAACGGACCTGTGCCCCATCTACAGCCGGGTAAACTGAGGCCCCCACCAGGGAAAGACAAGCCTGACATGCTGACCAGAAGCAGCCCATTTTCTGGGGCCCTGGCCCCGAACCTGCTGCTGGAAGTCCTGGGCTGCCTGCCGTGAGCCGCTCCTGGGGCTTCCCTCTGCCCGCCGTGAGCCTTTGAACCAGCCTTGCCCAAGGGCTGGTCACGGCTGCCTCCCTGGTGAGGCTCATGGCTGGTCGGTCACCCCGGGCTCCAGCCTCTGAGGAGCCCGCCTGCCTCCTTCCTGGGCCCTTGACAGCGGCTCCTCCCAGAGAAGCACCTCCAGGAGGGTCCTCGCCAGCCAGGATCCCACAGAACCCGCTTTGAGCTCCCGCTGACCTTTCTCCCCAGAGCACATCAAAGAGCCCAGGGAGGGACCGTCCCCACCTGCACCTCCGGAAGGGTCCAAAGGTCGGACTCTGCAGCTGGGAGCTGGGTCTGCTCTACCCGAGCCCCGGGTTACGGAGGAGAAACTGAGCCCACAGGCAGGGGGCAGCTGGCCCAGAATTCGAACCCTGCCCTCTGTGGCCTTCCCAGGGAAGGTGTCCAGAGACCCCCGATCCGGAACAACCTGCTGGCCTTTCAGTGGAGGATGGGCCAGGCTTGTTCCCTGTGGCTCCGGTGCAGAAGGAGGAGCCTGAGCCGCTGCAGAGGCCAGGAGGTAGTGAGCTCCCCGTCCTCGGGAGTGCTCAAAGAGGCCGACATCCACCTCTAGAAGAGATTCAAAGGCCCAGCTCTGCTCTTGTCGACCTTCAGCATGAGCCTGCCCAGGGCCAAAGGAGGCTTAGAAAACGTTGGCAATAAGGCTGAGGGTCAGCCTGGGGGGAGGGGGGGGTGTGAGGCTACAAAAAGGTAGTTTTCAACATTTACTTTTGCAAAACCTTGTGTCCCATTGGAATGGCCTTGCCATCTCGTTGTTGAAGAGAGCCGAGTCCCTCGGAATCGATCATCGTATGTATGATCTTGTTGTTGCTGTGTCCAATGATCTCCTGGTCCTGCTCACTTCCCTCAGCATCAGTTCCTATAAGTCTCTCCAGGCCTTTCTGAAATCCTCTTGCTGGTCATTTCTTACAGAGCAATAATATTCCATAACATTCATATACCACAATTTATTCAGCCATTCTCCAACTGATGGGCATCCATTCAGGTTCCAGTTTCTGGCCACTACAAACAGGGCTCCACAGACATTTGTGCACAGTACGTGCACGTGGGTCCCTTTTCCTTCTTTAAAATCTCTCTGGGATACAAGCCTAGTAGAAACACTGCCGGGACAAAGGGGATGCACAGTTTTACAGCCCTTTGAGCACAGTCCCAAACTGCCCTTCAGAATGGCTGGATCTGTTCACAACTCTACCAACAATGTATTAGTTGCCCCATTTTTCTGCCTCCGTGCGTCATCATCTTTTCCTGTCACTGCAGCTGACGTGAGGCGAGTAGTGGAAGCCCAGAGTTGTCTGTCTTTGCATTTTTCTGATCAGCAGTGATTTAGGGCATTTTTTTGTATGACTAGAAATGACTTAAATTTCTTCATCTGAAAATTGTTCTTATTCTCCAGCCAGTTGTCGACTGGGGAATGACGCGTCTTCTTAGAAATTTGAGTGAATTCCCTGTCTTAGAAATCAGGCCGCGATTTATCAGAAACACTGGGCATGAAACTTTCCCCACTTTTTTTCTGCTTCCCTTATAATCGTAGCTGCATTAGTTTTGTTTGTACAAAACCTTTAATTTAATATAATCACAATCACCCATTTTGCATCTCACCATGTTCTCTAGTTCTTCTCTGGCCACAACTTCTCCGATCGCCATAGATCCGAGAGGGAGCCTGCCCCTTGTTCTCCTAATTGGCTTATAGCGTTCCCTTTCTGTCTAAATCATGAACCCATTTTGACATTATCTTGGTACAGAGTGGCAGGTGCTGGTCAGTGCCAGTTCCCGCCATCCTAGTTTCCAATACCAGTCTCTGCCATCCTAGTTTCCTGGTTTCCAATGCCAGTTCCTGGCATTCTAGTTTCCAGGTTTCCTATGCCAGTCTCTGCCATCCTAGTTTCCTGGTTTCCAGGTTTCCAATGCCAGTCCCTGCCACCCTAGTTTCCAGGTTTCCTATGCCAGTCTCTGCCATCCTAGTTTCCTGGTTTCCAGGTTTCCAATGCCAGTTCCTGCCACCCTAGTTTCCAGGTTTCCCAGCGGTTTTTGTCAGAGCTCTTGTCCCAGAAGTGGGGGTCTCTGGGATTGTCAGACGCGAGATGACTATAGCCACTGCGATCCCGTATTGTCATAAGTGATAGGAATAGTCTTGGGGCCCGGACCCGTCCCATTAACGGACCAGTCTATTCTTGGCCAGGACCAAGTGACGATGGCTGCTTTGTAACAGAGCAGGGCCAGGGGAAGGTGCCCGCGAACCAGCCCACTGCCTAAATATTTACTACCCGGTCAAAGGCTCGGGGCACGGCCAGGCGCCCGATGACTCAGGGACAGCCCGGCTCTGAAGCCGGAGGCCCAGCCACCCAACCCTCCAACCTGGCCGGTGACAAGCTGCCTTGGCCCCTGTCGCTGTCGGGCTATCAGTAACTAACTGTGGGCTCAAAGGCCAGGCTGCGGGGGGGGGGGGGGGCGGCAATCTCCCCGGGGAACAGATGGGAAAAGGGAAGTGGCCTCTGCCCCCCATTCCTTGCAGAAGGCCGGGATTCTCCGGCCCGGCTCCTCAAGGAGAATTGCTCAGATCCCAGCTGCTGCGTCTGGCCAGAGCGGACTCTGGTCCTGGCTTTGAGGAACCCCAGGGTGGTCCAGCCAGAGGCAGTGGGGATGCAGACAGAGAGCTGGAGGGATCTGGCTTCAGATCCTGTCTCCAGCTCAGTTTTCTCATCTGTAAAATGGAGCTACCATTGTCTGGTCACAGAAATACCCCCTCTAGCTCTTCCTCCCAGTGTTCTGATGTGGTCATTCTCCTCCTCCAAAAGCTCCCAGGGCTCCTTCTTGCCCTCAGGATAAAAAGCTACTCTTGCTTGGCCATCAAAGCCCTCCATGGATGGCTTCCCCCCCCCCCCCCCCACCTCCCAGCCAAACTTTGCAGCTCTTTGTCCCATCACTCCATCTCCCGGCCGTATTGCTGGGATCTAGAAGCCTTAACTTACTATTTAACAACTTATTCACTTTTCTAACTTATGGGACCAAAGAAGCATTTCTGTAACAAGTAAAATCCAAAAGACAATTGGAGGGAGATGGGAAATCTGCTGCTTCTTTCAAAGGTACAACGAATCATCCTATAAATCCCTTTTTCTTCTTCCTGTCCCCACCCCCCACCCCAGAGAGGCCTCCATGGGCCACAAGCGGTAAAGTAAAGTAAGGTCGTCCCGGGCCTGCTTCTTTTCTTCAGTTCTTTCTCTGGGCGCCTTTCTTCCGAGGCCCTTTCTACTCATTATTATATTATTACATATCATATTTATATAACGATTATTATAATAGTCAAAAGACCGTAGTCCTTCGAAGTTGCTCTTCCAGCGCCGTTGCTGTGACTGTAAACAGCGTTCTCTGCTTCTGCTCATTTCTCCCTTCGGGATTTCAGGAGCGTCCTCCGCGATTTTCTAAGATCGCTGAGCTCCTGGTTCTTGGGCTGCCGCCGGGCCCGTCACAAGCACAGCCGCTCGGCCAGTCCCCAGCGTCCCTGCGATTCCCGGTTCTTTGCGGCCTCAGAGGGAGCTGCTGTAAGCACTTTAGCACATGCAGATTCTTGTCCTTTTCCCCTAATCAGCCTGACAACATAAGTCAACTCTCAGAAAGCGGCAGATGCTGGAGGGGACGTGGGAAACCGGAACACTAGTTCGTTGTTGGTGGAATTGTGAGCCGATCCAACCATTTGGGAGAGTGATCCAGGATGATGCCCCAAGAGTTGTTAGAAACCGTAACTTCCTACAAAGCTCAGCTGGGGTCACCTCTTCCAGGAAGCCTTCCATGATTGCCCTGGGTCAGGGCTCTCTACCTCCTCACATGGTCTCACACTTATTTCTCTGCGGGCCTCTGGGACTGCAATGGAGGCTCCCGGAGTGCAGGGACTCTGTGGGTTTGTCTTGTGGCTTCAGGCCCAGCACAGGTGCTTGGTATAAACCAGGGGCTTGACAAGGGGTCCCAAAGCCCACCCAAAGGACTCTCCATTGCACCCTGAAGCCCTAGCAAGCAGCAGGCAGGGGGGAGGGGTTGGGCAGACCCGGGGCTGACTCTCCAGCCTTAGTCGAAGTGTTCCCTGCCTTTCCTCCCTCTGGGAGGACTGTTTCCAGGACTGGGTATGAGGGAAGTTTGGAAGTCAGTTCTCCTGCCTCAGCCCCCCCCCCCCCCCAAATAGACCCCGAGTGTCAGCGAGCAGCAGGCCGGGCGCCCAGATTTCAGGGGAACTGGGACATGGAACAGGCCTTGTTTTTGGCGGCGGCGTCGCGACTGGTGACGCGTCCCGGGCAGAAAGGCGCCTTCTCTTGAGCCCCTCCCAAAGGAAGGCTCCCCCGTGGCCCCCATCGTGGAACCTGAGCAGCCCAGCAGTGGAGTAAGGGGCGCGGGATCTCGGCCCCCGAGAACATCGGGCCCACGATCCCGGGAGGCTTGGAATGGGGAGAGCCACCTGCACCCGGAGCAGGCTGAATGTGGGGCCCAGCACAACCCTTTCCCTTCTTTGTGTCGCTTGCTTGCTTTTTGCTCGCTTTCTCCCGTTTTCTCCCTTTGTGATCCAATTTTTGGAATCTGGGAAGAATCTGGGAAGACACGGAGGGATCACCCATGTTTAACTCAGGCTGCTTGCTGTCTAGTGGTTTGGGGGGGAGAGATTTGGAACAAGGGTCGACAGGAGGTCTTTATGTGTTTTGAAAATAGGAAGCTATTAAAAAGAAAGAAAGAGAAAGAAAGGGAGGAAGGAAGGGAGAGAGGGAGGAAGGGAGAGAGAAAGAAAGAAAGGAGGGAGGGAGGAGGGGAGAGAGAGAAAGAAAGGAAGGAAGGAAGGAAGAAAGAAGGAGAGGAAGGAAAGAGAAGAAGGAAAGAAAGGAAGAGAAAGAGAAAGAAAGAAAAGAAGAAAGAAAGAAAGAAAGAAAGAAAAAGAAAGAAAAGAAAGAAAAGAAGAAAGAGGAAAGAGAAAGAAAGAGAGAAAGAAAGAAAAGAAAAAAAGAAAGAAAGAAAGAAAGAAAGAAAAGAAAGAAAGAAAGAAAGAAAGAAAGAAAGAAAGAAAGAAAGAAAGAAAGAAAGAAAGAAAGAAAGAAAGAAAGAAAGAAAGAAAGAAAGAAAGAAAGAGAAAACCAGATTAGGGACTTGTTGGAGATCACAGAGGGACTGGGCCGGAGCTGGGGCTCCCATGCGGGACCAGGGGTGCACCGAGTCCTAGGCGCCGATTTGGGTGTTAGGACAAGTGAGTGGCCACAAGGGGTGGAGCCGGTCCAGGGGCTCCCACGGGCACAGCCGCCGCCCTCGGCCAGTTCTGGCATCTGGGTGTCTCTGGCCGAGCCTCTCAGTTGCAGCGCCCTGAGCCGGGTGCCCGGGGCCCCCCTCGTTGCAGCTCAGGAGGGCTCTGTGCCTCCCCAGGGAGCTCCCCGGGGAGATGGTCTTGGGGCCAGCCTGGGGGCTCTCCAGCTGACCTCCCTCCCTGGCCTGCAACCTCAGGGTCCCCTCCCCTCTCTCCAGGTTCCTGTAACTAGGGGGAGCCCCAGGCAGGGGGTCGGGGAGACCCCAGCCCATTATTGGGCAGGAGAGCTGGGGGGGGAGGCCAAAAGAGCAGTTTCTGTTCCAGTGGGGAGGGCCAGGCCTAAGGGGAGCCTGAGGGGGGGCCTGGAGGCGTGTGGAGGGGGGGTCTGGAGTCTCCCCCCCAAGGCCCTCCCCCCTCTCTGTGCCTCAGTTTCCGTCTCTGTAAAACCAGGCCCTCAGACTGACAGCATTTCCCTGGGCCTGCGGGCTGCTTTGGGGGAGGGGCGGCACCTGTCAGAGGGATTTCTGCCAGACGGGAGCATGAATGGGGAGCCCCAGAGGTCACGCGCCCCCTCCCCCCGGCCCGGACTCCAACAGGCCCGGACTTCCGGCTCCGATGACGAGGGGCCTCCAGGAATGCGGAGCAGCTGCCCCCAGCCCCATCTGTCACGGATCCGCCGCTTCCGCCCCCCCTCCCCCCCCCCCCTCCCAGCTGCAGCTGCGCCATTAAAGCCAGGATTCCATTCATGCTCGGGGACATGGGGGGGCAGCCCCCCCCACGCTCCCTGGCGCCCCCTCCCCCGCCCCTGCCGGGAGCCCCTGGAGGAGCCTGGGCATGAGGCTGGGCCTTCAGAACGCGGCCTCCCCCCTTCTCCCCTCCCCCTCCCCTCCGGCCTCCCCAGACTCGGAATCTGGTCCCAGATCTGGGTCCGTCCGTGTGGACACCAGGGGGCCCAAGCGGAGACTGCAGGGGAGGGGAGCCGGCCCCCCACGCCCCGCATGGGCCCCACGGGCAAAGTGGGCAACCCCTGCCCCGAGCGGGAGGGGGCTGAGCCCCACAATCCCTGCCCGGGGCCCAGGTTCTAAGGTCTTGGAAGCAGTCACCAGACCAGCACTTACTAGGCAAGGATGAGCCTGGGCTGGGGGGGGGGCCTGATGATACCCCTTCCCCCCCTCACTTCCCCCCCTCTCAGCCTCCCCTTCCCTCCCATCTCTGCTGTCCCAAGCAGGAGTCCAGACCAGGGGCTCACTGGGCCCCACCGACAGGCCCTGAGAGGCCGAACTCGGGCCCCAGACTGGCCCTGCCCTATCCACCCGTGCATCCCGCCCACCATTGACCAAGTGGACACGACCTGAGTCTTAGACCCAGACGTATTGGGCCCATTTAGCAGAGGGGATGGGGAGGGGGGGGCCGGGGGGTGTCTGAACATCGAGAGAAGGGGACCCTGGGCTCCCCCACGTTTTACAGACCGAGGCCCACAGAGGAGCAGAGGGGACCGACCCAGGGACCAGGGAGGCCAGAATCCAACCGGGTCCTTTTCTTGGGGTAAACTGAGGCAAAGTGATTTAGCTGAGACCCTAGGGGAGGACCTGAGCCCTCTGCCCCTCCCCCGCTGGCCGCTGGGGAAGGAGAGCCCCACACCAGGATCCCCAAACGCTTGGGGCTGTGAAGACCCCGGCCCAGCCCCCTCACGACGTCTCCCAGAGCCCCAGGCTACAAGGGAGCATCCCAGGAGTCCCTGCGGCTGAATGGGGCCTTTGTGGGCCCGGCTCCCAGGAGGGTGACTCATGGCCCGAGATTGTGCTTCCTCAGCAAGGCCCGGGGAGTGTGACTCAGCCAGAGGGGAACGGCCGGCCTGGGGGGGAGGGGAGGAGGCAGGAGGGGGGAGGGGGCAAAGGAAGGGGGAGGAGAGCCAGAGGAGGGGGAGGGGATGGGGAATGAAGGAGGAGGGAGGGCCTGGGGCGTTTCCCCACCTGGGGCTTCTCGGGGATGGAGAGAACACCTGTTCTGCCAGAGCGTTTCCCCCATTCTGTCCCGGGGGGGCGCAGGGCCCCAGGGTGACCTGGGAGGGCGCTCTCTGCCAGAGGGTCAGGGGACATAGGCCTTTGCCTGGCCCTCCCGCCTTGGGGAGCCGCCGTCCTGCAGGGCCAAGCCCCGGCCACTCGCACCAGTGGGTCCTCGTGGGGGCTCCTGAGGTTGGAAGGACCCTCACTGGACAGTGACAAGAAGACTCAAACTCGAGCCGGTGGCTGGGGGAGGGGGACGCCCGATGCCGGCCCATGACCGGGTATCTGTCCCTTGCCAGCCTGTACTCACCCGCCTACGTGGCCTTTGTGGCCAACGTCCTGGGCACGGCCGTCAGCCTCACCTGCATCCCCGCCAACACCAAGGCCGCCTCGGACCCCGGCCCGGCCGCGTCGGGTAAGCAGCGGGCCCGGTCCCCTTCCCCAGGATCAGAGCCCCCGCTGTGATTCCCCAGGCCCGGGGCCTCTGGGTAAATGGGCATCGTTCCCACTCCACTGCCACGGGGCCCAGGCCGGAGAGGGGGCGCGGGTGACCCCGGCCCCCCAGCTGCTGCTCCTCCCAGGCAGCAAGGAGCGGTGGGGGCGGGGGTTCTGTGAGGAGCAGGCGAGCACCCCGGGGCCCGGGGTGGGGACCCCTTTCTGGCTTCCTCCCCCAGCAAGTGGGCAGCCTGGGCAGCTTCGAAGTCAGGGCCCCCTGGCCAGCCGCGGGCGTCCTTGCCCTCCTCAGTGGGGGAGGGGCCGCCTCCGGTCGGCCCTGAGCCCCAGCAGCCTCTGTGCTCCGCCTAAGGGGGGCTTCCGCCACCATGGCACAGGCCAGGCAGCCTGGGCAGCCTGGTGCACCCGGACCATGGATGGACACGGTGCAGGCCCCCAAACCGGAGGGAGCGCTGGCTCTGGGGAGCCCCGGCTGGTGGTGTTCCAAATGGGGACACCCAGGGCAGCAAGGCGGCCCCAAGCCCCCCCCCTCAGTTCTGTCCCTCTCTGTGAGCACACAGGTGTCCCCAGTGGGCGTTGCTCCTCCCCCCCCCCCCCCCCCCCCCGTTCCTTCCGCCCACTACCCCCATCCCCCCCATCCCCAGACCAGCCCTGCCCCCACCAATGAGGCC
Organism: Sarcophilus harrisii; assembly: GCF_902635505.1. NCBI lineage: Eukaryota > Metazoa > Chordata > Mammalia > Dasyuromorphia > Dasyuridae > Sarcophilus > Sarcophilus harrisii. The sequence continues at coordinate 236,116,780 of NC_045431.1, forward strand.
CCTTCTTCTCGAGCCCCTCCACGTCTCCCTAGACTGGCCATCTTGCCGACTCTGGGCTGCCATGACTCTGTACCTGACTTTAACTAAGGGGAGGTGATCAGAGCTTTGCCCCACAGTGCCAAAATTTGGGAGATGCCGGGGTTATTCCTCCAGCTGTTGGAATATTGATTTTAACTTGCAGGAATATTGCTACAAGGCACGTGGGGAGGGGCCCCAGTTCTTCCCTGGTGGGAGCTCTCCGGAGCCCAAACTCGGAGCCCCCCGGGGCCAGCCCCCTTTCTGGGGGCCAGAGACAGCTCAGCTTATCAAGTAGAATCTTCAGCTGTTCTTGGAGCAGCTGCTGCCTTGAGGTTGGAGAAACTCAACTCCTGTCTCCTGGCACTGGGAGGGAGGCGCTGCTCCCATGCCCATTTTGTAGATGAGAAAACCGAGCCTGATTCTTCACACGAGTGGGGTCTAAAAGTTCTATGAGCTTAGAGAAACCCCCTCCCAGTCCGGGGTTCCTTTCATGGAGGAGGAGACCGAGGGTCAGGGTGCCCCAAGCCAACCAGGCAGAAGCAGCAGCCCGGGGGAACCCAGAGTAAAGCTGTAAAGTCCTGACTCCCGGGGCCAGGGAAGCAGCGTGCAGGGGGCCGCCTTCTGTGCTTTGGGGGTCCTTGGCACTGGGCTTGGGCGGATAGAGGGGGAAGTTCCTCTCTCCGGGACTCAGTTTCCCCCTCTGTTAGTAGGCAGGACCGGTGCCAAGGGGCCAGAGCTGGTTGGGAGAGCCCTGCTGCCAGAGGATCGGATTATCGCCCCCTGGGAGGGGGGTAAGAGGGCACGTGAATGACAAAGAAAGCCCCAGGAAGGACCAAGATTGGCAGAGGGGCCCCCCCAGGAGGAGCTGGGCAAGGAGCCCATGGGAGCCTCCGGGCTGCCCACACCAGCTCCCGGCTCCCTGACCCCATTGTCCCCCAGGCAAACGTCCGGCCGCCAGCGTGTTCGACCTGAAGGAAATCACACGCCTGCTGGGGCTGCCCGGCGTCCGGCCCGTCTTCTTCATCAAGGTCCTCTCGGGCTTCCCGTCAGGTGAGCAGAGCCCCAAGAAGCCCCGGGGCCGTGGCAGCTAGAGAGGGAAGGGGGGAGGAGGCAGAAGGCGGGTCCCCCACGGGGCAGGAGGCTGGGCCTCTGTGCCTGCCACGCTCGGCCCTGGGCCCCCCCCCCCAGCCCCCATGGACAAAGCTTGGGTTGGGGAGGTCCCCGGGGTCCCGGAGCCCGGCCAGGGTCAGCCGGCCAGTGAGTGCCCGAGCCGGGCCGGCTCCCTCAGCTCCAGCTGCTCCCGAAGGTGCTCGGTTAACCTCAAACCCCAGGACGAGCAGCTCTGTCTGGCGATGCCGGCCCCGATCTGGGGCGCAGGAGGGGCACCAGCTGCTTGCCCCCCCAGGGCTGTCGTGGCCAGGCTGCTTTTCATAAGAGAGACCTCACTGACCCAGGGAGGTCTGCAGGGCAGCGCCAGGGGCCCTCCCCCAGCCGGGTACCCCGCAGCCCCGCAAGCTGGCTGGCACAGGTGCCCGCCTCCATCCCCGGCAGAGCCCCGCCAGGCAGCCCCGACGCAGCCTCCCTCTGCTTGGGCCATCGGCTCCTCCCCCTCCATCAGCTGAAGCAGTCGGAGACCCCAGGGAGCGGGCAGCACCCAGACAATGGGGCTTCTGTGCCAGTGCCCTCCGCCCCTCCCCCCGAGTCCAGCCCAGAGGGGCCACTGTGGAGAGGGGGCCTGGCCTCCATCCCTCGGCCCACTCCTCCAGGCCGATGATGTGCAGGAGCCCCCAGTGGCCCCCACGAGGTGCCGGACTCCCCGGGCCTTAGAGGTGGGCAGAGGCTGGCGTCCAGATGCCCCGGGGCCATCCATGTGCTTGGGGAGAGCGTGGGGCAGCAGGAGCTCTGCCATTCATTGCCATTCACTGCTGCTGCGCTGCCCTCTGCCTCGGTTTCTTCACATGTAAAAAGCCAGGGTAACATCAGGGCCCCCCCAGGCCCCTGGATCCTGGGCAGATCCACAGCTCAAGCTGTGAGAGTGTGTATGAGTGTGAGTATGTGTGTGTGTGTGTGTGTGTGTGTGAGTGTGTGGGTGTGAGGGGGGCACATATGTTCTCACAGGCAGAGCCCCCGTTGCCCCTCAGGTGCCCAGGCTGCTTCCACCGGCCCGGACCCGGAACACCCCCCGGAAACGCTTCGGTGGCTGGAGACCCAAGGAGCAGGCTGGGCCTCGGCCCCTCGCTCGCCACCCACGTGCCCTCACTCTTTAAGCCCTTCTAGCCCGTTGGGCCGGGCCAGGAGCGCCAGGGGGCAGCCGCAGGGGGTCCCAGGGAGGCTGGGGGGTCTCAGGCAAGTCCCTTCCTTTTGGGGCCTCGGGGCCTTCCTCTGGAAAAGGAGGGGGAGAGAGAGTGCCTGGGCTGCCGAGAGGGGGCTCCCCACCCCCGCCCGCTCAGCTCCTCACCGGCCCCTCTGCTCCCCAGGGCTCTTCATGATCATGTTCTCCATCATCTCCATGAACTTCTTCGAGCTGGAGGCCGCCCAGGCTGGGTACCTCATGTCCTACTTCGGGGTCCTCCAGATGGTGAGTGTCCCCGGGGGCACCAGGACCAGCCACGGTCCCTCCTCCGACACCGGGAAGGGGGGAAGGGAAGGAGGGGAGGCCCCACTCCTCTGAGGTCACAGCTTCTGGGAAGCCGGGGGCTGCCGGGCCAGGCACCCCCACCCCAGCCCCCAGCAGGCACTTGGTCAGTCTGGGGGATGAATTGAACAAAGGGATCTGACAACTCCCCGGGCATTCAGTGGAGCCCAAGTGCCCTGGGAGTGAGACCAAGGCCCCAGAAAAAGGAGAAGGGGCTTCTGAGAAGTAGGGGAGAGGGGGAGGGCAACCTGCCAGGAGGGGAGGCTTCAGGTGCCCAGTGAACAGACAGGAAGTCCGGGTGTGTCGGGTGTGTGTTGGGGGGACAGTCCCCGGACTTGTGTCAAATCCCCAGCACCCCAGCTCTCCCAGCCAGGAGGGGCCCGAGCGCCATGGGGAAAGGATTTGGGGACAAGCCACGAGGAAATGCCCCCAAGACCACCCTCAGACCCCCTCCAGGCTTCAGGTGGCCCTGGGATCTCCCGCACAGAGGCAGACCCTGGTGGGGGGCAGGTCTCCCCCCCCAAGCTGAAGCCATTCTCATCCCTTCCCTTCTATAAAGCCCCCCCAGGAGGCCCCCAGACCCCTCCACTCCCTGAGCAAAGATCTCCGGTTAGAGGCCAGCGGGGCTGTTTCTGGAGGGCCCCCGGCCATACAAAGCACAAAGTGAATTCGGAGGGTTTTTTGAGGCTGCTGACAGGTGGGGTCCGGTCCCGTGCCCGGAGAAAGGGGGTGCAGAGAGAAATGGGTCTGGGGCCCTGCCCTGAGGCTGGGAACTTCTCCATTAAGGGGAAGCGGAGGGCAAGTATTCAGGGCTGGGACAGGGGCTGCAGCTCAGGGCGGCAGCTCCAGGAGAGCTCAGACAGAGCAGCCTTAGAAGTCCCAGCAGGAAGCGCTGGGGCGGATCCTGGAGGCAGAAGGGAGCCAGCCAGGAGCCTCGAGCTCCCTAAATGCGTTTTAGGGAGAGCAGCAGGGCGCAGTGAGGGGGACGGATGGGGAGAGGAGAGGCCAGCCAGGAGGTCGCTAACACAGTCCAGGTGAGAGAGAACTGGCTTGGCAGAGACTTAACCGGCTTCCCTTTGTCCCGGTGGCCAGTGCAGACAATGAGGGTATTGTCCCCATGTCCTTTATACAAAGACTCTTCTTCCTTTCCCTGCGGCTTCCGCCGCTGCTGGGTCTGGGCCTGCAATTAGCCTTAACTCCCATAACTCAGGTTACATCCTCCCTAGGGGCTGGGCCCCCAGCTGGGCCAGTGCGGGCAGCTTGGTAACCTGAGCCTCCTGGGAGGAAGCGGCTCTGACCTGGAAAACAGGGCCAAGCCCAGCAGCTTTGTCATTTTTAAGACTCCCTCCGGGCCCTCAGGGCTTCACCGGGAAGATCCGGGTCTAACCTAATCCATTCATTTTAACAAGCATTTATTAGGCACCTACTGCATGTTAGATGCCCTGAACACAAAGACCAAAAAACCGTCTCAGAGCCTTCAGTCTCTTAAAGAGCAAACATAAGGACATTTAAGGACAAAAGAAGCAATAATAGCCTTAAAAACCTGGAAAAACTTGGGGGGGGGGGCGGAAGAGTGGAGCAGGTAGCACCCGAGCTGAGCCTGGAAGGAAGCTAAGAATTCTCAGAGGCAGAAATGAGGAGTGAGGGGATTCCAGGCATGGGAGACAGCTTATGCAAAGGCATAGGGATGGGAAATGTAACCTCTGATGGGAGAAGCACATTTGTCTGGAAACAGCCGGTGTAATAATTCTCACAAGGGGCTTTAAATGTTAAACTGAGAGCTGGTACTTTATCTTAGAAGCAAAAGGGACAGTTGTTGAGTGTGCGGAGTGGCCCCGTCAAACTTATGCTATAGGAAAATTGCTTTGGCAGTTAAGGGGAGATTTGATTGGAGAAAGGAGAGGCTAGAAGCCAGGAATCCAATGAAGAGGTTACACAAGAGTCTGACCTAGAATGATGGCCTGGGGCTTCGGACACAGGAAATGTTGGAGAGCTTGGAGACGAGATTCTGGCAGCTGATTGGATTGGGGAGGAGCGGGGTGAGTGAGAGGAGAGATGGAGGGTCTTGCACTGTGTACATCTAAGAGGTCAGAAGTCACTGAACCACCAAGTACTGGGTAGGAACAGGTAAGGTGTAAGAAGATTGGAAGAGTCTGGGGTTAGGCAGGTCATGAAGGCTTTAAAAGTCAAAAAGCATTTGTGTTTTTGCTCATGGAGGCATTAAGGAATCACTGGAATTGATCCAGCTGAGGGGAATGACACGGTCAGAACTGCACTGTAGGAAAATCACTTTGATGAGCTGAATGAAGGGTGGACTAGAGTAGGAAGAGACTTGAGGCAGGCAGACCCACCAGCAGCTACTACTGTAGTCCACTGTGAGGTGGCGAAGGTCGGCACCAGAGTAGGGGAATATAGGAGGAAAGAAGGGGGAGTGTTGGGGAGATGATAAAGATATAAAATCAACCAGAAGTGCAGCAGAGGTGAAATCAACCAGAAGTGCAGCAGAGGTGAAATCAACCAGAAGTGCAGCAGAGGTGAAATCAACCAGAAGTGCAGCAGAGGTGAAATCAACCAGAAGTGCAGCAGAGGTGAAATCAACCAGAAATGCAGCAGAGGTGAAATCAACCAGAAGTGCAGCAGAGGTGAAATCAACCAGAAATGCAGCAGAGGTGAAATCAACCTAAGGTGCAGCAGAAGTGAAATCGACAGGCCTTGGCAACAGGCTGGAAGTGGAAGGGAGGTTTTGCGGGGGAGGAATAATGAGTCCCACTTTGCCCATGTTGAGTTTAAGATGTCTACTAGATATTTAGTTGGAAACCTGAGATTGCAGGTCAGCAGAGAGTTTGGGGAAGGAAAGGTAGATTTGAGAAACCTCAGCCTAGAAATAGATGGTAATTAAATCCATGGGAGTTAATGAGATCACTAAGTGAAAATGTATAGAGAAGGAAGGGAAGGGAACAGAACAGTCCTGAGGGACATCTACAGTTTCCTGGATGAGCAGCCAGCAAGAGATTTACATAGCAAATGCACAAGCAGTTACAGATTATTTCCCTCATGATCTCAAGAGAAAGACTTTGTAAGTCACCTTATTCTCATTCTATAGAAGAGGAAGGCCTGGAGCTGCCCAGGGACTTGGCAAAGTCTGTCACATGAAGACTAGCATCAGAGCTCAGGCTCAAATTAAGATCTCATCCTCAAGGTCAAGGGCTTTCTTTGCCACATTATTACTTCTAAATTTCTCATTTTATCGAAGAGGATATCGTGGCCCTAATAGAGGGAAGAGATTTGGCCAAAATTGTACGCTTAGTTGGGGCCAGAGCCAAACTTCCAGAAGTTCGTTGTTATTCTGTGAATCCTTTGGGGTCTGCAGTTGAAGCTACCCTTGGGCCCCACCTGAGAATGGGGAGCACAGAACGTTGCTGCCCTAGCATGGGCTTGGAGGGCCCTTCACAGGCTCCGGAAAAAGCAGAGACCTACAAAGCAGAATGGCAGAGCTGGGAGGGACCTCATTGTACACCTGCAACATCCAATGGGGAGCAACAAGGCCAGGGTGCCAGCATGAACAAGGGGCTTGGTCAGGTCAGGAAAAGGGGAGGCCCTGGAGCACCGGAGGCCCCTTGTCTGCATGGGGATGAGTCCCAGGTGTGGGCTTTGCTCAGGCCCCGATAGATTTGAAACCGTTACTCATCTCACTAGGAATAGACATGAGAAAGAGAACTCCCACTTTAATTCAGACCTTGCAACACACATGAAAGGCCCATCCCTCTGGGCCTCTTGGGCCCAGCCTGGTTTTGTGGCAGAAACTGCTGATTCACCATTTCCTAGTCAGGGGAGGCCTTTCAGGGCCTCTCCATCCCCAGTCAGGGAAACAAAATCTGCCATGTCCCTTTGAGGGGATGTCCGGAGATTGCTGGGATGACTTACCCCCTAGTGTCTTCTCTGTTCCTCCTCCTGGTCACCCACAATGCAACTGGCCATTTCCAAGGAGACTTATTGTTGGCTTTTGGCTCCTCTAACAAAGGTGAAATCTTAAACTGTCAGTCCCTGACAGCTTAATATGCAAAGTAGGTAACCAAATAGGAAACTTCCATTTATAATATTAATAATTCATTTTCAGATATTTTTGTACTTACGTGTAAAAGCCATTTTTACCATTAAAAAAAATTTAACTTCTAAATCCTCTATCTTCCTCCTCTCCCCCTCAGTGAGAAGGCAAGAAATTTGATAGAGGTTATACATGGGTGCTCATGCAAAACATATTTTCACATTAGCCGCGTGGTGAAAGAAAACACAAAAAAAAAAAAAAAAAAAAAAAAAAAAAAAAAAAAAACCCAAGACAATAAAGTAAAATAAAAGTTTGTTTCTGTCTTTCAATTAGTTCTTCTGGCTGAGTCCTAGCCCTTTGTATCCTGGGTCTCTTGGAATCGTCTTGGAAGGGGGAGAAGAGCTTGTCTCTCACAGTAGATCAGTGTACAATGTTGCCATTACTGTATACAATGTTGCTATTGCTGGTGCTATATACACAATGTTGCTATTTCTGTGTACAGTGTTGCCATTGCTATTGCTGTATACAATGTTGCCGTTACTGCATAAATGTTCTCTCAGTTCTCCTTGCTTCACTTTTAGTCAGTTCATAGAAGTCTTTTCACCAGCATTTTAAACCCGCTGCTTTGTTTTGTTCCCATGATCCTCTGGACTGTCCTGGGGGAGGACGAGGGCTAAGAACTCAGGTGGTGCCAGGTTGCGGACACATCCAGCAAGTGTCCAGGATTTGAGCGTGACTGCAGGTCTAGAGGGCAGCGGGAGCAGACAAGAGACTCCAGCTAGGTGACTCTGGGCAAGTCACTTAACGCTTTGCTCCTCTTCTGTAAATGAAGACAATGGGAGCACCTGCTTTTCAGGATTTTTGTAAGATCAAAGGAGGGGCCGCTTTGCAGACTGCAGGGATGATGGAAATGTTGGTTCCTTTCAGTTGACGGCCTGTTTTCACACGGCCCTGCCTCTATCCAGCTTCCACCCAGAAGGACATTTGTTCTCTGCCTATAGAGCCGGGAGGCCTAGCTCTTTGGGGGAAAGGGACCCCAAGCAATTGTAGGTCCCAGGTTCCTCCACAGCTCTCAGGCACACAAGACTCCCCGAGCCTCAGATCGGTGACATTTAAATACCTTCCTCATTTTCTCACTCTATGATACCAGCCTGGAATGAACCTTAAGGCTGGAAGGCAGCGTACCAGGGAGCAAGCCCCCAGAAACCATCTGTGGGTCCCATCTCGCAGCTTCTCCTGGAAGGCCCTTCTTCCAATCACAGGAGGGCACTGAGGAAGAGGCAGGCCCTGCAACCTGGGGCCCTCTGCCCCGGGATGGCCTCACAGGCCCTGGGAGTGCTCCTGGCATCTCAGCAGATGCCCAGCTCATGATGTTTGACCGACTGAAAATAGCCCTACCAAGGACTGACCCAGATCTGCTTTCCTTAGGTGGTCCAAGGCCTGATCATTGGGCGGCTGACTGAGCGGTACTCCGAGGGGACCCTGCTCCGGGCCAGCATCGTTGTGTTTAGTGCCGTGGGCCTGGCCATGGTGAGACCCCCCCACTTTGGGCCCAGCACTCCCCCTCACCCGGAGGGGACTCACTTACTGCTCACTCATTCACTCATTCTGTCTGCTCATTTGCTCGTTTTTTACTCATTGATGCACTCCTTTACTTATCTCCTCACTTGCTCATTGCCTCATTCACTTCTTTGTTTCCTTCTTCATCCAGCTTCTTCTTAGTCATAGATGCCCTTTTACACTTGTGAGAACAGAAGGAGCATCAAGATCCTCGTACAATTTCAAGCTGGAAGGGGCCGAAGGGGCCCGACGAGCCCCTATAGCAGACAGAGGCAGAAGGGAGGCGGCCAGAAACGTAGAAGGGAGGGCCTGAGAACCGTCAGCTCGTTGATGGGGAGCTGATATCCAGCTTCAATTTAAGACACAGGTGTTGGTCCTGCAAGGGAACCTGGAGATTAGCCAGTCAGCTCCTGCGTTCATAGGTGGGGTCGACAGGGGAGGAACACCCAGAGTCAGCAGTAGAGCTGGGGCTTGAAGGTCAGTCCTCCCAGGCCCCCCCCACCCCCGGAGCTGCCTTCTCTTTTGTTACTGGCCAGGAGCAGGAGGCCACGTGCCCCCAAGGGGTGAGACGGAGGGCTCCCTCCCAGCTGGTGCAGAGTCCTGTTGGGGCTGGCCAGGACCAGGATCGGGGGCTCCCTGAAGACCATTGGTCCAGGGACTGGGCACAGTCACCCCGGGGCTGAGCCAGGCTGGACTTCTTCCCCCTGCTCCCTGGCCGGAGGCAGCGAAGGCTGAGAACTGAGAGGAAACGAAAGCTAGAAGGGCCCAGATGGACTCTGAGCCAATTAGACTGGATGGGCCGGGCCCACCTGCCAGGGAAATGGAGGAAGCGGGTTTCTCCCAACCGGCCATCCCCCCCTCCGTGCCAGCCTCCTCAGCCCAGCCCGCCCCTCCATCATCCTCAGGGTCAGGGGCCTCCCACTGGCCTTCCTCCGGAGCCCACCCCCAAAACACCCATTCTCTCAGCCAGGTCGACTGATCACGCTTTCATGCCATAGTGTCCAGACTCCTCCCCTGAGTCCTCTCTATCATGTGTTCCATGCTTCCATTCTCTCTCACACTCACACTCCCTGTTACACACACACTTATGTGCACACACACACACACACACACACACTCACACACAGACTGGCTTTGGGCCAGGCGGGGGAGCCCTGACCTCAGGAGCCCCTCCCTGCCCTCTCTGAGAGCCGCTCCCGCCCCCAGGCCTCTATGACCAACGTTTTCCACTTCTGCCTGCTGGTGCCCGGCCTGGTCTTCAGCCTCTGCACCCTGAACGTCGTCACGGACAGCATGCTGACCAAGGCGGTGCCGCCCTCGGACACAGGTAAGCGGCGGCCCAGTGGTCACAGCATGGGCACGGGCAGGGGCTGGCGCAGTCTGCCAGCCTCAGGAGTGCCTGGGAACCCACCGGTGGGGGGCCGCCCCGTGGCAGAGCCCCCTTGGTCTGATGCCCGACACGCCCCCAAGCCCCCTTTCCCAGGAGGAGCCCCCGCTGCCTCCGCCCAGATAAACTTCCCCAAGCCAGGCGAGGTGAGGTCGGGCTGACCCATTGTCAGCTGATGCAGAGAGAGAGAGAGATAGCCCATTCTTCTCGGAGAAAGCCGGCAGGGCCAGGGAGGCTGCCCAAAGAGGAGTGAGCCGGGGGAGGTCAGCTGAGGGGCAGACATGAGGGCCGGGCCAAAGGGGCAGCCTGGAGTTTGGAGGCTATCTGCTTCCTGCTCCACCCATTTGGTGAACGAGCTTTAATTAAGCACCTACTGGGTGCACAGGTCCACTCTGGCCAGGGAGGCTGATGCTGGGCTGAGAGCAGCCATGTCCCACTTCTGACTCAGGGAGCTCACAGCCTCATAAAGGGAGTGCTGGGGTACTGGGTACAGAACATAGAATGCTCCTTGGTCAGCAAGCATTAATTAAGCACCTACTGGACGCACAGATATATTCTGGCCAGGGAGGCTGATACAGGGCTGAGAGCAGTCATGTCCCACCTCTGACTCAGGGAGCTCACAGCCTCATGGGGGAGTGAGGTAAACTTGGGGTACTGGGTACAGAGCACAGAATGACCCAAGCTTCAGAGGGACCCCTACTAAACTGGGTGGGCACCTGGGCAAAGAACATCCCCAGCAGTATTTCCAGAAAAGGTGACATTTGACTGAGCTTTAAAGGATTCATGGGAGTTCTGTCGGCAAAGGGGGCCAGGAGGGGCATGCCAGGTGTTGGGCACGGCCTGAGCAAAGCCCCGGAGGTCGGCCTGCAGGCGTGGGGAGTGTCGGGGGATGGGTGCTTGTCCAGTTTGGCCCACAAGGCTGAGCGATACAACAGAGGGCAAAGTGGTCCTGAGCTGTGGGCTTGATTTAGGGGCCTCTGGGAGCCCCTGACGACTCTGGGGACTGCCCTAACCGGATGTGCCCATTTTCTGGCTATGGGATAAGGGGAGCATTAGCCAGTGGAGTCGGGTGTCTTCCTCCTAGACCATGAGCCCTTGGAGGGCAGGACCGGGATGAGCTGGAAGATGCCAGGATGGGGAAGGTCGTGCTTTGTGGCTAAAGGAAGTGGGAATGATGAGATTCGAACCAGGTGTGACTGACTGCAGCCCCCCAGGGTCGGGCTCCCAGAAGGTGGAGCTCCCAGGACTGGAGGCAGCGGCTGGCTGCCCCTGGGGATGCCCTCTCAGGCCAGAGTGGACCAGAGGGTGGGGTGGGGGGGCTGCCCACCTCTGAGAGTCCGGACACTCTGCCCTCTGCCTCACTGGGCACACAGTAGGTGCTCGGGCAGCCTCGGGCAGGGCCATGGGCATGGTTGGGGGGGGGAGCTGAGCCGTGGGCGCGGCAGGTGGGGAAAGGGTCCAGCCTCGGCTGCACCCAGGCCCAACCAAGCCCTTGTTGCTCCTCCCTCCCTCCTGTGCCCCTCCCAGCCTCCCCAGGACTCCCTGCCCAGGATGGCCACATCCCTTCCAAGCTCCCCAGGGTCGGGCCCCCAGGAAACGGTACTGGGGGGGGGGCAAGCGGCCACCAGCGGAGGAGGAGACCCAAGGGAGCTGCCAGAGAGCCAGGCGGCTCAAAGGCCCTTTGTGCAGGCAAGACGACAGGAAGCTGTCTGGGAAGAGCTGGCCTCCTCCGGCTGCCCCTGAGGGAGAAGGGCCCAGCCCAGGCCTGCTCCTCCTGCCTCCCTCCCACGGGTCTGAGCAACCTGCTGAGGGGCGGAAGCCTGGGAGAGGCCAGAGCTAGGCAGAGGTCAGAGCTGGGGAGAGGCCCTGGCCTTAAAGGCCAGCCTGACCAGCCCTGATATCTCCCCCTCCCCCTCCAGCCTCAGTGTCCTCACCTCAGCCACATTCCCTCCAGCTCCCTCGCCTGGAGCTTGTCTTGGGGAGAGAGGCCCGAGGGCAGCCTGTCCTGGGGCTGAGAGCCCCGGGAAGGTCAGGCCTCGGGCGCTCCTCCTCCCCCCTGTGTGCCCAGCTCTGGGCTCAGCCGGAGCATGTGGGAAAGGAGCACCCTCTGCTCACACCCTCCCCCACCCCCCAGGGCTGGAAGGAGCTAGGTGGCCTGGGAAGGCGTGTGGGGGTGGGGTGGGGCCGGGCCTCAAAGGATGGTGGGATGAGACGGCTGTGGACAGGAGGAGGGGGGGTCTGGGAGGGGGGAGCACCCGGGACTGGCAGAGGGGCCAGGCTGAGTGGGGCGCCCAGAGGGCGGGCAGGAGCCTGGGGCCTGAGGCGGGTGGGGGCGCCGAGGGGAGCCCAGAGGGCGGCCCTGTCCGAGGCGGGGCCCCCAGGAAGCGGGTGTGGGGAAGCAGGGGGAGCCTGGGCTGTGTGGCCCACCGCTCTCTGCTCTCTGCTCTCTGCTCTCTGCCCTCTGCCCTCTGCCCTCTGCCCTATGCCCTCAGAAGGGATCCGCTCCTCGGGTCCCAGAGCCCGGCTGGGAACCTGCAGGCGCAGGGGCTCCAACTAATTGCTGTGGGGCGGGAGCTGGGCGCGGGCCGTGGGCGGCCGGAGAAAGCAGCTATTAAAATACCTGCCACCCACCTCTGAGCCTGGGTGGCTCTCTGCAGGCCGGGCCGGAGCTCGGGCTTCTGGGAAATGCACCTTCCCCCGGCTCTCCCAGGGCCCCCTCCCCCACCGCCGGCCACAGGGCCCCGGGAGGGCTCCAGGAGCCGGCCCCTGCCAAGGCCTGAGGCCTGGGGAGATGCCCAGCCCCCTCTCCTGGGGATGCTGCCTCCTGAGCCAGGAACTCCCCCCCCCCATGCCCCACTTTCCCCTTGATCCCCAGGACCCCAGGGCCGGCTCCTCCCTGGCCCAGCCCTGCCCCCAGATCAGTCTCTGCAATCTGGCCCCGGCCAGGAGACCCCCCGCCCTCGGCTTGGCAAAAGCCTCCTGGTCCTTCCGGGCTGTCGTGTCCCCACTGGGAGCTCCACCTTCTGGGATCCACCCGGATCGCTCCTTCCTCAGACTCTCTGATCGCCATTTCCAGGCGATTCCATAAGCATATATTAGGCGCCTATTACATACAAGCAGACAAACCAGCACCTCCTCACCCCCATCATACTCTCCAGTGGCATCTGGGTCCATTTGGGGATTTCACACACTCACACTCAGGCTCACACACCCCTGTATAAGCCCAGGTCTGACTGGGCCATCCTTTCACGGGCCGGATAATTACTCACTGACTTGGTCAGCAAGAGGGCAGATGGCATCTCCCCATGGGCCCTGGCCCTCCTTCCCCCCCTGCCTTCTCCCCACAGGCCCTGGCCCTCCCTTCCCCCCCTGCTGCCCAGGAAGCCCAGAGCCCAGTCTGGCAGGACGGCCCAATGGCCGGCAGCAGCCCCGGCCAGGCCGTCCCCAGTGCCCCTCAGGACCCTCAGACATGGGAGCCGTCTGGCCTCCTCCACGTCCCCTCCCACAATGCTGGGGTTGTCGCCCCCACCCCCGCCCCTGATCTGGCGACTCCCCTGGTCCTGCCCTCGGGTCACGGGGAGAGAATTGCTGTCAGGAGGAGGAAAGGCCCGGCTCCCACAGGAAGTAAAGGGGAGACCCAGAATTTGAACTCGCTTTCTATAGTCAAATGGAAGTCAGGACAGGGCTGGGGCGGCCTGCCGGGAGCAAGCTGGCTTTGGGCAAGGCTTGAAGGGCAGGGGGAAGGGGGAGAGCCCGGGGAGGGGGAGAGCCTGGGCGGGGCGCAGTGCCAGGGCAGCACCAGGGGCTTGGACTGGGAGATCTGCTGCCCGGGGCAGCCTCGCTGAGGTGTGGTGGGGGGGCGTTGGCACCAAGGCCTTTGGAGCCCAGATGGAAGAAGGATGCCCAGGAAGGTCGCCCCCCCCTCCCTGGGCCTGGCAGCCTCCAGCCGCTGGCCCCAGCCCCGACCTCCACCCTGGCAAGGAGCTCCTGGGGTGACCTGGGCCAAGATGCCCCTTCCCCTGCCAACGGCTTCCCAGAAGGCTCGGGCCTCTCCCTCCCTCTCCCTCCCAGAAAGGACAACATCTGCAGGGACGGTACCGGCTTTCCGCTCCGATAACATCTTTCTTGGCCGGAGTGATTGTTCCTCGGAGGGCTGAGTCACACTGCCTGTCATCCCTGTCCCCGTTTCCCTGGCATTCGGTGCCCGGGAGCCGGGGGCAGCAGGAAGCGCCCGTGGGCTCGGCATCTTGGCACCTGGCGCATCCGCGGGCCGGCTGCCGGGCAGCTCCTGAGAGCGGGCTTTGTTCTTTGCGTGCTGCCTCTCGTCCAGCCCCTCGCCGGCTCCCGGGAGGTCGGCCAGTGAGCAGGAGGGCCAGTCTTGCTGTAGGAAGGGGGGGGGGGCACGAAGCTAGAGACCTGCCGCCGCGCCCAGAACGAGCGCCTTTCTGGCTCTGGGGCCGGCCCAGGACCCAGCCTCCCCCCCCCCCCCCCCCCCCCCCCCCCCCCGTCTGTCTGAGCCGCTCACCCGACATCGCCCCCTTCACCAGAGCTGGCGTCCAGGATCTGGGAGTCAAGTGTTTGTGACCCACTGACTGTGTGCTAACAACCCTGGGGAGCCGGTGCTAGCATCATACCCATTTGATAGATGGGGAAACTGAGGCAGGCAGCAGTTAAGTGAATGTCTGAGGCAGGGTTCAAAGTCAGAGCCGACCAATATATGCTCTGAGGAAGCCGAGGTCCCCCGGTTCTATTCCAGCTCCCCTCAGCCACTGTCTGGGCCCCGGGGCCCAAAGGCCTCCCCTCTGTCTGATAGGAAAGAGCTTCAGGAAAGTGGGCGCAACAGGGTAGGGCTGGCCCAGCCCCTGGGATGGAGTAGGGGAATCCGGGCAGACTGCATGGAGGAGAGGCGGTCTGGGGGGAAATGGTGGATGGAGCAAATCTCTCTCATGTTCCTTCCACTCACTAGGCAGAGGGCCCGGCCCCGAGCCCAGCTGCTTGCGCCATCTCCGGGAGGGGGCCCTCTGCAGACATCCTTTGGGGCTGCTTCCCCTTCCCCTCTGCCTTGGGAACCTCCTGGAGGGGTCTCAGTTTCCCCTCCTGTAAAGTGGGGGGGGACTCCAGGCTCACACCATGGGGGGAGGATCATTTCCGGCTGCTCCACCTGACGCTCGTCCTGTCTCCCTTGACCCCCAGGAGCCATGTTGGGCATCTGCGCCTCTGTCCAGCCGCTGACCCGGACCATCGGGCCCACCCTGGGCGGCCTCCTCTACCAGAGATTCGGCGTGGCCGCCTTCGGCTCCCTGCAGTTTGCCGTCAACTTTCTCCTCTTCCTGTATCTGTGCAAGAAGGAGGTGCCCCAGAAAACCAAAAGGGCACCATGACCTTGGCCCCAAAGGGAGCTCCCCCTCCCCATCCTGCTAATAAATGTCATAAGCCCTCCTCCTCCTCTTCTTGGTCTTCTTCTTCCTCCTCCTCCTCCCCCTTCTCCTCCAAGCCACCCTCTGTCTGGGCTCCTTGGAGCATCCCCTGCCTTCCCAGCAGCCTTGGGGGCCCTTGAGACCCAGGAAGCAAGGTCACCTGGAAGGAAAGGACCCTTCTCAAGGCAGAGTCATGGGGAGGAGGCCTTCCTGGAGGAGGCGGGCTGGAGCAGAGTCCTGCCACTTTACAGTGCTTGAGCTCCTACTGTGTGCCGGCCTTTGCCCTGGAGAAGACTCCCGGCCAGAGGAGGGCCTGACATGCAGAGAGACATCTGAGGAACAAGGGAGAGCACGAGGCGGCCACGGAGAGCGGGCAGCAGGAGCTGGGACTTATGGGATGCATCCTAAAGCACGGGGACTGTGTGGACAAGGGCATGGAGGTGGGCAGGGCAAGAACAGGAGACAAGAGCAGTCGGGTTTGGCCAGAACGGAGAGAGCAGAAGTGAGAGAAGGCATTGAGCACCAGGGCCAGGAGTCTCTTTTCA
Source organism: Sarcophilus harrisii (assembly GCF_902635505.1). Lineage (NCBI taxonomy): Eukaryota > Metazoa > Chordata > Mammalia > Dasyuromorphia > Dasyuridae > Sarcophilus > Sarcophilus harrisii. The sequence continues at coordinate 236,132,387 of NC_045431.1, forward strand.
CCATTAGGCAACATTGGGGGGAGGGGGGGCATGGAAAACTCTGGAGCAGAACATTAGAAGATGTGATGAGAGCCGGAGCAGGGAGGAAGGGACAGGAGGCAGGGAGGTCAGTGAAGAGGCTGGGACGAAGGGAGAGGGAGGAGCTGAATTGGAGAGTCCCCGAAGGAGAAGAGAATCACCCAGAGAAGCCCTGAAAAACCCCTAGTGAGCAAATGTAAGAAATCAGGGAGGGCTCCCCGTGCTTTATTTTCTAGGTCAGCCAGGGAGTCCCAGGAGGAAGGAAAGGTTAGTTCCTGAGCATTTATTAAGCACCCACTGTATGGCTGGCTGAGAAAGGGCTTGCCCAGCCTCGAACCCACTTCTGCCACGGCCAGGGTGTTTCTCCTGAACACGCCCCCCCCCCCACTTCCCTGAAGTCCAGCGGGCAGGGAGGACCCTGGAGAGCTGCTCTGGCTGGAGCGGGCTGGGATGCGGAACAGGCCCTCCCCGACCCTGCCAGGGCTCACTGGTGGCACCTGCTCCGGGCTCCAGGAATGGCCACGGCCAGAAGGAGGATCTGAATCCGTGACCTCTGCCCTGGATGCCCGGACTCCTCCCCGGGGTCCTGGGAAGCGGAAGGAAGGGAGGCAAGACACCTCTGCCCGAGCGCACCCACACTGGCCCTGGGACATCCGGGCTTCTTTGCCTTTGCTTCCCTGGATCCTGCTCGTGCCCTGCCCCCCCAGGTTCCTAACAGAAGGCTCCATTGGCCTGGGGCCAAGAGAGAAAAGCCCCCCCCCCAAGGGTCGGTTTTTCCAAAGTGGGTCCAAGGGGTGGAAAGGGAGAGCTGGGGGCTGGATGGCTCCCTCCGGCCTTCAGGACTGGGGAGGGGCCCAGAACACCCCAGCCAGGGCTCTGCCCCCTCCCCTTCCCTCAGCCTCTGACCCCAAACCACCGCTCCACCCCCTCCACAGTGCCATGCTCAGACACTGGCCCAGTGTGGGTGTGGCTAAGGGGGACCGTGGGGGCCCCAGCGAGTCACCATCCTCACCCCAAAGCAAAGGTCCCGGCCATTTTGGTTGGATCATTCGCCCCTGCAGTCATCAGTCAACAAGCATTTATTAAGTACCTATTGTATACGAGGGTCAAGGCAAACACCCGCTCAGCCTTCCCTCTGGGGAGAGACCTGAACCCCAAACCCTGGTAGAGGAGAATTCTCTCCCAGGTCCCGGGGTGCCCAAGTGCCTTCCCAGTTCAGGGACGATTCATTCATTCGTTCATTGACTCTTGCCAAGGACGATTCATTCATTCCCGTCTCATTCATTCGTTCCTTGGCTCTAGCTGCCCCCCCTCCCCCAGCTCCCGGATGACTAGGTGAGCTAGATGAGAGCCCAGCTGACTGGGGCGCCAGGCCGGCATCTGCCAGGGCCATCTAGGAGGGAGGCGGCCGGTGAGAGTTCGGGGGCCGGCCTGGGGGTCTGGGGCAGCCGAAGGAGCCAGGGAGGGCTCGGCACCAGGCCCCCGATTCCCAGTCTTGGAGCCCATTCAGCAGCCCCGTCTTCCCCTCCCGGGGCTGCTTGGGCTCGCCCTGCTTCCGAGCAGGGGGCGTTTGCCCCAGAAGGCGGGTGTGGGCCGGGCAGGGGGCGGGCACGGCAGGCCCGGGGAGGAGGAGGGGGCAGGGAAGCCCCAGACTCCCAAAGGGAGGAAGCCCAGGCTGGGGGAGCAGAAGCTGCCGGGGGCTCCCTGCCCCGCTCAGGCTTTGGGGAGCGGGGATGTGAACGGCGCATCTGAGGTGCTCCCAGTGAGGAGCTCGAGAATTGTGCCTGCGGGTACCGTGAGCTCGGGGGAAATAAAACCAGGCCCTCTTTGGGCTTTCCTGGCCAAGGTGGGAGGAATCAGACCTCAAGGGAGAAAGCCCCAGGCCGGGAAGCCTGCCCGAAGCTGCCAGCTCCAGCTTTCCCGGAGCCCGACTGTCTCCCGTGGCCCCAGGGGAGGGAGATGGAGCCCAGTCCCAGAGCCTTTCCCCTTCAGGACTAGGAGCCCCTTCAAGGGAAGTGACAACTGGTCAGGGGGATAACCCAGAGCCCCTCCCTCCCCCCACTAAGGCTTCCCCCTCTCCCCAGGGTTCCAAGCACCAGTCCCTCCCTCCCTAGAACATCTGCTCCACGGCCAGGGAGGGCCTTGAGGACCCGGGAGTTGCTTGTGAAGGACAGGCCACGGGCTCTGCTGGGGGCCCAGAGCCTTCCCAGCTCAGCTCTTGCCTCGGCTGTAGCACCTTGGCTCAGTCTCATGCCCCTGGGAGTCAGGGTGCTGCCCCTTAAAAGGCAGGAAGTCAATGACCCAGAGCCCTTTGATCTCCGATTGCGCCAGAGCTGACGCTCCCAGTTCCAAGAACTGGAAATCTTGAAAGGAATCATTTTACTCCCGAGCCCGGAGGTAAATCATGCTACCGGAAACGGGGGGAGGGGAGCCCCAAGGTCACACAGTGCAATTCCCCTGGGCCCTTTGTACCATCCCGCCCCCAGGCTGCCCCAGCCCGGCACCCCAGGGAGCCAAGCAGGGGGCTGAGGCGCTGAGGTTCGCTCCCGTTCCCCGGGGGGCAGCCCGGGCTCGCTCCCGTATCCCCCGGGGCAGCCGCTCCCGTTCCCGTGTGCTCCCCCTCCAAATCCCAAGCCGGAAAATGAGCTTCGGGCACCGCGGCTAAGAAAAAGTCAGCATTTCAAGGAGTTTATTTGGAATGGACGCGTCATGAAAAAATATTAAGACAATGTTCGAAGCCACTGAAATAAATAGAAATCTAGATCCTACAATAAGTTAAGGGCCGTGGCCCCCCAGCCAACGGCCACAGTGTTCCCGAGTCATTATAAATAAAGCGGCCGAGGGCCAGGCTCCGGGGGCCGCGGGGGCGGGTGGGTAGGGGGGCCGCTCCAGGGGCCAGCTCCCCAGTCCTGTGGGGGAGGGCCTGGCTCCGCTTGCTCCCCGCCCGCAGGGAGATCTGGCTCTCAGCTTCAGCCTCTTCCTTCGTGGGCGCTTTCGGTGCGACACAAGGTCCCCATCAAGTTCCAACCCAAAGCTCTGAGGAAGAGAAGACAAGAAATGGGTCAGCGCTAAAGCGGGAGTGGGGGAAAGGGCTTCCTTCCGGCCTCAAGATAAGAGCCGTGGGCAGGGCACCCCTAGGAGATCACCCGGGCGCCGGGCACAGCTCCTCCCAGCCTGGGGCCTCCCAGGGAGCGGAAGGGCTTCCACTGCGGAGACCCAGGGGCTCCCAGACCCCCCCCTCTCCAGGAGGTCTCCCAGGGCCCCGAATTCTTCCAGGCAAAATATCCTCCAGGGCCCATGGGGTGGAACCACAAGGAGACCCGTAGATGGTGGGGGGAGGGGGCGAGGAGCAGGAGATAAAGGCTTTGGGGATCCCGACCCGGGCAGAGTCCGAAGGCTGGCCCTGAGAGCCATCCCCAGTCTCCAGAGGGTAGAACACAGGTCCCACGGGCCGCTTCCCTAAGGGAGGCGTGGGCCGGGTCTCTCTTTCCGCCCCCCCCCCGCCCCCCTCCGACTCTCCCACTCCAAAGTCGGGGCAGCGGGAGTCAGGAGGTGGGAATTGGGGACGAGACCCGAAAGGCGCTGCCCTGAGCCCGCGCTCTCCGCCGACCCTCCCGGCCCCGGTTAGGACTCGGGGTCCCGGCTTGCGCCCGGGCGCCACAGGAAGGCCCCGGGGTCGGCGCGAGCCCGTCCCCCGCAGCCTCACCTGCTGTCTCTCGGTCAGTCGGACAGGCCGGCGGCTCAGGGCGCGCGGGCCAGCCGGCGCTCAGGCGGCCCCGCTTGCTCCCGCTCCCGCTCCCGCTCCAGTTCCTGTCGGCTCCTGAAATCCTCGATGGCGCGCTGGTTCTGGAAGTCGATGAGCGCCATGGTGATGGAGGCGTTCCAGCAGCTTTCGTCGGGGCAGCGGAAGTCGATCTCCTTGCGGTCCCTGGTGACTATGGTAAAATAGACGTGCTTGGCCGTGCGCTCCACGCAGTCCACCTTGAGGATGGAGTGGAAGCTCAGCTCCTTGGGGCGCGCGCCCCTGCGCGCCGCCGCCGGGCCGTCGGGGAACAGGCTCAGGCGGTCGGTGCTCAGCACCACCAGCTTCTTCTTCCAGAGCTGGAACAGGCTGTCGCTGCGCTTCTCCAGCTCGCCCTCGCGGAGCACGGCGCCCGGCACCTTCATGGCTCCCGACGCGGCTGCCTCGGACTCGTCCGCCCCCAGCGTGGACCGACTGCGGCGCCCGCGACGGCACCGACACAGAGCGGGAAGAGGGGCGGCGCAGCCCGGCTCTGCGGCGACGCGACGGACGGACGGACGGACGGGGCGGCTTCGGGGGCGCTGCGGGCGCGGCGGCGGCGGCGGCGGCTCCTCTGCGGGCCCGGGATGACGCTGACACTGTGGCCGCCGGCCCCGGGCCCCGGCTTTATGGAAGAGCGGCATCCTCCCGCCCCAGGGCCCGCCCCCCGCCCCGCCCAGGCCGGCCCGGTGCCTTCCATGTGCGCCGCGGCCACCGGCCGGCGCCCCGCCCCCTTCCCGGCCTCTTTGTCTTTCCGAGGCCCCAGATCGCCCCCGCCCGCTCCCCTGCCCCATCTGCCGCCCTCGCCGGGCCTCCCTCCCCCGGCACCAGCCTCCAGCCCAACACTCCCGGCGCCTTTCTCTTCTCCCAGCCGCTCTCTGGGGTCTCTTCCTTAGGACCCCTACTCCTCTTCACCCTTCCACCTTCCTCTCTCTCTGTCCATCTCTCTCTGTCTCTGTGTGTGTGTGTGTGTCTCTCTCTCTCTTTCTCTCCTTCTCTGTCTGTCTCTCTCTCTCCCTCTGTCTCTTTCTCTCCCTCTGTCTCTTTCTCTTTGTGTGTGTGTCTCTCTGTCTCTTTCTCTCTCTCTCCTTCTGTCTTTCTCTGTGTGTCTCTCTCTGTCTCTTTCTCTGTCTCTCTCTCCGTCTCTGTCTCTTTCGGTCTCTGTCTCTGTCTCTTTCTCTCTCTCTGTGTCTCTTTCTGTGTGTGTGTATCTTTCTATCTCTCTGTCTCTTTCTGTATCTCTCTCTCCCTGTCTCTCTGCCTTCCTTCCTTCCTCTTTCCCTCCCTTTCTCCTTCCCCTCCCCCTTTCTTCCTTCCTTCACACTTTCCTGCCTCCCTCCCTCTTTCCTCCCTTCCTTCCTTCTTCCTCCCCTCTCTTCCTTTCCCCTCCCCCTTCCTTTCTTCACACCTCCCTCCCGTCCTCCCCTCCCCCTTCCTCCCTTTTTCTTTCTCTTTCTCTTTCTTCCCCCCCCCTTAATTCTCCCCTCCCTCCCTGCCCCATTGCTCCCGGGTTCCCCTCCCCATCAAATTCTCAGAAACGTAACGCCCCCAGAATCCAACTCCCCCTTCCAACCCAAGCAACTCATCCTCCCCCCATCCCTTGAATAGGAAACCCAAACCAAGAAAACTTTCCCTGGGAAAAGGCTTTCCCCCACCCCCAATTCCAGGCCAAACCAACCTCCAAACTTCCTGGGCATGGGGAGGAAACTCCCAACCCCCCTCCACTCCCTCCACTCAACTTGCCCAACAACCCCCACCCCAAACCCCTCGCCTTTCTCCATCTCCCCCTTCCCAAGCAATCCACCCCAACCAACCACCCCACCTCCATCCCCCCCCCCAGGCCCAGAACCTCCCCCACCCCACCAAATTCTAAAGGCCTCCCTTGCAGGAACCAAAACAACCCTTTTCCAACAAAGGCTTAGTCAAAACTTATTAACCCAACTTTGACCTAAAACTCCCTTCCTCCCTCTCTCTCCCAATCCAAGAAGGAAACCCTAACTCACCCCCCCTAAGCATTCCCCACCTGGTGGAATGGAAAGCTCCCAGGGGTCAGTGGGGACTGCCCTTGGCTCTCCCCAGTCCCCCGTCCCTCAAAGGGCAGGCCCTGACTCGGCCTTGTGGGCTGAGGAGAGGAGGGGAGGGAGGGAAGGAGAGAACAGTGGAGAGGAGACCCTGGCCCTGCCCCGACACCCTTTGATGGCTCTGTCCCTTTGGGGCCATCTTGGAAACGGAGGAAGAAGTCTGATTGGGGAGCCAGGTTCCGCTTCTGCCTCTGTGGCCAGAAGTCATCCATTGCCTTGAGACCCCTTTCCTCCCCCTGATTCCCTCAGTCTATGATCCAGTGACTTGATCGAAAGCCAGAGCTCCTCCCCACCCCCAGCTTTTGAGGGAGGAGGGGGAAGACCTGGCCAAAGCACTGATTATGGGGAATGCTGGGAAGAGACCCCTGCCTGGACTCCATGGGTCATCGGTGCTGGACCTGGGGCCCGCGTGTTCCCCCCCCCCCCCCAGGGACAGGGACAGGGACAGGGACAGGGACAGGGAAGGGAAGGGAAGGGAAGGGAAGCAAAATTATTCAGGCTCTGTGCTAAGCACATATAAATTTGTGTGTATTTGGAAATATTAGCAAATCTGATCTTCCCCAGAACCCTGGAAGGAAGGGGCTGTGCAGGTCCGCATTTATACATTGTTCTAAGCTCCAGCTCATCTCCCGGGTTCTAGGCCAAGCTCGGATATTCCAGGTCTCATGGTCCCTCCCAAGCCTACCGTTCAGTGTTCAAAGGTTTTCTCTAGTTCTGGTATCCCATGTTCTATGATCTCTCTCAGCTCGGAAATTCTGGATCCCACGTTCTAAGGCCCTTCCCAGTTCTGATATCTCATATTCTGAAGTTTGAAGTCCCTTCCCAGCTCTGGTATCCCATGTTTGTGTTCTAAGGTTCCTCCCAGTTCCGACATCCTGTGTTCTAAGTTCGAACATGATGTTCTCTCCTGTTGCTGAGGTTCTAGGTTCCATGGGCCCCTCTACCTTCAGTCTGTCCTTGATATTCTTTGCAGTTACAGGTTGCTTGGTCTCTATGACACAAGGTATCCCTTCTGTCCTCCTCGGACTTATTTATCCTCAGAAGAGACGGGCCCAGTTAATAAGTCGGGGAGCTTGGGCTCCCACGCTGGACACTTTGCCCCCAGAGAGCACCCTGGGCCTGTCTCTGCCCTAAGGGAACTCAGAGTGCGGTGGAAGGCAGAGAGAGGAGGGAGGGGGTGAGGGTTCCACTAATGACACCTTCCATTTCCGCTGGGGCTTTCCCCAAGCAGCCCTGGGAAATGGGACTGGCAGGACTGGGATCTCCATTTCAGAGAGGTGGAAGCAGACTCAGAGAAAGGAAGGGAAATCGCCTGTGACTGCAGCGTTAGTCAGGTCCGAGTCATTACCCGGGCTCCGGAACCTGGACTTCAAAGTGTTCTTCCCCTTCCCTCCCCGACTCCCAGCCAGGTGATAAGTGATAAGGGTCACGGGAAACATGCCAAGAAAATGCTGTGGGGAGGGGCAGAAGGCCCAGTCACGGCTGGGCACTCAAAGCTTGCTGGGAAGATGGATGAGCCAATGGATGTACAAGGGAGCGATCACAAAGGTGAGGGAATGAATGAATGAATGAGGGAGTGACCGTGCAGGTGAGGGAATGAATGAATGAGTGAATGAGTAATTGGATCCTCAGGCCAAAGGAGGAAGGGAGATAGAGGAAGTGCTGGAAAATGCCATCTCCTCAGGCGAGCTCCCAGAGAACCTTGGAGCGGATCTGAACCTAAGTCCGGCCTTGAAATCCCGCCGACTCTGGGCTGACCGGCGCTTGGGCCGGCCAACCAAACACGGGCTCTGTGGGGAACGAAACAGCCCGCCGGCTTCCTCGCTGCTCAGGACCCCACTCGTTCCCCCGGTTCCTTTTTTAAAGGAGGGTCTTTGGGGACATTTGGGGAACAGGAACCAGTCAGGAGTCAACTCAAAGGGCAGCCCTAGGAAGCTGGCTGCCGGGTCTGCCTTAGGAGCCTTCTAATCCTTCCTGATTTGGGGGGTTTCCTGTCTGTGAGATAATGGGATCAGACTAGGTCTGGGCGTCCTTTTCGACCCTTCCCCCCCACACCCCCCAGAGCAGCAGGGACAGGGGAGTCAGTGTTTCCCAACAGGAGAAAAACAAATCCGATACCTGTGGGCCTGAAACCCTTTCTGGAACCCCTGGCGATCAGAGTTCAAAGGTTCTTTAAACCTTGGATGTGGAGCGGGGAGAGCCTTAGAACAGAGATTATCTTGATTAGCCATTTTTCCTCCACCTCCAAATTTACAAAGAAAAGGAAGATGAGAGACTGGGAGCCAGCGTGGCCAGTGCTCTGAGGGAGAGCAGTGGTGCTAGACCCTGCGGCCTGGTGACCCTCCGGGCCAGGGACCCATAGAGCTATGGCTCTGAGAGAGACAGGTCCCTCTGTGGCCTCGGTTTCCTTATCTCTAAAATGGGCATAAGAATGCCTGTAGTCTCTGGAGGATCCCCTGGACACATGAGCCCTCCTGGTCCGAGTTCGGGACTTTTCCTCATCGTTCTCATCTTCAGAGGCAGCACCGGCCCGAAGCCTTTGAACCCAAGCCCTTCCTGCCTCCTGGTCCCTTCCGGAGATGAGGCAGCCGCGGGCACCGGGAGGCGAGAGAACAATGGAGGTCTGTCTGCTTCTAAAGCCTCCCTCCAGTGGGGGCCGCTCAGGCGTTTCCTGGTCGGGGGAGGGCCGTCTCCCCCCCCGCTGGGGTCCTCCCTGGGACACAGGATGCGGATGCAGCCACCAGCGTCTCCTCCTGGCCCTCTGGCCCCGGCGTGGAAAGGGAGATCCTCCTCCAACTCCTGCCAGGCGCGGGCAGCCCCGAGCGGCTGCCACTGCCCAAGCGGGCCCTGCCAGGCTGCCCGTCTGAGGGCGCGGCCCAGAAAAGCAGGTCGAGAAGTGGCAAGTGTGGCCCCCAGCGCCCCAGAAGGCTCTGCTGCTGTCCCAGGGACCCCCAGGTGTCAGAGCAGACACTCACACACAGTGACACACTCACACTGACACACTCACACTGACACACTCGCACTCACACTGCGCGCAGTACAATGCAGAGGAGCCTTCGGCTCCGGGGATGGGATCTGGGCCGAAGCGCTGCCCCTGCTGCTTCCCTCCCCTGTTGGGGCCCCTCAGGCTCTCCCTCGGGGCACCGATTGGCCTTTGAGGGTCCCTGAAAGCTCGGGCCCTCCCGGCCTCAGATGTGCCGCAGCTGCTCCAGCCTCCGGCCCGGGCCCTCCCTGCAGCATCTCCCTCCTGGGGAGGCAGGAGTCACCTCTGGGTCCGGAGGGAGGGGGAGGGGGGAGAAAGGAGCCGATGAGCCCCCACTGAGGGAAGCCTGGCTCCCTGAGTCCGGGGCAGGAACTGAGCCTCAGAGCTGTCCCGCTTCCTCCCTGGGGCCGGGCAGGGTCTGGGGGCGGCTCAGCCAGAGGCCCGGAAGCTGACCCAGTAGGATGGGGGGGGGGGGCAGGAACGGCTTCCTTTGCTTTGCTCAGTGCCGGGCCAAAGGCGCATCCCATTGGGACTAACAGATTCCCAGTGAGCTGGTTTGGGGCTGGGACCCAGCCCCCCACAGGGCAGGGGCCTCCCCTTCAGCGCTGGGGGCTCAGGTACCGAGGACAGTTCCTGGCCCGGGGGCTGCGCTTCATACAAGGCTGGTGATTGGCTGATTGCTCGGTCCCGCCCATCTCCGAAGCCCGGGGCGCCCATCCTGCCTCGAAGGCCCTTCCCTCCAACAGCCTCAGTTTCCTCAAACGGTGGCTTGACCTGGGCGGGGGCCGGACTCGGGCGTCCCTTCTTGCTCTAGATCCAGGCTCCCACTCCCTGGGGTCGGGGCCTGCCTTCCCCAGGTGCCCCTCACAGGAGGGAGCCAGCAGGGGGCGGAGCAGAGAACGGAGGGCCAGTCCCTGGGCCAGGCTTGGGGGGGAGCTGGTTCCTGGGCCAGGGTTGGGGGGGTTGGTCTTGAGTGCTTGGGGACGGTCCTGGTCCCTGGGCCAGGCTTGGGGGGGGGGCTGGTTCCTGGGCCAGGGTTGGGCGGGGAGTGTCCCAGTGCCCCTGGGCCAGGCTTGGGAGCTGGTTCCTGGGCCAGGGTTGGGGGGGGAGCTGGTCCCAAGTGCTTGGGGGCCGGTCCCAAAGGTGAGCTTTCCTTGCCCTGGAGCAATGGGGGGCTCAGGGGCGGCTGGGGATGTGCCGCTGGCTTCCCGGGCTGCCTTCCACACGGGCCTTTGCCACAGCTTCCTTTTGGGGTGACTGCCCCCTTCTCTGCTACGTCAGCCCTCCCCCCCAGGGAGAAGGCCGGGCTCCCTCCCAGCTGTTCGCAGGCTGAACAAGCGGCCTGAGTCAGGGAGATACCCATCTTCTCACTCATCATCTTGAGTCACTTCCTGAAGCTCGAGGAGCCTCTCACCCAACGAGCCCGGCTTGTGTCATTCCGGGGCCTCAGGGAAAGCGCCTCCCGCTGGGGGGGGGGGGGCGCGCGGGCCGGGGACCCCCACCCTCCTCTTCTCCCCGTCCCAGCAGCCTCAGCTCTTCTCGGGGCATCGATTGGTCCCGACACTCCCTGGGTCAGCTTTGAGACTCGATTTCTCTGGGAGAAGAAAGTGGGGGATGAGGGGGAGGAAACGGGAAGGTCCCAAAGGGCTTGGGAGAAACAGTCAATTTATTCTCTTTGACCCCAAAGGGCGGAACCAGGAGAAAAGGGGGAGGCAGATTTAGGCTTTTTTTAGAAATCGTCCCAAGGGGGGAGAAAGAGAGGGTTCCCCCTCCCCCCATCCCTGGCACCTGGAGGAGTTGGTGGAGATTGTTGCCCGGTACCGGGGCCATTGAGGGCCCTTCCTTCTCGAGGATGCCGGGATTCCCCGGGACCTCATCCTGTTCCCTAGGGCCAGCGGGAAGGGGGCCAGACACCCCCTCTTTGGCTCCCCCACAGCTCCCAGCTGGCCCGGCTGAAGGCCACGGGAGGTGACTGTTGGGCCGCTTCCCAGGGGTCACCACGGAGGGCTGGGAAAACCAGAGCTGGTGACTAAGGTCCTGTCACTGCCCAGCAGGCGGTGGGCGGGCGCCACCTGAAGAAAGTGAGATGCCCGCAGGCCCTGCCTTGCCGGTCCCGCCTGGTTTCAGGCGCAGCCTTCCCTCCCTGTTAATCCTCCCATCCCGGGCCGTCTCCCGGGCGAGGCTGGGGCCTCTGCTTTCCAGCTTCCCGGGCGTCGGGAGCTCCATGAGGCCGGGGTTCCGGGCCCACGGCTCAGGGCCCGGTCCGGATCCCAGGACACGGCAGACGCCCAGAGCCTGGGCTGGGGAAACCGAGGCAGAGACCGAATTGTGACCGACCTGGCCCCGGCCCCAGAGCCCAAACAAGCGGGAAATGGGGGGTGTGGGGAGGCAGCTGGGAAGCATCTCAGCTGGCATCTTGGGGCCCTGAACTTTCATTCCCAGGAAGATGAGTCCTAAGGAGCAGGGGGACGGGGCAAGGGATGGAGAAGGAGCCGGCGCCGCCCAGGGCTGGCCGGGGCAGCTGGGGAAGGCTCGGACCCCTCAGAGGGGCCACGTGGACAGGCAGATTCCCTCCCCCCCAACAGGGGATAGACCAAGAATGATATAAAGATGACCTGACACATGGGGGGACAGCAGCAGAGCTTGGAGAAATCAGGGAGGGCTTTGTGGAGGAGGCAGGGCTTGGGCATCCTCTTGCAAGGAGAGGGGGGAGGGCATGGCAGGCACAGGGGATGTTTGGGGCAAAGGCTCGGAGGTGGGAGATGCTTTTTTGGGGACTTTCTGTTAAAGGGGGACCAGGGGGAAAAGGGGAACCTTAGGATCTGACTTTGGGCCCAAAGGTAAAGGGGGAAAGGCCAGGTTGTAGTTTAACCTTTGGGCCTTTGGGAGCCACGGGGACTAAGGGTACTGGGGGACCCCTGGGCCTTAACAATTTCCCTGCCAAAATGGGGAACCGGACCTCCTTGAGGGAGGGGCCTGGAGGGAAGGGGGCCTCCCCTTCCCAGTGGGATTCCTTTGGACCAAGGGAGCCTTTTGGGGATTGGAGAGAGCTGGGCAGAATCCCTCAGAGGCTTTTCCTCCATGGGGCGGGCCGGGAGAAGGGCCAGGAGCCCCGGGAGGAAGGTTGGGCGGGCCAGGGCCCAAGGAAGGGCCGGGTGGGCGTCAGGAGCCCAGAGAAGGGGCAGATGGGTGCCAGGAGCCCCAGGGAAGGGCTGGGTGGGAGCCAGGCGCCTCGGAGAAGAGTTGGGTGGGCCTCAGGAGCCCCAGCCCAGCCCCGGCTTAGCCCCCCAAGGGAAGGAACTTGCCGGGCCCCTGGGGGGGGCCGGGCCCGCGCCCAAGGCTCCAAAGGGCTCCTCTCACTTGCAGGCCATCCCTCCCCCCTGCTCCCCCTCCCCCGCCCCCTGCCCTCGGGGCTCCGCATGGGGGAAGCCTGGCCCTGGGCCTGAGGCCCACAGGGGCCAAGCCCAGGCCCGAAGGGGCCCAGCAGCCACTTGGTCTAAGCCCCTTGTTTACAGAGCAGGAAACGGGACCAGCTCTTCCGGAGGCTGAGAAGAAGCCTCGGAGCGGAGAGATTCGCACCCAGCTCCTGCTCTCGAGCCAGGGCTCGGACCACCCGCCTCTCCGAGGGGCTGGCCAACCAGAAGCCGCCATTAAAAGGAAAGGCAGCGGGGCTGTCTGGGAGGGGGCCTAGTTTCAGAATCGGGGCTCCAGGCCCAGCCTCTACAAGCCTGAGACGCGGCTCAGCCCCTGTCCCGGCTGCTAATGTGGAGGTCGGCTCCATCGGCCCTCCCAGGGCCACGTCCAAGAAGGTGCCATTCACAGACCCTGACCGGCCAAGGTTTGAGGGGCCCTGGAGAGGGCCCCCTGGGGCCACAGACCCCACTGCAGAGGGGCCAAGGACTGGGAGGCCGGGACCATGGAGGCCGGGACCATGGAGGGCCGGACCCGGGGAGGCCGGGACTGCGGAGGCTGGGACTGCAGGAGGCCGTCACTGCAGGAAGCCCGGGACTACTGGAGGCCAGGACTGCGGGAGGTTGGGACTGTGGGAGGTCGGGATCATGGAGGCTGGACTGGGAGGTTGGGACCATGGGGGCCAGGGACTGGAGGTTGGGACTGCGGGAGGTTGGGACTGCGGGAGGCCGGGACTGCGGGAGGTTGGGACTGCGGGAGGCCAGGACCCGGGAGGCCGGACCTTGGGTTGGGACCGCGGGAGTTGGGATCGGGAGGCCGGACTTGGAGGCCACCGTGGGAAGGTTGGGACTGCGGAGGCTGGGACTGCGGGAGGGCCACCGCAGGGCCCCTCACTGGAGGCCAGAACGGGGAGGCCGGGACTGCGGCACCCCCCGGGAGGGCCGGGGTCCCGGGTCCCCCCCCCACCGCTGAAGGACTGGTGCCGGGGACGGGAGACGCTCATGGAGGTCGGGGCCCCTCAGACCTGGGCTCGAGCTCTCGCTGGTGTCTCCCTGGGCCGAACCCAGGGCCCCTCCCCCAAGTCCCCCCGGGAGAGAGCTCTCGGCACCGCCTCCTCCGGCGGCCCTGGGGACCCGCACCCGCTGCCCCCTAATTACCCCCAAACAAGCAGTTTGAAGGAGGCGGCGGAGGGAAGCCCGGTTCTCACCCATTCCCCGCCTCCTATAAAAGGTTTTCTGTAATTTTTCCTGTGGGGGGGAGGATTTTTTTGGCCCAGACTTTTTGGGGGGGGGGGGAGGGGGGGTTTTTGGGGCCAAGGGAGGGGAGTTGGGGCCTGGGCGTGTTCCCGCCTTTTGGGGGAATTAATTTTTCAAGCCTTCCCTTTAGAGGGAGGATGGAGGGGGCCCCACGTTTGGGGCCTGCCCCTTCCCCCTCCCCCAGCCTTCCCTACAGCTGGGCTCAGGCCTCCATGAGGGCAGTTCCCTTGTCGGGGCCCTAGGGGGCGGTCTCAGGAAGGTGCGGGGCCTCGGCCTCTGCCCTCGGTACCGAGGGAGACCCTCCCGGCCTAACGCGCGCGGCCCCGCGGCCCGGCCAGGCTGGAGAGAAAGTGGCGCGGAGCGGGCGCCGGCCCCAACCCCATCCTGGACCCTCGGGGCTGAGCTTCGGCCTCGCAGGCCCGCCCCCTCCTCCCGGGGCCGTTTTCCATCAGAGGCCCCTCCCTTAGCTTCCCCGGGCCCAAGACCATCTGTAAATGAGGGGATCCTGCCAATTTGGGCTCGGGATTTTTTTTTACCCCCCGCCTTTTTTTTGTTTTGTGCCTTGGCCTAGTGCCTTGGAATAGTAGGTGCCAAATCAATGTGCACTGCTGGGAATTTGACAAACGCAGTGATGGGCCCAGGCCCCTTGGTCGGGCCTGGGCGACCTCTAGCTCCCCGGCACGCGCGGCGGGCCCGCCTGTCCCCTCGCTGCCCGCGGACCTGCCCCGGTTCCCGGTTCCCCGCCCGGAAGGGAGGCCGTGGGGGGCGTGGCCAGAGGAGGCCGAGGCCGGGCTCCAGGGTGCCTATTCTTGGCAGAGGGAGGGCGGGCAAGGGGGGTTGCCGGGACGGGGCGAAAAGTGGCTGAGCCTGGAGCCCGGGGGCGGGGTTTAAGGAGGCGCTTGGAAAGGGGAGCGGGGCTAATGGGGCTGGGTCTGTGGGGCCCAAGCCTAGGGGCCAGGGGAGGGGGGGATTGGGAGGGCGGAGGGTTTTTTTCCTTACGGGGTGAGGGGGCAGAGTTTTTTCTGGAAATTTGGTTTTCTGTAAATGAGGGGGTGGGAGGGCCTGGGAAGGATTAAAGGTTTCTTGGTTTTTGGTTTGTAAAAGGGTTTGAGAATTTTTGCCTTGGGTTTGCTAGGCGTTTCCTTTCCTGGGATTTTTTAAGGGGTTAGGTTTTGCCTGTTTAGACTTTGGTTTAATTGAAAATTTGTGCAATTGGATTGGAGATTGCGGCTTTGGGGTTTGGGGTTATTTTGCTTTTGTTTTTTTGGGAGTGCTGGGAGGGTTTTGGTTTGTTGTTTTCTTGGTGTTTTTGGATTTTGGGTATTGGGAGGTTTTAGGGGGGGGGGGGTTTGGGGGTTTTAGTTATTTTTTGGGGGTTTTGGTTTGGGTGTTGGTTGGGTTTTTTACAAAGGGGTTTTAAGTTAATGGGTTACGGGGTTGTTTAGGGGTAATTAGGTTGAGTTAGGTTAAGAGAATTTTGGGAAATTGTAAGAGTTCGGAAGTTGAGGGAAATTGAGAGGGGGTGGAAAGGGTTGGTTGGGGAGATGAGTTGAGATGGATTTTAATTTTTTATTTATTTCTTGTTTTTTTTTTC
Organism: Sarcophilus harrisii; assembly: GCF_902635505.1. Taxonomy (NCBI): domain Eukaryota; kingdom Metazoa; phylum Chordata; class Mammalia; order Dasyuromorphia; family Dasyuridae; genus Sarcophilus; species Sarcophilus harrisii. Next base: position 236,147,511 of record NC_045431.1, read on the forward strand.
TTTTCTTCAAGATTTGAGTGTTCTACCCTTGGGCTACTAGGGAGTCTAGGGAGGGGGTTTTGGGGATTGCAGTAGTTTAAATTTAACTAATTTGTGTTGGGAGAGTTTTGGGGTTGGGAGACACAAGACTAGAGGTAAGCCCTTTTTTGGTTTTTGTTGGGGTGACTAAAGGGCAGTGTGTGGGAGATGAGGGTGGGGACGGGGTGTTTGGGCTTGGGGGGGGAGGGGGGGGGTTTGGGGGAGGGGGGGGGTTTGTTTGGGGGGGGAGGGGAGGGGGTTGGGGTTTGGGGGGGAGGGAGGGGGGGGGTTTGGGGAAGGGGAGGCCCGGGGTTTGGGGGAGCGGGAGGGAGGGGGGGTGTTTGGGGGAAGGGGGTTTGGGGGACAGGGGGGGGGGGGGTTTGGGGAGGGGAGGGGGGGCCGGGGTTTGGGGGGGGGAGGGGGCCTTGGGCCTTGGGGGAGGGGAGGGGGGGGCTTGGGGACGGGGGAGGGGCTCGGGCCTGGGGGAGCGGGAGGGGGGGGGCCCGGGCCTGGGGGACGGGGGGGGGGGGCAGGGTGGGAGGGCGGCGGCTGGCCGGGAGCAGAGAGGGAAGCCCTCCGTGCTGCGCTCCCAGCCTGGGTGGCCCAGGGGTGGAGGCCGGAGACCAAAGTCCCCTTCCCACAGGAAGCGTGGGAGGCGGCCCGGTCCCGCCCGCTTCCCCGTTAGGGGCGGGTTTGTAGCCCGGGCCCGGAAGGTCCACGGACAAGGGGCCTCTGGTGCTGGCCCAGGGAGGGCCCCTTCCCCCCCTCCCCGTTTGGGTCCCAGCGTCCCTTCCTGCAGCCGCCCCCCTGGGCTGCCAGGCCCGGGGAAGGGAGGGGCAGGGACCGGGTCGCCGTGGGGAGCCTCCCCCAACTGTGTGCCTCAGTGACCTCCGCCCGGCTCCCTCCTGGAGCAAAGGCCAAAGGGCAGGGGGGGGCAGAGGGCACAGGCAGCCCCCCGGGCCCTCCCGGTCAGTCTTAGCAGGAAGGACCCGAGGCCGGGCGGGCACAGCCCCCGGGACCGCCGGGCCGGACTCACAACCGGCCTCGAATCCGAATCAATCCCCTGGAGCCGGCACCTGCTCCAGGCAAGGTCCCCGAGGGAAGGGACCATTATGGCTTCATTTTTCAGTTGAGGAAACTGAGGCAGGCCGGGGGTTGGGGGGAGGGACGGCCAGGAAGGTCCCCAGTTGGATTAGAACTCTGGTCTCCCTGCCTGGGGCTCCAGCGCCGCAAGCCCGTGGCGCCCCCTGGCGGCCCAAGGGCGAAAACAGCCCCAGTGACTTATGCTTCCGGAGCGCTGGGCCAGGGTCACCCGCCCACGGGCCGCTTCTCGTTTATCCCTTTGTGAAGGGGCCAGAAGTCCGGCTGAGGGGGTGGGGCCCAGGCGGGAGTGCTCCCCACAACGTCCCCATCCTCCCCATGGGCCGGGAGCCCCCGGGGGGCAGAAGCCGGCCCTGCAGCACTTTCCCCAGCGCCTGTGGGACCCGAAGGTTTCACTATCGGCTCTCCCAAGCCCCGCAGGCCGGGCCCCATGACCCTAAGCCCCCCCGCTTCTGCCCGGATTGTCCGGCCCTGGGGGCCGCTCGGCCCGCTCTCCACCCACTTCTGACCGTTTCTCCCCGGTCCCTAGGCTGTTGGCTGCCCTAACTGCCCCCAACTGCCAGCGGCCCCCAGGGTTCCGTGCGGCTCTGGGCCCCGGTGAGGAGCCGACCCGCCTCCCCGCGGCCGCCCGGCCCGGCTGGGGCCCCTGGGGAGTCCCTGTCCCCAGGGAACCCCACGGGTAAAGGGGGGGCGGCCCCGGCCCGGGGCCCTTGGCCCCCCCTGGGCGCCCCCGGCCTCGGGCCTGCAGACCCCTGGAGCAGGGAGCCCGAGGGGCCCGGCCACGGGCGCCCTCTCTGTGCCCCGACTTGGCCGGCGGCTCCTGCTGGGAGCCGGGGGTTTGCAGCCGCTTCTGTAGCCTCGTCGCCCGCCTGGGGGGGCCATGAGCTCCCCAGCCCGGGCCCTGTTTAAGCCCCGGGCCGGCAGAGCCCGGCTGGAGAGGCGGATTCCGGGGTCTGGGCCCGGAAGGCAGCCCCTGGGGGTTTGGAGGCCGGGCCCGGGGCGGGGGGCCGATCGGGGAGCAGAGGCTGGAAAGCCCAGAGCCAGACTCCGCGGCCCGGGCGCTTCCGGCTCCCTCCGAGCCCCCAATCCCCCAGCCTCTTAGCTGGAGAAGATGAGGAGGATCGTGGGGGCTCCGCTGCCCAAGCGCTCCGAGGGCCACACCCCGGGAAATCGTCTCTCCCCATCTTACAGAAGGGAAAACGGAGGCCGCCCCGGAGCAGCCGCCGCTCCCGCGGCCCCCAGGTTTTGTGCTCCAACATCCCTGCCGCTCCTCTTCCTCACTTCCTCTCGGGGCCCCCGGGAAGGGATGCGAAGGTAAGCCCCCAGACAGCTGGTGGGGGCGGGCTTGGAGTGGGGGGGCTCAAAGCCGGAGGGGCTTGGAGGCCCGGGAGCCCCCAGGCCCAGGTGGGAGAGGCAACAATGGCCACGCTTTTAGGGGGCGCTGCCCTACCCCCGGGTCGGCCCCAACACATGGTGGGGGGTGTTTGAAGCCAAGGGGTCCCCCCGAGCCGGCGGGAGGCAGTGCAACGTCCCTGATGGCCCGTCCACTCGGCAACCCCGCAGGCGCAGACTCCCCGCACGGCCCAGCTGGAGGCAGCTCCCAGGTCCCCGAGCTTCCAAAGTGGAGCAGCAGAGAGGCCCCGGAGGGGAACAGGCAGAGCGGCGGCCCTGGGCAGCCCTAGGGGCCGGATGCCAGGCTCAGGACACCCCTTCTTCACTCCGTGGGGAACCTCCTGCCTCAGTTTACCGATTTGCAAAGTGAAGAAGCTGGACTCCCAACCTGCAAAGACAACAACGACCCTCCCCATTGCAGAGCTGCAAGGCTCCTCCCCATGGCCACGCCCCTTGCGGGAAGCCCCTGGGCCCAGAGCAGCTGGTCAGGGTGGACCCTCGGGCCCCCGCCCCCCACTCCCTGGAACGTGGGCTTTTCTGGGGATCTTCCCAAAGGCAGGTTCTGTCACTCGGAGCCACGTCAGGCCTGCGGGTGCCCAGGAGCCAGGGTGGGGGGTGGGCCAGGGCACCTCTGGGGGGGGCACCCTGGGGCCACAGGGGCCTTTGCCCGGCCTCGCCTCCACCCGGTCTCCTGCAGCCGCCAGCGGGCCCCGCATCCTCGGCCGAGTCCCCACCAGATGGGGAGGCTGGGGAGGCCCCCTCCCCGCTCTGGGCCTCAGTGTTCCCCATCTATAAAATGAGACACCAGCCTGAGTGGGCTTTTCCTCACTGACATTCTGCATTCCTGCATCTGTGGTTTCCCGGGTCAGTGACAAGGACCGCCTGAATTGGCTCGGCACTCGATGCTCCCCGAGGGCGAGCCCTCCCGGGCCCCACTGTCGGGCTCCCTCATTCGTTCACTCATTCACCCATTCAACAAACCCTCTGCCTACAAAGACTTGGCGTGTGGAAAGACGGGCTCGCGTCAGAGACCTCGATGAGAGCGACAGGCACAAGATGCCCTCTCCCCATGTGTCCTCCCGCCCCTGCCTCAACGCCCATCAAGCCCCTGGAGTACAAGCTCGCCGTCCCGGTGCCGCCCCCGGGCCCCAGCATGCCTTGGATCGCGCGCCCGCTCAGACACTGGGCATCTCGCCATGTGGGAGGCGGGGCCCTCTGCCTAAGATGGGGCCCAGCTCAGAGCAGGGGCCACAAGGCCCCACAAGGAGGGGGGGGGGTCACCCGGTGCACAGAGCCACACCGGGAAAGCCGTGAACGGCCGGCAGACCGGGCCAGGGCGACCCCTCGCCGCCCTCGATATTCTAAATGGACACGTGGCTTGGAAAGGACCAAAGTAGGACAAAGACCCCACAGCTCTGGGGGGGAGACGGGACTGACCACTCCCCGGTGGCCCGACGGTCCCAAGGGACCAACAGTTCTCCCCGCGGCGGCCACACAACAGATGCTCCAGATCGCCAAGAGATGTCACTTCGGCCAGAAGCTTTACCTCATCCTCTGCAAATGGGAAAAAGGACAAAAATGGCTCGAAGGGAGGGGGAGGGGGGCGATGAGCCGTACTGGTGCGTCATTGGCGAAGCTGAGAAACGGCCGCTCTGAAAAGTAACCTGGAAGTCTGCAAATAAAGTGACGGAAATGTCCGGGCTCGGAACCAGACTCTCCATCGCGGGCTCAGGCCCGTGAGGAAAATGGTCTCCGTCCTCAGAGCGGGGAATGGCCACAAAAACGGGGCCATTGAACGGTGCCGCGCCCAGAATGCGGGCGATGCGCCCGTTCCAAAGCAAGGTCGAAATGGGTCCCTGGTTGGGGCATAAAGGAGTTGGGAGCGAGGGATAATTTGCCTCTGGGGTCTTTGGAGGAGTCGGCCCAGAGAAGCAGAGAATATTGTGAACGGCAAAAGGGACAACTTTGGTTACATTAAATGCAAGGTCAGACCAAAGGGAAGCGCAAACCTGGGAAAGGTCGAGGGCCAAGTGTGGGATAAAGGTGTCATTTCTAAATGTCGGCCTCGGTACACAAACGTACAGGGTCAGAGGAGGAGTAACTTTCAGAGGATGAGATGAAGGCTATAGTCACATGAGGAAATGCTCTATTGCTGAGATGCAAGTTAAAGCTGGGAGATACCATCTGGCACCCCTCAGACTAAATGACAGGAAAAGATTGGGATAAACGGGGGAGGGGAGGGGGGAAAAGCGGGCCACTGATGCATAGTTGGTGGAATGACCCCACCGGTCTGGAGAGCCGCGTGGAGCTCCGCTCAAAAGGGTATGTATGTGTATCCCCCTTGCCCCGGCAGTGCCATTACTGCGTCCATGTCCCACGGACGTAGAGGGAAAGGGACCCCCTGCTGCAGCGACGTATGGAGCTCCCTTCGTGGTGAAGAATTAGAAAATGAATTACAAAACGAGTAGATGATCACCAATGAATGGCCGGACAGGTTGTGGTACACGTGGGCGATCCCAACACTGGATGGAAAACACCATCTGTGTCCCGAGAGAGAACTATGGGGACCGAATGTAAACCAACTCTTGGTTCCCTCTTCTCTCCCCTGGTTTTCCTTTTCTCATTTTCCCCAACATATCAGAAAGCACTGTGGGTGATGGACACAGGGAAGGGGGAAGGGAGTAGAGCCAAGGAAAATGCGCCCCCCTCCTTCCCCCCGAGTGTCCGGGTAGGGCCCAATTGCAGAGGGGCCGTGGGGGAGGGGCGAGGCACAGGATGCTCCCTGGCCCAGGGTGGGGACTTAGTTGTTATCAATGATGTCCGGCTTGGTCCTTTCTGGAATACGATTAGTCAGTGGGAAGGGTCTCTGGGAAGACAGAGGGACACATGGAGGCAGCGATGCAGCTACAACATAAAAATACATCTCTGCCAATTGAGCGGTTCCTTGTCACTGGTTCATGTGTCCAGGGTGGTCCCTCGGTGCAGGGCCGACGCTGTTGCCCCCAGGGCAGAGCCGTGAGGGACCTCACTGAATCTGCTCTGAGAGGGGGAAGGCTTGGAGGACTGGGACTGGGGCTCACCGTCTGGCAGTGGCCTGTGAAATGGGGATAAAGGTAGGGCCGCGTGCTGTCACAAAATGCTCCAGCTGCTCAGGGTTGTCCACTGAACGCCAGGCCCCGGGACACTCCAGGGGCAACGGGTCTCTGCCCCGAACAACTCCACGTGGACAAAATACAGGCCTTGGAATCAGGAAGATCTAAGTTCAAATTCTGTCTGCCTCAACTTCACCTGCCCAGAGAGGGCAGCGGCGTGCTGTCTGCCTCAGACAGGAATGGGGGTGGTCCTGACCCCGGGACAGTGCCTTATGGGGGACACGAACGGAGAGCAGGAGCCCTACCACGGCCCCTCTGCAGGGCTCTGGGCCTGGCGATACATGGGAGGAGGTGCACATTCACACTGGTTACCAGAGGACTGAAAGAAGGGGAGGAGGCAGCCCCCTGGCCCCGCCCCTCATCACCCCCACCTTCAAGACTTCTGTTTTCTGCCACCAGGCCCAGCCCCCAGGCTCATGCCATGAAGTCTCCTGGGCAGACCCAGATTCAAGGCCAGCCCCCCATTCAGACACCTCCTTCTTTCTCCCCCCCACCCCCCTTGCTGCTTCCCTATTTTTTTTTGGTCCTCACCCGTCCCGGCTCCCGTGCCCAAGGAGTCCGGACACCGAGCCGAGGCCATCGCCAGGCTCCCCAAAGGCTTCATTCACCCGGGCAGATTCCCACAGGGAAGCTGCTGACTAAGAGGGTGCCCAACGGGAGCGTCTCTGGACGGGCAGTGCCATCTCCCCAAGCACTAGCGCACGGGGCAGCAGCCCCAGCCAAGCCCCAAGAAGCAGAGGCGAGCCGGGTTCCTGTTTCACAACTTTAATAGAATATCCTAACTATTCTGTACAAATTGAAAACACGGCGTATTGTTAAGTTACAAATGTGTATCGTTTAAGGTAAGGCTGGAGCACTCTCTACGCGCCTGGTCACAGTGTTGATAAAGCTGCTAGTCGATGGTGGCTGGAGATAGGCGTCAGGGACCGAATCACTACAAAGGGGCCTCCAAAATCCTACCCGCCGAGCCTCCGGAGCCCCGAGGAGGAGAGGCTGGGGAGCTCCGTGGGAACCTCCCCGGGCCTCAGCAGCTCGGGGGCCTCGGGCTCCGCTCCGGGAGGGACTTGCCAGCCCCTCTTCTCCGGACCGGGTCCGCCGGACCTCCCGTCACACAAACATGGTTTCAGAAATGTGCGCGAGCCCGACTTCAGAGTACATACGAACACAAGGAAATAAATAGGAAAATGTCCTGCCCGAGCCCCCGGCCCACTCCCACCCCCCACCCCCCGGCCAACGTGGCTTTACTCTACTTGGCAGCTCTGAGATGATTGGGATAAAGAGGCCGTTAAAGCAGGTGAGGGCAGGGGAGTGTGTGTGTGAGTGCGCCGAGTGCGCGCGTGCATGCGTGTGTGTGCATGGGTCCTACCTCCTCCGACTTAACCAAGTCACCACTGCGCCCCGGCCCCTGGGCGCCCGCCAGCTCACGGGCGGCCCGGCGGGCAGAGAGGGCGCTTGACTGAAACCTTCTATTCGCGAAACGCATCAAAGTTACCACTGTACAAATTAGGCAAAAAGAAAAAAAGTGTAAGTGAAAACCACGCACTTGAAAACAAGTTAACCGTAAGCGTTGTTAGTGAGACCGAGGCTGTGCCGCGGTGAGTGAAGGGCCCCGGCCGTGGGCCGGGCTCCCGAGGCGTCCCTTCGTCCGAGGCGGCCCAGCCTCTCCCGGGGGCGTGCGTCCGCACGCGTCACTGCTGCTTGCACTCCGCAGGCTGGCCGCATTCTCTCTGCCAAGAGAAAGAGACACCCTGAGCCCTCGGCCTGGCGGCGGCCCCCCAGCACCCAGCCAGCCACGCTCCCCCGAGCCTGGGTGCCCCCAGAAGCGCCAACAGCCGTGTCTGTGCTTCCGGGGACGGGGCCAAGAGTCAGTGCGCTCCCTCGCCTCCACGGAGGAGGCCGAGACCAGCAGAAGGCCCAGAGGCCTTCTGAACGTGCCATCAGACAAGTCAGAACTGGTCCCGGCCCACACTGAAAAACAAGCCCACTCACAAAACTGGCTGAGGGAATGGTCTGGGGACTTCTTGGAGAGGTCAAGCTCCCCAGACAGGAAGGACTGGGAGAGCCCCCGCCTCTCTCCTCTAGTCCAATCCTGCCCTTCCAGGGCTAGGACAAGGAGGCTCCCCTTTCCTGGGAGGAAAGCTAGAGAAAATCCGGGTGCATCTCAGCCCAGAACGAGGTCAGGGTTTACCTGAGCCTAGAGGTTGGGCCACAAGGGGGCAGCAAGGAGGTTCTTTTTTTTTTTTTTTAGAAAAGGGAGATTTCTCTGCAAGGGTGAGGCAATGGCTTGAGGGGTACAGGCTGGGGCTGCGGAAGGGGCTCCGCAGCAGCCTTTCCTCTGGATCTCCACAGAAGGTCTGCCCTGACTTGGGGGCACCTCGCCCAAAATTCTCGGAAGCAGTAGCTGTCCAAGGCAAGCTCGGTGGTCAGAGACTCCCAGGCCCAATGGCCTCTGGGGACCAACTGCATTCTCCTGTCCATCTGACACAGGCCATTTAGTTGTAGGTTGCTGGAGGGGAAAAAGGGAATCCGAAGCAGCCTCTTCTCAGGGCTCCACAGGAGTCCGGGAGAAGCAAAGCTTCAGAGAGCTGGTCGGCCCAGCAGGTGCTGCAGCAATTGGAGGAAGAGCAACCCTGGAGAAGCTCCGTCAGAGCTACTTCCTCCGTGGCTCGGGCCCTGCCAGCTCCCGGGGAGTCAGATGAACCGATCACTCACGTTCTGACTGAAAAGAACTGAACATGGTCCCCCAACAATGCCAAGAGACTTGTGATGGAAATCGCCACCCACAGGCAGAACCATGGAGTCTGGAAAAAAATTTATTTTTTTTTCTTTTCTCATGGATCTTCCCTTTTGTTCTGATTTTTTTTGTTTGTTTCTGCTGAGGCAGTTGGGGCTAAGTGACTTGCCCAGGGTCACACAGCTAGGAAGTGTTAAGTGCCCAAGACCATATTTGAACTCAGGTCCTCCTGACTTCTGGTGCTCTACCCACTGCGCCACCTAGCTGCCTGATTGTTTTTACAACCATGACTAATGTGCAAATATGGTTAACATGACTGTACATGTAATAAGCTATACTGGAACTGCTGGACATCTTGGGGAGGGAGAAAAATTTGGGAGGCCAGAATTCACTTCTGAAAGTGAATGGCAAAAATTCTCTTTATAGGGAAGGAGAAAAGATAAGATTCTATTAAACATGAGAAAAAAGAAAAAGACTTAAACACGCCTGCCTTTGGCACGACGCACCAGGCTCAGAACTGGCCGAAGGCCGCAGGCCAGGGCAGCCCGCTGACCCTCAACTTCGTGGGTTGCAAACAAGGCCCGTCCGCTCCTTTGTGGGCCGACTGTGAAAAGCCTCTCAGGTCGGCTCGGTTACGGCCCAAACCTGTTCGCCGAGGGAGGGAGGAGCTTTCAATAGCCAGCGGTTACACGCCGAGGCGCCATTAAGAAAACGGGCTGTGTGGCCTCCACCACTGCAGTGCTGCCGTGAGCATTATGTACCCCAAGCACTGGCAGTTTGAAGAGTAATCATCTCTAAGGCTGAGGGGCACAAATCCGCTGTGCCCCCTATTCTGCCCTGACGGGACCATCATCCCATTTCTGGTCTCAGTGAGGAAGGCTTGCAAAGCGAGGCCTGTGCCAGACGGGCCGTCCTAGGCCAGAAGATGGGGCCGCTCGGGCCAATTTCGCTGCTCTGCACCAAGCTGGCCCAAGTAAGGGGCACTGCAAGCAAGCAGGGGGCAGACCAGTCTTCCCAGCAAAGGGAGGGGGAAGAGGGAACACGGAAGGAATCCCACAAAGGGACTTTGGCAAAAGCAACCTTTTCTCCTGCAGTCCCTATCTGGGTCTACAAAATGAGTTTCAAATAATCAGTTGGCTACAGTAAGAAGGATGTTTTAAAACAAACTTGGAAAAAAAAAAATTAACCCCCCCCCAAAAAAAAACAGTAAAAATAAAATTTAAAAAAGCCTTTTGGTTTTCCATAGAAGTTTATAAACAATCTAAAACGAGATCCATAATGCCTTCAATAATAAACCAAATCATTTTTCTGTTGTAAAATACAGGGGTTTAATAGTCCAAAGTCCTAAACTCTTCAAAAACCTGATGTAGTTCTAGTTCTATATTGCTTATAAAAAGTGGATTTTGTTAAATAACAACAGACTCTGTGTCAGATAAGATTCAAGTAGGTGGATTTTTCTTTGTCTGTGTAGCCCTCTGCTGATAATCCTAACTTCTGGAGGTTCCTCAGGAACCCAGAACCAGGGTGGATTTTCTAAGCTGTTCCCAGGATCTCTGTGCTGATCCTCCTCCTCCTCTTTCCCTCCAGACCCATCCCTGGGCTTCAGGCTCGTATAGTCGAGCTGTTTCATCCCCTCTATTACCTTACTCCAAGCTTAGCAAACTACATCTAGCATGGAGGCTCCTGAACACAGCTGAGCTCAGTGCCCTTGAAGAAACACCCTATGTGTCACCTATGTGGGAGGGGGTCACCGGGTGGGACTGTTTAACTCAGCAAGAGTCCCTTTGACAGCACAAGATTCTTCAGAAACTTCACACTAGAACACCCGACAAGGCCTAACTACACCAGTTGCCTTCTTGGAGAGGTTTCAACATTAAATGAAAAATAAAACATTACGGGATCAATACAAAGAGTGTATTATTTCTTTGCCTAAGTTGTTGCACATTTTTCTGGTCTGACTGCTCTAGACGTATTTTCTAGATGTCCTTCTTGACGCACTTGAGAACAAAATGAAAATTAGAAAAACAAAACAAAACAGCTGCCCCCCTCTCCTCGTCTGCCACGCCTCTCCTTTTCCCCATCTCTGGAGGGTGCCCGGGGAAGCCGCCACCCCCGCCCAGGTGATCCTGTGCCTGAGGGTCCCAGATGAAAATTATGGATGGCACCTTCCTAGCTCGAGTGCCTTGACTGGAAGAAAAGCTGGCCTTCAAGAGGCAGGAGCCCGAGTGAATCCAGCTCGGGACGATGCAGCGGCATCGGGCCCAGCGCCACATTACGAGAGGTTTGCTCTACAACAAACTCCTCAGGAAGCTAGCTCTGAGTGGCCTCTTTTCTATTGCCTGCGGGAGCTTCGCACTCCCTTTAACCAACAAGGCACAACCCCACATTTATCGGCTACAGATCGCCAACTTTCAAGTTAGGGATGAACGGAATTCCACCTTACCTATGATATGAATGATAAACAGACAAAAATTACACCTAAATGGGGAAAAAAAAATTGAAAGGAACCGTCAGCATGAAAGACAATGAAATGTGCAAAATCATACAGGAGGAAAACAACCACAATTTCTCTGCAAATCCTCCGCCTCGGCGGGGCCACTCCAACACACAGACCCTTTTATCACCGAATTCTCGTCTCTCAGAGAACATCGTCTGACCCGAAACTAGGCTGGCCTCGGCTTTTGCTTCTAAGCGAAACCTTTTCCCAACAACCTGGGCCTCCCCTCATGAGCATGGCTATCAAGGGTTAAAAATCCACGCACACTGGGTAGCGCACTAACTACTTCGAGCTCTTCTGAGGCTACAGAACTTCTCTGGACCCGTCCCTTGGGAGAAGATTGCTGGCAAAGGGCCATCTTTACTATATCGTGAACCAAAAACCCCGTTCTTTTCTGGTCAGGGTGAATCCTTGCCCTCCCTGCCTGCTGCTGTGCAGGCTCTCCTTCCTGTCATCCCTGCCTTCCCAAGGAAGGCAGTCCTTGGGAACCTGGTACTGGGGGGGAGGGAGCTCTTTTAGAAGATAAGACTGGGAGCAGGGGAAGAACAAGGAGGGGGTGGAGGGATGCTGAGCAAACACCAAGGACCTGTGGGTGACAGACTGACGAGCAGGATTCTGGGTGTGGAGAGAGAACCAAGCCCAAGAGTGGGACTGACTGAAAAACCATGGATTTGACTCCATTTTGTAAAAATAAGCCCTATGGCCCCGAGCTCTGCCAGCAGGGTAGACAAAGCTAACGTGGAGATCCAGCAACTTCAAACAACCCGGGATGGCTTCTGACACTAAGGTCGACGTCCCCTCTGTTGGGAAAATGGACAATGACCTGCCGCTCTGCAAGGCCCCGGCCTCGTTTCCCCCTTTAAATGGTGAGCATTTAGCACATGCCAGGGATTCGACCAATAGGAGCTTAACTGCCTGATGGCTCATTCTGAAAGATGAGCATTTCTATTTGCCTCCTGGAGAACTATTCATGGCCAAAAAACGTCCCAGATCCCCAATCCCTGGCCTTCCAATTTAAGCCCTATCCCCACCCCCAGGGCCTCAGCTTCTGAGAATGCAGGATGGGTTGATGGTTAAAATTCCAAGTTCAGATATTAACTACTCAGTACTTTCTTTCACGTGTGTGTGTGGGGGAGGGGGCGGAATATGATGAAGGTTAAACACCCCCCCACCGCCCCCCAGTGTCAGGGCATGCAGATTTCACTGCCCATATATGACTGTTGCCAGGCAGGCGCCAAGTTAGTTAATTTCATGCCAGAGAACAAGAAATACTATTTATTTATATGTTGGCCCAAGAACTGCCAGTGAGGAAGAGGATGGGACTAAGGTGGAAAATACATATGACAGCCTTACAGATTCAACTAGGAAAATCCAAGTCTTGCCAAAACGAATAATCATTTCTAAATTTCTTGTTCCAAGTGCCCTGTTTTCATTAAACACTGGAGTCCTCCTATTTAAAACTACGCAATTCCTAAAAATGTTATTTAGGTTCAACTTTCCCCAAACATTGGACAAGGAACAAAAGCCCAAACTTGGCCTTACAACCCCAGGGGGTGCTAATGATCTTGCTCCCCAACGTAGCCATGAGGCCTGGGGATGGGGGAGCTCTCAAGCCCACAGACTGCACCCTAGAATCCTCTTGGGGAAAATGTCCCCGTCACCACTCCCCCTCCCTCACCGGGTTTGGCTTCATTCCCACACTGACCTTGGGGTCATTCTCCGCCTCCTCGTCTTCCTCTCCCTCTTCTTCCCCCTCCAGCTCCTGCAGTCACAAAAATGACAAGTCACCAGGGGAACGCTGTCGACCGGCCCCCCCACTACTGCACCCCAAGTCCGCATTCACAGACTGACCCAGCAAGTTCAAATGGGAAGACCCAGGGATCTCCTGACTGCTGGTGCAGGCCAAAGCCTGGTTCCCCCAAACAAACCCCTCACCCCAAGATAACCCAGAGCACCAGGGGGGCTCATTCCCTTTTCTTACCTCTTCTTCCCCTTCCTCGCCTTCTTCAAACTGAAAAATGGAAACACAGGTTTAGATTTCTACAGAACAGCAATCGTGTTACTAAGTGCCCCCCTGCCCACCGGGCACCATCCTGGGGCTGGCAGAGGCCAAGCTCCCCCGGCTGTCGTGGGTCCCTGCTGGTCTAGTCTAAGGGGCCCTGCCAGCCCGGGGAGGGAGTTTTACAGATGAGTGACTTCCCTGCCTGGCCAGGGGAGAGGCAACCGCTGCTTCTGGGACTCTCAGGCAGAAATCTTTGCAGTGACCAAGTCAAGTCTTTGGCCCCAATTTCGGCTCTCAGGGGCCATACTGGGTGGTGAGCCAAGGAAGCCCTCCAAGAGGGGAGCGCCTCCTCCCAATGCAAGCAGCCCCTTCTCTGCAGCCCAGAATGCCGAGATGCGAAGCCTCGCCCACTTGGAGGTGCCTCACTGGGAACACACAACAAACCCTGCACTCTGGTGCAGACGCTTCTGGTACGCCCTGGCTGCGTGCCAGTGGTGTGGATGTGCACACTGCACACACACACACACACACACATGTACTCATACATTCCACACATGCACACACTCATTCACACACATGCACATGCACTCATATAACACACACAATTTCTTGGAGAAATCAAATGCAATTTTGTCCTTGATATCCATCCTCAAATAATGACATGTTCCAGGACATTGGAAGGTCAACCCTTCTGGGGCCTTAAATGTTCTAAGGTTTTAAGGAGAGCGCCAGAGCTGCCCTTGGTCCAAAGGCCACCCTGATCCAGCAGGGACGGCTTCCAACAAGTGGGAGTCCCACCCTCTCCTTAAAGACTCAGCTGTCACCTCCAGGAAGCCTTCCCCAGTGCTTACTGAGTCCACATACTTTACCAGAACCCCGCCATCTTGTCAGCATTCTACTTCCTACCCTTCATCCTCCTTCCCCCTGACTAGGACTAGAGGCTCCATGAAGGAAGGCACCAGAGTCTTAGGTATACCTGAAATGCCCTCAGTGCCCAGCCCACGGCTCTGCCCATAAGAGACTCAAACCAGCAGACAGTCTGGGTCCCTCGTGTTGGGTGGACGACATGAGGGAGGCCTTTAAAAAGCAGCCGGGCAATCCCAGGTCTTCCCAAGATGGGACAGCGTGGTGTGATGGGACAGTGTGGTGCGATGGGTTCGACCCAGGGAAACTGGACACAAGTGGCCGTTCTTCCACCTCCATGATCTGGAGTTAATCATTTAATCTTTGGGCCACGACGCCTTCATCTGTAAAAAAGGGGTCTCGGTCTCCAAGGGTCTTTCCAAGACAATGAAAGAGGGAATCTTAATGGGAATCACCCAACGGAAGGGAAATTGGGTTCAAAAGCCAAGGTAGACCAAGGCTCCACGGGTAACTATGCATGGATGAAGTGCAGGTGTGAGCAGCCCAAATGGTTCCTCTTAAGAATAGGGGGAAGGGGCAGCTGAATGGCGCAGTGGATAGCGCACTGGCCCTAAAGTCAGGAGGACTTGGACTTGAGTTCAAATCTGGTCTCAGACACTTAACACTTCCTATCTGTGTGATTCTGGGCAAGTCCCTTAGCCCCGATTGCCTCAGCAAAAAAAAAAAAAAGGAAAAAAAGAAATTAGAGGGGAAATGCAAATGCCGCCAACTTGGCTTTGGAACACATAATCATACTGCCCGCACTGGGGTCTGAGTGCCAGGGGAGCGCCTGGGCCTGGGCAAGCTTCTGGCAGTTTCTTTGTGTAAGAATTCATTCCTAGGGAACCTAGAGATTCCCACGGGTATCTCAGAACACAAAGAGGACTCAGAGAAGACACCAGAAAAAAGAAGCCATCTTTAGCCTCCCTTCCATTTTTCACCAGGAAACCAGGCAAAACAGTTTTGCCAGATGTTTGTCCAAAGGAAAGCAAAACTAATGATGCTCTCGCCAATCTTACCCCAAATGAAATCCCTCTAAGTACGGGGGGAACCTCATCTGAGTGAAGAGGCAGACGTGATTTCTACTCCCAGTTCTTAGTCATTTAAATAAGCTTTCCAGGCCTCAGTTTACTCCTCTATAAACAGGCCCTTTTCCAGCCTCAGCCCCTCAATTCTGGACCTTGGCAGCTGCTCACAAGCACACAGACAACAGTAGTATCACCAACAAGATCGATATACATACATTATCATCATCCTCTATGGCTTCCCCAGTAAAATAAAGGACGGCCCGTGGAACTATTCTTTCACGGAAGAAGTGCCCGATTTCAAAATCTGAAGCTAATGTGAATTCTGAATCTTCATCCTGTGGGGGGAAAATTTACATATTGTTAAGGATGCGTGATTTCCTATTTTGAATGAAAAACCAAGACACACACTATGACTAGCAGCTTCTTAGGAACAGAGGCCCATCTGCTTTGGCCCCAGGTGCCAGCTCTGGGAACCGGAGCAACACTGTGATCCAGGACATTTGGGACATTTGATTTTACAATATTTACCTCAGATATGGGAAGTTCCTTCAAGGCTATTTAAAGCCAAGTCAGGAGTAGCAGCGGAGCGCACTGGCTCCTGGTCCTGCGCCTCTAGGGCACAGGCAGTCGCCGTGACTCCCATGGGGGGAAGCACAGCACCAAATCTAGGGTTAGCATGAGGTACTGATCCATTATAAAATAGTATCAGGACTTAACATAGAATCTAAGTCTAAGGAAACAGCAATTTGAGAATAAATGATGCTTTGAAACATGACTCTTACCAGTGATTCTCCATCCCCAGATACTAGAAAAAGAAAGAAAAAATTCTATTAGTCATTAAACACAGCAGGCCATGCCCCCATCCCAGCTGACTTAATGAGGAAAGAGAACATTTCACAACTCTAATCCATTTAATGACTTTTTCCCTACTGGAAATTACCACATTTTAAATCTTCATGAATCCAATGATTTCTGGGGCATGACAGAGCAATCCCTAATACAGCAAAGCTAGTCTGTTTTCCACCCCCCACCCCCATACTCTCCAAGGAATGGATCTGGACTTGATTTGGCCAGAAAATCATTCCCGGGCTGTGACCAGCTCTTAGTGTGTCCAGATAGGGCAGGGTGCAAGCAGGCCACGCTGCCTGGTACCCTCCCGACAGGCTCACTCAAAAACAAGGGAGCAGGAAGCATCCTTTCCTGAGCCCTGCAGTGACACCAGGAATGGGTGAACCAGCCAAGTAGTATCTCGGGGACCAACGTAGCCCCTAGTCATCCTGGAAGCAGAAACTAGAAGTCAATGAGACCCCAGGGAAGACTGGGGATGACCCTGAGGCTGGATCTCAGGCACACGCTGGCAATCTCCCCAATGAGAAGAGGGGCTGTCAGCCCCTGGCATGTTCCTCCCCGGGCCAGAACTCAGGAGATGAGACAAGATGAAGGCGACTGGGGAGAGGAGCTAGCTGGGAGCAGCAGAAGGTGTAGCCTGTGCCCTTCCCTGCTACGTCCTCTGGAAACAAGTGCCCCGGACGCAGCAGGAAGCACGTAATGCCCAGATGCAGAGTCAGCACCTACTGTCTCTACCTTGGAGCACTTCTCTGGAAGGGACTCAAAGCACAACAGGGAGGACAAATCAATTTCAAGAGGGAATCAGAAAGGCTTCTTGAGGAGGGAGGGCCTCAAAGCAGGGGCAAAGGAGGAGCAGCTGGTAGGCCAGAATCTGACTTGGGAGTAAATGAAGGAAGAGGGAGCCAGAAGGCAGCGGGCTTCCAAGGCCCAACTGAAGGGCACGGCCCTGGCTCCGAGTCTGAGGGATGACATCAGATACCTGGCAGCCACAGAAGATGAAGTGAATGGAGGCTGTGAGCAAGGGGAGGGTCCCAGAGAGGAACGAAGGGGTGGAGCTGAGAGGGGACAAGAAGATAGAGGGACATGACTTGGGACCTAGAGCTTGGGCTTAATAAATACTCCAGAGCTTTGGAATAGAGCAAAGAATCCTGGATCAGCTGGACGTCTAGACAAGTCAAATCCTACGGGGAATAAATCCCCCTTGATCTGTGCAGGATCCTAACAAAGCAAACCTTCTCTGAGCCCATCTGTAAAACAGGGACCCAAAGATCACCATGTCCTAAGACAGGCCCCCAGGGGTGTCTCATCCGGCTCACCTGCCCAAGGTTCCCCTCAAACATCTGCACTAAGCGCAAGCACTCGACCACAGGGAGCCAAGGACAAGGCAAGCCCTCCCCAGAGTGCTCCTGCTGCCGGGCGTCAGCACCCTTTAAATCCCAACTATGTGATTTTAAATCACAAGTGAAACTTCTGGCCAGGGGCCTCCGGGACTCGGACAGCAGAATCAGGAATCCAAACTGTTTCATCTCTGGGACTCCCATGGATCATATGTTGGAAAGATCTGGTTGGTGTGGCACTGAAAAGCGCCCCCCTCCTCTCCTCCCCCCGACTGGGCCTGGGATGATCTGGGGGCTCGGCACTCATGGCATCCAAAGGAGGTTCTCCCCAAACAAGCGTTTTGTTGTCTTTCCCATTAGAAAGGTGGCTCATGACAGAAAATGCCATATACTGGGAAAGAGCTACGCGGTCTGCACACAGGTCGGAGCAGACCATTTTCACTTTTGTGTGGTTTTCCTCCTTTTGTTCTGATTTTTCTTGCACAATACAACTAATAGGAAATGTTTACTGTAACTGCTGTCTTGGAGAGGAAGAGGGAGAAAAATTTCAGAACTCAAAACCTTAAAAAAAATGTTGAGCACTATCTTTACATGTAATTGGAAAAAAATGTTATTTATACACAAAAATAAAATCTATGTTCACTTCATTAGAAAGAAAAAAACAAAAGATGGCTCCTTGATGGCAGGATGGTCTAGCTCAGGCCCTTGATTCAGAAACTGACAAATGCTTTAGTCATCCATTCTTTCATTCTCTCCTTGGTGAGGTTACCCCTTCAGAGCTCTACAAGAACTCCCATGACATTGAAAAAGGGCCCTTTTCCAAGCTAGTGACTGGTTTAAGGTTTATACTGCCAGGGCATCCTAAAACTGCTCACCAAGGGCTAATTTTTTTCTTTCTTTTTTTAAAAAAAAAAGTAGGACTACTTAAAAAACCTGACAGACATGCTGCAAAGAGCAAGAGAAGCTCAATCTCAGGTGGCAGCTGGGAAAGAACTTCAGAGCCCTGTTAACCGAAGTACAGCAGGGCTGGGGTGGACACTGGCTCTGAAGGAGGTGCAGCCACGCTGTTTCTAGAGCCACAAAAATTAACTTAGATGAAAACAGTAGCTTTTCAATCTACTTTATGGGCAGTATATTTACAGTAAACAAAAGAGCACCTTTTCGATTATTAAACAGAAAAAAATGCCTTTGAAAGTGACCAGGTGGCCAAGGCCAACGTCTGCCTTTCAGGTCCACACTCGGGCCGAAGGCCTAATGAAGACTTAGTCCAATGTGGCCAAACAATCCACATATGTGTCGCTAGTAGCGCACACACAAACACAAACCCGCGACAACATGGATGAGCAAGGCGTTGGTCCAGAGTAGAAAGGCCACTCCTTCTAGCAAGCCCCCCCACTGGGACCAGACCCCACTTGTGGCAGAGAGGGCAGAGGGCAGATGCCAGGCCGCAGTGGGAGGTGGGGCAGCTTACCTTTGATGGGGCTGAAGAAGTTAAAGAACGAGTCATTGGGGACTTGCTTGGTGACTGTCCTCACGGTGCCTCGGCCCTTGTGCTTCTGCTTTTTCTTGATTGTCTTCACTGTCACATTCTTGCCTTTCTTCCACTCAATGGTGCACCTGGGGAGTAGGGCCGAGTCATGGGCCAAGCCCTCAGCTTCAGGGACTCCCTCCCCCGGCTCTAAAGCCAACCCAAAGCCCCCTGACTACACCCTTGGTGAGTGGTCACACTGCCCCCTATCCACAGGAGAGCAGGTCTTGGGGACCACCCATTGCATGAGAAGAATCAGCCACTGAATCTCTTTTCCAAAAAGCCACATTGCTCTTGGAAGGCTTGGGGGGATGATCTGCAGAGGCCAGGCGGGAGTGAAGTAGGAAGTCCCCAATCTTGGGCCCCAGGAATATGAGAGCAAGTGACCCAATCCCACAGCCTTAGGACAACACCACGGGGAGCCCTCCATTTGCCCTTAAAAGCCCCGTGTCTCACAGGGCAGGCTGACGCCACTGTGACTCCCCACCAGCAAGCAAGGAGAGGTGGGCTCTGCCTGAGTGGGAGGAGTCCTCACCCCCTCAGCACAGAGGTGAATTCTAGAGGAGATCATCTCTTCACTGCTGGCCCAAGCATTTCCATAAAAGCTTGGGAGTCGGACAGGGGGAGGCCTGTGGTGGCCCGGCCCCCGCCTCAGAGTTTTACCAGCATTTTCAGTAAGAGGAAAAAAGACCCAGAAGAAGATAAACCCTTCATATGGGACTCCAGGCCCTGCCCTGTCCCCAGTCCTGGTCCAGAAGGCCTTTCCTGCTCTCCTCTCAGAGACAGGATGGACCCCTAGACACTGAATCATTAGCAAGCCCCAGCCCAACCTGTGTCTACCCACATTTCCTCAACTGTAAAATGTGGACAACGAGATCCTGATTGTAAAGGGCTTGCCCTGGGTCCAGGCACACAGTAAGCACTTAATAAGAGCTTGCTTCCCTCCTTCTCTCCCCTTTGCCTCTGTGGGGGGCCCAATCCCACAGAAAGGAAGCTTCCAGAGAGCAGGGCCGGCCTCCACCTGCCTAGAGCCCAGCCCAGCATCTGCTGAACAGAGGGAAAGAATAAGCAGGCCAGAGAGGGAAGCCTGAGCCAGCCCCCAAGGTGCTTCTTACCCTTCACAGTCCACGATTTCAGGCCCTTCGAAGGAGAAAGGGTCCGTCGTATCTGGCTCTGATTTCATCTTGTAAGTCTTCGTCAGGACAGAGTTGGTGAAGTAGTCGTTGGGCTCAAAGTGGAACTCTAACGAGAAAGACTGGGAAGAGAACCCCGGGGAGTCAGCCCCAGAGCTAGGCTGAGGGCCCGCAAGGGAGCCCATCCTCCTCCCTCCAGGGGGTATCCCTCAGCCTCTCACTCACAAGCCAGCCCCCAGCCTCACCACCTATCTCGGTCACATCTCTCTAGCCACATCCATTCCAGAAGACTCTTCTACTCTGAGGAGTCAATGGAGAGGGCTTCCCCCTCCCCCCTCCCCGCTTGCACCAGGACAGGGTCAGCATACTCCTAGACCCGCCCAAAGTCAGGCCCTTCCCTTCCCTTCCCAGACAGAGCTCCTACTGACCGAATATTCCTTCCCTGCCAAATCTAAGCCTTGTTTTTAAAGCACCGGAAAAGCTCCTGAGTCCTGATGGACCCCTGGCATTGACAACTGTCAGCCTTTGGGCTGGCTCTACATACAGGGTGTCTAAAGGTTCTTAGTGTGGCTTTAGTAAAGCTTAATGGCTTTATTTTAACAACTTTAGTAGCTTAAAACTGCTCTCAAAATCTGGGGACACTTGTCCGTAGTGCAGTTTAAAACTCCTGGGTTCTCTTCCCCATGCAGGCTTTTCTTTCTGTGGCCTCCAAGATTACTAGTATAGGGTGCGGTATCTGGAAGTGCTGAAACCTTTTTCCTTTACTGCCATGTAAAATGGAACCATAAATAACACATGGTTTAAATAAATGCAAACATTCTGCAGCAAACTAAAAGCAATTTGGAATTGAGACCCTGCATATTCTCTAAACCCTGTGATGACACCCCAGAGGGAACAAAGACAGAAACAAGGAGTAGGTATGAAAATATTCACTGTAGGGACAGCTAGGTGGCGGACAGAGAGAGAGCACTGGCCCTGTAGTCAGGAGGACCTGAGTTCAAATCTGACCTCTTAACACAACGCTTCCTGGCTGAGGGACTCTGGGCAAGTCACTTAAACCTCAATTGCCTCAGCAAAAAATAAATGAATGAAATAAAATAAAATAAAAAATTTCACTGCAAAGCTTTGTGCTGTAGCAAAGAAACAGAAACTACAGGGTCTTTCAACTGGGGAAGGGATGACCAAATGAGCATCACATGCTACCAGAGGAGCCGATGCAGAAGGAAGAGAGAACAGAAGCACAAGAAGAATTGTCTAAAGATGAATATTTCGAAAGGCCGAAGAATGCAATGACAAACAGGAGAGCCGCGCGCCACTGACAAAGCCTCCGCCCCCGATCCTGGGTTCGAGAGGCCGGGACAGGGCTGCAGAATGAGACAGCCAGGTTCAGAGATGGCTGCGGGGTCCATCTGTCTGACTTGAATAAATCCGCTAGTTGGTTTGAGGAAGAGCTTTTATAGACAAAGAAGGGAAGGGGAAGGACAGGAGCAAACCATCAAGCAGTATGTTCAGGAACGCTCTGAAGTTCAGAGGGAGACAGACACGAAAGGCACCTGCTCAAAAGGTTAGATACTTTAAAAAGCTAGCTGTAAGATTTGGGCTTCATGTACAATTCTTTTTTCTCTTTGCATATGGAAAAATCACAACTGTTAAATTCAAAAACATTAAAAAAAACATTTTGCAGCATGATTAAGAGTGTGTGGAGCAGATTATAAAGCACATGATGGAAAGAAGGCAATTAAGAAAGGGACCACTAGATGGCGGCACCGTGGGCAGAGCACAGAGCCTAGAGTCAAAGGGCACCAGTGCAAATCCAGCCTTAGACCCCTCTTAGCTGGGCAAGCCTGGACAAGCCACTTCAGCCTGCGGGTCTCAGCTTCCTCATCTGTAAAATTAGAAGGAAATGGCCAAGTGCTCCAGGACCTTTGCCAATAAAACCCCAAATGGGATCATGAAGAGTCAGACCCGACTGAAAATCTGAATGAGAGACACCAGGAGAAGGTCTGGGGAAGTCAGAGAAGGGGGTCACAACCACCCTGCAGGGAGACTGTAGAAGGCTTGCTTCCCAGCCCCCCCACAGGCATTGCACTCCCAAACACCAAAATGACCACATGCAGCATCGGAAGCACAAATGCCGGCCCTTGCAGGGGCCGCCTTCTCCGCCTCCTGTGCCTTCCTCCCTTCTCCCAAGGGCACCAAAAGCCAAGCAGTGATTAGCTGCCCTGGTGACCTCAAGATGCAGTACCTGTCCCCTAATCTAAGACCAAACGTCCCCTGGTTGCCCATCCGGTCGTGCTGACCACACGAGAGGGAAGCATTTCCAAAGCCCCACAATCCTGAGCTCACATCTCCTCAGCAGATGCGCGCCCCAGACCTTCCAGACCAACATCCCTTGGCAGTCACCACGGGGGTCACTGCCCGCCCAGGAGTGGAGCCCAATCAGATCGCCAACAACAACTCAAGTTCTCAGTACTTACCATGGGCTGGCCAGGATCTGAAAACTTTACTTTAATATCCTGCAGGTGTTTCAGAATCGGTTCATCATATTCCTAGTCACAAAAAAAAAAAAAAAAAAAAAAAAAAAAAAAATTGGCGTACGTGGTAGAGAGAATCTGATGCTAGCAATGATTTTAGACAATCACAATTCCTGTTTCTTTCCCAAGGCAGGCATATGTGACATGGTTTGTAGGACAAATGACTATAGGATATACCATTGGGAATGCCATGGGATTTGAAATCTGCCAAATCTTGGCTGGGAACTCTGGGCCTACGATCCTCCCGGGCTCCAAGGCTTTTCTCCCTTCTCCAGCAGCTCCTGCCCTCACAGGTACATTCTACTGGGCAGGTTTATTGGGTCTCTGGAGCAGCCTCTACCAAACTCCAAATTCCCCAAAGTTCTCTGACCCGCATAAAGCAGGTGCTCAGATGGCAGGGGTGAAGTCACCTGGCTACCATTCATCGGAAAGACCCAACAACTGGAAAGCTTCCTAAGAGAAAGGTCACCCAAGGAGTGACTGAAGAAACAGGCGCACTATGCCTGAAGCAACTAAGCAAGTGTCATCCCCAGATGACCTGGGAACAGAGCATGGAAGTTGCAGAGACAAAGACAGGGTGCTATCAGGGAAGTCTAAGGAGATACAAGACAGCAGATGTCCCACAAAGGCCAAAACAGTCCTGGGGGGCTTTTGGAGACCCCTCTAACTCTGAATCCCATGCCTAAAGAGAATTCTGACATCTCTATCTGTTAAGCACCCTGCTAAACAACTAGATGTTAGAATTCTTAAAAGACGCTAAGTCATCTACCAATGGTCACCCGGCCTTCCAGAACTTAGCCCAGAGGTCATGCCTCCAAGTTCAAGGAGACCCCGACCGAGGCCCGTGGCTTATTGCTCTTCAGGAGAAGAGCCAGAGATGCATGATCCTCCCCTCAGGGCTCCCTGAGCAAAGCTGCTGACACGTTATGGTGACAGCTGCCACGGCAGACACAAACACCAGTAGACATTTCCCTACCATGGACCCCGCCCAGGCCGAGATGAGACAGCCCAGCTTAGTTTTTAGGGTCAAATTTTTTTTCTTGCAGAACAGTTCTCCAAAAATAATTCCGGAAGTCAAAAGGTGAAACTTGATTCTACTTTACTGAAGCCCTTACAGCAGCTGCCATTTTGGTTACAGAGAACAGAGTCAGCTTGTACTTAACCTCTCCAGACAGAGAGTAACAGTGAGGAATCCTTCTAGAAAGTGGCTGGCACTGGCCCAGTTCCCCAGTCACCAGCAGGACAGTGAGCCAGGCCAGAAGGATCCCACTCTGCTGCCCAACAGGGAGGAGGAAGACTAGGCAAAGCCTGAGGCCCATGGCCAGAGCCATGGCCCCTCCCATTAAGCCACTGTGCAGTCACACAAAGTTCAGTTAATCACAAGAACCAGCAAGTCTAGAACCCAAGGCCTCTCTCAGGGCCTTAATGCCGCATCTGGGCCAAACGGCTCCAATGAACAGCTTCCAAGGGGAATTCAGAAAAGAGCATCAGCCCAAAGACCAAGATGGCCTCTTCCAAAGCATCGCCGCCACAAATGAAGGGACCTGAACCCACACACTGCTGACTGCTGTTTTTAGCCCACGGCTGAATGACCCTAAGGTTTTTGTTACCTGCACTAACTCGCTCAGCATATCCACATTTCTAAAGATCGTAAACCAGAATTCCGGGATCCCTTTGGGGTTCGGCTCATCTGCAGAAGCTTCTTTCTCAGCTATCACCACTTTGCTCTTCAGGTCTCCCTAGAAGAAGAGGTGTTTAAAATGGAGAATTCAGTAAAACTAGCCAGTTAATCTCCAAAAACACGTAGTGACACAGCGGTGGCTCTCAGAGTCCCCAGGCTTTGGCATACACTTCAGGTACGGGCCAAGGCTGACCCCTATGCACATGGGATGGCTCCTGCCAGGTGGGCGCGAGGTGTGTTTGCGTACATGCACCCCCCCCCCCCCCCACAAATACACCAGCATCCTCTGGGGACCCTATGCCTAACCAAGTGTTACAAGCGGGAGGGAGGGAAGTTGATGGGGGGGCGGGAGGGAAGGAAGCCTGTAGTAGGCAGGACAAGTGGAGCACAACCCCTCTCCTAGCCGGCATCCCCCCCCCCCCCAATTAATTTGGGAGATCCTGAAAGACAGGGGCTGCCTTTGTTCTTGTAACTGTAACCCATCAGCCCAGGCGCGGATGCATCCTTCATGTCTCTCTACCAAGGTTTGTACTTTTAAGGGAACTGAGAAGAGATACAACTTCCCAAATGTGAAAATACAGGGATCAAGAAGCCCAAACAGCTCCACATGGACCATGCTGTCTCTCCTACGCCCACAATTAGGATTCTACAGATGCTCTTTTCACTATGAAGATGACGAATGATATAAATGAAAATGGCAAAAGATAACTCAGACTGAATGCAAAGCGCAGTATTTGTTTCAAAGAATGATGCTGGAATACTTCTGCACAGAGATCACAGGAAAAGATGACACTTGGTAGTAACAGTTATTCTACAAATAAATTCAATGGGACTTTGTTTTGTCAGGGGTAAAATGGAGTAGGGGGAAGATTATTGGGAGAGAAATACAAAAAATAAAGGATTAAGATATGAATCTAAGGTAACCATCAAACCACAGCAAACACCCAGCATTGTCAGAGCTCATTCTGCCAAAGATCAAACAAACACTCTCAGAAGTCAACACGAGCATAATTAAAAGCTGTCCCCCAAAGGACAACACAGAGAGACACATGTCAATCTGGATGAACTCTGGGCTGTTACTGTAGCACTGGAATGGAACCCATCATCAGAAAATGACTGTCGACAGGTTACGAACAGTGCAAAGAGCGACTGCCATGATGGAGTTTTTCTACATTAACTAACAAAAGAAGTCCCTGATCCTTTCCATCACATAGCCTCTCATTTTATAGCAGGCTGGTGAGAAAGCCGTTTCAAATGCCTTTCACTCAACCACAAGACTCCCTTTCTTTCCAAATACCGCCGAAGTCCAATGTCCATCAAGTCTCCTCAAATCAGCACTTCCAAGTTTCAACCCCTTTGTTGGAAGTTCTCTGTATCGTTTCTTATCTCTAATTCATTCCTACTTTTCTCACATCCCCAGCCATCTTTCTTTCCAGCTATTTTCTTTTTGGTTACTTTGCTTCAAGGGTTTGTCTTTTAATTTTTGCATGTGCTACTAATTTATACATTTTGCTATTTCTAGCAAATCTTGCCTAAAAATTATTTACCCCCCCAAACCCAAGCATTTTCTTTCTGCATTAGGGGAGAAAACTAATAAATGATGAGAAAAAACAAGATTGGAATCTAATTGTGTGAAAAACAGGGCCAAAAACTTCCAGGAATTCTCACTTACGGCCAATTTCTCCTCCTCCTCATTCTCACTGGGCCATTCTGATTCTGCATCTGTAGGTTCGACATCGCCGGTGACAAAATCCCGTCTCTGCAGAAGGAAGTCTTATTAGAATGAAGAAAAACTGTAGACTTATTTTGTAGATTACACATAACAAGTTCTGTCCTCTAAGTCCCAAAGTTTTGAGATAGCAAAAAAGGCACCGATGATTCACTGGCAAAAGGGCCCTACCTTGTCGAAGAGAGGCTGGTAAAGGGCTGCATATTTTCGCTCCAAATCATGCACTTCCTCGTAGAACTTTGCCTCAATGTGGGCACACTTCACCTGAAGCTGTTTCAAAGCATCGATGCGTCTTTTGACCGCTTTGGGTAAACTGACAACAAAGATCAGGAAAGGGAGGCCGTTACAATTACCCAAGCAGTTGTCCAAAAGTCTTTAGCAGGGCTCTCTTCCCACAAACACTCTCCCTAGGGCCTGCACATCAGTGCGGCAAGACTCAATAAGACCTGTGAAGTCAGTGAGGTGGTCCTCTGACCTTCTGTACATTCCACTAAAAATTCTAGAGTTTTATTCCATCTCATGATGGAGCAAAAAAAGAGATAGTATATAATTAAAAAAAAAAAAAATTCCCCCATACTACTTCTGCTCAATCACAGTAAAAGTCTCCTCTTTTGTGAGCACTCTCCCCTTTCACCTTAAACTGCAGGCTGCTTGTAAGAGGCGGTCCCCAGTACTCACGTTTCAATGTAGCTTGAAGGTGTATGGGACACATTCTCAAGTCGCTCCTGAAGAGCTGCCAGCACTTGTGGATTCTGCATCACCTGGTCTGTGAGTTTTTCTACGAAAAAGAATGCAGTGGTTTAAATCGTATTACCAGAGGGTCTGAGAGTCACAGCTTACAAGCTCCAGAGGGCTGCGTGAAGACGATCCCTACTAAAAAGGTATGACCCCCAGAATTCAAATTAAAAAAAAAAAAAAAAACAACTTAATTTTTAGAAAAACACAGCCCCGAGTCTGCATGAAGGGACCTTCATCCAAAAGCCAGCGTCTGAAGAATCACTCAGCTTCCCTCGGGTGGAAAAGAACCAGAAACTGGATGTGGCAAAGAGTGTGGCACTTGAGCAATCCTCCAAGGAGGAGAAGCGCATTGCTTTTCAAGGCAGAGCCCGAGACTTTCTGTTCTCAATTGTAACTCTTTAATCTGACCATAGAGAACATGAGAGTCCCATGAAGTTTGGGCAGAAAAGCAAGATAAAAATACACTAGTAACCAATCTGAATTAAAATGTTGCACTCTCTCGGCTCAATGGATTTCTTTGGCCAATGGAATGATCCCTCAAACTTAGGTCAGGGACAAAAGGGAGGGGATGTGAGGGAGAACTGCTACTTCCGAAGGTAACCCAAGTCATTCGTCCTTCAGCATTTTACAAGGAGTCCCAATATATGGCCCTTCTCCTTACATTGTTATTTATCCTCACAGAAAATAAGGAAAGGGATAACAAAATGGAGTTGTTTTAAACCATCATCCCTAGGCTTACTTAAAAAAAAAAAAGTGAGAATTACAGGTTAGACAGATACTCAACAAGCATCACCTCCCCACCTAACCAGGGAACACAGAGCTGGAATGGCTGCAAACACCAATGCAGAGCTGACGCTTAGTATGAAGGAGAAGCTCACTAGACAAGAAGCTCTGTGGGGCAGGGACCTTCATTTGGGGTGTAGAAGAGAAGCAAAAGTTGAGTACTTTAAAACAAGGCCTAACTTTCCATATCAGTACCAATCACTGTAAAACTCTTACTAAATGCTATTCTTATTATACTGAATCTCGTATAAAAATGGATGAATAAAAACTTGTAAACGTTCACTGAAACTACACACATAAAATTCCTTCAATATTTGAAACTTTTGATCCCCAGTTCTCACACCCCTAAGTATTAGCCCTTCAGTATAACCTTACCTTTGTCAGTTTTAGCAGTTTCAAAGGAATCTGAAGGAACATCTTCTGAATTACTAAAAAATATTTTAAAAATTAAAATTTAAAGGAAAGCTCCATTATAATAGGAAAAATTAAAAACCCTAACCAAAGTGGATTTTTAAAAACCATAAGAAATTGTACCATAATAACAGATTGCGGTATGAAGTGCCTTAAGTTGGGGAAGGTACACGATTTGTTGGAACACTCTATTTTGAAAATATTCTTTTTCCAACTTTGGTCAAAGCTTCCAAAAACCAGACATTCTTGTGTCCCCTGATCCCACCCAAGCTGCCATAGCCTCATCATTTTACATAATCCTGGTGGAAAGTCAAAAACAAATGAAAAGCACCTGGAACAGTTCCAACAATGACTATGTTAAACGTTAAGTTAAAGGAAAGTCATTCTAATGGGATTTTCGTTCTTTTAAAAATAGCAGAACAGGCCCTTAAAAAATTTACAAGACTCTCAGGGACTTATTGAAAACACCACCACATACCATATCTACCACAAAATAGAGCTCCACACTGACCTTCTGCCAAGATGTTTTTCATTTGACCCCCCTAAACCCTGAGTTAGGTAGTGTTATTCCCACTAGACAGATTAAGGAAACTGAGGCTCAGACAGAGTGGCTCATCCAGGCATCCAGCAAATGAGAGCCAGAGGCAGGATTCAAACACTTCCTGATTCTAAGCCCAGTTTTCTTTATGTCTCTCTGTGCCTCAGTCTGGCTGTGTCTCCTTTCCACGTCTTGGGCCACCTAGCAGTCTCTTGGCCTAGGGTAAACCCAACAAAGGACAAAGGCTTTTTTAGACAAAGTCCTTGGTAGGGTATTCAAAAGAATGAGGGCATCTTCTGAACCCGAAGAGCTTGAGAACAACTGAGATGTTTTCATCTTTTCTGGTTTTCTTTGTCCCCAGACAGAATGCCTGCTACAGCGGCACCTGTTGAAACAGGACCTGAGACATACTGACTCCATTAGCTCTATTTTGGAATTCCACTGAGAAAATACCTTGGTCCAGACTTACCTGTTATCTGCCATCTGAAGGATTTTATCCACCTACAAGTTAAAACCAATAATTAGTTCTCCCAAGTGATGCTCTCAGGTGGGCGCACATGCACATACACACGCACTCATTCCAGGCTGGAAGGCGCTTTAAAGTCTCATCTACTCAACCAAGTCATTCATACTCCCAGAGGGCTTCATCAATAACAGGCCCAACAAGGAGTCACAACCAACTTTTGCTTTCAGCCCTCCACTGCCTCCACAGGGGGCTCAGGCCATTTCTGAGGCCAGCAGGCCTATCCTTCAGCTATCCCTCTGTACAGCCCTGACCCCACTCTGGCTCTCTGGGATCAAAGGACAAGCCTAATCTTCTTCACCCAGATGGCAGCTACAGGGGAACCCCCTGAAGTCTTTTCCAGAATAAACATGCTCAGCTTAAGGCCTCACGACAGGGCCTTGAGGCCCTTATCTCGCTTTCCTGCTTTCCTCTGGAGGTTTATCTAACTCATTCCCCCATTACCCATCCAAACTGCCTTCTACAAAGGCAGCAACATTAGTTACTAGTTAGTCCCTACTCCCACCCCACCCCAGTCTTTTTTAGACAAATTTCTCTTTAGCTCTGCCTGCCCCTTTCTACTTTATGCTTGAGAAGTTTGAGTTTTTTTTTTTTAAACTGAAATGTAAGATTTCCCACTTATTGCCATCATATTTGGTCTTGTTTGACTCGGCCTGATGTTTTAGTCGGCTGAGATTTTTTTTGGATTGACTGTCATCCAGTATTTACTGTTCCTCCCAGCTTTGCAACATCTGCAAATTTGATAAGCACATCATTTATTCCTTTATTCATGTCACTGACAAAAAAGGTTCCAAAGTACAAATCCTTGAGAAACCCACTGAATACCTACCTTCTTTTAAACTGGCATCAAATCGTAACAACTCTTTGGGTAAAGCCTGCAAACAGCTGTATGTGCTTTTCCTAATGGACAACCGGCTAGCCCACACAATATCAATCTGCCCATAAAGATTAGAAGACACTTGCCAACTCTACATAATTATAGCTACCAAGTCTCCTGATAGACCAATCTAGGAACCTTGTGAAAAACAAACAAACAAATGAAACCAGAAAGGCAAGTTTGAGCCAGATCAAGGAACCCAAGTTTATTTCTTAAGTTATTTAATAGGAGCCTTTTCAGGCAAGTTTAATCCCTGAATCACTAATATCTTCAAGGGGGGAGGGAGGTAAATGAATTTTGTAGCTAAGATGAAGATACAATTTGCATTTCTATTTCCATTCAATAAAATAACTCATATTCTATAGACACTTGTTGGCTTATCATGTAGCTTATGGGAAGGGTTTCAAAGATACCTGCAAACACTTGTGTAAATTGATAACGGGGAAGTGAGGGGAATCAGAACAAGTCATACAACACAGTAAGGACAAAACTTCAAAGAACTCTTCCTGAAGCAGTGAGCACCCCTCGCCACTTAGGAAAGAGATGAGTAACTTGGGGGCTCAGAAGGAAACAGAGTTCTCGGATATGGCCAACAGGATTTGTCTTGCTCAACTAGACATGTCTGTTACAAGGGTTTTGCTTCTTCCTCTGGGAAAAGAAAATATTTTAATTGAAAAAAATAAGTTAAAAATGTTCAGATGTATCTTACACACATTATTTCATTCAATACTCAAACCTCTTGAGTTAAGACAGGCCAAGCACGAGTCCCTTGGCCAAAGCTGCCCAGCAAGCAGGTGGCAGAGCAAGCTTTCTGTCACTGTCCTGCTTTATCCAGGACCTACAAGTGGTAGGTACCTTTCTCACTCAAAGAGAAAATACTATTGGGACAAGAACGCCTAGTTGAGGAACACTTGTTCTTAAGAAGTGGGAAGCTCACCCCAAAAACAAATGGACAAAATACAACATTTTTCCAAAAATCATGTTGGGAAAAATTAATTGTAGCTAAGAGGAGAAAAAAGGAATCTTTTGCAGGACTTGCTTAGAATATAACTCCTCTCTCTCTCCTCAAGGCAAATAAGGTCCTTGGCAGGCCCCAGTGGAGTGGAAAATCATTGCCACAATCTGGGTGACCAACTCCTTTTCACATTAGTGACTTTGTTTCAATAAAGAATGGCAAAAATACTGCTTCAACATTCAATCTGTGAGGCAGTAAAGAAAGGGGTATCCAAGATTCAGCCAAGCCCAAGTTAAGCCAACTCCCCAAACTAGTGAACCCTTTCATCATCCAGTTAAAGGAGAAAGCAAGCATTCGCCTCTAAGACCCAAGTTTTTAACCTGTTATGCTCCCTGGCCTTCCTTGCCTAAAAGACCTTCTCAAAAGATGGTTTTAAACTGAAGGAAATGCTAAATTCTAATTTGAACTTAGTGAAAATGAAGATGTAGTTTCTTCTCCTCAAGTTCACCTGGAAATCACAAACCCAAGCACCCATACATCCTAAGTTAAAAAGCCCTGCAGGAAGACATCCCTTCCCTCCAAAACAAAACAAAACAGAACAAACAAACAACAACAACAAAAAACCAGCACTGACCCCAGAAGAGCACTCTGCTCTCCATGTAAGTTGTTCTTTGACCATGGTCAGAGAAGATTTGGTCACTCACCGGTGGCCCATTCCATCCCCTGCCCATCTGCCATGGAAGCACCGCACCTGTGAGTGCACGGGATGGCCTAGGCCAAACGGCCACATTGCATTGCCCATGACATGTTCACCCAGTGGTGTCAAATAAATATTTGTGGAATTACTAAGGGCTTTGTGGCCTGCTGGACTTCACAGGACCTAGTAACATTTGACAAGGACACCTGGATTGGCTCAGTCACCCTGAGAAACCTAATGGGTGTCAAACAAGGGCATTCCTTTCCATTAACAACCTGAATTCCATCATGCCGCCTCAAGCTGCCAACTACTGATTATTCATAAACTGACATCCGTTTCTCCAGCAGAATTAAACTTAAGCCTTCAAAAAAAAAGAGAATCATTTAGGTCACTCCTCAGGTCATATCTGAAATAGGTCACTCCTCGGGTCACATCTGAAAACAGCTATATGCCCAAGGTGTTATTTCAAAACAAAACTTGGGAGCATGTAACAAATACATCACTTCCCCTATTAAGTGAATATCTACATGTCACTTTAAACACGTTAAGTTTGTAAACTAATATGTATATTACTCACTGCTTTCAGGAAATACGCACACACAAGCACACACGCAACATCAACTCTACCAAAAAAAATGGACAAGATAAATTTAAACCCCAAATTTCATCTGGATTCCATGATCTCTCTGCAGATGATCAGGAGCTGTATTATTGATCCCCCTGCCCAGTCTCATCTCCCAAAGGAAGCTCATGGTGGCTCTCCTCCCCAAACGGGCCTTTCTTTCCTAAGATTGTGGAGGACACAGACATTCTCCCACCTGACAGCAGCTAAACCAGTTCTGGAAGCATTCAGTGCCAGGTGGTTGGCGAGTAGTGCTGGGCCCAGTCAGAAGTCCAAATTTGACTTTGGATGCTTTGGCTGGGTGACCCTACCCCCCCCAAGTCATTTCCTTCCTTCTACATTTACAAAATAAATGCAGAGTAATTTATTTGAGGGTGAGGGAAAGCTCTGGCAGTCTGGAAAGTGGTACTGCAGGAGGCAGCATGTGAGCACTGCTCTAAAGGAGGCTGAAGGCCTCCACTCCTCCCATCCCCGTGCAAACCATGGCCAAGGCCTTTGGCTTCTTCCCCTGATGCACCTGGCCATCACCTCACCCCTGGGCTCATGGGGCCTCCTGGGAGTTGCCCCATCTGGTTTTATTCCTACAATTCAGACCTGACCACCTCACCGCCCTATTATCTTCCACCTGAGGAGGCTCCCCAGCTCCAGGCACTTTCCATCTCTGTTGCCTGTGGCCAGAATTCTTGCCTTCCTCATTTCTATGGCTCCCATGAAGGGGAAGGGGTGGGCAAATTTCCATCCTGTCCAATGAGAATATTAAAATGAAAACTGCCACCTTTCATTCTGGCATTAATAAGTCTGGGCCCAAATTACCTGCCCCAAACGGCCCCTTTGGCTGGGATGATCAGCATCTAACCCCTTCCAAGGCAACAGAATCTGCAAGACACGTCTTCAAAAGCTGACACCGGCCATTAGGCAGCAGAATCTCTTTTAATTTAATCCTAATCTAGGATTAAAGCCAAGTGTTAAATGCTCAATGGTCCCTGGCACAATAACTGCCCAAACTTTCGTCCACTTATCCTTTGTCTCTCCAAGGAGAAATGAGAAGGAGCAGCAAAGGGTGTTTCCCAGCGCGGGCTTCCCCTTCCCCCAACACAATCAGGGGCCAAACTTCTCACCAATTCTACCTGCCAGCAGGGCTCCCCTGCCCTGCTCCATCAGGGTCCCTGCCATGGGCCTCACCTGGTCACCATCCCTCTAACCAATAAAATCTGAGGGCTCCTGACTCCATGCCCGGTCCAACCCAAACCTAGATTGTACTCAAAGACCTTCAAACCTGGCTCGGACCTTCCTCCAGCCTCTCCCGTCCCCCACATCCCATCTCCCAAGTGCGCACCCTCTCTCCCTCCTGCCCCCTTTAGAGAGGCTAATGCCTGCTCCTGCAGGACAACTTTCCAAACTCCCTCAAATAAATCATTCTGGACTTTGCAGTGCGAGGACAGTGAGAACCAGTGTTAGAACACGAGTAGGGTGGAATGACTTGCCCAGGGTCACTCAGCCAGTAAGTGTCCAAAGTCAAATTTGAACTGGGGTCCTCCTGATTCTGGACCCAACAGGTTTGGGAGTCACATCACCCGGTCAGTTGAATGCTTCCAGAAGAATCGCTTGTGTTTTGCCTCTCTGGATCCCTGTTGTCTCGGGGAGGGGGCAGATGGGGAGGGAGGGAGAAAAATTTGAAACACAAAGTTTTGCAAGAGTGAAAACTGAAAACATGGCACGTATTTTGGAAAACAAAAAGCTGTCGTAAAAAAAAGTATGTTTCTAGAGACCAGGAAAGTCCGAGTCTGGCTCCGAGTAATTAATCACAAGTCAATTTCTACCATGACAAAAGTCCATATAAAAAGGTTTTCCAAACCCACCTCGTCACAAGCCTAATGTAATGAAATTCAGTATAAAAATAAATTGGACCCGTCCTGAAGTCAAATTAATCCTCTTGAAACCGATAAGGTACCGATACAACGTCACCCTGATCCAAGAAAGCCCACTTTCGGGAAGTTTTGGGCGCTAACAGGAGCAAGCAGAAGCCAAGGAATCAAAAATAAGCTTTTCTCTGTATAAGGCATGTTCTACTTCTAGTCTTCTCTCATCTCCCTTTTCCGATTCTCCCCCGGGCAATGGCGTGCATAACTGCACACAAGAAACACTGGCCCGCCGCCTCGCGCCAAGTTCGGGGTGTTTGGTTTCTACACCTGCACACTCTCAGTCTTCCCAACCCCGGCGCTGCAGCCCCGGTTGTCCCAAGGAAAGCCCCCCTCGCGTGGGCGCCCGGGGCGCGCTGCTAATGCTCCTCCCTCTCTCCGGACCTAGGGTCCCACAGACGCCCCGGCTTCTCCGGCTCTCCCGGGGCCGCCCGCCTGCCGTCTGTCTGCGCGGGCCGCCCGTCCGTCTGACTCCGCCGGAGCCCCCGCCCACGTGCACAAGAGCCCAGCAGGTCAATGCTCGCCCCCGGGGGCTGCATCTCCCTCAGTTTCCGCGTGCGGCGCTCAGCACTGCTCACAGTACGCAGCAGGCGCTCCATTAATGTCCACACCCCCGTCAGGAACTTGGGGGGGGGGGCTGCCGGCCTCCGACGGGTGACCTTGGCCGAGTCCCTTCACCGGGAGCCTCCCCGAGGCGCCCCCTCCCCCCGCGGGCAGCGCGGATGCGGGCCCGACGCCGCCCCACGCCCGAGCTTGGCGGGGATCCGGGCCCAAGCCGCGGCGGGAGCCCCGGCCCGAGGGGGGGCGGGCGGGGCTGCTCCTCCTCACCGTCCCCGAGAAAGCCGCGCTTCCCGCCCCAGACTTCCCACGAACACGCGCGGCCGCCCCGCCCCGGCCGGGCCCGCGGGAGCGCCGCGAGAAGCCGGGCCGGAGCAGCGGGGGGGGGGCGGGGCGCCCCGGCCGACAAGGGAGGCGCTCCGAGGCTGGCCCACGCCCGGCCCCGCGCGGCGGAGGGGGACCGACCACCCCCCAGCGCACCGGCCGGCCCAGACAGCGCAGGCCCGACGCCGCGACCTGGGCGGCCCCTCCCGCCCGCCCGCCCGGCCTCGGCTCTTCTGCGCCCCCGAACCCGCGGCCCCCGCGGCCCCCACCCACCTCGGGCTCGGGCTGCGGCTCCAGCGGCCTCGGCTCTCCCTCCTTAATGCTGCCTCGCTCAGGGTGCTGCGCCGCCGCGGCCGCCAACAACGCCGCCTCCCATTGGCCGGCGCCCCGCACGCGCTCTCCGCTCGCCTCCCCCCAGCAAGAAGCGCCGCGATTGGACGCCGGGAGCCGGGGCGGAGACGCGGGAGCGCGGCGACCAATCCGAGCCCGAATAAGGGAGTGCAGGAGTAGGAAGAGGAGGCCTCCGTCCAAGATCGGTCGGTCCCCCACCCCCACACTCCTCCGTGGCCCCACGCGGTCGCGCCGCCTTGCGCCTGCGCGGCGCTCCCTCCGTATGCAAATGATGAAAGGGTCCCGCTCTGGTGCGCGCCCTTGGCGTTCTTTCCTCCTCTTTAAAAGGGCCGCGGCGGGAAGCCGGGAGCACGTGGAGGAGGGAGGGAGCGAGGGGCGGCCCCGGCTGGGGGTGGGGGTGGGGGTGGGGGTGGGTCCCGCCCGCCCCACGGTGTCCTGGGCCCCACCTGCGTCCCCCACGGGTCTCGGGGCCGCCCGGGCCGCCACGTCGGTGAAGGCCGCCCGGCTCCAGCCGCCCCCACCCACCCAGTGCTGGTGTCCTCCCGGTGCCGCCCCCCCCCACCCAGTGCTGGTGTCCTGCCCCCTCTGCGCTGCCCAGCCCCCTCACTCAGCCGCGCACCGGCTCGGGCCCAGAGCCGTCTCTGCTTGTGAAACCCCGTCCTCCTCCTCTTGGGGGAACCCCCGGGGTCTCTCCCTCCAGCCCGGGCCCTGCGGCCTCTCCAGACCCCCAGAGTCCTTCAGGGATCCTGGCCCCGCCCAGGAGCCAAGTCCTCGGGCCCTTCCCCCCCCCCCCCCCCCCCCCCCCCCTCGCGCCCACCCGGCCCGGGCCCTCGCGCCCCCCACCCCTCTCCGCCCCCCCCCCCGGTCTGGCGCCCATGGGGGCGGGGGTGGGGGGGCAGAGGGCGTGTCCCAGCCCCAAAGAGGCGCCAGCCCAGGCACGGGGGCCGGGCACGGGCACACACACGGGCACGGGGGCCGGGCACGGGCACACACACGGGCACGGGGGCCGGGCACAAGCACACACACGGGCACAAGCACACACACAGGCACGGGCACACACACGGGCACGGGCACACACACCCAGGCACGCACTTGCACACCCAGGCACGTGCACACGGGCGCCACAGGGGGCTTCTTTACCCCCTTCAGGCCCCCGCCTTGGTGGCCCCAGCGGGCCTCCGGCGCCAGACGCTGGGGATACGGAAGGAAAAAAGGGGCTGCGCGGGGAGGGGAAAGTGCGGGGCGTAGACGGGACTCGGGGTCACGCAGGGGGAGCAGGGGCAGTCTACAGCACGCGGAAAGGAGGCCCGAGGAGAGGCAGCCCCGGGGCAGAGAAAAGCGGGAGCCCTGGCGGGTTCTGGGGGGGCGGTGCCCAAGGGGAAGAGCGGCGCCACTCGGACCCAGGGGAGAGGGAGCCGGCAGCATCCCCGGGCAAAGGCGCGGCGGGAGCGAGAGGAAAAGTCCCGCGGGGTGGAAGGGGGAAGGCGGCAGCAGGGCCGCCAGTGGGGGAGGGGCGCCCCCGCCGGACCGACCTCTCCAAGCGGCCGGTGCCAGCCCAGACACCCCCGGCGTCCCCGTGGTCTCTGCCGGGCAACAAAACAGGATCCGGCTGAGTGGGCTCGGCGGCCCTGGGAAGTCCGAGTCCCCCGGAGCCCATGATCAAAACTGGAAAGTAAGGGCGCCTCCGTGGCGGCAGGAGGGGGCACCTGCTTCGGGAGGAGGCTCCAGGCACCCCCTCCCCCTCCCCCCCCCCCCGCAAGGAGGCGCCGCTGGCTCACCCGCGGGCGGGCAGTGCTGCCCAGGGGGCCTCGCTGGGACACATCTGAACACGGGCCGCGGGGTCTTTGGAGGAAGGAGCTGGACATTCTTCCCCTGAAGGAGCGAAGCTGGCGGAGACGCGGAGGACGTTCTGCGGGGAGCCGGCGGAGGGGCAGCTTATTTCCCAGCCCTCCAGGCTGTCCCAGCAGCGCGGGCGGGGAGAGGGGACATCCCTGAGCCCCCGGCCCCGGGGCGCCCTCCCCTCCCCTTCTCCGCCCTGCAGAGGCAGCGCAGAGGGCTCCCCCAGCCACCCAGCGCCCTCCAAACAAGCCCAGAACCATGGCTTCCGCCCCCCAACTGGCAAATGGTCAAAGGACATAAATAGGCGATTTTCAGAAGGAATTAAAACCATTTCTAGTCGCATAAATATGCTCCAAATCACTATTGATCAGAGAGATGCAAATTGAGGCAGCTCCGGGGCACCGCAGCGCGCCCCGGACTGGCAGAGATGACAGGGAAGGTGATGATGAGGGTTGGAGGGGACGCGGGAAAACGGGCACTGATGCATCGTCGGTGGAGCTGTGAGCGGATCCAGCCGCCCTGGAGAATAACCCGGGACTGCTCAAAGGGCTGTCGAGCTTGCCCCCCCTTGACCCAGCAGTGTTTCTTCTGCATCCCAAAGAGATCTTTCTTACAAGGAGGGGAAAGGAGGCCTGTGCAGAAATGTGCCTGGCGGCCCTTTTTGTGGCGGCAAGGAACTGGAAACTGAGAGGACGCCCATCAGTCGGAGAACGGTTTGTATAAAGTTATATATATGAATATTATGGAACATGCTTGTTCTGTAAGAAACGACCCGCAGGAGGATGTCAGAGAGGCCTGGAGAGACTCACATGAGCTGATGCTGAGGGACAGGAGCAGGACCGGGAGATCGTTGTACACGGCAACAGCAAGACTGTGACAGTCGCCTGTGAGGGACGTGGCTCTTTTCAACAACGAGGGAAACGACCATTTCCAAATGATTTCCCTCCTCCTTTCTACCCAGCACCGTCCAGGGCTCAGAAGTGACCACCCACAGCCGTTCTCTACAGCACATCTGAACCCAGAAAGCCGGACCCTGCTCACGGAGCTCCGTCGAGGCACGGGAGAACCATGACTCCAGTTGGAAGAAGGGACATTTTTTTTCTACAGAATGTTTTACATCTGTGGTCCCAATCATGCCTGATACTCAATACACCTTAATGAAGGAGAGCACTGATATTCCAGGAAGTTGGGGAGGGACGTCAAT
Organism: Sarcophilus harrisii; assembly: GCF_902635505.1. Lineage (NCBI taxonomy): Eukaryota > Metazoa > Chordata > Mammalia > Dasyuromorphia > Dasyuridae > Sarcophilus > Sarcophilus harrisii. The sequence goes on from NC_045431.1 coordinate 236,185,468, forward strand.
GAGCCAAGACTCCCGGGAGAGGTTGCTAAGTGAATGGGACTTTAAGGGATAGTGAGAAGTTCACCAGGGGCCAGGGATTATTCCAGAGACAGCAAAGAATTCTGGGAGGAAGGAGGGTCTTCCAGTTGGCCTAAAGCATAGAAAGAATGGGAAAGCAAGGTGGTGCTGGATTGGGAAGGCCTTGAAGAGGCCGTTGGAAGCTCCTGAAGATTCTCGAGCAGAGAATCATTTGAAAGAATTGGCCAACTCTGAAATTCTTGGCGATGCACCATTCAGGCAGCTTCCTGTGACCTGTATGGTCCCAGAGCTCAGACGAGGGCTGGAAAGCAAGATTAGGCCTTCCGCCGCTCTTTGGGCCACTCTATCCTCTCTGACTGCTTGTCCCCGCTGGCCCAGGATTCTGGCTGAGTCCTGTTATCAGCCCTCACACATGGCTCAGCCCCCAGAAGAGACACAGCCCAAGGGGGCTTTTCTCTTATCCCTCTCTCCAGTATCTTCCCCATCACACCCAGTATTCACGTTAGCTCTTAAACATTATTTGTGGATTTATTTCCAACAAATGATAGAGAAAGTTCGCATTTATTCCCTTGTGGCAAATAAAGAAGCATTTATTAAGCACCTACTGTGTATCAAGCACTGTAGCATATGCTGGGGATACAAAGGCAAAATTTTTCTTAAGTTTCTGATTAGTTATGTAGTTAATTGGAAAGACAATAGGCACAACTAAGCAATGCACCCAGTCAGGTGGGGCTAAACTGAGGAAAGACATAGGATGAAGGCGATCAGGAAGGGCTTGCCCCAGAAGGTGAGGCTTGAAGGAAGGCAGCAGGTGGAGAGGAGGACGGCTGGCATTCCAGGTAGAGGGCACAGGCAGAGAAAGTGCCCAGAGCCAGGAGCTGAACAGCAGGGCCAGTGATCTAGCTCCCAAGGAACAAGGCAGAAGGCTGGGAAGGTAGGAAGGAAGCAACTCACGGAGGGTTTGGAAAACCAAAGGAAATTTTGGACTTGCTCCACAGGAGACCCAGGGGAATGTTCTGAGTCACATCATGTACTTGAGAACAGCCTCATGTTCTTCTGGGACAAATTTCCCAACTTGCTCCAAACATGGAGGCTCCTGGAGGGAATCCTGCCCTTCCTCACTGGGGCCACTGGGAAGGAGCAGGACCCTATTGTGTGGCCCAAGAATGTTTTCCTGTTTCCTGGATATGATCTCATGTCAAAGTAGCTAAAGAGAGAGCCAGGGCCCGGGGCTAGGCCAGTGGCTTCCAGAGGCTCAGGCCCCTCGCATCTCCAGTGCTGTTTGGGACATTTTCAGAAATCCATTCTGGAGAGTTCCCCATCTCCCTGGACTGAAATCCTCAATGGAATTTGAATTCATGGGATCTTGTTTCCTTCCTCTGAAAGGCTGGCACTAATCTGGGCTCATGATGTGTTCGCCGAACTCCTCATCAATCTCCTTTTGCCCAGGAGGCCGCACAAGCTCCAGTGACACCCACTATCTTTGGTCCTCACTTTATATTCTCTGTTGTGCACATGTGCTTCAGGTTATGTCCAGCTCTGGTTCACCCCAATGAGCCCTGGATGGTTTCCTGCAGACTCTTTCATCCTTTGATCTTCCTTCTTTGCACTGCAAAAGTCTTAGCACGGTCTCATCCCAAAGAAGAATCTCTAACACTTGAAAGTTCCTTCAGGCCTCTGACCACAGCAATACATTCAGAGTTTTCCCAAGGAAACTTGGGACGATATTTTATGTAGTTATTGCCCAGGGATTATTGCAGATTGAAGTCATCCAATTGCATTTTTATAGATAATAATAAGGCCCCCCTCCCTCCCCCGGGTACAGCAAGAAAAGGATTCTTTGTCACATCAAGCTCTTTTAAGAAGGACAATCCAGAGTCCAGTCTCTAGAGGGACCACTGGGCCAATGCTGCAGGAAAAGTGGAGAAGGAAGATTACCTTCTGCCTTCCTCAGGGGATTGAGTCTTGTTGGGGAAAGGGAGACCGGGTACTGACGTCTATTTCCCATACTATTAATTCATAATTGAACATGCGACTGGTCAGCATTGGACTGGAAAACCGTCCAGCTACCGCCAGTGGCTTCCTGAAGGTGAGTCTGTAATTAAACTTTGAAGTGAGAGCCAGCGCCGCCAAGGAGCAATGGGCAGGGCATCGTACCAGTCACTTTCAGCTGGTGAAACAGGGAGAGAAGCAAGGATGAAAAGCCGATTGTAAGGCATTTTCCCTCTTCAAACAAATTCAGCCCACTTTTGCGACCTCGATTTCCAAGGGAAATGAACATATAATGGTTACCTGGGCTCTCTTCCAATGCTGAGAATCCTACTGTGTAATTAAGACCTGAAATGAGAGGAAGCCCATTCCAGATTTCGGCCCCGATCGCATGACCAGAGTCAACATATTTAATTTTCAACTGAGGGTCTGTTACTCCTTTCCTAGAGCAGGCTTTCTGTTTGGCATCATCAGATAATGCTAGCTTGTCTATTTGTTTTCAATTTTGCCAGCATTTATTTCTGCTTCCTATGGGTTTGCTCTTACAAGATGTCCTGCGACAGCCCAATTTTCTCTAGGTCACTCATTGTTCCATTTGTTGCTGACCTAAAGCCTAAATCTGCCTCCCTCTTGGGCCAAGTAACCCCAGGCCCATCCCTCTTGCATAGGATGGCTCTTATGGCCCCCAGAGTCTTCTCTTCCATTTGCACTTTGGATGGCAGGATGTTAAAACCCTTTACTATGTAGACACGTTCCAGTTTGACGATGTCCCTCCTTGCATGTGGAACCCAGAGGGGGGCACAGAACGGCGGGACCCTCACGGCTTTATTCTAGGATGCTATAATAAGCCTCTGAATTCTGGGGAAGCTCCCGTTAACTTTCTTGGGGCCATATGGTATCACCGAGTTTGTAGTCTGCTAACACTCGTTCTTTTGTGGACAAACAACTCTTTGGCCACCACTTCCTCCACTTTTTACTCACAGAGTGGCTAGTTTGGTCCCCTGCCTCTAAACAGCAGCCACATTTATCCCAAGTAAATGCCATCCTGGACTCGGCTCAGTGCCATAACCTATATACATTTGGAGCGGATGCTGTGTCCTTGAGCGGCAGCTTTGCCTCCTAGCTTTATGGCAGCAGCACATTGATAAGCTGCTATTTTTGCCTTTATCCAAGCCGCTGATAAGAGGCCCAAACAGATTCTCCAGTGGAGACCTTCCAAGCCGCTATCTCAAGATAAAGGAGTAGCCTTTGGGCGCATTGCTCAGAGGGCTTTGAATTCAGCTCCCTGAACTGATCATTTGGCCTCAGGCTTATCTGTTCCACCAGAATAATGTGAGCCTACATCAGCCGCTGGGCTAAGACTGGGGTAAACTACATTTGGAGCATCTCCTAGATCTATCAGGCTAGTGACCTTGTTAGAAAAAGCAGCAGTTGTGGTGTGAGCCGTCCCTTAGGAAAGCCTCCCTGCTGGCTCTGGGAACACGGCACCCTTTTTAGATATGAAATAGCCACGCTAATCTTTTGCCAGGCACACAGAGGGCCTAGAGTTTCCAGGAGCTTCTTCACTCCCCTGCTAACTGAAACACAAGTATTCCTTTTAGCCCTATACAAGTTGCAAGCTTTTCTTGGCCTTGGCCATGCCTTTGTATTTCTTTTCTAAATCTAGCCCAAAGAATAAAGGTTTCTCCAGTTTTTGCATATATGTTGGTTATTAATGGTGTTTATGTAACTGTCGCCCGATTTTGTAGATGCATAAATATTGACGTACATGTAATTCGATAGAAACCTTTTTCTACTTTTGCATAAAAAGGACATGGGGGAGGGCTTTCTGGGACCTCCATTTTGTAGAATGGGCCAGACCAGTGAGCATTCCCTTTCTAACACTGCTGCTTTCTAACTTCGAAAGCATAGCCCCTGTGTGGCGTGCCTCCAATATCCCGATATTCTTCACCGACCAGAAACCAAAGAAGGAATAATGTGTTTTAAAGAGCAAGAGGAGCCCAGGATGACATGAATCCATGAAACTCATGAAAAAAGATGTTCAGGAGGAATTAGAAGCATTTCTACAAAGAAAACCAGAGCTGAGCAGATAATCTGTTTTACATTTAATGACAACAGAAATATAAGGTAAAAGCACCCCAACAACTAAGCTAAACTATCCCAGAAAACAAAGGAAAAAACCCTAAAAAATCACCTATAGGGTTAACAACAAACAACAAAATGATGAGAGACCATGAAAAGATTTCTTTCTAAAAGTATGAGACAAAGGGGAAGGTGAAAGTCCAAACAAAATAAGGAAGAAACAGGCCTGAAATATCTCTCCCAATCCTGCCCCCTCCCCTCGGGCAATCACTGGTTTTGGCCTTACTAAGTTGTAGGATGGGAGGGCATATAAAAGGAGAGAGGGGAACATGTTCTGTGCTCTAATCAATTCAATTCCTGTAGTCACTGGAGAAGATTATATAGAACAAGGGGTGAGGAGACAAAAGATGGGACTGAAATAGGGGAAAGAGATAATTTGTCTCAGTGGTGGGAGGGAGTCTTTTGAAGAGCAGTCTTATGGGAGAAGAGAGCCTATAAAGGAAGATGGGCACCTTAAACTCATTATAATCTGCTGGGCCTGGGGGCCACCCTGGGGGGTGTAGCTGCCCTAGGTGGGACAATCCACAGACTGCAGAGCCTGGAGTCGGGAAAATCTAAATTCAAATCCAGCCTTAGACAAGTACAAGCTATGTGACACTGGGCAGGTGACTTAACCTTTTCTGGCAAATGGGAAGAACAGTACTTAACCCACAGGGTTCCCCCCCCCCCCCAGGCAATTGGGGTTAAGTGACTTGCCCAGGGTCACACAGCTAGGAAGTGTTAAGTGTCTGAGATCAAATTTGAACTATGGTCCTCTGAGTTCATGGTTGTTGCTCTATCCACTGTGCCACCTAGCTGCACCCCCCCCCCCCCAGGGTTGTTGTGAACTGAAAAGGAAATATATATGTAAAGCACTTAGCACAGTGCCTGAGATCTAGTAGTAAGTATACTTATGTGTGTTTCCTTCTTTTTGGCCTCAGAAGAAAGGGAACCTGGTCCCTGGGAGGCAAAGGACCCCCAGAAGAGTGGGAGGAAATGGATTCAGAGGAGAGGGCAACAAAGGTTAGACATGAACTACATGCGGGGGTGGGGGGGGTGGAAGAGGGAAGGAGGAAAAAAGTGAAGTCCAAGAGATAAAAAGGGGTTGGGGTGAAGGCCTGGGCAAAAACTGAGAAATGCTGTTGTGGGGGAACCGCAAATGGTGCCTGTGAAACTTCAATCCATGAGGCAAAGAGAAACTAAGGGAGGAAGACATCAGTGTAAGGAGCAAATCAAACAATGAAAGCCTAGAACAAAAAAAACATAAAGAAGAGAATGAGCAAAAGAAATCCATTGTAGAAAAACAAGTTGAAAGGGAGGAGTAGAAGGAGAATCTTTCTTGACAAATTAACTGAGAGATGAAAAAGGATAGATAAAAGGAAGAAAAAAGGAGCTAAGGAGAACCAAGCTCCAAAAATAGGGAAAGGGGGAAACAAACAAAAGGGGAATTATGAAGCGAACTAGAGGGAATGGAGCTGCCTTAGAGTAGGTTAAGCTGAAATTAGTGAAGAGACAAAGTATTTTCTTCACAGAGGAAAAGGCATCATTTGAACATACTGTCAGCCATAACCAATTATGAGGCCCGAGGGAGAGCGGTCTGGCCTGTGAGGCATAAAGCTACAATGGATGGTGAGCCGACTTTCTTCAAAGGTTCATTATTTAATACTTTCACCTTTCTGCCCTCTTTCTTAAAATACAATTTTATTTTCATTTTACAATTTGTTCTTTCCCATGAAAAAGGCAAGAAATGCCCGACTTCTTTAATCAGCCTTGTTAAAAATCTATCAATAATAGTCTCACCACTGTTAACGGTTTTCTCCTGTTTGGCTTTACCATTTCCTCAAGGTGACTGGGTTCTAGAGAGGCACTATGATGTAGGGCAGCAGTTCTCAAAAGGTAGAAGCAAGGAAAGATGCATTTATTAAGCACCTACTTCACATCAGGCACTGTGTTAATTGTTTCACTTTTATGTCATTTGATCTTCACACTAACTCTAAGTAGCAGCTATTATTATTATACCCACTTTACCGAGAAAGAAACTGAGGTAAACAGGTGAAGTGACTTGCCCAAGCTCACCCAGCTAGTAATCGTCTCAGGCTGGATTTAAATTCAGGTCCTCCTGTCTCCAGGAAAAGCACTCTTTCTCAGTGCCATGGAGCAGCCTCCCAGAGACTTATGGGAGTCCCTGAGACCCTTTCAGGGGGTGTGCAAAGTCAAAACCCATTTCCAAAAGAATACTAAAAGTTTTCATTCCTAACATGTTAAATAGCAATAGAATCTCTACAAACAAAAGCTCTCAATAATTTAGAGATAAAGATTTCCTGAGGCCCCCAAGTGTGAGAAGTGCTCATGGAGGAGAGAAAACACCGGTGGGAGAGAAATCTAAAAAGCTAAAAGCTCCACTCAGATGCTCAGATAGAGAGAGAATTGGGGCAAGTGCTGATCCTTGCGCATGCAAACCTCTTTTTTACACACCATACTTCCTCATATGCATTTGGATAAAGAAAATAAAAGGTTACCGGAATCTGTGACGGCTTGAATCCACCGGCACAAATAATTCCAGTCCTCTACAAGCCCACCCTACCAAGCTTTTCAGTGGCTGAGGTGACAGGCCTCCTGGGAGTTCCTTGCCCAGTCCGCTTCCTCCCTCCAAGCTGTGTCTCATGCCTGGAATTCTCTCCCTCCTCCCTCTCACCTCCTAAAACATCTAGTTTCCTTCCAAACTTGGCTTATGTCACTTGTTACATAAAACTTTTCGTGATTCTCACCTCTGTCATTTTGTATCGTCTGAGATATCCTACATATATTTTATACAAATGTCTACACATTGTCTCCCCCACAGAACTTAAAGCTCCTTGAGGACAAGAAGAACCCAGTGCTAGTAAATGGGGAAGCAGTTCAGACTTGTTAACCGATTGTGGGGTCCCCTCTATAAACATCCCTGACAAGTGGGCATCAATTTTTGTCTTAAAACCTCCAGAGAGTCTGAGCAGCCATCTCTTAAAGCAACTAAAAAGCGCTAATTGTCAGGGAATTTTCTCCTATCAAGTTTAAAAGTACATCATATCTGCATTGTTCTTGTTTCTGCCTGCTTGGGACCAACAGGAAAACTCTGATCCGCTTCCATGGGCCAGCCTTTCAAATACTTGGACACAGCTATTATGTCCCCAGGTCTTCTCTGTTCTTTCTAATGATCCTCATATGATATAGACACAGGATCTTTCTCCATTCTGACTGCTCCCTCTGAATCTCCTCCAGTTAATCATCGCCTCTCCTGACACGTGGCGATTTGAACTCCTGTGAAGAGGAGTCATTATAACAGTGAATGCAAATTCTAAGATGTCAGGAAGTCAGGAAGCCCAAGTACAGGCCTGCACACAAGGGGCCTGTGGTTGTAGTTGGAGGGCCGGCCTAACCAGGGGAGAAAAGCACAGGATTTAGATATTAGGAAGTCAGAAAGTCAGGATCCTGAGCACGGGCCTGCACACAAAGGACCTAGCCGGTTGTAGTTGGAGGGCCGGCCTAATTGTGAGAGAAAAGCACAGGATCCGGAGTTCTCACGGAACTTGGAGTAGAACCCTGACTCAGCCACTTACTAAATGGCTGACTTCTGCTCTCGGGGCTCCCGGGACTTTGCTATCACAGAGTATGGGACAGTAGAGGCTCATCACCAGAAGCCTGGCACCTACTGGGGACGGAGGAGCAATGGTGAGAATGACCCTTTCAAAGCACCAAAGGAGAAAAGGGAAGCGGCAGGATCCAGAGAATCTTTGAGGACTTGCTTCTGCCTTCTAGGGACCAACCAAAAAAGTCCCCTTCCACAGGACAGCCTTTTAAATACTTGGATGCAGCTTTTCTGTTCCCAAGTCTTCCCTAGGCTAAATCTCCCCTTCTTTCTAATGAGCCTCATGACCCAGACTCACGCCCAAAGGGACGTGTTGGATTTCTGACGAATAAACACAGCCCTTGCCTTTAAGGCCTCCTGGCTTTTGACCGGCGGCCTGGGCACGGACGCCCCCACCCCCACCGTGCTGAGCTATCATTTCCCTCGCTGCCCGCTCTGAAGTGTAATCGTCAACTGGAAACACAACGGAACTGCTGAAGGATTTATTCATTATGCCTGAAAAGGCAAACCTTTGTTTAGGGTCTCTCGGTGGGTCCTGCTATACAATTGTTGGCCGTTTTATTCCCATCCTAACATCTCTCAGGTCGATGACCTCAGACCACAGCCAGATTAGCCGGATAACAATCAGCATGGGAGACAGTTTTCTCAGTCGGCTGAAGCCGGCACACCGAGGGGCCCCTCGTCTGGGAGCTGCTGACCGAGCATCATGGTCTGGGAGCGCCGCCCAGGCGACGTGGGAGAGGAGAGCTGGCTCAGCTTCAGGGTCCTTGGGGCCATCAAATTTCCAGAATTCTGTGGTGGACAATGCCCGCTGGCTATCCGCACCATCTGCGCCTCCAGTCTGGGCCACCAGAGAAACGTTCAACACAACAAAAGCTTCAGGAAGTCGTCTGGATGGTGTTAGCAGGCCCAGAGGAACGGCTCCTTCACCTCGGATTACTTCAGGAAAAGCCATCGGCCTTCTCTTCCAATTTGAAGCTGCCGTTCTGGACCAGCTGCAGATACTCTTTATATAGTTTTTCCTGACTTTCAAAAAGTTTCTTCAGCTTCTTCGTCTGTCCTTTGCTGAGTTCTTTGCCTTCGACGTCATGGGTGGGAAATCCCTGCAACGTTAAGAGCATACCGCTTTCAGAACCACAATCCACAATTGGCTACCTTAATACACACTAGCCCTCTTTCTGCCCAGGTGCCTGACAAGGGGCCCATGTAAAAGGCAACGCCGTGCAGGGAGGGGAGGCCTTGGGCCAGGTCAGCTCTGACATTGGCCAACGGTCAATAAAGCCCCGCCTGGCTGTGTGTCTGTGGACCGACTTGTAATTTTATCAGTTAGGGAACTCCGGGAAGCCCCTCCTCCCCATGTGAGTCAACACTCTGTCTGCGATTTAAGAGAGTTAGCGTCGCCGACGTTACAAGCAATTCGATGGCTTGCCCGGGGTCACATGGCTCAGAGACGGGAAATGAATCCCAGCTTCTTGACTCGAGCTCTCCATCCACTGTTGCCTCATTCCTGACCTGCCTGAGCCTTTCTCCCTTCACTTATCAAAGAAAAAGGGATCATCCCACAGAGCGGCCTTTCATCTACAAAGAAAGGCGCCGGGGAGGGGGAAGGAGTTGAACACCAGTCGACTGGCTAGAAAGTTATAACCAGGGTAAGACAGCAACACGGCAGCATCTGAAGGCTGGATGTTCTTGGAAAAGAAGGCCTATTGCTAGAATCGAGATTTTGTTTGGGGAACATGGGAAATGCAGGTATCTGGGCTCCCATTGGTCGGCCCGCCATGGTCTCTAAGAAGCTTGAGAAGGAAGGGTCAGAAATTCAGGGCCAGAGGGTGGGCTTGCTACTTGTGGGAGAGGCCCTGCTGCTATGGGGACCAGGAAGTTTTCTGAGCACCGCAGCAGGGAATCGGGGACCAGGAGAAAGGTAAAATACCAATGGCCCGAGTGGCGCGTGAGCGGCCCCTCTTTGGCCCGACCAAAGCTCGGCTGGTTCTCCGAGCCTTCCCAGACTTAATGACTCTAGGCCCGGCTGTTTGGGAGAGGAAAGATTGCTTACATTCTCATCGAACTTGGAGTATTTATCACTTTCCGACAGAAACATCTTGCTGGGAGGAATCTTCATCTTGGTGAGTTTGGCCACCTGGAATGCAAGGACCCGAGTCACCGCCGAGAATAGAATCCCAGGGTTTCCATGGAGATTATGCCAACAGAACAGGCACCAGCAGCTACTCGGGTCAAAGGACCTGCAGAGCGACCCCTGGGCTGCTCCCTGGAAATGGGCCGAGCCTGGCAGTGGGAGGAGCCCGAAGGGACCACGGCAGGTGGCCTGTGCCCACCCCGGGCAGCCCTTCAGTTCCCTCGCCCCAAGGGGTCACTCCACTTGAACAACTTACTTCCTGCTCCTGCTTCTTGCGAGCAGCTTCTTCTTTCTTCCTCCTCTTCTCTTCTTCAGCCTGGGGGGGGCACAGGGAAGAGTCACGTCACTCGTCACAGTTGTCCCCGGAGCCCCTCCCTGGGAGCAGGGCAGCCCCTGCCTGTCTGGCCCGGCCCGGGCATCCTGCCGGCCCAGGCACCTCCCGACTGCCCCCCAGGGAGCAGGAAGGCGGACGCAGGGACGCGGCTGGGAGCGCTGGCACGGCTCCTGACAGTGGGCTCTGTTGTCATGAAATTCCATCTGTTGCCAACACTCGATGCTCCCTGAGCAGAAGCTTCATGAAGGGACTTAAAAGAGCATCAAAGTGACTCAAGAACAGGCCCCACTGCCAATTCCCAGCCCCGCCTGGAGCACAAGAGGAGGGAGAGAGGCCCCCTGGGAATTTCCTGCTTTGAACGCCAGGGACCCTCGGACAAGGAAGAGGAGGCTGCCCTGGGCCTCCCGGAGGCCCTACCTACCACTCGGATACAGGTCCAGGGGGAAGGGGAAGAAGGGGGCCTTCCCCAAGCCGGTCAGTCTCTGTAGGACAGGAGACTTCCAGCTGGCGCTCAGTAAGACAAGGCCAGAGCAGGCTGGGAGCTTTCCTAGCACTCCTACCCCCCAAGGAAAGGGTACCTATGAGGAGCTGGCGGCTCCCGGGAGTGAGGGGAGCCTCTTGTGCTGGGGGGAGAAAACAGCTTTGTTTAACCTTCTCTGGGCAGGGAGGAGGTGAGGAGGAAGGAAGGGACCTTCCCCTTTGATCTCAGTGAAGGAAAAGGCAGGGGGTGGGGAGGGAGGAGGGGAGGAGAGAAGCGAGGAGGGAGGAAGGGACAGGAGAATGAGAAGGGGGGAGGGGGAGGAGGGAAAGGAGAGGAGAATGAGAAGGGGAGGCAGGCCAGGAAGCGGCAGTCAGTCACATGACCTTTACGCTACAGTTAAAAGGGAACCAGGGGCCAGCCTCTGGCAGTCGGGGTCACGGGCAGGATCTGAACTCAGGCCCTTGGTCTTGGCGCTCTCTACGACCAACCCGGGGCCCCCAAGCACAGGCAGCCTGGCCAGGGATGAGGCGCCTGCGCTGGGGCGGCCATGGCAACAGGAGGAGACGGGAAGGGCTCTCAGGCCGCTCTAGAGGACGGGGAGCTGCCCAGGTCAGTGCGGCCAGGGAGCTCAGGGCCGCTCGGCAGCAGCCTCCCTTTTGGGGGGAGCCCCCTCAGAAGCTGCCTGTGGGTCCCTCCCTCCACTGAGACAATGTCCCAGGCCCCGCCCGGGCCTAGTCAAGCTGCGCCCTGTCCCCAGCCTGGGGCCGCAGCCTCGGAGAATGGGAGCATGCTGGGAGACGCTACCATGCACTGGAGTGATGCACCTGCTCGGGGGACGACGACTAAAAAGGCCAAAGACCGGCCTTCAAGGCCTCATTCTGTCCATAAAACGGCCTCCACCGCGTGACTCCCCCATTTTATGAACAAATGCAATGACCACATTCAAACTGCCCCAAAAGGGGTGGGGGTCCTGCACCTGTGCCTCAGGGCCAGAGACCCTTACCCCGCAAGCTTCCTTAGCTGGGAGGCGGCTGAGATGGAGCAGCCACGGGCCGGCCCGGGCAAGGGCGTTTCCAGCCCAAGTTACGCTCCCCAGGAATGACACGCTACCCACTGACACCTTCACTATTTGCCCTTCATTTGACCTTGGAGCCAAAGGGGGCTCGTTTTGGACAGCCCCCTCTACCCCCCCATGTCACTTTGCCCCAAAGACCGCTTCCAGGCCTCTTCTTTCCGCGGCCCCTGCTTCCTGCCCATGTCTTCCGACGGAAATCCTGCCCAGAGCCCCTCCCCTCTTCCAGGTGTCACAAACCAACCTTTTTCTTCTCTTCTCTCTCCTTTAGGAGGGTGTCTCTGTCCACCAGCTTGACCACGGTCGGGAGGCCTGCAAAGGTCACAGGTCACCGCAGCAGCCTCAGTGTTCTCCTCCCCCCTCCCAAAGGGGCTCCGAGTGAGCTGTCTGAGCGAGGAAACACCCCCCCCCCGGGGGGGAGGGGAACCCCAGAACCGCCCAAGGTAGCGGCGGGGCCGCTGTCATCTGGGGAATCTGCTACAGAGAATTCCCAGCAGCCCTTCTGCCCCAGCCTGTGTTGCTTGGATTGGCCCCAGAAGCCCCGCTCACCTTCGTGGTCTTCCAGGCGCACCCCGAGCTCGGGAAGGACATCATCACGGAGGGCGTCGCTGAGCTGCAGCACCTCGGAGACTGGGCGACAGAAAGCACAGGGTTGGGGTTGGTGCCGGGGGGGACCGAGCGACCGCCTTCGCCCTCCCGCCCTCCATCCTTCCGTGGCTGCTCAGCCACTTTCTTTGGCCCCGTGGGGCTGGCGCCAATCTCCACCCTCTGAGGAGGGACTGGAGGCTGGGGGAGACTCAGAGTCTGAAAGAGCCAGGCCTAAGGAGGGGAGACTCGTCTTGTCGCAGAGAAAACGCCCGTCACCCCTGGACGGGAACCTGAGCCAGTGCCACCGCAATCCGCCTCCTGGGCACTATCCTAGGGCTCCCCAAAGGCCGGGACAAAGGACGAGCTACCCCTCCTCTGCGGCCTAGGCCTGGCTGAGGGGATCGCGCCTCCGGAGACCTGCTGTCTCCCACCAGCCCAAAGGGCCTCCAGACCCATCTCCTGCCTGCAGAGATGTGGGCACCCCTGATGCCCCAGGCCACACCAGGCCCGGAGAAGCTCCACTGGGAGTCTGGGCTCTGCGCCTCCCATCCCGAACTGCTCTGTCCCACCAGCGCTCAGAGAGGCCTTTCTGCCCCTGCCAGCTCTGATGCCCACTCTGTGCCCCCACTGGCTCTGACCTTCCATGCCCCTGCCCAGAGGGAGCCTTCCCAGACCCCTCAGGTGCACGCACTAAGCCCCCCGACCCTTCTCTGACAGAGGCCGAGCATGGGGGCCCTCGGCCACTCGCCAGGATTCTCCATAGCAGGAAGGCGGGCACTTTGGCCAGGCTAACCTGTGGTTCTCTACCAGCCTTCCTGCCAGGAGCCTGCCCACAGAAATGAGTGCTGCCAAAGGGCCCCAGGTCCCCCAAGAGGAGCCGGGTTAGGCTCGGTGACACCACCGAGTCTAAGCCCCATTTAGGAGACAAGCAAATGGAGGCCTAGAGGAATAAAGCAGCTTGTCGTCACCCAGAAGCGTCTGATGTGGGGACTCTGGGGCCCTGGGATGTTGCAGTATCTCCAGGCACGCCAGGTAAACAGCAGGTGCTCAGTAAATGCTCAGGAACTGCCCAGCTTGGCAGACCAGCTCTGCTCCTCCCAACCCTCCAAGCTATGACTAGGAACAGGCCGAGGTTTAATCAGAACAGTTCACTCAGAAATGTCCAGGACGCACCAAGGAGAAATCCCAGCAGAGCCTCCCCCGGGCGCCCCCGGCTCTCCTCCAGCCCTCCCCGGAGCCCCCACCTTTCTTCTCGCGGGCAATCTTGCGCACTCCCTCTCTGAAGTCCGAGAGCACCTGCAGGTAGGGCATCACGGTCGCCTCAAGCTGCAGGAAACATCGTCCAAAGATGAAGGGGGAGAGTGTTTTTGAGCATCTACTATATGCCAAGCTCTGTGAGCACTTTACAAATAATCCTTATTTGACCCTCGCAACAGCCCAAGAGGTGCTATGAACCCACTTTACAGTCAGGGAAACTGAGGCAGAAGTTCAATGATTTGTTCAGGGTCATCCGGCTGGTCAGTCCGACACCAGATTTGCACTCAGGACTCCAGGCCCACCCTGACTCTACCAGTGACTCCCGGCCGCCTCATTCACACCGACTATGGGGTCCAGGCCCCTCAGTCCCGGGAGCCCCCCTGCAGTGGGCAGGACCTCAGACAGCGGCCGCTGACCTTCCTCAGTGGCCGGGCCAGCTTCAGTCACTGAGTGGTCAGCAGCCTTTGGGGGTTAGGCCTGAGAGACGCCTCTGGCCCTTCCCTGACACATGGTTCCTGCGGGTGCCCAGGCTGGGGCCAAGCCTACGGTGGGCCCCCGAGCCCCAGCCCAGCTCCCAAGGCAGCACTTGTGGTTGTAAAGACCAAGGCCGGTCCTTCTGGAGGCCCCGGGCCCCTCAGTGCTGTTCAGGAGAGGTCTCGGGAGCCCCCAGCACTGAAATGGGCATGGAATGATTCCTGCCAACAGGCCACAGACAAGGTCACCACCACAGAGACCACAGACACCCCCCAGCTCCTACTTACGTTCATGCTGGATCCACTCCCCCCGACTGGAAAGCCGAGCGTCTCCTCGCTCTCGATGACGCCGAAGACCTAGGATGGGGACGAAGGCATCGTGAGTGGCCGCGTGGAGCCTCCTATGCCCCCGGCCCCCCCCCATCCTTCGCCTCCACCCCTGGGCACAGGCCCCCTTGTCCAGTCCGGACCCTGGTGCTGCGCCCAGCCCAGAGCAGATGCAGACGGGAGGGGCGGGGCCGCTTCCTGGAGGCGGCCATGAGCGGAGCTCTTCTGCAGCCCCTCCCAGCCGTGGCCCGCCCTGCCCCCTGGAGGAGGCGGCCGGTGGGGAAGGAAGCCCACCTTCAGCATGTGGGTGAGGTAGGCGCTGATGCTGGCCAGCAGGCCGTGGTTGGGCAGCTTGCGGGCGGACTTCCGAGCCGCGATGTAGAGATTGCTCTGGCCCACCAGGGAGCGCATCTCCTCCAGGACCGTGCGCGTGTCCACATTGTCGCAGAGGGCTTCGTGAACCGCCGCCCTCTTGTTGTAAAACCTGGTGAGGAGGGAGAAGAGGCGATGGCTGCTCGGGGCCCTCAGGGACGAGGGGGCCGCCAGGGGACCCAGCCAAGAGGGCCCGAAGTGCCACCGAGATGCTCTGGCTCTGCCCCGGGCACCCTGGGACAAGCAGGGCAGGGCCCTGGCAGCTGTTTATCCCTAGGCCATCAGCCCTGTCAAAGGCTCCGGGCCCACACGGCCCCTGCACGTCCACTCTGTGACCTGGCACAAGCTGCCGCGGACGGAAAGAGGGGGTGTGGAAAAACAGGGTTGTTTGGCCCATGATGCAAAGTTGCCACAAGGGATCCAGCGAGCTGGCGAGAGAGAGCGGTGGCAGAGAGACCACCTTTGGGAGGCGGCAGAGCTGCGCCGAGGGAACCCCCCCAGAGAGCCAGAGCCCCCACAACCCCCCCTCCCCCGCAGGCTTCTCACATTCTGTTCAGCTCGAGCTCCGGCCCTTCCCACTTCTCAAACTGGCCGGCAGCATCGGTGGGGGCACGCAGGATGTCCTTCACATTCAAGAAAAACTCCTGGGGAAACAGCAGCCACGCGCCTTATAGCTCTGGCCTCCCTGCGGTCCCTGGAGGCCTCTGGATCCTGGGACCCCCGAGCCCACCGGGGACCCCAGGAGCAGCGCTCACGCGGTGACCGCTCCCTGCCTTCTCAGACCCCCTGCAGGGGCGCGGGGGCTCACTCACGTTCATGAACCGCTCGTACTGGATGGCCGACTCCATGGTGTTGCTGGAGTAATCGAGCGTGTCCTTCCAGGAGTGCATCAGGAAGGCCAGGCGCAGCTGCCGTGCTGTCACAGACACGGGCCACGGGCGGCGTTAGAGCGGGGGCGCGGAGAAAAGGGGGAAAAGCCCGGGACTGGGAGCGCTGGACAGGGGGAGGGGCCCTCTGGGCGGGGGGCTCTGGGAGCCTCTGAGCTGGGAGAGGCGACCGAGCACAAGCCAATGGACAAACACTTCGTACAGGACAGACACGAGGTCATCAGACTGCACGGGAGGGGCAGGACTGGCAGGCATTGGGCCCCGATGGGGGACAGGCAGCCCCCGGGGCGGGAAGGGTTCAGAGTTCAGAGCCTTCACTAGGGCTCCCAGCGGGTGCCGGGGATCCCAGAGTTGGGGGGGAGGCAGCCTGGTCAGACCCGTTCCTCTGATGGCTGGGCACAACTGTGTGGTCTGGGGGGGAGGGGCCATGTGGTGGGGGAGCTGTGGGACAAGGGTCAGCGGCAGGGGGGGAGGAGAGAGTGGAGCTGGGGGGTCTGTGCAGTCTGTGCACCGTCTGGTCTATGCCGCGCAATGGCGGTTGGGGGTTCATGCATGAGGAGGACAGACAGGCGCTTGTGCACGAGAGGAAGGCTCCACCCGAGGGGCCCCTACAGCAGTGCAGGGAAGGAGGGGACTGGGGGCTGTGCCAGGGCCAGAGTACCAGTGGGGGAGGAGGGCCGCCGAGGGGAGGGGGGATCAGTGAGGGGAGAGAGGTCAGCGAGGGGGGAGTCGGCGGCCCTACCTGAATGCTGCTTCAGGGCGTCCTTGATGGTGATGAAGTTCTTCAGGGACTTGGACATTTTACAGCCCGCGATGGTCAGGTGACCCGTGTGAAGGAAGTAGCGGACCCAGCAGTCGTTGTCAAAGTAGGCCTGGCCAGGAGGCAGAGGCTCAGAGGGAGGGCCCGGCTCCCGGCCTGACCGGAAACGGCAGGAGCCACGGGCCCCAGGACCCCCCCACCCCCTCCCCCCGCCCGGGCCGCTCACCTCTGACTGAGCCAACTCGTTGTCGTGGTGTGGGAACCTGAGGTCGAACCCTCCCCCGTGGATGTCCATTGAAGGCCCCAGGACGGTCCCGGCCATGGCGGAACACTCGATGTGCCAGCCCGGACGGCCCTGGGGGACCAGCACCGTGACCGGTTAAAAGGCCCCGGCCATGCCCGGCCATGCCCGCCCAAGCCCACCCCTTCTCACAGAACCTCCACGAGCCCGGCTCTCCGGGGCCAGCCCAAACCCGAGGGGGCCGACGTCAGCGTTGTGGGGGAGGCTTTCTCGGCCTGCGGTCACCCTGCTGGGAAGTGCCTGAGGCCGGACCCGGGAGCCCACCCCCTGTGGCCCCTAGAGTACTGCCCGGGCATGCACGTGCACGTGCGGGGGAGGGGGACAACTTGGAAGTCAGAATTTTTAAAAATGGATGTTAAAATCTAACGTAATTAATACGTTATTTCCAATTACGCGCTCAAAACCTTCACCTTCGTTTTCTTAAGCACGTGCCCCAGAGCACATCGGCCCTCCCCGGGGACGCAGTCTCTGAGGGTCACCCCCCCACAGGGTCCCGGGGCTGCGGCTTACCTTCCCCCAGGGACACTCCCAGGACGGCTCCCCGGGCTTGGAGGCCTTCCAGAGGGCAAAGTCATTGGGCGAGCGCTTCTCGCTTAAGCGCTCCGCGGATATGCTCAGGTCTCCTGCGAATGCAGAGGGCCACGGCTGCTTAGGGGGCCAGGCCCCGAGCTCGGGGACCCAGGGGTCCTGGGGCTGCTCCAGCGCACGGCAGGAAGGTGGCCCGAGCAGCCGCAAGCAGGCTCCGGGTAACCGAGCGGCTCCCCTGCCTTGTGAGGGGGCCAGCCCCGGACGCTCCCCTGACGGGCCTTGTTCGGGGCTGGGGAATGGCCGCGGGGACCCAAGGACTGGGGCTGGGGGGTGGGGCGGGCCCAGATCAAGGTCAGGTCGCCATAGCGATGTGATTCTTGGAGTAAATGAGGTGTGGAGGGAGGAGTGAGGGGATGAAGGGGACAGTCAGAGGGAGGGAGGACACAAGGCCCATTCAATGTCGTCCAAGGCCACAAGCAGCATCGGGCCTGCAAATAACGGCCCAGCCTCGACCCAGTCGCTCCGGGACATTTCCCAAAGGACCGAACTGAGAGCTGGACCTCAGAGCTGGGCCCGACCCCCAGGGCAGAGGCGGCCACAAGGACCAGGAGCAGCCCCCGAGAGCCCTCCTAGTGACGCCCACCCGGGCCTCCAAAGTGACAGACAAGGGGACCCTCCGAGGGCTGCGGGAAGGCCTGGTGAGCCCGGCCCAGGATCAGTGAGGAGTTCCACAGACGCCTGTGAGGAGCCCAGTGTGGCCCGAGCGCCCCAGAGGGGCCCAGGGGGAAAGGTCCCCAGCAGGCAAAAACGCCGGCCCAACGGTGCCCTCGTGTGGTGCTAAGCGGCAGCACAGCGGGTCGGGCCCAGGCTGGACGTCCTGCTGGAGGGGGGGAGGGGCCTGGCCAGGCTGAGAGTGAGTCAGGGAGGAGACTCCCCAGGCCTGGCCACGGAGGTCAAAGCCTCCCTCAGAAGGGGAGGCTGGGGAGCCGCTGCCTTAGGAAGAAATGACCCATATAAAGAACCCAAAAATAGGGGGGCTTGTGCGAGCCGAGGCAAAGGGAAGGAAGCAAGGAGAGCGGAGTCACTGACAACATGGAGGACCCCGGCCCTCGGGGGCAGCCGGGCCTGGCTCAGATGCTGAGAACAACCTGACGGGTCGGGGAGGCGGGGGGGAGAGAAGGGGGGCGGACTTTGGCCTGCTGCTGACTGCCCTGAGCACCGTGGGCCAGACCCACGTGGAGCCACTGTCCCACCCAATGCTGACTCTCCCCTCTGGTCACCCTGGAGGCCTCTGCACCACTCAGGCCAGCTGAGGCTGAAATGCCAGGCACCGAGTCTAGGCCTGAGGGGTCTTTCCCGCCATCTGCCTGTTGCAGAAGGTGTGCAACCACCCGGGGTGTCCAGGGACACCCCTCCCACCCCCGGCACACCCCACGGTCTCCCAGCACAGGGACGCCCCCCTCCCAGCACACCCCGTGGTCTCCAGGTGCAGCGACGCCCCCCCGGGAGGATGGCCTTCCCACCTTCTCCCTCCTGCAGGGCCTTCTGATCCCCGACGGCTTCCGGCACCAGCTTGGCGTAGGAGTGTCTCTCGCTCGAGTCAAACTTCACCGTATCAAAATAGACGGAGCCGTTGGACACGTACCTGGGAACCAGGGAACAAAGCACGGGTTGAGCAGTCCCACCAAAGCAGCGTGTCCCAAATGACCGTGGCCAGGCTCAGTTCCTGCTCTGTCCCTCTATGATCCTATATGTCCTGCAGCTACGGATCACCAGCATGACGCTGCTTGGGATGCAGGGAGTCCTCCCTAACCTGAACCTCGGGGCCCACATGGGGTCTGGTCTGGGGCAGGGGTGAGCACCAACTTCAGCCTCTCACCCTCTCCTCAACCATCCTCCCTGGAGGAGTCAACCAACTCCTAAAGTTATTGTCTCACAGGATAAGGTTATTTTTGCCTAGAAAAACAGGAGTCAAATCCCTCTATGTTTGTCCGCCTGCATTTTGGATTTCCTTCACAGGTTAATTGGACACTATTTCAAAGTCCATTTCTTTCTGTACAGCAAAATAACTGTTTGGACGTGTATACATATATTGTATTTAATTTATACCTCAACATATTTAACATGTATTGGTCAACCTGCCATTGGGGGGAGAGAGTGGGGGGAAGGAAGGGAAAAATTGGAACGGAAGGTTTGGCAATTGTCACTGCCGTAAAATTACCCATGCATGTTACTTGTAAATAAAAAGCTATGTTAAAAAAAAAAAAAGAAAGAAAGAAAGAAAAAAAAAAACAACGGTCAGTGACAAAATTACAAAAGAACAATTTCTTATAGAAATAGGTGGTCCTAATTCCACCTTTGTTAGGCGTGTATTCAGATCTTCACAAATAGTTTGTATGACCAAGAGTGACAAAGGACGCCAACGTCGAAGACTTTCTACATTTAGAAACGTTCATAACCAGCAGTTACGAGATAACCGAGTATTCCCGCCAAACTGCACATATAACCTAGATACACAAGTTGCAGAAATCAATGTTTTTCAATCTGATCGGAATCAGTTCTTGGAGCTTTTAAGATTTTGCCAGTTTGAGTATCTTCTGAAATGGTCGGTGAGATTTTGTGACCCAAGTGCATAAATTTTGCTGAAACCGAGAAGCAAGGTTTTCAAATAAGTCAAGGAAATTTTTGAGAGGTCCAAGTACGTGCATCTTCTCCAAGAAGGGCGCACTGTGGGCGACCTCCAGGACAGCATTGCCACACCAAGAGAGGGCAGGGGACTATTCACAACACATCATAGAACAAAAGGTGTTCTGGACTTAAAGATCTGTTTCTTTCTCTGCTTCCTTTCTGCCTTAAAATCTGGACTACATATTCTTTCTCTTCTCCTTTCTGAATTCTACCAGGCACCCCTGAGATGGTGCCAAGTCAAGCTGTTTGTTTCTTTGGGAGTTCATTTGTGGCTTGTTCATTTAAGATTATTTAAATCCCCTACATCTTGTTCTGTTAATTTTTCTGTAAATATTTGCCTATTTCATTTGATTGCCAGTTTTACCGGCATATAAGTGGGCAAAATGGTTCCTAAATAACTTCTTTTATTTATTAGTTGTAAATGCATTTTTTTTTTTTTGGCTGAGTCAATTGGGATTAAGTGACTGACTTGCCCAGAGTCACCCAGCCAGAAATAAGTGTTTATTTGAACGAGTCCTCCTGACTTCAGAGCTGATGTTCTCTCCTCCACGCCACCTAGCTGCCCACATTTCATTTTTGAAGTTGGAAATGTTTTGCGTTTTATAAAAAACAAGTTAATGGTTCATCTAAAGTTAGTGACGTTAAAAAAGGCAGCTTAGTTTTATTTCATTCCAAAAAAATGTAGCTTCCAATTTTTTGACTCTCTCCTTTGAAGTTCACACTTTCCGGTCTAGCTTGTTGGGAATCTTCAATTTGTTTTTCTGGTTTTTATTTTTCATTGATCATTTTGATTTGGTTTTTTAACTGAAGATCCCCTCCTCAGTTCTCATGGGATCTGTGACCGGGCTCCTCCCTCCGGCACAGAGGTGGAGGCTCCCCCCACCCTTGTTCTGGGGTTTCTATTTCTGGTGCAGCCTCAGTCCTTGTGCAGTTTCTGTGTGCTGGGATGCTCCAGCCCCCACCTCCGGTACCTCCCGAGCTCTCTGCCCCCCTCTCCTGAGCTATGTCTTGCGTTTTCTTGGATTTCTGGTGCCCAGGTGCGGGTGAGCTCCGTCGCACTTCCCACTAACCCAGCGTCTTGGGCCCGTGACAACTCCCTTCTCCCTGCCAAGGGTACAGCCATGAGGGCGTCATCCTTGATGCTCTCAGTCACCCACAGTCTGGCTCCGCCCTCTTTCCCTGGCTGCTAGAAAAGCCTCAGGTCGTGCTTATCCCTCCTCCCCACCACTAGAGAGCGCACACGTCCCATCAATCCTGTGGCTCCAAACCACTGAAGGTATGAGCCAGGAGCTGCTGGGCCTCAGGGCTCTTGCCCATGTGGTCCCGGGCACTCTCCACCTGTGACCTACTGGGCCCCATCTGCATTTCGAGGCCCTCCCAGCCTCCTGGGTGAGGCTCCTCCAGACTCATCTAAATCCCACCCTCTGGGGGAGGACTGCCCAGCTCCAAGGGCCTGGGAGCTTCTTGGGGTGTACCTTGTAGGTGCTGATGTACGGGGGTGCTGCACCCCCCCACCCCCGAGTGCTTCACTTCTGCCTCTGTCCCCAGAGCCTGGGATACAGCAGGAGCTTAATAAAGTACAAGGAGTGGGCCTGGGGAAGTTCTGGCCCAGAGCCTAGGATACGGCAGGAGCTTAATAAAGTACAAGGAGCGGGCCTGGGGAAGTTCTGGCCCAGAGCCTGGGATACGGCAGGAGCTTAATAAAGTACAAGGAGTGGGCCTGGGGAAGCTATGGCCCAGAGCCTGGGATACAGCAGGAGCTTAATAAAGTACAAGGAGCGGGCCTGGGGAAGTTCTGGCCCAGAGCTTAGGATACAGCAGGAGCTTAATAAAGTACAAGGAGTGGGCCTGGGGAAGTTCTGGCCCAGAGCCTGGGATACAGCAGGAGCTTAATAAAAGTTGAGGGGACAAACCCAGGGAGGAGTGGTTCTGGCCCAGCCCGTCGGCCAAGGCACCAAAGCCACGGTGTCAGTGTCCCAGGGCCCAGAGGATGCAGGGAGGACCTGGGGGTGCAAGAACGCAGTGCCCCACAAGGGGGCACCCAAGCACTGCCTGAAAAGGCCCCGCTGCTGGCCACCCCCTTCCAGGCAGTTGTTCGGGAGAGTCTGGGAGCTCCCGCAAGCCCCTCACTTAAGGCCAGGGCCCCCACCTTCACCCCCACTTTATCCCCAGAGCCAGTGAACACCCCGGAGCCCAAGGGGGGGCTGGGGCCCAAGGCTGGCCCCCCGCTGCTCACCCGTAGCCGTTGTCCACAATCTTCTGAACAAAGTGCACGATCTCGGGCACGTACTCGCTGACCCGCGTTAGGACGTCTGGGGGCAGCACCTGCAGGGGACACAGGACGGGGTTGGGGGGGCCGGAGCGCCAGAGCCAGAGCCCTTTAAGGCCAGGCCTTACATGTGTCCCCATGGCCCCACTGGCCCCGGCTGGAGCCACACAATCAAGATCCTTCTCCAGAATGTCACCCCCATACTCCCGCCATGGGCTGGTCCGGATCCAGTTTCCTCTCCCCACTGCCCCCTCCCCGGGCCGGACTTTCTCCCTTGCCCCCAGCTCTCAGCAGCCCCCTGGGGCGCAGCCCTCATCGCAGCGACCTAGAAGCAGGAGGCACCTGGAAGGTGAGGGGCTCGTGCCCTCACCCCCCCCACCCCCGCCCCACCCGGACTCACATTCAAGGCCTCCATGTCCCTGTGGAACTCGGCTTCCCAGAACTGGGGCAGCTTGGAGAAGATGGAGTTGTCGGTCACCTGGGAGCCCAGGCGGGCGTCGAGCCAGTCGGAGAGCAGGTCCTTGGCCTTGTCCAACAGGAGCTGGGGGAGCAGAGATGCCGTCACTCCGGGGTCTCCCCGGGGTCATGGTGTGGTTAGGGGGAAGGGGAGGCTGAGCCTGAATGGCCGAGGGAGCCCTGGGGCCAAGGATGGGGGATGAGAGAAGGGAGCAGTAAAGCCGGCAGGTGCCCGGCGCATAGTAGGTGCTTAATCAGTGGATGCGGGTGGACTAGGGGGAGGCGACAAAGGAGGGGGCGGAGGGCTCGGCCCACCTCGGCACAGGCGTTGATCTCGTCTCCCGGGGCGTGGCTTTGCACCGTGCGCGCCAGCGGCTCCACCGCCAGCTGCACGGCGTCCCGAATGCGTTCCAGCATCTGCTTTTTGTCGGGGTCGGTGGTCGCACTCAACTTGAGAGAGAAGGGCTGAGGGAGATGGAGGAGCAGCCAGATGCAGACACTCTGCCCCCAGAGCATAGAGACCCCCACTCCCTTTCTTGAGAAACACGAGGTGGCCCTCCGCGGGTGACTGGCCCGGACCCCAGGACGACGACGCTCCCCGCAAAAGGGGGCTACGAGGGAGTGGGGTATGGGCGTCCGGCCCCGCCCGGCAGGGAGGAAGCCTCCCCACCACCGCGCCGCACACACACCTCCAGGGCCGCCGCCACGTCCTCGAGGAGCTGGGTGGCCCGCGGCTTCTTTTCCCGGTACTGCTCGAAGAGATGGTTCTGCCGAGCTCTCTTGATGATCTGTGGGCAGGGAAGGTGAGCTGGTGACCCACAGAACCCAAAGAGCCAGTGACCCGAGGACCCGGTGACCCGAAGAGCCAACTAAGGATACTCTCCCCCCTCCCCAAGCCTTGATGCAGGTTCGTCTCTGCATACACCTGGCATACAGCAGGCATTTAAAAAAGGACCGTGGGCTCTGATGTTGGGCAAGGGCTGAGACAGGCCCCGAGCCCCCTGGAAGCAGCGAGGTGGGAGCCTGCCATTGGGACGGGGTGAAGGGCTTGGCCTCCAAGGCCCCAAGGCCTGGGGCCCCTTCCCTGCTCTGCGCCCCTTCCCAAGGCTGATGAAGCCCTCCCCCCCCACCCCACCCCCAGCCAGGTCAACCTTTCCCCCCCTCACCTTGTCATCGATATCCGTGATGTTCATGCAGTAGAAGACGTCGTATTTAAAGTAATCCCGCAGCACGCGCCTCAGGATGTCGAAGGAGATGTATGACCTGCGGGCGCCCGAGGGCCAAAGTCTGCCTCGAGCCGGGCGCTGACCGCGGCCCAGGGGCCCCAGCCCCCCTTCCCTCGCACCTCCAGGTCTGACCCCTCACTGAGGCTTAGGGTCCCATGGGGAAAGGGCTCAGGCCACAATGACCAGCCGGGGGTGACTCCTCCACCCCGGGGAGGGGCCGCTCCTCCTGCCCCGGCTGACCGGAAGCACCCTCCACTCCCTGGCTCCGGGTCACTGTTACCTCCCCCTCCCCCCACAGCCAGTGCAAGGGCCTACCGGGCATGGCCCATGTGGGAGGCATCATAAACGGTGGGGCCGCAGCAGTACCAGGTCACTCTCCTTCCTTGCTGGGGCACAAACTCGTCCTTTGTTGGGAAGGACAGCCCAGTCAGAAGGGGCTGAGCCCCCAGGGCCGGGCACAGGGGCCCACTCAGCCACCGGCCCTCCCCGCTGACCTTCCCCCCCTCCTGCCCTGTGGGGCAGGGGCCGCGTTCGCCTTTGCTGTCATCTCAGTTCCTAGGGGAGCCTCGTGGCGCAGTTTCGGATTTCAGGGATTCTCCCTGAGCCCCCAGAGAAAAGGCAGGGGAGGGGATGCCCAGGGGGGCACGGCCGGGGGCTCCTGCCATTCTCCTGCCAGGCTGCGGGGGACACAGTGGGACGGGCCCTCTGGCGGCTCACCTTGGTGCGGGTCAGGCTGTTGTAGAGGCGGAGTTTACAGGGCTCGGTTCCTGCCGGAGGTGACCACTGAGGCTGGGCGCGTCGGCCCTTACCTGGAAAGGGAACCAGAACGGTGTCAGCCCCGTCGCTCCCTCCCCGGGCACCCTCGACATTCGGGGCCCGCCTCCTTTTGGGAAGGAAATCGAATTTTCTGCGGCGGAGGATGAGGAGGCTCGTTCTGGGCAGCGGGCCGGCTCCTGGCGGGTGCCCACCTTGGGTTCTCGTCCCAGAGGAGCTGGGCCCGGCCTCGGTTCTGCAGCTCTGCTTTCAGTCCTTCCACAAGCACCATGGGAGAAAACTC
Organism: Sarcophilus harrisii; assembly: GCF_902635505.1. Taxonomy (NCBI): domain Eukaryota; kingdom Metazoa; phylum Chordata; class Mammalia; order Dasyuromorphia; family Dasyuridae; genus Sarcophilus; species Sarcophilus harrisii. The sequence goes on from NC_045431.1 coordinate 236,210,431, forward strand.
ATGGAAATGCGAGCCCTCTCCCACCAATTGGGAAGGAGTCTCCATCGATGGCACACCATTAAACAGGGAGTTCCTGGGCTGCCATTGGTCGCTCCCTCCAGGTAGCAACGGCTCATGTGGCCAAACTCAAATAAATTAGCATTTAACGGAATTGTCTGTTTTCATAAAGACACTTTAACCTCTTGCTTTGAGGGGTGGGGGGGACTCCTGACTGTAGAGAGCCCCCCTCAGAGCTCTGTCGGTGGCCAGGGTTCAAGGCCTTCCTCTCCAAGACCGGCCGGGACCCAAGAAACTAAGGGAAAAACCAAAGTCTAAGCTCCTCCAAGGCCAAGCTTGGAGATGGAAGTCGGGCCGGAGTCACTCAGCCGGGGCCTCACCTCCCTCCCTGCTCATAGCAGCAGAGACTGGCCTCCTGACCCAGGGTGAGGCCCGCGGCCTCTAACTTCACGGGGCGCAGGCATAGAAGGAAGCCATTTTTTAAATTGTATCTCATTTTTATCAATTTGAAGAATCACAAAATGGAACCAGAAAGAGTGAGCAGAAGGGGGGAGGGGAGCAAGCTGCTTTCATTGCTAATTCCACCAGCCTCAACCACAGCCAGCTTTGGGAACCCACTCCCTTAAAGGACCCGCCTGCTGTCCTCCTCTGGCCGGGATGGAGCACTTGCCAGGGAGGGGGGGGAGCCCTTCATTTTCATGGCGGCTGCTTCTCCTCATGCAAACTACCCCAAACGGCCACCCCGGAGAATCCCTCAGGTGGACAGCAGAGCTGATGCAGCCAAGAGAAGGCAGGACGTCGCCTGAGCTACTCCTAGTGTCCTTTGGAAGCATTAAATCAAGCTTCGATGTGGACGCAGGACCTGCAAAAAGATGGAGGGAAACAACTTCCCATCTTGAGGAAAGGTCAGTCTCACTTGGGTAAAAGGGACATGGACTGGGAAACTCATGGCACAGAAGTGAAGCTCCATAGTTCTGGCTCAGGAGGCCAGGGGTCAAGCCCCCAGACACAGTGCAAAAGGCAAATCACCAGCCTCCAAACCAGGCAACATCAGGCACAATTAGGCCACCCCTGGCCCCCAGCACAAGCTCAGGGGCAAAGCCCAACTTTAAAAGCTACAGAAACCCCAAAACAGGAGCAAAAAAGTGGGAAACTACCATGATGACAGGGAAGATCAAAACACTAGCTGAGAAGAGAAGAAAATACCCTCAAGCAAAAACTCAAAAGAAATATGGTCTGAAGCTCAAAAAGTCTCCTCCGAAGAGCTCCAAAGGGAGCTCAGATAAGAGGTACACAAAAGAGAGTCAACAGCCTGGAAAAGGAAGGACAAAAACTGACTTAAAAAAAGTGAAATTAACCAAATTGGAAAAAAAAAAATCACTGCCGAAAACAACTCCCTAAAAGGTAGAATTGGCCAAATGGAAAAGGAGGCATAAAAGCTAACTGAAGAAAAAGTATTCCTTAAAAATTACCAATGTATATGGAAATTAATGGTTTTATTCAATCAAATGAAATAAAAAAAAAATAAATATAAGTAGGGAAAAACAACTGACCTAGAAAGTAGATCCAAGAGATGTAATTTAACTATTATTGGACTAACCTGCCAACCAAGATCAAAAAAAGAGAATTATGTATATAGCATCTTTCAAGAAATCAAGAAGTGTCCTGACTTCCAAGAACCAGAGGGTAAAATAGTCATTGAAAGAATCACCTCTTGAAAGAGACCCCAAAATGAAAACTCCAAGGAATATTGTAGCCAAATTCCAGAATTATCAGGCCAAGGAGGAAATGCTGCAGGTTATCAGAAAGAAACAAGTCAAACATGGAAGAGCCAGTTAGGGATTACACTGGACTTAGCAGCTTCTACATTAAAGGACTGGAGAGCCTGGAACACGATATTCCAGAAGTCCAAGGGAGCTTGGACTATAACCAAGAATCAAATCTTGGTTGAAAAGAAAATCAATCTTCAAATACAAGACTCGAGAGAAACATAAAAAGGTTCTAATGTTATTGAAAAATTAAACTGTTTACATTTCCTCATGGGAAGATGATAGTTGTAACTCTTGATATCACGGGCCAGAAATATATTTGAGGCAAGGCTTCTTACAACAAGGTGTTAACTCAGTGGAATTGGGGGGAAAGAAAGGAATATACTTTTTTCTCCGCAGTAGAGGGCACCTACACAAAAACTGACCAAGGATTAGGGCATAAAAACCTCATGATCCAATGCAGAAAGGCAGAAATATTAAATGCATCCTTTTCAGATCATGATGCAATAAAAATTACAATATTAAAGCGACTAAAAATTGGAAATAATCTAATCCTAAAGAATGAGTGAGTCAAACAAATCATGAAAAAAACTTTTCTCTCTCTAAATGCTTAGATGAATAAAACAAAGAGAAGATCAATAAGTTGAATATATAACTAAAAAAGCTAAAAAAAAATTTTTTTTTAATCCCCAATTAAATAACAAATTAGAACTGGACACGGTGAACCTGTATCAGATGGCTTCCTATTCTGGGGGTTGGAGGAGAGGGAAAAGAATTTAGTTAGAACACAGAGATTTACAGGAATGAATGTTAAGAACTATCTTTGTATGTATTTGGAAAAATAAAATACTATTTTAAAAATTAAAGGTAAAAAATATTTATACACATATATATGTACATAATATTGTAGATATAATATGTAATAATAACATAATATGTATTATACACATATGTTATATACATACATAAAATGCATGTATATACATGTTCTATTTCTACTAATTTAGATAATTTTTGTTTTTGTAAATATGCTTCCATTTTACTTAAATTGCTAAATATATTGACGTATAATTGGATAAAATAACTCTCATAATGAATTTCATTTCATCTTCATTAGTGGTAGTTAACACTTCATTTTTAGCATTAGTGATCTGATTTCCTTTATTTTTTAGAATTAAGCTCTACATGGGTCACAAGTGGATACAGAATGACTTTGGGTGGTCTAACAGATGATCAATGAAGTTCTCAATAAGATGAATAATTGGCTAATTTGACGGGGATTGTCAGTTTGTTCTTTTTCCATCTTTAACTGCATACCTAATTCATTCGTTGTTCTTTATTTTATTGTTGCAAGTATTTAAGGACACTATATTCCTGTGATTCTTGCTGAGAGTAAGGGGAGCATAGAAACCGACTTAGAAATCTGGACCCAGCAGAGGAAGGTTTAACCCAGGGAGAGAGATCCAAGGAGCAGCCAGCAGGAGATCCGAAAGGGGCTTAGAAATTGCTTAGTGAAGTGTTCCTTCATAAGCTGGATTTCTGAAAGGCGGTTTGGTAAAAGTTGTTAATTATAACTAACAAGGTTTACATATCACTCTGACAGCTTGAAAGTGGGCAGTTCCTTACTGCGTCCACTATGTGTCCTGTCTTGTACCAATGCAGAGCATGGACACTATTTAAAAAAAATTTCATCAGAAGCCAAGAATGTGATGCTCGCATTAGCGCCCTGGATATGTTAGAATCAGCCGGAGTCAGGATCAGCAAAAGTCCTCCATCTTTATTCTTTTTGGATGTGAACGGAATGGCTATACGAAGTGAAAGGAATCTGGCCAGGAATGACTCTGGCTTTCTCACTCCAGCCCCTAAATCCTCCACCCAATCTCTTATATAACAGATCAAGCTTGCACAGAGAGTGGGCAGGGCCATTCTTTCTCCAAGCATATATTAATAGAGTATTATCCAATTGGTAATTAACCTTAAGTGCTCCGGCCTCTGCTCATTTTCAGCCCATTACACAAAAAAGATTCACTCAAGGAATCCCTGCCCATGTTCTGAGGTGGGCACATAAAGTTCTCCAGTCCATCAGACCCAGGGAGAAGCAGCCTCCCCAAGCCTCTGAATGATCTGTCACAAGACTGTGCTCCCCCATTGTAGCTAGAATATAGATGCGATTGGTTTTCCCATTTTGGACATTAGGATCAGAAAGGCTTAAAGAAGCTTCATTAACTGACTAGAGTCACACATTTAGTAAGAGGCAGAAACTGAACCCAGATTTTCCTGATTCCGAGTTCAGGAATCTACCTATTAACCCAGTCCCTCAATAATCCAAGGGAACACTGGTATTGAGGCAGGTGTAGGCAGAACAAGTTTGTACTAAAATGCCACGATTTTGTTTCTGGATCTAAGAAACTGTTTTGTTAGGAGTTTAGGCATTTTAATTGTCACTCAGTCTACACATCGTCCACACCTCCTTGCTAGTAAAATGACCCAAAACTTGTACCAAAGCCTGTACCACTTTTCTGGGTAATAGTTCCTTTGCTGATGAAGAAGATTTCCTTGCTCACAGTCAGGTCGACTCCTTGGACTTTGGACCTCAGGAAATCAGGAGGAAATATTTGCCTCATATCTGGACACATTTGCTGGAATGTTGGTGTTCGGCCACTGCATCAGAGGAGGCGAAGCAGAAGAGGCTGTCAGAGTAGCTGGTACAAAGATGTCCAACCAAAGCTACTTTCCACATGGGAATAGCAGCAGGACAGGAGCAAAGAACACATGTCCCTTACTATGGGAAATCTGGAGAGAGAGTAGGCGATTTGTCTCAAAGGGCAGTTGAATCAGCAAATCTAAATCTAAGACAGAAGTTCTTTTCCTCTCCTTAGATGTCTATGGAGTATCAAAGTCTCTCCATCTACACCCAGGGACAATGGCTTCATTTCAAAGCATCTGATTGCTTAGCACTGAGTCACTCCCTGAATGGAAGCAGCCTGGTTCCTCCTCTGAATGAGCCATGCCATAGAGAAGGTAGGAAGGGAGGACCAAGGCAAACTTGGTCCAAGGAATGACTAAGCAGGAGGGCACAGAAATGCGATCCCTCTCTTCACTCTGACCAGTCCCAGCTGCATCCTCCCTCCAAGAAAAGGCAGCTTCTCCCCATAGTCCTGGCAGTCAGGGTCTCCTCTGTTGGGACTGAAGCATCCCTGAGGCTGCAGAGAGAAGAGCTTGCCTGGGAGGGGTGGTGTGGGCCTCAAGTGTGGTTGGCCCTAGGAGGAAAACAGCAGATGGCTGCTCGCCCTGACCTAAGAAGGAAAGCAGAAGGAATGGCCTCCTTTGAAGCCCTGTACCATTCTTGGCCAATCTCTGCATGGACATGTTGCCCTCAGGGCCCCTACCCACCCCCCCCCCTGGTTCTGCAGTGTCTGCTGCCCTAACTCCCCACATCACTCCCCTCTCCTCCATCACAGGCAATGGTGAAGCTTGGTGCCCTCTCTCCCTTTCTGTTTTTACTCTGCCTGACCTAGTTCTAGATCTGCCCACTGTTCTATGTGATTCAGATGTGGGACAAGTTACCTTATTGCTGTCAAAAAAGGAACTAATCACCTTTCTCATGTCTCACCGAGGTGAACAGTTTCTCTGTCTGTCTCCCTCCCTCACTCCTCTCTACCTCACTTCCTCCTTTGTCTCTGTCTCTGTCTCTGCTCTGTCTCTCTCTCTCCCTTTCTCTCTTTTTCTCTGCCCCCACTCCAGTTTTAGATATGAGACAATAATATCTACAGAAGGTCAGTGACTTGCCCAGAGGTGACTAGATAGTGTCATATGCAAGTATGCTCAATCCCAGGCCAGCATTCCACTCATCTCTCTCAAATCTGTCGAGATATTTCTAATAAACTCCATCATGTCAGGTACTGGGCTGTCTCATTTGGGCTTAAATGCCTCATGGGAAGAATCTGAGGTGGAACTAAGGAACACATGAAAAAGATGTGGATCAGAGTCAGCTGACACAAAGGAAGTCAGTTTGGGAGGAAACATGATATTGATATGAGATCAATCCCACATAAATCCCCAAAGGGAAAATTGGCCAGATGTTTAGCAGAAAACTTAATTGCTCAATTTGAAACTCAAAGGGAGACTGATAAAATATCACTGACTATTGCCTCACAGGTGGATTTTTTCCTCTAGCTTGGGAGATTCTAGCTGGATACCCCATTCAAAGTCAATTACTTAAGAAGTTTCCAAATTCACACAAGCCAGGAAAGGGTCAAGTGGTGGATTCTACCTGAAGAATGACTGCCTTTTCACCTGAGGTTATCACCAGCACAGGCCCACAAACCTGACTCTTCCAAATACCAATACAAACTTCTTATTGCCCTTTTGTTCCTATCAATTGCTTTTACAAGCAACCATTCTTGTCCTTTGTTTTTAAAAACTTTCTATAAAACTTTATAAACTCTGCCTCATATACTTTATTGAAGGGAGAAAGCAAGAGATTCTGAATATAGGTAATATCTAAATATCTAAATATCTAAATAACTTTGGATCCAATTTTACAGAATTTGTACCACATGTCCAGCAGAGCATAGCTCTTACAATTCTTACAAATTCTCCAATATATAATTTAGAAAGCAACATCGCATAATGGGGACAAACTAGAAACATTCCCAATAAGATCAGGGGTGAAACAAGGTTACCCACTATGACCATTACTATTCAATATTGTATTGGAAATGTTGGCTTTGGGAATGAGAAAAGAAAAAGAGATTAAAGGAATTAGAGTCGGTCATTAGGAAATCAGATTATTACTCTTGGAAGATGATAAGATCGTATACTTAGAGAACCCTAGAGAATCAACTAAACAACTAGTAGAAACAATTCACAATTTTAGCAAAGTTGCAAGGTACAAAGTAAATCCACATAAATCATCAGCATTCTTATACATCACTTACAAAATCCAATAGCAAAAGATATAAAGAGAAATTCCATTTAAAATAACTGTCGATAGTATAAAATATTTGGGAATCTATCTGCCAAGGAAAGTCAGGAATTATATGAACAAAACTACAAAACACTTTCCATACAAATAAAATCAAATCTAAGCAACTGGAAAAATATTAAGTGCTCTTGGATAGGCTGAGCAAATATAATAAAGATGACAATACTACATAAACGAATCTATTTATCTAGTGTTATACCAATCAGACTCCCAAGAAACTATTTTACTGACCTAGAAAAAAATAACAAAATTCATCTGGAAGAACAAAAGGTTAAGAATTCCAAAGGAATTAATGAAGAGAAAAGCAAAAGAAGGAGGCCTGGCTGTACCAGAGCTAAAACTATATCATGAAGCAGCAGTCACCAAAACCATTTGGTGTTGGCTAAGAAATAGACTAGTTGATCAGTAGAATAGGTTTGGTTCACAGGATGAAAGTCAATGACTATTGTAATCTAGTGTTTGACAAACCCAAAGACCCCAACTTTTGGGATAAAAATTCACTATTTGACAAAAACTTCTGGGAAAACTGGAAATTAGTATGGCAGAAATTAGGCATGGACCTATACCTAAGGTCGAAATGGGTTCATGATTTAGACATAATGATATTATAAGCAAATTAGGAGAACATAGGACAGTTTATTGTGGGGAGCCGGCACTAATCTACAGCCACATAAGGCCAACCTTGAATAGGCTGGAATCTCCTAATCACATCCTAACTTTGAATAGGCAGATATCTAGGCATCCCCTAATGGCATCATAAAGCTTCCTGCCACCAGAAACATCTAAGCAGCTCATCCTTGGGCGGGATGCCAACCCTTTGTCATGGACCCCCACCCTGTACGGTGTTTGAACAACCCTGCCTTCTTTTCTACTGCTATATATATCTGTACTATTGCACCCATTAAAATGAGGCTTCATCAGAATGATTTGACTTGCCTCCATTTTGTGTGTCCCCTCTCTCTTGCCCTTATCTCTTTTCTTCCAGGGTCCACACACTCTGCCTTGCGGGCCGAGGCAGTTTATCACTCAGCTCTCTGGAGAAGGAAGGAATTTGTGACCAAAGAACTGGAATTCATTACTAAACACCAAATAGATAATTTTGATTATATTGAGTTAAAAAAGTTTTTGAAAAAACAAATGCAGATAAGATTAGAAGGGAAGCAATAAACTGAAAAAACATTTTTACATTTAAGGGTCCTGATAAAGGCCTCATTTCTAAAACAGAAAAATGACTCAAATTTGTAAGAATTCAAGCCATTCTCTAATTGATAAATGGTCAAAGGATATGAACAGACAATTTTCAGATAAAAAAATTGAAACCATTTCTTGTCATATGAAAAGGTGTTCTAAATCACTATTGATCAGGAAAATGCAAATTAAGATAACTGAGGTACCACTACACAGCTCTCACATTGCCTAAAATGCCAGGAAAAGATAATGACAAATGTTGGAGGGGATATAGGAAAACTAGGACACCGATACACTGTTGATGGAATCCAATGGATCCAGCCATTCTGGAGAGCAATTTGGAATTATGCCCAAAGGCATAGTTGATGGCCAAAGGGCCATCAAACTGCGTATACCCTTTGATCTAGCAGTGTCTCTTCTGAGATTATATCCCAAAGAGATCTTAAAGGAGGGAAAGGGACCCACATGTGCAAAAATCTTTGTAGCAGCCCTCTTTGTAGCGGCAAGAAACTGGAAAATGAATGCATGCCCATCAAGTGGAGAATGGTCGAATAAGTGACGGTATATGAATGTTATGGAATATTATTGTTCTGTAAGAAATGACCAGCAGGATGACTACAGAGAGGCTTGGTGAGACTGACATGAACTGATGCCGAGTGAAATGAGCAGGACCAGGAGATCATTATATACTTCATCAACAATACTATATGATGATCAATTCTGATGGACATGACTCTTCTCAACAATAAGACAATTCAGGTCAGTTTCAATGATCTTGTGATGAAGAGACCCATCTACACCCAGAGACTGTGGAAACTGAATGTGGATCACTACATAACATTTCCACTCTTTTTGTTGTTTGCTTGAATTTTATTTTCTTTCTAAATTTTTTTCTTTTTGATCTGATCTTAATTATAAAAATATGTATGCCCATATTGGATTTACATTTTTAAAATAAATAAAAGCGCATTGGTTGGGAAAAAAACAAAACTACACACATATTTTATGAGAAACAGTTTAGTATAGGGGGAAACCTTTCCAACCATTTTCTGAATTGTACTTCTGCTTAAAAACTTTGTAACCCTGTCCAAGTTACTTAACTTCTCTGAGGCTCAATTTCATATACTAGAATAATTACAGTCACACTACTTACTGACCATGATGTTGGGATTCACATAATTTCAGGCACCATATTCATATGAGTTTCTATTATAGTTCTTAGAATCTCAGATCAATTTATGGAGTTCATACTGATATCAGATATAATTTACAGATTAGCAACACTATCTACCACACTAAGTTTTGCCTTGAGCTTAAGTTCCTGTGCCTGGAACGTTCTTCTTCCTTATAGTCCCAATAAAAATGGTTTTATTGGAAGCCTCTTCTCAATTTAATGACTTCCTTATCTTCTCCATTTATCTTTGCTTGAATGAGTTTGTTCAAATTTGTTTGCTTCTCTCTTCTCCCCTGTTATATTATGAGCTAATGGGCAGACAGGGATTATCTTCTGCCCAGAATTAAGTGCTTATTAAATGTTTATTGACTATTTGACTGATTGCAGAGTCCTTAAAGTACATTTCTCATTTAATCTTCCTTTTGATCTTGTAACACTGAGAATATAATTGCCCCCTAAATGCAGATGAGCACACTGAGATTCAACAATGTCAAACAACATGCCTTCACTGGCAGAACTACAAAGTGTCAGATGTAGGATCATGGGTAATAGATGTGAAAGTAGAAGAGGTTTAACACACACGGATAAAAATGCGAGGGACCTTCCAGGTGGTTCCAGGTTGTCTTATGATTATGGAATATTACTGTGCTAAAAGAAATGATGGGCTCATGGATTTTAGAAGAAAAAAAATGGATAGACGTGCTCAAAATAATGAAGAGTAAAATGAGCACAACCAAGAGAACACTGTATACAGTAATACAATATTGTTTTGAGAACAACTGAGCAATTAAGTCATTTTGACTATTATAAATACTCAAATTAATTACAAAGGACCTATGAAAGAAGATGTCATTTGTATCCAGAGAACTGAAAAATAGAAGAATAGAATAATTTTACTATATATAAATATATGATAAATAATATATACATTATATATGCCATATATAAAGCATAGTATATGTGTTTATGTGTGTGTGTATGTAATAGTAATCATGGTAGCCACTTATTATATAGATTTGTGGTTTCTTGTACAAGCATCTTTAAAAAAAAAATCCTCCTATGTTATTTATTTCATAAATTTAAAACAAAATTAAAAAAAATACTAACAGAAATCACATGATTATTTTAATAGAAGCAGAAAAAGTTTTTGACAAATTACAGCATTCATTCTTCCTAAAAAACACTAGAAAGCGTGGGTTTTTCCTTAAAATGAGTAGTATCTCAAACCATCAGGAAGCATATGTAAGTAGGGATCCCAATAAGACCAGGGAGGAAACAAGGATGCCCCTTTTTACCACTATTACCCAATATTGTACTAGAAATGTTAGTTTTAGCAATAAGAGAATAATTAAGAGTAGGCAATGAAGAAATCAAACAATCTCTCTTTGCAGATAAGATGTGTACTAAGAGAATCCTAGAGAATCCACTAAAAAAACCACTTAAAATAATTAACAACTTCAACAAAACCATAGGATAAGAAACAAACCTACATAAATCATCTGCACATTTCTAGATATTTCCAACAAAGCCAGCAGCAAGAGATAGAAAAAGAAATTTCACTTAAAATAACTTCAGACAACATAAAATATTTGGGAGTCCACCTGCCAAGCCAAACCCGGGAAACACAATTACAAAACACTTTTCTAACACACACACAGTAAATCAAATCTAAACAACTGGGAAAATATCAATTTCTCATGGGTAGGCTGAACTAATATAATAAACATGACAATTCTACCTAAATGAATTTACTTATTAAGTGCCACACTGATCAAACTACCAAAAAATATTTTATAGAGCTAGGAAAAAAAAAAAAAAAAACGAAAACAAAACAATTCACCTGGAAGAACAAAAAAAATCAAGAATATCAAGGGAATTAATAAAAAAAAAAGTGCAAAGGTGGTCTAGCTGTACTGGTTTAAAACTATATTATAAAGTGGCAATTATCAAAACCAGTTGGTGCTGGCTAAGAAATAGGTTAGTGGGTCAGTAAACAGGTTAGGGACACAAAACATAGTCAATGATTATAGTAATTTACTGTTTTATAAACTCAAAGACTGAAGCTTATGGGATAAGAACTCACTATTTGACTGCTGGGAAACTGGAAAAAGTATGACAGAAACCAGACATTGACCAACACCTTAATAAGGATGTGACTTAAATATAAGGGTGATACCGTAAGCAAATTAGTAGATCAAAATGTACTAATCAATCAGATCTTTGAAGAGGGCAAGAATTTATGTCCAAAGATAGAGAACATTATGAAGTGCAAAATGGGTAATTTTGGTTACGTTAAATTAAAAAGTTTTTTGCACAAAATTAGAAAAAAAGCAAAAAGCAGAGGAACAATTTTTCCTGAGAAATATAGTTTGTGATAAAGGCTTCATTTCTCAAATACAGAAAGAAGTGAGTCAAGTTTACAAGAATACAAGTCACTCCCCAGCTGATGAAGGTGAAAGGACATGAACAGACAATTTTCAGATGAAGAAATTAAAGCCATCTATGGTCACATGAAAAAAGTTCTAAATCACTATCGGTAAGAAAAATGCACATTAAAACAACTCTGAGTCCCACCTCACTCCTCTCAGCTTGGATAACCTGAGAGAAAAAGATCATGATAAATGTTGAAGGAGATGTGGGAAAACTGGCACATGGTGGGTGGAATTGTGGATGGATCCAACCATTCTGGAGAACAATTTGGAATTATGCCCGAAGGGTAAAAAACCGCATGCCTTTTGACACAGAAACATGACTCCAAGACTCTCTGTAGCCCAGAGAGATCATAACCAAGGGAAAAGAACCAACATTTAAAGCAGTTCTTCGCAGTGGCAAAGGAAGGGATGCTCATCAATTGGCTGAACAAGCCGTAGGATATGAAGAGAACGTAACCTATATTATCGCGTTGAAGAAATGAGGAGCTGGCGGATCTCACAAAAACCTGCAAAGACTTCCATGGCCCGATGCCAAGCAAAGGGAGCAGAGCCAGAAGAACGGAGCCCACAGCACCAAGGGCTGGGTTCTTGAGGATTTCGAAAACTCTAGAGGACTTGTGATGGAAACTACCATCCAGGGAACCATGGAGTCCGCACGTGCACTGGACTCCAGACACGTTGGGGTTCTTTCTCTCTCGTGGTTCTTCCCTTTCCTCCTGAGTCCTCTGTCACACACGACTAATATGGAAATAGGTCTGATATGATCCTACACGGTTCCCTTACATCAGATTCCTCCCTGTCTTGGGGAGCACGGAGGGAAGCAAAGGAAATCTGGAACTCCAAATCTCAGAAAAGGGCATGTTGAAAACTAAAAGAAAAAAATCCCTCGGCTGGGGCAGAAGGCAGTTGGGGGCAGGCCTGGCCACTTAGGACCTAGTCAGGACCCCTGTTCCTCTCTGCAGGGGAAAATGGCTCCAACAGCTAGCTCCCTGTATGGAGAGGTGAGGGACACCCTAACAACGATGGGGTTCCCAGTTTTTTGTGAAAGAATTCCAACCTCCAAGCAAGGTTTTGGCAAAATGGGTTTATTCATGGAGAAACTCTTTCTCTCAGTGGCCGCTTCCCGATTAGGAAGATGGCAAAGGTGACGACCGCCTCAGTCCTTCCTCTCTGGAGGGGGTCAGCGGGGCAGCGTCTATACGGCCAGACCAGGACGGATTATGCTGGAGGGGACGCAGAGACAAATGGCACCAACTGAAGCAAATCCCTGTAGAAGCTCAGTCAGGAGGGGAAGCTGGCCCCGGAGGCCGGCCCCACAGAGCCTCTTTCCCCCAACGTGACGGTGCCCCAGGCCTATGAGGGCCATCGCTTAATAAGTGAAATGCTCTATAATTAGTGGTTTTCACCGAGCCCCAACGCCATCGCTTTCTCCCTGGGAGGATGCAACGCGCAGGGTCTCTGAACTCCTGAGATGAAAGGTGCCTCTGGCCAGGCCTGTGATGTTCCTTGTTACCTGCCGTGCTGGGGTGACAGACCTGCCCCACCCTCACCTGCCGTACTGGGGTGACAGACCTGCCCCACCTGCCGTGTTGGGGTGACAAACCTGCCCCACCCCCACCTGCCCCACCCATCACCTGCCATGCTGGGGTGACAGACCTGCCCCACCCCCACCTACCGTGCTGGGGTGAGAGGCCCGCTCCACCCCCACTGCTTTGGGCTGTGGGACTCCTAGGGGATGGGGCCTAGGAGCCGAGCCTGGGTCCCAAGCCCCCATCTGCTCAAGGGTCATGAGGAAGGTGTAGATGCTACAGAGCCAGTAACCGCGATGAAAAGAAACGGATCGCTGTCATCATGGAGGCGTATGGGGGGATGGCCTCCATCCAACATGCTGGGACGCCTCCAGACGCCCGCCCTCAATGAGCTCCCTCCTCTCAGTGCCCCACTCCTGGAGGCTTTCCGACACGAGTCCCCACAATCAGAACCAGATCCCACCGTCCCCAGACTGTGCGGGGCAGGAAGTCCCCCGGCCACTCCCCCAGATGCCATCAGAAGTCGATTATCGGTTATGGATGGGGGGGCCCTTCCACAGGCTCGAATGCTGTCTCCTGCAGGACCCAGGGCTAGGCAGCGGGAAGGGGGTCGCCGCGCCCCTGCTCTCCCCAGCTGGGCCCTTCTACCAATGAGAGGGAGATGAGCCAGGCAGACACAGTGGGGGATTTCGGACCGGGCCAGCGCCGAAAGTGGCCCCCGGCCCGTCTGTGCTCCTCCCGGCAGCTTCTCTGAGTCCACTCCCAGGGGGCTCTGTCTCCAGGCACTGCCTCTGAGGGGCACAGAGGGGGCGCTCCCGCCTCGGCCCCCCCGCCTCACATTGCTACTCACTTGCTTGGAGTCGGGGGGGCTCCTGCACGCCACGGCTCCCGCCAGACAGGGCCTGTATGTGCCTGAACCACCGAGCCACGTGGAAGTGCCGGTCCCCGGGCGGGCCCGTCAGCTGCCCGAGGACCTCCAGGTCGGCCTGGGAGAAGGTGTGGCCCTGCAGGTAGCTACGGGTGCTGAGGTGCTCATTCAGAGCCTCCAGCCTGGCCTCCTCTTCACTAATGCTCAGAATATGGTTGAGGCCGGGAGCTGTGGAAACAGAGGGACAAGCCATCAGTCAGCGATGGGGGCGGGGGGCCGCCTTGGGCCTCCTCCCAAGGCTGAGAGCAAGGCCGGCCTCCTGAGCGGGTTCTCCTGGCTGGTTCAGCCTCCTGGGCCCCACCTGTATCCTCCCTCACTCTCGGGGGGTACTTTAAGGTGGGCCCAGCTCCTTCTGTCTGAGCCCCCTCGCAGTGAGAAGCAGCTGGAGGGCAGGGGGAGGCCAGAGCACTCCATGTGGACAGAAGGAGTCTGTGCTGGGGTCCCTGGGGGGGCGGCTTCTAAGCCCCTCCCTCCTCTCCAAGAAAGCCCAAAAAAGTTTAGCAAACGCTGACTTACACAGGGCCCCCAAAAGCCGCGTTCCCCCCCTGGGATCTGTGTGACTGGTGAGCATGAGCACAGCAGTTTCCACGAGGGGAGCATGGGGGTTTCCACAAAGGGAGCAGGAGCCTTTCACTCCAGGGGCGGTGGATTCCAAGCCCACCTCAGGCAGGGGTCTCCAGAAGCCTCCCCTTTTCGTCCAATCAGAACGCCAAGCTATGCCATCAGCCCCCCCGGGTTAAAGATCTGCATACAGGGTGGGTTCCTTGCTCAACTTCTCTGCAGATTTACCTGCCCCCCTCAGGGCAGCTCCCCTTGAAGGACACTTCCCCCCCCCGGGGGGGGGGCTTGTCTTTCCCCTCAGTAATGGCCGGGACCCCTTTTCCTTGCCCAAGGTTGTTAAGTGTTAGCCCTCCCTTAGCAGCTTTATAAAACCTTTGCCCCTCGATTTGAGGGTCTACACCTGCAGATCCTGGGACACCAGCCCCCGACTCCAATGCCCTTTGGGGTGTCACTCATACCCCATCGTTCTGGTGGCTTGGTGCAGGAGGAGTCTGACTGCCCCCAGAACCTTTCCTCCTCTCTGTCTCCCACTCCCTGCTTGTATTTGTTGAGAGCTCATTAAGTATACAGCAGGAGCCAAGCTCTGTGGGCCACAGCCCCGACTGCGTCTCCCTGGGGGAGGCCTGCGCAGGGGTGAGTCCCTATTTCGGCGGATCCTCCTCTGGAGCACTCACGATGCCTTCTGTGCCACTAACAATCCTCCGGAGCCTCCGGCAGCCGCCCCCGGGGAGCCCAGAGCTAAGAGGGCCCATGGCCGGCTCCTCTGGGACAGGGCCTAAGATGTCACTGACTCCCATCAGAAAGCTCCCAAGCCAAATGAGTGTAAACTGTTTGCATTTTTGTTTTTCCTCCCGGGTTATTTCTACCTTCTGAATCCGATTCTCCCTGAGCAACAAGAAAACTGTTCGGTTCTGCACACACAGATTGTATCCAAGATCTACTGTAACCTATTTAACATGTATAGGACTGCTTGCCATGTGGGGGAGGGGGTGGAGGGAGGCAGGGAGGGAGGGGAAAAATTGGAACAGAAGTGAGTGCAAGGGATAATGTTGTAAAAAACTACTCTGGCAGGGGTTCTGGCAATAAAAACTTATTATAAAAAATAAAAAAAATAAAACAAAAATAAATCACGGGGGAAAAAAAAAAAAAAGAAAGCTCCCAAGCCCAAAGGGGCTGAGAGCCTGGGGCACAGGACAGGGCCGGGGGGAATCTGCGGCCCAGGGCACAGGACAGAGGGCTGGGGGGGGTCTCCGGCCCAGGCCCCCCAGGCCAGAAGGACCTCCTCACCACCACAGAATTCGCTTTCTCTCTACTTGTCATTGAGACACATCCAAGCTGAGCCACCTGCCGTGGCTCAGACAAGCCAGAAACAATTGGGTCTCGTTTCAGGGTCAAGGAGGCCGTTCTCCTGGGGTCAAAGGGACGGGCCAGCTCACCCTGAGGATGGGGCTGTGCCCAGGCTGCCCTCGCCCGACTGGCACCGGCACCTGCTGCCGGCGGCCCGGGCGGAGAGAACTGCGGCAGCCCAGCAAAGAACGGGAGAACGAGGGGAAGCCCGTGATCCGGGGCATGGCCGGGCGAGCCGTGATCCATGAAGGGGACGGAAAATTATTGTAAAAAATGAGGAACAAGCCGGCGATAGAAAGGCCTGGAGAGACTGAAACAAATGGACGCAGAGAGAAACGAGAAGAACCAGGAGTTCGGCGTACACGGCGACAGCAAGAACGGCGATGGTCAACTGGGGAAGACCCGGCTCTTCTCAGCGGGTCCGTGCTCCGGAGCGATCCCCAGAGACTCTCGCAGAGCAGGCCCCGCACCCAGAAAAATGAATGAACAGCAAAAACTCCGGCACCACAATTCTCGTGACGCTCACCAGCAATCTCCACGGCAGCGGCTGAGGGAGCTTTTTGCCAAGAACCAGGCCCAGGACCAGGACTCTGCCTGAGGGGGGGACTAGGTCGCCCAAGAGAAGGAAACATGGGGGGCAGCACCCCAGGTCTGGGGGAAGAGCCACGGCTAGCATGGTCAGCACGTGAGATCCACGGATAAGAGAAACAGGAAGGGGGTCACGGCTCTTCTCCTGGGCGGTGATGCTCTCAGAGCAGCGACTAGCGACAGGGATGGGGCGTGGGGAGAGGGTGATGGCCAGAGACCCCCCAGCACCGAGGCGGAGAGGAGCAGGTCTCAAGGAGACTACTGTGAGTGGACTGGCTCCGGGTGCTGGCCACCAGCTGGAAGCAGGCCACTAGTCAAGCCTGACTCAGGGCGTGGGCAAACTGAGCGGCCGGTGGCCTGGTGGGCAGCGCCACCCTGACAGACCGCGGGCCCCAGCAAGCCCCGCCAAGCAGCCCGGCCCAGCCCGGCCTGTTGGCTCCCAAAGAACCCGCACTTGCCACAAGCCTTGGGGTGCTTTTGTCCTCTGGTAAAATGCACAGCCCTGACTCACCCCAACCCCAAAGGCAAGTCTGTGGGAGGGAGGCCGACTAATCCGGGAAGGCTGTCCTGGCCCGATCCTTAGCAGTGCCCACGGAACCGGCCTAAAACAAGCTTTCCGGGCCCCTGGGAAGGCAAGGGGCTCCCACTTCCAGGACTGCCCAGAGGCTCGGGAGGGAGGGAGGAAGGGGAGGAAGGAAGAAAGGAAGGAAGGAAGGAAGGAGGGAAGGAGGGAGGGAGGGAGGGGAGGAAGGAGGAGGAAGGAGGGGAGGAAGGAGGGAGGAAGGAGGGGAAGGGAGGGAGGAAGGAAGGAAGGAAGGAAGGAAGGACGGAGGGAGGGAGGAGGGAAGGAAGGAAAGGGAAGGAAGGAAAGGGAGGGAAGGAAAGGGAAGGAAAGGGAGGGAAGGAAAGGGAGGGAAGGAAAGGGAAGGAAAGAAGGAAGAAAGGAAGGAAGGAAGGAAGGAAGGAAGGAGGAGGGAGGGGAGGAGGGGGAAGGAAAGGAGGGGGGGAAAGGGAGGGAAGGAAAGGGGAAGGGAAAGAAGGGAAGGAAGGAAGGAAGGAAGGAAGGAAGGAAGGAAGGAAGGAAGGAAGGAAGGGAAGGAAGGAAGGAGGGAGGGAGGAAGGGGAGGAAGGAAGAAAGGAAGAAAGGAAGGAAGGAAGGAAGGAAGGAAGGAAGGAAGGAAGGGAGGGAGGAAGGAAGGAAGAAAGGGAGGAAGGGAGGGAGGGAGGGAGGGAGGGAGGGAGGGAGTGGATCTCTCAGTTCACTTAATGGCACCGGCCTCAGAAAGTCTCCTCTCCTCCCCGGAGGCCGGGCAGCTGCACCTGGGAGCAAAGGCCTCTGGGAGGGCCCGGCAGGCTCCTGGCTACATCCAAACGAAGAGGAAATGCAAACACTTGGAATCTGATGCTTAAGAAAGAAATGTGGCCCGGAAGCCCCAAGGTGTCCTGGGAGGGGTCGGAGGTGCTTTTAAGAGCGTCTGTAGGAAGGGAAGAGGCCCCAGCTCGGGCCGGTTTTACTCGCTGGCTGCGCGGCGGCCTCCGGATAAAGCAGCCCCAGGACGCCCCCCACCCCCCGGACCCGGAAGCTCTGGCCGCGTCAGTCTCAGGGCATCACCCCCTGAAAGCGGCCGAGGCGGCTCCGGGAGGGGGCGGGAGCCCGGATGGAAGCCCTCGTAACGCGGCCCAAGGGAGCTTTTCCGGGCTCCCGAGCTGCCCCCAGGGCCCCAGCTGAGTCCGGGCGGGGCACCCCCACAATTCCTGCTCCCCGTGGCGTGGCCGCCGCCTCCGGGAAGCCCGCCCTGACCCCCCCCAGCTGGCAGCTCCTGGGGGGGGGTATTGTGGGCGCTCTGGGAGGCGCGGGCCCGCTCTCGGAGGCAGCGCGGAGTCTCCCTCTGGGGACGGGCGCCCCCCACCCCCAGCACATGCTCCTGCCCTCCCACCGCCATCCCCGGCCCTGCTCATTGCCCGCAGCCCCCCGCCCGCTCCCCGTGCTCAGCAGGGCCCGGCACCTGATGGGGGCCCCAGGGGAGGGGCTCATGGCGGTGGGGGTTCGGGGGCGGCCCCCGCGGGGAGGGCTGCACGGGCGCCCGGGTCTCCGAGAGCCCCGACCCCTCGGGAGCAGCCGGCCGCGTCCTCCCCCGCCCCCCGGCGTGACCCCGGGCTGCCCTCTG